>NC_140581.1:226647268-227880393 GCF_964204655.1 Triturus cristatus
TCCGACCCCTACACCGACAGTTAGTGGTCCTTTTGCTGGCGCCCGCACACCTCTTGATCGGAGGTCCCATTGAGAGACTGCGCTCACATGGCGGGCAAAGGGGGTCCGGAGGGGCGCAAGACCAAGGCTTCTCTGCGCGGGGGGCCGGTCCAGAGCAACAACATGGACCGCTACACCCAGGGCAGGGGGTCCCCTGGCGCTGCTGGCCTCTCCCCGGATGCTGCAGGGGGAGGCACGCCCGTCTCTGCGGAACCTTCCCTGCAGGACATTATGGGCGCCATCGAGGGCATCAGGGAAACCATCGCGACGCAATATGAGGCCCTGGCCCGTAAGATCGACACTGTCGCGATCGATGTCACCCTGATTCGGGCCGACCTCTCCAAAACTAACGAGAGGGTCCAGGCCCTTGATACACGGACCTCCACCCTGGGTGCGGAGGTGTCGGATCTGCGGGCCGCGCTTGGGGACATTAGAGTGGTCAACGACCATATGGCCCGGCGGCTTGAGGACTTCGAGGGACGGGCCCGACGCAACAACATCCGCATCATTGGTGTACCGGAGTCCTCCGACAGCCGCCCGGTGGACCTCGTGGTCGAGGAACTTATCATGCAACAGCTGTCCCCGGCTGGCCTAAGCAAATTCTTCGCCGTGGAGCGGGCCCATCGAGTGCCGGGCGGCCGGCCGCGGCCGGGGGCCCCCCCGAGGCCTATCGTGGCTAAACTGTTCCACTACAGGGACCGCGACGCTATTCTGCAGGCTTCACGGACCCGTGGCCCGGTCCGCTACGAGAACTCGACCATCAATTTTTATCCGGACTTCACGCAACTGGTCCAGAAACAGCGGATGGGATTCCAAGGGGTGAAGCGCCGTCTCCGCGAGCTAGGCCTGAAGTATTCGATGATCTACCCGGCGAAACTACGAGTGGAGCATGGAGAGCGGACAGCCTTTTTTGACTCTCCTGTGGCCGCAAGTGACTGGCTGGACTCGCTGCCGGACGGGGGTGGCCGGCCCGGGCCCTCTGGGGGCACCGCAGGTGACGGGTCCCCTTAGACTGACATTTGGTCCTTGCTTTTGCGGTTTTGCACTGTACAGTTGGGTCTTACTCTTTTGCATACTGTGTCTTACCAGGACCCGTGAGGGGTGCGGGCGGGTTCGGGTCCCTTTCCTCCTCCGGGGTCTTTTTGTAGAATGGGGTTAGTGGGGCGACAGGCACACTGCAAGTTGGGGGGGGTCTTTGGCCCGCAGGGGTGCAGGGTGGGGGGAGTTGGACTTGGGGTGGGGTTGGGGGGGAAGAGGGGTTGTTTTGTTGTGTGTTTTTTGTTTACAGGGCGAGGTATTGATTTTTGTCCATATTTGGGAACTGTGCGGCGGGCTGGGGGCCTCTTGATCTATTGGAGGGGATGGGGGGAGACGGGTTGAGGCTTATGTCATGGAACGTCAATGGGTTGGGGGACCGTATTAAGCGGGGTGTTGTACTGCAATATTTGCGTCGTTTGACTCCTGATGTGGTGTTTCTCCAGGAGACGCATTTGATCGGCAATGTCTGCCATGCGATGAACAGGGGGGGATACCGCCTCGTAGCCCATTCTGGTTTCACAACTGGCTCCAGGGGGGTGGGCATTCTCCTGCGAACCTCCCTTCCGGTGGAGATCACGAGGATAGTCTCGGATGACAGAGGGCGCTATGTGTGTTTGATTGGGAGGTGGGAGGGGCAGCCCCTTACCCTGGTTTCAGTCTACGTCCCCCCGGGCCTCCAGAACTCCACCTTTATTGACTTGGGTCGAATGCTGCTTGACCTTCCGGACGGCCTCCTGCTCATGGGCGGGGACTTTAATTCTGTGGTTTCGGGTGAACTGGATCGTCACCCACCAAGGACCCTCCCCGCTGCCCAGTCATGGCTGGGTGGGATGTTGGAGACCTTCGGCTTGGTGGATAGTTGGAGACTAATGCATCCGACCCAGTGTCAGTTCACCTTTCATTCGGGGGCGCATGGGAGTCTCTCCAGGTTAGACTACTTCCTTATGCCCGCGGCGCAGACTGGCAGGATTCGAGAGGTCAGACACCTGGCGCGTGGTATCTCCGACCATTCTCCGCTGTGGCTTCTCTTTGACACCGGGTCGCGGTCCGCAGGGCGGATAGCGCCCATTAACCCCTGGTACTTGCGGGACCCTGTGACTCGTGACAGCCTGGTTAAGGCCATGGACCAATACTTCAGTGAAAACGAGGGGTCGGTGTCGTCTGCGTTGTCCCTTTGGGAAGCCTTTAAAACTGTGATACGCGGACACGCCCTCGCCCAAATAGTGGTGGCCAAGAAGGTTAGGAGCGAGGCGGTGGTGAAGCTGGAGACTGACATCTCGGGGCTGGAGTCGGCCTTGGAGGCGAATGTTACTCCGGACGGGCTACATGCCCTTAGCCTGAAACAGTTCGAATATAGGTCCCTGGTCACTGACGCGGCCAAAACTATGTATAGGGAGCAGCAGGGCCGATTGTATGACGCGGGGGACAAGGCGGGAAAGTTGATTGCGTGGCTGGACAAAAAGGAGAGAGTGAATCGTGTGGTCCCCGAGTTGCGTGCTGCGGATGGTGTGTGTGTGACTGAGCCGGATGAGATTGTGGAATGTTTCGCTGACCACCTCCGGGCGGTGTACTCCCCGGTGACTGACAGGGATGAGGATGACTCTCGCCTCCTACTGAGAGATATTGCTCTGCCCGGCCTGTCCGTTGAGGACCGAGAGCGGCTGGACGCCCCCTTGTCGTCGGATGAAATAGCGACCGCGATTCGTTCCCTTCGCTCGGGCAAGGCTATGGGTCCTAACGGTCTGCCCATTGAACTATACAAATTGCGTCCTGATAAGCTTGCGCCCTTTCTCAGCCGCATGTTTCGCGACTCTCTTGCGGCGGGTTCCCTTCCGGCCGACCAGCGCTTGGCCACTATAGTCGTTATCCCCAAGGAGGGCAAGCCGCGAGACCGCTGTACTTCTTACCGGCCTATTTCACTGCTCAATGCGGAGCCTAAAATCCTGGCGAAAGTTCTGGCCAATCGATTGTTGAGTGTCGTGTGCGACCTTATTCATCCGGACCAATGCGGCTTTATCCCGCACCGCAACACCGCTCTTAACTTGCGGCGTCTTCACGGTGCCCTTGCCAGGGCGGAGTTCCTCTCCGAACCGGCCGTGCTGGTTTCTTTGGATGCCACGATGGCCTTTGACACTATTGAGTGGCCATTCCTCTGGGCCGTCTTGGATAAATTCGGCTTTGGAGAGGGATTTATTGGCTGGGTGAGGCTCCTTTACACGGGACCCATGGCTCAAGTGGTGGTGAATGGGCGGGTCTCTCGGCCCTTTGCCCTTGGCAGGGGCACGAGGCAGGGGTGCCCGTTGTCCCCGTTGCTTTTTGCTCTCGCCCTGGAGCCACTCGCTGCCTGGCTCCGTTGGGAGCCCTCGCTTAGAGGGATCCGGTGGGGCCCGGGCTTTGAAGATCGGGTCTCGCTGTATGCGGACGACATTCTCCTGTATCTCACCTCACCACGGCAGTCGCTCAACGTCCTCTTTGACGTTCTGACCTCCTTTGGGAACAATTCGGGTCTCACGATCAATTGGTCTAAATCCTGCGTTTATCCCATCTCTGGTGGTCCTCCTCTCCTGCCGCCTCGGCTCCCGATTCAAATATCTCTGAGCGGCTTTAAGTACCTGGGGATATACGTTTCGCTGGACCCGGCGGCTCGCTATGAGCAGAATCTCCTGCGTCCACTTCGGCGACTGCGGGAGGACACGGCCCGGTGGTGCAGGCTGCCCCTGTCCCCGCTGGGTCGGGCCGCGCTGTTCAAAATGATGTCCCTTCCCAGGTTCCTCTATGCACTCCAGAACTCCTTCGACGTTATCCCAGTGGCCTACTTTCGGGAGGTGGAGAGCCTGCAGAGGAGACTGGTGTGGGACGGGCGGGCGCGTATTGCTCTTGCCAAGCTCACTCTCCCCTGGTACGATGGGGGCATCGCGCTTCCTGACATTCGCAGGTACTATTGGGCCTCGCAGCTATCTGCCATTAACCACGCCACGTATGCGCCCGGCTTGAATCCGGCGTATGAGATGGACAAGTTCCTGCTTCCCGGCGGGAACTACAACAGGGCACTTTATTCCCGCCTGGCTGGCCGGACCCTTACGGGTCCTACTAAGATTGCTGTGCGGACCTGGAGGGCTGCCACTGCGGCCATGGGCTGGAGTGAGCGATTAACATGTGCTACTCCCTTGTTTGCCTCCGACCGCCTGGGCAGCTTGTGGACCACGAAGGGGTTTGACCAGTGGGACACGATTGGTATCAGCAAAGTGGGAGACCTGTGGCACAAGGGTGCGGTCAAGACTTTCGCGGTGCTCCAGGCAGAATACGAGCTGACCGACAGGGAGTTCTTCCGCTACGCCCAGGTTCGACACGCCCTGCTCTCGGTCTTCGGGGAGGGGACCAAGATCCCTGTTTCCTCGCCCCTCGAGGACCGCATACTTGACGGACATGTCCCTGATAGTACTATTTCTTTAATTTATAAAAAATTAATTAATCACCGGGCGGACCTTTTTGTGCGCCTTCGGGAGGCTTGGACTGGGGATGGGGTGGAATTGGACGACGAAGATTGGCAGTCTGCACTGTCGTCCCCCAAGGAGGTTGCCATTCCGGCTCGTCTCCGGTTGGTACAGCTCAAGATTCTCCACCGGGTGTATGTGACGGGTCCGCGCTTGGTCTCGATGGGATTTTCCGACGACGGGCTCTGTAAGCGAGGCTGTGGGCTCAGCGCCACCTTTCTTCATACCCTTTGGGAGTGCCGCGAGGTGGCGGACTACTGGCGCCGGGTCCACACGGTAATGGGACAGGTTACTGGGGTTGTGCTGCTGCCGGAGGTGCGTCGCTGTGTCCTGAATGTGTGGGAGCCCAATGACTACAGCGCGGCTCAGACTCGGTGGGCGGCCCTAGGGAACATGATTGCCAAGAGGGACATAGCGCAACTTTGGGGCGCTCAACGGCCGCCCACCGTGTCAGTATGGAAGGAGAATATGGACTGGTGTATGTTTAGGGAGAAGACAGTGTATGTGGCCCGTGGCAAGCCGGGGGCATGGGGTAGCATTTGGGGGCAATGGAACGCGTATCGCGGAGGCATCTGTACGCCCCCCCTGGTAGACACTGATATCGCCATGTCCCCCTGACCCTTGATGGCTCCTGGCGCCTTTTGGAACAACTACATATGGACGTTCATCTCCCTTGACCCCCTCCCCCAACCCCCCTCCGACCCCGGCCTCCCGGTACTCCTCTCTTTAGCGGATTGCTCAATTGTCCTGACGGGAGTTTCCCGGGGGGAGCCTGATCCGCACTGGTTTCCCTCATAACTCGCCTTTTGTTTTTTATTGTTTTTCCTTTTGTTTTTGTGATTGTTGGACTTATGCTTCCTGTTCCTCGAGAACTATCTGGAGCCACTGCGGGGCAGCGCCCTGGGAACTGATTGTAGCCTTGATATGTGTAGATTTCCTTCTGTACCTAGCGGCCGGCCCGGGTGGTTGTAGGCCCGTACTTGTAACCGAATTATTGTTCAATAAAAACTTTTTCAAAAAAAAAAAAAAAAAATAAAAAAAGAACCAGACAGTCCGATCTAGGCCATTTATGTGTTGCTGTATTCTAAAAAATCTGCGAATGTTAAGAGAGGTGCACCGGGCTGGAACAAAGCCGTTTGGGTCAGGATGTACCAATGTTTTCACTGTGGGAGAGAGACGCTTAGCCAATAGTGATGCAAAAATGTTGTAGTCAGTATTGAGGAGTGCTAATGGACAATAGGAGCCCAGGTGGTCAGGGTTTTTATTGGGCTTAGGATACCAGCAGGGCCTCGTTTTGTGTATTTGTAAGAGTAGCATCATCTAGCGCAGTTTCATACACTTTCAGTAACTGCAGTATCAAAATGTAAGCATATGCTTTGTAAAATTCAGTAGGGAGACCATTTGGTCCTGGCGATTTCCCGTTGGACAGTGAAAAAATGCTATCGCGGACTACCTCTGAGTGGAGAGGAGCATTTAGGTCCTCGCATTGGGTGTTTGTCGGCTTCGGTAGATCTAGGTCCCCCAGGAAAGCCTGCAGCTCTAGGGAAGTGGCCTGCACGCGTGATTTGTATAAGCTCTGATAATGCATGATGAATGCATCATGGAGGTCATGTTGCGTATAAGCAACTCCCCCGTTTGCCGTCCTCACCGATGTGAACGTCGCAGATGAGTTATTTTGGCGAATGAGCCACGCAAGTAATTTGCCTGCTTTATCACCCATTTGGTGCGTCCGTGCCGAATGAGCAGTATAATTCAGACACTTTAACCGCTCCAACAAGCGCGCGTGTTCTGCCCTGTGTGTATCCAGCTGCGCTCGAGCTCCATCTACGGCAGCTTGTTCATTAGTAGCCAGTTGTCTCTCTAACGCGGTAAGTTCCCTCTCCAGTTGCGCACGTATGCCTGCTTGCACCCCCAGACAGTGCCCTCTGACGACCACCTTAAAGGCGTCCCATTCCACCAGTGTCGAATTGGCCGTGCCCGCATTTTCATCAAAATATTGTGCCACCGTAGTGGCCAGTAGATTACGGAAAGATGCGTCTAATAAGACATCCGGCTGAAGGCGCCACACAGGAATCGGCGGCGTCTCGGCCTCCCATTGTAGCTCAATCAGATGCGGCTTGGGATCGGAGTGTGTGCGCCCTAGGTATGAGGTGTCGGTTATACATGGGAGGAGGTCATTCGACATCATGAAACGGTCCAAGCGCACATGCAGTTTGTGGGCCCCAGAATAGTAGGAATATACCCTGTCCAGTGGGTTCCTGAACCGCCATTGCTCTGCCCAGTGCGTCCAAGTTTTCGCAGCTGCATGAGTGGCTTTTCCCAGCAAGGGAGGAAAGGAGCGATCTAAGGAAACATCCAGCACACAGTTATAGTCCCCGCCTAAAATCTTGGGTGTGTCGTGCCATGTGGAGAGTTTTTGCGATGTCTAGGTAGGCAGCCTGTTCAGTGTTTGGTGCATATAGTGAAGCCAGCACTACTGGCTTACCATCTAGCACACCCCGAACCATTACATATCTGCCCTCCCCATCCACCATTGTGTCTGTCATCCGAAATGGAGTGCCTGGTCTCACCCATATTAGTGCCCCTCTTGCATAAGCTGAGTAACCAGTCGCACATAAATGTCCTCTCCAACGTCTGTGAAGGCGAGCGACTTCTGTGTGAGGTAGGTGTGTCTCCTGAAGGAGTGCAATTTGTATGTGATGTCTCTTTAAATAGGAGTATATGAGGTAGCGGCGCTCCGGACTATGAATCCCTCTCACGTTCCACGTTCCTATCCTAACGGGTGCCATATCTTATGTGTGTCAGAGGTATCCGTATCTCCGTCCAGCTCAAGGGCAGGGGAGACCGGTGGTGAACAGAAGAGGCCCATGCTTTTATACAGTATCGTATGAGAATTAACTTTACAGCAATCATATCCTCGCACAAAAGTGATGGCATAAAAAACAGAAAAACAACTTACAATAAAGAATAACATGAGAGCAATTCTACAAAATGCAACTATCAATACAATAGCACACAATTAACGTCTGGGGGAGACTATAGCGCACAGCAATATGGAGGCTTACAGTGACCAGTCACAGATTAGTAAATAGATCGTCCCTGACAGTTCGGTCCAGTTCTGGCTAGTCACAGGTATTGGCAGGGCAGTTATTCTTTTGGTATAAATAATATTCCCATATAAGGGGGGAGCTATAAGGGGAGCTCAACGATGGGTCTAGCCCTGCCACAGATCAACTACACCCCCGTCTGCCCCACACTAACAACACAGTGAATTAATAAAAGACATTCTTATACTTGCATGTCCGACAGGGTCTAGTATCAAGTGGCCGATGAAGAAAAGGAAACGCAGATTTGCAAGCTATACATTTCTAAGTGATCTCATCTGTGGTCTGTGGAGTAACGTGCGGTAGCGCACAAGAGTCCTGGGACACAGAGATTTTGTCTGACAGTTCATCCTCACTGGGCAGCCCCTGCATGTCAGAATCTGAAATAGTGTCCTCAGCCGATGAAGCACTAATGTTTGCTACAGCTTGCACCGCTTCCAGTTGTCCACTTAGTACCAATTCAGGTGATGGACCACTTGCCTGCAAAGTCTGGGATTGTGATTTCCGCCGGCGTCGTCGCAGAGGGACTTCTGCCATCGTCTCCTTCCACCTCGGTTGTGATGACCCACAAGCGTCCAACCATTCCTCCACACTTTCCGGGGTGGTGAAAAAATTCGCTTTACCGTTCACGATGACTCAACTTCGCAGGGAACAACAGCGAGTATTTGAGATCATTCTGTCTCAGACGCCGCTTCACCGCAAGGTATGAATGCCTCGGTCTCTGTACTTGGAGGGTGTAGTCCGGGAAGATCATCACTTTGTGGTTCTCCACCTGTATGTCCTGCAGTTTTCGAGTTTCCTGGAGCACAGCATCTCTAGCCCTGTAATTTAACAACAAATTAGTAGTGGCCTCGGATTTGACCCCGGAGGCGGGGGTCTGGCAGGCATCCTGTGTGCGTTCTCGACAACGAAATGCGCGGTCAAGGTCTCTCCCGGTAGCAGCGTTCGGATCCAGTCTTCTGCGTAATGTACTGCATTTCTCCCCTCGATTCCCTCCGGAAGGCCTACGACATGTAGGTTGTTGCGACGGGCCCTGCCTTCTGCATCTTCTGCTCTGTCTTCCAAGAATTCCACTGCTGTTAAGCAGATCACGAATGTGCGTCTCAGCCGTGGACCACCGTGGAGAGATGTCCGCAATGTTCCCTTCTGCTGCTACAGTGCTGTCTGCGAGTTTTCGGTGATCAGCATGCAGCAGTGTGAGATCCAGTGCCACCTTATCTATCTTACCTTCCAGGGAGGTGCGCATTTGGCTCATTGTCTCTCCCAGTTTCTCCATTGCCTCCAATACTGCATCAAGTTTGTGCGACTTGGGATCCGTTGCTTCCGAGCTCGCCATCTTATCCGCCTGCGCTCGTGTCTGAGGGGCTGGCGCCCCACCAGTGCCAGTCTTTGTCCATCCCCCGCGACATGGGGCTACAGGCAGTAAAGGCCAGGCCGAATGCAACGCCTTTTTTTTTTCGATACTTCTGAGATAACTATCGGGGCTGCCCCCATCAACAGCGTCAATCCAGGCCTAGCGCAAACCGGACCGGGCGGACGCGGCACACCCGCTCTCTGCACTCCCAACTCACAGCCTGCCAGACACAGTGGCAACCGGTCCAGTCCTGCAGGTGTCCAGTACAGTAGCACAATCCCAAGAGGCCAGGCGCAGCAAGCGTATTTTACACCAGTAGTCTTCCGCCTCAGGGTCACATCCTACCTATTAACAGGCATCGGAGCACAAACCACAGGATATGGAGGAGTGCTTTAAGTTGGAATGCACAGGTGTGAAGCAGCACTTGTAGACTTTTATATGAGATTTCTGTGCAGAACCATTTTGTTCCCCATATGAATAACAGTGCTGCAAGGCATCCCAGGAGGCCCGGCCTCCACTACGCAGCCGGCCCCTGAGAGCACGCAACATACATATATATATGTGTGTATATATATATATATATATATATATATATATATATATATATATATATATATTCACTTAAAATAACCATAGGTTTCACACATGTTATAGTTAGCTGGACATTTCACTCGTAAAAAACCAATGAAATTCCCCCGTTATAGTTAGTGCAGGCAACTATCACTCACGCGACCGCAATCCTCTGCTGATGATGTCAGATATTACATCACTGTATTTAGACACTTATTTACCCATGTCTTCTTTCATTAATCTTTAGCTATACATATATTACAAATATTTATTTTTCATAAAGACACATATGTCATCAGTGATGTAATATCTGACGTCATCAGCAGTGGATTGCGGTCGCGTGAGTTATAGTTGCCTGCACTAACTATAACAGGGGAATTTTCTGAGCCACAGCGTTAGAAGTGGTGATTAGCTAGTGCTGTGGTTACTAGGGACAGGAATCGGTCAAGGAGTAGCAGATTGTAGCTGCTACAGTTTCACAACGCTGAATTGAGACACTCAAGGTAGTTATAAGAAGCGGCTGCAGCCAGTGCATTCCAAACAAGAGCGCCTGTCTGCCTCTCTCCTCTCTTTTGCTTTCGTTCTCTGCCCGCAGACGGTGCAGCGGCCCTCTAGAGACAGAAAGAAGTCCCTGCGGCTCGAACTCTCGTAATGTTTAGGTACTTTGCGGGGCTCATTTCCTGCCAACGTAATAACAGTGCGCAGTTTAAATCGCCTGCTCCTCCTCTCACCCTCGCAGTCCCTTCTTCCACCCCGCTCCGGGCACCTCACTCCAGCTGTGACAGATCATGGCACTGTCCGAGAGGGGGCTCTGCCCGGCTGAGGCGCATGCTTAAGGCGCAAGGGGCTTTTCTTCTTTTCTTTCATAGTGCATGTGGTCAGTCTTAGCCAGTGGTCACTTGTCTAGCTGTGCGTGATTGGCATCCAGGCCTGGGAGCGCGTGACCTCGACACTCTGGTCCCTTCCAAGCTTGAGCAGACCAGATGCTGCACATGCGCGTGAGAGTCGTCGCGTTGCAGCCTCAGCCGCCGGTTCTCCGAGCATGGGGGAGTGCAAAGACAGTAAAGTCTGCCGACAGGGAGGGTGTGAGCACGGTCTGCTTTGGTTCCTGCCTTCCTGGTGCTGCGGGCTCTCACCAGGCCGCTGTTGCACTTCGCACGAGCACGCGAATGAGCTTTGGCAGCGGCACGGTGGTGTAATGTATGCGCTGCAGTCATTGATGGTTTGAGTGAGTGCTAACAAGGTCTGGTCGGGTTCCTTATAGGGGACTCCGAGGTATGCTCTGAAATTCAGGAAGGAACCTTTAACGCTCCTTTTCTGTGTTTGTTGTGTGTGAGAGTGCCAGAGAGAGATGGTTATTGTTTTTGTTAATTGGGCAACAGCAGCTGCTTTTGTGTGGCAAATATCTACACTTTATAAAAACAGCATCGCTTGTACTTTACACACAACCGTGCCATGGGGGTTTTGTTTTTTCTTTTTTTGTCTTTATTTGAGAAAGTGTCATTGCCCTGCGCAAGCCACCTTTTTAGGTCTCAGCCTGACGTAGGCAGTGCATGCGCTGCCTCGACATACGAGGCTTCTTGGAATCGATACGATTCCAGAAGCCTCATCCCAGCTCCACCTTAACTTTTGATTAGTACGCGTTGTTTTACGTCACGAATTATGCCAAAGGCAGTGCAATGATTGTACTGAAGGCATGTCACTCTCTTATTATTGCCACCCTGTCTCCTTTTACCCGCGATGTTACACTAGTGACTTTATTTACTGGGGAAGCACTGGGGAGACACAGCTGCTTACCACTGTTGTTCTGTACCATAGCCTGGACGGTTATCTCTATTATGTTGATTCAAAAAGTGCTGATGTGAGTTTGTTTTTCGAACTACAGCCGAATGCTGAATGGTCCCTCTGTTCTGTTCTTTGGAAGTGGCCGCTGAATCTACGTTGCATTTTGTTCCTTAAGACAGCACAGAACGTAAACTCCACTATGTTCTGCCACACCAGTGTTGTGACGTCACACTATGTGTAAGCAGTAGACACCGCGTTCTCTCAGGCTGAGATAACTGTGACCTCACACTGCGTGTTAAGTAGCAGTGAAGCGACCGCGGCGTCCTCTCCGTGTGACACAGTGATGACGTCACGTTGCCTGTTGTTAACTAGCAGTGAAGTGCGTGTTAATGGTCAAGTGACAGTGCATCTTGTTCTATGGCATAGCGATGAAATGAGTGTAGTTTATTCAAAGAACGTTGAGGTCACCTGTGTTTTTTTGCTTGGTAGCGGCTGAAGGAAAGTCCTATTTTTATTTTGTATCGTACAAAGTCGAAATTACAACGTGTACCTTATTAGTTAAAGTAAGCGATCCCTACAAATGCACGCAAGATAACATAAAAAAATTAAATAAATAACGCATCGTGGCAGAGAATGTTGAGGACAGTCCATATTTTCAGTTCGGTAGTAGAGCTCGTTGAAGTGACACTATTTAGATCTGGAAAACATATTTCTGAAGTTACAATGTATTTTGCTAGATTGAGAGACCGGCATTAAATGCATTCTGCTCTATTTCAGATAGTTTTAATCTATTTTAATCGACAGCCGAGGATGTAGAAGTGGCCCTGTATATCTATTTGGTATCAGAAACTGTTAACGTTGCATTATATTTTGATCAATAGCAGTGTTTGTGTGTGTGTGTGTGTGTGTGTGTGTGTGTGTCTGTGTGTGTATTTTCTGGTAGCAGAAAGAGTCGAGGCGACGCTGTACTTTTATTTTAGATCAGACAATGCTCGGGAGCACAGAGTGCTGTGGTGACCCTGTTTATTTGCCTCATAGAAGCCGTTTTGTGCGGTAGCAGAAGGCACCGGGGTGACCTTGCATATTTGGGTCATACAAAGTCATTTGTTCGACAGCAGAGATGGCTGAGGTGACCCTGTATATTTGTTTTGAATCTGATGATGCTAAATTGACTGCTGGTGCTGATGCGAGCCTATATATTAGCCTCATGCAAGACATTTTCACTCTCTGCTACTCACTCTCTGCTACTCTCTACTCACTCTCTACTACTCCATAACTCTACTACTCACTCTCTACTACTCACTCTCTACTACTCACTCTCTACTACTCACACTTTACAACTCTCCTACTACTCACTCGCTACTACTCTCTACTACTCACTCTATTACTCTATACTACTCACTCGCTACTACTTACTTTATACTACTCTGCTACTCTCTGCTACTCACTCTACTACAATCTACTACTCACTCTCTACTACTCACTCTCTCTGCTACTCACTCTCTACTACTCTCTCTGCTACTCACCTTCTACTACTCTCTCTGCTACTCACTCTCTGCTACTCTCTCTGCTACTCACTCTCTGCTACTCACTCTACTACAATCTACTACTCACTCTACTACTCACTCTCTCTGCTACTCACTCTACTACTCTCTACTCCTCACTCTCTACTACTCACTACTACTCTTTACTACTCTCCCCTACTACTCACTCTCCACTGCTCTCTACTACTCACTCTACTCACTCTCTGCTACTCACTCTCTGCTACTCACTCTCTGCTACTCACTCTCTGCTACTCACTCTCTGCTACTCACTCTCTGCTACTCCCTCTCTAGTACTCCCTCTCTAGTACTCCCTCTCTAGTACTCCCTCTCTAGTACACCCTCTCTAGTACACCCTCTCTAGTACACCCTCTCTAGTACACCCTCTCTAGTACACCCTCTCTAGTACACCCTCTCTAGTACACCCTCTCTAGTACACCCTCTCTAGTACACCCTCTCTAGTACACCCTCTCTAGTACACCCTCTCTAGTACACCCTCTCTAGTACACCCTCTCTGCTACTCTCTACTCACTACTACTCCGTACTACTCACTCTCGGCTACTCACTCTCTGCTGCTCACTCTCTGCTGCTCACTCTCTGCTGCTCACTCTCTGCTGCTCACTCTCTGCTGCTCACTCTCTGCTGCTCACTCTCTGCTGCTCACTCTACTACTGTCTACTACTCACTCTCTCTGCTACTACTCTCTCTACTACTCTCTCTACTACTCTCTCTACTACTCTCTCTACTACTCTCTCTACTACTCTCTCTACTACTC
The DNA here is from genome assembly GCF_964204655.1 of Triturus cristatus. Taxonomy (NCBI): domain Eukaryota; kingdom Metazoa; phylum Chordata; class Amphibia; order Caudata; family Salamandridae; genus Triturus; species Triturus cristatus. The sequence goes on from NC_140581.1 coordinate 226,660,969, forward strand.
TCTCTCTACTACTCACTACTCCTCACTCTCTACTACTCACTACTACTCTTTACTACTCTCCCTTACTACTCACTCTCCACTGCTCTCTGCTACTCACTCTCTGCTACTCACTCTCTGCTACTCACTCTCTGCTACTCACTCTCTGCTACTCACTCTCTGCTACTCACTCTCTGCTACTCACTCTCTGCTACTCACTCTCTGCTACTCACTCTCTAGTACACACTCTCTAGTACACACTCTCTAGTACACACTCTCTAGTACACACTCTCTAGTACACACTCTCTAGTACACACTCTCTAGTACACACTCTCTGCTACACACTCTCTAGTACACACTCTCTAGTACACACTCTCTAGTACACACTCTCTAGTACACACTCTCTAGTACACACTCTCTAGTACACACTCTCTAGTACACACTCTTGTACACACTCTCTTGTACTCACTCTTGTACACACTCTTGTACACACTCTTGTACACACTCTTGTACACACTCTCTTGTACTCACTCTTGTACACACTCTCTGCTACTCTACTCACTACTACTCCGTATTACTCACTCTCGGCTACTCACACTCTACTACTGTCTACTACTCACTCTCTATTACTCTATACTACTCACTCTCTGCTACTCTCTACTTACTACTCCCTCTCGGCTGCTCACTGTACTATTCTCTATTACTCACTCTCTATTACTCACTCTATTACTCACTCTACTACTCTACTACTCTCCTCTACTACTCTCACTCTGCTACTCACTCTGCTACTACTCTCTCCACTACTCTCCACTACTCACTCTCTACTACTCTCTACTCATTCTCCACTACTCTCTACTACTGACTTTATACTACTTTCTACTACTCACTCTCTACTACTCACTACTACTCTATACTATTCACTCTACTACAATCTACTACTCACTCGCTACTATCTCTCTGCTAATCACTCTCTACTACTCTCTACTACTCTCTACTACTCACTACTACTCTTTACTACTCTCCCTTACTACTCACTCTCCACTGCTCTCTGCTACTCACTCTCTGCTACTCACTCTCTGCTACTCACTCTCTGCTACTCACTCTCTGCTACTCACTCTCTGCTACTCACTCTCTGCTACTCACTCTCTGCTACTCACTCTCTACTACTCACCCTCTACTACTCTCCCTCTACTACTCTCCCTCTACTACTCTCCCTCTACTACTCTCCACTACTACTCACTCTATTACTCTCTGCTACTCACTCCTCATTCTACTACTCACGTTATACTACTCTCTACTACTCACTCTCTGCTACCCTCTACTCTCTAATCCCTATCCACTACTTTCTACTACTCACTCTCTACTACTCACTACTAACTACTCTACTACTCTTTACTACTCACACTCTACTACTCTCTACTAACCACTCTACTACTCACACTCTACTGCTCACTCTACCACTCTACCTCTTCCAAATACAAATATATGCATATATGCATGTTATGTACATGAAAGTTTGAAAAACACTAATAAAAGCGAAGCTAAAAAGCCGCCTAATTACAAACAGGACTGCTTTAACTTAAACGAGGGCAAGACATATTGCATTTTCAATGCTTGTTCCAAAATGCGATCTCTTCTCTTAGTAAGGAGACACAAATAAAATACAGGGTCTGCATACAATTTAAACTCTGCTTTTTCTTATAATAATGTTTTTGGGGTGATGGCACCGTGGGAGTACGCGTAAGAGACGGGGACCTTAGATGGGCGCTGCTACTTGTCAAGTTAATCGTGTGTATCTACCGGCCTCTTAAAGGGACCGTTTGCAGAATGATGTCATAATATGTCTCAAAACACATGAAGACGTCATCAGAGGAACTAGAATGCCTGTTGCTTGTGGTTGTGAGCCATGCACACGTGGGTAAATGGAAGTGTTAATTCTGCTGCCTGAAACCAGGGTGGCCAAGGTGAGCCGTTCCTAAAGCTGTGCACTCACTACAATATTATAGCAAGTGTTCCAGAGAGGCAATTTAGGAGCAATTATTGCACTAGGCACGACACCCTGCTGCCTCAATCGGTGCGAATGCATATAGGAAACACAATTGCGAATTAAAAATCAGCAGTCCGAAAAAGGATGCCCTGAGTAGATCTTGACTATAATATGCTGCTGAGTGGACGAACCACTGAAACCAGCTCTGGATTTAAATACCGGTCACATTACACCAGAGCCCTGGAGAAAGACATGGGCCAGTGATGCATTCTCATTGAAAGTCCCCCTACTTGATGGCACAGGTCCAGTATGAAACATCCTCTACATAGTGATGAATGCAGCTGGGCGTGTGGGTGAGGGTATAGGGCTCCAAGAATCGAAATGTCCAACCCATTTAATGCAGAAAAAGAATTATCAAGCATTTGCAGTGCAACAGGTCTCGCATTTACGCGAGTTTGAGCTACCGACATTGTTAAATGACAATGCCTTTTATTTATGTTTTGGTTTTTGAAACGTAAATAAAAACGCATTGGCATTTATAATGCCAATAGCTTCAACTCGCGTGAATGTGTGACCTATAGCATTGCAAATGCTTGTTTTCTCTGCATGCCTCTTCAAACTATCTAGGTGCAGCGTTCCTCTTGCATTGAGCAAACCCTGGTGCTTTCCCTGCAGCACCGCTGGCCAGGGAATCTAAGGACCTAAGAGGCGGGCTGGAATAAAGTAATGTCAGCTAGCAACTTAATCCTACATTCCCTCAGTGCTGCCTGTCTGCTGGGGAGATGGATCTATTGCCCGTGGGACATGGTTGCAGTGACAGTGCCAAATTTGCCTATCAGATCATTTCAGAGTGGTGATCAAAGACTGGGTAGATTATGATAATTATGGCGACCCTGGATACTGTAGATTTGGTGGCCAGAGTCATGGACTCATCTGTTACCTTGCAAAGGCACATGTGACTCGGGTCAAATGGGTTTTTTGGTAATGTACGGATAGCGCACATAGATATGCCTTTGATGGGCATGCCTCTTTGGGGACAAGGCTGTAGCTGCCTTGGAAAGATTTAAGGCATGGAGGGTGATGGGTCGATCTTTGTGTCTCCAGCCACCTGCCCAAGACTATTGGTAGTTTTAGAGGATTCGCTAGTACAGGGGCAGAGACTTAGGGGGGTGGGGGGGAGGGAAGATAGTCTCCTCATCCCCCCCCCCTCCCCATCCCACCCTCAGCAGAACCTGGAAAACTGCTGTAGAGTCCCCTTAAATGAGCATGTGCATCCTAAAGGGCCATAACATCAGACCAGTGAGTATTGCAGATTGTAGAAAAGGGTATGTCCTACCGTTCCAACAAGCTTTGCCTCCGATTTTCTCACTCAGACAGCCCTCATTTCTTTCTGTTCTTTCAGTCAACAGAACTTCTATGAATTCTGCATCAGGTGGTGCCAGCCTGTTTGCAAAAAGGTATTGGTCCCAAAGCAGGAAATTGTGGTAGTGCTATTCTTAGTTCTTCCTGGTTCCCAAGAAGGACAGTGGTGTTTTTTCCAATCCTAGAAATCAGACTCTTTGAATTTTACCTCCAAAAGGAAAAATTCAAGATGCTGTCTGTGGCTTAGATTCTTCTAAAGCTGGAAGAATAATTTCGGATGGTGTCACTTGTCTTGCAGGAATCCTATTTCCACATAATGATCCTGCAGTCACACTGGAAATATCTGCATTTCTTGGTAGGATCCACTCACTACCAGTTTGTAGTCCTCCAGTTTGGAATTACATCTGCACCTTGAGCTTACACCAAGGTGATAGCAATGGTGGTAGCCCATCTAAGAAGGTGGTGTTCTTGTACCTAAATGACTGATTGCTTAAATCCAGCTTGTCCGAGTCTTTGTGTGACACCACCTGCGCCCAACAGCTTTTCTACTGTTTGACTTGGGCTTTAAATCAACATGCCCAAGTCCCACCAAGAGGTGTCTTATCGCCTCCTATTTCATAGTGGCAGCTCCAAACAGAACTTTTTTGTTATTTTTTTTTTAACATTGAGGTTTTGGGCACGGGCACATCACCATGGAATCGGTATAATCGCCGGCCATCTGAGCAGCCTCAGTTGGTGTGTTCCTGCCAAGCATGAATGGCATCTTCACCTGTAGATGGCCTAGACTCTTTGCCTTTTGGGGTGCACATCAGGCAGCCGTCTTCACCACTTGGGAGAATGCTCACTGTTCTGAATCCTCCAGTATCCATTGTAGTGAGCTTTGGAGGATGTGTTTTAGTTGACGTGGAGTTTTCCACTTCACTGCGTTTCCTCTCTTACCCTGAATTCCTCAGACCCCGCCTTAGCAGATCTTCCTCAGGACCAAAGCCATTTTTATTGCCCCAGATTGGCTGAGAAAGATGTGGAAGGCATACCTCCTCAAGACACTCCTTGTGTCACCTGTTCAGTGTACCTCACGGGCTGGACCCAGTCTACTGCATCTCAGCCTCCAGAGTCTCGACCTTCTTGTCTGGATATTGAGCAGAGACTCTTAAGCTCCTTCTAACTTCCTTTAAAAGTGATTGGCATTCATTTCTCAGCTCATTGCCCCTCTACAAATAGATCCATTTTGGGCTGTGCAGTTGATTTGTTGATTAGTGTGCAGAGCAGTATGTAGATGCCCCGGTCTGAGGTCCTTAGTTTCAGTCTATCCTTAGCGCGGTGGGACTGTGCAGTGGGCACTGTCAAGGGATACATTTTCACTTTTTCAGCATTTCTGTCTTCCACACCAGCTATCACATTTCAAATAAACGGTCATGATGTGTTTCTTCAAGGGACTAACATACATTTCTGGCAACTCCCTCTGTGATTCCCCATTATGACTAGTTTTAACCTTTATATCGAATGCTCCTTTTGAGCACCTTTACCGTTGTCCTTTAGCCTGTAGAGGTTTAGAAGAGCTTTTTTAGAGGCCGTTACCTCAGCAAGGTGGGTTAGTGAGCTGCAAGTACTGAGTGTTCGCCCTTCTCCTATGTGCATCTTCCCAAATTGGTCCTCAGAATTAAAGTATGTAGTGATCTCTTTTGATTAAGGAAAGTACATTACCCTTCCCACCTTAAACCCACCACCGCATACCACCAAGGAGAAGACATTACACCAGCTAGGCCCCATAATGTGGTCCGGTATTTTATCTACCGCACCAAACAGATCAGCTCTTTGTGAGGTATTTAGAAAGCAAGAAAGAAAGGCCAGTAAAGGACTTTGTCCTGTTGCATAATGTATAAAAATGTGCCATGCCCTTTTAAAAGACAACCTCTAGAAAGAATCCAGGCTCACTTCACCAGAGCAAAATCTTCAACATCTGCTCTTGTTTGGGGTGTTCCCCCTGCTCAGATTTAATATGTGGTGACTGGTCTTTCCTTCATACCTTCACTAAGCATTATTGCTTTGACTCGGAGGTGAAAAGGGATGGCCATTTTCCATGTTCAGTACTGCAGGGAATCCTTGTAGGCCCACTACTTCAGACCCATCTTTTGGGAGAGGCCCTACTCTGGAATATTTTCAGTAGTTGAGGAATCTACAGGTAGAAGCATCCATCAGATAAAAAAGCGACTTGTTTTTGGTAACAATAGTTTTAGTGGATAGTCTGTTTACAGATTAGTCAGCTTATTCACCCTCATCCCTGTTCTGAAGGATGTTCAGAGGCCATATTAGGGATCCATCTCAGTTTGTTGCACTGCACGGATTTTAAATAATTCTTGTTTCCGAATCCATTCCTCTGACAATATGGAACAAAATGGGTGGGAAGTGACATCGGTATGCTACGCCACAATTGACGCTAGTTTTCCAGTAACGTCACCATGGTATTACTTTATTCACAGAGATGGAGCCAGCGCTCCCCACCAACATGGGAGAGCCACGGACAGTGTTAGAGATTCTGTCTGGCGCCTGGCGATATTCAACATGTGAGGAATATTTAGGTAGATAGATTATCCACCAGAAATATGGTTACCAGAAGTAGGTAACCCTTTATTTAATCTCTGTAAGTTTGTAACTGCTGACATTCCCCATTTTGGGGTACTTTTGGATTTTGCTGGTATAGATAGGCTAATCCAGCAGATGCTGGATACTATACAGTGGCGTGCCAACAGACTCCCCCGAGTTGTAGCCTTTCCTGGTTTCTCTGCCTGGGACACCATAAGCATATCTACATTGAGGGACATGATGCACAACAGGTCCTTAAACTCCCTCCAAAACCAAAAAGTAGAATATTATATGCACTGGACACTGTTTTTCCGCTATCTCTAGCTCCGTCACATGCGACTACCGATTATACAGTTGGATGAGGTCATCCCTTAATGCACCCCTCTAGAAGCGAAAATTCTTCTCACAAACGTTAAAGATCATAAATTATCTGAGATCTACAAAATGCTTGTACACAGTTTGCCGGATCTGATGATGGGGGCAACTGGGACTAATGTGTGATGAGGATTGGAGGGAAGCGATAGAAGCTCTCAGAGGCGGTAATAGCATCCCAAATTAGACTCATACAGCTTAAGTTAAGAGGCCGAAAAGTTCTCTATGTAGCCTAGTGCTTTCGTGCCATCTTTACCTGCACTATTTCTTTTTTGTTCAGTTGTCACGTCAAATGATGATGTCTCTTGGGGTGTTGTGCCACACTGTGAGTATCACTATTGGGAACTGTTTGTTAAAACTGTTAATTTTTTGTTTTTGTTGTTGTTGTTGAAAAACACTTATCAATGGAGTTCCACAAGTATCATCTGTGGTGATAGTAATGTTCGTAACTAGAAGTGATAGTATAACTTTGGGAAATTAAGGGTATCAGGAAAGTAGAAAATCTCATGGGTTTATTCTTCATACTTTGATTCCCTGAGATGAATATGGAATAACTTGTGGTCTGTGTTGAATGCAGCCAGTATGACATAATCATTATGGCATAGTACCCTAATGTTAGTAGCTCTTTTTGAATCTCTACAGTGATTGTTTGTTGCAGGCTGGAAGCCAAACCCACATCAATAGTTCCCATGAAACCATTAAATCTCAGGAAGAATTGAAATTGTACTATTGCTTCTGTAAAAGTTGCTACGGAGAGTAGACCAAACATTACGGTATCTCTGATGATGACCATTGGGTTAGCAATAGGCTTCTTTAATGTGTGCAACATCTCTTTTTCGGTAGCGAAATCTACTGTTTGTATGGTATGTGTAGTAAGGTGGCTCTGTATATACTATATCAAAGTAAGGTATAGTGTGCATAGCGTCCAGGGAGTCCCCAGAGGTGTATAGCAGAGGCTGAATTAGGTAAGTACTAACAGCTCTCTTTGTGGCAGTGTGGGCGAGCGGTTAGGCTTATCCAGAGAAGTGTGTTAAGCATTTATTGTATTCACTTACTCAAGGACTGATTACACACACTCAGACAGAATCCAGACCAATTGGGTAAGTATAAAAAAGGTATATTTATGTTTTATTTGTAGAACCAAGCAGTACTTGGCACAGGTAAGTAAAATATGGTCTCAAATGTAGGATTTCACAAGGAAATGCAGGTGTAGTTGAATTTGCAATAGGTACAGGTTGGTATTGGTTCAAAAAGTTTAGATTACACAATATTTTTAGAATACTTCCCATTTACTTTTAGATTACTTTGAGTACTGACGGTGGTATGCCTAGATACCACACATAAGGGTCTCCCAATACAAGGTAAGTAAGACTTCTTGGCTTGGCTTCCTGGCTTGAGTTTGTTACTGTTTTCTCAAACAAAACAGTTCAACACTTAGAACATAGCATGGGTTCCTTTGGGAGAACAATGATTATCGGTTTCACAGGTAAATAAACCTCTTACAAGTGCGCGTTTTGGGGGTTAGGACCAAGGTTCCCCAAGGTTTAGATAGGCACTCGAGTTGCACCACCACCAGCAGCACTGGGCAGCTGTGTGCAGGGGCCCTATGTTAGCCATTGGGGTTAAGGGGCCTTCGGTTAGGGATTGCCTATGGCCAGGCCACTGTGAGCAAAACTCCTGGGGTTAAGATCAGCACTGCAGGGGCCAACAATCAGCACGGGAGCTGCACCACCAGCGGCATTGGGGTGGCTGAGTGCAGGGTGCCAAGGAGACGTCGGGACCATGTGTTTCTTAATGGAGACCTTAGATTTGGCAAAGTTACTGCAAGCATGGGCAGGGAGACTTCCTGATGGGCGACCACGAGCTAGAGAGGTGACTTGGACTCTTGGTGTGTGGTAAATATTTAAATTACCTGTACTATTTTTTTATGCGGAAAAGTCTAGTAAGAATAACTCAGTCAAAATAAGAGGCAGAATCCGTGGTATTAGAGGTTCTGAAAAGGGCTTTATTCCTTACAAAGGAATTATGGTTCGAACCAGGCAATCTTATTCCATCACCACGAAGGTTCAGGAAGGGATAGGCAATACATTATTGACAAGTAACAATATATATATGAAAAGCATTGCATTAAGACAGATGTAGGAGGCGTAACAGCTGATAATACAGATGAGAATACACATACGTAATGAAAATGGGCGTAATAACAGGCGTATACTAGAAACGTCATTTAAAATGATGTCACAGGTGGGTGGATCCATAAGAGAATCCTGCAGTGTCAGCAGAAATATTTGGCAGAGATGCGCGCGCAGCCGCATGACGTGTGATTGACGTGCAACTAAAGGGTGAAGGGGAATTGACATTTTAGCTCTACATGTGGAGACAGAAGTCTGGGGGTCAGGTCAACCTAATCCCAAATCGTATCTAATATCTTTGTTTAAGGAACTGTTTTATCCAAAAGGAAAGGTCTCTCGGGCGGAATCTATTCTATACTGACTGTTAGGGCATGTACAAGCGTCTATGTGTCTACATGAGATGCGAGGGGGCAAGAATCTTCCATGGTAACAGGGGCTATGAATTACTTGCATAAAGACAGCGAGGCCGAGCCCTTTGCTCGGTAGCTGGAAGGATGTTTACCTAAACTACTATACAGGAATGCATCGGATGAGGAGCGGAGCAGATAACTTGAAGGCTGAATACAGTTTTTGGCAGGCAACAGGCCGCGTCAGGCACCGTTAGCCGCGCAGGGAGTAGGACAAAGTTCATGGATACGGATGCAGGTCCAGGCCGGAGCATTTCAGAGGTAGAAGCAGGAAAAAGGCTTGATGGCAGAATTCAGGGCCTACTCGCCTGAACTGTAAAACGTGAAAAGTGAACCATATAAAGTCGGTGGCCAATCATACTTAGGAATGGAATATTCGACCCATTCATGGCGGATCTGAAAGAGGACAGGTTAACGTTGGACGCACATGTATTTGCGTCTTCATAGCTGGAACGGGAGGGAACATACATGTACTTGTAGCATGTACATGGAGCCGTTGGGGTCTAAGATAGGGGACACAATTGACCATAAAAATTCATATTTCCTCAGGTGGATGCCTGGACACTGTTGGTTGGGCCACCCAAGGCTATGGGGTGTGTGGTGCAGGGCTGTTTTTTGGTGTTGGCTTTTCTTACCACTTCTGTTACGGTCGGGGGAGGGGGGACCGTTCAGGGTGAGGCTGCAGGTGTCATCTTGAGGCTTGAGGGAGGTCGGGGATCACCAGATCCTAGGTCAAGATCGCTGGGGAGACCTCCTCGTGGTGTTGGGCCACTTGAACTCGAGCCGTGGGCATCCGGTGCAGAGTGGTGCAGAATCAGTCGCCAGAACCCGAATTCCGGTCTTGGAGTCTTTGTTGAGCAAATCCAGTGCTCACGGGATAGTCTGTAAGCAGAGTGCAGAGCAGGTCCTCGGGGCTCTTGGGGGGGGGGGGGTGGGGGGGGGAGCTCTTTGCTGCTGGTCACGCCGGGTTCTTCGCTGTAGGCAGGTCAGAGGCGCGACAGGCTGGTAGGGCTGAGGCCAAAGGAGTAGGTATCATCTTCTTCCTGGGTCAGCACGGCTCTTCGGCCCTTCTTCATTCTTCCTCGAATCCGAGGAGGCAAGGTTCAGAGTCGCCCCCTAAATATTAAATTTAGGGGCGTTGAAAGGGGTGTGTAGGTCGCGACCAATGGGTCCCTTCCTTTGGGTGGGGTCACACCCCAATATGCCACCCTTCAGTAGGAGAGGGGCATGAGCCTCTTCCTGATTGGCTGAGTCCCCTCATCTTCAAGATAGAAGAGACTGAGATGTGTACTTCACCTTGCTGCCCCCACCTAAGGGTTGAGGTTGGTAAAGGTGGGCACACCTCTATTCCTAGCTTGGTTTTCCCTGCCGATTCTCCCACCCAAAGTGTGGTGCAGAACCAGTGAGAGCCAGTTGCTGGGGGCAGCAAAAAGGCAGGGACAGCTCACAAAGATGGCAGGCCTTTGAAGCTTCGCCTTCGTGGGCCGAGCCCATCCTGGGAGAGAAGGTATGACACCCCTGCCCAGGATGGGCTTTGTTTCTGGACCCAGAGAGTAGAGGTTCTCCACCCTGAGGTCCAAAACCTGTCTGGTGGTGGCAAATTGCGGGCAGCCATTCAATAACCACACATGGGCTGGTTGTTTTTCAGGGTGCATCTCTAAGATGCCCTCTGAGTGCATTTTACAATAAATCCCACTCTGGCATCAGTGTGGGTTTAATGTGCTGAGAACTTTGCCACTAAACTTCCCAGGTTTTTGTAAAGCCATTGAGGGGCTGTGGAGTTCGTAATGACCAACTCCCAGACCATAATACTCTTTATGGCTTTGCTACACTTAGAATGTCTAAAAATGGACTTGGACACTGTAGGGGTACAGTGCTCATGTCACTTTACCCTCACCCGAGGGTCAGTGCACCCTGCAAGAGGGATGGCTTACCTAGGCCTCAGGCAGTGGGTGGTAGGCATGGCACACAGGGATGTCTGTTGTGGCGTCTCCTCACTTTTCTCCTCCCCAAAACAGGGAGCCTGCAAGGGCAGTTTGTGGATGTTAAGGTACAGGGCTTGTAAGGGTGGCACAATTGGTGCTGCAGCCCTTTGAGGCAGGGGTGGGGGAATCATATCGCCCGACGCCCGAGCCATGTTGTATTTTGTGACTGGCAAGAAGATTTAATGTCTATTTTGTCCGATGGACAAGTAGACATTAAATCACGTAAGTAATACAGGCCCAGAGTACTACCCACAGCCAATCAGAATGGCTGGAAGAGAGCCAGAGACCCGTTAGATGCCTCTGATTGGCTAGCAGCCCATGACTGGGCGCGAGCCTAGCTAGTGATTGGCTGGGGGAGTGAAACGTCAGTCTCACTCAGCTAGTGGTAGTTTGTAGCCGGCCGTTGCGAGGCTTACATTTATATTAAAAATAAGCACTGCCATAATGACCGCTAAGAAGGTGTATCTTCTTGCAACCAACTCACTCTAAACATTAATAGAAACTCACTGCCTGCTGTCACGGAAAGAGTCTAGTGAGGCGTCCTTGTGGCTGCAGGAAGGGTGGGCTCTTATTGACCTAATCGCTGCTATTGGAGCAGTGCCGTAGCCATTCTGACTGCACCTTTTAATTGGCCAGCGCAGAGGAGATTCAAACACCCCTTTCACGCCAGGCGTGCTGCAACAATCCTAACGGAACAAAGGCTGAGAGGCTGCCTTTGAGCAGGTCGGTGTGCAGTGCTTCTCCCGGTATCATGGCGAGTGACGGCAGCAAATAGGAGCAGTAGAGGAGACCGGCATGGGTGTGCGCGCTGCATCACTGCCTGTTAGTGCTGGTGTGCAGACTACGAGCATCGCCAGCCTGTGTCCAGCTCCTTAGTGCGGGTTCTCCTCAGCCGCGGGATGGCCTGGCTGTGCGTCATGTCATCAGTGCTTTGCAGAGCCGAACTTGAACTTAAGGTACACGATTACGAGACTTTTATGTTGAATATATGTCGGGCGGGGGGGTATCTCCCTTGAAGTATCTGCACTTGCCGCTCCCCTGCCCTCACCCTTTACTAAGAGGACTCCTGACTCGCCACCCCCTTCTCCACCCCGCTCCTCGGTAATGGAAGATACGAGAAGCTGTCAGTAGTGACCTGTCACCCCGTGATCTGAAGACCTGAAAAGCAGTTAAATTGACATCATGCACAGCAGTGGTGATTAGCAACACAGCGGCATCCCTGGGGGCTAATTACTGCATAGCCCACAAAGCCAGTGGTGGCAAAATGCAAAGCCACCAAATGGACACCAAAACCTCACCGATCGACTCCAGTGCACACTTTAGTAGTTAAAACCAACATAGGATCGAGTGGGCCAGTACTCTCTGATACCGGAATGTAGACGTTATATACAAATCATAAAAATAAAAACACAATGCCATACTCTATTGCTGTTTTCTAGAGCTGCGTTGTATGCTTCAAAGCACTACATCAAAAACAAAGAATTCTGAAATACTAAAATTATATTGTTCTCAAGGGGTGAACAGTACACAGTGAGTCCGACTCCACTACAGTATTATCTCTACTGTTTCCCACCAGAGGCCAAGGCTGTGTTGCCTGGAGGGCGCATGAAGGCCTCAGTCACCGCTCACTGTGTGACTGTGTTGATATGTGTGCATGCATGGGTGATTCATTTGGGCGTGTGTCTTGCGCAGATAAGGTTATGGTTTCTCAGGAGCATCGACTTGCCATTGTGAGCATTCGCATTGCTCCTCCCTTGCTTACCTTGTAAAGTTTTAAGGGAGTGCAATGTACTGCCAGAAAGATCATATTGCTCGCGGGTGTGCTAAACTCCGATGCAGAAATATGTATGTGGCCCGCAAGTCATTAGAATGTTTGTAGATGAGGGGGCGTGGCTTGGACGGCAGTCGAGATGGCCGCCTGATTCCGTCGCTCCGTCGGCCCAGGGGAAAACGCTGCCCTTCCCGTGCCCTGTGGCTGAGTGCTCGCGCCTTAGGCTGTGCGTGACCCACCATGTGAGAAGCCGGGCACAAGAGGAGCCCTCTGAAAGCAGCGGTGGTCCCTGCACAGGTGACTTCCAGGACGATCTTCGCGGCGCGAAGCGGGGAAAAACAAGATGGCGCCTCCCCGATAGCCCGAACGGGATGTTCCCGATCGACAGAGCCGTGGTCTCACTGCAAGTACCCTGCAAGTACTCACTATCTATTGACTGCTTATTGCTGTTGGCGCCTCGCTGACATTGTTTACTTAGCGCCTTCTGCTGCTTCTGCGAGCTGACTGATACTGCATCGACATGCCTGACCTCAAGATGGCGGCGGTGACGGCGATGCGGAGAGTTCCCAAGCGCAATTAGCTTCACTGATTTAACCAGCGCTATTCAAGCCAAGTCTACCAAGGAGATGGTTATCTACAAAATGCCAGCGCGACCCTGGTTCCAGCCCAGTTCAAGTCCCGGTCCGATCTGAGTCTGGCTAGTCTCTCCCAGACAGCAGGGTGCAATCATCTGAGTTTGTTCTCCACTGGTCCCTGTCCTGGTCACATGAAGCTCTGATGCAATCTAGGGGTGGGGACTCACGGAGGGAAGGATTCGTGCATCAAACTCGGCCACGCTAAGCTCCGTGGGTGATTTTGCGGAGGGTAAGTTTGGGCCACTAAGCTGGGAGCGGCTTTGGTCCTTTAGCTGCGTGTATTTGTCCACCTTATTATAACTCTTGATGCCACTGTGACTTTGCCACACGACCTTTTTGGCGGCTAACCCTCCCACACCTCGGTGATTGGATGGCAGGCTGCAAAAGTTGTGGCCATTTGGTCTGCTGGATCTTCGCATACCATGCATTCTTCATAAAGTCCATGCAGCCATCCTCTCTTTCCAAGCATGGCGCTGTTGGTAGTCACTAGTCAATATTGCGAGCCGAGTGTAAAAACCAGCTACTTATCCAATTGTTACTACGACCTCCCTAATGGCTGATCGCGAATCTAAGCTGGTACACAAGAGAAACAAAGGTGACCCTTCACAGTCAGACTCTCCTATCAAAATGAAACCAGATATCAATAGTACTTTGGAGCTAATTCTGAAAAAGCTGGCTGATGTCCATGAGTTGGCCAAGTCGACCAAGCAAACTACTGATACTATACAACTACAGATAACTGCCATCAGAGCAGACATGAATGCTGTGAATAACAGACTTTCCGTTGCTGAACAGAGGATCAGTGATGTTGAGGACATCGTTTCCAAGTCAAGTAAGGAGACCAAAGCCTTGTCGAATATGTCCTCTATGCTCTTAAGACAGACGGCCGAGTTGGAAGACCGTAATCGTAGGGGCAACATCCGAATTCTTGGTGTTCCGGAGGGTTCAGAGGATCCTCTGTGCTCCTGTTTAGCCTTTCTGGAGGACTGGATTCCTAAGTTCACTGGCATAACGTTCGATCAGCCTTTTGAACTGGACAGAGCACACAGAATCCCTTCATTCAAATCCTCATCTCGGCAGGGGGTCCGCCCAATCATTTGTAAACCTCTGCGTTTCCGTCACGTAGAAGCAATACTTGGCCACGCCAGAAAAAATCACCATCTCATCTGGAAGGGTAACAAAATCATCTTTACCCAAGACTTTTCGAAGCCTACTGTGGATACTCGTAGGGGGTTCCTAAGTCTAAGAGACAAAATGAGGTCCAGGGGTATCCTGTTCCCCTTTGTCGGTCCTGCTAGGTTCAAGATCACCGAGGGGGGGGAAACACCTCTTTTTCAACGACCCCGGAGCCCTTGCGTCCTATCTAGAAGGCCCCCCCACTCAGGACATGGACTCATCACAACTTTTGGCCAGCAAGAGAAAATCCTCACCAGGCCCGGTGTAGCGCATGTACTGATTCCTCTGCTCCTCTTCAATGGTTCCGATGCGTTGTATTGGCTCATTTGGTATTTGTGTCCTGTGGGTTGTACAGATCTTTATTTGTTTGAGTTGCCACTCGGATATGTCGGCAGTTACTTGTCTTTCGACTTGCATTTTTTACCGCAGGTTCTTTGAGAGTTGGGTACTGGGAAGGTATGTCTGTGTATATGTTCTGACCATGTTGTTTCCCCTGGGGTGCGGGTGGACGCTTCTGTCGTCGCACCTCCCACATGCTAAGTGTTGAGGTAGGGGTGGGGTGGGGTGGGGTGGGTGGGTGTGGGGGGGGATTGGGTTGAGAGCGCCCACGTTTATATAACCATTTTTATGGTTCTCATAGTTGCTTCCTCATTTGCTCTCCTTCTACTTTTCTGCCTTCTCTTTTCTTTCCTCTTCTCCTTCTGCTTGTCTCTTCTCTCTATCTGGCGTCTCCTACTCTCTGGACATGTCAAGTGGCCTATGTACCGTATGCTATGTTCGTGATGGGATGGTCCGGTTTCCAGGTGTATAATAGAGTTGCGGATGTATGTTTATACTGATGTCCACATTGGGCCTGCTCTGTGGTCTTTACAATTTTCGCATTTGTCCCTCTGTCACGACCCATATTTGTTGAGTTCACCATTTAGAAACATTCCTCATGACCATTGACAAACAAGGTGTCCTTTCGAGCGACCTGAAGATAGTCTCTCTAAATGTCAAAGGCCTTAACCACCCTGTGAAAAGACGTAAGGTCTTAGAGTACTTAGCCAAAACCAAAAGCGACATAGTGCTGTTACAGGAGACTAAACTCTCCGAAGTAGACAATAATCTTGTTAAAGGTAACTGGATTTCGCAATTGGCATGCTCACCGGCAGTTAAGAAGAAACGAGGGGTCATAACCTTGATCTCGAGATCTGCTAATATCACGCTAGAATCCTCCCAACACGACGATGAAGGTCGCTTTTTGCTCACTCACTTGCGGAGAGGCGAAGACGTAATACATGTGATCAATATTTATGGGCCCAATACGGATGACCCCACCTTTTGGTCTAGCGTCTCTGACAAGCTAGATAGTATTCCTCGGGAGGATTTAATAATAATGGCAGGGGACTTCAATCTTCCCCTGGACCCGATAATTGACACAGTCCAATTGCCAATACCAACCTACGAGCTCACACGCTGAGCTCGCCACCATTTGCTCTAAATTTAACCTCAAAGATTCCTGGAGACTCCAACACCCAGACTCAAGGGATTACACTTTTTATTCGGCCCCTCACAATTCATACACTAGGATTGATTATATCCTTGTCTCTGGGGCATACACCAGCCTCATTGAGTCCTCTGATATTGTTCCAAGATTGATTTCTGATCACTCTTGCATCTCTCTTACCTTAACCGGAAGCCACAGGGAACAAACTCCCAAACGGTGGCGGTTTAATAATGATGTCTTATCGGACCCTGAACATAAAAAGAAGATTGCGGAGGCCATTTCAGAATACCTTGGCCACAACAAGGTGTCTGATACTAATATAAACACACACTGGGACGCATTGAAGGCCACTATACGGGGGCTAATCATTGCGATAAAAACAAAAATAAATAAACGTTTGAACCAGGGACTACTTCAATTAGAACGGGAAATTAGAGACTTAGAGACCGCCCATATTGCCTCCTTAAATGATTCTACTCTACTATTGACTCTGACAGAAGAAGTATGAATACAATAAGATATTGAGTGAACGAGCGGGGGTGTGGATTAATAAATTTAAAGCGTTGAATCTTTGTGAGGCCAACAAGGCAGGGAAACTTTTAGCTTCATATCTTAAACATAGACAAAATCAACACGTTATCTCTTCAATCAAGGACGCTAATAACCTAACCCACACAACACACAAGGCCATTCTCAATACTTTTAAACAATTCTATCAGGACCTGTACTCAAATAATCAGATTTTTGACACTGAGAAGTGCTCTGCTTTCCTCCGTGATCTTAATTTGCCACAACTCTCAGAAGACGACTCTGCCATGCTAGGTATGGAAATCAGCAGCTCGGAAATAGATAAGACGGTCAGGTCCTTGAAAGAAAACAAAGCCCCAGGGCCGGACGGCTTTACGGCATCCTTCTATAAGTCTTTCTTGACCCAATTAGGCCCTGCTATGAAACCGGTTTTTAACCATATTGCTGACACTGGACACACACCTGACTCCATGACTGAAGCTAACATTGTAGTTATCCCCAAGGAGGGGAAGGACCCTGTTCTCCCAAAAAATTATAGACCCATCTCGCTTATAAATGTTGACTGCAAAATATACGCCAAAATTCTGGCGGTCAGACTCAATTTGGTCCTTCATAAATTAATAAGCAATTCCCAGGTGGGGTTCCTCCGTAACCGGCTATCTAATGATAACACACGACTGTTATGCCATGTATTAGAAAACCCTGCAACCAAAGCTGTACCCTCGATTGCCATTACATTAGATGCCGAGAAGGCCTTCGACAGAGTCTCTTGGTCGTTCTTGGAACGTTGCCTGCATTCCTTTAGCTTGGGTAAGGACTTTATTAAAATGGTTATGTCACTTTACCTAAAACCGACTGGACGTATAGCTGTCAATGGGGCTCTTTCGGAATCCTTCCCCCTATATCAGGGTACCAGACAGGGATGCCCTCTATCTCCATCACTTTTCCTCCTGGCGCTAGAACCCCTTCTTCAGGCTATCCAACTCAACGTGGACATTGCGGGTGTGGATATCAATGGTGTACATGTCAAACTGGCTGCGTATGCGGATGACATTTTGATAGTTACAGAGCGTCCAGATTCCTCCATTACTGCCCTAATGGAGACGATTGCAGAGTACTCTCTGCACTCTGGGTACAAACTCAACAGAGATAAATCGGAAGTTAAACCACTAAACGTGTTTTGTACTAGCGAAATATTGGGGGACTCTGGGTTAACATGGCAGTCGAGTTTTATTAAATACTTGGGGATTGAATTTGGTAATAATATTATGGACACCCTGTATCAAAATGAAAAGGTACTCCTACAGAAAATTAAGACACTCTTGGATGCCTGGTCCCCTAAATTCATCACGTGGTGGGGTAGAATTGAAACTATCAAGATGATGGTTACTCCTTTAGTTAATTATCTCATAAGTATGCTACCATTGCTACTGACTGACTCTTTTCACCATAAATTAGATACTCTTTTAACATCCTTTCTGTGGCGTGGTAAAAAAGCCAGAATCAGCATTCGAAAATTGAGGCTTGATAAGACATTGGGCGGCGTTAACCTGGCTGACTTTCGTCTATACCAATATGCCTTTCTGGCGAGGCAGGGCCTGCTTTGGGTCTCTCCTCCTGATCACTATATACCAGTGTGGCTGGAAGTGGAAGGGGCTCTTCTCCAGAACATACGTCCTCTGTCAGTTCTCACGGCCAACCGCCTTGTCGCCATCCACTCCAGATCCATCTTTAAGAATACTAAATTGACTCTCTTAAAAATAGATAGGTCCATGGATGTTGGTATGAGGGGCTCCAATATGGAATCACTTTGGCTAAACTCCAAGTTCCTTTATAATGGTAAGCCTTAACTCCTTGACTCTTGGTGTAAAAGAGGTATCTTTTTCCCCCACCAATTGGTTAATGATGCATACCCTTCGACTTTCAGTGAACTTCAATCTCGTTTCCACTTGGCTATAATTTCCTGAAAGTGAGGGCTGCCATTACGAAATCCAGGTTGTCTCCTAGCTCCCCATCGCTACCCAAGTTTGTGGCAAAACTTAATAGGCTTGGTCATCAAGTCTCCCAAATTTATCAACTTCTGCGCCCAAAATCCTCCAAGCTTAACTCTAAGGTGGTAGATTACTGGAAGGGGCTTTCTGATAATCAGCTAACCGAAGATTCTTGGCCCCAGCTATGGAGATCAGTTACACGTAATAAGATTTCCCCAGTCCTCTCCCAAACAAAATTTTGGCTATTACACAAAGGCTTTTGGACACCGGCTAGGCTGTTCTCCATGGGGATCCAGGAAGATGATGTGTGTTGGAATTGTTAGCAAGACAAAGGGGATTTGGCTCACCTTATTCTACACTGCCCTGTTGTGAAACCCTTCTGGGATAAGGTCTATTTGTTTTTGTCTAATTTATTTAACTGTATTCTTCCTAGGTCCCTATCGTCCGTGGTAACTGCTTTTTTACAGGTGGATTTGCAGTCGGAGGGGGATCGTGCTCTCCTTGATCTACTGTTGATTTCTGCAGTTAAAATGATACTCACCAATTGGAAGGATACTAGTAAGGTCTCTTACAAGTGTTGGATGAACTGGGTCATACATCTCAGGGGAGCAGACAATATTGTTTTACAACATTCACCTTGGAAATCCTCCACGAGGAACATATGGTCTACCCTGGACGATTATTTTGCTTCTCATAAGCCGCCATGATTTCACTTTCTGGAAGAAAATTCCCATGTGGTCATCACACCCACGGTCACTGACATGGTCGGATATTTGTTGCTGTAATATGTTATATTATTAAGAGGCTTGAGGCGCTAGATAACTCTCTCTTCTCTTTTCTCTCCCCCCTTTCTGTCTCTCCTTTCACTTTCTTCCCTTTATTCTTTCTTCCTCTCTTTCTTCGGGAGTTGGGGACTAAGGGGCGACTTCACTGGCAAGGGGTTCGTCTAATGATGGCATTTGTCTGCTGACCAGGTGAAGCACCGTCATATGTACTTAGGGGCTTTTTGGCCCTGACACCAGCTCCTGTTCTGTTTTTGCATAAAATTTTTCAATAAAGATATTTTGAAATCAAAAAAAAGAATGTTTGTAGATGTTCCGGCATATCTATTCATCCTTCCTCTGACAAAAAGGAAGACTTCAGCAGCCAGTTTGTTAAAAGGGTCTCCCACTTCAAATGGGAAAATATGGGGATTTGTGTCCATATCATTCTTTTACTTTCTGGTGCCTTTTTAAGGATTCCCCTTCCCCAGTAGTCAAGGCCCTCAAGTAAACACGTCAGTTTGGTGTGCGTGGCCTGTTCATCAGGTACGAGTGCTGAAGGCTCAATAAATGGAAATGTTGTGCCGCCATGGAGGTGCAGGGGTGTTGCTATTCTTGTTCTGAGCCACATCCTTTGACTTTTTCTATGACGAAATTCCTAGTAAGTAAGAGGGTTTCTAGCCTGATAGATTAATTTGAAGAAAGGGCAGGTAGAAGCACTCCCATACCCGAAAAAAGCCTGAGCCCTCAGATAATAGAGCTCCCAGCCAGCCTTGTTTTAAATGACCCGCAGAATCCAGGGAGGGGAAGGCCTAGATGCCTTATGGTAGCGTGGGGATCAATAACTGAACTACCAAAAAAAGTGATCTTGCCTCAGGGTATCTCCCTTAGCAGAAGCCGCTATCGTGGATACTAAGACTTTAACATTTGCACAAACTGTGTTCACTTCTTGCCTGTAAAGATCCTTAGAATTATGTACCTGCATTCCTGCGTCTCCCACCTCTAGATCGATTCATAGTTACTCAGAAGGCTGGCCACAGACTTCAGTGTAGTGTGCCCTGCACAACCAACATCAGTGGAAGTGACACTTTTCACACTTCTGCTCTGTTAGCAGCAACACGGGCTACCATGCCACAGGAATGTGATAAAACTGGAGGATTAGTGCAGAAACTGGCAGATGCTTTTATAACCTGCATTTAATTTTCATTAAAGCTGTCCATTGTAGTACTACCTGAAGGTGAAAGACCAAAAAAAGTTAAACAATATTTAGTTTTTTCCTTTTGCTACTGCTTTGACCGCACCCCCAGACTCATTCACCCTGCATCCTTTTTGTGCAGCATAACTAACAGAGCCCTTTCTTTTAAAATGCACTTCTTCGACCACTGAGCCTACAGCACCTTCTCCAGCCTCACATACTGTGCCTGCTACCACTACTGCGCTCAAAATGCCACTGCTACCACCGCTGCGCTCACACTGCCCCCTACTTACAGTATTCAGAACAGGGCATGAGAAGGAGTAGGGCCAGGGCCTCCTGTCACAGACTCAAGACTGGGAAAAGGGAGCAAATAGTCACGTAATGCGAAGAGAGAGTGGGGCTGCTTCATCACCATATTACCAACCACCATCTCTATGCCAATCACACACACACACACGCATACCAACCCTGCTCCCGACCCCACTCAGCCAGCGCTGCCGATTTCATACCTTGAGACCACGTTCGATTCTCAGCGTTGCTAAACATTCAGTGATTCTGGGCAGTTCCCTTAATCTGCCCATGCTTAAATAACATGAAGATGACCTTGTGTAAATGTAACTGGTGTTCATTAAAAGCGCTCGCCTTCGGGTCATGTTTGCGCTATATCAAAAACCTGCAAAACATAAATGTCCACATGAGGCTCACATTACAAACTTGGTGCTTTCCTTTCACAGATGAAGCAGACTCCCGGTTTAAAGGTGAAAGGCAAGAATTGATGTAGGGACGGAAGTAGGTGGGACAAGTAGATTTTACAGGACATGTAGATCTCAGTGGCATTTTGTCCCTTGGCCAGGTAGATTATTAAAAAAATTCCACACCCCCTTAGAGGCCTTCCCTTGTCACCGCTCCGCTGGTACCCTTTTACAAGGGCTGCCAATTGTGGGATCAAAGGTACAGTTTGGGGAAAGAACTCTGGCCCAGGGAGTCTATTGGGAGGTGCCCAGGGCACTTCAAGTCAGGTTGCATCAAAGGTCAGACAAAAAGTGGGGGTAACCATGCAATAGGGTCCCTTTCCTACAGTGTGGAGCTAGGACAGGGAGTCTGAAGTTAAGTTTAGTTGTTGTATATGTCAGTAAGTTGGGGGGTGAGAATGTTAAAGTTAACTTCCTCCATCTAACTGAAAAGGTCATGAAAGATTTCTGGCCTTTGCATCTCAGCTTTGTACATGGCAGCTAAAGACAATACGATGTGAGTTTGTATTGATGCTGGTCCTACTGTGGATGAAAAGCATTAGATTTTTTGCACAACCATTCTGAGAAGTTGGCCTGGTATATGCTGCCCACTATTTATAGCGGGCACCCTGTACCAGTCCAAACAACCCTTGTTGATGATAGGTTTAAAGACAACCTATTGAAAGCTATCCTAGTGGTAGCTATGGAGAGCAGCCTTCAGGCTAAGTCTTAAAGGAATGTAAAGCAGCTTGGTTGCCAGATTATTACTTCTTGAATCACTAAATGAAAGGAGAACCACACAAGGTATATATAAAATATATGTATTTATTTCTAAACACTCATTACTAATCTCTTTATGAGATTAGAGTCCAAGATACACAATAATACAGTTGTAAAACAGTAAATAGCACAATATACAATGGGCCCTAGGGGCGGACCAAACCATATATTAAGAAAGTGGTATAAGAACTACGACTTAACTAGACACAGTGCCTAGAGCACGTAGAATCGCTGGGACCCCAATTAACCACCCAAGGTAGTGACACAGGAGACCCACGGGGAATGCGTGCAGTGTGAGAACACAGGCGCGAGCCCTGTACTATTCTATGGGAAAGCCGCGGTTGGATTTTTAGAAGTTAAGGACACTTGGGAGAGGACTTTGCGCAAACCCCTTTAGACTTAGGGGGTTCTGGGGCCAGCACCCACGGGAGCACCGGAGTACTCTAGTTAACTCACCCAGGGAAGCCGGGTGCATAGGTGTCAAATGGTGTCGGAAATCGTCATTGATTTCAATGGCGATTTGCTGCAAAGTGCTGCTGCCTGGAAGTAGAAAAGTGTCCGGTGTGATCCAAGCCTGGATCGAAGATCAGAAGAACCTGAAAGCAGAGGGGACAGAGTCTGGGACACTTGCCAGTGACCAGGGGCACGATAGACTAATGCCTACCGATGTCAGGTGATTCAGGTGCGAAGAGGTGAAGCTTGACTCTGCAACCACGAGGACCAGGAGGCGTCGACGACGACCAGGAGCTGGATTCGAGTTGTCCCACGAAGGATGTCGATTTCTGCGGTGTCGGTGTCGGTGCCCGGATTGGACTCAACAAGCCTTGGCAACAGCAACCCATGGAGGAAGAGAAAAGATGCTTTGGTGCGGACCAGCAAGGTCCTGGGGACTCCCCAAGCAATGGAGAGTCAGGGCACATCTGGAGCAACCAGGTAAGCCCAATTAGAGTTAAAGTTGCCTTCACAGGGACACACCATTTGACTGACCAGGGATTGCGAAGGGACTTCGAGAGAAAACACGAGTGTTCCGTGAGCTGGCCCTTTGTGGAGTGTAGGCAGGCAATCTTCGGTGCAAATGCTGCTCGGTTTCAGGGCTACAAGTAACCCAAAGCTTAGCTGCAGGAGTCGTTGGAAAGCTGATGCTTCTGCAAAGTGACGCGGTGTCCAGAGGTTCGGGTTGCACGGTCGCCACGAGGGATACGGACCTCAGACTTGCTGTGGGCACTGATCGACCTCTGAGTCCACGGAAACCACCCTCCTGTGTTGCAAAAGTCTTTGGAGTCCGGCGGGAGCTTCGTACATGCAAACCGGTCAGATGCGTCTTTGGTGCCTGCCTTGCAGTGGAGTAACTCCTTTACTCCAGGGGAGATTCTTCAGTCATCAAGTTCAATGTAGATCATCGAAGTTCCAGGATTCAGTATCAGTTTCGTCCAGGTGTAATCTGAAGTCCTGTAGCCAGGGGTTCCTTTCTTATACCCAAGGGAGGGGTTGGACAAACTCTAGGGACACACCTATGGGAGGGTCAGGAAAGAGGGGTGGCTACACCCATTTCCTTTGTCCAGTTTCGCGCCAGAGCAGGGGCTGGTAGCCCCTGCAACCGGTTTGAGCTGAAATATGCACAGGGACACCAAATGTGCCCCCAGTGCTGACTTCAAGGCACTCTTGGAGTGCACCCACCCAGTCTCAATACACTAAACCCTGTCTGGGAACCCTCCCTATGACAGGAAGCCTTTTGTCCAGGCCTCCCCTACCGGAGTTTCGTCCAGCAGCAGGAGGGCAGACTGGTGTCTGTGGCTGGCAGCATCCATTTTGTGATGGCAGGGCTCTGTAAGCTGGTACCGGGTATACCGGTGCTGTCATTTCTCTCCCTATAGAAAGGTGGGATCATACTCCCACACCAGTTACTGGTGTGGGGGTATGATCCCTAGGTGTTTGACACCAAACACGACAGGTTTCCGTGCAGCCATCCCAAAGTTAGCATTTACCGTTTGGTTATAATGCACTTAAAAGTATATGGTTTGGCTGCATCACAAACAGCCCCGGAATAAAGGTTCCGAAGGCTGCAGAGGGGCTCTATTCATGCATGGGCACCCTCTCACATAAAACCCAGCACCCTGCCTTCAGGATTGGTAAGGCCTGCCATAGGGGTGACTGATGGGTTTATATGTGCAGTGATATGGAGAGATGTAGTGAACCTATATCATTGTATGGGGTGCATGCACCACCTTACCCAGGGTGCAGTAGCAGTCCTATGGTGTCATGTTGGAAGGCTTCCCAGGGGTGGCATAATACATGCTGCAGCCTCTGGTAGGCCTCTGGCGTGCCTATGCCCTGGGTACATAATATACCATATACTAGGGACTTATAAGGGTACCCCAGAATCCAATCTGGAGTGTACCTAAAGTACTGGTAATCAATTTAGAGAGTAAGCTGCTAGGCTAGTGTCCTGGTTAGCAGGGCCCCAGCCAGACTAAAGTCGAAAAACAGTGAAACATCAGCAGAAAGTGGGGGTAACTATAAGAAGCCGTTCCTACTCTCCTACAACCATTATGAAAGAAGCTGGAAAGTTTAAAACACTGTGTGCTTTCTACCAGTGCACATAAAGTACTGAAGAGCTCTTTAGGCATGGTGACCAGTGTTTTCAAGATTCATGTATCAAACAGTTGGTAAATTGCTTATTGCTCAATGCTAAGGCACACTTGTGTTAACTTTTTTGGGCAGTACCTCTTCTCTGGTTACTGCCCTTACCGGAGTGTGCCTTCGCTGAGCGTCCAGAACAACCACGTATAGACATACCACGCTTATGGATGATTCGGGTTTTAGGGTGTCCTTTACAAACACTATAAATAAAATAAACAGAGGGCAACCAAACTTGGTTTGTCTGTAATCTCCCAATATTCTAGGCCAAAGGGGATTTTGCTAGTACACTCGGAGGGAGGGTCGCTTCTCTAGGAAGTCCTTTATTTCTACAGTTTAGCTTTCTCTTCTTGTCACTCTGCCAGTGACCGAGGAATTTCTGCATTCAAAATAAATTACCTCTGCATATGGCATTTGTAGCTTTAATCCGATTCTGGGAGCCATGTGTAAATACTACAACCAAGCCCGGCAATTAATATCTGGCTGCAGCACAGCTATACTCGGAGGTCACGTGCGCCAGTTGGCACGTGACTACAGCTATAATCCTTGAAGCACAAACGTAGCGTTCCTCTTAGAAAGGTATGCCACAGAGGCATGAAGGAGTAAATGCTCCCTGTTGTATTCTATCTATTGCATACTACATTACTACACTCCCGCATTAAGATATCTTGCACGGGTCTCATACACGGGTCGAATATTGCTGCGGTATGCAGCCCCGAAGATTCCTCATTTGCAACTCGTGGACTGCATGACAGTCGCAGCTAGCATCACTTTGGATCCGCCTGGTTTGTGCACATAGCTTTAATGAACAGCAGCTTCCTTGAATATTTCTTGGATAAAACGACCTGTATCCATTTTCAATACCGACATGCTTAATTTGACCAACGCAGTCCCAAGGGAGAGATGTGCATTGCCGTTTGACAGCAGAGTAGCTGTGCGGCTTCCTGGTCTTGTCCGTTTTACCACGAATAGGGAAATTGGCAATGTGGCTTTCAAGCCAAGGATTTACTAGAGGATCACTTAATCCTCAGACCCAAACTATACAAAGCATTGATGGTGGTGATAATAATAATAAGATGCCAGTACAAACTTGATGCTAAGCGTCTCCTCACCATACATTGGAGGGCCCCAAAACCCTGGTGCTTTCCCAGTAGCACAGGGGGCTCCTCTGTTGGGGAGAGGCAGAGAGCACTGCTCTGCACTGGGTGGAAATCTGGCGCCTCCAGTCGCGTCCTATTGTAGCAGCCTGTAACTCAATGCTTAGTCAATTTAGGAAGCTGGTTCAAGAAGACCCCCCGCCTTCCCCCTTGACCCCTTGAGATATTGTTTCGCCACCGTCCCCACCCTTTAACAGCATCTCTGCACTGGACCAGTGTCACCCTCCTCTCCCACAACGTGCAGGTGTGGCAGGGGCTACCCAAATGGCTGCTGCCAGAGCCACTCTTGCTTTCTACAACCCCCTGCCCACGCCAATCTCTTTTCTTCTGTATGTTCCCTTGACAATCTCACTCATGCCAGTCCCCTTCGTTGCTCCCCTCTCCTTGCAATATCCCCAATTTCCCTATCTCCCTTGTTGATAACAGAGCTTTTCTTTCTTTTCACACTGCATCCATCCCTATGGGGCACCTGGGATTTTCCTGCTTGGGCCGTTGGTCAATACATTTCATGCAGATGCACATTCCAAGGTCGATTGCTCAAACCATGCCATTGTACAACCTGCAATATATGTCTCTGACTGTCTATTGTTGCTTGAACCGCTTGTTATGCTTTTAAGACCACCTATTTTTTTTTTCTGCACTGTAACTTGACTGTCGGTTTTTCCAAAACGTTGCATAATGTAAACAAAATAAAAGCCTCAATAAAAAAACATTAAAAAGTCCTTACAGTGACTAGCACCCAGAAGGACAGAATATGCAGGGTGAGAGGTGTGATCTATTTTTTTTGACACTACATTGTCCAATCCTGTATGACGGGTCTGCTGTGGTTACTTATAGCCCTTGAGGCACACTTGAAATGGGAGAAAACAGAATGCCAAGACACTTCTTATGGAAACACCGTCTTCTTGCACAAGGATGCTGCTTTTGTCTTTGGGTTTATTTTGGGTACAGTGGCTGCTACTGGATTTTAGTGTTAAATTAGCCCAAGTTTTGTGTGGCCAAAGACTTTCATCATCTTAAAAATGACCAAAGTAGGCGGTTTGCCCTGTGAACTTGTACCCCATTAGTTAGGGCATGCCTATGAGTCATAACCACTGACTAACGAATGTGGCACCTCCAGGCACCCACTTTGGAACACCTCCTGGACCTGTGGAACATCAGAAGAGGACTTTATTTGCTGCCTGTTATCTGAGAGGTGCCCTGAATGACTAGACCTGTTCCTTCTTGTATCCAGGACAAGAAGCAGACTCCAAGAGTCTGTTGGCTGTACTCCTGTGTAAGCTAAAGGGCCACAACAACCTGCAAGAGGCCTTGCCCTGCGCGAGTCCAGTGCTGTTTGTCCCTGCCTGTCACCCTATGAGTGTGTAAGTGCCTCCCCAGGGGAAGGGTGTGGGCTTAAGAAGTGTACTCCTCTGGTGGATTGGGACTTAAAGGTCTAAGTCAGAAAGTAAAATCTTTGATAAAGATGCCTCTGGTTGGTTTATCCGACCCGTACTCCATTGCAGTCAGCCTCAAATTGCACCAAGGTCCCATCTACCGCAACCATTTACTATCATTGGGACTTTGTGCTTTTTAGTGCTATTTTTTACTCACAACTTTGAAAATTCATATCTCGGGCTCTTTATTGAATTTTTGTCATTTTATTAATCAAACGTTACTCTATTTTTCTAATTCATTTTGGCATTTTTATTGTTTTGTATTTTGATTTTTGTTTGGTACTGTTTTGTTACTGTACAAATACTTTACACATTGACCTAAGCCTGTCTGCTCTCTGTAATAGTTACTAGTGGGTTGGCCCCAGGTTAATTTAGTGACTTTGGGGGCTCACCTTGACATGGGATGTTGTTATTCCTTGAGGAGGGTAGTCAGTCACCTATCCCAAATAATCCCGTTTCTAACATCAAGGATTTGGGAATTGTATATCAATAATATGCTGACAATACACAGTTCTTTTTTTATGGTCTCCTCTCCCAGTGTTGTTTGGTATATGAGCACATAGACAGCCGACAAGTGTTTCGTCGCACTCAATGTCCTTTCAACGTACATTTTAACCGTATCGTGTCCTGACTTTTTTCATGATAACTTGGATTGAGATCATCCTTTTCTAGTCCTTGGGGCTCCGGCGGCCATGACTTGGGTACTTTTGATTGGATGAATCGTCTTTACTACTTTGAAGCCTTGAAAAAGTCGTTGAGTGCAACAAAACACATGTCTGTTTTCTATGTGCTCCTATAGAATAAAAACTAATTGAACCATCGGTTTTTCTGTGTTTACTTTGTTCATTGAAGTTGATTCCACTGAAATGGACCAATTAGAGTGACGGACCCCTTATCTCTGATTGTGGTGGTGCTCTGGACATTCTTTAGATATACTATGTATATGGGGTTTTCCCCTGTACTTGACACTATTTGGATGACATAATGTTTTTGTCTTTATTGAGCACACCTGATTATACATATGTTATTAATACTTTCCTGAAATTGTGTATGTGCCAGCGTTGTTTTAGACCATTGTCATCCTGTTGCTTATATATTGTTTGGTACATGACCCAAACTATACAAAGCGTTCAAGTTAGTGATCTCCCACCAGCTGAAATGTAACCCATAAAAAGTGAGTTTCCTGTATCTTGCGTTCTAACATACCGGTCCACCCCTGGATTTACGCTTGTAATATTCTTAATTGCGAAAGCCCCTATCATTGACAGCATAAAATCACTGGAATTCATTTTGGATACATTCTGAACCTCCAATTGGAAATAAATGTCATGGTCAGGAATGCACTGTTCCAACTTCACTCTGTCTATAATGTGTCAGTTAACTCCTGAACAAGACTGTGAGACCTTCATCAATCCCTTGTATTATCTAGATCGTTATGTTTTGCTTCTGACCAGTTTTCCCAAAGCACACCTCACTCCTCTGAAGACCGTTCTGCATGCAGTGGCATGTTTTGTCTCTGAAAGCAAAACATAGCCTCATCTTTCACCTAATTTGTAATGCTTTAATAGCTCCTTATCGAAGTGTGATCCTTTTACATGACAATTTGTCTCACCTTAAAGATCATACAGTCAGCTACGCCTCTTCACCTCATATACTGAAATTGTGTGCAGGTCATTGGTCTCTTCTCATTGCAGAAACTCCCCTTCTAAAATGGACAGCTTTCATTAAAGTGTTTACAATGGCCCTATGTTTTTTTCAGGCGTGTTACTAGATTCTGGGCCTCATTCAAGAAATTCCTCCTGATCCATTCTGATCCCAGCTAGCTGCTTCTTCTTAGGTCTCGTGACCTGCGTTGCACTGCGCAGCAGTGCTCGCGCAGGTGAGAGTCCTTTTGTCTGGGGTTCAGAAATCGACCCTGGAATCGCACACGCTTGTGCATGTACGATTCATTTTATATCTTCCCCCATTGGCCTTTGCATGTGTCTTCTTCTAAAAGACTGCACGCAATTAGCCCGAGGCGTGTGCATAGCTATGCCCACGGCCTATTGGTGTCTATTGCGCGCTTAGTGCGCATAATAGATACCAATAGGCCATGTGGTTTCAATTATCGTGCCCAGACACGGGCGCGATAATTGAAAGCACGTCTTGCTGTGGCAGGCGCACTGCACGCGGGATTGTTTATTTTTGGATCCATTTCTCACGGAAGCAACGGATGGAAAAAAGCGCTGACGTCCTTTTTTTTTTTTTTTTTTTTTTTTTTTTTTAATTGTGTTTAATTCAAGCAAAAAAAAAAAAAGCAGAAGCTCCGCTCCTTGTCCCTGAGCAGAGCTGGGAGCCGAGCAGCCTTCATCTGGGCCCGAGTGTGAATACTGCCCTCCTCCTCTTCGCTGCGCCTTCTTTTTTAAATGCTTTCTTGTTCAAGGTAATATGTGCAGACTAGCAATGCTCGCCGGCTTGGCAAGCTTTAGCTGCATTTTCACGCTTTCTTCCTAATTTAATCCCTCGAAGTTAAGGGCAGACACGATGTTACTCTCCCGGCCACACAGGTAGTGAAGTGAGGGAGGGGAATTATTCAAGATCGCTGTTTATCTTCTGCCCCCTTCTCGCCCGCCGTATACCCAAGCAAGGCTGCTTGTGGTGTTTGTATTTGGCTTGTTTGATATTCGATGGAGGGCAGAAGGTTGGTTGACCGGGGATCACGTTACTGCAGTATAGGTGAAGCTCGCCTAGCTCTATGCCGTCAGGAAAGGCAGTTTACCAGTCCAGTGTTTTCATTTGAAAACCAAATGTCTTCTGGGAGCTGTAGTTTGTGTATTCTTCCCTCTGACTAATTGGACCAGCACACAAAATCACAATGATATGTAAAAGAAGAGCCAAGCACTGAAAACATTGTGTCTTACAACAAGGAGCGACAGTTTAAACACTCTTCTCTCCAGTTTTCTAATTTGCAGATAGCTTATTTCCATAGCGCTGTCAGGGCTGCCGTGTCATCAGGACACACTTTTTCCAGTCCTGTATTTTCCATTTACAGATCTGTGCTGCAAAGATAGTCCAGCGAGTACCACGGAATGAAACCAACCAGTCTCAGATGGAGTTGTACAGTGAATGCAGGCCCAGGACTGGGAAGGGTGATCGTGGGGATCACATGGTAATTATTAAAGATGGAAAATGGCAACGGATCGCTGTATGGAGGTGGGATGTGCCGTTTCTAGCTTGGGGCTTTCATTTAACAAAGCTGTGCCTTCTGGAAGTTGTAGTTTTTAAATGGGGTAGCACCACTTGCATACGCACCTAGGTGGTCATCACACACTACACGAAACACTAACCACATGGGCTCAACAAGCATTTGCAATGCAATAGGTCTCGCATTTACACGAGTTCAAGCTATTGGCATTGTAAATGGCAATGCCTTTTATTTATGTTTTAAAAACCAAAACCTAAAAAAAGGCATTGTTATTTACAATGCCAATAGCTCAAACTTGTGTAAATGCGAGACCTATTGCATTGCAAATGCTTGTTTAATTTTAACACCCCATCCTTTCTGGGTTGAGGGGAAGCACAGAAAAGACTGCTTTTTCTTAAACTTATGGAAGTATATGCTTACACTCTTTCAGTGCAGTTTGTGATGTTGAACTAGCCTGTGTTTATGTTCACCTATGTTGGAGGGTTCAATTTTTTGATTTTTTACTTTTCTTTTTTGTTGTTTTTTTTTTTAACCGAGTTGTCCAGCATTACACCAAAATGGTCTAAAATCTGTTGATTCATGCTAGATTTTCAGAATATCCACAGAGCTCTATTCCCCTTTGTCTTGCTATCCCTACAAGCAGAAAACACTTCTTAGTTTCAAATACAACAAGTATTGGCATAGCCAATAAGTCTCGCCTTTGGGACCTTATAAGGGTTTAGCAATGCAGTACATTATCCCCCACTGGCATGCCCACACACTGCGAGCCTTAAATGATATAGCACCACATACCTCGGAAGAGCGCCAAGAAGTATGTTTTTGCCTCCGCTAGGCTCAACCTAAAAACGGCATGTGGGGGAAAGAGTGACAGGATTTAGACAGCATAAAATTAAATTATTCCGAGTGCTTATTTGGTTATTGGTAACTGTATTGCGGACAGGATGTTGTGTTTGTGGAAGTAATTTAGGCGAAATTCATTTCAAGAGAGTGCCTCACAAGGGGGCGCTTCTCAAGACAGCGCAGAACTGGGCCGGAGTCAGTCATGTGTCAGACTACACAAGACTTAATCTATCCCAAGCCTGCTGCTAAACCTACGGGCTTGCAAGGTATGTACATTAACTCTGCAGGCAAGGCGACTACACCTGTACAAAGCTATGAAAAGATATTTAAAATTAAAAGAGAGGAAAGGAAGAGTCAATCGCCAGCGCAGCGGTATATCAATTGACTGGATTTGAGAGGGGGGCAGCGCGGTGGGCAGGCACAGGCCTGGGGGTGACGCAGACACTGGCGCGAGCCCCATCTTGTAGAAGGCAGGGGGGTGGGCGGGGCAAGATCCCACAGCCTGTGAAGGAAGAGACCGGTTACTGAGTATCAGATCCAGGGCTGGAACATGATGAGCCTCCTCGCGCCACTTCACAAACACTCGCTCAGTGTAGGTCCTGTCAGCCGAATGGAGTGACAGTGCACCTGAACATATCCTGCCTTCACGGGCCTTGGAGCATTCTTTCCTCTGCTTCAGATACAAGCTTGCATGTAATCTGCACACAGGATTTTGTTCAAACTAAAGATCAGTGGTGTGATTGTGGCTAAATCCAGTCAAGTCTCTTGGAAGGAGCAGAGGCCTTAAACTGGCATTATTTTGGGAAGGCTGTGGCATTCCATCTCACCATGGGTGCCTCCTTACTCTAGTATTCTGGAGTTTTAGTCAAAATCTCTAAGGCACCTTCAAAAGGCACTGCAGCTGCTCGCTACCGAAGGCAAAACGCCGTGGGATGCGAGGAATGCAGCTGCAGCGTCCTGCGAGTGGTGCGCGCTCGTGTGAAATCTGGCACATAACAGATGGCACACTGCACGCCGCGCAATACTATAAAATCACACAAGTGATTTGTAGGAGCAAAACAAGTGCCTTGGGTCAAGCACTGGACAATCGTGGACTGCAGGGAAATTAAAGTACCTTTCTTTGGCACAGACACCCATGCGCAGCAAAGCACACGCCAAAGATCCCATGATGAGCAAAAGATTACTAAATAAAATCTTCACTATCCAGTGTCAATGATTCTAGACAACCTCGAATCCAATCAACGAGAATTCCAATTCTGTAAAGGTCACCCAGACTTCGACACCGCCACACTAAGGGCCTCATGTAGGTAAATAAATGTTACCGGTTCATAAATACCGAGCCGTACCGAATCGGTAAATTAGAACCG
The DNA here is from genome assembly GCF_964204655.1 of Triturus cristatus. Lineage (NCBI taxonomy): Eukaryota > Metazoa > Chordata > Amphibia > Caudata > Salamandridae > Triturus > Triturus cristatus. Next base: position 226,693,451 of record NC_140581.1, read on the forward strand.
GTAAGTTATATGTAGGTAAAAATTCGGTAACAGTTACCGATTCGGTAACATTCGGTAAATACGAATGGGAATTCACCGAATCGGTAAATACCGAGGTGGTATCCACCGAATCGGTAAATACCGAGGTGGTATTTAGCGAATCGGTAAATACCGAGGTGGTATTTAGCGAATCGGAAAATACCGAGGATACTACCACCTTCCCTTAACTAAGTAGCCAATATCATAATCATGTCATTATAGAAGGTATCTCAGGCTTGAATAGGGGACCCCATACCTCAAAGATCAGCTTAGTGAAATCACATCACAGGAGCATCAGGAGTCTCCTCGCAGGAAGGCTCGTCTTCGGTCTGAATAATAAACATGTCTGAGATCTGAAAAGCACCAACTGTCAGGTATGTGCAGCTGCGCGTGTGCCATGGCTAAATCGTGGGTCGAACAACCTAGAGTGGAAAACATGCATTGTGTAAAATTCCAGACTGTGTGTCACAGCATGTACAGACCAAGGTCGCTGCGCAGAGCTTGGGATGGGAACAACAGAATGCACTCGTCTGAAGAAAGTCTCGAGTCAGCAGTTTATTCAAGAAAGAACATGTAAACGCAGTGTCGTGTGCAAAGACACAAATATGGCTACATAACATTCAACGTGGTTATGCCAACTGAACAATGCATGTACGTATTCAGGGAGAACTCACTACACGCCCCCTTGAGCGAAGCAATATGTAATAGGCAAGAAAAGAGAGAACGCAGAGTTCAGTTTCGTCAGAGCAGAACAGGGCGTAACCAATGCAGCGCCAAAGTCCTACAGTCCAATTAATTGCAGCATACAATTCCAAAAAACACAATGCAAGTATAGTAAAAAACTCAAGCAGACCATCAGGAAGAGAAAAACGAGAAATAAAAGAAATAAATGTTGCGCCAGGGTGCTGTCCAGTAGCACAGGCGCAATGGACGACAATCCAGTTAATCCATGAATGTATAGGCAGCATATGTGGCCACGGCTTCCAACAAGCAATCGTTTTCAGGGCCACTAAAAGTCTCAGCCATCCAACTGAGTAAAGAAAAGGAACATACGTGTTCTCCAACCAACGGAGCCTCTAGCACAATCAGAGGGCACCCGGAATGTTCCTCCAAATAGCTCATGGACAAGAAGTCGTAGGCTGCCGCTGAGATGTCCCAATTACCCAGGATACCATGCGCCGCTCCACACGCCATGATCCGGACACCAGAACAGGACAACTCGTGAGACACTAAGGGCCGCATCAGTCGATCGAAATCCGGCACCGGAGACACCATGTTGGTCAAGCACAAATCCAGAGGCCATTCAAAGGGACAATCCAGGCAGTGTAATACAGGTTGTACGCAGGTGAAGTAGGAATACCTAAAGGATAATCCATAAGCCAGGCTCAAAGTCGCCAATGGCAAAGTACCATAGAAGTCAAGCATCCTATCACGAAGATGATGCAGACGGGACAGGTGCTCGTGTGGCACAGAAGGAGCAGCCATTCCGTAGTATGAAAAGTAAAAGCAGCACACCTGCCACCAGCGCCAGAAGCAGCGGAACACCTCCAAAGATGCTCGAGAACAGTGAATGAACAAATGCCGGAATTACACCAAAAATAGTTTGGAAAGAGGTCACGAGACCCGAGCCCCACATGTTAAAAAACAGTGAGCCAGGCCGGTCGTGGACGAGGCATTGATAATACTTTGGATCAAAGAGCCGAAATGCAGGGGGAGGTCAGTATTCAGAGGCGCCTGTTCCTCAGTGCGCGTAGTAGCAACGTGAAGGACAAATATTTCACGAGAGGAAGTCAAAGGCACCTCTTTGTGGGACAATGGCGCTCTATTCTGCTCAACTTGTTGGACTCTGCTTTCAAGGTTGGAGTCGAAGGCCAGATGGAAACATCCCGCCGCCCATGCGGGGGTGGAAAGAGAACAGTATTGCAGCAGACAACTTCATGCGAGACAGTTATGTACGGGATTACCACTCACATCCCGCAGCAAACTTCATTAATCATTATTAAATGAATACCGTTTGCAAGCACAGTGAAAGAAGGTGTAATCACAGGCACTGGGATACCTCGTAGGACGCACGCCAAAATCGGGGCTTGTACATTGCATGCGCCGTGTACTTGCATGTGCCTATTGTCTCATGTATGAATCCTAGAAGTGAGAGTGCTAGAGCTAATATCTATAACGGCTTAGGCCTTCTCCATGTTTGCTTGGTCAATAGCTCTCAGTCTGGAAGCCGCCTCACTGTGCGACAACTTGCAGACCTCGTTGTAAATAGCATACGCGCACCTTTTGGTTCTGCCACCCACGGGACCATTCACAACATCATTCCATTCGGTATGCACAGTGATGGAGTGGGTGGACTTCCTGATCCTGTAGATGTGCTCTGTGTCAGCTGGTGGACAGAGTGGGATGTGTGTCCCATCAATGCAGCCAATATAATGGTGGAAGAAATTCCTGAAGGAACGGGACAGGCAACTCTGGGATACACCACCCACCGCAGCTGTCACCACCTGAGAAATGCCGGATGCCAGCAGATGTGGGCTGCAGAGCACCTGCACATGTGGGGGTATGGCGTGCGCCCTTCTTATTGGCTGGTCCAGGAGTGGGTGCGGGTCCCTGATTGAGTCCATGATGGTTTCGGGGTGTAGCCTGTACCTCTCATGTATCTCTGCATCAGTCAGCTGGAATAGTGTGATGCGCTGTCTGTGGATGCGTTCCTTCCGTCGCCAAACCCTCAGTCCTGCTGCCTGTAGACGTAGGCGCCTTGCAATGACGTACATAGCTGCCAGGGTGTCCACGCTGTTGCATTTTGGGATTGCTTGGCTGCACTGTTGTTGGTTACCACCTGCTTTCAATCCGTGTTAATTACCGACTCTTATTTACCGATTTTCTTGGATTTCTTAATTACCGAGTGCTCCTACATGTCATTTTAACTTTTTACCACTTCATATTTACCACTTCATATTTACCGATTCGTTAATTATGTATTTGGTAACTATGAATCGGTATTTACCGCCTCATATTTACCGAACAGTGGTTTTTGGACTCCTACATCTCACTTGTCTGAATACCGGTCGGTAACGGCATATTTACCGAAAATCGGCCGTTACCGACCGGTATTTCGCTACCTACATGAGGCCCTAAGTGCTTAATCAAATGCTGCTGACAAAAATATAGACTTTCTAGGACAGGGAACCGTCTTTTCTCAGGAAAGAACAGGCCAATGATATTCCAAATATATAAAGAAAATTCTAAACGATACTTCTGTGCTCAGTGTATGAACGAGAAGTATTCCTCACACCTGTGTTCTTGTCGCTGCTCTCGGTCTTGCCGTCTGTATACTAACATGAACCACTGGTCACTTCTCAGCGATGGTCTGTCCCCACCACACCCGGAGTTGACAGCTCCACCTCCTGCAGCCCGTCTGACCACCAGAAGCCCTCACCAAACCCCAGGGGTTCGTCACAACCGCCCCACCCCTGACATCGACCCCAGACCCTGCACGACCATGGACAGGTGTCTGGCTTTCCCTGACTCCGGTGTGAGCTACTATAATCGCACAAACACTACTCAATCTAGAGCCCAGCTCCCAAAAATCCCAAGAACTGCTGGTCAACATCGACAGACGACCTTAAACCAACGTCTGTCAATGTAATATGTTTCGCATGGTTCCATAACCGGGGCAGTTGTGGCGGTGACTCTGTCGGGCTGTACCCTTGGATGGCCTGGGGCTCCTCTGCTGCAGGTAGCAGGCTTCCTCCGACGCTCCCCGCGCGGCTTCATACTGCGAGTGGAGCGGGCGTGGGTCACTCGGTGACAGCAGCAGCCCCAACCACAGCAAGCAACCACTTCCGGTTACACAACCCCGAGCGCCCGATATAGAAACAGAAGAAAGACTGGCACTTACCGGCAAAAAAAGTGAGGGAAAGGAGCACCGCATGCGCCATTTTACATTTTCAGTAACGGTGTATTCAATGTTTAGCATTACGGGACACAGTGCCGTTTATGCTTCCTCTCAAATGTATATTAAACAAACCGTTTTCAAAAGGAATAGGGCAAATATCTAGTTTCTATGCATTACTTAAATCAGCGAAACAGCCTGTTGTACGACTCAAACCAATTTATCAAAACTAAGTGCAATTTAAATGACCCTAAGACTTACCCAGTGTCGGGTTTTCATGTGAAACCATGCGGAGACCGAGGCCATTGTTGCTTCGTTGCAACTGAGAATACGGAGCCCGGAATCGCTGCTATTTCTATGTCCATTGCAAAAGAGAGCCCAGGACGCCTTTTAATTTTGACAAAAGCACAGTCGAAGCGCGCACATTGAGCCAGTTGAACGTCCTCAGCTAGCAAGGCGGCCATATATAAAGGGTGTTTTTCCATCTTAAAGAAACAATTCTGTCAAAAACACCAACATTGAAGCATTGAAGAACCATCGATATTTAACAGAATAAGCAGCCCCCACATTGCTAAAATAAAAATGAAGAGTCTACTTTTTATTGAAACATTCACGTTTTACGAAAAGCGCATTTTATTTTTCATAAACTATATGGTTAAAAGAGAACTTTAAAAAAAAAAAGAAAGAAATACTTTACTATAGCCGATTATTTCCTCGTTCTCTGTGTGTGCCATTCTGGAGTTCAGTGTGGGCCACCTGTGTGGTGCCCACAGCGGAGACACTCAGTATGAAAGCACACTTTATAAACTACTAATTGAAATCAGCCTTTGTTGGTAAAATAACGAGGTGCATGCAATGACATGCCTAAAGGATTGATGCTTAGTCAGGCTGTCAATAGTACGTTCTTCTGTCACCATGAGTCAGCGAAAATGATCAACCTGTGAGCTTGTAGCTGAGCCATCTCTCCCAAAACATATGTACTCTTAACTATCCAGAACACAAGTATTAACGCATGTCTGTAAGTTAACATTTTTTTAGCAATAATTCTTGAACCTCCCCCACCCCCAAAAAAATACAAGCGCTCGCCATTGCCTTGTCTTCCCCGTGACCCCGTGCACCTCTGAGCTCCGTGCCTGCTTCACAGCTGTCGTGAAGCCTTTTCTTATCTGCTTGTTAAATAAACAAGCAGATAAGAAGTCTTCACCACAGCCGTGAATCAGGCGAGCCAGTCCAGCAAAAAGCGAAAGGGAGGCAACGAAAAACCCTCCTTTCCAATGGGAAGCCAGCGTTTACCATAAACGCTGACGCTACCCAATGGAAATGAGGGATGGAGCTTGAGTCCCCTTCTCAAAAGTAAGTTGTTTACTATAGCTCTCGCAGGCGAGGAGCGCATGCGCTCCAACGCTAGGCGAGACCTAAAAAGCATGCTGTTCTCCGCCCTTTAGCCCCAATCCCCTCCTTCCCCCCCCCCCAAGCAACCTCTCCTGGCCACTTACCTATCCCCCAATGAAGCTCCTTTCTAGCCTTATTAACAATGAATTCTCATGCTGGTGTTTGAGCACTTCGAGTTTTTAAAAGCAAATGTTGGTTAAACGTTTTGTGTCCAGTTTCTAAAATACTCCTTTTTAATTTTATGGGACATAGATTACTCTTACAGCAGGGAAGCCTAGAGAGAGAGACACCTTCAACCAATAGCCTCAGGAAAACTATAGGACTGTGTTTGTCCCATAGGATGGCGTCGGGATCTATTTTCAACCAGCAAGCCTTTTCTGTTTGGTAAAAAAGAATCTCCGAATGGGATACATTTGTAAAAATGTTTTATAAAAAAATATCTAAGTGTGCAGACTGAAGTCTGGCCATCTATCCACTTCCACAGAGGTGGTAAAATATGGAATGTTTTTTTATTTTTGGTTTAAGTTTTTTTAGTACTCTTACAGCACAAGGTCTCATCAACAAAAAATAATACAGTACACCAAAATCCCCCTCCATCCGTGTTCCGAATAATCCCAGCATTTATGCAGTGTGCTCATGGTTTCTGTAGCTGACTGCTTTCAGACGTCATGTCCTCCAGGTCCGTGGTATTCGGACGCCCACCAGTTGCGTTGGCCTCTGCTAGGTATCGCTTAAATGGTGTGCACAAATGTACTTGAGGTGGGGGGGCCCTCGGGTAACAGTTCCTTATAGAGTTTAAGTGGCTCATTACAATATGTCATTCTTTTACCCATTTTCTACGTGGAGAGATGTAGCCCCTTTCCCCATCGCTGGGCAATAAGCCTCTCGGGTACCAGCAGGGCCAAGGCAGTTGTTGTTATGTTATGTAATAATTTAAATTTGTAAGGTGCACAGCTATCAAAAAGGGTTTTCCGGCGCCAGCCAGGTAGGGAGAAAAGATAAGTGAGATTACTGATTGAATAGCCATGTCATTACTCTTTCACTTAACCTTACAAAAACTGATTCCTCACATATGAAAATGGGAGGGAATTCCATAGAGTGAGACCCAGAAAGGAAAAGGATCTACTGCCCATCCTGATGAGTTTGATTCTGGGGATAACGTATTTAGATTGTCCAGCAGAGCGCAGGAGACGAGGGGGTGAATATAGTTGGATTAATGATTGCAAGTATTGTGGGGCTGTTCCAGATTTGATTTCATACATAAAGCATAAGGCTTTAAATTTAACACGATTCTCCACTTTAAGCCAGTGAAGTTTGTGAAGAGAGACGGTAGCTAACGCAGTCCTTGGGACCAGACACAGCAGCCTGGCAGCTGTATTTTGCTCCACCTGCAGCCTGCATACTATCGTTTTGTTTGAGCCTTGAGCCTAAGTATAGAACATTGCCGTAGTCCAGCCTGGTCGTGATCAGGGCATCGGCTACAGTACGCTGCACAGAGAAGGGTGTCATCCCGCAATTTTGTTTTTGCCATTTTAAAATGGTAAAGCAGATTGAGGCCACCTTCATAATTTGTTTCATATACAGGTGGTCATCAGTGATGAAACCCAAGATGCGAACTTTAACCGGCTGAGGTAGGGTGCCCATTTCGCAGGGCCAGTGTTGAGTGCCCCACAGATCTTGCTCTTTTCCTAGGATCATGAACTCCGTTTTATCACCAGCCTGAGTAAATTATATTGCATCCAAGATGCAATATTCCTCCGACCAACCTGAAGAGCAGAAGCATCAGATCCCTTGGATGGAGTGAGGGAAAAGATTATCTGCGTGTCGTCAGCATAGGAAAATATGGACAACCCCGTCTGTTCAGCAATAACTGCCAGAGGGCGAACATAAACGTTGAACAATAAAGGACTTAGCGCCGAGCCCTGGGGAACTCCAAAGGGAGAGTGGTGGTGGTTGGAGGTAGCCGAGGTAGAGAAAACCTGGAAAGTTAAGTCAGCTAGGAAAGAGCATAGCCACTGTAAGGCTGAAACACCAAGGCCCAAGGACTGTAAAGCTTTCAACAAAACAGTGTGAGACACTGTGTCAAAAGCGGCGCTGAGAGAGTAAAATGAGGGAAACCGTGTCACCATGGTCCAGACGATGTCTCAACGTTTCGGTAACTCCAAGTAAGGTAGATTTGGTCGAGAAACCTGCTCTGAAACCTGACTGGGAGGGGTGAAGTACATTGTGAGACTTGACATAGGAGGTAAGCTGGCCATCCACGTGTTTTTCGAGGGTCTTAGAAAGTGCTGGAAGCAACAAGATCGGACGATAATTGGATGGCCTGGTGGGATCCAGCTTAGGTTTCTTTAAAAGAGGGAGCACCATGGCATGTTTCCATTCCGGGGGGACAAAGCCTTCCTGTAAAGAGGCGTTAAGGAGGTCCATGATCAATAGGAGCGTGTGGGCCTTAAACTATTTCAGCACTGAAGGTGGGAGAAGGTCGCAAGGGGAGCCTGATTTGATGCTAGCCAGGAGACTGGTATAAGTACTACATTTCAGGAGGGACCATGTTTCCAAGCCAGTGGTGGTTTTTACATTATTATGGATTAGAGGCAGCCCAGTACTGGCAGACGTCATGGTAGTGTTGGTAGTGTGCGGGGTATTTAGGAAGTTATCATTGGCCAGTGCAGAATATATTTTTCCCACTTTCTCCACAAAGAAGAGCACGAGATTCTCACATTGCGTTTCGGTATGGGTTCCAGTGATAGTCTGAGTGTTCGAACCAGATAATTCTTTAACCATCTTAAAAAGAGTTTTGGGGCAGTGCTGAGCTAAGGAGATTTTTAGAGAAACTAACTCCGCACGAGCCATTTTACATAAAGTGTGATAATCACTTAAGGCCTTTTTGTAGGCTCTCCTAGCATCTGTCTCATAGTTTTTCCTCCACTGCCTTTCCAAAGCTTTACATTTGGATTTCTAAACCTTGAGTTTCTCCGTGAACCAATGAGCAGGTGGCCGATGGTGGCCTAAATATTTGTTAGAAAGAGGAAGGCAGGTGTCTACTGCTTGGGAGATCCAGCTATGAATGGAGTCTAGGTCAGAAGTAGAAGGCTTTATATCTTGGTCTGGAGTCATCTAAAAGATTGTTTAGATCTCCCACATTGAGCTTCGCCCCGTGTCGAACTTTGTATTTAGGTCCAGAAAAACCCGCTGGTGGGCCTGCTGCAAGTTTCAGCAGAAGGGTTACCGCAAAATGATTGGACCAGCATAGGGGAAGAGCAGGGGGACCGATCAGCTCTGGCAGATTGGAAAAAAGAAGGTCAAGCAAGTGGCCCTCTATGTGTGGGACCTGAATTACATAGATGTATATTCATTGCTTCCAGGTCAGCAATGAAGGCTGCGCTATTGGTACACGCAGGATCATCTAAATAAAGATTCAGGTCGCCCAAGATGGAGAAGTTTGCGGCGTTCAGAGCATAGGAGATAAGTGTCGGGGAAGGACAGTGTATGCAGTGAATCCTAATGTGATGTGGAACTTTTTTGCTCATCCCAGTAGTGCCACCACTGCAGATATCTGAATGGGGGTCTCCACTATGGTTCAAAAAGTGTTCAATATTTGCTCCCAGTATGTTTGTATTCCAGCACATTCCCTTGCCAAATGGAGACACCCCATTTCTTCCATGTTGCATCACTCACATCAGGAATCTGGGCTCAAATTCCATTTGTGTAGTGCAGCCAAATAATCTATTTTGTGTTTTAAGCGATAATGTACAGTTCTTAGTATACTCTTAGGCACTAGGTTTCATTTGTGTAAGAAACAGAATCCCCAAATGTCATTAGTTGCCTTCAGAACCCTTGCCAAAGGCCTTTTCTTCCAGTGGGAATTCACGGGCTATCTTTCTCCTTGCAGCTCTAAGTCTGTAATAAAGAAGAGTATCTAATGAGTTAACTGCTACTCTAGAGATCAAACTGTACAGAGAAATGAATTCCCTATTCTCGTGCAAGTCTCCCCATGTAAGTAGTTTTCGTTTTTGTAGCTGAGCATATTAGTTCCCTCTACTGCCATTGGGAACGATCGATATTTGGTCAAATGAATGCAGGCGGCATAGATTTATTGTGTTCCCTGCTCTGTCTTTAAACTTTTCGCAGGCTGCAATGCACTAAGTCTATTTAATCTCTTGTTACTATTTGCCTGGATCAGAATGCAGTCTATAATGGTATGGGAAATGCAAGATCACATTCCACCCAGTGGGCCATATAGCGTTGGGAATGGAACCAATACTATGTAAATTGCGCTTGTGCACTTGCATAGTATAGTTCCAAATCGGGAACTGTAAATCCTCAGCGTTTCCAAGGCTATTTTTGGTCTTTTTCATCCCCATGCTAGCTTAATCAGCTAGGAGTGCAGTATAATGAAAAAGCTGGTGGTTAGCAGGATAGGTATGTTAAAAAAAGAAGTATAGAAATTTAGGTAAGATGAGCATTTTGAATAATCCTAGCCAGCTCACCATTGAAAGCGGAGCCCGATCCATCTGGCCGCTTGTTCCTCTGAGGCACTAATCCCCCAGCCAAAGTTCAATTATGTGATCTCTTCTCTAACACGATTTAACCCGGTACTCAAGTATTCAACATGTTCGGTTCACCACACCAGTGGGAAGTCCACCTCTATTTTGTCCGCAAATTGAACAAATGGAAAGATAGCTTATTTTCCCGAATTTATTCTGAGTCCTGTTGACTGAGTGTGAGTGTTTGATTGGTTCTGATGCTCCGTCCATCACCACCCCCTTTTGTACCGCTTTGTTCGCCTTAAGTTGGCAGGGTATGCTCAGACGTGAGTCCCTTGCTCACTTTGCCACCGGATTCAAGCAAGCCTGGCTGAAGACTGCTGAAATGCCAGAAACCGGTCCTAGGAAGCTTGTTTCCGGTCCAGGGAAGGCATGGCTTGGCAGTTCGGGCTGGACTGTTCCCATGAGGCACAGGGACAGACTGATTTGCATATGGCCATGTCTGAACTGGGGTGGCAGAGTGGGCTAAAGAACGGTGATGGATCAAACCCAGATCTGTTGACTGGGTGTGAGTGTTTGATTGGTTTTGATGCTCCGTCCATCACCACCCCCTTTTGTACCGCTTTATTCTGAGTCCTGCCAGGTTTCCAAACCTAATAAACTATTTTAATGTTGCTCTGCAATGTAAGGTTGAAAGAGTTATTGAACATTAGGGTTTTTGTGACATCTCTCCTTTTAGAATGCAAAGTGGGCTTTTGAGGGTCCAGCTTCTGAGTGAATGAGCTACTTCGATACATAATAAGGTAATTGTGACTTTTTAGGCTGTTGTCGTGCTTTTTGATAGAATACACTGGAATAACACTTACTTTTAACTTTGGAGATAAACCCTCAACACTAACCTCTGTTGTGACCTGATAGTCAGATTTAGATGCCCTCAAGGCAAACTCAGCCATTCATCATTCTGAGGTGGGTAGGCTCGTGTACCGTTCCATTAAATTATATTGAGTAACCGCTGCTCTTTACAACGCCTAAAAATTAAAAAACTGGTGTATCAAGCCCTATATTAAAAACAGGTTATTATTGTTCTCTGGTAGCCGTTAATAGATTTTACACAAATGTGTGACCTTAAACGTGACCTATAGAGCTTCTGTAGTATTTCATGTTGGGCTAGCCTCTGTTAACCACCACTTAAGCAACAAATAAAGTATTTCTTCACTGATTACAATTAGCAGACTGATTACAATTCGGTCAAGTTGCATTTCTTTTCCTTTGCAAACATTCGATCATATCTTTAAATTTGTACACTACCTCATGGTTGAGTGGTTGTGTAGGTACATTCTAGGTATAAATGTCTGACGTGCCCCTATTCCGGGTAAAAATTTGGATGCAGTTAGCAAATATAAACTAGATTTGCAGTACATTGCCTTAAGACCATCTTTTGTTATTCAATTTGCTGGCGCTATGTACTGTGCTAATTTAGTTTGTAATTGGCAAACGTAACATGGTGTATGGTGCCTGCAGAAATCCCAAGGGCTCGCTCGATTCAAAAATACAACTAAAAGAACTATCGTTTGATTCATGTAGGTCGAGGGACTTCTTTAATATTACTAAGCCCAACTCGAAACAAATTAATGAACTGCTGAATTGTTAATCTAGTACACTGTGCTCGATGTTGCAATGAACAAGTTAAGTTGTGCAGGATGTGGAGAGAGACCATCTGAACCTTACAATCCAGTAATAAAACTCGTGGTCATGTGTCCGGCGGTGTTCAGTAGGCCCTGGCCTGCACCAGTGTGCGCACATAGCAGAAGCAATATAGCCTTTAACTGTGCGTGCCAGTCTACCGTGAAGATTCAGTTCTGTCTGTGCCCTGGGATCGAGGGTGGCATGAGAGATAGTGTCCTTTGTCGCGTGTCATATCTTCGTTCTGTGGTGGGAGGAATTCAGAGAAACTCATCGGCTGTGTTCATTCGGAAAAGGCTAGGGTACTGCGTGGAGATTTATAATTTTCATTTTGGGAATTAACTCATTGGTATGTATTTTGTGTTTATTTTTTTTATTTTAACAAGTGCATTTGGATTGTGAGGTTTAACTCCTTTTGAGATAAGTGGCCAGAACCAGGCATTTAGAATGTTTTGGCATGTTGAAGCCTAGCATTAGTGCATGCTTTAGATCTTTTTTAAAATTTTGGGGGGGATTTCCCCTTTTTGTTTGTGACTTTAAAAAAGGTACGGGTTGGGTTCCACTACAACTACTGTGTGTAGATTTTCATGATTTGTCGTGGTCCTTTCCATGACCTCCCAAAAAGTGGGACATCTGCTTCGATCATGTGTACTAGGAATCGAATTCTTGATTCAGCAAAATGATTGCTGAGCGGCCTTTACATATAAAACTTTTGATTTGTTCCTTGCGGAGTTCACTCTGTCCCTCCTCCCACCAACCAAACCCGGTGGGTATGTGCTCACTGCTAAAGCTATCCATTTCAAATCAAGAGAACTCTTACCATGTTTTTTTAAAGTTCTTTGCGTTCTACCACTGATCAACAAGTAAAAACAGTCCGTCACCGATAGGTTAAAAAAATGAACAAAAACAAATTGTGAGGTGTCTGAATGGCGGTAAATGTCACTTTTAAACAAGCATTGGTAATGCATCAGTTTCATCTTTGTAATGATTAAAGAGCTGTTTTTATCAATCATCGTCCGGCTTAAGGGAAGAGCTCCCTGACCGATAACACGTGAGTGGAAAGGATGTGGCACAGCGGCCAGAGCTGCCGATTCGAGAGTCGGAGATCCCGGTTCGAGTCTCTGAGGTGCTGCAACATCCTATGATTCTTTGCAAATCACTTAATCCCTCCGGGTGCTAAATTGTTATATTAATATGCTGCAAGAGTATAAGGCAAAATGTTATGAGAATATAGTTCCACCAAAGTGAATGTTAACTGCATTTCAGCGGCGGGAAACTGATAAGAGAATCAGACGAGGCACAAGCGTTGGTAAATGCAGGAAAATCTGCTACAGCCAGTAGAAATGGAGGAAAGGTAAGTTGCATGCACAGGAACCAATGCGAAGCCAGGAAGAGAGGAGGCGGGATGTAAGTCCCTTTTAAGTTTATATTAAAAACAATAGATTTCTTAAGCACAGCACAAGCAAAACCTAAATATGCAACACAGTTCTACAGGCAAATTTGTGGTGTGGAGTAAGGACACACTTTATTATTTTTTTGCCTTCATTTAGCATTGAACAGTTCAAGTATGTCCAACATTATTTTGGGGAGCTCTCAAGATATAACTTCTGCTTACAAATCTGTAGCATTGTTGAGAAATGCTCTTGTGTAATAGTCTGTTTACCCTTCATCGCTGCTTCCTTATTGTCTTAACGTTTCTTATGGAACCAGCCTAAGGGCTCTGCCTGAATCGGCTAGTGTCGGAAAGGCTGCAAAATTTCAACACATTTAAAAGGAGAGATCCCTTTAAATCTCACCTGCAGACACACACCAGGGTGCAACCATGTGCATGCTTTATGCACTGTTGTATATTTGGGAAATTCTATTACCCTTTCAATATGTGTTTGGTTATTAACTATAACGTGACTTATAATGTGAATTGTGGCATGTTTTCACCAGTGTTACTAGTCTGTTGTAGGGGATGGTTACTTTCTTTGATGACTACGCTCTTTAGATGCTGTTTTTCCTTATGCAGTGAGGATGCATTGTCCTTTTATTTTATTTTTTCCATCTGTCATTTTTTTGTATCGCCCGTTTTTAGGTCTCGCCTAGCTATTGCGTTTACACAATTGCTATGCGAGACTCTAGTAAGGGGCATTTAAAAGTCTCCCAAAAGTGGATTGCATGGCGAGCACGCGCACAATCACGTGCATCGTGCCGCCGTGCAATCCGTTTGGCATCATACTTCAAAGGGTCCGCTCCCCCGCCTGGAATGCGCTCTCCCGCCAAGCGCGCTCTCCACGCTCCGCCGGGCTTCTTTTGTTCATTGTTTTCACAATAGCGTGCACGCTAAATATTTAAAGTGGTGGCCGAGCTTTTGTTTTGAACTTTACAAAGATTGATTTAATGCTGTTTAATAAGGCGGCATACAGTGCTTTTACTTTAATTGTATCAGACGCGCTCTGTGCCCTTTGATACTGCTGTGTCCCCAGACTCACATGACACCCCCTGACCCCACCCCCACTACTCAGAAGCAGCGGTGCCACCGGTCTAATATTCTTCACCTTTAATACAGGAAGACGACTGCAATCCACAGGCGGGTGTTTACCTATAAACAGCGGTAGAGCGCAATTATCGGCCATCTTTCAAAATAGGCACTTTTGTAAGGTCCAATCAATCAGTGTTTTTGTGACCATGAGTGCCCTCACTATATCACGCCTCTGAAAGCACGATGACGTGTTCAAGCACTTCTATACAGGAAAAATAGATATCCGCACCGGATGACGTCTGAGATGAGTTGTTGCCTAGAAGGCAGGGAGTGCATGCGCTCTGTACAGAATCTCCTCTGCGCTGTTTACAAATCTTTGAAACACTTGGCATAAACCTTTACAGTGCTTAGTATGATTTGTTCAAAATGAAGTCCCGTTTGTTGTTGCAGTACTACCAGGATATGAGTAAAGGATTCTAAGACCTGCTCCCTTCACTTCTTTTTGGCTCTTCGTCCACCATCTTTAAAGTGTCCGTTATTGGCCTCCTGTGTTGACAGTGAGCACAGCGTGAAAGAAAATGCAGCAGAATTACAGCATAATTAACTTACCTTTGTAGAGCTGTCTGACCAGATGTGAAATCTAATTAACTTATTTAAGTGGCGAGAAAATTAAACTTCACCTCCACGTTTCTACAGTTGTAGTGTTATATTTTAATTTTAAAATTTCATTTTTCTGATTGTGCTGCATTGTTTACTTGCCGTGCAGATGCAGATATAACTGTCCATTTGTTCTTCTGACTTCATGGTAATGGACCTTTTGCATCCGCCGACTAGCTGTGCAGCGCAGGATAATGGAGTTATATTTGTTAACAGGCAACAGGTTTCGCATTTGCGAGAGTTTGAGCTATTGGCATTGTAAATGACCATGCCTTTTATTTGTGTGTTGTTTTTTGAAACAGCTAATTACACTGCATTGTCATTTACAATGACAATAGCTTAAACTCTCGCAAATGCGAGACCTATTGCATTGCAAATGCTTGTTTGTCTTGCTAGTTTAGTGGGTCATGGATGAGGTTTGAGATCTCTAATGTGGATTATACGTGGACATACATTGTATGCAATGCAGTTTTTGTACCGTTTCTATTGTACATCTGAGATCAGGTATATTTAGTTTGGTGCATGGTACAGTTTGTGTTGTATTGCCACGAGTCTCTTTACACTGCAGCATCCTGACCATCTTTCTGTTGTGTAGATTTTCAACGTTTAGCTTGTTTGTCTGCGGTTTGTGGTAGGATATAGTCTTTATTGTTGTTGTATGGTAGGATTTTGAAACTTTTATGTCGTAATTTTTGTTTTCCTTTTTGCTGTAATTCAACATTGAGGTTTTTCTTATGTGGTTTATCTGTGTGCACTTAAGGTGTTTTTGTGTGTGAACGCATGCTCTCTTTGGAATATTCCTATTAAAACTCCTGCCCCCGGAATAGAGTGAAAGTGTATCCCATGACACACAAATTCATATTCAGATAAACTTTATTCTGTTTATTTCATTTATAAACCATAAAGGCGCACATCTAAAATTATTCCATCTTAATACAATACATATAATACAATAAGTCTACTTATTTCCTTTATTTTACAGAAGAGTATTCACTAAGAGGGAGCTATGTTTGCATGTAAAATTCATATGATGAAAGAAAATCAGCCGCATTGTCATTAAAAGGTGTCAATTTCCTTAGCTACTGTACCGATTTAAGAAGAGTGAAAGCAGTGAGAGAACATCACGGCACAATCTTATCAATTAGTTTCATTTTCAAAAGCCAAAGTGCTCCGTGCTAATTCCCGTTTCTCGGATGGGATTTCGTATTAAAGTGCAAACAATGAAAAGACACGTCAGTAACAAATTATTAATATTTTACTTCCAATTGGGGGGGTCTACAGTGCTAGAAAGAGTCAAATACATCTATTAGTAAAACACTATTCCTCCTGCTACAGGCCTTTCATAATTCTTAATACAGTTGAGAAATATTTTTCTAAAATGAGACTAACCCTAATGTCCACCATAACTACTGAAAATAGGTAATCGGCTTTTTGATAATTGTACAGGCCTTCCTGTAGAAGAAAGGTTTTAGATACGTTTCCTACACTTTAGGTAGAATTTGCAAAAGAGGGTTATGTACATGTTGATTGAATATAGAGATTGTCCCATGGACAATTCACAGCATTATCAGCCCACGTGGTTCCTGTAGGGAAGGCAACTAAGTGATGTAATATTGAGTAACAAAAATTTGTCAAGAGAAATCTATGTTGGACATTTTTCACCCTACACATGCAGTTCTGTAAACCTTGTTGGCTATGATAAAATGTATATGCCCTTACTGACTTCTCCCTAAGTTAAGTTGCATCCTGACACTTATTCCATACAAACTGTTTTAGTACTGTATAGGGTAATGTGAAATGTTTTTTATGGGTTCTCCTATAGGTTCGTATTGTTGGCATAAATTAATGTTAGGCTCTAATTTACGTGGAATAACCATGGTATTTTATGTACCTGATTTAATGCCATGCAATCCCCAAGTATTTCTTGGGTTAGTTGAGCCTCTGGTTTGTCCAGACTGACAACCATAAAAGCAGAGGTCTGGACTCCATAATGTTCAATATATGCTGAAGGCCCGACCGACTCCATGTGCACAATAACTCTGGGGTTAGAGTGTGGAACCACTATTAACCTTTTCAGAAATGTATCTTATTTTCTTTGAATGGATTTATTGTTTAAAGTCACAAAAAAAACCTTTGAGCGAATACACATACACAAATCCACTTTCACATAAGGAACCTTATATCACCAACATGTAAATAATAAACATAGGACCAAAGAAATGGAATAATCAAATGGATTCACAATGAATAGTACAAATTTTGTTACATTCAGTATACAACAATAAAAAAAAAACTCAAATATTAAAATTGACAATATTTATCTAAATGCATCAAAAAACAACAATTAAAAAATTCGGGTAAAAAGTACCATCCACTAAATTAGACACACATTTCTCAAGAATATCAGTACATCAAATTAAAAAACACAATAAACGTTTGGAAGAACAAGCAGATAAATTGTTTCCTAGTCACAGGACTAGCCACTAAATCATCCACAGATCAATTGTTGAGTCATAAGAAGATTCTTTATATTTTTTTGATTTCGATAACCGTTGTCCACATAGATTTATAGTGGGCTTCCCTTATCTATGCATCGACGCGTTTCGGTGGGCACTATATTTAGACCAGCACCTTCTTCAGGATAAGACAATAACTCCCAATATACAAATCAAGTTCTGTCATAATAATGACAAAAATCTGAAAAAAATATATAATTAGATATGACCATAGATCCCTCATTTCTTAGTCGCAATAGATCATGAACATACTGGTGACAAAAAAGGTTTCCTCATTCTCACACACCAAACATCCAAATTCACATCCATCCATCCACAGAGCCGAAATAGGCACTATGAACCAAGTAGGGAAAGTTACCTTAGTAGTATCCTTGACATTGACTAAATCTTCTTCAGTTAAGAACAAAGGAGAATGATTCTCATTCCTCCAACAGATATCTGTAATGATACAGCCATACGTATATCAGGCTAGCACTATCCCAGCTTTTATGAAATGTACTCATGGCTATAACCAATGTAACATCTTGGGCAGATAACCTCAAGTCTCTTGGTAATCACACTTCTTCAGGCACTCCCCGCCTCTGAGTTCCACAATGAAATCAGGAATATTCTAACTTTACACTATTCCAATGTATTTGATGCCTGTTATCAACAAGCATTGGCATAGCCAATAGGTCTCGCTTTTAGGACCTTATAAGTATTTAGTTTTGCAGCACAATATCCTTGGTGCAACAACATCAGCTGTTGCATGGCTAAACCTTGTACCTTATAAGTGTTTAGCCATGCAACAGTTGATGTTGTTGCACCAAGGATATTGTGCTGGATAACTAAACACTTAATGTCCCAAAGGTCAGACCTATTGGCTATGCCAATGCTTGCTTAGCGATGTTGTGCAACATGGATAAAGAGGAACCCCCCACCCCCCCGCCTCATTAAAAAAAAAGATGCTATTATGCAGTCGCAGCAGCTGTGTCATTTTGTAATTTTGTATGTAAAAGCACAACACATGAACGCACCTACAGCGTGTGTGTGAAGTTTTCTTTTTTTATTTTATTTACTGATCCAAGTTGTACTGTGCTACAGTCAAGAGTTTATGATCTTGTCCCCCCCACGTCTTTAGAAAAAAAGCATTGCTGTAGTATTGTTTGTGAGATCTGCACCACACATCCCCTGACTTGAGGAAGAAATGTGTTATTGCCGGGTGTATGGTCATATGATCTCATACATTGATTATGCGTTGGCGTTTGTGTGGCACTAAGCCGTTATCCCCATGAATTTCCTGATAGTTCTCACTGTAGGACACAGATGTTTGATAAAGGAGTATATGGCTCAGAAATGCTGTGCTCTGTTTTCTGAGTTTTGCCAACACTTGGGGTGGAATTAACTCCATGCAATGAAATACTTTAATCTGTGTTAATTTGGAGAATGGCTTCTTTATAGTCATGGTTGTAAACAACTGGTGGAAGAGTTAAATGACTGTTTCTACTGTTCTGCAACGGTTAAAATAAATTATGACTCTTTTAGATCAGTTGTAGCCAGGAAGTTGTCCTTTTCTAATATTGGAATGACATACTGTGACATTGTCTTATCATTTCTAGTCTTTCCATGCCTGGCAGATCCTTGTTGGAGAAATAGTCTTAATGTTTCATACTTTTGCAGTGTGAATAAATCTGCTAAATTCTTTCCCTGATTAATTTGCAGAGGGGCCTCTTCTGTTTCATTTTGAAGCAGTGATTGTGCTTTTGACAAGAGTGACGTGGTTCCTATTGTTGACTTTGTTTTGGTCTTATGTTTGGTGCTCCAGATGTGAATTCTGTGTAGTGTCCATGATTTAAAAACATTTATTTTGAGAAAAGGCCCACTTGTTTCAAATTAAAAAGCAGCCCCTGAAGTGGAATGGGTAAGAAGAAAAACACAAACAACAACGTGGGCGGGGCAATAGTCAATACCCTAGACGCCATTCTGTTGAGGGCCGATAACACATTTACCCGAAGTCCCCTCTGAGCCCTTGGGAAGTTCGAGAATGAACCTTCTTCTGTTCAAGCAAATAGCTCTCCTTTGATTCTATTAGAATCTGAAACCCCTCCCCTATCCGACTCGGTTGTTCAGGCTGCTGCCAAGAGGAAAAGGGGTGGACGGGGCCAAAAACATGAGAACAACTAGAGCCGCAAGAAGCACCCTGCCTACAGCTGATGAGAGAAGTAAGCCTCAACTCCCACCTGAGAAGCTTCCCCACCAGTTAAACGACGAGACTGAATGGCAGAGACTAGAAAAATGATTAATATTCTACTTGTCCCACTGGTGCATAGATTAACAAAAATAGAGGAAAGATTATCCTCCCTCGATTAAAAACAGTTTATAACGCCGATAATATTTTCACGAGAATTTAAACAGAGAAGCAAGGACAGAGCAGCATATGATGGAGGAGGGGCAGCCAATGACGTGGGATGGTGGCGCTCAGGAGGTGCAGTGTTACGACAAGAGGTCGGGAGCGAGACTAGGCAGAAGAAAACACAAAGAGGACACACTGAAGACAAGCATTGGCCGCGCGGCCGTAAAAGCGAAAGTCATTGCGATCACTCTGAAAGTGATGGTGATCGCGATGACGCGCTAAAGCACGCTAGGGATGCACGCGCAGCAGCGGGGGGAGGGGCATGGTGCTGAAGCCTGGCGCAGGAAAGGCAGATGGCTGGGCGAGAAGGGAGGGGGGAATGCGGGGAGCAGCTGTGCGCGTGCACGCCATCGTGCACTGAAGCTTGTAGCCAGCACAAAAATGTGGGTGGCACTTTCAAAACCCACCTACTAAACGTCTCGCCAGACCAGCGCATGCGCTGGGTCAGGCGAGACCTAAAAAGGGGAGAGCAGTCTTCACTTTTCATATTCTCACAAGTTGAAAGGCCCAATTGTTCTTTAATGATAGTATCACATCTAGATTTAATTACCTCCAATTTCACAGCTACCCTTCTGGTAAATCTTTTTCTTTCAAATCCAACAAGCACCAAAGACCTATTACGGGAAAAGAATAGTCCTAAGAGCTCATGTCCCCAAAAAATAACTTTTCTATTTTAGGGCACTTCACAGTGATGTATTACCCTCTACTCTTTGAAGGGGTAGAGAGGCAGTCTATGGATCATATCCTTCCTTCTATCACGTCTACTTCTGATCTATATCGTCATGTTAAAAAGCAGTTCTTTTCTGGTATCTGTGAACAAAGGTAAAAAATATACCAGACAAAAACACGCTAATTTCATAATTCAAAGGACTCAAAAGGTCTCCTATGTTGTAACAAAACTTTGTACAGCACCTCATTGTTGCAATTAATAACGGGGCATAATTCTGTATCACAGTCCTAACTTCTGGTATCCCCAACCAGACTCTATCCGCAATGGTTGTAACGGACAGAGATTGACATAAGGTGAGAACATTAGGGCCCAGAATTTCACGTAGAAATTAATATAAGCGTGGCCCAACTACATCTGTAATAGCATAACTGAGCACAAATAGAATTAAAAGCAAGCAAAGGGACAAAGTCTAACCTACCAATGGATCTACCTTCTCTCGTCTAACTTAATAGTTACTACTATCAGACCCACACCTCTTAGATAAATCTTACCTGAATCCTGCTCAAAATACGGGTATATGCCTCCGTCAAAGGATTCCACTAGACTGATCTTGCAGACCGAATATAAACCCTCCCTATCGCTGCCCACATGACCATAATCCGATAAACTCTTTTAGCTGTGTTCGTCATGTGATGCGCATATTTGGGCCGGCGGCCATCTATAAGTGGATATCTGCATCTGGATGCTTAAATATTGACTATAACATCTTCATGCTATCGTAGGCACGAGATGTGGGTCGCGGCAATCTTGTAGTGATGTTTATAACTAAAGACGGGAATGCTACCCACAACACTTCCATTATATAATAGGCACCAATAAATATTCTTGAGTAGGTAACCTCTTCCTGGGAATTTACCCAGTTGCCAATTAAGTTCCTGAAATTTTCTATTTTGAGCCGGGATTTGTTTCCCAGCTCCCAAACACTTGCTCTATAAATTGCGGCAGATACCGTCTTGACCTTATAGAGTTAACATTTCTGCTATAGGGTTTTGTCCTAATTTCGTGGCAAATCTGAACATTCCCTCATTGTTCCTAGACTTGAGACTCTTTTTCATATTTATTTAAAATAAATATTGCTTGCTCCTCAGATCTGGTCTTCGAGCCAGATGTCCAGATTTTTCATCCTTAGTGGTTTTAGAGTGCATCCGGTTCTACCATGAAGTAATTCCGTTTACCTTAGGATGGTTCTCATCTTGTTATTTTTAGTCATGTACACAAGGTGTTGTGAACAGAGATTTCTGTTTTACTTTTTTATGGTCTTTTGACGCCTAAAAAGTCACAGGATGTGTTCCATAAAGTGTTTGCTGTCCTGTTTGGAAATTCCTGTGCAGTTCATCAAAATATCCTCATATTTTACAAAAGTACCTTGATTTTTTTTTGTGTGTGCAGAACTCTTAGTATTTGAAAAGATGATTCGGGTAAATTTAATTCCTGAGCCATTGAGGTTTACAATAGATCTTTGTGCCTCTAGCTGTAAGAAAATTCTAAAAATAAAGTATTTTCTAAGTACACCAACATGCTTTGGGTTTTAACAGGAAAGTTTTTCTTACACAGGAAAGACAATCCAGAATTTGACTTGTGCACCTATCTTCCATTTCTTTGAACATTTTCCGCTGTCAGCCTGAAGACTCCATTAAGTTTTATATTCCTGGTATCAAGTGATACACTGGGTCACATATGAAAAATCTAGTACAGCACCACGAGCAGTGGTAATGAAAGATAGCACGACACTCGCTCAGCTTCAAGAATTACAAGCTAGCCTGAGTTTTAATTTCCTTCTTTAGTAGAAGCAAAAGTCTCGCTAGGAGCAGTGACCTTCTTTTACTTATGGGTGAGTTACGAGGTGAGTGGCAGATCGTTTCCAAAGACGCTGCTGCACACTCAGAAGAGAAATCTGGGAGCTAGGTGTTTATAACTAATTCCTACTGACCTGGAGAACGCCTTACTTACATAGGTAGATTTCATTCTTCATCAGACATTTCTTGAGTTCAGAATTGTGACACTCATAAGGATGATTTTTAGGTCTCGGCTAGTGAAGGCTGCGCTTGCTCAGTCTCACTCGCGAGAGATAATGACTTGGAGAAGAGGGGCTTGAACCCGCCCCTCTTCTCCCCTCTTCTCCATTGGCTGGCCTCTTGAATGCTGGCCAGCCATTGGAGAAGAGGTCCGTCACTCCAAACAGGCCCCGTCCTTTGCGGATTCGGGGGCGTGTTTTTTGCAACTTTTCTAATTATCTCCTCCAGCCAATGGCAAGAGGAGAGTAAAGAAAAACACGCCCCCGAATTCGAAACCGCCGCTGCCTTTCTCCGAGGCATTTCTGCTTCGCCTCGGAGAAAGGCGGCGGTGTTCATGGCTTCCTCTCCCCCTGCTGTGGGCTCCTCAGAATGACCCCTGTACCCCAGTTTCCGCCCCTGCTCCGAGGTTCTCCTGCCCTTCTCTGTGGAAGCACAATGAAGATGTTCTGCTGCCTGGGGCTGGTTTTGTCCGTGCCCCCGCCCCTCGGGATTTCCTGCAAACCCCCCCCACCCCCCCCCCCCCCCTCACCGGTCTTTACAGACTCTCCTTCTGGAGACCAGACGGTGATGCTGTTAGTCTGTGCTTCTCCTCCCCTTGACCCTTTTCTCTGGGTACCACATAGTGTGGCGACGCTGTGCTGTTTACAGTAGCTCCTCTCCAGCCCCTCCCCCGGGGGACCATAGCGAGGATGCTCCCGTCTCTCATCCCATGCCTCCCCCTCCTGCCAACGGTGCAGTGCTTTCTGCAAAGGCTGTTCTCCACAGCCCCTGTGCGCCGCAGCCCCACTCTCGCTAGGAGCGGCCACGCAACCTTACCGGTGGATTCTTAGCTGGGCACCGGTCATTAACCCGTCCTTACAGTGGCCAACGCCTGAGGCTTTTGCCGTCGCAGCTTCAATTTCTGCCCCCACCCCCCCTTTAACAATCTGCTGACCCGAGCCTGAGCGGATGACGCTTTCCCCGGGGAGGAATAGTCGGTGGGCTAAAGGATTTTCTAGTAAACTGTAGGGCTTAAAAAGGCAATCCCAGCGGCTGTGCTAGGACCGGGGGTCTCCCTGCTCCTGGGCGCTAATCTCCGTCACACGGTACGCAGCGCCGAGATTTATCCGTAAGTGTGCACGCCTGGGAGTTGGCAAAGTGTTGGGCTCTGGCAGAATCTTGGAGCTCGTACACGACCCAGAAATTGAAGTCTGTGGCGATATACAGCCCATGTGGTGTCTTGGCACTATTCTTTGTGAGTATTCTGTAATGCCTAGAGGCCCTAGTACACTCGTATCTAGGCACCACAAAGAATGCATTTAAAATCCCAGCCTGTTCCTTTACTGGAAGTCCGTGGTTTTAAATTCATTTCAGTGAAAGAGACGCGAATTTGAAACTATGTGGACTTGTTATGAACAGTATTAGCGAATAATAAAATGGGGTAAATTCATAAGAATATAAATACGGAAGGTCGGATGGGGTGTACATTTCCATATTGATGATCCCGGTACACACATTATCCGTATGGCCAGAAGGCACATATCGATTTCACGGAGTGCTCTCTACCTCGCTGTGCATTGGGGGCAATACAGCCCCCCCCCCCCCCAACACCACCACCGCAGACAACAACAAATACACGGAAAGGTATCTCCCAGGAAAGGAGCATCTCATTGAGAAGCTAGCAGAAGGGCCGGGAGACCATGTCACATGCCAGATGAGGGTGACGTGTGATTGACTCCGTCCAATCCTGCTCGCCCCTCGAAGGCCCCACTTGTTTGGATGTATCTGAATGTCTGTTTAAGTCAGTCAGGCACTTCCCTGAGGTCTGGCTAGGATGGTCTTCGTGGCACATGAGCCCCCCCACCCATGGAGATGTTCGTGGGTGTAGAGCGGGCTCATCTCAGCTCCTAGTGCGGCCTCAAGCTGTGAGGGTGATCCAGGCATGACCCCGGGGCATGGCCAGGGCGTGCTACGGAAATGGACCAACCAGAGCTCCCGGCCCAGCTGCTGTGCCTTGGGAAAACTCTGCTATCATGCCCGGTGGGAGAGGCACGCGCTGGTGTTTACTTTACTCCCTGTTCAACATCCTCGAGTGTGAGGATGGTGTAAATCCTGCGTCCCGCGATGGCACCAACTCTCGCTTCTGCCTTCGCTGCATTGCACTGTCCGGTGCTATTGACATTGTAAATAACAATGCCGTTTCTTTAAATGTTTTAAAAACAAAAACATAAACAAAAATAATGTCATGAGCAATGCCAATACCTTTAACTTTAACAATGCCGAGACCATTGCATTGTAAATGCTTGTTTAGCAACGTGAACGAAACCCATTTGCATCAGTGTATATTTTGAGCCATGCCATCTTTGATATTGCATATATACTCAAGCCTGTATGTAAGCGAGTTATGTTCTCTAGACTAGCACCTCTTACAGCCCACGTAAGGGATGAGACTGATTAGACAGCTTGCCTAGATGTGGCAGCCAAGCTCTTTGAAAGAGGGCGGCTTTGGTGTTGTCGGGAATCATGCGCTGGGACAATGCATGGTCTTCTGTTTCTCGCTGTGTACAAGATACAGCATTTACATTTGAACCATGGGAACCATGAGTTATTCGATGATAATATTTCCAAATGGCTCGATACTGGAAAATATCAGATTGTACATAAAACCTCGACTCATCATATGTCAAATATCCCCTTCAAAATGATATATTTCTGATTAGGTTTCAACTTCAAGATAGACCCTTTATTCCACCAACTATGCTCCTTCAGTGAAACGGCACTTTTGCTCACATACAAGACCAGAATTGATTTTGCGAATACAGAATTGCGGTTTTGTATTCTAACAAGCTTTATAATATCCCAATCACCCACATTTGAGTTTTTGACATTACCTTTCTTGAAAATTCAGCATACTGTTAAGTGTTCCTGTGCTTTATTCAAATGTTCATTCATGTTCTGCAAAGAGACAGAAACATAATGATTAACTTCTAGATGGTTTGAAAAAAAAACTAGTATTGGGTTACCTACCCTCAGTTGGAAAAAACCGAGACGGCAGTCGGGGAAATGGGGTGTACATAAATAATTACATCTTTTTCTCTTAAACAGTTCTTCACATCCAAGTTGATGGCCCAATCTGTATGGATACCTTCCCTTAAAAACTTAATCGAACACTCAACTAAACCCATTTGCGGAAGAACAGTCCAAAGGTTTAATTTCCTGAATTAATGCCCTCAAGTTTAAAAAAACAAATGTAACCATTTTGTCCAAAATGATTTGTGTATCATTGTCTCAAACAAAGACAGCGTCACCCATCGGTAACAATCTGTCTGAGAGTACCTCCGGAGTAGTCTCGGTACTTACACCGGCTCATTGGGGGGAGGGGTCTGTGAGTCCCTCAGATCCGCCAGCATAGTGCCCCATACCTGGAGATCATCCTAGAGTTTTTCGTCCTTCCGGACCTGCTTCATGCTGATCGCCTCCGCAGTCACCCATTCGCACACGTCCTTCAGCCATACCTCGATCTGTGGAGGTTCCGCGCTCAACCATGCTATTGCAACAATATGTATTTTTGCTAACACCAACCCCGAAAGGGCAAATCGTCTACTTAGTTTCATATTTTTGGGAGCAGGTAGGAGTCCCAGCAATACTGATCGAACGTCTCTGGGGGTTATCCTTCTTGTTGCTTCTTTCAGATGAGCAAGTATAGCCTCCTAGTATGGCGTTAGGACTAGGCATGTTCACACCATATGCAGAAATGTCACCTCCATGACACCGCATCGGGGGGCACACACCTGAACGGTCTGGGTAAATTCTGCACGGTGTCTGCGGGGTGAGGTAGGCCTGATGCACAATATTGTATTGAACTAGTTTAAATTGCGCATTAGAACTCCTCCTCACCCAGTGCAACTTGATTACCTGTACCTCGTTTTAGAATGTCTGTTCCGGCCAGATCACACCAACCTATAAAATTGCACCCCTTAACAGTAACATACATTTTGGTGAAAATGGTATGCCCCCATGAATTTCCACCATTCTCAAAATACCCAAGCATGGGAATGTTTTAATGCACAAATGCTTTGGTATTAACTTCAGAGTCGCACAATGACTTGCCTTTCTACCTTATTAAAGGTGGTGTCAGAAATAATTATGATTGGTGACCTTGAATCGGCCATAATATTCAGGCACTTATCACCAATGTTTACCAAACCTAAAGGTTCTTTAATTCTCTTTATTTGTTGATTTTGCTTTTTATCTTCAGTACTGAAAACTACATTACTAGCACCTCCTTGTTCTAACTCTTGAACACAATTTTTACAGCAGTCAATTGTTGGAATGCCTGCCAACATTTTGAAAATGATAACTTTCTTGCAGTTAATGCAGCTTTTGCCTATGTGAACATGTGGGTAAATTGCCTAAAAGTTCCTTGTAACATTTGTTACATACACTTTAAAAAAAAATTTCAACCCCAGATTATAATTTTTAGGTCTCGCCTAGGCAGGGCTTGCGCGTTGTCTCTTCGAGCCATGCTGTATTCAGGTATGGACTCTAAGGTCTGCCCATTTACCGCCCGTCTTTTAAATTGGCTTCTGTTACTTTCTAAATGGTTTCTTTTGATTCATTAATCTGCTTAGTAGTCACTGCTTTATACAACCTGTTATACATTTGTAGCCTCCCATGAGAACTGGCCCTTTTACTTGTGTTGTTACTCTATATGTTTTGATTACAGTCTGTGAGCACTATTATCTTAAATGATTTAATCCTATCGCAGGCGCCACAAGCTTTCCTGCACTAGCACCCGCTTTTCCACTCTGCTGACTGTCCGCTCATCGTCATTCTGCCTCTGGGCGCCGCGCTTTAGGTTTCAGCACAGCACACGCTTTCCTATTTTTATTACCAATGGTGGCCGCACGTGATATTTTCAAAATGCGCAGCTCGACCAACTTGCCCCTTTTCATCTACGTTATTTATTTTTGCCAGCGCTGCACGCTTTAACTATATCGGCCGCGTGCATTTCTTATTCTCTGAGTAACAGCCAAAGGCGGCTGCATGCCTTTTTTTTCAAGAACAGCAACCTCGCCTTCTCTGTACAATGGCCCTCGGAACCGGAAGAAGGTATCTCCATGGCAACCAGTAGCACTACTCGAAGCCTTCATGGCCACAAAAGGACTGTCAAGGTGCAGACATGGACACAAAAAGACCAGAGAGTCGTTTATTTCAGTGAAATACAGAGTAAGTCAGCAAATGGCTCATTTTTTAGGTCTGGCTTAACAGCATCATTTAAAACGCCAATAGCTCGAGCTCTTTTTTTTTTTTGGCAGCAGGGCACGCTTTAAATTATATAGGCCAAATTATATAGGCCACATGCCTTGCTGTTCCAAATGCGCACCTCGCCCCACTTGTTGTGAATAGTTTCTGGACAGCTCCACTGTCCTAAATGAGTAACAGGTTCACCACCAAAGGGGCTGTCACTCTAAACACAGCTTGCCTGCAAACCACAGCCCTCCCACCTCCAAAACTGCATTGAGCAGCGCCTCTTGTGTGCCTTTATTTATTTATTTACGGCACCCCTATGCTTATTCTTGATTTGCCTCAAAAGCAGGCCCCTCCCACTTACAACCACATCAAGCAGCGCTCGCTGTGTGCCTTTATTTATTAACATCGCGTACATACTTTTTTTTCTTTCTTTTTTTATGTGCAGTGGGGATGTCTTTGGTTTCTTTTGGTATGTGTGATTGCTTGCTTATCACTTATTTTCAATGGAGGTGGGGCTTATTATGGCTTTGAGATCCGCCCACACACTGCCGGCAGAGCAGCTGCAGCGCTCTCTCCTCCTCCCTGTGCGAAATAGTTATCCATTCAGACTGATCAGGGTTAACAACACTGTGGAGTCCTGCTCACACTTTGTCATTGGTGCCTGAATCTCGTTTCCCATGGGTCACAGCCGGTCGGTCATCCCTTTCTGTTTTGTTTTTAATCTGTGTTTTGTAAATACTAATGCTGTGGCAGAAGGGGTGGTGCACAGTGAGCTGCAGCATCAGTTATGCGTTTCGTCTTGTTTTTGGAATTACAGCATAGCTGTGGGCTCCGTCACTACTCACGTTTCCGCGTAGAAAGGCTTACAAGCATTTGCAATGCAATAAGTCTCACATTACTGATAATGCAACGCCAATAGCTCAAACTTTCAGCAATGCAAGACCTATTGCATTGCAAATGCTCGTTTTCCTTATCACCAATGTCATACCTACTAGTTGAAGTAGAGAAATAGTCAGTAGATGAAACCTTTGCTGACATTGTAGAGCATTCAATGCCCTTGGCCAATTCTAGAATCTTATCTAACGTGAGATTCCTGCATGTAAGAAGTCTTTCTTGAATTTTCATAGATGCTCAGTGTATGACGCTGGCTTAGTATATGGTGCATACTTATGCAAGTGGTGCACCTTGCACTAATCCAGGCAACCCTTCTGGTGATTTTTGTGGTCCTAGATAACCATAGAAAGCTCTCAAAGTGGTAGTTGTGGAGAGCAACCTTCAGGATTATCTTGAAGGAGTGTTAAGCAGCTTGTTTTACCAGTTTATAGTGTAAGCTAAATGAAAAAGAACCACACGTGTTTATATAAAAATAATTATTTATTACACACATTGGTTTATCTCTTACTCGTAGATATCAACACCACACACAAGAATATTTCAAATTCTGCTAGATAAGTAGCATAAAATACAGTGGCCTCCAGGGGGAGACCAAACTATATATTAAGAAAGTGGAAAGCAGTCTGCAAAGGAGGACGGGACTTGGACCAAAAGACCCAGAGGAGCTGGGGACCAAAGGAACCATCGAAGGCAAGTACCCTGGAATTCCATGGAGGCTGTGTGCAGAGACGAAACACAGGAGTGTGCCCAATGCAAGTCAATAAGAAAGTCGGAGATCCACCCCACCGGTGGATGCCCCGGGAACTAGGTTACCTACACCAGGGTAGCCAGGTGCATAGGGGCGAAGAGACGTCGGGAGACCTCCGTAGACGACAATGGAAGACTTCAGAGAAAGTCTCTGGAAAAGTTCAGGACGGAGTCCGGTGGAATCCAAGGATGGATTCTGGAAGTGAAGAACCACCAAGCAGAGGGGACAGTACTATGCCACTCGGAAGTGACCAGGAGGCACGAAGACACCATGCCCACTGATGTCGGGAGGTTCAGAAGAATCAACTTTGTCCTTGTCTCTGCAGCTGTGAGGATCAGGTGATGCTGAGGAAGACCAGGAGCCATGCACAAGCTGACCCATGTCTGTCAGTGAGTAGGTGGTTGGTGTCCGCCAGGAGCATGAACAAGCCTTGGTTGCGGCAACTGGCGTGGTAGACGAAAAAGAAGCAACGTTGAGATCAGCAAGGTCCAAGGGGGTCAACAACAGCAGGAGAGTCCGAGAAGGCTCGAACAAGCTAGGGAGCCCACTGAAGTAGTAGAAGACCCTCAGGAGGACCCAAAGGCACAGAGTTCGCAAGAGGACCTCAAGCAGCACAGCAAAGATGTAGGCCCACTGTGCTGAGGATGTGGTGAAGATGCTGATCTTGGAGGGAAGAGTTGCTGGAGGCTGGAGCTTCTTGTAGCCCAAAGATCTCTGGAGTGCCGAGCCAACAAGCCTTTGCAGCGGCAAGTCAACACATTGCACAGGGGTTTGGTCCCAGCGGTTCTGGAACAGGTCAGTCCTTGAGGGAGTTGCAGAACCACCACCTGTGTTGCTGAGCCTCAGGAAGTCAGTAGGATGACGGGAGCAGCAGACCGGTCAGCTGCATTGCGTTTCCTGCAGATGCAGAGGAGGGACTCCTTCACTCCAATGGAGATTACTTTTCGGTGTCCTTGATGCCCACAGGTCTGTTGAAGAACCTGAAGAGACACAGACGATGTGGAAGACTTAAAGAACAGTGAGACTATGAGAAGCATGAGTCTTCCTTGGTACAGTCTCTGTTACAGTCAAAGTCCAATGAAACCCAAGTGTCCAGACGGTCGAAGGGCGATTTAGTTTCAGGCTTGAGTCTTATACCATGACAAATCTGAGGACCCACCCACAGGTAAGCCCTTAAGTACCCTAAAGACAGGGTTGTAACAACTCAGGGGTCCCTCCCAGAGGAGGGGTTGGACTGAGGGAAGGATACTCCAGTGTCCTTTGTCCAGTTTCACGCCAGAGCGGGAGCCAAGGGCTCCCTTGAACTGGCTCAAACTGGAGTATGCAAGAAGGGCACCAAAAGTTCCCTTCAAAGCAGTCTGGTGACGTAGGCAAGTGCCCCCCACCTCATCCCAATAAACAAAGTCCTGTCTGGGAGGTGGTCACTCCTCCCTGTGACAGGAAACCTATAGTTCTACTTTCCCCTGCTTGAGCTCAGCAGCAGGCAGACAGAATTGTCTGTGGTCAGCAGCAGCATCAGCTTGCTTGCACATCCTGAAAGGCTGTTACTGGGAGTACGGGGGGGGGGTACCCCAAGGGAGCCCTCCCCTAGTACATGGGATCATACTTCCAACACAGGAATCAATGTTTGGGTATGATTCCAACATGTTTGATATCAAACATGACCGGGTTTGGTTCAGCCACCATATAGTTAGACATCCCGATTTGACTGATGTCCACTATATTATTAAAATAGCTTACCACACTTATTAAGCCTGGAGAATCCACTCCAGGGTTTGTACAGGTGTCCTGCTCATGCAGGGGCACCCTCAAACTTACAGCCAAGCACCCTACTCTGAGGACTGAAGATCCTGCCATAGGGGTGACTTATAGGTTTAAAGTGCAGTGACCTCCGATATAAGGAAACATATCTGTTGTGAAAGGTGTAAGCACCAACACACACAGGCTGCAATGGGAGGCCGGTAGTCATAGTTTGAGTGGGCTCCCAGTACATCCTGAAGCCCATGGGAGACCCCTGGTATACCTATGCCCTGGGTACCTTAGTACAATATACTAGGGACTTACAAGGGTACACCAGTAGCCAAGTGTGAAGGTACAAATGTACTTACCATGTCTATTCTGGGTAGAAAGCACAGTGACTGGGGTCCTTATTAGTAGGATCACAGTCAGACCAGGTCAAAAACACACTGACACCAGGCAGAAAGTGAGGGTAACCATGCTAAAAGGATCCTACCTTACTGCACACAGTTAAAAACAAACTGATCAAATAGGTGCCTGTTTCCACCAAATTCACGTTTGGGCGCTACATTTCTAAGAGCTTAAATGTATGTACTCTTCAACTGTTTCATGAATCATTTTTTTTCATTTGGAAAAAAAAAATGTTTTTCTATCATGATGTTAGGTGTTTTTGTAAGTGTTTTCTGAACACACTCTAGCTTCGTTATGCTCTTCTCATGGCTCGAATTGCCCAGAAGGTGGTTCTCTTTCTAGAAAATTATCAAATCTCTCCTGACCATAATTACCGATGAGAATAAACAGTGCTTTTTTTTGTACCTGCTGAAATTCTATGTCGGGACCGTAGGCAAGGATTATGCTCATCTTTCTCCACTTTTATTAACAGCAGCTATTTTAAAATTAAACTGAAAATGACTATTCCCATGAACCCTTGAGAATATCATAACATCATAGAGTACGAGAAAATAACATTAAAGTTCTTTTGTCCATTGAAAGCTTTAAAGCGGGTAAAGAAAATATCAGAGTACAAAGATCTAGGAGGAGAAAATCTCACCGTAACGAAGTAAAGTTTTAAAATAAATGATCAGTGAGTAAGTTTTAATCAACACTTGATTTACTTTGACTACATTACACACAGGACTGTTGCGATCGTGATGGCTTCAGACAGGGACAGCTGGGTATTTACCTCCGCATGTTTGCAATCTGGTCTTTAACCACAACACGAGGCACACACTAGGCCGGGTATGAGGTGTACTCCTACATCTGCCTCCACCAGCTTACGGTGTCCTCGCGTTCTGGTGAATCTGCTCTTATGCTTGAAGAGGGTGCTTGTGCAGGCTCCAAGACCTCACGCTTAAGAGCCCTTGAATGTTCTGTGGTATGCACAGTAAATATAGATGATGAATGCAGCAAACCCAAAACGCAGAGGGATTAAAACAAGAATGATGGTAGATTTTCAGATATAGCATTCAAAGGTTTGCTTGTCAAACCTTTGTTGGGCCCAAGTGCCCTGTAGACTTGGTCATTCGAATACTTGTCGCCAAATTGTTGTTTCGGGGGCACAGTTTATCAGAGGAAAAGTACCACCAAGATTCAAGAGCCGGCAACATCATGTCAAAAGATTTATAATTAAGTAAAGCAAACAGGCCCACGAGGTGAAGTAAAGGAAACTACCTGCCCCTAATGTCATCTGTAAGAGCCAAACAAAAAGATCCACCCTTGTAGATATCAACAGTGTCCTTCCGATAACCTAGATGTATGTATAGGATTTATAAAGCGCCGGAATCACCCCCGGAGGGGTATCTCCGCGCTATCTTTGCGGGAGAGTCAGACGACCATGTGCGGACAGAAATGACACCCTGAAAAGTGCCGTTTTCAGAAGTTTGCCAAAGTGTACAAGACTGGAGCATTTACGTAGGTCCACAGGTAGGGTGTTTCAAAATTTTGAAGCCAGATGGACAACCGTTTTGCCGCCAGTCCTAAGCTTCTTAAACCGGGGAACCACTAACAGCCTTTTCCCTTCTGACCTAAGGTGACGATTGGGCCAGTAGACTTTGAATTTATCTGCCAGATAGCTGGGGCTGGTGCAGGTGCAATACAGAGCTTTACGGGTGAGGCAACCAAGCTTAAAATTTATTCTTTGACGGATAGGGAGCCAGCGAAGCTGTTTTAATAAAGGGTCTGCTGAGGTACGAGGAGGGTTTTTTAGAGCTAGGCACGCAGCCACATTTTGAACAATATGCAGTCTGCGGAGAAGGGACTCATTAGCAGATATCAGCAGAGCATTGCAGTAGTCCAGGTGGCCAATAATCATTGCCTGGATCAAGGTTCTTCGCACAGCGAGTGGCAGCCAACGAAACGCTCTTCGCAGGAGGCTTAAGGTATGGTAACAGGTCCCCGTTGTGGTCATAAGTCGGTCCTTCATAGATAACAGAACATCTATGCGCACCCCCAGATTTTTTGCTACTGAGGTTGGAGAGGGGGATGGACCTAATGTAGCAGGCCACCACCTAGGGGACCAGACGGCTTGAGCTGTACCAAACAGCAGGATTTCCGTCTTAGACACAATTAACTGTAGACAGTGGTCCGTCATCCATTCTGATATAGCTGACATACCCTTAGCAAAACGCTGCTCAATATCCTCAGAGTCCTTATTAAAGGTTAGAAGCAGCTGGGTATCGTCTGCATAGGAGAAAGGGGTAAAACCGAGCTTCCTGATGACCTTGGCCAGGGGGCCACATAGACATTAAACAATGTTGGGCTAAGACGGGAGCCCTGGGGCACCCCCTTAGTAAGTTTTAAAGTTTGGGACCTGAAAGGGCCCAAGTTGATGGTCTGAGTGCGCTGGTCGAGGAAACTGATGAGCCAGTTGAGTGCCTGTCCCTGCAGCCCAGCCTCTCTCAGTTGAAAAATCAATTTCTGATGAGAGACCGTGTCGAAGGCTGCTGTCGGATCCAATAAGACCAGAATCATTGCTTTATTACCATCTAACGCAATTTTGATATGATCCGTGAGTCCAATAAGGGTTGTCTCTGTAGAATGGGGAGGTCTAAACCCAGATTGTGAAAGATCCAAAAAAGTATGGTTATCAAGGTATTCCATGAGCTGAGTGTTGACATAGCTCTCCACCATTTTACTCATCAATGGGAGGAGCGAGATGGGACGATAATTTGAGCGTGTCATCAGATAGCTGATCTTTTTTTTTGTATAGGAATCACTTGAGCAGATTTCCAGTCCAAAGGTAAAATACCTTCATGTAAGGAGGTATTCAAGATC
Organism: Triturus cristatus; assembly: GCF_964204655.1. Classification (NCBI taxonomy): domain Eukaryota; kingdom Metazoa; phylum Chordata; class Amphibia; order Caudata; family Salamandridae; genus Triturus; species Triturus cristatus. The sequence goes on from NC_140581.1 coordinate 226,727,587, forward strand.
TCCGTAATCGGGGCGGCTAAAAGAGGGGCAAGCAGAGCATATTTATATGCTGGCATAACATTTAGGGGGGAGCCCTATTTCGCTGTGCTAAGCATGGCTTCCACCTGAGAGACCTGGATAGCTTTGAAACTATCCAGGCCCCCTTTTAAATCCTCAGTTACTTTAGAACCCAGTTCAGTGGACACAGCATAAACATATTTTTGCGGAAATTCACTATAAATCCGATTGATTTTCTCATCAAGAAAAACAGCTATGCTGTCGCAAAGGCTCTGAGTGGGAGTGATCTGTTTGGCGCAAGCTGTGGGCTTAGTGAAGGAATTAAGGACTTTATATAATTCCTTTGCAGAGTTTCCTGCCTGGTTCAATTTTAAAATAATATGATTTTTGGGAGCGCTAGGTGGCGCCTGACCGTCATGGAAGCCTTTCACTGAGGCTCCCGGCATCGGTCCCCGCAAATCCTGCTGATTCCTCGCCTGGACTGCCCTGGCCGGCTCGCTCGGAGTGCGGGGGCCTGTGAAGCTGCCCCGAACTTAATCCTGGGGCGCTGCGGACATCGGGAGCCTGCCTAGACGTCGCGGACCCTGACCGACGACGGAAGGTGGCGGCTGTGGAGCCGCGGCTCGGGCGAGCTGAAAATTTAGCCCGCGGCGCCCACGAGGGGCGCAGGCCTGACCCTGCTGGAGTTGAGGACGCGGCGGCCGCGAGGCTGCCGCGGGTGCTGTTGGTGCTGGCCGGGCGCTGCCCTCCTCCGCTGATGCTGTCCGGAGCCCCGGGAGTGCTGGGTCGGACCCCCCCAAGCGGCATAGAGTGGCGGATCAGGCGGTGAGTGCGGCTGGCTGCGACCGCTTCACCGGGGCAGCTGTGGGGTTGGGTGCGGAGGGGAGACCCCCCCCCCCCTTATCGGGCCGTGCGTCGGCGGCCGGGGGACCCGGGCCCCCAGCCCCCCCCCTTCTCCCTCCCTTCTCCTCCTGGCTGCAGCGCGGAACCGGCTCCATCGGCCCGAGACTGGTTGCGGACTCCGGGTGTGGGGGGGCCTTCCTTGACTCTGGCCGCACATCGGCGGCCGGGGGGTGTGTGTGCTGTGTCCCCCCCCCCCCCCTTCCATCGCTTGGGCCCCCGGCCGAGGACCCCGACAAGTGGCACTGTGCCCCCCCCCCCCCCCCCTGGGGACCGCGGGGAGACTGAACTGGCGAAGCGTCCCCTTGGAGAGGTGGGCTGAGACGGGGGTTGCGGCCTTGGCGACTACCGGCTGAGGGGCTCCCGAGTGACGGTCCGGTGGCCTGGAACTGTGAACTACGTTGCTGGGCCTCGCTTTGTTGGGGGGAGCCTGCGGGCGCACCTGCGACCAGGGGCTGGACGGGCAGTCCCGCTGAGATGCCCATCGGGGCTTGACCGTTGAGGCTGGTGGTACCCAGCCGTTTCCAGCCGCGGGACCTCCCGGCCATACCTCCTGCTGGTCCCACGGCAGCCCGAGCACCCGTTGCCATCCCGCAGGTGTATCGCCAGCCCGTTGCCCTCCTTCGCTGACGGCCGCCCCAGAAATGGGTAAGGACAGGGCCACCAAGCTGGCGTCCGGGGCCACCCAAACCAGGATGGACAGATTCACGACCTCCGACAAGGGGCCCGGCCTCACGGGCGAGCAGGTCCCGGACCCCGCTACAGACCTGGCTGCCATCCTGCAGGCCATCAACTCATCCCGCGCCTCTCTCGAGGGCATGGTGGGAGAGGTCAAAGTGGACGTCGCTCTTCTCCGGCAGGATCTGAGGAATGCCACCGCCCGCATTTCGGAAGCCGAGTCCCGGATATCCACGGCTGAGGATGACATCCGCCATCTACAAGACCAGGTTCGGGAGCTGACCACCCACTCTAAGGAGCTACACCGCCGGGTCGAGGATGCAGAGAACCGCGCTCGGCGCAGCAACCTGCGTTTAGTGGGATTCCCGGAGGGAGTCGAATCGGGCCGGGCGGACGACTTCATGGAGCGCTGGTTCCGGTCCTGGATGCCGGCGGACAGCCTATCTGCTTCGTTCGTGGTGGAGAGAGCCCATCGCTCCCTGGCCCCCAGGCCCCCCGGTGCGCCCCCCCGGCCGTTCATCCTCAAGCTCTTAAATTTCCGTGACCGAGATGCCATTCTCCGCGAAGCCCGGCGCACGGACGCCCTCCACTACCAAAACCACAAAATCATGATATTCCCGGACTACACCCGCGAAGTCCAAGAGCTGCGTCGCTCCTACACTGAAGTGAAACAAAAGCTGCGCTCCCTGGGACTCCAGTACCAGCTCCAGTTCCCGGCCCGCCTCCGGGTTGTCTTCCAGCATAAGACACTTTTCTTCGATACACCACGGGCGGCCTGGACCTGGTTGAGAGAGGAGCACCCCCTGCAGCGCTCTGGGCGCGGATCGCCTACAGATATGCGGGGGGGAGAGGGAGGCCCCGGACATCGAAGACCCGTCGGCGGCATCGCACATTACCCCGGGAGCGCACAACGGGGGAGGCGATCACTACGCGCTCTGGGGGACGGCCACGCCGGGGATCGAGAACCTCATCTGCCTCCTCGGCCACACGCGCCAGTCCCGTGGCTGACGGGCGGCGGGCCGTGTCAACTCGGCTCACGGGCCCTGCAACCTAGCCGGCCGAATTGGTGGACACTTCAGACCTCTCTCGCAGCCCTAACATTTGACTCTCTTTGTTTCTTTGGGGGGGGGAGTGAGGGGTGCCCGGGCGGGGGGTAGAATGCTCCGCTGACAGTGTTGCTCTTGGCCAGGGCAGGTAAATCAGGCTTGACTGCAATTGTATCAGGGGTCCACCAGCGCTCAAGCCCGAGCGTTTTAGCTTGGTGTTTCTTCCATTTGGTTCGGGCGACAGATGCTTCTGTTTTCGAAGTATAGGGTGGGGGGTGGGGGTTTGGGGTTGGTGTGGGGTTGTTTCTTCCCCGTTGGGGAGATTTTGTTGGTGGGGGATGACTCCCTCTTATTTGGTGTGCCATGGTATCATGTACTTTTTGACCGGCTCTCCTGCCCGATGTCCCGCTGTCCTTCCTCTCTAGGGGCGCATTCAGCCACGCCTCCACTGGCCCCGTCTTCTGTCCTGGATTATGGCTGACCCACCTGTCCCTAGGGCCGCCATGCGCATATTATCCTGGAACGTCAATGGTCTTCTGGACCGTTTTAAACGCATGGCGGTCCTCAAATATGCGCAACGTACAGAGATCGATGTGCTCCTCCTCCAGGAGACTCACCTGTTGGGCAATAACTGTCCCTTTCTTGGCCGCTATGGTTATGACAGGGTATGGCATTCAGGTTTTGCACGGGGATCCCGAGGTGTGGCCATTTTGCTTCGCAAGTCCTTCCCCTTTGTCCTGTCCCAGGTGCAGTTGGACCCCAGGGCATGGTGGTGGTAGTATGTGGCACTCTGGAGGGGCGACCCCTTACCCTGATGTCCCTCTACGCGGCTCCATCCCTCCTGCCGTCGGCCCTCTCCCGCACAGCGGATCTCCTCCCGACGCTCCCGGCGGGTTCCCTCATTCTCGGCGGGGACTTCAACGCTGTCTACTCGCCTCACCTGGACTCGACGGGTCCGGTATCCTTGGCCCGCGCCGCCCGCGCAAAACAGCTCTCGTCCTGGGCTGAATCTCAGGGCCTCTGCGATGTTTGGAGGATCTGGCACCCGCAGGCTCGCCAATACACCCACACATCGGCGGCCCATCACTCCCATGCCCGGATCGACCTCATCTTCGTACCATCTACCGACTACGCAGGGGTGCAGGATGTGCGCATTCTTCCGAGGGGTTTTTCGGACCACTCGCCAGTGCTCCTTGCTCTCGGCCCCCCCCCCCCTCTCTGCCCGTCCGCTGTGGCGTTTGAACGCCTGGTTCCTTCACGACAAGGCTTTTCGGAAGGTGGTCTGGGGCCAGATAGCCGATTACTACTCTCACAATGAGGGCTCTGTCCCCTCCCCTGCCGTCCTGTGGGAGGCCGGCAAGGCGACTGTTCGGGGTGCCGCTAAGGGGCATCTGCAGCGGCAACGACGGGCTCAATCCCAGAAACTCACGGATTGCGAGGCTCAAGCCTTGGAACTGGAGCGCAACCTGGGGGACTTGAATGACGACACGCGCTCTCGTCGCCTGGCCTTCCTACGGGAAGAGATTCGCTTACATTCCCTGGAGGCGGCAAAGATTCTGTGGCGCTCCTCGGTGGCCCGGGTATACGGCTGGGGAGACAAAAATGGCACTCTGCTCCACCGGCTGGCTACTTACCCCCGGGCGGGTAGGATCATTCCGGCCATCGCGGACTCTGCGGGTGGCCTCCACACAGCCTCGGTGGCGATGGCCCAGGCGTTCGCCGACTATTATTTCCGGCTGTACCGTCTCCGGACGTCCACGCTCTCCCTAGGGGAGTTGCTGGGGACGACCGGGGCGACGCTTTGGCGGCTGCGGCCTGAGGTCTCTGAGACCCTCGAGTCGCCTATCGCGCTGCAGGAGATTGAAGAGGCGATCGGCCGCCTGGCGCCTGGGAAGACCCCAGGACCTGACGGGTTCCCCCAGGAATACTATGCTCACTACCGTGAGACTCTGGCCCCGAGGCTTCGGGACCTTTTTGCGGAGGTGGTGGAGACGGGCTCGTTCCGGCCCGAGACGGACACAGCAATCATAGTTGTCCTCCCCAAGACTCAGCCCCCCTCGCGGTCCTGCTCAGACTACCGGCCTATATCCCTTATCAACACCGAACTCAAAATGTATGCCACGGTCCTAGCGCAGCGGTTGCGCCCGTCTCTTGCCTCCCTGGTCCACCCGGATCAATGTGGATTTATGCCGGATCGGGGGACTAGACACTGCCTGCGGCGCTTGCACGTCGCGATGGCGCACCGCGGCCGCCTTTCCCCCTATCTGGCCCTCCTGTTGGTCGACTTTGAAAAGGCCTTCGACTCAGTGGGATGGGCGTACTTAGGTGACGTTCTAGAGCATATGGGTTTTGGCCCCCGGTTCCGTGCCATGGTAGCGGTCCTGTACGCAAGCCCGCGGGCCCGTGTGTTAGTCAATGGGGCTCTATCTCGCCCGTTTCCCATAGGTCGGGGGACACGCCAGGGATGTCCGCTCTCGCCCCTCCTTTTCGCTCTGGCCATGGAACCCCTGGTGGTGTTGATTCGTTCCAACCCCGTTCTTCGCGGATGGGACTGGCCAGGTGTGGCCCCTGATAAGATTGCCCTCTACGCAGACTATGTCCTCCTCTATCTTTCTGATCCAGCGACCTCGGGACCTCAGGTCCGCCGGATTCTCCGTCGGTTTGGCCAGGCGTCGGGTCTTCATCTGAACCCTAAAAAGTCCGTTCTAGTCCCGTTACACCCGTCACGGGAATGTTTCGACTGGCAGTCGGATATTCCCCTCCGGCGACTCTCCTTTAAGTACCTGGGGATCTGGGTCACCCTCCTTCCGGAACTCTGCTGGGCCCTCAACGTGGCACCTGTAGTCAACAAGACCAGATCAGATATGCTCCGGTGGCAGTCCCTCACGTTGAATCCGCTAGGGAGAGTCGCCCTATATAAGATGATGATCCTCCCCAAGTTTTTGTACATGCTGCAAAACACTCCGTACCCCTTTCCGCGCCCGTGGTTCCGGGACCTGGATAAGATGGTGACCAAATTTCTCTGGGGCGGTGGTAGGCCTCGGCTGGCCTTAGATCGATGCAGTGTTCCCTCCTATGACGGCGGCATGAGCATGACTAACCTATATCTCTATTATCTGGCCACCCAGCTATTGGTGATCCATGACTGGTTCTCGGGTGGTTGGGGCGACCCGGCGTATCGACTCGAGGTGCAATGCCTCGGGTTCTCCCTTATCCAAAATATGCTCTATGGCACAGCGATCCCCCTGTCGCTTCCCGGCGTCGTTCGGGCCCCCTTTCTCGCGTGGCGCGCAGCCTTGCGACACACCAGATGGTCGGGGACGTTCACGCAACTCACTCCGCTTTGGCAAGGGACATGGCTGCGGGAGGTGGTGGGCCTAGCGGGCTTTCGGCAGTGGGATCTTCTCGGTATCTCCTGTTTGGGCGATATATGGCGTGGAAGCCACATGTGTTCCTTCCAAGAGCTCCAGGCCCGCTTCTCGCTACAGCCGTCTCAATTTTACCGTTACTTTCAATTGCGCCATGCGGTCAGGGCCCACGTCCCTCTAGAGTCCAGATTGCCCTCCCATAGTCCACCGGAGGCTCAAGTGATGTTAGGGTATCTGGGGAAGGGGGGTATATCCCGCATTTATAAATTCCTGATTAACAATACCCCAGTGGACTGGAGCGGGCTAAAACGGCGCTGGGAGGCCTGGGTGGGACCCCTGAATGACGCGGACTGGAGGGACGCCCTTATGGCCCCTCGATCGCTCACCTCCTCCGCTAGGCTGCGGCTCATCCAAATCTATTACCTCCACACTGCTTATCTGACCCCGGACCGCCTGTATCGCGCGGGCCTCCGCGTGGATGCCTCCTGCACTCGCTGTGGGGTAGCTCCTGCGGACTTCTTCCACATGGTGTGGTCTTGTTCCCGCCTGGAGGCCTATTGGGCAGCGATTGAAGACGATCTAGCGGAGGTCCTGGTTTGGGAGGTTCCCCATGAGCCTAAAATGGCCTTGCTGGGCATCACGGACGGGATGGATGGGTCCCGTAACGAGAAATATTTCCTCACTACTGCCCTTATGGTGGCTAAGAGGGATATCGCGGCCGTGTGGTCACAGCCAGACCCGCCCAGAAGGGCTACCTGGAGTAGAGGGGTGGATTGGTGTGCGGCCCAGGAGCGGGCGTTATACGCTGCACGGGGCTGCCCCAAAAAATTCCGCAAGATATGGGGGAAATGGCTAGGGGGCCTGTTTTGAAGGGTGGGGGCGCAGGGGGCGGGGACGGGGGATGGGGGAGGAAGAGGGGGTCTTTACAATTGCTTGCTGATACATCCCGGATTGAACCTATTGATGCCATGTTCAATGCACTGCTGTATATCATTCTTGATGTTGTCTCTCATGCTGCAAAACTCAATAAAAATGTGTTTATCAAAAAAAAATATGATTTTTCCGTGCACTTTTTAAGTTCTTGTGGTAAGCAGCAAGGGCCAATTTAAAACTAAGTTTATCATTTTCAAAATGAAATTTCCGCCATCTTTTTTTCCAGCACCTTACACCTGGATTTTTTCCTGCGTAGTTCTACAGCATACCATTCGTCATTTTTTTTTCCCTAGATTTGTTCGTGCAGTGTTTCAGCGGTGCCAGCGTATCAATTATTGTGCTAACATTGTTATTAAAGACCCTCAGCTTCATAGTGCTGTCCATGTGTTCCTTGAAAATCATGGGCGTATATAGTTTACCGAATGAGTCATGCGTGACTCTTTGCCATAGTCTTTAAGGGACAGTCTAGCGCTATCAACCAGTTTCTGTCTAATGCAGCTAGTGATCCGAAAAGGGATCATGGAATGATCGGACCATGTGCAAGGGGGAATCAGCGTTTATAAGAGGGGAATTAGTGACTATAATATCCAGCGTGTGGCCGGCCAAATGTGAGGGGCCATCATTAATCTTCCTTAGTCCCAGGATGGCCATGTCCGTTAAACTAGCAGCCTCATTATTATCTTTATCCTCGCTGTGGATATTAAAATCCCCTAGCAGTAAAAAATGATTAGAGGTAACAATGTGAGTGGGGATTGTCTCAATTTATTTTAAATTAAAATCTTTAAGTGGGCCCGGAGGGCGATAAATAAGTGCGCCTTTTAGGATTTCCTGAGAAGATAGCTCAATTTTAAAAATACACATTTCCATCAAACTATCCGAGACGGAGTCCACCACTGTGGCTATCAGCTCTTTTTTTTTTTTTAAAGATAATGGCCACTCCACCCCCCCCCCCCCCCCCCCCAACTTTCCCTACTCTATCCATTCTGAGAATACGGTAATTATCAGGATGCGCAAGGGAGATATCAGGCGTGGAAGTCGGTTTTAGCCAGGTTTCTGTTAAAAGTCAAGATCGGGAGATTCTGAACTAAACCAGTCCCTGAGTTCCGTGGCATGTTTCGGTAAAGAGCGTACGTTAGCTAACAGCCCCTTCCAGGTACACAACTGTTTTTTTGTGTTAAATCCAGTTGAGCTAAGAATCTCATCCGTTACCCCAGTCATACTCTTCTTGTGAGAGCCACTTGTTGTGGTTTAATATTGCTGTAGTCATAGTGGCAATCTAAGCAGGCAAACGGCGCTTCGTGATTGTTAAGCATACCCATGTGCGAGCATAGCATAAGGCCCTTTCTCATCTGATGAAGTTGTGCAGACGTATAGGAGAGTCTAAACATGTTACCTGGTGGGAATTGGGCAGGGTACCTGGTTCCTGTCGACGGACTGGTGCGGACGGGTGCAGACTGGCCGCGCACCTGCGCGTCCGTTGCGAGTCGGCGCCATCTGATCCTAAAATAAGCAGGATCAGTTTCTAAGTGCCGAAGACTAGAGCGTCTTCTAGCAAAAATGGCCGCCCAAAATGTCCTCCCGGACTACCTATCCTCCCTTCACCCCACGACTCCCTCCACACAATCAGCTGCGGTGGACCGGGGAGAAGAGCGGGAGAAGCGACTTTAAAACTGGGAACAGGATCCAGAGAAATCACAGCGGTAAGAAGATTTACAAACCACTGAATAAAAGTTCAAAACACAGTACTGTTCACATAATAATACCATTAAAAATGAGTAGGATAAAAACGTTAAAAATCGTTAAAGTCTCAGGTGCCAGAAGAGAGCACAACCTGTATATGTGGATAACGCACAAGCGCTGCCTCAAACTGACAGTCCTATTTTCTGGGAGAGCACACAGCTTTGTTAAAATAACCCTCACCCACCAAAAAGGCCCTTGGTGTATATACTGTGCATATCACATTGAACATGCACTTGATACTGTACCCTACTAGGTATTATTTTTGTACCAGGTCTGGAAGAACAAAAAATAACGTTAAGTTGTTTTATGTTCTCCCGCGTCTTCATTGGTCATAGCATGCCTCTTCCCGCAGTGGGGACGGGAAGAACCCGATGATGAAGCATGCCACCAAGGGACCTTTTGGTGGGTGTCGGATATTTGAACAAAGCTGTGTGCTCTCACAGAAAATAGGAGTGCACACATCTAGGTTATCGGAAGGACACTCTGATATCTACAAGGCTGGATCTTTTTGTTTAATTCATGCTTATTTGAGGAGTGCGTAGCCTCCTCTTCCACCCCCTTCACTCCCCCCCCCCCCTTTTGTTTTTCGTATCTGTAAGAGCCAGCCATGCCAGAATTACATTTCAGTCCATACAACAGATGGAACACTCTGAACATTCTGAGTTTCAGTAATAACAAAGAATGTGAATAAGCATTGGCAAAGGCAAAAAACAACAATAATAACCGGTTATTTCCTAACATATATTTTTTTTAGATAACAAATTCCTTGACTTAAAAGCATGTTTCGGACAGGGGATCAGGAGAGTAGGAGTTTCCCTCCAACAACTCTTCCCCCTCCCACATCCCCCCTACCACCGCCCTAAAATATCAAAAGAAACTTATCTTATGCAGGTCACCATATAAGCAAGCAGGCAAGTGATGATCTCTAGGCTAACCGCTCTCCAAGCCCAGGTATGGGGTGAGACTGTGATTAGACAGCTTACCCCGGTGTTAGTTTTGCCAGGTGGGATTCTCTCCACATCGAAAGGGGGGTCCGGATACATAGATTATTTAGGTTTGTGCTTTGAAGCCCCTGGATTACTGATGGTTTATGACCTGATCTGTTTTGGATTACCATTTCTATGAACAGCTGTGCAGAGAGATTTGCAAAAGATTTGAACTGTACCATGCAGTTGTTCAAATAAACAGGCCATAAACTCCAGAATAGGCAAGGTTATGGAAAATAGAAGTAAGGCAGCAACTCCTGTTTATTCCTCTCTTGAGTCCCCAGTCCTGCCAGCAATGCTAAAGCGATTGTTTGCAAGAAATTGCACTTGTCAAAAACACATTCTGTAATGTTAACCTTATACTCTCTTAAGATAAGGAGCCAGTCACAAAAGAGGTGGAAGCACACTACCTCGCATACCAGTGCACAGTTCACCCAGATGCTTTGTGGCAAATGCAGTGCATGGTTACTCACTTTAGCTGAAAGGCTTTAGTATTCACCATTGTGGGTGTAGCCAGTAAGTTGGGGGTATTGGCAATGCTGCTTAGACTTCTCTGGTTTTTGTACCACTTCCAGAGGACAAGTGCAACCCTTGAGCTTGTCAGCCCAATGACTCAAAGGAGCCAATCACAAAAGGGGGGAGAGAGTGCACTGTCTGGCGTACTAGTACACAATTCTTCCAAACACATTGTGGTAAATGCAGTTCATGGTAACACTCACTTTAGTTAAAAGATTTTAGCATTCACCATTGTTGAGCTGACGAACTCTGGGATGCACTTGCGCTCTGGGAGTGGTATAGAAATCTGAGAAAACTATGTGCAGGATTGCTAGCATCCCCAAATTTAAGTCTACTAAAGTAGGAAAAACATCTTGAAATATACATCTAGAGATACACAGCAATGGCTGACCCACAATGATGAATACCAAAGACTTTCAACTAAAGTAAGTGTTTTAATGCACTGCATTTACCACAATGCATCGTGGCAGATTGTGAGTTTGTGTTCCAGGCAGTGTGCTCCCTCCCCTCTTTTACACTGTTAAGATAGAGTGCAGCGTTTTTGTGTGGTATAATTTGTGGCTCATATTGCATGGATTTTCGGTGCTTGTTATGTAATATGAGTATTTGTAAAGCGCGCGGTTACTCAAGCGAGTGTCCCGGCGCTGGCCTAACCCTTTTAACAGAACAGATTGAGCTACAGGAATTCCGCTTCCCATTGAAACAGCCAGGTTTTTAATTTTCTTCTAAAACTGAGGAGAGCTTGTTCCTGTTTTATTTTTATTGTTATTGTTAATTTTGATTTGTATAGCGCTTAATACCAGCAGGTCTCGAAGCGCTACAAGAAGATCAGCGTCAGTACCAGGGAGCGTAGTATAACAGAGGGCGGGGTTAGGCCCAGGCTTCTTTGAATATAAGGGTCTTAAGTTGTTTCCTGAACGGGAGAAGGCGATTTTCAGCTCGAAGCTGGCCAGGCAGCCTGTTCCAGAGTGTAGGTATGAGGACCGAGAAGGGTCGTCCCCCTTTGGTGGAGTAGTTGAATATTGGACATTTTAGAAGGCCCTCAGTAGAGGACCTAAGTGAGCGGCCTGGGCCGTATTTCTCCAGGCGTTCCTGGATGTAGTTGGGTGCCGGACCATAAAGGGCTTTATGTGTGATGCAGAGGCCCTAGAATTTGGCCCTCTGCTTTATGGGTAGCCAATTAAGTTGTTGCAGTAGGGGTGATGCCCGTGTGCGCCTAGGTAGCTTGTAGATAAGCCTGACGGCATTGTTCATCACTACCTGGAGTTTGCCCACCAATGAGTCTGAGAATCAGATATAGAGCGAGTTACCATAGTCCAGGCGGGCCAGGATCAGGGCGGCTACAACTGTACTCATGGTAGAAAAGGAGAGGATGGAGGAAAGCCTCCTCAATAGCCTGAGTAGGCCCACACAAGTTCCAAACATGGTGGAGACTTGATTGACCAATGAAAGTTTGGCATCTATTTTTATTCCTAAACTTTTTACCACAGAGGCTGGTGTTGAAGCATCACTCAGCTCGTGAGGCCAGTAGAGGGAATTCCAGAGGTTGCTATCCTTGGTCACGGCCAGAACCTCCGTTTTGTCTGGGTTAATCTTAAGTGAATTGGCCGTCATCCAGTTACCCGCAAATCGTAGAACGTCTTTCGCCCGGGAGTGGGCCTGATGGGTGTTTTCAGTTTGAAGAATGATTTGCGTATCGTCCGCATAATTAAATACCTGGCAGTCCATCAAAGCGAGGTCCTTTATCAGAGGTCTAAGGTATATATTAAACAGGAGAGGCGGCAGGTTATTCCACAGCTTTGTTGTGGTCACCTGGAACAAGCGCACGCCTAACCGAGAGCGTTCAAATTTTGGCAAGACCGACCGCTTCTGCATTGAGGATCTCAGGGTTCTAACAGGAGCGTATGGCTGTATTCTCCTCCTGGTGTAGGGTGCTCCAACATTATTGAGGGCTTTAAAGACTAACACCAATGCCTTTAAAAATCACCCTTTTCCGCACCGGAAGCCAGTGCAGAGATATCAGGAGGGGCGTCATGTGCGTTCTAGGATCAACCAGTAGGACTGCCCTAGCTGCCGCATTCTGTACCACCTGCAAGCGGCCTAGTAGGTAGTAGGGGAGGCCGAGATACAGAGCATTGGTGTAGTCAAGCCTAGATGTTATCAGAGCTTGGACACTATTTCTGAACTAAGATGACGAAGGTTTAGTTTGCGAGTGCAAAGCAGTTGCCTGAGAGGAAAAGAGGAGTTAATATCAATTAAACAATTCAAATTACAGTGTCTCCCATTTGACACACATTAAGGATCAGAAATCAGGTCTGATGGTTTCATTCCTTTTAGTCTTGGTATCCAGTATGAATCTCCGCAACTGCGCCAATGCTTGATGACATCAGGTGATCCCTATCAGTAGATTTCTTTTTTGTGGGATTTTTGGGGTGAGACAGAATCCCTGACACCTTTATCTGGGACTTCGAGCATCGCCACTCCGACCCATAATTTGTCTCGTCTGACATTTTTTACAGTAACTCCTTCCGGTGGGATATTGCTAAGCGCTGATCGTCTTACCTTGCTGTGAATATCGGAATCACTGATATTATCTTTTGTTGCCTCGAGTGATTCGTCCAAGGATCTCATTCTGTAGTCAGTTTTTGGATATTTCCTTTGGCCTCCAGACCTGATTTTACTATCCCCCATCGTGCAAGTTTGTCTATTGTGGATCGTGTATTCATTTGGGCGTTTTTGAATAAACCTACAAAAACCCAGTGAATATATATATATATATATATATTTCCATCTACCAGGCAGACTTTAAGTGTGTTTTGAGGTCGTCGCCCCCCCCCCCCACCCTCCCCATTACCAACCGGTCTCCGCCCTGATGAATGTGTGGCACCGTCCTGGGCCTTACACCGAAACGCCAGTAGGTGTTTGAACTCACTGCGTGCCTCCTCCCATATTACTCCTATATGCCATCAGGATGACGCACAAACAAACCTTCAGTTTAACTTCACCTGGCAGTTTTACCACCTTGACCAAGTTTTGATATTTTGGTTGTTGTGGATTGAATGCGTGTTAGTATGAATGTTGTGATGTGTGGGACACTTAAGAATTTTGTTTCTTTCATTTTGCAATTATGCATTGCCAATGCTTGCCAAACTTGTTGTAATCCTATGTCAATAAAAAGAAACTTATTTTTTGCCAACTTAGGTTGTGGTCATATGGCTTGACAATTGATATGGCTCAGCTCCAGGTAGTGATAGAATATTAAGGGACCTATGTGTTAGGCCTTTTGCTTTATAATTTAGGCCGATCCTTTTTTCATAGTGTGCATTTGACTTACTTTCCCCTGCGGTACCTGCCTTCATTGTCTTCAGGGGTCCCCCTTCTCTATTGGTGTTATCAGAGCTTGGACCAATGTTTTCCTATGAGGGACTGAGAGGAGAGGGAGAAAGTTCCTCGTCATTTTTCAACAGTCCGAAGCATGTGGCGGCCACCGATTGCACTTGTGTCTTCATGGACAGCATCCATTTTTACCCCAAGGTTTTTTACAGTGGTAACTGGGCAGATGGGGGGGGGGGGGGCAAATTATGTTCTGGGGCCACCAGTTATGCCATTCCACATCAGGACTGTGGCCGAAGCAAATGATTTCGGACTTATCGGAGTTGCATAATAGTTGGTTAAACCTGAACCAGGAGAAAACCTTGGACAGGTAGTTGTTGATACCCTCTCCTCTCAACGTCACGTTTTTCTCATAGGTGAGCAACCGCTGTGTATCATCGGTGTAAGATATATCTCTTTAGCCCCATGATGCTCAGCCAGGAGTGCCAATGGAGCCATATATAGGTTGAACAGGACCGGGCTCAGGACCGAACCCTGAGGCACTCTGACCCTCATCCGAGGGATAGGGGCGGTGAAAGGGGGGGGGAAACCATATGGTTTGCTGGCAACTTAAGAGAAAGCAGACAAACCACTTGAGCACCGTGCCCCCGATACCACAGTACTGAAGCCTTGGCAAGAGTTGCTCTTGGGGCACGGTATCAAAAGCCGCCGAAAGGTCCAGCAGTATCAGTATCGCTTTCCCTCCGCTATCCAATGTGGCTTTAATAGTGTCCGAGACTTCCAATAACGCCGTCTCTGTACTATAATTGGATCTAAATCCCGATTGGCTAAGGTGTAAAGCATGGGTGGTCTAAATAAAGTCAGTGAACACCATGTTCACATACTTCTCCAAGGCCTTGGAGAAGTATGGCAGCAGCGTTATGGGTCTATAGTTGCTGACTGTCAAGGGGTCTGCCAAAGGTTTTTTAGTAAGTGGCAAGATTCGTCCATGTTTCCAGCACTCGGGCACCACACCCTCCTATAGAGATGAATTCAGGACCAGATTTACAGCTGGATTTCTCACATCCACAATAGAGACTAGCACTCTGGCCAGACATGGATCCATTGTGGAACCAGATTTCAGCGCTTGCATTATTTTAAGCGACGTAGTCATTGGAATAGGGGGAAACTCATAAAGAGTCTCACCTATCTTGGGATAGGTAGAAACTAGTACAGCTAGACTTTCGTCGCTAGCTTGGCACCCAGTTTTAAAGGCATCCTTAATATTCTTTATTTTATTATAAAAGTATTGTGCCATACGGTTAGTCCATTCCTCTGTGGGAGTAAAAGGGGGCTTAATTACTTTCATAGAGGAGAAAGCCTTAACAATTTTGAACAGTTCAAGACTTCTATTTCCAGCTTGTTCTATTTTGGATGCTAAAAAGCTTTTTTTTTTTTCCCCCTCGCACTTTGGTGAGATGGGTCTTCAAGGCTAGTTTATAAGTGGCTTTCTTAATGGGATCAAAATTCTTTCTCCATAATCTTTCTAAGCATTTGCATGCACTCTTGCTTTTCCTAAGTTCTTCCGTGAACTAAGGGGCCGAAGCACGACCTGTTTTAGCTACCAACATTCTCTGTGGTGCCAATAGCGCAGCCCACTTCAAAAGCCAGCCTTCAAGTATGTCCACATCCTCCAATTGGCCACTAAAAGAAATTGGGTGTTGCCTCAATCTAGTAGCTACCGCCTCCGGCGTAAACTCAGCGTAGGATCTAAAACTACTGGCCCTCGGTTTACATTGGCAAGGGGTCTCCCCGATTCTTTACCTATATGAAAGGTAAGCAGGAAGTGATCGGACCAGATGATAAGAAGGGGTCTATTACAATCTTACTAGAAAAAACAAATCTGATCCAATATGTGGCCTTTTTCGTGAATGGGTACCGAGACGACAAAGAGTAAGGTTCAAAATGCTGAGAGATTCATATAACTTCATGGACTCATGGTCTGCCACTTGATCCATGTGTATGTTAATTTCCCCCAGAACTACACAATGATTATATTTAGCTGCGATAGGACACAGAGCGGGTCCACAAGGGACTCCAGAAATTGACCAGCTGGTCCCGGTGGTCGATAAATTACCGCACCGGCCATCGATTGCTTAGCAGACCTAGTCAGGCAAAAACCAAGGCTTTCTGCAACCTCAATCTCTGCAATAGGTAAAGGAATGCATGAGAGGGAGTTTCTATAAATAATGGCCACACCCCCCCTTCCCGCTGACCCTGTCCTTCCTAATAATTAGGTAATCAGAGGGAATCGCATTTGCAATATTCGGTTTAGATCCCTCATGGAGCCAAGTCTCAGTGATGTACATTATTTCGGGCTTTGTATAATTAAGGAGATCATATAGTTCCAACTCATGTTTTTTCATTGATCTTGCATTCAAAAGGGTTGCCTTCAGGTTGCCTCCATTCATCACCGACCGCAGTTGGTAAGTGCTTGCTGTGTCTCCTGCGATACTGGAGGGGAGGTTATCCTTATTATATGGCTGGACATCCCAGTTACAGTTTCCGCATGAGAGATGGTTAGTGTCTACAGATAGGGTGGAATGGGTGCTACAACCCCCTCCTCTTATCCAGTGCCTCTCTGCTGTTGCTCAAATTTGCCTTTTGGGCGATAGTTTTACCTAATGGGCGATGGGCAGCATCTCCGGCGCCGGTCGCCTCCGGGACGCTGACGGGCTTGCCTTTGGCTTGCATTACAATATGTATCTAATGAACTAAACTCTTTAGTTAATGTTATAAGGTTGTGGACATTTCACTTGATGTGTGCACGGATCCTTGATATTGGCATACTACTACAGTTCTTTATGTCGCTTATTTTGAATTTGAGACCAATCATTATAGTAAGTGGGGTGATCTAGGTAAAGTCCTGTGTTTTTTACACAGAAGGCTCGTGGGGTTTAAGTGAACCAGTATAATTGAATGTTTACTAGGCCTAATCTTGTGAACGAGAAAATCCAATTTGTGACAAGCCATGTTGGAATGATTGAAATGATTGACCTGTGGTGCTTTCTGAAGATACTCTAGTCTCGGTTCACCTTCACTTACTTCCTGTTCCTTCATTCTGCTCTGCAAGGCAAACCGCAGAATAGGGCATCGCTCGCTGTAACTAAACTTTTCCACCGGGCACAACCCCCTAAACTCCCTGTTCCTACTTAAGAGTTTTAATGGTTGTTGTGCAATTGGGGTTTACTTATGAGAGCAGGCATTCAGCAAATGGTTTGCAGTTTAGAGTCACAGCCAATATAACCGGTCGCACCATGAAAACATTTCAACATTCCCAAAATGATTTCGCGTGTGCATGTAATGGAATAGAATAAAAAAGTGGAACAATTCATTCTTAAAGATGGGCATGATTCTGCCCTTTTACCTCCTCGTCCAAAGGTGACTTATCCAATCGTTAGCAGTAACAGCAACTTTCGGTGCAATACGTTTATCTAAAGTGTGATGTCGTTTATGTGAATTGCCATTGTGGACCTTTTTCCTGAAAGATTGCTGGCCTGGCTGATTTACAACAGGATCGTGGTTTTTTGCAAGAAATACGTGTTCAAAACAAATTTAATAAGTCTAAGTGTGATAGTGATTTATTTTTTATGCTAAGGATGCCAGTTTCACAGATGATGCCCTGTGACTAATTTAGGTTTCTAGTTTGTGTTAAATTGTCAATCCAAAAGAGAGGAGACTGGAAAAAAAAAAGGATATTTAATTTTTAATAAGCTAGTGCATTTTATGTGACTTCTAAACTGAGCTGAAGTAGGCAATAGGATTGGTGAAAAGCCTTCAGCAAGTAAATGCATTGGTTGGTGATATTTTCTAGATTTTCCTAGTCTGTAGGATTCTCTGAAGTGTCTTGAGCTGCAGTAATGTACTTTGAATTAAGGTTCACCGATGAACTGCTAAGAGGTGTTTTTGAGGCTGAATATGAACTTGCATTAGAGGAAGCAGACTATTCAAATGGAAGAATGAAGTGTGAGCTCATCTTAGAAACATGATTTTCGGGATGGAATAGATTGCATCACTGGGAGAGCATTCATGTTCCAATGGATTGGAAAGCATGCGGCTGTTTTGTATCAGGTCTAATGCCTCTCTCAACGGAGACTAGAAGAATTATTTATCCAACTTGGCAGAAGAACAAGTATTTCTGGTGAGGGGCTTGCAAGCAGGACACATATATTTAATATTGTAACTTAATTATTCAATTATTATTAAAGTGCTTCTGAATACAATTCCTAAAATGTGGTTCACAATATATATGCCTTATTAATAAAAATAAAATTATTCATATAAACCATTTCCTATTATTATTAACCAACCTATTGCTACGAGTCTTGATTATCTGTCATTCTTGGAACGGAGGTTTAGTGTACCTTGCAACAAATTAAACAGTCCAGTCCATGAGAGGCAGGTTAGATTTATCTTTTCTATCTCATCGGGTGCACAAGCATCATGTACCTTTATTCGCCATTTGATGTATTCGATAAGCGAAAGTTCCTACTGTGATTTACGATTATCTGTGATCGGAAGCAGTTGATTGGATGGTTGATTGGATTGCTGCCTCCCTTGCACTAGGTATTGCAGGGCTGCACTACAGCTGGAATAGAGACCTGCCTAGTGCTGTGCTTGCAAGGTTTGTGCTTTTTAGGTCTCGCCCGGCGAACGCAGCGCGAAAGCGCTGTCGCCAGCGAGATCTATTGTTGCTGACTTGCCTCAGAAGTGGGACAGGAGATGGGCACGCACAGGGCTTTTGGCGGATTGGAGCCTGTGTACGCACACGTGAACACGCAAGTCCACACACGCGATGTGCACATCTCCTTTCCCCCTTCCGACCACATGCCATCCCCGTTCGAGCGGCCCGCTGCAAGACTGGGCCGCTCAGAATGCCAAAAGGACACTGTGCCTCGATCGGGCACCAACAATAGCCCACACGGAGCCCCCCAAGCCCTTCTTCGCTCACCGGGCTGCTCTCTTCTGGCGGGGGCTCCTTCTCGAGGCGGCAGCACTTCTCTTGCGGGGCTTCCCTGCACTCCTGGGAGCCCCGCACTGCCGTGGGCAGCCTCGGCCGCCCGCACTCTTCACCCGGGCCCCCTCTTGGGACCCGGGGCTTTTCTCCACTCCAGCCGCCACCGCGCAGATCCCCCAGTCGGATTGGGTTGTTAGTCGATGGGTGCAGTTTGACCCTTAAGGGCGCCCGTAGGCAGTAAGGCGTCACACGCTTACGTGCATGACGATGTAATCGGGGACATTTTGAGTAAGTTCTGTAGTCTGATGGCTTGAAGCTAGCGTTCAGCCATCAGACTAAAGTGTGGAGCGAGAGTTAGCCTGCCAACTGCCAAACAGCGGATTAAGTCAGCCAGCAGCGCAGGATGCGGCAAGCTCAAGCTATTTGTGGTATTTTAGGAAATTATTAGGTTAAGAATTAGAAGTGGAGGCTGTAATTTTAGGAGTTAGAGAGTAGGAGTTTGTTTAAAGTAGGATGAGGAAATACATAAAAAAGGAAATAAATATATATAATATAAGAAAGAAAAAAAGTGGAAGGTTTATTATTGATTTTAAGAGTAATTGGGATATTATGGAGATAAATGAGGGAGCACAGTCCTTGGGTAGGGGGGAAGCCAATCTGAGGAAAAAGTGTTAAGGAAGAGATTAAGAGCTCTATGAAGGAGGTTTTGCAGAGTGTTTTAAGAAGAAAAAAGCAGTGGAGTGTTCTGAAGAGGAGTATTGGTCAATGGAAGAAGAAGAGGGAAGTGATGTGAAAGGTTATGGTAAGAGACTTAAGAAGACTAAGAATATTGAGGTTGGAGTCGGGTTTCTGGCAAGGAATCAAGGTGTGCCTTGCACCACAAATGAAGGTGTCCTTAGCGGCACAAAAGAGGGTGAGAAATCGCATGAGGGCGTTTTGGAGCAGGAATATGGAGATGAGGATGATGAGTTTATTTTAGATGATTCGTTTGATGATGGATGGAATATGGATACGGACAAAGTGGAAAAGGAAAGGAAGCAGAAAGGGATCGTTAAGGATCCTCGGGGAGAAGACCTGTTCAGTCCTGAGATGATTAGGCACCCAAGAAGCCCAGACTGGTGGCCACTGCCTCATGTGGCAGACGTTTTGAAACTCTGGGTAAGGAGGCCTTTAGAGAAGGAGTGCAGAGCTGTAATGAAAGCAGAGTTTACTCAACCTGTGGTTGTTCATAAGATCTGTATGGCGCCGGATCTGGATCCAGATTTGATCAGTTTTCTGTTCAAGATGTGACGTGATCCCAGGACGGATGTATGATGTAACAACGCGTACCATTACAATGCGGTATGTTACATCGCGGTTTTAGCAACGCAAGTCGTTACATCGACTTGCGTTGGAGGGCGCTGGACATAGGAATAGTGTGAATTACTATTCCAACTCCAGTCTACGTACAGTAGGGAAGGTGTTGGAAAGTAATTCACACTATTCCTTATCCTACAGCGCCCTCCAGTGCAACTTGCGTTGTTAAAACCACGATGTAACCATACCGCGTTGTAATGGTTGCGTGGTAAAGGATGTTTCCCCCCAGGACAGGTTTGAAGAGGGCACTTAAGCAGTGCCAGAATCGTTTACTAGACATGTTGGGGCCTTTGGCCAGATTTTTGTACATGGTGGAGGAGGCCAAAATTAAAGTGTCCAAATAGATAATGAGCTATTGAGAGGTTGGTCTCAGAGGGAGATTTTTTTCCTCAGGAACGCTAACGCAGCTTTGTCTGCGGAGAGACGTAAAGCTGTTCTAATGATAAGTCCTAAGTTAGGGGACTTTGCGAAAAAGGAGCCTTCAGGGGGCCCAAAGGGGTACTTATTCGGTGAAAGACTGGTGAAGGGAGTTGGAAAGTATGTTTCAACCTTCACCGGTCTGGACAAGGCCCAGTCATGTTTGAGAAGGGTCTTTTGAAGAGGTGTTATTTGACCGGGGCGAGGGCCCGTTTCCTTGGCCGATCATACACGAGGGCTCAATATCTGTCCCATAGACATGCAGTGCTCAGGGGATTTCAGTCTGCGACAGGATTTTAGCCCCAGAGAGTAAGACCAGGCTGGCTGTGCCAGGCAAGGGAACAAGCTTATTTCGCTTAATGATCACAAGTTGAGCACGAAGACTGTTTTTGGTTCTACCCCAAGAGCGGTAGGGGGAAGGTTAAAGTGGCATGTAAAAAACTGGGAGAGCCTAACGAAGGACAGATGGCTTATTCTCACAGTACATGGTTATGTTTTGGAGTTCGAGGAAGAACCAAAGCAGTTGAAGGAACCAAGTCCGTTGGTTTTTCAGCAAAGTTGCAGGACTAAGTAGGAAAAGAGATAAAGGAGATGTTGTAGAAGGGAGCAATAGAGAAAGTGTTCGAGAGAGATCTGGGATTGGTGAGTACCATTTTTTGGGTGAAGAAGGACAAGGGTTGAAGACCCGTGATAAATTTCAGAGGGATGAACCAATTAGTTGTTTACAGACACTTCAAGATGGAGGGTATCCATCTTTTGAGGGATATTCTGCTGGAGAACGATTGTTTAGTGAAATTGGATCTGAAGGACGCTTATTTTACTATTCCAATAGCAGAAGAGGGTCACAGGTTTCTTCAGTTCAGATGGTTGGGAGAGCTGTATCAATTTTCTTGCCTCCCATTTGGACTGGCATCCGCACCATGGTGCTTTACAAAGGTGTTAAGACCAGTGGCCAAGTTTCTCATAGAAAGAGGAATACGTATGATCATGTACTTGGACGACTTTATGTTAATGTCTCGGAGCCAAGAGGAGTTGGAGAAGTAGCTGCTCTTTACCAAGGGTCTTTTGGAAGGATTGGGTTTTTTATTCAACAGGGAAAAGTCGGTTTTGAAACCTAATCAAAGTTTAGAATTATTTGGATTTGTGGTGAACAAAATCGAGTAGACACTAAGTTTACCAGAGAAGAAGGTGGTAAAGATAAGGTCAGAGGTGAAAGGTATTTTGAAGAAAGAGCAAGGGACTCTAAGGGCTTTGGCAAAGGCGATTGGCTTGTTTTCCTCTTCTATTCAGGCGGTTTTTCCCGGTCCGCTTCATTACAGGGCTCTGCAGAGATTGAAGGCAGAAGCACTGAGGAAAGGTTTCTGGGATGGCAATCGCGTTTTACTTTCAGTAGAAGCACAAGAGGAGCTGATTTGGTAGTTGGAGAACCTGGAGGCCTGGATGGCCATACAATATTTGGAATTTGTCCAGATTTTGTAATAGAGACAGATGCGAGCCTCTTTGGTGGGGGGGAGGGGCATGTTTGGAGGATCAGGAGACAGGTGGGAAATAGTCCTTGGAAGAGAAGTTGGAACACATAAATGGTTTGGAGATGAAGCAGGTCTATATGCTTGATGGAGTTTTGGAAAAAAGTTCAGGAATTTCTATGTGCTATTGAAAAATGGACAATGTTTCGTTGGTTTGTTACATAACACGCTTGGGTGGAAGCAGGTTGAGGAATCTGACGCGGTTTGCAAAGAGGATTTGGAGTTCTTGTCTAGAGCAGAAGATAGGGTTACAGGCGGAATATTTTCCAGGCCTGGAGAATGTTGTGGCAGACTGGAATTCAAGGTATCTCAGAGATTTCAGCGACTGGAAGCTGAATGTTCAATATTTTCAGAGGGTATTTCAAGTTTGGGGTCCGCTTGAGGTGGATTTGTTTGCGTCAAGGCTGACATTCCAGTTGAAGTGTTGTTAAAGTTGGAGGCCGGTTCCATTAGCAGAAGAGGTGGATGCATTTCAGCAGGATTGGAGGAAGATTGGGGGTATTCATTTCCCACATTTGCAATGATACAGAGGGTTTTGTTAATGGTGAACAGACAGATGTCGGCTGGTTCTTGTGATGCCTTTTTGGGCAGAACAGGCATGGTTTCCAGGTCTGTTGTATATGGCGATAGAGGAGCCATTCTTGATACCGGAGTCAGAGGACATTCTTCTAGGGGTAGAAGGAGTTTTTCATCCTTTGGTTTTGGTTGGATCCTTCTTGTTTGGAAGATTTCAGGGGAGGAGTGCAGTTTGGAAAACATTCGGATCAGGCTCAGGAGTTACTCAGGGAATCTTGGGCACCAGGAACTTGGAAGAGGTATGTTGGCGCATGGAAGAAATGGGTTTGTTGGTGCATGGGAAGGGGTTTGGATCTCGTGGAGGCTTCTGCCATAGAATTGTCGTTTTTTTGTTGTTGTTTTTTTTAAATTTATTAATTTATTTTTTAAATCTTTTTTGTTTCAGAAAGGCTTGTTACAGAACTATTCATTGATATAGGTCTGCAATTGCTGCAGGACATAGTTTAGTATGGGGATGTTCCATAGGTAGAGAACCGCTAATCTATAGGGTTATGAAAGGCGTTAAGTTGCGGAGACCGCCAAGATATAGATACAGTTGCTTGTGGGATGTGAATATGCTTCTTCATTTGTTTGCGGGTGGGCGATAAATACGTTTTTGAGTTTGATGCAGTAGTCGGGGAAGTTGACAACTTAAAGCGTTAAATATTAGTAACAAATGTTATAATCCAGACAGTGTGATTTTCAGACTAACTAAGAGAACGAAGTGCATGCCTTCCTCGATATTTTATACAAAATTTGAGAAGCATTCAAAGTTGGTTGTGGTAAGATGTTTGATAGACTATAAGAATAGATTAAACGAGTTCAGAAGGCATGGTGATAATCAGTTGTTGATTTCATATGTGAAGCCTCTTAGGTCAGTCACTTCGGCAACAATTGCTCGATGGGTGAGAGGTTGTATGCTTGAGGCTGGTGTAAGTTTGCAGTAGTATGGTGCTCATTCAGTGAGAGGAGCAGTGGCAAGCAAGGTTTTCATGTTGGGTGGATGTTTGGAGGAGATTTTGCATGCGGCTGATTGGTCAAATGCTGATGTGTTTGCAAAATGTTATTTGAAACCTATGGGTCATGTGTCGTCTGTGGTTTTGTCACAGATTTGAACATGCATAATGCTAGCCTCTGGTCTTGACATGAAATGTAGATTCTCCAAGTTTGTTTAGAGAGAATCTGGATTTCATTAAAGACGCGTAGGCTCCCATCCTCCCAGTTAAGGGTTTGGAGGGGGGAGTTGAGTTTAGGAGGTGGTAGGAAGGCGGATGGAAGGGGTTGTAAGACAAACCACGAGTCGCCACTGTGTTGAACAATCAGCTTTATTGGAATTAAGTCCCGGACTCTCCTATTGTCCCGTACGTTCTAGCGTCTTCCTGCTTGGGGAGTCTTGGTCAAGGGTTCCTCCTCTGGGGACGTCTCCTTGTCAGTTGTGCCAAAGAAACCAAGGGTTCCTCCTCCGGGGATGTCTCCTCGTCAGTTGCGCCAGAGAAACGAAGGGAAAAAAAACACACAGGGACACTAAGGTGAGTAGGCTTGAAGGGGGCGTATGCTACGGGAGGGGGGAAGGGTAGTGAGGGGTCACCGGGGCTTCCACCGTCTCTGTTGTGCCTCAATCAAAAGAAAAACGAGAGGAGCCTAGGTCCAGAGGGGTGTTTGTGGGGTGAAAAGGAACCAAAAAGACAACACCCAACACTCGGTCTCCCCGCGGCTCTGTGACCTCCCTCACACCAATCACTCCGTCCCTCCCCGTGACAAGGAAAAACTCAGGATACGATCACGTACCTTTCCCAGCCACGCTCCTCCAGGAACGTGGCGGGGCGAGTGGCGTATCTGTTGGCCTCCTGGCTCCGTCGACGGCGTGCCTCTGCCTCAGCTGTTTCCTTCGCTCGCTTTCTCTCCGTCTCCGCTGCTTCCTCGCTTCCGTAGGGTCTCCTTCTCTCCGCTCTCGACTCTCTCTCCGGCTTTCGCGCTGTCCTCCTCTTCAGGGTCTCTCTTACGTGGGAGCGTCCCTCCTGATTGGCTCGGTGCGCGTGACGTGGTTTCTGTGGACTCCTCCCCCAGGAATCCCCAGTTCGAGTTAAAGGGGCCGCGTGAGTCCTGTGTCCCGGGTGGAAAGGAACAGTCAACAATATCGCCAGCCCGTTCTTCCTCGGGAGTGACCCCGTGACCGAGGTATGTCTTGTTTATATACGAGGCCTCATTGAGGAACCGTTTGAATTTGGTATTTTGTTTGTTTCAGTTAACCAATAAAGGAGGACCCGAAGAATATGTTTATCATTTGGATAAGTTAATGGTTACGAGTGTTGGGACCGGAGCAGCTTAAAAGAAGGAGATGCTGGGACGGAGTTTATAAAGGCTTAAGGGACATTCTAAGTTCTGGAATGTTTGGTGTTGGTGATGTAGTAATTTGAAGTGCTGCAAGGAGGTGGCACTAAAAGTTATATGCATAACGCTAGCCTCTCTGTCTTTAATGAAATCCAGATTCTCTCTACACTAACTTGGAGAATCTACATTCTACTTGAAGGTTTCAAAATGCAGTTTTTAGAGTTCTTATTTTTGTTTTCTCACATTAAGGACTCTTTTCCCTCAAACATGAGACATTTTAAACAGGTTCAAATGTTTTAAGCTATTATAATTTCTTTTTCACTTTCATTCTTTAAAGCACTTGTTTGTGGCTGTGTTTTACTTTTTGTTGGGTTGTTACGGGGACATTGTACGTCTTATACAGAGGACCTCATGTAAAGACTGCGTTGGTGGTTCAGATGAATGTTGCATGCCATTTGTTTTTCTTTCTCTGTTTTGTGCAGCTTTGCGCTCAAGGGATACTAATAATACTGAGCTATGGCAGACCCATTAAAGAACATGCACATGAGCCTGCACCTATTTATATTCAGTGGATGTTAACAAAGCGTACCACGCATCAAGTGAATCTAAATATTTTCCTTGTGAATCATATTAAATTGTCATACTGATTCTGGGGTATTTTGCTCTAGACATTTTAAAGTTGGGAGTACAAATGTATGTAATTTACACCATGATACTTTTATTGTGATGCATGCTTTAGCTGCAAGTAAGAATGCAAATTGGTTAATATACATTGTTGCATTAAATGTTCTTTTCTGATCAATAATCTTGTCAGCCAAATATTTTGGATTGGGCATACTAGACGTTAAGCAAATCTTTAAACAAATATTTCTAGTGGCTGAGTTAGGGAGTCACTATTTTGGAAGCCAATCTGTTGTTATTCAGTTAATAAGACCTAAACTGATGGAACCACTTGCCAGGAAAAACAGTTGTTGAAATATGTGGCAGGTGGACAACGGCAAACTTCAGATACTAGCAGTAGAACACTGGGATTCCATAGAAGTGGCAGCCATCAATCTAGAAGTTGTAGTAACAGGCAAAAAGACCAAATGTCACTGCAGCAGTAGATCTGTGGGCGAGAAACACGCCGGGGAAACTATACTGCTGACGTGTTGGGGCACACACAGCAAAGAAGGTTATGCAACTGTTTTGTACTCCATCAGAGCCCTTGTCACTAGGAAAAGGTAGTCCTCCAGGTTTACCACTGTAGTTTGGACACTGTAGGATTCAAACGAAACCCCAACCGTCTTGTGTTGGGCTCAACTGCCCTTTGGGTGTGGCAAACTAGAGTGGACTGTGGTAGTTAGGACTCGTGAAATGATTGCTGTTCACAGAAAACATCATTTGTTTATGGAATAAACATTTAAACGTAGCAAAGTGTGTTTTTAATCTAGTTCTTAGGAAATAACTAATCATGAAAATATGGAATTTCCAAGCTAGTGACTGAGAAGGGAGAGATTTTGTTGTACCAAAGACTTGTCTGTTCTGTGTTCAACTTAAAATATTACGAAATTAGACTTTCCCTCGATAATCAAGCCAATATTATAACTTATAGCCATTCATCCCCATCCACAATGGCATATGTCTTTCTGATTTGACTATTTATAATCTTTTTATTGGTTTTCATACTTTGACCTGTAACTTTCAATAACCAAAGTGCAGAACTGACAAAGTACAATGGAGCAACTATGGTCTGCCAAAGTGTCCATTTTGCATGTGAGATGGTGGTTTAGTGAGTGGAAGCGATCCGATTTGCTATGCTCCAGTCCACAGTTGATGTAGCCTTATGATCAAGTAAGACTCAACCATAATAACGTGCATGAACTGTTGTACTGTACACAGAAGACCTCAGACCGATTCAAACTAAGAAACAGTGCGTGTGGGGCATTGGTAGCGATATGTTTGCAGTAAAGAGGCTCCAGGGACCCTGCGCACCATGGATGGTAGTGCTGAGCATGTCTTTCTGTGTCCCAAAGTGCGCCACCGGATGGATACTCGAGCTCTGAAGAGGATGTTGTTATGCTACATTGTAGCAGTATTACAGAACATCCACAGGGTGCTAGGACCAAAACAGGAAGGATGTTTGTCTTTACCCAATGGGCGTTATGTTGTTATTTGTGACCATAATTTATAAGATCCGATAGGAGCATCTTGGAAGTGCTAGTTTCATCTTTGAAAGCTAACAGCAAATCTAACCATCAGTCTCCAACAGGGTATTTCCTAAGGCCCCTTACCTCCTCCTTGCAGAGAGCACTGCCTCAACCCGGATGTCCTGAGCTGCCTAGGTGACTGCCCTGCTCCACCATATATTTTAGCCTGTGATCATCTTCTTGTTGGTATCGTATGTAACATGATAAAAACTGATTAAAAAAAAAATTGAGAGTGGGAAGTGTGCATTTTAGTCCACATTTCTAAATGTACTTCGAACAGATACCACAAGCATCTGCAATGCAATAGGTCTCGCATTTGCGAGAGTTTAAGCTATTGGCATTGTAAATGACAATGCCTTTAATTTATCTGTTTTGATAAGTGACAATGCCTTTTATTTATGTGTTTATCAAAACAGATAAATTAAAGGCGTTGTCATTTACAATGCCAATAGCTTAAACTCTCGCAAATGCGAGACCTATTTCATTTTAATCTTCTCTACTCTGGAAGAATATACGCTGCATTCCTTTCTATCTGATTGTAACGTTGTGGACAGGCCCTCCTGTGCCAATGCTAATATGTCAAAGTAATTCTGAAAATGGAAATAACATTGATCTGTATTGAAAAGCAGGTAAACCTAATAAAGCCAAGGATGCTGTTGTGCCATTGGTGGACTAAATTTATTATATTTGTTAGTAGGTCGATAACTCTGCTTCCACGACTGCCTTCCTCTCAAGCAGCTATGACCAACTTGACAGGACAAGATCCATTAGAGGTGAACTCAATCACATATGTGTTTAGCTCAATGCTGACCACCTGTAAGTCTAAAATGGACCCCTGCCAATACTCTAGGAAGTGCTTTAATGTGGCCATCTTTCGCTTAGGGTTACACATTAAAGAGCACCTTGATCTAAGTGGTGAAGGAGAGATTTATTTTATGTCCATCTCCACTCCAGCAATCCTTTCAGTCATTTCTTGTTTAAGAAATTATGTATTTGTCTTGTGGGTTGCCTGAAGGAAACTGGCTTGCTTGTGCGAGTTAATGTGAGAAACTAGAGATTTAGCTGTGAAGAAACCATGAAATCCAGCTCTCTGGAAGCTGGACACACATTTGCATTTTCTCTAGCACAGCTATTAGCTTGTCCACAGATCTTAGAGGAGAGTTTTTTTACAATTCCTCCCCAAAATTTTGTTTTTACTTTGCCACCAGTGAATCAACTAGAAGCAGTATCCGTATGTTTTCTGATGTCCAACAGGGTTTATACCTTGCCTATAGATTGAGGGATAGTTATTTTTATTGATGGTCTCTGTTGTCTCGGGTAACCCTAATGTACATGATTATGCGTTCCAAACCCCTAATTGCATTTTTGATAGACTTGGCAGAGCACAGAGAATGATGAGTTTCTTAGGATTTCCAGAACTATGGAGCCTGTATTTAGCATGATTCCTTTATGTTGTTCTTGACGTTCCTCCTCACAGCGTCCTTCTCCTGCCTATTGTACTTCTTTTTGTGGTCATTGCAACTAGGATTTCCTTCTCCACCACCCTCCTTGAAAAAAGTATCTCAGAATTTCATGAGACAGTATATGAACTTTCAGAAAATGTCTGTTGCTCCACTACACTATAAGGGCAGGGATGAACAGTCTCTTGTGATTGGTTGGTTGATAATGTCCTTGTTTGCTGATGTCTTGTTGAAGAGCGAAGGATCTGGAAGAAGAGAGACAATGCCCTTCTACTTGCCGCAGTGGTAAACAGCACTGCAGCAAAGAATCCTGAAGAAAGATGGCAAAATTCCAGTTGCTTTCTCCTTCATCTATTGAGATACCCAATTACTCAAGCTCCATGTCAGAACTGCAGCTGGAGAGGTGTATGGCCAACCAGGCTCCATGACGTCTGTAGCTCATTGTACTCTTGTGGAGGAGCCAGACTTCACCCCCGGCTGCTGGTCAGAAGCGCTTTACACAACATTGCCTCACTCCGCTCAAGTGCACTTGATAATAGATTCGTATTTGTTCCTAAAATGTTACCAAATGCCAGGAATATTTCATTCAGTGTGACCGAAATGATGTTAGGGTGACACCTGTTTGTTTTAGGAGATCTTAGGAAAGTTTAGCTGTTATTTAGTTGATTGTGAGTTCTGGTTATTGGATCATCTACATTCACCAGTGGTGGTTAAGAATTTTTGTTCTTGGCTAGTCGTTGATTTCTTGACAGTTAGACCTCTTGGTTGGACCCTTGTCCTGTCATAGGTGAGAGTTATGTTCCAGCAGTGTCTAAGGGAGTGAAAGGCGACTGAAATGGTGGTGCTGCTGCACAGCCTGCACCCCTAGCCTCTTGACTCTCAGTGGGGAACAGGTAATGGACCCAAACTTTCCCCTTTCTGTATAGTTTGGAGTACAAGGTGATGATTGTAGCTACTCCTGCACTGTGCCCTACAACTTGCAGAATGATTGGAACATTTTCAGACTCAAATAATCAAGCCCTGTGTCATGTTTAAACCTATTCACCTCCTGATTCAAGCATCCTTTGTTCTTTGCCTTAGTGCACCACAGGTTGTCTGGTTCTCCCTCACCGACTTCGTTCATTGTCCTTGGCACTGTTCACAGCTAACATAGCAAAAGGTGACCATATGAAAGGCATCATTAGTAAATAAACCCTGTGTGTTCTGGGCTTGCTGCTGGAATCTATCAAAGCGACACCCTCGTACTGAAAGCCAAGCCATGCATTGTTGGCTTTTCTCTTGTGCAAACCGGTCTGCTTGTTTTTTGTGGAACAGTAACTTTATTATATAGAAGCACTGACATTTTTCAAATCTGAGCTGTTGAGAGCAGTGAAGAAAGCGACTTCTAGAGAACGCTAAGTACTGCACCAACAGTACCATTAGTGATGGGTATAGTTAAAGTGACCGAGTAATTTGCTCCACTTCTACAGCCATTTGTCTGTGAGAGTTCGTTGATGCACTAGTAAGGGTGATAAAATGCATTTAAATATCTATTATTGTAGCTGTTGGTTAGGGTATGTTCCTTTTAATGGCTTGCAGTATTTCTTCATTGTTCATTCATTTGCCTTCCTCTGCCACGTTTAGGCCCCCTGGCGTAATGGCATAATGTAAGTAAGTGAATTGGATGTACAGTTCCAGGATCTGCACATCCAATTCACTTACTTTATTTAGGAGCATTGTGCAGGACCTACTTAAAAGCTCCTGGTTCCTACTTTTTGAATAACGTAAGGGCATAATGGCATCTCACACATTCATGTTAAACATTTACAAGATATTTATTTGGGCAGCCACCATATGACTGTTTACAATGATAAAGCAGTCGTCTTCCACTTCACTTCCTGAATCGTTGTTTTGTTGATGGTAGGCTCAATGAGGGCAAAGTCTTCAGGTGTAAATCATTTATTACAACTGGAAACCAAATGAATACGTAATTGGTTAAAGTTCATCTAACTTTTGCGCTCCTTTGAAGGTGTTAAGTCTTTTTGGGTCAATGCCTTTAAATGATTGTCATTACATCACAATGTCTGAATGTTGTGATTTTATTGGTTGTATAATAGGCTATATTATATCAGCTTCCAGTTTTGTTTAGGTTCAGTAAATGTGTTCGGACCATAAGCCCGTCATGTTTTATGCTCATTCCTACCATTATTTTAAAAAGGGTTGTAACTGTACTACTATTTCTTCAGCCAGGAAACATGCAATGTGTTGTGAGGACAGTACATGTGCTGTCGCTTGCGAGACATTTTTTTTATTTATAGGGGGCTTCAAGCCCACCTATTGCTTACCATTGGTGGCTTAATTGTCGCTCTCATTTCCTTGCTTCTCTTGGGTCAGCATGTTCCGGCTTGACTTCCTCTTTGTGTGTTTGTCCTTCCCCTGGAGCATGGCCAAAGTACTGCTTCCTTGCCTCGTGGGGGTCCTTCTACTGGTCACTCTTTAGAGGTACTTTCTTTTCATTTACTTGCACCATTACCCCCTCCCACTTTCTTGATTGCACTAACCTTTCTTTCCCCGTCCTTCATGTATTGTTGCTTACCAAGTCACTTGACTCATCGCTCCCACCCCCATCTGCTTTGTTGCTTGCCCCTTTTCCTCCCTCCTTGTACGATGAAGGGGGCAGTGAATATGGTCTGTGTTGTCCTGACTGTTGCATGTTGTAGACAGACTGGGAATGCAGCGTTCAGTGTACACGTTCTGTGCTTCTTGATCGTGCCTTCTACCTGCTAGTGAGTGAAGATGGTTGCCAGAAGGAGCTCCCACAGCAACGGCTGGTTCTTAGAGACTGCGTTGAACAGGAAAATGCAGACCGTGACAAAAATGGAGTCCATTCGGAGCCTGAGTGACTGGTGCTTGGAAAACAGCTAGCACAACAACATGATTGCACACTATTAGCTGAAGTCTCCTGCGCTGTTATCAGCAGGTAATCAGATTCTCCAAATACCCAGTGCTGTTTCTAGCTATAAAAACCTATAAGCAGCCTTAAACACAAGTCTGTAGCTGTAGACGACCATGCTTGGGGGCATAGAGGATTTTCATACTCTAAATGCAAAGTCCTTTTATACCTTTGTTCCTCCATTTCATGTTGTGTGTTTGTTAGCTTGACCAGTGGAAATGGGCGATGGCACCTTAGGCAGCATTTTACCGCAGCTACTCACGCTGCCTTGTCATTTGCATTGGGCGATGAAAAAGAACCTTTTTGACCAAAAATCAGAGGAAGCATATGTGTCTTTTGTGTGATTCTGACCCACAAGACTTATACCAATTTAGTTCCAGTTATGGCAAGTGACCAAAAATGCGTGATTCTGGGCAAATCAATTTATGCACTTGTGTCTCAAATTGTAAATTTTCATTAAATAAATGTGTTAAAATCGGTCTGTCTTGTGAAGTCAGTTATGCTCCTATTACGCGTGTTCACCCTATCTGTGCTCAGGTCTCAGCAGGATTCACCACACTGATCCATGTACAGTCACTCAAATTTGAAATTCTCGTTTTTACAAGAGAAATACTTTCTGTAAATCAATTTGCTGCTCCTTGGATTCGGGTACCTGCATATATCAAGTGCAGTAAATGTAATTTTTGTTTGCATCTCATATCTTTTGTCTTAATGGACTTAAGCAGTTCAATAGGGAGGGAAAGAGTTGTTTGAGGTCCTTGTAGGTGTTTGAGATGTAAGAACCATTTGTCACCTGGAACATTATTATATGGTTGTCGTCATGTCGCCATTACAGTAAGGTGTTGATTTGCATGTATTTTTCACTAGGTTGGGCGTATCACGGTTCCATTGAAAAAGCATTGTATGTATTTCAGGAACAGTAAAATGTGAGAAACCGTGCCTCTGGCACCTGGGAGTGAATGCCTTAAATATTTTCTCTTCCAAGAAGAGTTGTTGGACAGCTTGTTTGCAACCTTACCTCCATCGCTTAGTGCGTACCACTGCCTCCAAAGTGCTAGCACCTCTTAAAACGAGGCTTGTGAACACGCCAAGCGCCCTAGATATGAGCCAGAGGGTACTCTTGTTTGGCGTGCTCGACTAGAACATGAAGGTGGTGCCCTGATAAGGTTATTGGGTTGGTCCTGGCTGTTAGTTTTGTAAACCACTGTGCACAGGAGGCGGACAAGATGACAGTTGCTGGTTTATTATGTTTGTATGGTTGTTTTCAACACAGATTTTACTCTGTGCTCTTTAACTTGGCTGTGGTTTTGCTGACCTTAATTTGACAGTGTCTTTTGACCCCTCCACTTTGCTAAGCCTTTTTTTGGCTATTTGGTGTAGTTCGCGCTTAGGCCCCTGTAACTTTTTGACCACATAAGGTATCCACCCCAAATTTGCTTCCTTTTCTGCTAACATCATGGGGATTTTAAAAGTACCCAGGATTTGTTCATTAAAAAATGGGGGAAAATGGGCCACAGATGAAAGTCTGGTTTTCTCCCTGCAAATGGTACCAACATTTTTACAGTTTTGGCATTTTTCTGGGACTTAGCCTATTTTTGCTATTTTTGTGCTTTCACCCTCCTTCCAGTTAATGGTAAAAATGGGTATGAAAGCAATGATGGATCCTGGAGAGCTATACATTTCTTAAAAGTAGACAACATTTTGAATCCAGCAAGTGGTCATTGGTAAACGTTGGGGGATCCACGCAAGCCATACCTCATTGGACTCCCCAAGGTGTCTAGCTTTTAGAAATTTGTGGGTTTGGTAGGTCTCCCTAGATGGCCGCAAGCCCGGGCCAAAAAAACTGGTATCCCTAGTTTTGTGATAGATAGTTTTGAAGTCTCCACAGTACGATTTGGGCTATTGTTATAGCCACTATGCCAACCCACACAAGTGCTGTGCCATTTTTATCGGGAGACCTTGGCGAACGCAGGGGGGGAGGAAATTTGTGTCAGCCCAGTGATCCTACAACTTTCGCACACAGAACTTTGAAAAACAAATAATTTGTTCATCAAAATTTGAGGTTTGCAGGAGATTCTGGGTAGGGAAATGTTTGGGGATCCACACAAGCCATACCTTATTGGAATCTCCAGGGTGTCTTCCCTGCCACGGGTACTTGGCCCACCCACACAAGTGAGGTACCGTCTCTATCGGGATACTTGGGGAAATGCTGGGTGGTAGGAAATTTGTTGTTTCTTTCTGAAGTGTGAAAGGTTTGGCACAGTAATGCAAGGATAATGTGACAGTCACATTTTGAGGTTTGCAGGACATTGTGGGTAAGCTAACTTGTTGGGATCCACAAGAGCGACATCGCCATGTACTGTCATGGGATTTAGTTTAAGACAATATCAACAGTTGGTTGGTTTATCTTAGATGGAATGTACACCTTGGAGGAGAGACAAAAAAGACAAATATTACTGCACACCCATCTTTTCTCAAGCACACACATCTACTGGTTAGATTTGGCATGAGGGCGAGTGATGGTTCAGTATATAAAATCTTATTAACAAGAGATTTCACAAAAATGAAATGCAGTGTCAATAATTGAAAGGACAAAAAACTGAACCAGTGACTCTCAGCTCGTGAGCTGTAAAGCCACGACAATGGACCAACCGCTTTACAGGCCATTCACAAACCTTTCGTACGTGATGAACCAACACATTACAACATTCACAAAAAGAAACAAGGTACACCCTGCTTGAGAAAGGTAGAAAAGACAAATATTACTGCACAACCATCTATTCCTCAAGCACACATACATACTGGTTGGATTTGGCACAAGGGTGAGTGATGGTTCAGTATATACAATTGTATTAACAAGAGATTTCACAAAAATGAAATGCACTGTTAATAATTGAAAGGATGAGCAACTGAACCATTGACTCACAGCTTGTGAGCTGTAAAGCCACGACAATACACCAACTTCTTTACAGGCCATTCATACACCTTTCATACGTGTGACACATACAAAACCATTCACACCGCCAGCCGCGGGCCCATCACATTACAACACTCACACCAGCAGACAGCCCATTTCTTTCACTCGCCCCCATGCCTGACACAGAAACCACACCAGCTGACAGATTGCGTGGACTGGCGTTTGGCTAGCAGTGTGTAGTGACCAGCTGCAAGTCACTACTCACACACTGCCAGCCAATTGCCAGTCCACGTTCACTGCCAGCCAATTGCCAGTCCACGTTCACTGCCAGCCAATTGCCAGTCCACGTTCACTGCCAGCCAATTGCCAGTCCACGCTCACTGCCAGCCAAGTGCCAGTCCACGCAATGCCAGCCAAGCGCCAGTCCACACACACCGCCAGCCAAGCTCCAGCCTACACACACTGGCAGCCAAGCGCCAGTCCATTCACGCCATCAGCTGAGCTCCAGTCCACGCACACCAACAGCCAACCACCAGCCTACACACACTGCCATCACATTTAGGGTTTTTTAATACAAAAAAGAAAGACCAGGCAGCTCACTTTACCACTCATGGATGCTTCCAAAAATTATTTCGTGTGTGGTACATGCTAAAACAAGCAGGCACACACAGCGCAGGGTTAGGACACTCGAGGCAGTACATACGAGTCCCCTTCCGCGTACCTCTTCGCCAACAGACTCTACATCTCCTACTGGGAAAGTCTTTTGAGGGCGTGGGAGGAATGTGATCAGGAAAGTGGCGATCTTTCAATCTAGCCACATCCTCCACCACTCCAACTCTAGGAACACTTGCCTGTTCTACTACAACAAAGCTGCCTATTACAGACTCCTGAAACTTAGCAAAAGTTATCTTTAACTCAGGACAACAATCCTTAAATACAACAAAAGCATTAAAGGTTGCCAAGTGGAAAAGATGGATAGCCAACTTCTTATACCAAATATAAGCCTTACGAAGTGCAGTGTATGGTTCCAACCTCTGATCTCCTCTATCAACACTATCCATGTGCCTATTCTCAGAAAATCTATCTACAAAGTGATCAATGACAGGCGAAATGTTAAAAAGACGGTCACAATCACGGCGATCTCGTGGCAACGCCGAACCATTATTGACAAAATGCCGCATCCGAAGCAGAAGCAAATACCTGTCACGACTCATGACTGCCGGAAATATAGCCGTTACCATCAAGGGACTAGTAGACCAACATGAAGGCATTGATGGCTTCCTTAGCAAGCAAGTGTTGACTTTAAAAGGTTTTTGTTTTTTAAAGGATCATCAGTCATTTTAGTGCTTTTATATTTTCCATCTATGTCTTACGTAATACCATGACCACACTGCGGCTGTTTACTTTGTTAAACTTGGTGAACATTTTAAAATGACTTTCAAAGCTCATGTTATTATTTTCATGTGAATCGCTTGCATGGACCATAACTAGGTCATGGGTCACCGCATCAGAGGAAGTGATGTGTTGTGGAATAGGCATACTTTAAAGTTCTACATTTTTTTTCTCTCTATTAAAAAACAAATTAAAAAAGAAGTTTCCCTTCAAGAAATATGGTTGCAGTTCTGCCATCCATGGCTTATATTTGTACAGCTGTCCAGTTAGTAGTGCAGTCTAGCCTGAGGGAATTATAGCATATTGCTTTATTAGTGCGTTGGAATCTGTTGACATCCTGATACAACTTTTGAATGTTACGGGAAAAAACATAAATGTTGTAATTTTCAATGTTGAAGATTGGCGAATGAAGATAGCCAAGTCAGATGGGCCTTGTGGACCCACACTTGTGTGACTAATGGGAGCCACTTAGTGGCGCCTTTTAAAAGTACAACATTTCATAAAAATCAGTTGTGCTCAGTCTCTTTGTTCTCGCATAGTTTTTCAAGGTTTGTGTAAATTAACTGTTTAAGGAAAATTGTAGACCTGGATGTATTGGCATTATTTAGGGAAAAAATAACTTCATGCTGCTTGGTACCACAATTGGGAGCTCACCTGGTGCGACCAATACGTCTATATCTGATACAGACTTCTAACTGCATAGTCCTTACCTTAGAAATATTGCCAGGTGTCACACTGGATCTAGAAACTTTTCGTGAGGAGTACCCTTGCCCACCGGTGGGTGGCATCATTTTGCTCAGTGTGGCATCATCGGAGCCGAAAGTGGCATGCGTGGTACCTATATAGGCTCCACCTCAGCGCACTGACGTCTGTTCTTTTCTTTCTGCGCCAGTCAACACAGATCTAGAGAGAGCTACCCCCAGTCCATTTTTTATTTTTGTTGAAGCTTTTTTGAGAGATCTTCTCCTGGTATGGCAGGAACATCTACAAGAAAGGTTGGCTTCAAGCCTGGCGGTGCCAGTCATCACCAGGTGTTTGTGACTCACCTGCATCTTGTTTGCCTCTGGTGTGGTACCATGACATGAAGACTGCGCCAATTGCCATGCCATGCACCCC
Organism: Triturus cristatus; assembly: GCF_964204655.1. Lineage (NCBI taxonomy): Eukaryota > Metazoa > Chordata > Amphibia > Caudata > Salamandridae > Triturus > Triturus cristatus. The sequence goes on from NC_140581.1 coordinate 226,764,271, forward strand.
ATAGCCTTGACGGAACAGTCCTTCAAGCTCCTTGCAGCTCGACGTGCGACGCCGTGACGGTCTCAATCCTGGTTGAGAGGAAGGTCCCAGGATCGGTCACGGAGTTAAAGATCCTCGTCGCTGCGGTCTTCAGACAAGTTGACGGAATGTCATCATTTGAGGCCTGGGCTGGCTCCGCGCCTCTTTGAGTTGTGACCCCCACCCGACGTAGTGTTTTATGAGGCCATACACCTTATATTTAGGCAACCCATCCCTGCTGGCGCGGCTTTGGGCCCCATGGTTTCGGGAGGGGTTCTTACTGGTTCCCTGCCGGCGGGTCCGCCCCCCTGGCACCATTCGGGCCCCTTGGATCCACAGATGGATCCGGACCAGCACAGCCATATCATCTTGACCTTCCCTGGTCCGAAATGACAGCGCTACCAGCGCCGCCATTCCCGTTCTAATCCCCAGATCAGAAATGGCGTCTCCTTCCCGAGGTGGTGCAAGGTCTCTTTCTGTAGTGGGGAGAACCTTGGTTAGATCTGTTCACCACTGCAGAGAATGCACAATGTCAACAGTTCTACACACTGGAGTTTCCAGGGTCTCGCTTGGAGACGCTTTTCATCTCGAGTGGAGCTCCGTCCTCCTGTACACCTTTCTGTCCATACCACTCCTTAAAGTTCTCAAGAGTATCGGAAATCACCAGGCCCAAATCATCCTTGTGACTTCAGACTGGGTTCGGAGAGTTTGGTATCCTGAGCTGTTGAGCTTGGCCATCAGTCCTCCAATCAGGCTTCCCCTTTGGGATGATCTTCTGTCATAGAAGCAGGGGAGGGCTCAGAGCGGTGACAATTGTCAGCTTTTGACCTTCCGCTTGAAGTCTGCGGTGTTGTTTTGGCAGCCAGGCGTCTCTCAAACAAAACTGTACTTGACTGCCGTTGGGGCATTTGTGGCATGGTGTACAGCAAAACAGTTTTACCCTATTTTTGCTCCTCTTTTATTTCCTTCTCTTTACCCATTCTCTTGCCCAGCAGGCCTCTGTTCTGGGCACAGTAAAGGGTGCCATCTCCGTTTTCTGCGGTTGCCTGAAGAGCCATGCCTCTTGAAATCCACTGTAGTAAATGGGGTTTTCAAAGGTTTGCAACCGGTTTCCTCCTTCACCCTTCATCATGTCCCCAGTAAGACCGTAATCTAGTCCTATCATTTCTGATGTGAGCTCCCTTTGAACCATGCCTTCCTGGTGGCAATAACATCTACCTAGAGGGTCTGTGAGCTTCAAGCTTTGTCTTCCAAACCTCCATACCTGAACATCTACACAGACAAGCTTGTTCTCGCACTAGAGTTTCCTTTCTGCCAAAGTTGTCACTCCTATTCATGTAGGCCAGTCCTTCACCCTGCCTACCTTTTACGCTCCGCCATATCCCCCCAAAGAACAAGAGCAACTTCACCAACTGGGCCCAAAAAGAGCGTTGCCGTTCAACCTTGACCGCAGAAGAGTTTCTGGTGGATGGCCAACTTTTCATATGGTATGTCGGAGCGAAGAAGGGAAAGGCTGTTGCGTTCATGGTCGGTGGGTGTCGGTGCTGCTCCCAGGGTGGTTGGCCACCAGGAGTCGTCCCAGGCTGAGCGGGTGGAGCCAAGGATGAGGATTTCCGTCTTATCGGAGTTCAGCTTCAGGCGGCTGTTCTTCATCTATTCGGCGACGACTTTCATTCCTTCGTGGAGGTTGGTTTTGGCAGTGAGGGGGTCCTTGGTGAGGGAGAGGATTAGCTGTGTCGTCGGCATAGGAGATGATGAGGTCGTGCAGTCTGGTGACGTGGGCGAGCGGGGCCATGTAGATGTTGAACAATGTCGGGCTGAGGGATGATCCTTTGGGTACGCCGCAGATGATCTTGGTGGCTTTGGAACGGAAAGGGGGAGGCGGACGCTCTGGGTTCTGCCGGAGAGGAAGGAGATGGTCCATTCCAGAGCCTTGTCTCGGATCCCTGCGATGTGGAGGTGTGTGCATAGGGTGCGGTGGCAGACCGTGTCGAAGGTGGCTGATAGGTCCAGGAGGATGAGGGCCGTGGTTTTGCCTTTGTCCAGCAGGGCCCTGATGTCATCGGTGGCGGCGATGAGGGCAGTTTCGGTGCTGTGGTTGCTGCGGAACCCGGATTGGGACAGGTCCAGGATGTTGTTCTCCTCGAGGTAGCGGGTCAGCTGTTTGACGGTTTTCTCGATGAACTTCACCGGTAACGGGAGCAGGGAGATGGGCCGGAAGTTCTTGAGATCCAACGGATCTCTCTTGGTTTTCTTGAGCAAGGTGTTGATCTCTCTGTGCTTACAGCTCTCCGGGAAGGTCGCGGTCTCGAAGGAGATGTTGATGGCCTTGCAGAGATGGGGTGCGATGGTGGCGCTGGCTTTGTTGAAGATGTGGTGTGGGAACGGGTCTGACGAGGAGCCGGAGTGGACGGTGTTCATGATTTTGATGGTGTCGTCGTCGTTGTTGATGTTATTCCAGGTGAGCAGGGGGCTGCTGTGGGTGGTGGCCGTGGGGTCTGAGGCGTCGTTGGCTGTCGTGGATGTCTGCGATCTTGTGATGGAAGAAGGTGGCAAGGGAGTTGCACAGGTCTTGCGATGGTGGGATGTCGTTGGTGTTGGAGCTGGGTTTGGAGAGTTCCTTCACGATGTTGAAAAGCTCTTTGCTGTCGTGTGCATTGTTGTCGAGGCAGTCCTTGAAGGAGGTCCTTTTGGTGGTTTTGATGAGGTTAAGGCTGTGTTGTTTGGTTGGATAAGCTTCCACCCACTTACTAAAGGAACAAACCACTACTAATACATACTTCAAATTATTGCAGCGCTCTAACTGAATATAATCCATTTGAAGTGCTTCGAAGGGAACCTGGCTTGGAGAAAATCCACCACTAGGGGTTGATACTCCCTTCCCAGGATTGTGCTGTAGACATATCATGCAATATTTAACCAAATGCTCAGCTGATTTATCCCAAACCTGTTCTAGTTGGGAGATGGTGTTTTTGGCACTGACCTGAGCATGTCCATGAGCCATGGTTACAAAGGGTAGTAAATAGGCATAGGGCAACTTCCATTTCAGCATATCTTTGGACCACCAACATCCCTCATCCCCTAACTCTCCTTCCTTTTTCCATTCTGCCTTTTCTTTTTCCGTAGCTAACTGCTGTATTTCTTTGATCTCCGTATACATATTTTCCCATCTTTCAGCTTGGGATGGTAGTACATACATCCTACTCATGTGTATACTTACAGTATTTCTTGCAACTTCATCTGCAAAGGCATTTCCTTGTCCCACTTTGTCTGTGATTTTTCTCGTGGGCACTACATTTGATAATGGCTACACTCTTTGGCAATGTCAAGGCAGTAAGAATACTATTTACCAATTCACCATGCTGTATTTTAGAACCATGGGAGGTTAGGAATCGCTGTTCCTTCCAAAACTTGCCAAAATTGTGTGCCACACCAAATGCATACTGACTGTGTAAATGTTCACTGATAATCCTTCACTAAGTTCACAGGCCCTTAAAAGCGCAATGAGTTCAGCTGCTTGGGTGGATTTTTGCGGAATACACGCTGTTTCTACTACGGTTTGTAATGTGGTTATGGCATAAGATGCAGAGGTGGTGCCATCAGGTAATCTCAAACAGGAACCATCCACCCATAATTCCCCCTCAGGATCTAACAAAGGTGTATCTTTAAGATCTATTCTTCCCTTAGTTTGTTCTTCTGTCAGAAAAATACAGTCGTGCAAATCATGAGTTTGTTCAGCTGGCAAAGGTAACAATGTAGCTGGATTCAATGTCCAACATCTCTTGAGTGTGATATGGGGTGCCAAGAGCGTAAGTTCATATCCTGTGAGTCTAGCGCTAGTCAGGTGTTGTCTTGTTCTGATTAAGGAGTGCATCTACGGAATGTGATACCATAACCATAAGCTTGTTACTCAACACTATCCCTTCAGATTGTCGTATAGAGATGGCTGTGGCGGCAACCGTTCTAAGACCACCTGGAAGTCCTCTGGCCTCTTGGTCTAATTCAGCCGAAATATAAGCACATGGACGATGCTTACTACCATACGGTTGTGTCAAAACTGACAATGTACATCCTTCTCTCTTGTGTACATATAATGTGAAAGGCTTAGCATAGTCTGGGGTGCCTAACACTGGAGCAGAACAAAGAGATGCACGAAGCTGCTGATATGCTTGTTGATATTCAGATGTCCATGGTAGAGGAAAGGGAGTGTCTTTAGTAACAAGGGACAAAAAAGGTTTGATGATAAGTGAAAAGTTGGGGATCCACTGTCTGCAATAGGAAGTAATACTGATAAGTGCCCTGACTACTTTTTTGAGTACTTGGAATGGGAATTTTTAGGATGGTTTGAATCCTGTCTTTATTCAGAGTGCGGCCTTCCTTAGACAAGAGGTGACCCAAGTAAGTGACCTCAGACTGACAATATTGCAACTTATTCTTAGAGACTTTGTCCCTTAACAGCAAGATGATGTAATAGGGAGAGAGTGGCCTCTTTACAGTGCTCAACTGTATCTGCTGCTAGCAAAATGTCATTGACTTATTGCACAAGCGTAACTCCTGGTGGCAAAAGAAGTTCATCCAATTGTCGTTTAAGTTCCTGATTGTAAATTCTAGGACTTTCTGTATAACCTTGTGGAGCTCTACAAAATCTAAATGAGCGGCCCCTTAATGAGAATCCAAACAAATATCTACTATCTTCATGTATAGGAATAGAGAAAAAAGCATTTTTGAGATCTATAACCGAAAATACAGTGACTGTAGGTGGGATTAATGTTAATAGGGTCGTAATATCAGACAGGATATTGAGGATTCACTATTTTGTTTATTTCTCTTAAGTCAATCACAAATCGGTAAACCTTGTCTCGTGTTCCAACGCTCCTTTTAAGGATAGGAAGAATAGGGCTGTTACATACATTAGAGGAAACCTCCTCAATGACTCCTGTACGTATCATGTCGTCACTTATAGATATTAGCGCATCCTCACCTTCTTTCGATATTTTATATTGCGGGACCCTTGGTAAGGAAGCACCCTCCTGAACCTGTATGTGTACTGGGGAAATGTCCATTCTTCCCACATCTGTGTCAGTTGTAGCCCAAACACATGGAGAAAAACATCAAGATCCGAACATAAAGAGCAATGATATTGTTTAGGCAATGTCTTTTTCCCAAAAATGACACGTACTCCAGAGGAGGAACAGTGTATAGTAGCATGGAAATATTTCAAAAGATCAATTCCCATCAAATTATCAGGAGCGTGTGGGGGAAGTGAAAAGGGGCTAGAGTGATGAAATTCTCAACCTGCAAAGGTAGTCTTTGGGACACAGGGCTAGGAGTTGGTGTTCCATCAAACCCTATCGATGTGATTACTTGGCCAGACAAGGGTGTCCCAGGGAACCAGTTTTTGAGATATCGTACTGCGTGTCGCCTCTGTATTCACTAAAAATTTCTGATCCTGCCTAAGTATGGTGGCTATTATATAGGGTCCTGACTGGTCTACAGGCATCTCAACTGGTTCTCCTTGTCCTAGGCAAAGCGCGTTCCCACAGTTTCCTCTGATTCCCAATCCTCCATAGAATGTTGATTATTTCGTTGATCAAAATAATTTTCTGACCTATTTTTCTCTGGCGCTTCAGCTTGTTGTAGCTGCTGTCGGAACTGGAGTCCCCCGGCTACCATTCACTTGTCCCCTTCCTCTCCCACCAGCAGCTAAAACAGGACATTCAGAACGCCAGTATCCTCTCTCCTTCCAATAAGCACATTGATCCGGCCCTAGTGGAGTTTGTCTACGTAGTGGCCCTACTGGAGGTGTTTGTCTGAAATTCTGACCATAGGTTTGAACACGACCTCGACCTTGGGGTCCATAGGCCTGGACCATCATTACCTTAGTTTTCAATTCTTTTAGTTTTCATTCTTTCTGTTCTTGCTCAGTGGTCACCTGATTCTGATAATACTAAGCCATATCTAATATAGCTTTCGGAGTTACCGAAGCCCAGGTACTCAGGATTTTTTAAGCGAACAGATACCTTGGTAAGTAAATTTCCTACAAATCGATCTACAAATAAATGTGCACCCGTAGGTCTAGAAGTATCTTGCCCACTAAAATCGTGGAACACTTCCTCAAAGCGAGTAAAGAAATCGGGGACGGCCTCTCCCTGTTTTTGTGTACAGGCAGTGAGAAATGTCCAATCTATTTTCCTTGCCGGAACCATCGTTTATATAGAAGTATGTTACAAGGAAGATCCAATATGAGCTGACTAGGTTTCTGACCAGGTTTCCTATCCCAGTCTGCTGTTATGATGGCAGTCCAGTCTCCTCCTAAATCAGCAGCATGATCTGTTTCCGAGTAAGTCGCCACATATCCAGTGGCAGGATCATACCAAAAAACAGATCAATATCAGCTAAGGTCATAACTCAGAAATCAATGGCTGCCTGTACATCATCATAAAATCCTCTAGGGTTTTTCCGTATGTCTAGTAAGGAGGCTTTTACAATGAGTACATCCGTCCCTTTCCAGGGCGTATATATCCAATTGTAAAAAAAAATGAGCTCTAGCATTGGGTCATCATTATCTGCATTCCCTCTTCCAGAAATTAACTGTGGCGCGGCTTCCCTCATGGGTGTTATTCGAGGAGAGGAAGAAAGTTAATTACGATATCCAATTATTATTTCTATGGGAGTGTTAATTCTACTTACAGGGAAGGCTCCTATCTGACACTGTCGATTAATAGCTCTAACTTCATCGGGACCTTTGTGTCCTGTAGTCATCTCCCATTGAACTATAAGTTGATGAGAGCTTATTTACCAGATAAAGAAGCTCGCCCTCTGAAAAATCCTGTATCTGGTCTATCATTTCTTCTACCTCCATTTCTAAATTACTTAACCATTTTAATACTATCAATCTTATTGCGTCCTGACGCTACAGAGGTACAGTAGAACGAAGAATTCGAGGGGTCGAGACAGATACAGAAAGTACGGGCTCATAAGTCATTTCAGGTGCAGTGGCCTGGGATGGAGGCGCAGTGGCCTTGGATGGAGGGGGTAAGGGATGTACCGGTACTGGTTGTAAAATAGGAAGCTGGACAACCGCGGGCAAAGGAGGTGGAACCGGAGGTACAGGGGGAACGACATTTGGTGGTCCAAGGGGAAGAGGTGTTCTAGGTACATATGGGGGTGGGGGTCGTTTAATCAATAATCCATCAATATCTGAATCCACATCTTCTTGGTGGATTTGTGCTGTTACTTTCGGTCTGACTATATATTCCTTAGATATTAGCAATCTATGGTCTCGATCTAAACATTCCTTCTCCTGAACTTCCTTATCCTTCAATTCTTAATACTTCTGATACTCTGTCTTCCTTTCTTGTTTCCTTTGTTCTTTCTCCGCCTTGAGCTGCTACTCCTTTACTTCTTTCCTCCACATACGCAAACTGTCAAACATAGCTGGCCTAACTTTCTTTTAAAAACAATCATTTCTCTGAATACTTGAGTTTGTGAAGGTCCATTGTTCCCTCTAATGGCCATTGCAACTGGGGATCCCCTTTTGTATATTTGTTCCGCAATGCATTATACATGATGGGACAAATACCACATTTGATGTACATCTCAAAATTCCGCGTACCTTCTTTTGGCGCCGGCTGACATGCTTCCAAAATGCTCTGCTTATCGCAGCAGCAGCAACAAAAGTTCCAAAGTGTGCTAAATACAGGCATGTTATATAAGATATAAAAAACTTATAAAGTGAGAGAAATAAAAAATATTCTCACATTACCTGTAAGAAAAAATGTTAATACCAAATAGCAAGTTCCAAAGAAGGTTCAAAACAATATCCAAGCAGATTCCAACCAAAATTCCAAACAAATTCTAGACAAATTCCAAATAACCAAAAGAACCGGACCAATACAAATCGACCTGATTTGTTGTCTTCAACTCCCACCTGTTGATCCTCCCTGATCCCCAAAAAATTACCATCCGAGGGCCCCAGTCAAGGTTAGCAGCCGCCAGGAAGATCCGAGTCGGAGAGCAGAAAAATCACCTTGGACACGAGAACTAGTCTCTTCAGGTGGTGCGCTCCTCAGGGAAGTTCGTCTTACCGACATGATCTCCTTCCCCAGTCCGACTGCAAGCCTTTGATGGGGGCCCCACGTTTGGGTGCCAATTTGTGGAAGTAGATTATTGAAAACCCACTGGTGCAGGGTCACCCTTAGTCCATGGGTCCTTATCAAGTAAGGAGGAAGCAACACTGGAGTGAAGTACAAACCAAGTGTCATTTATTAGCATTCATGAATGGGGGCTCATCCGACAAGCACCATAGAGATACTCTAGGAGGAAGCACACCGAACGATGGTTACATGGGTTTTTATAGCAAAAGATCACAAACCAGGGATGCCCAGAGGTAAATAGAGCTTTGGGAAAAACACACAAATGAGGTAACGGTAAGAATCGACAGCCTTGGTGCCTTGTGCAATTGCCGCATCCTAAGGCTGCACAACAAGATATGCTATCTGGGTAAACTTTACTAGAGGCTTTACCATTGTCTGAAAAACCCAGAGCAGACGCCAGCTGTTCTTTGGTGCTGACTCTGCATGTATACACAGCCTTCAATGCCCCAACCTAGATTCTTTACTCCTGTTTATACAGATGTGGTGTCAAGGATAGAGCCAGGCTGGAAGTAGGGCAGGGATGAAAAATGGATGAGGCATAGCTTAATCAAAAAACGAGAGAATCAGGTTTTACATTTAAAAGCATGATTGCAGAGTATCTTCAGCTTGTACATGGATCATCCCAAACACTATGTAACTCGAGCATAAATGCACCAGAGTTTAATTACAAATCTGTGAAATGTAAACTTCATTTGCAAAATTTAAAATTGAACTAAATTATGGGTGCTGCACCTGGCAAGATGTTAATGAAGTTCTCAGACCTAGTCAATACCATCACTACAAAAAAAATCACAGATACCTCTTTTAAAAGAGTTGGCAAGTTCCCATCATCTTAAAAAATGCACTGCCTAAATATGAGGGCAAATGGTACCCACCGGTAGATTACTTGTTGAGAGAAACTTGTTATTAAGATGTTGCCTGTTACTACAATCGCTGTGATAAGCCAACTGTTGAAATGTTCATCAATGAAACCAGTCTTTTTAACGCTCAGGGCTTTAGGGATACTAAGTGTAAGACTCTTAAGGTTAAGGTCGGTGTCCTAAATGTCAAATGGTTCACACAACGTTTTAGTGAGGGGGAGGTGAGGAAGGTTAGTTGGGGTTGCAGCTACTGTAAGTACTGTTGGAGAAAAAGATGCACTGTCTACAACTCCGCTTAAGATGTGAAAAAAGAGTTGAACCCAATACTCCTCAGTATCTGTTGACAGATTGCTGGTTACCTGTTATCAGCAAAATACTAGTAACGGTAGTTACATCATAGCTTCTCACACACCTGAAGCACTCAATGTATTTGTTTGAATCTTTTGGGTTTCCTCACTTTGTGTGGAACTGAGACCATCGTGAATGACGTTTGGATTGATATGCAGCTGGGTGGGGAAGGGGCTCCGGAAGTGTTGGGGTGGCACGGTTTATTTATCGGCCTTGTTTGATACATTAAATCACCTGTCTCCTGCTCCATTGGTTCGCCTGTGTCATAGATTGGTTAACCAGTGCCATCAGTTGTGTTTTTCTCGAATTTGGCACCTGGGACAATCTGTTTCCTGCACACTCCAGTAACTTGTGTAGTAGGGCAGAGGTTCCCCTGTGACCTTGCAGCTATAAAAAGATGTTTCTTGAGCGCACGTTAGACTTGCAGTCCTATGCTGGTTGCAACCAGATTAACAACTGGGAGAAAGAACCTAATTTCTTTCTTGCCCATGTTGAGCGTTAGGTGAGGGAGAACTGGTTACCAGAAAAACATGGGTAACTCTGAGCTTCCAAGCTAAGCCAATGTTAATTTTATAAAGCAAAGCATTTTAACCAATACCTCCAGTTTGCCAGGAAAGTTAAAAAAAAAAAATATTACTACTCTACTTGATGAGGAGCTGTCCTTCAGTCCCAAGTGAATTCTGTGTTCAGATGTCTTTATCAAACTGTACATGTAGGTAGAGGTTTTCCTAGCATATGTAGCTCCTATCCATAGTGATTCGAACTTGTGAATGATGGGAAGTTTTATGCAAATTTTTTGCACTTATGTGTACAATTATTCACACTAATCCAAAACATGCAGTGCTAGGGTATGACTGTCATTTTCTTGCGAAATTTGACCAATGTTCTTGTTCCCTGGCTGCATATAGTCCGCTCGAAGCATCATTCCTCATTCATAAATGTTTGCTTATGACTGTTCCCTCAGTATCCGCTTTGTGGTAATTCTGCTGGATTCTCAAAATGCACCTAAAGTATGTCCTTCTAGAGTGAATGCATTATTTGACCTCTCACAGTCTGCACATCCAACCTTAAAGTCAAAACTTTGTTAGTATATTTCACTGACTAGTAGCAAAACCTTGTTTTCTTTATAGTACACGATTAATAGATTCAGTCATGTTGGTTTGAGTGGTCTCTCCTTAATGGATTTTACTTCATAGAATGACTATTTATTGGCCTACACATGTAAATTAATTAGTGTTCAGTGTCTTCAAACTATTTAAACCTTGTTTTTTTCCCTTCCAAATGGTCATAGAGCTTTGCAAACCACTAGTCCCAGTTTTGGTCTACTGTACCAATTTCATCCTTTGACACTCCACTTTCGTTTGCGAGTGCCTGTAGTTTGAGATGTAACCGGGTTTCTATTGTTAATGCACTGAACATATCTAAAGAGACTTGTGGGTGAGCTTAGTGGTGGAGATATATTCATCATTTTATTTATTTTAAGTTACTAGGACCTTTCCAAAATCTATATAGGGATACCCATATTACAAGATTATGCATATTTGTATTGATGTGGGCAAATGTAAATTAACATGTTGGAGAGCATATTGGTTCATAGAATTCAATGTACTACTGATGTGATGAGTTGAAATGGCTGGTTGATTTTAGAAATCCATGATCACAAATGGCGATAAATCATGTGGTTAAGAGTCCTTAATATAAAGCAAATATTACATTATTTGCTACTTGATCATAACGTGTAGCTGGATACGAATGTTGAGCTTGGCTGCTGAACCATATGGGATTATGTTTTTGCTGCCCTTAGAAGCAGTTCTCTGTATTAGGAGACAAAAAGAGATGGTTTAAAAAAGTATACCTGAAAAGACCAATGAACAGGGAATGAAAGGGACGAGAAGCAGCTATCAAAAATATGAACAATAAGGCCTGCCAAGAGAAACAATAAATGTAACTACTATGAGCTTTCAGAAGTCATCTAGTTTTTGGCTGCTTAGGTTAGTCATTCTGTAAAATATTTTTTGCTAAATTCTTTTCGAAAGCCTCTTTTTAAATAACTTTTTTTCATATGCATCCTATTACTTTGATCAAAAATATATAATGTGTTGCTTTTTATTGTTTGTACTGTAGCTGTATTAACAATATTGCCAGTGGAGCTTGAGGGGATCATCTGTTACCCCAAATTCTTTTCTCTAGAGTAACAGTACTTAAAAGCAACCCTCCTCTCCCACCACACATCCTTACCTGTTCATCGACCATGCCTAATTTCCATTCTTTTTAATTGCTAATTTCTAAGCAACCTGTTTTAAAACATTCTCTTCTATGGATTTTTTCCATGGTGATTGAGATTTGATATATCCTGGTAGTAATAAGAGGAAGGAGTGTGCCCAAAAGGCAACCTGCCAGCACAGTATCTCAAACTTTATGTGCACATTACTCCGCTCATAAGAATTGTGTTATCAGTTTCCATAGTTTTAAAATCCAGGATGCCTAATCTTAATTCAGGTTGTAATAAACCAGAGGCCACAGAAATGAACCTCCTCTTCACTTATGCTAAGAATGCTAATTCACCAGACACCCAATTAATGATTCGTTTTAAAGTAGCCAGAAGCTATGGAGAAATTTCTCCTTTATTCATCCTCTGAAAACTGGTAATGCTGCTGGCACCAAGTCAAAGCTACTTGTAGCCAAAAGCTAAAATCTGCTCTTCTGTGTTCTCTAATTTGGTTGTTCACCCACTGTTGGGAAAGCGTTCAGTAGCTGTGTTACTGCACCCTGCACACCATTAGGTTCCAGTCTGAAGGCCGACACATCCCAATGAGAACAATTGCCAAGTTTCTTAGATAATAAATAATGACGTAATTAATTTATACTGTTTTGTACTTGAACTTTTACTGCTTTTATTTGTATTGTAGTACCAATGAGAAATTTAACACAGTTGTTCAGGTTTCTGTGGTTTGTGGTTATTGGTGTCTTCTAATTCAAAAGCTTACTTGGCAACAATGGGTGAGTACTATCAGCTGAACCTTATGTAAGTGGATCATGGCTATGATGAGCTTGGGAGAGTTCTCCCTTCTTAGGCGGTTGGTATTATGTTGTAGTATTCTTTAAAGAGGTGGTCCTGATGGATATGGGTATGTTCCAGATCCTGGGTATATAGATGGAAAAGCCCTGCTGTCTTGGTTTTTCTTTTTTACACACTTGTTAGACTGCTGTCTGATGGGGTCTTGTCTGCAGGTGTGCCCGAGAACGTATCTAGAGGTGGTGAACTCATCTGCAAGATGAGAGGATGTCCTCGTTTTGAAGACCAGCAAGGTGTGATTGCAGTGTTAATGATGCTGCTGGTTTTGATGATGTTGCAGACTGGCAAAATGAGCCAATGGAGTTCTATTAAAATGAGGTGGGATGCATTCATATTTCTTTAGGCTCTTGAGACGTGCTGCAGCATGTAGGATGCCCGTAACTTTTGCCAGGGCATAGCCTTGAAGGCTATGAAGTAGGGTGTTACCACCATCCAGAGTACGAGGGCTTGAACAGTAGTTCTGACGTTGCTTTCTTAAAGAAACAGTTTGACGTTCATGAGAAGAGAGAGCTGGTCCCAGGCTGTCTTGGTTATTTTTGGCAATGTGTTGCTTGAGGGCAAGATTGGTGTACAGAGTGAATCCAAGAAACTAGGCATTCTGTGAGAGTTGCTGTTTGAAGCTTACAGGGATCTTGTCATTAAACCAGCAATGTTCTGCATCTTGTTTGTTGTTACTGGCAAATAGCAGGAAATCTGTCTTTGTTGAGTTGACCTTCAGGTAGGTGCTGAATTCCAGGTCTGGATGATGTGCGAGCAGTGCTTAAGCCTGATGTTTGAAGCAGGTGGTGGATGTGCTGGCTATCTTATTATTCAGGCTCTTTTATCTTTAAGGGTCGACTCATTTACTATTCTCAATTGCGTTGCAAGTGACTGACCTAAAAAGAGTGAAGTTGTTTGGTTGACGCAGAAGTTCATTATATGCATTTGGATTAGAGGAATAATAGAATAAATCGCCCTTAATCTTTAGGAAGCTTATTGTCATGCATGCTTTCCTTTAACACATTTTATTATAACAAAGCAACTTAGTGGTCAAATCGTACAGATAAATATATCATCAGTACATAGGTGAAGGTACGTTAACATTAGGCCTGCACTGCGTTCCCCACTTCTTAATTTTGTATCTATTGTATAGTAACATCAAACATGACGCCGTCAAAACGTTGTCACATGATCTCTGATGCTTTAGCCATCAGACCAAGCCTTTTCCTCAGACATTCAGCAAACACCAACATGCCACCATCCATTAACAGATTAAACACTGGTTTTACTATATTTAGAAGCGATGCGGGAAAAAGAAAAGGAGAAATGTTGGTTTCAATAAGAATCAGCACAAGGTTGCCTTAAAAGCGGGTAAAGATCAGAGTGAACTGCAGATTAAAGTAAAATTATATCCCACCTACTAACCACATTGGACAAACCATTGGACGCTAATATATTACTTAACAGAGAACTTTCAGCTTCCAACAATCTAACCTTAGTGGGGGCCATAGGGGAATTTTAGATCATTGCAATACATCTTTTGTGCAACAGAAATGCCAAGTTTGCAAATTGGAGTTTGTGTTTCCTTCTGGTTCACATTTCATCTTCCTGCAGGTGAACTCTGTCATAGGGTTAGTAACCATCACCCAGAAAGGCCCTGACCACCATGCCATACCTTGGTGATGACCAAAAATTATTTTTCCGACATGACCATTTTCAAGCCCCAGCTGTTTTGTGTGCGAGTTGGGTTTGATTGTACCAGTGTCTCTGGTGTCAGCAGGTGCCTTTAACAGCAAGCCAGAAAATGATTGGTCAGAACTCCGTAGTCTGTAATCCTATCTGTGAAAGTGCTCAAGGTCAAAGATAACATGGATATTGATGTTTACAATGTGTTATTACTGTGTGTCCTCTATGGGAGTTGCAAATCGACTGTCAACTAAGTAAGCCTTGACTGCTCAAGATGGGTACATTTGGTGTGTAGGTGGGATGAGAAAGGAAGTATTTTGTTATCCAGTTGGAGTGGATGGTATCGGAGGCACTGGGACAACTTTAGTAAAAAAAAACTACATGCATCAAGGACACAGCCCAACAACCACAAGACTCTTAGGAGAATCCTCGCTGAAATGGTCAAGGGTACTGAAGAGGATTACTAAGGGAGCGCTAGCAAATCTATTGATGTTTTTCCTGTAAGTGTGGTGATTAAGCTATTTCAAGCCATTTGAAGTTGTTTTCTGTAGAATAGTTGAATTTAATTTTTTTTTTTTGTGGATTTAATTTTAAGTGCAAATTGCATATTTGTTTATGGCTGATGTTTAGCTTGCGACCGCTGCCTGATGGTTATTCCTTGTCACTTTCACGGTTTTAGCAATTTAGTTCTTGATTAATTTTCTGTTAGTTCTGTTACAGTAACCCCACTACCTCATTCTGCTTGCATTCTAAAGGATGTAAAGTGCCTTTCCTTTAAGTCCTTTTTGCCACCATCTCACTGCACCATTACCATAATTTCAGTACTATGTAATGCAAATATCTGCATTGTATTTTACAAAGAAGATGGGTTATTAGTCCTCCAAGGCGACCTATTTATTTTATGGAATCTTGGCGAATACACTCCAATAGTAACTAATGTGCATACATTTGGCCAGTGAAGTTCACTGATTTTGTCGGCTGTGCAGTGATGTACCTCTAATTTTAATAGGTATCTAGTCCTTTTCTTTATATAGTTGGGAAAATAAGTTGTTCGCGTGCCTCAGTAGTTCCAGCATTCCATTTCTACAGATTAGTCTTTTTTTGGACAGAATCATTGTAAGGCCGTCTTAACTATAAAACACCACTCTATCTGCTCAGTTTTCTGGACTATTGTAATGAGGTAATTTTAACAGTTTGTATCTTGCCTGCGAATGTGATCGTTTAGAAGATATATATTTATGTATGGGTGGGCACACTTTTCAGAACATATTGGATTCACATCTTGTCATCTTGAGGTAACTATACTGAGGTGTTGTGATCCGAACTTCTAACTGTGGAGTCCTGACCCTTTAGAATATCCCCATGCACCAGACCGGGTCTGGACAATTTCAACTGCATTGCTCTGGCATGCCAGTAGGTGGCTCTTCGAGACTCCGCATTAACTTCGTTCCTGTAAGTAACCATGAAAGCGATTTTATAAACGCCACCACTGCGCGTAGACGTCGCTCCTTTTCTTTCCATTCCTGCTTTAAACTTTTTTCTAGTGTTCAAGGACCATCTTCCCCTCTTAAAATTACAGGTCTTAAGCCCTGCAGGGCCTGTCACAAGCACATTTCTGCGACAGATTCCCATGAGGTGTGCCTCTGATGTTTGGATTTGGCACACAACTCGAAGTCCTGAAATGAATTCGAAGGCCATCCTGGAACATGAAAGGATGCTGTACATCACCGTACATTGGTATAAGTTTCGAAAGTGCCTCTCATGCCTGAGGTCAAGGGTGTGGATCTGTTTGCGCTTTCGAGGCTGTTCCCTTGACAGATCCTCAAGCGTTCTGGTGTGTCAAAATAAAATCCCAAGCAGACCAAGCAGGATTCCTCCTAGTCCTGCCACTCTCAGTCTAAATCACAAGGTTGTTGGGGTTCCTCTACCCTGCACCTGATCTCGATGCACCCTGCGTTTCTGGGTTCATCGGCGACGTTTAAACAGATAAAGGTCTTTAAGGAAGCCATTTTACAGATTTCTGGCACTCTCTGGCTCCCTTTGGTGCGCCTACAAGCCCTAGGATCAGCTGAGGCCTCCAGTTGTGATACCACCAGTGGATCCACCCTTTGCTCAGTCTGTGCCTTCTCAACCTGTCTCTGGTTCCGCTTTGATGCAGGAGCCGACTTATAATTTGGCATCAAAAACCACTCTGGTATCTTTGCTCTACACTGGTCTGACTTTACTGGAGGATGACCCAGACCCAATCATTGTTTGTGTCTCAGTCGACCTCATCTTGACCGTGGTCTCATCCAAAAGCCATACCAACACACCTGGTCTCAGTTCAGTCTGATTCTGAGAGAACCATGCCTTTATCTTGGAGTCGCACCCCAGCACTACTAACTCTTTTCGGTTTGGACTCTGAGAAGAGCCAATCAACCTTTTTTGGATTATTTCCCACAACAATATGATGATCACAGTTTCTAAATGGACTTGTAAAAACCCAATGTGTTGGACGCTTTTGCAGATACTGTGTTGTGTGCTCCCTTTGGCAGCCTGTGGAGGGGACTACCTTGTTTGCTGTGGCAATAAAGGGCAGCGAGGAGTTGTATTTACAGCTGCGAACTAACTTACTGACAGAAGGTTTGCAACCTTGACAAACTTAATCAAAATTCTTGCTTCCATTTAATGAAGCCCGGATGGACCCTTTTTTATGGGCACCTTGTCTAAGCCTTGTTCTCTCTCTGCACCAGTGAACGAACAGATTGCTGGGCACCATAGGCCAGAGCCAGACGACCCCCAACTTATTGATACAGCACCCTATGCTAGGCTTGCACCTGTAGGATTAACCAAAATTAATTCCCTACCACTACTATGGGTGGAGGCCAAACAAATCAAAGCATTTGGGAGAGTGATGTTTCCCTCATCCAGTATCACCCTCTGGTCGGTCTGTGCCAGCAATTTGCTGGAGAGAGATACTCTTGCTTTATGGGACATAGATAGTGAGTTCTTTCTGTCAGTCTTCTAGGAATTGCAGGCCAACCCGGCTCCAACCATCCAGGATGGTCAGGATGCTGCAAAATCCACCATTTATTCTGGGCTGGGCACTAGCACTAGTTTGAACAGAGCAGTTGATACTAGTGTGGTGCTTTGGCGGCACATTTGAATGAGATCTACGGGCATCTGTGGGGATGTGGAAGCCTCTCCGATGCTCATGCCGTTTAATGGATCTTGCCTGTTTTTGCACGAACACCAATTCATTGGTGGAATGTTTTAAAGAGAGCTGGACCTTCTCACATCTGCGAGAAAGTATCCTCACCAGTTATTTTCCCTGTTTGGGCCAGTCTGGAGGGTTAGCATACTGCCAACTCCAAAGCCCACCACCCCAGCAACAGGCACCACAGTCCTTTCTGGGACGGGGTCAAGCAAATAAAGCCCTGGCCACTAGGGACAGTGCAGGAAACGGCCTCTACCACAAACATTACCTTTACCATGCATTCTTAACAAGGCACAAGTCTTTACCACCCATGTCTTTACCCTGCAAGATTTTGACACGCATATACCTTCATCACACATGCCTTTACAATGCAAATGTAAGTATTTTGCAGGTACGTATAAAGCCTTTTTTATGTATGTACACATATATACATATTGGGGCAAGGCAGTTTTTAGGGTGGGTAGGTGATTTTGGGTGTCAAGGTTATTTTTAGGGTTTAAGATGGGTAAGGGTACTTGGGTGGGACGATATTGTTTAGGGGTTAGGGTCGATAAGGGGGGAGGTGTGTGTGTTTGCAAAATACTTTTGTGTTGTAAAGGTATGTATGGTAAAGGCGCATGCGTGGTTAACCTTTCCTCGGTAAAGACTAACTCGTTGTAATGACTAATGCGTGGTTTAAATTGTGTTGTTAAGGCATCAGTGGTAATAGCATGTATGGTTCATTCATACATCCATTCACTTTCCAGCCCTCATTCCTGCAGCATCAGTTTTCAAGCTGCTTTTGTTTGCCCTTAGTGGCACACAACCAACTGTGGGAGGCGGGATCAGACATTACTCTAAGGGTGGCCCAAGAGAAATTCTGACAGGTGGCTCCTTCAGATTGCTCAGCGTGGCTTTGCTCTACCATTCCTCTTAGACCCACCACACCTCCGCCCGAATCATTGCATCTTCCAGAGAAGCGCTTGTCTATCTTGTTAAAAGAAGTACAGGCTCTTTTAGCCAGACGAGCTATAGAGATTGTTCTGGCCCAGGAAATAGAGACTGCTCCTCATGTCGAAGGACTGAGGCCGTCATCCCATTTCAGATCTCCGGCCTCTAAACTTCTTACGGAAGGACAAATTCAAGATGCTCTTGTTTGCCTAGGTTCTCTCTGCTCTGCGTACAGGGGACTGGTTGGTGGCTTTGGACCTACAAGATGCCTACTTTCCTTTACCCGTCCCATAGTGCCACAGACTCTGAATGCGTTTCAAAGTAGGCCAGGACATAGTCACTTTATGGTTCTTCCCTTCGGCCACACCAGTGCCACTCTGGCATTCTCAAAAGTGATGACAGTGATCACGGAACACCTTTGATGGCTGGGGATGTAAGTTTTCCCATACCTCAATGACTGACTGTTGAAGTTAGGCTCACAGCAGTCAGTTGTAGATAATCTCCGTACAACTGCTAACCTCCTGACATTGTTGGAGCTGACAAACAACTTGTCAAAATTGCACCTGACCAGAGTTTCCCTTTCATTAGAGCTATTCATTAGAGCTATTCTGGATGTGGTCCAATTTTGGACCTTCCTTTCATCACAAAGTCCTGGTGGTTGTCCCAGTGTTTTAGCCTCAGTTCTAGGTCTTAGTGAGAGTTGCTTCTGGGCTTCTTGCCCTTTTTCATCTTGCTAGTGAACTATGCCAGGTTGCATATATGGAATCTCCAGTAGAACCTGCAGTCTTAATTGGCCCAGCCCCAGGAAAACTTGTCTGGTTCAGGTTTTGGTGGAGACTCCAAGAGATGTGCAGTGCAGAGGTGGCTCCACAGCCTCAACTGGACCATCGGCAGACCACGCTCTCTGCCCCACCCAAAGCTGATGGTGAGTTTGGTGTCACATCAATCTACTGGGGCTGTCAGTCATTTGTCTGACTTAAAGCCTTCTTACTGTCAAACGAATCCTGGTTCAAGTTCTCACAGACAACACCACTACCATGTGGTACTTCAACAAGCAAGGTGGGGTGGGGGTCCTCAGGTATGTGGAATCCCTATAGCCCGGCACACAGGATATATTGTTTGGGGGCAAGGGCAAGAAGTTTTCGTGTATTTTGTCCTTGGGGCAAATAGTCCCAACCCCCTACAGCACAAACACTTTGGGTGCCAGTTTACAGTAACACATTATGGATCCAGATAGGGCATTGTCTGTAGTTGAGGTAATATTTGTGTCCATGTGATAATGCTTTTTAAACTCGTATTTATAGCTTATTAATGCAAAGCTTTTATTATTGGGGTGAGCACTCTAAATAAATGTTGTAAGCTTGTACTGAAGTTCTGACATTGGCTCTAGTATAAAAATGTGTACACATTTTCCAAGTTGAGCAATATGAGGCTATGTATAATGCACCCAGAATGCTCTGTGATTAGATGCAAATATTTTCAGAAGCTTGAAAACAAGATTGAAATTGTTGATTCAAAATGTAGGAAAAAAACATTTATCTAAACTACTGTAAAGTTTTAGGTACCTTTTCTTTGTAGCATCATTTAGTAAAATATGTTGATGTATGCTAGTATTTCCCAAAATATCCATAATGGAAAATCAGTGTGACTAGTTTCAAAAAGATTATGGGAAATATAAAAATAAACGAGCACTGTCAAAGCTAGCAGGTCTGAAATTGGTGGTCAGCCTTTTGGTTTTGTCAATGTATGACTTTTTTTGGCATGTATTTTTGTAAAACCATATTGCTATGGGAGCTGCTGGGCCCTCACAATTATAACAAACATTGGCAAAAGCAAAAAAGAGAGGGAGAGAGAGAAAATAAAATAAAACCATACGTTGGTGAATTTACAGAGATGCATGTGTAGATTTGCAACTGCAATCAGTGTTTGCATGTTCACTTTCCCTCCAACCACTTTTTTCACAACCCTGTAACAAGTTCCACATCTGCCATTGTCAGGAGTAAAGTTACAACCTTCAGTATGGCGTATGGCAAAAGATTGGAGAAGAGTCTGAGAGAAAACCCTTAACTTTCAAGTTAGCAGGTTTGCACACACTTAAAAGGGCATTCCAACCCAGGAACTATTGCTTACCGCTACCTTCAGCCCCATTATGTAGATCTGTGGAAATGTGGCAACATAAGGGCATTGCTAGTATTCAAACTCTACTATGGTATCAGCGTTGGCATAATCAGGCTATATCAGAGCTCTTATATAATAAGATTTCTGCCATAATTTGTCGCATTACATGGAACAAAAGTGACGTGGATTTTATTACAGAACAAGTAGATTTATGAAGCACTCTGCACCATGGATAAGTGCATATTTGATTAAATTCCACACCCTTGGGTCCTGTGCCAGGAGGCTCTTCGTCTCCGGAGCTGACTGGAGTGTAGGGTCATTTCCCTGCTCACGAACCAACTGGCAATATATTTAAATGAAAGGGTGAACAAACTAAGCCTGCAGCATCTTGCTGATCATGAATGACAGTTACACCTTGAGGTGGCACAAGAAACTGTGTTGATGTCTAATCTAATGTAAGAAATATATGGCTAGAAGAAACCTTCAGAAAAACCACCTACTTCCAGTAATATTCTTCCTGGTGGATACTCTGTCAGACCACAGATTCCTCTCTACCTTTCCATCTTCCTATTGTGTGGAGTGGTCTCTTTTCCCATCTAAAAAAGTCCCAAATTAGATATCTGAACCGTGGTACCTATGATTGTTTGACTCAAAGTCAGAGGGTGTGAACAGAACCTGTAAAGAAACTAACTTCAAAGCGCGGGGGATTATGAGGCCAGTCATCACTTCTGCGATGGAAAGAAGTCCACACAAAGCTACACAGCGCCACTTACCGGTGCATAGGAGCAATGCTCTTTAAATTTTCTGGATCCAGTCTGGCACGTGAGTATATTCTAAAGGTGAGGCATCTGGGGTTAGAACATCCAGCAGAACCTAAGCCAATTAACCTATTCATCACAGATGTGAAAATATTTGGGTTTATTTATTCATACCATAAAATGCTGACCAAATATTGATGCATTCATTTTAGGTTTTTATTCTAGAGCAGAACTTCACAGAGAACCTTTCATTGAGAATATTGCAAAATGCTGGAGTCCAGTTGATAAATAATTACACATGCTAGGTAGAGAGGAAAATCCTATAACAGATCTTAAGGGGTTGAGCCATAGGCCAGGTGTTATGGTTACCACAGCTTTGTACACCCCTGGTTACATAACCAGGATTCAGACACTGAAATTCATTATCAGCATCTCATTAAGTGAGCAACGTATTGATGGGGGGCAACTTCCTGGAAAAGATAGCAAATATATACAACTCTTTTCCTGCAGGAGCTAGAGATGCTCCCTGCTTAAACGTCTTGTTCAACTGGTTGGAGGAGAGTTCTAGGCTGCTCAGCTTCAGGACCATCGAAACCAAAGAGCTAACCGCAATATACAAGTCTGTGAAGTCAGGTTCTCCATTACATCCAGCCTTTCAGTCCATTCAGGAACGAGGCCTGGATCTGATCCACCCCAGGGCCATCTTAAGGATTTGGGGAGCCCTGTGCCGAATGTATTTTGGGGGCCCCTTTTGGGAAGAGATTTGAATTCATGATTCAATTTAAGCTCTTTCATGCAGTCTTTTAGCCAGATAACTAACGGGCACACTCGTCCAAATTCTAAATGTGTTTACATCTAATATTCATGGATAGTGACTTGTGTTTTCAGTATTGTAACACAGCAGCAGCTCACTAATATAATAGCAAGTAATCTCTGGGACACCCTCCCATTTCTAATACTTCCGTTCCTGTTTTGATCTAAAAGAAAGTTTTTGTCTGGATGTTGCATGAAACATAAACCCATTTCTCTGCAAAATGTCTGTAACAGACTCACATATAGCCCACAATAAAAATATATTCAAGAAAAATGTTATTTAAAATAATCTGCTTAAGAATTAGTGAAGGTCATCAGAGCAAGATTTTCTGCAGAACAAAGCTGGCTCTCAGGGGGCCCCCTGAAATACTGGGGCCCTGGGCCAGAGCCCTCTTTGCCCATGCCTTAAAACGTCTCTGATCCACCCAGTTTTAGGTGAATTGATCAACAGCTCCCTGACCTCGGGTAGGTACCTGGGAGTTAGAAGCTTGCCGTGGTGGTTCCACTTCTACAAAAAAATGCTGATGGATCCCACCAAGCCGCATAACTATTGTTCGGTTCCGTTACTACCACTATTCTCCAAGATTATGGAAAAAGTGGCCAACAAGCAACTGTCGAGCTTAATAGAGAGCCATAATCTATTACACAGGACCAAATTTGTATTCTGCCCCTCATACAGTACAGAGTCAGCCTTACTGTTTGCAACAGAGTTGATTCGTCAGATCCTGGATGCTTATGATTGTGCATCGATGCTAATGTTGGATCTCAGTGCCGCGTTCGACACAGTGTCTCAACATTTTGCTAGAGAGACTCTGGAATGGTGGGGTGTAACATAAAGCACTGATATGAGTTAGTTCTTTTTTGCAAGTGAACACATTTCAGGTGTCACACGAGCGCCACCAGTCGAAGTTGCTGCCATTGAAGTAAGGGGTGCTGCAGGGCTCCTCTTTGAGTCCAACCCTGTTAATTTGTGTGTGACCATTGGCAGACATAATTGAGAGCTAAGGCTTTACGATCGTGCCATATGCAGATGACATTCGGCTCATCATTACTTTGTCCAAAAATCCCTCTCACATTGCTGCTGCTTTACACCTCTGTTTAGCAGAGGTGGCTAAATGGATGGTCTTAAAATGTCTTAAGGTGAATGCTGTAAAGACGGGGATTCTGACCTTGGGCAACCCTTCAAAAATCTGGTCAGCTCCATGGTGGTCGAAGGAGCTGGGTCTTGTACCATACTCCAAACCCAAGGTCGAGAATCTCAGCATTTGGGTGTACGAAAAACTGTCTTTCGACACCCAAATTACTGCAGTGACAGGAAAGTGCTGTGGACTACTAAAAATACTGAGAAAAATATTGGGCTTCTTGCCTGATGCAACAAGAGTGGTTCAGGCCTTGTTAGTGTCATGGCTGGACTAGTGCACTTTCCTGTTTGTTGGAGTGACACAGGGCAGGATCAACAGACTGCAAAGAGTGCCGGTTGCTGCGGCCCAGCTCATACTGAATCTGCCAAGGCAGGCATCAATGGAGGCTGCCCTCAAGCAGCTTCTTGTGGCTCCCAGTGAAACAGAGATCCTCCTTTAAAGCCTTGTACTACTGTAACAAAGCCCTGAACAACAAAGGCTCGCAATATTTGCAACCGTTTGTCAGATCTTATGTACCGTCAAGAAGCAGGGGAGATGCTGGCAATTGTTCCCAGGGTCAAGAGGGTGCATATGGGCAGAGCTCGTTTGCCTACCTGACACCTAAATTGTGGAAGGCTCTGCCCCTAGCAGTTCGTCCGGCCCAGTCTCAAGACCTGTTCAGGAAGAAACTTAAAACCTGGCTTTTTGGCTCATGATGTGGGCGAGTTTGACAATTGCATTGATGCTGGGGGTCACTGATACCTAGCGCTGGGACACCTCATTTGAGAAAGCTCTGCCTTTAGAAGTCTCATTCTTATTATTCATATTTATCTGACCGTATTAGGAAAAATTCATTTTTTTCCTGAATTTGAGTATTATCTAAACCATTATTCCTTTAGCTTTTCAGACGCTACTTTATGTTTTGGGACCCAAGTTTGAATGGGTTTTTTATTTGTTGTGGTGGCATATTAAGCATATATGCGGTCATCTGCTTAACTCCCTTTGTATCAAGATTTCACTAGACATTATTAAATGAAACGGAAACACCGCAATGTAGTTGACCGTTACTAAGGCACATATGTAGCATCAGCCAATCATAGGTTTATAAGGCACATTGCCTTCTCAGCTTGCGTAGTGAGTGAGAAATCCACAGCTTCTACCAGTACCTTCAGTATTTAACAAATCTGTGACAATAGCTATTTAAAGGTAGGATTCGATGAATTGTTGTGTAAGAAATGATGTATTTGTTGAATAGTGATCCATTCTCAGTTGTAGGTAAGTATGTGTCCCAGGTACCAGGCTTAAAGGGACAGCCATAACAGTGGAGACAGTTAAAACACTGTAGAGAAACCAGCATTAGCAAAGTCAATAGGTGTTGCCTATGAAAGAGCTATTGGCTTTGGTGCACAACATGGCTAAAACACGTTGACAGTGTGGCTGCTGTTCAGCATTGTTAAAAGGAGTGTCGCGGAGTGGAGTGTCGCGGCCTAAAGAGTTGCCCGTGAAGTGGCCTAGGGTGAAGTGGCTTAAAGAGTTGCCCACAAAACGTTTTCAATTGAAATAATCTATTCTGAAACATTAGCACAGTTCATTTACAGACATTTAATTATTTTTGTTTGCAAGAAAAAAGGCTTTACTTTCACATCCCTACACGGTCTGATAAAACCTCTCACTTTGAAGCTGGAGAATGAAAACGAAACCACAAGTTCCTTCTGAAGACGGGCCTAGCATTTTCACCTCTGTGTTTGAATGCCCAGCAAATTTGACAAGATAAGTACAAAATTTAAAGGCCTGTTTACAGAACGCGAGCGCTCGTGGAAGAATACAGTAAACAGTCTGTGCTCCACGAGAAGGATAAAGACATGTTGTACAGCCTAAAACCAATAAAGCCAGCAAATAGAAAGCAAGCAAATGTGAGTAACACAGCCAATGGTAAACATAAGCGAAATGCATTCTTAGGTCAGCTTTGTAAAGAAGTATTTAGCAAACCAGACAGCTGTGCTGTCTATTAGACTTTGACCTAAAAAGTACCCTGTTGTAGAAAACGTGTATCTGGCCTACATGCCCTTGGGTGGTGGTGGTGATGGGCGTTTATCATCGATTATTTCCAAAATAAATAAAAATATTCTATAAACAAAAAAAAAGTATCCTCCAAATATTAGAAGTTTGGCTGACTAGGACTGTAGCAAAGTGCAGTGTTCTCGATTGTTGCAGTTCTTGCTTCCAGTTAGTGTTTTTGGCGGTCTATTA
This sequence comes from Triturus cristatus, assembly GCF_964204655.1. Classification (NCBI taxonomy): domain Eukaryota; kingdom Metazoa; phylum Chordata; class Amphibia; order Caudata; family Salamandridae; genus Triturus; species Triturus cristatus. The sequence continues at coordinate 226,789,580 of NC_140581.1, forward strand.
AAGCAAATGTCTTGGGGTCGAGCCCCTGGCAGGGACGAATGAGGATCTTGTCATTTTCAGAACAGCTTGATGGATTAAAATGTTGTTGTTGGTAAGGTTATGTGGGTGGAAATAGGCGGTGCCAGAAGCTGAGTTGGATTTAAAGGCATTTGGATTAATGAGGTGGTAGCTCATGATCACATCTTTTGTGAGTTTTCTTTAAATACTCGGATCTAAGACTGGTGTGACGTTAACCGAGGGACTAGCTTTTTAACCCCCTATCCTCGGTTAATTGTATTCACTCTGCAAGTCATTAAAAATGTACGTTAGAAGGAAGTTTGTTCAATAATTCTATTTTGATGTCTTTTTAATTAACGGAATGCAAAATTATTGCGCATTGTATTTGTGGGCTTTTCTTTGCTCTTTACGAAAGATGTGTTTTTATGTAGAAAGAAGTATCCTTGGTCTATTAGAATCACTATCTTTTTGTCAGGTTTTGCTGCCCTCCATTTTAACCTCTGCTGTAATCGGGAGCTGAAGTGACTTCAACTACTGTATGCTCTGCCTAATCTCTTGCCTCAGCACTGCAGCCTCGCTTCTCTGACACTGGTCTAGTTTGAGTTATATAACTAGGCTGACAATCAAACGTGTATTAAAATTTACAAGCTAGCATAACCAGGGGTGCATCTGTCGTGTCATGGCAAAACGGTTGCCCTAGTTTTCAGTCCCATACTCCACCCCCAAGAGGCGTCTCTCGTCTAGAAGATCGGAGACTTTTTGTGGGGTAAAATGCATACCTAATAGAAGATTGGTGGCTAAGCAGCCAAGTTTAAATGACTCTTTTCTTTGTTTTTCACTATTTTTGTATTGGTATTAATTGTTAAGGTGAAGTATTTTTTTTTTTTTATTGGTAACATTTTGGATTTCCTCTGGGTTTTTTTATGCTTGCTTTTTCCCATTTAATGATTTTATTTATGTATGTACTCTTTTTTTTTTTTTTTTTTTTTTTTTTTTTTTTTTTTTTTCCCCCCCTACAAATTTTGAAGCTGGTCTGTTTTTTTTTTTTAATGCGTTTTTAAACTTTCTGCTCTTGCTTGTGATGGAGCAGGTAGAGCAAAATATTGTATACCTCCTCTATTTTGCATGAAAAGACTAACTATATAACTTACTGATTATAATTTTACTAACGGTGTGTGATACTAATTCAACCTTTTGCATACACAAATTACACGTGGGAAATTGCTATTTGCATGGCAAAATAATGATTAAAATACGTACGCATATTAATAGTAGTACATGTGGTAATAGATATAGCATGATTTATGGTGCTTATGTGATGGATCCTAAAGGTGATTATTACCGCTTTAAATGTCGCTATATGCTAGGAAAATACTAATACATAAAGGGATTAGTGAGGGTATAACATTAGAATCAACATTTCTTTGTATTGATTATTCTTTTATGTTTGTTTCACTTAAGTTAGCATTTGGGCCTACCCCAAAATGGAGTCGAAAATCGAGTTCAGAAGTGGCCATCGTCTCGTGAGCGCAATACCTACTGCGCAGACTCGAATGGCTCTGTGAACTTCCTGAAGACCCGAGCACCCAATGTCCTCGGTCAAGGATAGGATCTTAGTGGACAGCCAAACCCCGGACAGTAAAAACAAGTAAACCCAAAACATTGTAACATAAGGACTATGTCATCTACGGAAGTGAACCAGCAAAATCCATGAGAACTTAAATAAGTAAAAATTCGGACGGTTTCAATCGACCAATCACAGACTTTCTCCGCCTAAAAATGTTTCATGTTATCCCGAAATGTATTATAAAAAAGTAGTAGAATAGGGAGGGGCGTTCTTCTTGTCCTGGCTCGTTCCAATTTCCTGACGTCTATGCTGGCGATGACATATGCTTGCACGATTTCTGGTCCTATGGAGATCTTTGGGGCTGTAACGTGCTGAGCAAAGAACTTTCAGACTTTGAGCTTTGGCCTGCTTTATTTGGACAATTTAACGGCTAATTCGATTATGCAGAGCCAATGAATTAGAGAAAACCCAGATAGCAAGAATAGGTAAATATAATGATCTGCGATTTGAATAATTGATCTAGAAATTCTAAAACTTTTGATGAAACAAATGTTAATATTAATTGCAAACAAAATTTAGATAAACAAATATTAATTAACAAAAATTATGAGTTTGTGGTTTTTTGCTAAAGAAAATAAAGGATTCTGAGTCTTAAAATGTGTTTTAGCTGGTTCTAAATCACCATCAACCAATCCAACTAATTGGTCCTTCGACCAAATGGGGTGGAGTGCCTTGATGTTTGGGATTAGGAATCTGTAGGTGGCGAATGTTAATGTATATTCTGTAAAATAACTTTTTCTTCCCTATAGGTTATAAGGTACCCCCCACATGTGCAGCGCGATATCTTCATCCCTCCTGTGTGCAGACTCGCGAGTGGAGACGTGTGAGTTTTGGTGTTATGGGCCCCACCAATGACTGACTGTGTGAATGAGCTAGTGTGAAGTTGGGTCTGCGATGCAGGGAGAATAGTTGTGTGTATATATAAATTCCCCTTTCTCTCCGGTCTCACGCTGGATCACTTGCTAAAACTTGTAGTGGTAACAGAAAATGCTTGTTTGAGGATAGGCCAAACTGCTAAATCTAAATGTAATCCAAGGCTTCACAACCTCCCCCTCTCAACCCACCCCCTGCCCCCCGCATCTTTTTTTTTTTTGTCTGCAAAAGTGCGATTATTAAACTATGCCACCTTTTGTTTAATATGGATAATGTTTCCAGCCTTTTTCTAAACAATGTAGCAGATTATTTGGTGTACAAACTCCTAGATGTTTCCACTATAGCTGGAAGGAGGGTTCTGTTACTACTGTTTGGGGATGATGCAGTATTGATAGTGCGAACAGAAAATACAACCCACAGGCTATTAAAGCGTTTTGAGGATTACTGCAACAAGAAATCACTGACCATTTATGGCAGTAAACCGAAGAGCATGGTATTGAGGCTGTCCTCCGTAGAAGCCTTTGATCGTGTGCCCATAGAAATCGTTAGGCAGTTTGATTATCTAGGGGATCCGGTCTGCAGAGAACTTGCACACAGGTAGCCCCTTACAGAAAGCAACTACATTCCTGGTACAAATGGCCGGGGCAGTTATGAAGCTTGGGCATAAGGCAAAGGTGCCAGAAGTATTAGTGCTATCCTGAAAATATATAAACAATAGGCAGTGCTTCATGGGGCAGAGCTCTTCGGTATGCGAATGTACGTCCACTGTAAGTGACTGAGAATAACTTCCTAAGAGCTTTGTCTAGGTTGGGGCCGGGCACTCCCTTACTGGCACTCTAAGCGGAGGTTAGTTTTACTCCAGTATTAGAAACAGCAACCCTTAGGCCAATGCTCTGGGTCAGGCTGGTAAGAAACCCAAGGGCAGCAATATACTTAAAAACCCTGTAAGAAGCTTCCTCCAATGGTGGCTGTGTGGGGGGTGGGGGAGCACATTGTCGTCCCATGTGCAGAATGTTCTAAATGAGCTGCAGATAGTCCTTGTGAGCAAATCCCTGTCGAGTAAGACTGGATACTGCAGATGTGATCAAGACCAATAACACAAATGCATGCAGATAAGGAAGTGTCTCGCGTTGAGGCCAGGATCCATCTTATTTGATGACTTTAACAACGCTTCTGGTCCTTTCTTTACTGGTTATTTGGAATCTATATACCTTGAGCTTAAACAAACTCTGTATGTAAAATACAGACTGGGTATTTTGACCACCAGGGATTATTTAATCTGTTTTCCCAGGCTCGCTGTTGGGTTGGACCACTTTGACTGCAGCTTTGAAGGGACTAACCTAATAAAGTTAGAACAAACAAATGTTATGACCTATTTGGGGATTGTCTTAGAAAGCAAACTGAGCTGGAAGCCCCAAATTGATATCTTATCCCTCAAGTTTGCCCAGCTCTCCGGGTGTTTGGTGAAAGAACAGAGACTGTCTCAGACCAAAAGGATAGGTCCAGCAATAAAGATTTATAACTTCAGGATTAGTTCGGTGATTCTTTATGGCGCGGAACTCAGGGGTTTTGCAGACCTATCTTCTCTGGTCAAGGTGCAAAACAAATTTTTGAAGAACCTTACGGGTCTCCCAAGCTCAAGCCCCATGAAACCATTATTATTGGATCTTGGCTGTCATTCAATCGACGACATTGCCCGGTTCAAACCACTGGCCTTATGGAGAAGATTGTGGACTATTCCGGAATTAGCCCCATATGCCAAGGCCATCCTGGATGTTCGTTCTATCCTGGGTTCTGGAAATATAGCATGGTTTAAGCAAGTTAGATTGCTTTTGGAATCTATGGGCTTGGGAAACCTGTGGTCTGACCCTGCTAATAACCCCTTTCCCCCTAAAAAATTATTTAAAAGATTATGTTGGTCCCAGTTACACCAGAAACAGTCCAAATCTCGGCAACGTCACTGACCGGCATGTTCCTTGAGTGTAAAAGCGACCCATTACTAGAAGATTACTGGGATACCATCAGCAGGTCCAGCGACAGGAAACTATACCACCAGCTAAGGGTTGGTTCCCTACCCACTAGATTGTTTACCAAAAATTGGAAGGGGGAGGTGACTGAATCCTGCCGTTGGTGTATTGATCGTAGGGAATCGGTTGGTCATATATTCTTTGAATGCCCGGCTTATGCAGTCCCTTGGGCGAAATGGCTTAAACCCATTTGCCGCAATATGGGCACTAGAGTGGGATTCGTGGCCCTAAGAATTTTAAGATATGACACTAGCGAACCCATTGTAATTGCTGTGGCCAAATTTCTAGGATGGGTTTGGATTATTAGAACTAGGACTTAATGGTAACCATGTGATGTGTTTTTATCTAGTTTTTATTCTGTTTTTATTCCTGTAATGATTTTATCTTTTTGTATATTTATGGAACTTTTTTGTTGATGTTCGGTGGACGTTTTTTATATTGTACTGTCTTTTATGATTAATTTAATCGAAATAAAGACAAATTGAATTGAAAACCTAACTCCTTTTATTCTGTTTTACAAAAAATGCGACACTGCACGGCGGCAGCTGCGGCTCCTTCCCCCTTTTTTATTATACAGGGTTAAGTATGTTAAATTGGCACTGGTGCTTTGTGCTAGCTCAGATTATTTGCATGTGCTTAACTACGTAGCATCATTTTTAGTGGCTATGTGGCCACGCCTGAGAGAGCTGCCCTCCACGATAGGTATCAATCCAGTCAAATAATCCATGCGGAGCTCTTTCTTTCTTTTATGAGTTATAAATTAATGCCCAAATTGTATACTTTCCTAATGTTCCTCTGCACATGCACTTTAACATATTTTTGCTCTGCACTGATGAATTGAGTGTTTTTTATTGAATTGAATACCAATAAGTTAGCTAGCATGTTCTCTCTTGTTTGCACTAGCACGTGGCACTTTATTGCACTGTTCAGAACAAGGTACTTCACACATTAATTGGCACTAGCATTGTGGCATTGTGGCATTTTATTGAACAGTATTCGAATCTGACCTTTTGTTTCCTAGATTCCTTTATTTCTATGTCCTATAATACTGCAAGTGCTTGCCAGTATGCCAGTAATATTGTAAGGCTTCATCCCTACTTGCTTAAGACTGTACACTCCTTACTTCTAGGTCCAGCAAAGTTGTAAGTGCGTGTCACAACGCCTAAAGTTCCTGGGCCACTATCGGATAACTGGTTATCTGGCTAGCCAACTGTCAAACAGGCGTACTCTTAATTACAATAGCACGGGGCACTTTACATTACTGCCAAAGCACTGTCAGATAGGTCCTTACCAATAGCGAACCTTGCCACGTGGCTTTCTACAGAATACCCTTGGAACTTGCCCTCTCGCACCCAGCATATGCTAGGAATGACCTCTGACTTATTGCGTTTAAGCTTGTTTATTACCTTTCAATTTTTAGGCTCACTAACTGCACGTGCTCTCTTTGTGAAATTGTTCAAGAGAATGTTAGCGGTGCTAACATTTCTGACTTGTGATGTAACTTTTTAAATAATTGTAAAGATTTTACATTATCATAAAATAAAGCTTTTACTTTACTTGCTCTCCTAATGTTCCTCTGCACATGCACTTTATCGTATTTTTGTTCTACACTGATTAATTAGTTGATTCTTTTTATTGGAATTAAATACAGTGCTCAATGCACCATGTCACTATGCTGCCCAGTTGATTGTATTGCAATCGCACGTTTTTTAAAGAAAGTGTTATACCCTACTTAATTGTATAACATGTAGTCCAGCCCTGCTGCCACTAGCTGCTCAGCCAGAGCGTGAGATGGTCATAGAATGTTGGTGTGCCTGTGATGCATGGAATGCCTGGGTGTCTGAGTGGATGAGTGTTGGCAGTTGAAGATGGGCTGAGCAGCAAGGGAGGCTGCTCCTGGTGGGGCTGGTACCACACTAGGCTGGCTGGAGTAGAGACAGTTGTAACCTGAACTGGAAGATGAATAAAGAAGACTGATAATACATACTGGCTCCAGTTGTCTTTCTACAGAGATTATAACATTCATTTTGGCGACGAGCGGACTTGAACCCTAGAGAATCTTGGTGAACCACTGAAACAAAGGAACTACAAAGAAAAAAAAAAGAGAAACCAGGAGACTGCTACAAGTTAACACATCTACAAAGAAAGCATTCCCAGGCAAGCCAGCGCCAGCCCCACCAGTGTCCTTACCAATGGACAGCCCACAGAGCAGTGTCATCACAAAGGACACTACAGCCTGGGAATACTACAGCCACATAAAGGATTACAGTGAGTTGGAGGAGTAGCTAAGCTACAGCCGCATCTGGTGTTCCATCCACAACGTTTGCCATATAAAGGATTACAGTGAGTTGGTGGAGTAGTTGCACTACAGCCACATCTGGTGTTCCAGCCACGTTGTCACCTACAAAAGGGTTTGGTGAGCTGGATGGGTAGCTTCTCTACAACCAGTTGATGGTGTTCCAGCCACATCGCTCTTCAGAGTCTGCTGTGTTTCTAAGAAAAAAAGTAAAATTTTGAACAGCGTGCAATGCCTGCACAGATGGAGAATATTTGGTGCTTAACAAACGTCAGCACCTACTATCGTTATTGCCAAGGTATGTGCTCTGATAACATATGGAAGGACATTAAAGCTAGTAAGATATGACGGATGTACAGAAGCGGCATATCTGCCCACACTGTTTTGCACTCTAATCTCAGTAACGAAGTGGGCACATCAAAGGGGCCATAGGAGGCTCATGGATGTTTCTTCATATTTGCATCGATGAGCGTATTTTTACTTCAGTTCACAAAAACCACAGTGAGCAGTGCAGGTGTGCTGCTCGTTATGTTGTGCGCTGGAGATATGGTGTCTATTTTGTGAATTCTTATTTGCACTGCAGTAGACTTTCCTGTGTCATGCGGAAAATAAAAACGAAGTCGGTGATTGCCAAGCACAGGCTGAAATTCGGTGATTTCCAAGCACAGGCTGAAATGGTGACATTTTCTACGTTTTTAATGGGAGACGTGTGGTAATGCAGCGTTCTCTGGTTATCCCCTTTACCGGTGCAAACATCGTGGTAAGCCAATTTGTTTTAATTTTTTACATTTTGTGGCTGCCCCTTGGACTCTTGGCAGTTTAACCGCAGCCTTCACTTTCAAATTTAGTCTTGTCACGAGACAAGCTATGCACGCGTTTACCTTTGTTCAGCAACAGGGTCGCGTGCAGTCCTCTGTCGAAGTTCTCTTTGTTCTCCATCGTCGGTGTGACGTGCACGGCTGCCACGACTCCGTCTTCTGGCTCTTGAGGATGTTTTGGCGCACGGATGTACCGTGAGCCACTCTGCAGCGACGTCGACAGCGTGCCGCCATTTTGTGGTTGGTGCCCGCTATTGTCTTTTCCCCTTTTGGTAGTTCCTGTGTGCGGCAGAGTTGCCAACCACGCGCCTACGTTAGTGCCAACCACACTGTTTCTGGTCTTCTAAATAAAGTTTTAGTCTAACAACGGTTCGTCTGGGACAACGCGGTGTTCGTTAGGGGAATACAGGTTGAAGAATCGTCTGACTACCTGGAATTCGGCACAACAAGTGGAGGAATACACCGTGTGGAATGGTGAAGAACCAGTTTTGCTGCACACAGTTTGTCTATGTTTTTGCTTACTAAGCTTCAGGTACAAAGGTGCCCTGTGACTCTCACATGTTTATGTGGGCATAATATTTTCTTTAAAGAATGTTTATAGAGTGTTGTTTATTAAAGCTACAGTGTTCACATTTCTCAGAGGTTAAGATAGTGAGATTATCTTCCACAGCACATCTTTTGTCGTGATGCCACAGTTTCTCGCTTTATGGGGGGGTGTCCTTAAGTCCTGTGGGTGGTCATCACATTGTTCCCACACACGAGGGAAGGTTGTGGTTTACAGCCGTTTGTTAAGTCACGTTTGTTACTCTCATATGGGGTATGTAACCTCCACAAGGGGGTTAAGACCTCTTTTCGTATTTGTTTGGTTACTCCTACATGGGGGTATGTAACCTCTACAAGGGGTTTGGAGTTCCTAGGTTAACCCTCACACTGGGTTGGGTTATGGCTTAGTCCATAAATATTTAGGTTTGGTTACCCCTACATGGGGGTAGGTAACCTCTACAAGGGGTTTGGAGTACCTAGGTTAACCCTTGCACTGGGTTTGGGTTATGGCTTAGTCCATAAATAGTTGCGCGCAGTACTAATGTACATCCCTTCACGGGCGTTTTTGGGTGACGACCCATATTCATGTTTGTTTCCCTTTCTCCTGGGGATTGTAGTTGCAGAGTATGCTATTTTAGTGCTACTCTAGGTTATGCTTTTGGGCATTGGTTTTGTGGGGTCTTTTACCCTTTGCGTTGTAGTCCATTACGTCACAGTGTTTGATAAAAAGAAAATGCTTCAAATGTATGTCTGGTAATGCTAAACTTGCTTCAAAATTCTTTATAATCTCTTTTTAGGGAGGGATGGGAGATATTACTGTTCAAATGTATGTATCTTGTCCGTCTTTTCTTGCTTTAATGGTTATTTCTCCTGGGATGTTTTATCTTATGTCTGCATCCGTGAGATTTGTTCCATTATTCATTTTTCTTGTTGATAGTTCTTGCTTGATGTTATATCACTTTCTTGTTTTGTTTTCTTTGGAGAAAAAGGGATAATGTTATACCCTACTTAATTGTATAACATGTAGTCCAGCCCTGCTGCCACTAGCTGCTCAGCCAGAGCGTGAGATGGTCATAGAATGTTGGTGTGCCTGTGATGCATGGAATGCCTGGGTGTCTGAGTGGATGAGTGTTGGCAGTTGAAGATGGGCTGAGCAGCCAGGGAGGCTGCTCCTGGTGGGGCTGGTACCACACTAGGCTGGCTGGAGTAGAGACAGTTGTAACCTGAACTGGAAGATGAATAAAGAAGACTGATAATACATACTGGCTCCAGTTGTCTTTCTACAGAGATTATAACAGTAAGCCCTTGTATTTCTCAGTTGTTTTGAATTACAATTTTAACAGTTGTAAGGCCGACAGCTGAAACAATAAATAATAAAAGTTAAAAAACAAAATATGGATGATGTGTATCGTGCTTTGTTGAGTTGCGTGTATTAAATATATGTAGGATATTAGTGCTTGTTTGTTGGAGATAAGGTCATGACATTGTCAACAACAGAAGTAGACTAGCAGTCATTTGAATTCAGCTTCCTCAGAACAGTTGAACAACAGCACAACCTCGGAAATGCAGTGCAGAAGGGCAGCTCTAGTCTTTTCGTCACAAGTAAATTGAAAGTTGCAAATGTTAGTTCCAGCCAGGAGCTGCCCAACACCGTCAGTAGTTTCTCTCGCCATCTGACCCTCTTGGCTTCCCTGTTGGTTCCTTCAGCATGAAATCTCAGAAGTGTTGTATAAGGTGTATTAGAACATTGGAATGTTGGGAGCTCCATTGAAAACAATGGAGTGCTACAGGGCTTCTAATCGCCAGTAAAAGCCCGGAGAATCAACATTCCAATGTTTTCCTTCACAGCTGTTGCTGTGAACAAAGGCCTCTCGAATCCCCTCAGGCTCCATAAGGCCTTTGTTTTATTTTTTACAACAGTCTGCTCTCTAGTGGCGGAATGTTCTAATAGCCTTACAGTCCTCTGTAGCAGGCTATAGCGACGTTAAAGTCCTGCTCCCTTGTTAAAAGCCCTCGCCTTCCGCTTGGGCCTTTAACGGCTGGTATAGCCCACTACATGGGGTATAAGGCTATATTAATGACTTGAATTAACAGTTCTTCACATTCTCTAAATTAGACAAGGTAGGAACACACTTAGGCAACAGGTACTACTTTGGGGCTATTGAAAAGCTTTTAGTGGACATATTGGGTTTATGGCACAAACTCACTACAAAGTGAAACTGTTCAGGTCTTCTTGGGAGATAATCCCATAAGAGATCATTTTCGGCTAAAAAAATCGTGCACCCTTGAGCATCTAAACCTTGCTTTTCTTGAAGGAACATTATTTTAAGAATGTAATTTTTCAGTGTCTCGTTAATTTAAATTTCTGTCGCCTGTTGATCATTTCACTTAGAATTGTCTAATTACATATGGTTAGACATCCATAACATTTTTAGTGCTTTTACAGTGTAATGGTTGAAAGAAATGAGTAGTAAGGATATGCATTTGTGAAAAGATTTGAATTCCTTACTTTTGTTAAAATGGAGCAGTGTCATTGTGTAGCCAAATGAGTTTATTCTTAACGGCATGGACCGGGACTCTCCACAATGCTGTTAGTCTCATCAAAGCAGTCCCAGCTACTGGTATATGACAGAACTCATGTCAGCAACTGCTTCCCTTTTGGATTAAAACACGTCTCTTGTTGTTTGGTTCTGACATCATGGATTTTGTTACCTCCAGTGCAACTGGTGCTAGTACTGATGTGAGAGGCCAGTTCCGTGTTTTTTTTCTATTCATCTGATGGTATTGGGGGACCGTTTTTCTTGCTTGCATAATTACCCCTGGTACTTGCTCCCAGACGTGGAGTGATCCAGGGTTTCCCTATAACAGATCTCACATTCCACCAGCAGTGACTTTCTCTCATTTTGTAGATGCCGTTCATTGTGCCTACAAGCCAGACCGCGATCTCGTCGTTTGGATACTTTATAGAAAACTCCATTACAAAGTAGTCTGATGCGCACCCAGAATGGTTTCTTTTGGGGCTGAGGTCCTCTTTCCTAAAATGAGTTTAGTTGAATGACAATAGTCTCTGACCCTGTACAGCAGCTTGCTGCTTTTTTGGCAAGGTTCGTGCTATAGAAATACCATATACTTACATATACCAGACATTTCTTAAATTAAGAAAAGGGGTAATGCAGCGCAGCACTGACATGACACATCCGTCTTTCTTTCTTTCTGCTTTTTTTTTTAATGCGGGGGAAAAGCCAATAGGTCTCACCTTTGTGAGAGCTTTTGGCTTTTTCAATGTGTTTCAGCCATGTGGTTCAGCATGTGCAGCATGGCAGAAACGTAGGAAAAAAGTGTTATGATGTTCCAGTGCTGGCCGTGTCATAGTGCTTTCTTTCCAGATATGACGGGGACAGATATAGTGCTTTTTCTGGTGGGGCGGGGGAAGCAACAATGGGTGAAGGGGGGGATGGGTGAAATTGGGAAAGCAATTAAGAGGGAAAGGTAGGGGGGGGGGGAAGCAATTTGACATGGCCAGCACTACCCATATCTGTGTTTTTCTTTCTGTTGAGAGGTTACCGTTGCAAACATCAACACAGGAGAGAGGCAATGGGACCGGGCAAGCAATAGTGGAAAGAGATGCATTAGTTTTTTGTTACTGTATTTGGGTGTTAAACTGGTACTACTAAGGTGAAACCTTTACCCAGACAGTGTTATTCTGACAAAAATAACAGAATAATAAGGTAATACTATCACAAAATGTGCTGCATTAGTTTGCATAATTTACGTTTTTTCCACTCAATTTAGTCAACCCTGCCGCATAATCCGGTTCTCCCCTTCCACATAATTCGGTTCTCCCCTTCCACATAATTCGGTTCTCCCCTTCCACATAATTCCAGTGACCCAGGGTGTAGGTCACACCGCCGGGTGCCAGTCATCACGTAATGGGCAGCTGCATTCGGGATCAGTTGAAGGTGACTGTGCAGCTACTTGGATGCAGAAGGATAGAGGGAGTTGCCATTGCCCTGATATGACTGGGCAGTGTATTGATGACAGGTGCATGTTAACCTGTCAAGTGAATTCATAATTTCAGAGTCTTTAGCTGCAGAGATCTCACATTTATCATTTTGGATACCCGAGTATCAAGCCACAGTTTATCGTTGATCTACATACCCAGGTATTGAACTGCTTTGGCCAGAGTGGATAATGAACCCATCACATGTTGCTAGAGGCTGGCCCTTCCATTTGCCTCTGATTGAGCAGCTTGCCTATGCTAGCATTGGGTTTAACATGTGGTCAGCGGGTAGTTCTCCATTGACTGAGTCAGATGAGGTCCGGAGCACCTCTGGCATGGTGGATTCAGTTATAAGAAGTTAATCAATATTCACCAATATATCTAAGTGAAACTGACAGATCAAGAAGTTTGGGTCCCAGATAAAGGTTTGGTGTTACGTTAGAGCCCGAAGAGTCGCTAGGTGTCATCCATGTATTGATAAAATCATGTCCCTACAAGATAGAGTAATTTATCCAGGGCCCCGATTAATAAAGCCCTCTGTCCTCACACCTTAAACATGATTGTACAGCCAAAGCTTATTTACAACACATCCACCCAACCGAGAACACAACATCCAGAATATACCGCAGTCGAAATCCGATTCCGTTCAATGATGCAAGCCCCAGATTCATGTGGAAAGATCAAAGGAGTACCGAAAGCACAACGAAGACATATCAGTGCAGCTATATGTGCTGTATAAATGCTAATAACAACAAATAAGCTATGGTAAGAGAAATGTATGGCATAGAACACGCATACAAAGCATCGAGAAGAGTGGGCAACAAGTAATTAAAGGGTTGCTTGCTTGAGACGTCCTTTTAGTTCCAAAGCCAAATCTGCCTATTTAAACATATTAACTAAACATTAATTAATTTAGGCATCAGCTCTTGAAGCAGCCTTGAGACGTGTAATGATTTCTCAATAAATAAAATAGCAACTGGAACACTTTCCTGGTTTAAAAGGCCATGTTATATTTTAAACATGTCCCATTTCCTATACCAGTCCCCTGTTCCAAGATGTAACAAGAGCACTGGTTTGGTGCCATTTTATAGAAGCTTGTACTCAGACGTACAGCGTTTAGCTTTTAAATGCAGGCACATCCTAGAAAATACCTCTCCCAGTCTGCAGCTGCTGACACCAAGTGCCAGGAGACGCCATCTGAATATTAAGGCGTGGCCAGATTGCTTCAGGGAGGTTTTTAAGATGGCACAGTGCAAATAAGCTTGCCCTTCACCTGCGTTAGCACATTTTGGGTATTTAGACGGACGGAGGCAATGGTTCTTAGGACATGACACTAGTCAATCCTGACTGACAGCTGTCCATCCCCATCGGCTGGTCCGGGCCATCGGCCTGTTTCTACACACGCAAGACATCAAAGCCTACTAACCGAATGTACTTCTAGAGCACAAAATGCGCAATTTACTATTTTCTACTGCGAGGAAAAGAGATCACGCTACAGGAAGCCACGTACACTTACTCCTCAGTCCTGGGCCTACAGCAGTAGCAAATCTTTTCAGACTACAAAAAATATATGGGTTTAGTAAAACTGAAAAAGGAGTTGAAAATGACTGTGTGGATGGATGTCCGTCTCCGCAGGAAATAAAGATAACTGTGTGGAAATGTGTAATATTTTACTTAGCATAAGCGACAACCATTTGGACTGTTGTGTCCATTTCGTTTCCTACATAATTCTCCCGTCCTCTGCTGCTTGTCTTTTCACTCTGCTTGTGTTATCTATTTTAGTTGACTTCCTGACTCTGCCAAAGCAATGTACGTGCTGAGGGTTTGTAGCTGCCAGTGCACCTGGTCTCAGATGTCAACTGTCGACCATTTACTGCTGCCATAAGCATTCCTGCTGCCCCTCCCACTTTGCTGACCACGTAGTTATTCATCTGCCCTTGTTTGCTGATGACGATTTCTAAAACTTGTTCTTACTATTTCTGTTCACATGCTTACATTGCAGAAAACCGGTATAAAAGGGACGACGGTTTGTGAATTCAGTGTACTACCTCCTGCAGCACTTGTGTGTTGTGGATGTGGTCCCACTCATGAGTGATTAATAAACTTATTTATTCCAACTCCAGTGCCGATCTCTATTTTGTTGGTCTTTGGACCTGTGGACAAGAGGGTGACCCTGCACCAGTGTGCCTACTTTTAGGCACATTTCCACAACTGTACTCCTAAAGCGCACTCCTCGTGACCTATTGCATGTTCCCAAAGGTGAGGCAGGACAGATAAAAAGTCATCAATTACTCTCCCGGATGAAGGAGAGTAGGTTGATTAGCCGACTCTCGCTTGTGCCGAGGACCAACGGAAACAAGATGACAATTCATGCCATCATTTAAGGCTCTAGGCTACCACAACGACTGGAGTCAAGGAAGTGATACTCTTTCCTTCACGGGAAGAGCAGTGTGCCCACTCTGTGCTCTCAATGGCAGTGGGGAGTGGGACTGGGCCAAGTACTTTCCTCTACCCTACAGTACTGCCTCAGTAATCTCTGTAGTGTCTTTGTGAGTTAGAGATGATGGGACACTTGCGGTTCCTAATGGATGTTTGGGAGTGATGAATAGAGTTCATGTATAGAACATTGAGTGCGCAGTTGCATGTTGAGGAATAAAGACATGTAATATGAAGCTCTGTTTGCTGCATATTCATTTATGAGTAGCCAGGCTGTAGAGGACGCTACAACTGGCGACAAGATAGGGGGATACGTAACCCGAAGATTGACAGTGCTCTCCCAGAGAGTTTGTTGTGGTCCAGCAAACTGCTTATACGTGCCTTATGTGCCTTAGTTGAAGAGGAGAATCGAAGTTTGGTGTATGGAGAATCAAAGTGCCACTCCAGCCACTGTGAAGCATTTGACGATAACAAAAGCCTCACTGAGAAGTTTACTCATCACTGTCAAGAAATCTGCTACTACAGCCGTGAAAGAGGTACTGCGCCACTATGCAACACTGAGATCTGAATCGTATGGAACAAAAACACCAAAGGTAGAAACAACCAGGTACAGAGAAGCACTGGAATCAGGAGCAGATAAGGGCGAGAAAGCGTTAACACCGAAAACCAAATACAGAAAAGGGCTAAAGGCAGTGAAAACAAGCTTGAGAAATTATTGTGGTACTTAACCAAAAACAGAGTAAAAACAGTCATCAAATCAAATCAAAACAAGCTTTATATATGTATATCCATAAAAGCATTCTACAATAAAATCATCTTGCATTAAAAAAAAGACTACTTCATATCACAGATTTTTACCAGAGCACAATTCTTTACAAAAATAAGCACAGTATGACGTCAGGTATTAGCAGATATGAACAGGTATGGATTATGTATCAGCGCCAGGAGTCAACAAAATACATACAATTTAATATTAAATTATTAGGATAAATATTCTATTTAATAAAGTTCATAATTTAGCGATTCCAGATAGCTAAGTTCCTTTCTCCTTTTGATTGGCATCTGTGTAAAAAGGATAACCGCATTACATATTGATGCATCCTCCAAATTACAGACATAAAAAGCAGTTTTATAAGTGTACAGCTTATTAGTAATAAATATTGGGCGTAAAAACAATTTTCTGATGTCCCGATAAAGATTAGAGAAAAGTATAAAATGTAGGGTGCTCTGGGGAGTCTTACCATCACACGGGCACCTTGGTAAATTATGGCTCCACTTACCCATTTCTGGGAATGCTACTTGGAAGTGAAGCGTACTCAGCCTTAGTCTTGTCAAACAAAATCTATGCTGTACATTTCTTATAAAGATAAGGTTGGGTCCCAGAAAAAATTGGTCCCTCACAATAAAATTTAACACTTGGTTTTTTACTGAGTTCGGCAACCCTCTTATTTTCTCTCGATCGCAAAAAAAAATCCTCTTAAGCTCTGTTTTACTATGAGTCTGGATGCTCGTGGGCTCTTTAAGGGTAACTTCCACGTTGCATTCTGCTAATAGACCACCAATATAATGCAACCATGGTATATCCATATGATGATCTAATTTGAGGCAGTCCAAAAATGACCTCTTTAGTAAAATGGGCTTCTTCTTTGGTCCAGATTCGATGCCACAAAGTGAGGGCCGTTACATTAATCAAGTCACTCATATATGGTACATCTAGCTTCTTGTGTACTGTATAGGTTGGTGTTGGGATTGGGACAGCTAAAACCCCTCTCAAAAACGTATTTTCAAGTCTTTGTATTGGGGAAGTATCAGCCAAACCCCATAATGCTCCACCATAACAAGCCGCCGTAGTACACTTGCTCCCATATAATTTTAATATCTCACGTACGGGCTTGTTCCCTATTTTCTGTGAGAATCTTAAGAGCTTCACTTGATCTTAATAACTTTAGTTTACAGGAATTTACATGAGCAGTCCATGAAACGTTGCGACTAAAAAGTAACCCTAAATATGAAAAGGTGGCTGTCCTCTCAATGAAGATTCCCCCAACGTTATGATTTCTACATTTTCTTTTCATTTTCCCACATGTCATGACCAATGTCTTGTTAAGGTTAATTTTTGGGTCCCTTCTGGTCATGAAATTGGTGAAGTTATCTATTAAAAGTTGGAGGCCATTTGCAGTCCTCGATATTAGGACTGCATCATCTGCATATAATAAAACTGGGGTAACATGTTTATTAATAACAGGGGCATCAGCTTGCTGTCAAGAATTCCTGTCATGCGAGGGGAGGAAAACGGTAACCAGCAAAAACGGACTACATCTCCCAGGATGCTTAGCGGTTGATAGGTTATGTAAACAGGAGAGCTGTTACATAACTCAAGGAAAACACGCCCTTATGTAAACAGGAGAGCTGTTACATAACTCAAGGAAAACACGCCCTTATGTAAATAGGAGAGCTGTTACATAACTCAAGGAAAACACGCCCTTATGTAAACAGGAGAGCTGTTACATAACTCAAGGAAAACACGCCCTTATGTAAACAGGAGAGCTGTTACATAACTCAAGGAAAACACGCCCTATAAAGGGAGGAACCGGGAGGTACAACGCTGTCGGATATTGTGTTTACACCGACGTACCTGCTTAGTGAAGAGCAGTGTTCCGGAGTGGTGCTCCAGTAAGGCAAGAACGGAGGTAGGTCGAGTCGTTACTCCCTGGGCCGTGTCTTGCCCCATCGTCACCTGTGAAGGACCCGGAAGCTCTACCGGATAACCATTGAGCTTCGCTTTTTGACTCGGCTGAGTCAAAGCGCAGTGGCGCTTTTGCTGGTTGGAGTCGTAACTCCCAGCCCGACCAGAGATACAGGGACTGCCAGCTGTAACGCACACCAGGAGGTGTTTGCCGCGTTACAGACTCGGAAGTCCACAGGATCGATCGATCGAGCGGCTGCTCTCGGTTCAGTCTTCTTTGCTTGTGATTGGGGTATCGGTGACGCATCACCAGGAGGTGACTCCGCGTCCCGGTGCAGTCTGAGGAAGAGGTTGAGCGGCTGCTCCCTTCAGGTAGAGACCCCGGCTGGGTGTTTCCCTGACTCCTCGATTCTCCCCAACACTCTTCGTGCCCCTCGCAGCCTACCGATTGGCATTGTCGGCCATTTCATTTCTGCCCTCTGTTGGCATACGCCGGGATCGGCGTATATGCAGAGGACGGTTAGGACCATCCGTGCTGTGGGCTGGTAACGTACTTAGCCTGGAGGATTCCAGTGACTATAACCTTTGTTTATTCCTTGTATTATTTTTGCCTTCATTAAAATAACTAAACCTTCACAAGTGGTTGCGTTCTCATTATCGTGTCTGTTAAACGATCCTGAGACGTTCAGGGCGTTACACTTGCAAACTCTGTAATAAAAAGTCAACACCATTAATATAGAGGAACAATAAAAGAGGAGCAAGGACGCAACCTTGTCTAATTCCTCTGGTAACTCTAAAGTGCATAGTGCATTCCCCTTTTGGCCATAACGTATTTTTGAGCTAAGATGGGCATATATTAATTCTATCCTAGGATTATTTGTCAGGGTGATATAACGATTTTCTTCCATTTTAAAGGACTGTTGTAAGGGATTAAATATATTTTCAAAGTGAGTTAACCATTCTGTTTGTGTGACCAATGTATCAAACCTCACCGAAGTAGCATCTTCAAACAGTGGCTGATCAATAGTTTTCCAAAAGAGGATAGAGTTCTTTGTCTTGGCTGCTTGGATCAGATTATCCCAAGCATTTTCCCTTATTTCTATTTTTCTAAGTTTAAGGCTTGCCTATAATTCTTCCGAAGACAGCGGATTTTTTCCCTATCCCTTGGTTTACTTTTTAGTTCTGCCTTCAGATCCCTATTTAATCTGGAACAGCAATGGTTGAACCAGCGCGGACAGTCCTCCCTGCTTTATTTAATCTTGACCTTCAATTCATTCAAAATTGAATCAGAAATAATTTGAAAGGCTGAAACGATATCTATGTTACGAGATGTTGTGTCCAGACATTTATTTTTTTGGAAAGTTCTCGTTTTTTCCAATATTTTCTCTGCAAAGATTGTGGGATCTACACCTGACCACTTTATCGAAATCCCATTTTGGCCTGATGGTTTGATGTCACTTACAAGGGGGATGTCTTTACTTTATAGAATAATTTAGAGTTTAGCAATAATAAAACGGAGTGATGATTACTTAGCAAACTGGGTTATATAAAACAGTATTCAACCAAGTTCCTATAGTTTCTAGTTATTAAAAAGTGGTCAATGCATGAGGACCACCTGGACCTATTTAACACAAACTCCTTCATGGGGTCCTGGCTCCGTGATTTCCAGATTATATATGTACAGTCCTCCTACCACTACTGTGGGCTCTGTGACCCAAGTAGAATACCTGGGATTGTGAATACGGAGCTTTTGATCCCTGAAGCAGACACCACCGAAGGTGCCTGGTGCATTCCACACAACTTAAAAGTCCTTCAAGAGTTGACAAGTTTTGATGGCTATGCAAAACGAATCTCTGCCCATTCTGATTGGCCATAACGACCCTGAAGCAAGCATGTTGCAAGGACTTGCCAATCATTTGATTGGTGTAATTGCAGGTGAACAGCAGAGTCTCTCAACATCAGTAAGCTCCACAACTATTTATGCATTGGTTGCCTTCCTGAACCCACTACTTCCATTCAACACTGCTAAAAAGCAGAATATTGGTGATTGAATCGACTGCCTGGATATAAACGTTTGATTTCATAGATGACATGGAAGAAACGGATAACAAAAAGATTGTTAAATATCTCAAATTCTTCACTGAAGGTCTGTCATTATCCTACAGACAGGTAATTTACCGCATGCATTGTTCTAAATGTCCTATATTGTTTGATGGTCTGAGCAATGTTAATAAAAAGAGTTTAAAAAAAAAAAAATCTCAATCTTGCCTGTCCAATAGTGAAAAAGGTAATTCAAGAAATTACCGCAAACGGAGTCATATACCGTCAAATCAAAGACACGTTAAATCCCAAATTCAATCCGATGCCAAATCTCAATTACGAAAGATCTATTTTCAGTCAGGGTCGACAGAGGGCTGGTGAAACAATCGGCAAATTTGTTGAGGGACGTGATACATTCATCAGACACTTTAAGTTCAATGACGAAGAACCTATAAGTCTCAGAGTTATTGACAAATGTCTGTCAGATTCATTCAAATAATGAATGATGAGAGTTCACATAGCTGCCAGGGCTGATGAACGTGCTTGATCAAAAAGGTGCTGACGTGGAGGCCGGAGGTGCCCAGAATATTTCAGTCATAAACATGAAAAGTAAGCAGAAAGTAAAAAAACTGTGTGTAAATGAAAATCCACATCTAAAGCAAAGGTAAATGTCCCGCCTTCGGACAAGTATTCACAAGCTGTGGGAAGGAGAACCATTTTGTATCAGTTTGCAAGGCGAAGGAAAAGCAAAGTGCATCACGACGGGAAAACAAAATGGACGCCTGAACGTTCAAGAAGCGACGTTCTGCGCATGCCCACCAAGCCAAGCAGCAACATCTGCTGAGGCAAATCGACACAAAACTAAGTCGGTCGTCCTCTAAATCGTTGTCCAAGACTTCTTCAGCTTCCTTGTCAAGTAACAGTGAGGAAGATGGATGTGCAATGTCTGTTTACCTCCGAAAAACAAGTACATATCGGACTGGCTGTATGCAGAATCAAAGAAAAGTTGATGAGTAAAATCACAAGTCATTCAAACATTGTCCAAAATTACACAAAAAAAGTAATGGTAGCTACATACCTTTTATTATTATTGGCAGTGGTGCATCAGTAAACTCTGCCTGAGGCGAAATACAATGAGTTGCCTCCATTTCTCCATCTCACACCGTCAAAGACTAGAGGTGTATAGCAGGGCCATTAGAGAGTCCTTGTTTGTATTGACCATTTAACACAAAGACAAAAGTACAAGCACCCATTTGTGTACTTCAAGGTACTGCGTCAAGTGCCTTTTGACTCCGTTTCAATACTGTTGCTGATATGAGACTGATATCTTTGAGCTACAACATGAAAGCCCATCACGAAATAGTAAGTCAGTTCCCAGTGTTATTTCATGTATTGGGAAAACGTAATACCATGAAAGTGCAACTGCATATTAATGAGAGCGTTCGTCCTCTTGCTCAAAGACATAATTATATTTCATCTGCAAGAAGTTTTTGAGAAAGAGCTTGGGACATCACTAAGGCATGATATCATTGGGTGATCTACTGTTTCAACTCCGTGGGTTTCGCCCATAGTGGTAGTGCCCAAAAAGGACCGTGAAGGAGCTGTACAAATCTGCATTGATATGCATCAAACCAACAAGGCAATTGAAAGAGAATGGCTTCCCGGTCCGCAAATTGCCGACATGATCACACAGCTAAATAGTGCGAAGGTCTACTCTTTCCTTCAATTGGAACTTGAAGAAAATTGCAGTTACATTAACACATATTTTACCCATATTGGTTTGTTAAGTTATAAATGATTGTTTTGGTGTGTCGTCAGCTTATGACATTTTTCAAGATGTCATTCGACATATCATACAACCTGTCATGAATGTTTTCAATTACAGTGATGATATATTGGTTTTCGGAGCTACACAAAAGGAACATCATAAATCTCTTACACAAGTGTGTTGTTTACTTGCTGTTACAGGTTTAACTTTAAATGCTAAGAAATGTGAGTTCCACAAAACAGAACTCAAATTCTTGGGCCATATCTTTAGCTGGATCCGGAGTCATGCCCCCATCAGTGAAAAACAAGCTTTGTCAACCTCCAATCCCCTACATTTCTTGGCATGGCCAGTTACTGTTCCTGATACATATGTGACTTTGCCTCAGTAAGTGCTCCCTTAAGAGACTTTACAAAAAGAAAGGCTTCATTTTACTGGTCCCACGAATGTGAACAAAGTTTTAAGAAAATCGAGAATGCAATTGAGAATGCCATTGAAATGGCCTACTTTGATCCGAAACTTCATACAGAGGTGGTTGTTGTTGACTCAAGCCGATTCGGATTTGCCGCAATCCTCGACCAACACAGTGGAAACCCAAATGCTCAAAGGGATATTGTGGCATATGCAAGAAGTTTGTCACAAACTAAACGTGCCAGTTCGCAACCAGAGAAAGAAAGCTTAGCTGTAGTATGGGCTTGTGAACATCTCCACGTATTCCTATAAGGAAAGCCTTTCACTTTTGTAATGGATCATCAAGCATTGCTTACCGTCTTTGGCAACCCAAAAGCAAACATGCTTCCTAGATTTGAACGTTTGGGTTCGTGACTAAGGGAATATGACTACACTATCTTGCGCTGACCTGGGAAAGATCAAACCCCTGCTCGCTACTTTTCATGAGTGCCAGTACAGTGTCTTTGTAACCTAGCCAAAGCCTACATTAACTTCATGGTAAGGTCCAATACACCTGCCGCAATTTCATTAGAACAAATCATTGCTGCAAGAAGCAAAGACAATGTCATACTGATACTAAATACATTATTGTACATCAGACTTGGTAAAGGTACCTTTCACCTCTCACAGGTGACAACAAATATAAAAAGTTTCAAAAATGTGAAAGAAGAAATGTCTGTTACTCAAGAAGGTATTGTATTATGAGGTTCAAAAATTGTCATACGGGAGAGTCTGCACCAACAAATAATTGAAGTGGCCCATGAAGGATATCTTTGAATTGTTGTCACAAAATGAACTCTTTGAGATAGTTTGGTTTTCTTATTTTTCAGAAGAGAGTTGAAGACCTGTCATTTGTGTAATTGCTTTTCTCCGAAAACAACTCAACACGCCTTGAATATGTCTGATTGGCCAAAACATGTATGAGCGAGAAACGCTGTTGATTTCTTTGGTCCTCTTGACAATGGACATCACCTGATGGTCATCAATGAATACTCCTGTTTTGCATTGGTAGGAGATTTCTCATAGAGCACTCAAGAAAGAGTCATCAAGAGGTTAGATGGCATTTTTGCAACATGAGGTGTTCCGTCAATTCTAAAGCCTGACAATTGCCCACCATTCAACAGTCAAGAATTCAGAGACTTTTTTTTTTAATAATCATCTACATGTGAAGCATCAGACAATCACACCTCTTTGGCCACAAGCAAATGGTGTTGTCGAACACTGTATGAACGCACTTAAAAAGACCTTCCAGCTTGCTACATTGGAGAATCCTGATTTGAAGTCCGCTCTCCATGCTGCTATTCGAGCTTACCGGTGTGTGACCGTGTCAGTGTGTGTGACTGTACCTTTACCCTTTAGTTCCTGATGGACTATGTAGAACTAGGACACAAATGCTCAGGTGTGAGATATATATTCTTTCTCAAATACCACAGTTGGTTTACAGAAGAGAAAGAGAGGGGGATAGAGAGAGAAAGAGAGGGGGATAGAGAGAGAAAGAGAGGGGGATAGAGAGAGAAAGAGAGGGGGATAGAGAGAGAAAGAGAGGGATAGAGAGAGAGGGAGAGAGAGAGATGGGGAGAGAAAGAGAGGGATGGAGAGAGAGAGAGAAGGAGAGATGGAGAGAGGGAGGGATGGAGAGGGAGAGAGGGAGGGATGGAGAGAGAGGGGGAGGGATGGAGAGAGAGAGAGAGAGAGAGAGAGAGGGAGAGCTGGAGAGAGAGAGGGGGGATGGATGGATGGAGAGAGAGGGGGTAATGATGGATGAGAGAGAGGGAGGGATGGAGGGAGGGATATAGAGGGGGAGGGGGAGAGAGGGATGGGGAGAGAAGGATGGATGAAACAGAGGGAGGGATGGATGGATGGAGAGAGCGATGGATGGATGGAGAGAGAGCGAGGTGGAGAGAGAGGGGATGGAGAGATGGATGGATGGAGAGAGAGAGATAGATAGATAGGGATAGAGGGATGGATGGAGAGAGGGATGGAGAGAGAGGGATGGATGGATGGATGGATAGAGAGGGATGGATGGATGGATGGAGAGGGATGGATGGTGAGAGAGAGAGAGAGAGAGAGAGGGAGGGGGTGGAGAGAGAGAGGGGGGGATGTGGAGAGAGGGGGGGATGTGGAGAGAGGGGGGATGTGGAGAGAGGGGGGATGTGGAGAGAGGGGGGGATGTGGAGAGAGGGGGGGATGGGGAGAGAGGGGGGATGGAGAGAGAGGGGGGGATGGAGAGAGGGGGGGGATGGAGAGAGAGAGGGGGGATAGAGAGAGAGAGGGGGATAGGGAGAGAGAGAGGGGGGATAGAGAGAGAGAGGGGGGATAGAGAGAGAGAGAGGGGGGGGATAGAGAGAGAGAGAGGGGGGGATAGAGAGAGAGAGAGGGGGGATAGAGAGAGAGAGAGGGGGGATAGAGAGAGAGAGAGGGGGGATAGAGAGAGAGGGAGATATAGAGAGAGGGGGGGTGGAGGGAGGGAGGGAGAGAGAGAGGGATGGAGGAGGGAGGGAGAGAGAGAGGGATGGAGGAGGGAGGGATATAGAGGGGGATGGAGAGAGAGGGATGGGGAGAGATGGATGGATGGAGACAGAGCGGGAGGGATGGATGGAGAGAGGGGGTGGATGGAGAGGAGGGGGATGGAGAGATGGATGGATAGGGATAGAGGGATGGATGGAGAGAGAAAGGGATGGAGAGAGAGGGGGATGGAGGGAGAGAATGATGGATGAGAGAGGGAGGGAGGAATGGATGGAGGGAGGGATATAGAGGGGGATGGAGCGAGAGGGATTGGGAGAGAAGTATGGGGAGAGATGGATGGATGGATGGATGGAGACAGATGGATGGATGGATGGAGAGAGCGATGGATAGATGGAGAGAGAGGGGGTGGATGGAGAGAGAGGGGGATGGAGAGATGGATAGGATAGAGGGATGGATGGAGAGAGGGATGGAGGCAGGGAGGGAGGGAGGGAGACGGACGGATGGATGGATGGATGGATGGAGAGAGATGGATGGAGAGGGATGGAGAGAGATGGATGGATGGATGGAGAGATATGGATGGAGATGGATGGATGGAGAGAGATGGATGGATGGATGGATGGAGATGGATGGATGGATGGATGGATGGAGGGGGAGGGATGGATGGTGAGAGAGAGAGAGGGGGGGATGGAGAGAGGGGGGGATGGAGAGAGAGGGGGGGATGGAGAGAGAGGTTGATGGAGAGAGAGAGAGGTTGATAGAGAGAGAGAGAGAGAGAGAGGGGGATGGAGAGAGTGATGGAGAGAGGGGGATGGATAGAGAGAGAGGGGGATGGAGAGAGAGAGAGAGAGGGGGACGGAGAGAGTGATGGAGAGAGGGGGATGGATAGAGAGAGAGGGAGAAAATAATGGATGAGAGAGAGAGAGCGGGATGGATGGAGGGAGGGATATAGTGGGGGATGGGGAGAGAAGTATGGGGAGAGATGGATGGATGGATGGAGAGCGACGGATGGAGAGCGATGGACGGATGGAGAGGGGGTGGATGGAGAGAGGGGGATGGAGAGATGGATAGGAGAGAGGGATGGATGGAGAGAGGGATGGAGGCAGAGAGGGAGGGATGGATGGAGAGAGAGAGAGAGAGAGAGAGAGAGAGAGAGAGAGAGAGATGGAGGGGGATGGAGAGGGATGGAGAGGGATGGAGAGGGATGGAGATGGATGGATAGAGAGAGAGAGAGAGGGGGGATGGATGGAGGGAGAGGGATAAATGGATGGATGGTATGAGAGAGAGAGGGTGGATGGGGAGAGAGAGGTTGATGGAGAGAGTGAGGGATGGGGAGAGAGGGGGGGATGGAGAGAGAGGGGCATGGAGAGAGAGAGGGGCATGGAGAGAGAGAGAGGGGCATGGAGAGAGAGAGAGAGAGGAGAGAGAGATGGAGAGAGAGGATGGAGAGAGAGAGAGGGATGGAGAGAGAGAGAGAGAGAGGGGGATGGAGAGAGAGAGGGATGGAGAGAGAGGGGGGGATGGAGAGAGGGGGATGGAGAGAGAGAGAGGGGGGGGATGGAGAGAGGGGGACGGAGAGTGAGAGGGGGATGGATAGAGAGAGAGGGAGAAAATGATGGATGAGAGAGAGAGAGAGAGCGGGATGGATGGAGGGAGGGATATAGTGGGGGATGGAGAGAGGGATGGGGAGAGAAGTATGGGGAGAGATGGATGGATGGAGAGGGAGAGGGGGTGGATGGAGAGAGGGGGATGGAGAGATGGATAGGGATAGAGGAATGGAGAGAGAGAGAGAGAGAGAGAGGGAGGGATGGATGGATGGAGAGAGATGGATGGAGAGAGAGAGAGATGGATGGATGGTGAGAGAGAGAGAGAGAGAGAGAGCGAGGGGGATGGAGAGCGAGAGGTTGATAGAGAGGGATGGAGAGAGAGAGAGAGAGGCGGGGGATGGAGAGAGAGATAGGGGGATTGAGAGAGAGAGGGGGATGGATGGAGAGAGAGGGAGAGAATGATGGATGAGAGAGAGAGGAAGGGATGGATGGATGGATGGAGGGAGGGAGGGATGGATGGATGGAGGGAGGGATATAGAGGGGGATGGAGAGAAGTATGGGGAGAGAGAAGTATGGGGAGAGCTGGATGGATGGAGAGAGAGGAGGGGGGTGGAGAGAGGAGGGGGATGGATGGATAGGGATAGAGGGATGGAGAGAAAGGGATGGAGAGAGAGGGGGATGGATGGAGAGAGGGAGAGAATGATGGATGAGAGATGGATGGATGGAGGGATGGATATAGAGGGGGATAGGGAGAGAAGTATGGGGAGAGATGGGTGGATGGAGACAGAGGGAGGGAGGGAGGGATGGATGGATGGAGAGCGATGTATGGAGAGAGAGGGGGTGTATGGAGAGAGAGGGGGTGGATGGAGAGAGAGGGGGTGGATGGAGAGAGAGGGGGTGGATGGAGAGAGAGGGGGTGGATGGAGAGAGGGGGTGGATGGAGAGAGAGGGGGTGGATGGAGAGAGAGGGGGTGGATGGAGAGGGGGTGGATGGAGAGAGGGATGGATGGAGAGAGGGATGGATGGAGAGAGGGATGGATGGAGAGAGGGATGGATAGGGAGAGGGATGGATAGGGAGAGGGATGGATAGGGAGAGGGATGGATAGGGAGAGGGATGGATAGGGAGAGGGATGGATGGATTGTGAGAGAGAGAGAGGGGATGGATGAGGGAGAGAGGGATGGGGAGAGAGGGATGGATGGGAAGAGACGGAGAGAGGGGGATGGATGGGGAGAGACGCAGAGGGGGTTGGATGGGGAAGGCGGAGAGAGAGGGGGTTGGATGGGGAGAGAAGGAGAGAGAGGGGGAGGGATGGGGAGAGAAGGAGAGAGAGGGGGAGGGATGGAGAGGAATGAATGGATGGATGGATGGATGGATGGATGGAGAGGGAGAGAGGGATGGATGGAGAGGGAGAGAGGGATGGATGGATGGATGGAGGGATGGATGGATGGATGGATGGATGGAGGGAGGGAGGGAGGGATGGATGGATGGATGGATGGATGGATGGAGAGGGAGGGATGGATGGATGGATGGATGGATGGATGGATGGATGGGGAGGGATGGATGGATGGATGGATGGATGGATGGATGGAGAGGGAGGGATGGATGGATGGATGGATGGATGGATGGATGGATGGATGGATGGATGGATGGATGGATGGATGGATGGGGAGGGAGGGATGGATGGAGATGGAGAGAGAGAGGGAGAGAGAGAGAGAGAGAGAGAGAGAGAGAGAGAGAGAGAGAGAGAGAGAGAGAGAGAAGGATAGGGAGGGGAGGATGGATAGGGGGGGGGGATGGATAGAAGGGGGGGATGGATAGAAGAGGGGGGTGGATAGAGAGGGGGGGGATGGATGTAGAGAGAGGGGGGATGGATGTAGAGAGAGGGGGGATGGATGTAGAGAGAGGGGGG
Source organism: Triturus cristatus (assembly GCF_964204655.1). NCBI lineage: Eukaryota > Metazoa > Chordata > Amphibia > Caudata > Salamandridae > Triturus > Triturus cristatus. The sequence goes on from NC_140581.1 coordinate 226,817,058, forward strand.
ATGGATGTAGAGAGGGGGGGATGGATGTAGAGAGAGGGGATGGATGTAGAGAGAGGGGGGATGGATGTAGAGAGAGGGGGGATGGATGTAGAGAGAGGGGGGATGGATGTAGAGAGAGGGGGGATGGATGTAGAGAGATGGATGGATGGAGAGATGGATGGAGAAAGAGAGGGAGATGGATGGAAAAGGATAGATGGAGAGAGATGGATGGAGGGAGAGAGGGAGAGAGATGGATGGAGGGAGAGAGGGAGAGAGATGGATGGAGAAAGGGAGAGAGAGGGATGGATGGAGAAAGGGAGAGAGAGGGATGGATGGAGAGAGGGAGGGATGGATGGATTGAGGGAGGGATATATATATAGAGAGAGAGAGACAGTGGATGGATGGATGGAGAGAGGGAGGGATATAGAATGGGGGAAGGAGAGAGAGGGATGGGGAGAGAAAAGTATGGGGAGAGAGATGGATGGAGAGAGCGAGGGGGAGAGAGGGATGGATAGATGGAGAGAGATGGATAGAGAGGGAGAGATAGATAGATGGATGGATGGATGGAGAGAGATGGATGGATGGATGGAGAGAGAGATGAGGACCCTCTCGCACAGGATTGTGCTTATGATCCGGACTGGGCAGAGGATTTGGGGGAAGCCAGTGGTCTTGACACATCGCCGGACCCTGGCATGCGATCTCCTCCTACCGTGGCTACGGAGGAGGGAGCAGGTTACGCAGTGGTGTTGTGTAGGGCGGCTGAGGCACTCCATCTCTAGCTCTCTACAGTGGTCGTCTGGACGAACATCCTGACAGAAGTGCTCCAAACAGGTGGCAACCTCTTCGGTTCCCTTGCTGCCCTTTAATGACACACTTTCTGATGTTCTTTTGGGCACCTGGTCCAGGCCCAACACAGGGGCTCCTGTGGACAGGAACGTGGCCCGACGCTATAGCCCTGGTCCGGGCGAACCCCTCTTCCTCTCTCATTACCCTACTCCTGACAGCTTGGTTGTCCAGGCCTCTGCGTCCCAAAGCACATTCCCTTCCACTCCTCCGGATAGGGAATCCAAGAAGCTGGAGCAGCTTGGCAAGAAGCGATTTTCATCTGCCATCTTAGGGCTGCGGTCTGTAAACACTGCATGCCTCTTGGGCCGTTATTCCCACTCTGTGTGGGACACTGTTGTGAAGATGCTGCCTAGCTGTCCGGAGGAGGTCTAGACAGTGCTCACCCAAGCTATTGCTGCTGGAAGAGATGCAGCTAAGTTCACCATTTGTTGTAGGCTTGACACCGCTGACTCATTGGGCAGGGCGCCACGCCTGACGTCAACTGGCTTTTCGGGGGATGTCCGGAGTACCCCGATGGACATGCCCTTTGATGGCATTCGCCTTTTTGGCAATAAGGCAGGTGCGTTGGAGCGCTTTAAGGATTCACGTGCTTCGGCCAAGTCCTTGGGCCTGTCGGCAACTCTGCCTCATCTGCCTTCTGCCTTTAGCTCCTTTTGTGGCCGCGGAAGGGACGCGGTTCAGGGGGCCAGCGGGCGGGTCAGTCCACCTCCACCCTCGCAGCATCCACTGCTAAGCCTTCCTAGTCCGTCCTTTCAGGTCCATCAAACGCCAGTGGGCGGACGGATTCGCCATCATCTCCCCCACTGGCGCACCATCACATCGGACCAGTGGGTGCTGCAAATTGTCTGAAGGGGCTAATCCCTCCCCTTCGAGACTACCCCTTCAACCATGCCACCTCAGTACCACCGCATGTCGGGGGATCACTTGGCACTCCTCCAGCAGGAAGTTGCAGTCCTCTTGGCCAAGGGGGCCATTGAGCACGTTCCGATGCCCGAAGTAGGTTGTGGCTGTTATTCCCACTACTTCGTGGTTCCAAAGAAGGACATGGGCCTGCGTCCTATCTTAGACCTTCGGAACATCAACAGCTGCCTCCGGAAGGAGAAGTTCAAGATGCTCACATTGGCCCAGGTCTTGTCTGCCTTAGACCCGCAAGACTGGATGGTAGCGTTGGACTTGCAGGATGCCTACTTTCATGTTCCTGTCCTGCCGGCCCACCGGCATTACCTGCGGTTCACGGTTGGCCATGAGCACTTTCAGTTCACCGTGCTCCCCTTTGGCCTTACCAGCGGCCCTCGGGTGTTCACGAAAGTGATGTGGTGGTCGCAGCTCATCAGCGCAGATCACGGGTTTCAGTCTTCCCCCATCTCGACCACTGGCTGTTGAAGGTGGGCTCGCCCCAGGCAGTTGTCTCCCACCTCCAGACTACGGCCGACCTGCATTTGCTGGGGTTCTCCATCAGCGTGCCGAAGTCGCACCTGGTACCCTCTCAGAAGCTCCTTTTCATCTGAGCGGTTCTGGACATGGCGCAGTTTCAGGTTTATCCTCCCAAACAGTGAGACCGGGACATTTGGGCTATGATTCCGATCTTTCAGCCCTTTTCCTGGGTTTGGGTCTGGATGACCCTGAGGCTGCTGGGCCTCATGGCCTCCTGCATCCTGCTGATCAACCATGCCAGATGGCATATGCGGGCTCTGCAGTGGGACCTGAAGTTCCAGTGGGCACAGCATCAGAGGGACCTGTCCGGACATGTCCAGATCTCGGAGGGCACTGCACAGCAATTGCAGTGGTGGCTCATGAACCAACATTGGGTCAGCGGCAGATCCCTCTCCCTTCCCCAACCAGAGCACACGGTGGTGAAGGATGTGTCCCTCCTGGGATGGGGTGGCCACATGGGAGAGGCGGAGATCAGAGGCCTCTGGTCTCCGGAGGAGTCCAAGCTCCATATCAACCTTCTGGTGCTTCAAGCGATCCGTCTTGCACTGAAGGTATTCCTTCCCTCAGTCAAGGGGAGCATAGTGCAGGTGTTCACGGACAACACCACTGCCATGTGGTATTACACCAAGCAGGGCGGGGTGGGGTCGTGGACCCTATGTCGGGAGGCTCTGCGCCTCTGGACATGGCTGGAACATCAGGGCATTTCCCTGGTGGCTCAACACCTGGCAGGTTCACTGAACGCCAGGGCGGACAAGCTCTGCCGCAGGTGCTTGATGGATCACGAATGGCGTCTTCACTTGGAGATGTGGCGCAAGGTCTCTTTCAACAGTGGGGAGAGCCTTGGTTAGAGCCATTCGTCACCGAAGAGATCGCGCAATGTCAGCATTTGTGCGCGTTGGAGTTTCCAAGGCGGCACTCGCTCGGAGACGCTTTTCGTCGCAAGTGGAGTTGCGGTCCATTGTACGCCTTTCCACCTATACCACTTCTGCCCAGAGTGCTGAAGAAGGTCAGGCGCGACCGGGCCCAAGTCATTCTTGTGGCGCCGGACTGGGCTCTAAGAGTTTGGTATCCCAAGCTACTCAGTATGAGCGTAGATCCCCCAATTCGTGTGCTTCTTCGGGAGGATCTTCTGTCGCAGCAACAGGGGACGGTCCTGCAACCGAACCTGTCCAGTCTCCACCTCCTTGCGTGGAGATTGAGCGGCGGCAGTTGATTCCCTTTCACTTGCCTCCTGAAGTCTGTGATGTCATTCTGGCAGTCAGGCGTCCATCCACTAAAGTGGTATACGCCTGCAGGTGGAACAGATTTGTGGCATGGTGCACAGCACAGGCTGTGGATCCCCTTTCTGCCCCTCTTTCCGAGGTCCTTTTGTTCCTTCTTTCTTTGGCCCGGCAGGGCTCTGCTCTGGGCACTATTAAAGGCCATCTTTCTGCCATTTCGGCCTTTCTCAGACTACCTAATCAACCCACTCTTTTCAAGTCTCCTGTTGTAAATAGATTTCTCAAAGGCATTACACACCTTTTCCCTCCTATAATCGGTTTGTAATGCCACAGTGGGACTTGAATCTAGTTTTAACTTAGCTGATGTGCGCTCCTTTCGAGCCTCTTCACAACTGTCCTCTTAGTCTTTTGACTCTGAAGACTGCCTTCCTGGTTGCCATCACCTCCGCTAGGCGAGTGAGTGAGCTCCATGCTCTTTCTTTCCTTTCATCCGGACAAGGTGATGCTCAGGCCCGGCCTTTCTTTTTGCCAAAAGTTGTCACAGCCTTTCATACTGGGCAGACTGTTACCTTGCCCATTTTCTTCCCTCCTCCACATCCTTCCAGAGAGGAAGAAAGGCTCCACCATCTGGACCCAAAACGTGCGCTTTCGTTTTACCTCCTCCGCACACAACAGTTCCGGGTGGACGTCGAACTCTGTTGGCTACGTTGCACCAAAAAAGGTCAGGCGGTGCACAAGAGGACTATCTCCTGCTGGGTTGTCTTGTGCTTCAAAGCCTGTTACTCTTTGGCTAAAAAAAGAGCCTCCGGTGGGGCTTCGTGTTCATTCCACTCGAGCATCTGCAGCCACTGCTGCATTGGGGCGGGGTGTCCCCCTGCAAGACATCTGTCAGGCAGCTACGTGGGCTTCGCTGCACGCGTTTACAAAACATTATTTCCTGGACAGCCAAGTCCGAAGAGGCTGCTTTTTTGGCCGTCCTGTTCTCCAGGACTTTCTGATGTGATCTTGGTTCGCAGACCCACCACCGGGGATGGGATTGGTGGGGTATCTATTCTAAGGTGAGGAATCTATCACTACGTGTTTCTTTCAGATGAGCAAGTTACTTACCTTCAGTAACGAAGGTAACTGAAGAAACATTAGTACTGACAGATTCCTTACCGCCCCACCCATCCTCCCCGTTCTGCGAACTGATTTCGGGGGTTAAGGTCATCCCTTTCAGGGCCCTTGGTTCAAGGCACCAATGGTCAGTATCTTGCATGGCAATGCTTTCCTGGCGCGGAAAGTCGTGTACAGAACTGACGTCAGCGCGCATGGGCGGCGTATAAGTACTGCCCGCGACGTCATCCCGGCGATCACGACGCCGACGACTGACGTGGAGCCGCACAACGCCACCTACCGACACGCAGGGGTACCGCTGACAAACTTTCCGGATCCCGCCCGACGCCGGGGAGTAATTCTAAGGTAAAGAATCTATCACTACTAATATTTCTTACAGATACATCGTTACTGAATTTAAGTAACTTGTTCGTTTGTAGTCCTATGAATAAAAGGGAAGATTTTTTATATTCTGCACAATTCACTTTCTAAATTGATTTGATTGCCGAATCCCATAGAATTGTTACTTGCAGCTTTACCATGCTTAGTTGTGTATCCACTGTCGGAATGATTTTTCTACATGTCAACCCAAGACCTGCTTTTAACGTTTTATACAATCACTATTTATTGTTGTATTACTGTATTTGTACTCTGTTTATGTTTTTTTTTTTAAACCGAATAGATTTATTAGCGGACAGACATTATGCAGTTTGTTTCTTTTTGTGGCCGGTTTGTGATAGCAAAAATCTTGAGAAATCAGTCTTAAAAATGTTGGCCTTCCAATGTGAGTTGAGGAGACACTAGGAAGTGTAAATGTGTGGATCTTTCATTGAATCAAGGGTTGGGGGATTTCTAACATGTATGGTCATGGTTGGAAAAAGGCAGAGAATAAAGGGTTTTCTGTGTGCTTTGTAGGTGTTGCCTACTAGCTAGCAAACAGTATTGACACATTTTGTTAACTTACAGTCCACCTATTGCTAACCATTGGTTTGCTACATTGTTACTCCCATTTGCTTGCTTGCTTTAGCTTGTGTGGGCTTTCCTTCCTCTTGTCTGTCCCTTCCCTGGAGGTTGTCCCTCCCCTGAGCATGGATGTATTACTTCTGTTCTTCCACTGCTTAATTCGCAGGTGCTGTTTTTTTCTTTCTCTTTAAGCACAAGAGTACGTTTTCCAGCTGCCTATCTATTGTGATTCTCTTTGCCCCTCCCCCTGACCTCCATGTTGTTCACTCTCTTGCCAGTGTGATTCTCCTCTGCCTGTTTCGGTTGCTCTTTTGCCTGTTTACTTTTCATCACCCCTGCTCCACATTGTGCTGTCTTCCCATTTGATTCCCTCCCCGCACCTTGTGTTGCTTCCTCAACACCCATGCCACCATTGTTGCTTTCTCTCGCCCTTCTGTTGTCTGTCCACCCCATCTTCCATGATTCGCCCTTTGTATTGACTCTGAGTGCTCCGCTTTGGTGTTTCTCCTTTACGCTTGACTCCCAGACAAGTGGAGGATATTAGGCAATAGGCCAAAGGCGGGCGCATTGCTCCGCCCCTGGCCTATTGGTGTCTATTACGCGCACCAAAGGCCATGTAGTTTCAATTATCGTGCCCAGACACGGGTGCGATAATTGAAACCACATGTTTCGCTGTGGCGCGCCCACCACTCGCAGGCTTTTATTTTTTTATTTTTAACAAAAGCGATCGCTTTTGCACCTTTACCAGCAGCAACCCTGCTGGCTCAGAGTGTGTTCTCAGCAATATACATGGAGTGATTTCAGGGCACACCATACCCTGGCTATGAGGAGAGGGTCAGTGCTTGCTGCACTGTCGGACAGAGCAGCCAGGATTCATGTGTACGTGGGGTGAAGCGCTACAAAGTGCGGTCAGCTTCAGCGCCTGCTGCTAGTCGCCCTGTGCAAAGTCTAGGCGGCAGGTGGCCGCCTCGCCCCTCCTGGGGTGGGTGGAGTCTCCTCAGCTCCTGGGCCACTCTCCTCGTTAGAGCGCCTCTCGTGCATGCTCTGCTCTCTGCTTGACCCATCCCTGCTGGGCAGCCGCACTGTCAGAGCGGCCTCCGTCCTCTTCGCCAGGGAGCTGCTCGCCTGACGTCCATTACTCCCAATCTCGTTCAAGGAGGACCCCAGCCACTGGTCCTTCTAGCATCACCAAGCCACCTACGTCTCACTCGTAAAGTGAGACGTAGGTGGTAATGTAGAAATAAACCTATGAGTACACTACGAACAAAATAGTGGCTTACAGTGTCTAGATAAGTTCAGAACACGCTCGTATTTGTTGTTTTGCTTAGGAAATGTAAAATAAAAGCTCTGACAGAGACCCCCACCACCATAGAATTAAATATGCAAAGGAAAGGGAGCAGTTTAGTAGGAAATGATTTAGCACGATGCAGCCATTGAGAAAAGTCTAATAAACAACATGGTAACGGGTACCTTTTCAAAAGATTAGCACAAATAGATAAAAAGAGATATAATATGATATCAAAAGCAGGGTAATGAGGATACATGATGACTTATATCTCTATTTTCATCACCTACACAGACGTATAAAGGGAGACGACAAAATATATGCTTGCCCCTATACAATAATAAGAAAACGCGATATATGGATTTATACCCACATGGAATGAATACGGTTCCAGATAGAAGAGGTGAGCTTGAAGTGAGAATATCCTTCCTTAATAAGAGGTTAAAATACAAGGAAAAATTAATTAATGACCATTGTTCCACACTAAGTTCGAAAATTTATATACTAAAATATGTGTCTTTGTAGCGACCGAGATTTGTTCCGGCCACTAATATGAATTTGGATTGAAGTCTACTTTTTCTATGCGTCCTTTGACAAGTATAAAGGTGGGTTTTCAGACCTATATAATAACATAATTTCACAGTATAAGTATAGGGATTTTATGAGATGATATATAGTCAAAGCATGAAAGAAGAAATGCATTTCATATCTTCCGTTAAAATGCTTTATTACATGAGAAGGTCAAATTAGTGTGACACAAGGGGTCGAATTGATGTGGATATTTATATGACCTAAAGGAATTGACCTGGGGTGTCTTATCATTCTAGCAATCTATGCAAGTTCTGAACCATCCGTCAAGGATTCTAGAAGTACTCCCATGTAGGAGACATTCTTACCGAAGTACGGTTGTACCGGTGAGTTTTTTTATTAAAACGCTAAATTAAAGTGTATAATAGAGTTGAGTGAAGGTGATGAATGAGAAGTGTACGACTCATGGAGTGAGAAGTAGATATCTGCACAAGGAATTGAAGGGTTTGCTGAATTGTAGGAAGCACTTATGTTTTAAATATTTCTATTTCTATTGAGAAGAGTTTCCTTAAAGATATGTCGTTTACTGTAGTATTGAATACTTGTAGGGGAATTATATATCTGTATGGGTAACTTATGTAAATCAACTACTGTGAAAAATGTTAAATTGCCAGTTTGGACCTTATAGTGTATGAATATGTTTTTCTAATAGGTGAATTCGACATCGTAGTTGAACACATATGCACACAAGGAGAAAATATTTTTGGGTCCTGAGGAAGGTGGTCCTATGTGGAGTTTTCACCACCGAAACGCGTCGACGCCTGTTTCTTTAATGTGTTAAATTTGGTGCAGTTAGGGAGAGACAGGGATCAGTGACTTATGTCTGACACTGCCTTTGGTTAATCCAAATTGACATATGTATGACACATTGCTTGTCTATTATTGTTCTCCTTCTTATAGCATGCAAAAAACCGTTGTTTTAAAAAAAACTGCAAAAAAACGTTTCGCGATTTTATCATTTTAATTGTGTATGAGTATTTGTGTATGATTTGTTGTGTTATATAAATGATTTTTTTGATGAATTTACATTGATTATTAAAATACAGATATATTTTACCAATTTTGTTTTATGACAAGTGCTTCTTATAGATTCAGTATTGAGGGGAAAAAGGAGTGGATATATGAGCTTGTTTGATGATTGAAAGGATAGTAATTTCTGATCTATAGCCAAGAGGTACACATATTCTTATACTTGTATTCCTGGGTGCTCCAACCTTTTGGCTTTGAGAGCCCCCTCTCCTTTTTTTCAAGGTTTCCAAAAGGGTTTATGCCAAAACTTCACAGATAACCAGCACAGCGGGTTTACAGCCTGAGAGGTGCAGGACTGGCGTATGCCGCTGCCCTGCTGGAGGGTGTGGACAGACAGAACCTGTGTCCGTGTCTCTGTGAGCGCACCCATCGCTCTGTTACTCTCGCTTTAACGGTCTTTCTCTGTCCTTTTTTAGGTCTCGCCTAGCTATTGCGTTTACGCAATCGCTATGCGAGACTCTAGTAAGAGGGGCATTTCAAAGTGCTCCCGAAAGTGGATTGCATGGCGAGCACGCGCACAATCACGTGCATCGTGCCGCCATGCAATCCGTTTGGGGAAGCGCTTCAGCCCACTGGCCCGTGCACGTGTAGCCACAGCCTCTGCATCATACTTCAAAGGGTCTGCTCCCCCGCCTGGAATGCGCTCCCCCGCCACAGCATGCCGAGAGATTGTTTCCTCATGGCGCCTCTCACAACTGTCCCTCCCCCACCACAGGGCTAGTCTCACGGACGCATTGCCATCCATCGATTTAACTTTCATTCCCGTGTTCTCTTTGCCTTTCAGCACACAGCCCGCCCTCCCCCTCCGTGTTTTCTTGCAGCTTTGCCCAGATCTGAGTCTCAAACAACCAAAATAATAAGTTTCCCCTGCACGCTTTCTTCACTTACAAAGTTAACATATGCCGCGCTCATTCCCTTTTCATCCTTCTAAGGTCGATAACATTAGCTCCATTAATTCTGCGTCTAAGGATTTAAATAACCATATGTTTTCTTGCAACTTTAGGCTCTTCACACACACAGCCCCACTGCTCACACACACAGGCATCAAGGCAGCAACAGAATGCTCTGAGCCCCACCAGTGTTTGCCGCACACACATGCCTCTCGCATCTCGTGTTTTCTTCCAGCTTTGGCCCGTGTTCTTTGCCTTTCAGCACTCAGCTTCCCCGTATCCACCATTTAACTAACATCCTGCCACACTCATTCCATTTTCATACTTGCTTTCACTTTCATGCCCGTGTTCTCTTTGCCTTTCAGCACACAGCTTCTCCGTAGCCACCATTTAACGACCATCCTGCCACACTCATTCCATTTTCATCCTCTCTTTCACTTTAATACCCGTGTTCTCTTTGCCTTTCAGCACACAGCTTCTCCGTAGCCACCATTTAACGACCATCCTGCCGTAAACACCATTTAACTACCATCCTCTTAGTTAAAATAAAAGAATTGCCTCTAAGGGTTTAAGGAACCATAGAAATACAAGGCAAGGCAGCAACAAAACACTCTGAGCCCCACCAGTGTTTGCCACACACACATGCCTCTCGCCTATCTCTCCCCCGCCCTCCCCCCTCCGTATTTTCTTGCAGCTTTGCCCAGATCTGAGTCTCAAACAACAAAAATAATAAGTTTGCCCTGCACGCTTTATACGCTTACAAAGTTAACATATGCCGCGCTCATTCCCTTTTCATCCTTCTAAGGTCGATAACATTAGCTCCATTAATTCTGCGTCTAAGGATTTAAATAACCATATGTTTTCTTGCAACTTTAGGCACTTCACACACACAGCCCCACTGCTCACACACACAGGCATCAAGGCAGCAACAGAATGCTCTGAGCCCCACCAGTGTTTGCCACACACACATGCCTCTCGCATCTCTTGTTTTCTTCCAGCTTTGGCCCGTGTTCTCTTTGCCTTTCAGCACTCAGCTTCCCCGTAACCACCATTTAACTAACATCCTGCCACACTCTCCATTTTCATCCTCGCTTTCACTTTCATGCCCGTGTTCTCTTTGCCTTTCAGCACACAGCTTCTCCGTAGCCACCATTTAACGACCATCCTGCCGTAAACACCATTTAACTACCATCCTTTTAGTTAAAATAAAAGAATTGCCTCTAAGGGTTTAAGGAACCATAGAAATACAAGGCAAGGCAACATACACTCCGAATGCCACTCAGAGCCACATAATTACATGCCACATAACTACAATGCACTCACTACAACAGACACTCCAAAAACCAATCAGTGCCACATAGTTACACACCACATAATTACACTACACTCAATGCCACATGCACTCCAAATAACACTCAGTGCCAATTAATTACAATGCAAACAATGCAAGATACACTCACAATAACACTCAATGCCACATAATTACACGCCACTAAAATCAACATACACTCCACACAAAACCACTCAGAGTGTAATTATGTAGAATATAATTATGTGGCACTATCTATCATCCTCACTCTCTATCTATCTATCTAATCTATCTATCTATCTAATCTATCTATCTATCTTATCTATCTATCTAACGGACTATTGCATTCTATCGATCTATCTATCGCATCACCACAGCATCACTTAAGGGCACCACTACATCACTATGCGCTACCACAGCATCAATTAACGCCACAGCATCACTCGACACCACCACAACATCACTCACCGCCACCACAGTATCAATCTGTACAACCATTCAACAACAACTGGCTCTAATATGTTCTCTCAATATTTAGGCTTTATTACAAATGGCACAAAAAAATGATATTTAACTTCTGTTCTTGGATTTTAGGCGCAATTAAATACACTAAACATAATCTTCACAAGAGTTATTAACAAAAGTTTAAACGATTGCCATTATAATTTACATTAACTTTTATTTAAGTATTAATTATTTGCAAAAATTAAAAGCCATTGTTATTTGTAATATCAATACATATAAGTCACGTAAATACAATACATATTGCATTACAAATGCTATAGGTGTCACATTTGCAACAGTTAAAACTATTGACATTGTACATGAGAAAGCTAGTAATTTCAATATTTTCAATACCAACACATAAATAAAAAATTAGTCAATTTACAATACAAAAAGCTCAAACTTTCCTAATGCAAGACCTATTGCATTGCAAATGCTTGTTCTTTTAATGTCTCCGATTACCTTTCCCAAGCTCTATCTGCCTTCCACCCCATGTATCCAGCCTCTGTCATTCTGCCTGTCACATTATATCTGCATCACTCACCTCAATTTCTATCTATCTGTCTCTCGCTGTGCTGCTCTTTTCCACCTCTTGCTTCGCCTATCTATCTCTGTCTGTCTGTCCACATCTCTTCTCAATATTTGCACATCCCTTTCTTCCCACCTGTCTATTGTTGTGCGATCTGTCTCCCCTCTTCCTCTCTCCATCAGCGTCCCGGCTCTGTCTTCTGTCAGTGTGCCATGTGTTTGTCTTTCTCTTTGCCTCACGGTGCTTGTTTTAATTGGCACCGCTCAACAAACTCTGTTGGGCATTCTGCATGCCTCACCTCACAGCTGCAACCTGAAGGTTTCACCCGATGCCAGCGCTCACAGAACACAGCCCGCACAGGAGACGGCACTCACAAAACATCCGAGATAGGGTATTTTTTTATTTCCTTATATATTGCACATTTTCTCTCCTCGTTCGACTTCTGTTGCCTCCTGCTACTCTTGTTTTCCTCGCACCCCTTCTCCCTCCCACAGCTCCTCTTCTCCCACTCGGCGCACAGCCTAATTGTGGTAAATTTGAACGCGCCTCAGGCTGTAAGCGCACTATTACACACACACTGTGCTTTGCCTACCATAAAACATTTCTTTTAATATTTCTGTTACTTTTTTAAAGAACGTCTTACTGCACCTTAACATACTTGTATGCTTCTACAAATGTTATGTATTCAAGTATCCAGCTACGGACTTCTCCGAATATTTGTTGTGACATTCTAGTCCCGAGATGTGATTGCACTAGAATACGCGGTCGCCATATAACAGTGTTTAATTAAGTTACAGTGCGTACCGGCTCTTTAATGTTATCCCTCTTGAACCAAATGTCACTTACCTTTTTTAAGGAACATTGTCCTCCGATACTGCATTTACAGAATTCTAATTTCTATCTTGTGTTACCAGCGCAACAGCAATACACTCCACCAGCTACAATTGAATTTCTTTTCATACTTTTATTCTTCGGAAATGTAATGCATTTTATTGTGCAGCTACAAACTTCACAGAGTGTCTGTGTTGAATTTTCATTAGTCCCGGGATGTAATTGCACCGGGATACACGTAGGGGGATTACATGGACTTTCACACCCCTTTAAAGCTTTATTACTCACAATAGATGTAATTTTGTGTCTGCAGTTAATTTGCATCACCAACCACTTTCCCCAACAGTAATGTATTTATCTTATTTTTTACAATACACTTTCACCCACCCCCGGGCGAACTGCACCATCATAAGGCACAGTATCTATTGGTTATATTAGAAGTGCTTCAGTTTGTAAACTCGATAAGGAAGTACTGCTCTCTCTCGCTTCCTCAGCCGATATATACTTTATTAAATGCCGTACACTAGAGCAACACTTGTTTTAAGATTGAATAATATAATCCTAGATGGTTCTTCTGGTCGGCAAAAGTGGGAAACTGCAGACAGATTCCATGATTTGTTTCCTTGTGGGTAACCTCCCCTCAAACAATCCGTTTGACAGTCCCGCAGGAAGACCTTTGATCACTATCTGCTTCACCATCTTTTGTTAATCTGGGAGCAGGAGCCCCCAACCCAAACATTGATTGCTTTTCACCACATGCTGACACACTTAACACTTCCCTCACAAATCCCAGACACTGGTCTACATTCTTTGTATGCTTCCCCAACTGCATTTTAAATATATTTACTTTATTCTTCATGTTGACTTATGATGCAACTTGGGGTCTTACTTCTGCTTCACATACTTTTATGCTTCCCGGAGTATAATGCAGTTGTGTACCGCTACGAACTTCCCCTACTGTGTAAGGTAATTTTTCATCAGGCCCAGGGTTTATTTGCACTGGGATAAACCGCACACTACATAACATTGTTTAAATAAGTTACAGTGCGTTCTAGCTTTTTAATATTTTCACTACTGGAACTCCATCTTAACACACTTTAATGCTTCCCTTAATATAGTGCATTTTATTAACAGTTAAAAGTTTATAAACTATTAAACCTAATGTTGTTGTGTGTATTTTAAAGGCACATTACAGTAGCATTCCTTTATGAGGGGCAGTCCGAGTTTGCGGGTGCGCTTTTACAGGCACAACATTTATGATTTTTACAATGGGATAAACAAAATTATCAAAAATTGTAAAATATATTTGGCCTGTTGGAGCACTCCCTTAAAATTTAGTTATGGCATTAAAGCCAAACAGCAACAACATTCACCAACACTAATGTTATTTATTATATTTTTGAGCTGTGTGTGGTAACTTGTCATCCAGCCTGGTGTTTAATAGTACTTTCAAAGATCCAATAAATTAAAGGTTATAAACTCTATAATTTCTACGCTCGCTAAAATTGCAGTGCTCTCTTATTTCCCCAGTTGTAAGGGATTATCTTTGGTGTTTGTGAACAGTTTTGATTGGATCATAATGCAATTTAATTTTTCTCTCTTTTGCATATGTAGCAACGTACTTCGCCCACCGCATTTACACAACCATATTTTGTAGCGAGTGTGGAAGGGATCACAGCTACGGGCTTCCCTGACCGCATTTCCACAACCAAAAAGGCATTTTTAAAATATAAATAAAAGCACATATACCATATTAACACACATAAGTTATTCCCTTAACTTATCAATGTTACTATCTCGACAACATCCTTTAGTTGTCTATCTACTTTGCCATTTTTAGCAATTTACATCCAACACACCCAACTAGCTTCACAAGCAACAACAATACATGGTACTTTTCACACCTAGCTAACCTACTTTACATATCTTTCAAAATCACCACACCTCTCAATCCAGTCTGCACATTACAAAAAAAACAAGGATACATTCTTCTTCATTAATTGCATACAATTCCCTTTCTTGCTAAGTCTACCTACACAATACTTCTGTCCTCTCTCACTTTACTTTAGCCACTCATACTTTCTTTATATTCACTATCTATGAATCCTTTTCCACTTAACAACCTCCCACATAATTTCCCTGCACAAATACAATACAAACCACACTGAAATACACAACTAAAATACAAAACACACTTCATTCCACAACAAAACACATACATACACTACACCAAAAAAGAAAACACATACATAAAAAACATTACCATTTATAACGTCAACAACTCTAACTCTAAAAAATGCGAGACCTATTGCATTGCAAATGCTTGTTCTAGTTGGAGTGTTCACTTTTGCCAGGCGTGTCATACTTTAAAAAACAAGCAATATCTGCTTTGTAAGCCAGGTGAGGCGGCACATGATACTTAGAATTGGTCGATGTTTAGAGATGTAACATGGGCTATTCCTTGACTTTCTTATCTTTAATCCAGCCACATTGTTAATCTAGCTGCATATGCCTTAAAACTACCGTAGTTTTTAGGGCTCGCGTTGCAGTGCGCAGCACTGCTTGCGCTGCAGTGCGCATCACTGCTCGCGCAGCGAGAGCCCTTTTGTAGAGGGTTTAAAACTGTACCTAGAAATTGCACATGCTTGTGCGTGTGCTTTTTCTTTTTTGTTACAGGATTGGCTTGTGCGTGCGTGTATTTCAGAAACAGAGCACGCAATAGGCCAAAGATGGGCGCGTTGCTCCACCTATGGCCTATTGGTGTCTGTTACCCACACAGGGTAACATGTGGTTTGCATTATCGTGCGAAGACGCATGCACGATAATGCAAAACACATGGCTCGGTGTGGCGCACACGCGCACCACTCGCGTGCTTATTCTATAGATTGCTGTAATTCCCCAACACATGTATTAAAACGACTGTAAAAACTCTTCATTCAAAATATACGTAAGGCACCATAAGAAGCAGAGTTTAATAAGCACCCTTAAAATTCTGGCGTAGATCTGATCAGGACAAGAGGGGAGCGCGCTGAAGAGTGAGCTGTCAGCAGCTCACGCTGATCTGACAGAGTCCAACAAATGCTTTCCACATTCTGACCCTGGCTGTCAATCAGTGCGCTGCGCACGAGGACAGCTCCTGGCCCGGCCTCATCTGGCCTGCAGACTTGAGCATTTGGCTGCAATTTGTACAAATTGCTATTTGTCGTTGTCCCGGCGTAAGGGGGAAGTGCATAGAAAGAGCATCTTTGTTTCACGTTGTTTAGACCTCACAGAGCACCAGCCACTTCAATGCAGTTTGAGATGCGCGGCCAGGTGCGCTCATTCTCCCGGGGGCAGTAGAGCAAATCCTCTAGGGGCGTAAGTGAGAAATGCAATGCTTGTTAAAGCCAACAGCATCCCTAGCACAAGTCTGGTTACTTTCCGAAAAATTGGGTGCTATGCTAGACACATAAACACTTCATTTAATCAGATGCAAGTGTGTCCACAGCTACATGACAATTTTTTTACAGCATGCAGCTGTCTTGTACATATTTCTGTTAAAATCCCAGTGTGACCGAATGGTTTTATTATTTGCACACAAAAAAAAAATAGAAAATGATGTGGCGATGTAAGAGAAAACGGTGCAAACCAGGGCGGGATTTCGCTTCAAGTGGCTTTGGCTGTAGATGACAACAGCCTCAAGTAACGTTTTTACTGTGACATGGACTGAGGAAGAATACTCCTTTCCGATGCCAAGTGTGTTTTGGATAGGGGTGGGCGGAATTTGCGAAATCCACTTTCGCAAATTATCGCGAAAATGTTAAAAATGATCGCAAATACGCGTAAATATCGCGAAGATGCAGAAGTTTTTTTCCCGCATGTTCGCGAGATTTTCTGCATGTTTGCGGCTCACCAACTTACCCATGTGGTTGCTTGCGGGCGCGGCCATCTTGTTTTCAGTTGTCTCGCAGTGCATGATCGCGAGAAGAAAGACGTGATCGCGCCACACATGACGTCACTGCGGGCGCGAACTGTCACGAGACAGCGCAAATGGCTAAAAGCAATACAACATCTCATGGAGAACGCGACCGGATCAAGAAAACTTGTCGGCGAACGCAGGGATTCAGGTAAGGCGATCGCGCACGCGCAAGAATGTATTATTTTACAGCGCGAGCAAGAAACAAATTATCGCCAAGCTGCGGAATGCGGAAATTTTGACATTTTCGCGCTCTCCGCGGAACGCGAAAATGTCAAATTATCGTAATTTCCGCGAACGGAACGAAATTTTCGCCCAGGCCTAGTTTTGGATAATAGAGGAAATGTGCAGAACTTTTTAGTACTTTGCAGCAGTCAACAAAGCCACATTGTTTGCTGGCGTGTTGCTCACTAAAGACAAACCACGTGCACTCTTTGAAGCCAACACAGTAAGGCTCAGGGGCGAAGCTATCCATGGTGCAGCAGGTGCAGTAACTCCTATACCCACTGACCCACTGACCCTGGTTGGTTGTTGTAATTTACTACCCAACAAGTGGTCAGGGAAGCCACCCTCCGCACTGAGCACTTTTGAAGTAGGCGCTAGAGCTCGTAAAATGGAACCGCCCGCTGTTGAAGTCCTTCCTGGCTGTTAGAAACTTTTGAAATTTAAGAGGGAGATCGCGGTAATCATTTTGTTTTAAAAAATGAAAATACATTTTGATCGAAGTGTTAATTAGGCACGTTTTTTCCTCAAAGAAAGCAAATTGTAAACAAAAAAAAAACACGCTAGTTATTTTGCCAGTATCATTTTATTCTGTAAAGTCCACCTGCCGTATTTCACTTCTTCGGATTTTAACTGCACACATCTGCGATGTCACGTAAAATGCACGATTGCATTTTGCAGTCCTTTTCAGTAAAATAAATCTGTTTAATTGCATTGAGCTAAATTTTCACAGACTGCAATGCCACATTCATGAAAAGTGGGTATGTTGTGTGTGATGCGTGGTTTGTGGGTTACTGGTCTGTCTTGAACTCCACACTGTCAACTGCTAACACAATTCAAGTTATGGGATTACTACTTGTTGAGCCCACGAGGTGCAATGCGCCATAAAATATGTCCCATGTTGGCGCGCAGGGAATTGGCAAAAGTGGAATGAATACATAGTAGGCTGGCAAATAAGACAGAGAGGGCAACCACTGGTGCGACTCTCTGGGCAGCCAGATGCCCCTGGTGCTGGAAAGTTTGATGGCGACTAAGAGCAAACGTCACCATGAGATCCCACACCAAGGCCAGGAAAACTGTAGGATAACTTTAATTGCCATATTTTTAATTACATCAATTATAAATGTATGTTTGGTTTACATGTTGGTTATTACTGTTTTTGACGGGCTAAGCATTGCAGAGCAGAAGCCAATAGCCATTGTCTCCTGAAGGCCCAGCATAATACGTCCTAATGTGACGAAAATCCCCTATATTCTAGGCCTAGATAAGAAACAATCACATAAGTGTTTAGCAATGCAACAGTTGCATAACTAAATACTTATAAGGTCCCAAAAGCGAGACCTATTGGCTATGCCAAGAGACTGCGAAAGTGAAAGTGGTCGCGATCGCGATCAAACATCAAAGCGGCCGCGAAAGTGAAAGTAATCGCTGTCAAGCGCGGCGCGCGCACATGCACTATAGCTCTTGGCTGGCGTGGTAGCACTTTTTGGAGCCCTCTCAATAAGTCTCGCCAGACCAGCGCATGCGCTGGGTCAGGCGAGACCTAAAAAAAAGACTAAATGCGGTCTACACATTATGGCTTCCTTTTAATTTTGTAAGGATGTAATATTGAAACTATAATTGTTCTGCATTCGGGGTTTTAAGGGAAAATATAGTGTAATACAGTGTATGTTTGAGTTTATACCATATTATTTTTCTGCATGTTCATAAGCATAACATTGCTTTCTAGGTACTAGGTACTACTGTGGTATTCTGTAAATTTACTTTTAAAATATATAAAGTAATAAAACTAGCTTTCAATCAATCAGTAGATTTGTTGCGCGCTACTTGCAACTTAACTAACGAGTCTCATTTCTTCCTATGCACTTCTAAACTACTACTACTACACTATATTTCACTTTAAATCCCAGAAAGAAGACTAACTATGGTTTAAACAATAGGCTGCCTTTTCATTTTGTGAGTGCTTTCATTACCCAATCATAGCCTGATTTGTCATCACGATGTACCACAATATAACACGAAATGACAGCAGTATACCTTGACACAGTATATCACTAGATTTTTGTGCCTTTTAACTTTCTGAATGCTGACCCACTTTAGATCTACTATGACCCTTTCCACCCCATAATTTATATTCCTACAAAATGTTATATAAATCCATTCTGCTATTTTCCCAGTAGGTTTGTTCAAACTCATCTTAACGGTACTCCACTCCGCTATAGAACACTCCACTGTACAACACTCTACATCATAGTAAGACACTCCAATCCACTGTACAGTACTCCACTCCACTGTACAACACTTCACTCTCCAGCATGCCACTGCACTCTGACACGCCTCGCCACTTCACACCAATCCAACTCTGTCATGCCACTTCACTATATACACCACTCCGACACTGTACCACATGCAAATAACATGCCACTGTACACTAATGTACCACATGTCACTCCACACCTCTCTACACCACTCCACACCTCTCTACGCCACTCCACTCTATGCCATCCCACTTTAAGACACTGTACGACATGCCACTCTCATGCGCTACTCCACAACAATGCGCCACTCCATGCCCCTCTACCGTATGCCTCTCCACCCTACCACAAGCCACGCCACTCCACCGCACGTGAATCCACTCCACTCTACTGCATGCCACACCACACCACTCCACCCCACGCCACTCCTCTCCACTCTACTCTACCGCACACTGTTCCACTCTGCAACACACCATTCCACTATACCACACACCGTTCCACTCTGCGACATGCCACTCCACTCTGCGACATGCCACTCCACTCTGCGACATGCCACTTCACTCTGACACTCCACACCACTTCAGTCTACAACACACCACTCCACTGTACCACATGCCATGCAACTATGCGATTTCTCACTTCACTCTGCGCCACTCAACTCCCCTCCAGTCTGACAATTGACACTACTCCATTGTACAACATGCCACTCCGCTCTACCACATACCACTCCGCGATATGCCACTCCACTCGTCACTCTACACCACTCCAGTCTGTGCCCCTCCACTCTAAGACACTGTACAACGTGCCACTCTAGAACATGCCACTACAATCTACGCTGTTCCATAACACTCTACTACACTATACAGCACTCTGACACACCACTACACTCTGACATGCTACTCCGACACAACATCCCACTCCTACACGCCACAACACTCTACGTCATTCTACTCCACTCTAGCACACTCTGAGACCACACTATATAACATGTCATGCCCCTCTACTGTACAACATGTTACTCTTCTCTGTTGTCATACAGTTCATACTTTTGTAGTAAAACTGTGCATTTGTTGGACAACGTCAATATCAAAACTGTGCGAGATTGAGTCTACGCACACCATCAAGATATATGTTGGCCTGAGTCCTGTCTAGCTCACAGTTCAATATATGTACCCCTAACCTAGCAAGGTAACAGGTGGTATGTGCAACCTCAGACATGACAACCCGGACTTCCAAAGGAAATCATGGAAACAGATCTAGAACCCTTTTGTTTGATAACTCATGCATGCCCAAAGGGAGACACAAGAGATACTCTAATTGGCATTTCAATATTTATTGAACCAATAAGATTCTTGTGTGAAATACGTGTGCTGCAATAGCCAATAGAAGGAAACAAAACAGAGTAATCAGCATCTCAATAATGTTAAAGATAATGAACAGTTCAACCATTGTGATGTTACATAGAATATATCCTTGCATACAAGTATAAATATACTTGTGTTACTACCTAGCGCGCCCTGTCCTAGTTTGCGCAGGGTGGGTGAATCTGCCAGAATCCCTGTAGGGTGATCTAACTCCCCAGTTATCTGTGGGAATGGTTTATCTGGGAGCCCGTCTTGGTGTAGAGCTGGGCACCATCCTTCCCAGGAGGTAACCAGGAATCAGCTGGGCTGGTATGGGGCGACCCCGACAGCATCAACAAAATGCTCCTTACCCTCAACAAAGGAGGGATGTTGTTTATATTATAAACTTCACCCATGTTGCCATGTCAAGTCCCAGCCAGGCTGTCATTATTGATTCTATCCTGACAAAGCTTCGCCGAGCTAACAATAACAACAACATTATTTTGTGCAGTGAACTTGAGCTGTTGTTCACAATGTTGAAGTCTCTGATAATATGCCTATGAAGATGTGTAAATGTAAGAAAAGGTATTTCATGGAACATTATTCATACAACCATGCAAGCAAATGTCTGTCAGATGTCAACATTTAACATGAGCATGTAAAATGATGGTGTTCCCGCCTGGGCTGATCTGACCACATGGCAGTGCCACTTCAGTATACTCTACTCTACACCACTCCACTGTACTGTATGCCACTCCTCTGGCCTTTGACACTTTATGCCCATCTACTCTGACACTGTACTCCACTCTATAGCACTGCACTGTTCAACACTCTGCTGCACTCTGTGCCACTGTGTGACACTTTACTCCACTGTATGCAACTCTACGGACCTTCCTCTATGCCACTTTACTTTACCCTGCTGTATGGCACACTAGTCCACTGTACTACACGCTACTCCCCTTTTTGCTCTACACCATTCTATGCCACTCAACCATACCACAGTCAGTAAAACTGTACAACACTCCACAACAAGCCATTCTGATGCTACACTCTACAAAACCACACTATATAACACTCTACTCCACCCTTCTGTACAACAGGCCACTCCACTCTATGCACTACAGTGTACTGTATGATACACCACTTTACTGTGCGAAACTCCATTCTATGCCACAACACTCTGTGCCACTCCAATCTTCTGGCCTATATGCCTCTCCATTATACGACACTGTACTCCACTCTATTGCAATGCAGTCTACCACACTCTCTGCATCTCTGACACTCTACTCCACTCTATGCAACTCTGGGGCACTATACTCTATGCAACCCTGCGATACGCTACGCAATTCCCTCTTTGCCACTTTACTATACTCTACTGTATGACACGCAACTCGCTACCCCCCTGTACTACATGCTACTCTACGCTACTAAATTCTACACCTCTCCTCTCTACCACACTCTAACACTCCACTCTATGATACTCTACTCCACCGTTTGCCACTCCACTCTACACCATGCCACTCTGCTGTATGACACTACTCTACTCAATGACACTCCATTCAACGACACTCCACTATGCCAATCTACTGTAGTGTACGACAAGCCACTCCGGCCTGTCCCACGCCACTGTACTGTATATGTCACTTCAGTCAATGCCAAATCCACTGTACTGTAGGACATGCCACTCCCATCTATGCCAGTCCACTCCACTGTTCTGTGCGACATGCCATTCCAGTCTTTATGCCCCTCGACTCTAAACCACTCTACTTCACTGTACAACACCTTGCGTCACTACATTGTACAAAACTACACTGTATGACACACTACTCCAATCTACACTTTGCCACACAATGACCCCATGCAACTATTTGAAACAAAGTTTTATTTTAAAAAAACATTCAAATTCAATGATAAAAACAAAGGTAAAAGGTTAGTTATAGTTCTGAACACATTATTTATTCTGTCTATACAAAACCAACTTAAACTACACAAACCATAGAAATTCTAAATTTATAGTTCACTTAGTTACAACTAGTGCCCCCTCCACAACGTCCTAAAACTCAAGCATCTCTGAGGAGAATGACTCTTTGTGGTAGTAGTCTGCAGAGCAGCATAATTACTAGACTTCCAACTACCTACCATAGAACCTAAAGCAAACCTTTTAACAGAGCTATTACAGCCTGGACATGCAAGTTCAAAGCCCTTGCTCCACTTCGGTAAAGCTCTATCGAAACTTCAGTGGCAATCTGGGCTATATCGTGTTTAGCCCTTCCTGTTATTTGTCTTGCAGCTATACGTAAGTCTCGTCTGTCGATCTGGCCTTCTTGGCCCAGCGCTGAGCATCAGTAAGCTTCATAGTTCAGGTATGTACAATAAGTGAATCCAAATGTATTCCTTACTGTGTCTCTGGCTAGGAATCAAAAAACATCAGCACTTTTGGGAAAAAGGTCTCTCTTGGGCCAGCTTGGCCTTCCAGTCTCTGAACGTCTTTTGCTTGCTGGGACGGTACATGCATGCCCCCTGGAATCTGGCCAGTGACATCTTTCGACTATACCCAACTAATTTCGAAACCCCTTTACTCGGACAATTCAAGATGAACAAAATGCAGCCTAATGCATCTTGAGAGCTGGTCTAGACAAGATTGTGTTGGTCACGCTATGGACACCTGGAGTTTAGTGGATACTCGCTTGGGTGTTGTCTACTGCTAGAAACAGCCTTGACAACTTCTGCGGCAAATGCAAAAACAACAAGATGGACGGAATGCTTGAATTAATCTCAGCCACTAGCAGCATCCCAATCCATTGTTTTATCCCACCATGCCACCTCAGTTTGGACCCAGCCATATGCAAATCAGTCTTGACCCTGTTTCTCATGGGAACAGTCCAGCCCGAACTGCCATACTAACTGAGGTGGCATAGTGAGCAAATTAACAATGGGTTGAGTGCTACCCGAGCTATTGCCAGTGGTTAGTCTTATTGCAAGCAGCCTCCCATCATTTTTTGTGTGTTTCATTCACAAGTTGTGCAGCAGCCAGTACAGATCATTCGCAGCTCAAGAGAACACAGTGTTGGCAAAGGTTGACCACATGATCAAGGACAGTAATCATACTCTTCCTCCTTGCCTGTTGTAGCTGAGGCTAAACAATCTTCATTTCTTCACCTGTAGTCATGTTTGGCAAGTAGGGGGAAATTATTTTCTTATCTATTCAACTGCCACACTATTACATCAGATCCGTGGGTCTTGCCGATTGTTCAGATGGGACTTTTATGTGCCCGTCCTGCATTTCAACAGACACTACCTTCGGTTTGTAGTGAGGTAAGTGTATTTGCAGTTTGAAGCTTGACTCTTTGGTCTCACCTCTGCTCCTCGGTTGTTTTTGAAGGTGATGGCAGTGGTTGCAGCCCGTCTTTGCTGGTTGGTGCTACAAGTATCCCTGTGCATTGACTGGCTGTTGAAAGTGGACTTTCTGCAGTCAGGTGCATACCACGTCCAGATAACTGTAACCTTTCTGTCATCTCTGTGGTTTTCCGTCTGTGAACCATAGTCCCATCTGAAGCCTGTGCAGAAAAGTTTCTTCATAGGAGCTATACTGAACGTTGCATTTTTCACCTGCTCGGCAAGAGCAATACATTCAAGGGATCATCCAAATGTTTCTTGCTCACTCCTCAGTTCCAGTGCGGGCACTTCTCAGGCTTCTTGTACTCTTGGCCTTATGCATTCCTCTCGTTCCACGTCTGCTGCAACATGTGAACCTTGCAGTTGAACCTCCACCTCGAGTGAGCTCAACATCGGCGTTGTTTGGACAGTGTCCACATTTCAAAGGAGACTGCCTGGGACTTTCAGTGATGGCAGGTGAACACCAATCTTTTTAGTAGCAGCTGGTCTCCCTATCCCACCTAAAGCTTAGTGGTGATGGATGCTTTGTCTGTTTTAGGGTGAGCATCTGGGAGAGGGACAGATCAGAGGCCTTGGTCTACAGAAGAGCAGATGTTCCAAATCATCCTTCTGGAGTTATACAACATTCAGTTGGTTCTAAAGGCCTTCCTATCATCCATCCAGAGAATACTGTTCAGGTCTTGACAGGCAACATGCACACAATGTGTATTGCAAAAAGCAGAGTGGGGTTGGATTGTGAACCCTGTGTCGGTAGGTACTGCACCTTTGGCGATTGCTAGGCCTTTAGAGGATTTCTCTGGTAGTCAAACATTTGGCAGTACACTGAATGCCAGGGCGTACAAATTAATCTTATGTCGCCTGGTGAACCACAAATGACTTTTCCATCCAGAGGTGGCTCACGGCACCTTTGCTCAGTGGGGGGGGTGCCTTGGTTGGATCATTTCACCACTGCTGGCAAATTGCAGCATCACTATTCGTACACTCTATAGTTTCCACTCAGACTCCCTGGGAGACTCATTCCATCTGCAGTGTAGCATAGGTCTCCTAAATGCCTTCCCACCACTGTGTCTTCTATCCCGGGGACTGAATCAGATCATGAAAGACTGGTTTCAGATAAACTTGATGGCTTGAGATTGGTACAGAAGAGTGCAGTAGCCTGATCTGTTAAGCTTGAGCATTTGCTCTACAATCAGTCTACCTCTTTTTCCAGACCTACTGTCTCTGTAAAGAGGCAGGGTCATGCACCCAATCTACACAACCTACAGATCTATGAATGGCAATTGAGCGTTTTATGAAAGGTTTCCAGTTGCCTGCTTTTCTTACGGCTAGACTCCCATCGACTAAATCTATGTGTTCTGGTCATTGGGAAAAGTTTGTGAATTTGTGTGGGGACCATCAAGTTGATCCTGTACAGACCAAATTATCGGATGCTTTGATGTTTGTGCCATCTATGGCTCAGCAAGATTTTGTAGTGGTCGCTGTTAGAGGTTATTTATCAACTCTTTAGGCCTTTCTCTATTTACCTGACCAAACTTAATTGTTAAAATCATCAGTTGTGATGCACTTTCTGAAAGGAATTGCGGGCATGTTTTCACCAATACCTTTTGTTATGCCTCGTAATCACTTAACTTGGCTATTTAGTTCCTAATGTGCTTACCTTTTCTTTTTTTTTTTTTTTTTTTTTTTTTTTAAAAACCTTTATTTGTGCATAGTAAAGGAACAAATACGGGCCTACAACCATCAGGCCGGCCACAATACGGTTGAGCACAGAAACAAACAGTACATCCCCTGTGCATCAATGGTCAAGATTAGCAACGAATCAGGATTACACTGGAGGGATCCTTGACACCAGGGGCAGGAGAAGTGCAGGTTAATTTTAAGGTTTTCAAAATAATTTTATCGAGAACAAAGTCAGTAAAGGATAGAAACAAGGAGATTCGAGTCCGCGAGATATCTTCATACACTGGAGAGCAGCAGCATCAGTAAAACAGCCATAGAAAATCACATACAGTAAGGCGATGCAGTTAGATAACAGGATCATAACATTAGTAAATACACACCCCCTAAAAGCCGCCCCTTCTCAATCCACCCGGACCCCGAATCGAAACAAGTATAGCGCAGAGAGATGAAGAAAGAGGCCCATAGAACTAAAAGGAAACAGTAAATTACCCCCCCACCCTACACCAATGCGGAGGCTACGGCCTACCCCCCCCCCAGCATAGTGCCTGTCGCCCAATGAACCCGAAATATAGACGAGAGAGAAAGTAGGAATAGAGTAAAGAAACTAAGGGAAGAGAGAAGGAAGAAGGCGGGGAGGAGCCCACGTAACCTCGGAGCGCCCGACACCACCAGCCAACCAAGCCTCCACACACTGAAACCCCACTACACCCAAAGGCGGTCGTATGAAGATAGCATGTAATAACAAGGAAATGAAGGCAGACAGATCGCGACGAGTGCGTACAACATGTGCAAACAATTCCAGCCCCAGTCCAGCCCGTCCGTGAAACCATGATGATATCAAGTAATCTAGCCCTGGCCCGTTCGCGGGCTTACGAGTAGACCCGCCCCCTCGTGAAGGCCCCGCATCCCGAACAGACAAAGACAATATGGCCGCGTGGAAGAAGAAGGAGAAGTAGAGTCACAAAATGGCCGCCGATCATCTAATGAAGTCCCCTTGCACACCATATAAAATCCAGACCTGGCTTGTAAAGTACATGAGTACCACATAAAAGGAGCCGTAGGCCACCGTGAAAGGTTCCTCGAGGACGTCAGGTGTAGCTCAGCTGGAAACTCCTGCAGGCACGGTGAGGCAGGCAACAACAAAGTAGGCAGCAACGACCGGGGAAACAAAGTATCCGCCATTGAACAGGAGAGCGATTGGTCCTGGGTGCCGGGAAAGCCGAATGCAGACACCAGTGTAGCACCGTTATACCCAGTCGTTGCTTCCCCGCAGGAGGACCAAAGCACTGGCAGACTCACATCTCGTTGATCACAAACGGGGCGCTCACGACCCGCAGCAGACAGTATAGAGTCGAACCGCTCACTTAGCGTTTGCAAGCCGACACACAATTGCAGCCGAAAGTCCCGCAGGGCAGCCAGAACGGAGCCGTATGTCAGCGGAGGCTGCGCCCCCACAGCGGCAGCAATCCGGGACGGCACTGGGGAGCTGGAGTCTGGTAGAGGGAGGGCGAAGCGGGCAGCGGGCGAGACCGAAGCATCACCCCCCAGCAGCGAGCAGGCAAACAGCGCCATGTTTTACCGCTGAACGGTACCGTGGTCAGGGGGGGGGTCGTGACAAGGAGGCAATTCCCAATAGGTCTGCGCCGCAACAGGTGAAGGCCAACAGTCGCTTCCCCTCCCTCGGGCTCTCGTTGCAGCCGACTAGGCCATAGAAGAAGGGGGTCTGCAGCCTTCCACAGCGTGGTCCACAGAGCGGGGTAGGAGACCCGCCACGCCGGGGCTTACCCTCCAGCTCCAGGTGCAGGGTGCAGGAGGTGTCCGGGCGTCTCTCCCCCGGCTCTTCTGGCGACAGTCCGTGGCGTGAGGCGGGATCAGATTTGTACCAGCGGGTCCGGTGACTGCGACGCTTCCAGGGGGCCGGCCGCGGCCACAGTAGAGCAGGGGTCCCGTACGGGGAACAAAGGCACCAAGAACTCCGGCGTCCGGGCGGGCTAAGACTCCGGGAAAGCGGCGGCGCGGTCAGCGCGTCGTCACACACGTTGCACCTCGAAAATCGGCAAGGATAGGAATCAGGATGATAGTCTGAGGCCAAGGGCCGACGGAGCCGGGCGCTCAAGCGTCTGCTCCGGTCGCCATCTTGGCTCCTCCGTGCTTACCTTTTCGAGCCACACACAACTGTTCTCTCCTGCTGTTAACAATCAAAATGATGTGTCTCACTTCAATTACTTCTGTCAGTCAGCTGCAGGCATGTGCATTGCAAAATCCGTGCACCAATTTCCTCTAACAAATTCTGCTAAAAGTTGTGTCTTTTGCATATTGGTCTGTTCATTAGCCTCCCTGCCCTTTTCTCTCTGCTACCTCCCTCTAAGGAGAAGATTCTTAACTGGCTTGACCCAAAAAGATCTCCATTTTTACATTGGTAGTTGACCAGCTTTTTGTGGGCTTAGTCTGTGGTAAGAAGGCACATGACAGTACAGAAAATAATTCTGTCCAGGTAGATTGCCCTGTGCATAATAACATGCTATGGCCCGCTCAACAAGCAACCCCGAGGTCTTATGGTCTCTTTCCACTAGAGCCAAGGCTGCTAACGACAGCGTTGGTGAGTGGTATGTCCGTATTGGACTTCTGCCTGCCTGCCAGACAGGCTCTGATGCAAAGGTTAACCAAGCACTACTGCACCAACAGTCAAACATGCAAGGAAAGCCATTTCTCCCACCTGGCCCGGTAGGAGTTCTTGGAGTGAGTCCACTCCTCAGACCCTTTAACTTTTGAAAGGTACTCATTTGGTTGCTATTCAAAAGGTGAGGAATGTGCAGTTAAAAGTATTCATCAGAAGACTTTACTTACCTCTCGATTTTGCTCTTCCAGAAGGTTGCTTTGGCTAAAAACAGATTTCTCACTGCCCTCCCTCTCTCCCGTTCTGTGGAGTGGACGCCCTTGATATTGAAACAGCCTCAAGTTTCATTTCATAGACTGTCCTTTCCAGTTCCTCAGGGGTGATTTGCCTCTGATGGTAAGGAAGAGTTCAGGATAAAATGACAATGGCAACCAGAGGCGACCTATAGCTGCCTCATAACGTCGCTTCTGCAGGCAGAGCAAGGTTGTCACAAGCCCAGTAGAGCTATCTGCTGGCGAACAGGAGCAATTGCTATGAACATTTCCATATCCAGTCTGGTGCTCCAGTATATTCAAATGGTACATAGTCTGCAGTTAAAGTTTCCACCAGAAAGAATTTTACCACATGTAAGTAACTAGTTCACCTTGGCTATCTCCAAAAAAAAAAAAAAAATGAACAGGGCTTTTGAGGATCTCATGGAACTAGAAAGCATAGCTACTCCCAGGATTTTGCTCTTATTTTGCCTAAAAGACACACAGACTAGTAGTATTTCCTTTCCTGATTCCTTTATGAAACACCAAACGTTTTCTTTTGAATGGGGTAGAAAGAAGGAGGCGTTGAGAATTTATTTTATTTTCAACTACCAAGTAGGGCTATTAGCTGTAAAGATACCCGATCATTGCTTAACTTAGAACAACAGAAAGACATTGTATTTAGCCATCATAGCCTGTTGAGGATCTCACAAAATGCAGAGTTAGCTTATGGAGCACAACCTCACTTGCAGAACTCTTTCAGAGCAATCAACTTTATCTCATCTATCTTGCTACTGCAAACACTATTATACCATACTGTTCCAGTTCATCTTCAACCTTAAACAATGTTTGTGCATAAAATAGAAGATGCGTTATTGATCCATGGTCATTGTAAACAGATGTCAGTTCATGCTCCCAATGAGATTTAGAAGTTCCTTTATATGGGGGCCAATTACATAAATTTTTCAACACACTATGGCAAACAAATGAAATACATCAATACCAAGAGCAACCTAGCTAATCAATTGATCAACCGATGGACATAAACAGTGACTAACATCTTAAATGAATCTATCAGAAAACAGTAGATTCACCAGAAACTATAGTGCAGATAAGTGAACTATATGCTCTGCGAGAGATAACAACTGAACCATGTTGACAGAATGTCCGATGTCTTCTGGTGACTTCATGCAGGGTTGGTGGTAAATAGAGAAAAATAAAAACACATATCAGCACGCAAATTGAAGTGCATAGACAAACATATAGAATAGTAGATGGGTAACAGTGAATTACAGGGATATTTTTCACTGAGGGGTTCTGAGTGACATCAAATAGACCACGAGAGCGTAGCTTGAATTGTCTATGATGTCACTCAGAACCCAGAGGTGAAAAACATCTCTGTAAATCACTATTTACCCATCCATAATTTTGTTCTGTATGGCCCCAAAATCATCTGCCCCACTGCTATGCAGTGGCAGAGAAGTCATGGAGGAACCCTACATAACATGGCCTCTGTTATGTAACCCTGTCCCAAAGGTTACAGAAAATACTTACCTGCCATCCTTAAGAACCCCCCACCCCCCCAACCCACTGTCTTTTCTGCCTTCCATCCCCCTCCTGCAGCTGTGCTTTCTGCTTTCAGCCGAAGCAGGCCAGCAGAACTACTCTGACAGGCTTTCAGATAACCATGTCAGCCTGGCCTGGAAGGCTTGTATGACATTACAACAGTGGGTAACCAGTTTTGTTTTCGACTGTGTCTGTGTCATAGCAGTGAGTTATGACATTCAGAAATTGAAAAAATGATACAGGCTCTTTGTGAGAGCCATAAAAACAAGAAAACAAATGGATAACTTTTCACGTATCAGATGCATAACAAGATTAAACTGGAGTAAGTAAGAGCGTCAGTGTGTTTTGCTGTGAAAAACAAAACCGTGCAGAGGCCATAACCAAAAGCATAAAGCTAAAGCAAAAGAGACAGTGGTGAGTCACTTGCCAGGAAATGTAGCATGCAAACTGTGACGCTTGAAGCAAAACTCCATTAAAAACTAGAAAGGGACAGGGCGGTCATTAAGATTGAACGACGGCGGGGGGGGGCGTGTCCAACTGGTGACGGGAATGGCCGCATGGTAGCTGAGCTCAGTCGCCCCACTCCCGTAAAATCTGCATCTCACCATCTGCCCCGGCCCGATCTTCGCCCCAGATATCTGCCCGGCCTCCGGTGTCTTCATCTGTGGTGCGGAGTGAGTTTTGGACCTGTCAGGCATAGTGGGGATCGGTGCTCCGCGGGACGGACTCGCTCTCCAGATCAGCAGCGACCGGAAGTGCATCCTCGCAGCGGCGGATGCCTACTAGACGCTGTGGATGCGGCCTGGTCCGGCGTGGCCGCGCAGCTGCCATCCGACTCGCCTCACACTCGGAGCGCCATGGAGCATGCTGGATCATCTGCTGGGGAGCGATCACCGGCCGGCGGACCCTGCCGGAGGATTACAGCCACTTCCTCTTATCGCTGCGCTGAGTTGCAGCGCTATCACGCTCTAGATCTGCACGGGGCCCTGTACCTACACGGCCGCCATCGGCCGCTTTCCCTGCAAGTGGCGCTACTGAGGAGGGCACCTGGACAACGCAAAGCTCCCCTGCCTCTGGGACGCCCGCATCGCCGCCACCGCTGGCCCCCTCTGGCCTGCCGGGCCTTCTGTCCCTCTGCTGGTGATGTGAGCTTGCGAGTGAGATCCTGCGCTGGAGCCTGGTGAGTCGTGCCACATCACTTTGACTTGCCAGCAGCCCGCGTGGGATGCCAGGGGTGAGAGGGGGCCCGTGTGCGTAACCAGTGGTGCAACTTTGCTGACTGCCTTATTGCAGTGGGTGGACTGTCGCCTATCCTGGATTGAGGCTCGTTGTGGACTTCTCTGGGACTGCATACCGCCTCACCATTTGTCCTGTGCCCTGCTTCGGGCGCTGGATCCTCCACCTTTCGGGGCCCTCATCGTGCTGCTTGCTCTGCACCCTTGGGGGAGTCAGCGGGACGGGTGCCACTACCGACAGGCCACGTGGGGTCTCCTGCGGCAGGTGGCGGTGGGTGGCTCCTGCGTCTCGCCCCTTCGTAGCCTTCCCCTGTGGAGACGTCATGGCGACGGCCCGAGGTGGGTGCAATGCGGCACAGACCAAGCTTGGCAAGTTTGCGTGGCAGCGGAGCCACGAGGACAAACAAGGCACCGCTGCGGCTCCTGATGGAGAGCTAGAACCCACCAATAAAGACCTCCTGGCGGCCATAACCTCGGTGCAGTCCTCTTTGGAGCTCAAAATTGACACGGTCACAACAGAGGTGGCCCTCACCCGGGAAGACATGCGAAAAATGGCCGAGCAGGTGGCAGAGCTACGTTCTTCTCAAGAGGCCTTCGCAGGTCAGCTCGACGACTATGAAGGCAGAATGCGCCGCAACAATATTTGCATTCTAGGCATTCCAGAGCGGGCGGAGGGACCTACTGCCGATCTCTACGTCGAGGAGCTTATCCTGAAACGTCTTCAGCCTAGGGGCCTCTTCAAGTGTTTCTCGATTGAGCGCGCCCATCGGTTAACCCAAACCATGTTCCCCCCACTCCCCCCGCCTGCTCCTTGCCCGGGTGTTCAACTATAGGGACCGAGACTTGATCCTTCAAACAGCAAGAGTGGCCCCTCCCTTGACTGTCAAGAATAGTAGGGTTTCGTTTTTCCCGGATTTTACGCTGAGGGTCCAAAAGCAGCGGCGGAGTTTCCTGGAGGTGAAGTGGGCTCTCAGGGACTTGGAGATCAAGTACGCCATGTTGTTCCCAGCGAAACTTCGACTTGAGTCAGACGGCAAACTATGGTTCTTCACTCGTCCTGAGGACGCTTGGGACTAGCTTGAGGGCTGGAGTGTTGTGGGCAAGAAATCCCATAGGTCGCTGCCGAGTGCTGGGGATCTCACCGAGTGGCGACAGCAATCTCGATCGTCGCCTCAATCTGATGCAAGTTCCCAAGGCCCACCGGGGTGACCATGCAAGTCTGAACTTACATAACTGTCCCCCCCCCCCCCGGACTACAGGGTCTGACACTGCGCGATGTGGGGTCCCTACTACTGGAGCTTCAATTGGGAGTGTTAGTGTTGGATAGGGAATTCAACCTCGCAATGAATGGTTCCCTAGATAGTCTTCCAACCGAGGAGGATCCGCCGAAAGGCTCGCCTCTGTTTCTGTTCGCTAGCGCCTTAGGGGTGGTGGATATATGGAGGTGTTTTAGCCCATTGCACACGAGATTCACGTTCCAATCAGGAGTGCATAGTAGACAGTCTAGAATTGATTAGCTCTTTACACATGCCCAGGATATCCATCTGTTTATTGGGTCGGGCTGCTTGGCCCGCTGAATCTCTGATCATTCCCCGGTTTGGGCTTCTCTGAGTCTTCCACGAAAGGGGCGACCGGAATCCATACCTATACAGCCGTGGGCGCTTAAGATACCACATATTAAAGTGTTTGTGGAAAACGTGGGCTCTGTTGCTTCATCAGTGACTCTATGGGGGGCCTTTGGGGCAGTAATTAAGGGAAGGGCACTGTCTCTTATGGTGAGCCACAGGGCCGAGAGATTGAACGGGGTGTTGGAGCTAAAGTCTGACATCACAGACCTGGAGGAGGCGGAGGCACGTGAGCCTAACCCCTCCCTTCAGCATAATCTTACACTCAAGAGGCAAGACTACAGGCAACTTCTCCAGGAGGACGCCACGGTGCGGGCTCTCTCTACCCGACATAGGATTTATGAGCAGGGTGAAAGAACGGGTAAACTTCTGGCATGGCTGGAACGCTGAGAGCAAGCCTCTAGATGGGTGCATGCAATAGTCAACTCAGAGGGGGCGCTCCTCACTGATCCTCAACAGATAGCTGATGCTTTCACGCTTCATTATAAGGGGGTCTATACTAGCTTCCCGGAGTTTCAGGTCCCGTGGTCGACTGATCTCCTGGCCACTATTGAGGTGACGACCATTTCTCCGGAGGGCAGGGAGGCCCTGGAGGCGGATGTCACGGGGATGGACATCCAAAAAGCTATACATGACGTCCGATCTGGCAGGGCGATGGTCCCCAACGGGCTTCCTATCGAGCTTTTTAAGCCCATGACGACTCTGCTGGCCCCCACCTTTTGAACCTCTATACCGAGTGCTTCAAGTCTAGTCACCTTCCAGCGGAGATACGTACGGCGGCTATTGTGGTGATCCACAAACCTGATAAGCCGGTTGGGGACTGTAAATCGTACCGACCTATTTCTCTTAACGGTCGAGGCCAAGATTCTGGCCAAACTCCTGGCCAACCGACTTCTCCCCTATATCACGGATCTGGTTCACCTGGACCAGTCGGGATTTATGCCAGGGAGAAATACGGCCCGAAATCTGCGGTGGGTGCACGGGGCCCTGGGCAGAATTCATACTCTTGAGGAAGACGCGATCCTGCTCTCAAGCGATGCGGCTATGGCGTTTGATACCATAGAATGGTACTTTCTCTTCACCGTATTGACTCGTATGGGGTTTGGACCTAAATTGATACGTTGGATCAGGTTACTCTATACACAACCCACAGCGCATGTTGTTGTCAATAACCCTCGGTCGGCCACTTTCACACTTCACCGTGGCACGAGACAGGGATGTCCTCTGTCTCCGCTACTCTTCGCCCCGGTTCTGGAACCCCTGGCTGTCTGGATCCGAGGAGATCCGGAGATACGGGGGCTTAAATGGATGCCGTGCCACGAAGACCGCATCTCGCTTTACGTGGATGATATCCTTTTGTATTTAGAGTCTCCACCACGGTCACATTTTGCCACATTTTTGGGGCCCACTCTGGATACCGCATAAACTGGTCCAAATCCCAGATGATTGCGTTGTGGGGCACTCCCCCAGCTAGTCCAAGGGGCTACGACATGCCGGTGGCTTCCGTTACCTGGGTATTTTTGTCCCCCGGAGGCTGACCTCTTCTTTGAACGCAATCTCCTCGGGGCCCCTCCACCGCTTCAAATCAGTCTTCTCGCATTGGTGCTCTCTCCCTCTCCCTCTCCTAGGGCGCGCGTCCATGTTCAAAATGCTTGCACTTCCACGCTTTCTGTATGCATTACAGAATACCCCTAACCCCGTCCCCCAGTCATATTTTTCTCAAATCGATGGCGCGCTTCGGGGATTACTATGGGAAGACCGTACGCCGCGAATCGCTATGAACAAACTCACCATGGGCCGGTATGATGGGGGTATAGGGCTTCCAGACTTGCGTCTCTATCATTAAGCATCCCAATTGATAGCTATTAACAGGTGGGTGTTCGGCCCCCATGATGACCCAAACTTCCGAATGGATCAATGGCTCATGGGGAGGGGTGGCTACAATAGAGCGCTGTACTCCAACCCTCACAGGCTTCGCCTTACCGGTCCTACTGCTCGCACGGTTGAAATTTGGCATGCGGTCACCAAACGGCTGGGCTGGAATAAGCGTCTAACAAAGGCAACACCGCTATGGGAACCCGACATATTGGGACAACTCAGTAGATGTCCGGGGTTCGACAAATGGGACACTATTGGGATATCGACGGTGGGGGACATCTGGGGGAAAGGGAAGCTAGCAACGTTCACGGAGCTTCAGGCGAAATACCAGCTGGCCCAAACTGAGACCTTCAGATACCTACAGATTAGCCATGCCTTATTGGCTGCTTTGCCGAGAGACGCCCTCCTGCCAGACTTCTCCCCTTTGGAGGATCGGTTATTACTAGATCCCATGGATCATAAGGCCATTTCACTTACATACAAGAAATTGGTTAGCAATCGTACAGATCCTATGCAAAACTAGCGGATTAGCTGGGAAAAAGACTTGGGTGATATAGAAGATGAGGACTGGCGGGACGCTTTGGCTTCCCCTCGTGAAGTGGCCATCCCAATGCGTATGCAACTTCTGCAGCTTAAGATTCTTCATACGGTCTACTTCGACGCCAAACTCCTCTTTAGGATAGGTAGACGTCCCGACGCGCTCTGTCTCCGACATTACAATCAAGTAGGCACCTTCTTCCACATAATATGGGACTGCCCACGCATTCAGGAATACTGGGTGAGGATTCTGCGTCAACTGGCGGGAGTCTGCGGCAAACCCGTCCCACCATCTCCTCACCTATGCCTGCTTAATATTTGGGGGGCGACTGATTTTTCTCAGGTTGAACAGATGTGGGCCTCGATGGGATTCGCCATCGCGAAACAAAACATCGCACAAAAATGGGGGGTGGAGGAGGTACCGCTCCCGGGTGCCTGGGCACGAAATATGGATACAGCAATGATTGCTGAAAAATCGATCTTTAAGGGCCGTGGTTGCCCCAAGAAATGGGACCATAAATGGGGAAAGTGGCATAAACAAAGAGGGGATATCTGTATCTCCCCAACGGTGGAGCTGCGTAGGGAACGGATCGAACAGATGGCCCGATTGAGGCTTCTCCTCTGCAAAATTAGTACTGAAGTGGCCCTCCGGCCCCTGTGTCTTTTCTGTATCATGCTTTATATCTCATTGTACAGTGCCATGTTTAAAGCTTATTAGGGCTTGACATTTCCCATGTGCTGCGTAAAAGCTATTGGTGTATTTTAATGTGGCTGTCAATTGGAGCTGTTGGGTGGGGTGGGAAGCTATTCAATGCTATCTCTAGATGTCATGTGCTGATACCATGTTGTTTGTTGGAAAATAAAAAGTTTTATAAAAATATAAAATAAAATAAAGGGAAAGGCCAAAATAGAAGCATTTAAAAAGGAATGACAGA
Source organism: Triturus cristatus (assembly GCF_964204655.1). Classification (NCBI taxonomy): domain Eukaryota; kingdom Metazoa; phylum Chordata; class Amphibia; order Caudata; family Salamandridae; genus Triturus; species Triturus cristatus. The sequence goes on from NC_140581.1 coordinate 226,853,055, forward strand.
ACACAATTGAGGCATGTGCCATTATCAAAGACAAGTGTGGGCACCAGGTTGGAGTTGAAAAGATCTTAACAGAGCTGATTAAACAATCAAAGGATATAATGGCTACGATCGTATAGTCCTCCAATGCAGGTGACCATACAGGCAAAAACCATGCCAAATTCTTTGCAGGTGCACAAAACTAAAATAGAACAAAACTGACCAGCGTCGTAAGCGCAGAACAAGCTAACACCAGAAATACAGCACCACATGTAACACAAATAAAAATTGCCATATGAGTGTAGAATGACACAGGAGATGACTCTAAAATCAACACTGAAATCAAAATACGCAGTAAGTCTTAAGCAGCACTTGAGAGAAAAGCACATGAGCAAGAAAGCAACGTACAGGGGAGAACCACATAAGGGAGAATGCAACACAGGTGGACTTGAGGAGAATCTCATGGGTAAGAGAGTGCACAATTGAGAGTTGGGGAAGAGAAATTCATGAGGGAGACAGCTGGCGAACACATGCATTCTCATAGATTGCTTAACCAAAAAGAAAAAAAGCAGTCCCCAAAAAGAAAGCAGTGGAAGGACACTGTCTCTTCCTATGGACTTCGTACTCTGTGGATGTGCGGTGCATACAGTCAGTTTGGTAATCTGGCACACTTAACAACAGTGTTTGTGCTGAGAATCACCTGGAAGGGGCCTTTCCATCTTGGTTCCAAATTTGACTTCCTACACATCCTTCTTTATTAACACCTAGTCACCTCGACGGAGTTCGTGGCACTGTTCCTGATACGGATTTAAGATAGCAACTTCAAACTGGTGGGAGACTGAATGCACCACATCAGCCAATCCTTTGCAGTAATCGAGTATCATGTCTTCTGTGATGTTCAAAACTGCATTCGTAGGTACAGCAGGGCAGTCTCATAGCACGCCCCATCAAAATCTTGTGGGGTGATAACCCTGTCTTCCTGTCGGGAATACTGTGGACTCATCAACACCAAAGGCAAAGCATCTGGCCATTTCAGTGATGTGGAGGCACAAACGTTTGCCAAATGGGACCTAATGGTTCCATTTAGCTGTTCAACAATTCCAGAGGTTTCCGGTCGATATCTACAGTGTAATCTCTGCTCGATCTGTAGTGCTGCACAAATCATTCTTAGGACTGCATTGTTAAAATGAGTCCCACGATCTGAGTCCAGAGAAACGATAATCTGTACCTGGGCATCAACTCTCGCAACCGCAAGTTAGCTACAGGGAGGCTTTCATTTCTCCGTGTTGGGTAGGCTTCCACCCATCAAGAAGAAATGCACACTATAACCAGGGCATATCTCAACCCATTACAAACGGGCATCTAGATAAAATATATTTGCATTCGGTTGAAGGGACCACCTGATCTCCCAATGTGACTTAGTGTTACTGGTGTTATTTTCCCTATGTTCATATGTTAGAAAGTTATGTTATGTTAGAAAGTTTTATAGAGCGCGACAGCTGCCTCAGCTAAGATGCGTCCCGGCGCTAAGCAGCATGAGAGCAGTACACGTACAAGCAAAAGGCCTACAAGGACGAAAACAGGAATGTCTTAATAGCTTTCCTGAAATGGAAATAGTTGGTAAGCCCACAAATGTGGATAGGTAGAGAGTTCCACAGAATGGCCGTTCTATTTCGAAAAGAGCGCATATCTGTTAACATGTCCCACAACAATGGCACATTGCTCCTGCAAGCATCCTAAATTTGGGATTAAACCAGTTCTTCCAGAATAATCATACCCTTGCATCTCTTCCTAGATATGTTTGACAATGGAAGTTTTGTGTGATGGGAAACAATAGACTATCTGGTAACACTGGTCTTTAATCTGCTGACATCCAAATGTCATTTGCATTTTTCTCACATCCTGCTCTGATCCAGACCTGTTGTTCTGCTTCTGAAACATCTTCCTGCAATCTTTTGAGCTCTTCCACGTATCAGCTACTTGACAGTCTAAAACAGTGTCCTCTTCAGATTCATTTGTGTAAGCCCCATTAAATTTGCAGGCCACAAGTGCATAATACCGTACAACTTCGCCTGTGAATCATTTTCCAACTATGACGTATACATTGCCACGCCTTGGAGCTGCACATTTAACCACTTCAACTTCTGTAGGCATTTTGCAATGCCTTAAGCATTTTTCTTTCATGTTCCCCATTTCTAATGGTGGTGCCAGAAGAGGTCATGAAACCTCTTTTTGACCATAACTGTGCAGAATCATGGATCAAACAAAACCATACTGTAGTCACTCTCAATTGGTCTCCTAGACTGCAAGCTCTTGTAAGGGAAATTAATATGGCAACTTGTGCTGAGGTAACACCTCGAAGCCATGAAGCTTCTACAACTTCTTGAATTGTAAAGACAGCGTAAGTTGCTCTCGAGATATCCTAATTATTTTTAGGTCTCGCCTGAGCTAGCGCATGCGTTAGCTCAAGCGAGACCTTTAGTAAGCGAGTTTTTAAAGTGCTACCGGGCTTTTGCTGGCCTGAAGCTTGAGTGCACGTGCGTGTGAACGTCCACAGGCCACCCGGCTTTTGGAATGGCTCATTAAGCCTTACAGCGCTAGAACCATGCCCCTCCACCCCCTCTCTCTGCTCTCACTCCCCCTCTAACGGTCACTGGGAATTGGCCGCCCATCCTCTTGTGGCAAAAGACAAGTACTCTGTGTAGCTTGTGTGCAGCCACAAGCCGTCCATTCTCTGCCCACTCCCTGCTTCTATCAGTCTCTCCCTCCCAAAATCTCTCCCCTTCAGTGTTTTCTGTTCCTTCCTCCTTGAGTGTCTCCCTCTGTCGTCCCCTGCTGTTCAGACCCCTTCAGCTTCTCCTCTGTTTCCCAGACTCTGTGCGTCAGTATCTCTCTTCCCCTCCGTCTCAGCCCATCTCAGCCTCTCTCATCTTGCGGCTCTCTTTTTTTTCCCGGAGTTTTCTTCCTTTCCGTCTGTCTCACCGCATCCATCACGCAGTCTGTCTCATGTTTTGTCTAATCAGTTACTCTTTCTCCTCTGTCTCTCCCTCTTCCTCCGTCCCGCTGTCTTCCACTGATTTGCCCTCACTCAGACTTTCTTACCCAACACTTTTTTTTTTTTTTTTTTTTTTACTCTAATGCTGTTCCCTCCTTCAGCCTCTTTCTTCCCCGTCCCACGTCTGCCCCATTACCCGTTTTTCTTCTCTCGACTCTTTCTTCCGGATTCTCCCCCCTTCCTGTGTATCCTTTGCCTGCATTCCGCAGTCTCTCGTTAACCATTTGCTTTCAAGCTCTCAATTACCCTTCCCTCCTATTGCAGTGTGCCCTTTTCCATAAGTCTTTCTTCTCTATGTGCCCACTCTGCCTCCTCAGTTTCCTCCTCAGTTTCACTGTTAGTCTTTCTTTTGCGACCTTCTCTCCCTCCCTCTTTCCTTTCAGTCTACACACTATTTACCTCACCCTCATTTCTCTTTCGTCGTGCACCTCTCTTGTCTCTCTCCCTTCCTATCTTTCTTATTCCTCGGCCTTGAACCTCGATCCATCCTGTCTCACTTCCTCTGCCTCTTTCTTAGTCACTCTCCGTTTCTCCCCCATCAAATTATGGAGTTTTGCATTTCTTTCTCCAAGTCGCCTCCACGTAACCTCTATTTAATTTTTTCATTTTTTCTTTCTCTCTATTTCATCTCTCTTGGTCTCATATTTATTTTACTCTTTCTGTTCCGGCCCAATTACGACTGACTCTTTAACATCCCTGCCTCTGTATATTCTATTTTACTGCTTTTACTGTTTATCTCATTTAGTCTTTCACAATGTTTCACCTTCCACTATCTCCCGCTCCTTCCAGGTGCGGTAGTTATCCTCTATTTCAGTTGTCCATACATTCTCTCTTCCTCCTTAGGACGATGGGCACCAGTCCTGTCACATTAAGGTGCGTTCCTACTACCCTGTCGATAGGCAGCAGCCCTGTCGCAATAATATGCACTAGTTCTATCACGACAATAGCTTCCAGTCTTTTCATAATATGATGCACTATTACTCATATCACCACGATTTACTCCATCCCCTTGAGGATAAAGTGCACCAATCCCAAGCTGACAGTAAGCGGTACTGGTGGCACAGTGATGCGCACTGCTCCTAACACAATCATACCCCTGCCCCAGTGCCTGACAGGACTGCAGTCAAACTGGTGTCCTGATATTTTCTTTGGCTCTTTTATCACGCTCATCGAGCGTGTATGCAGAGGCCTAGGCGTGTAGTTGGTAATGCGAGGTCCAGAAACTGATCTGTGACCCGGAGGGGTGCACCCATCGTGCCCTGATTGTGGGCACTGGACCAGAGACGTTTTAAGGCATGGGCAAAGGGCTCTGGCCTAGGGTGCCTTCCTTTCAGGAGGGCACCTGATTGGACCAGCTCTATTCTGCGGAGGGCCTTGCTCTGATTACCCTGAATAATTCGGAAACAGATTGTTTTAAATGCCGTTTTCCTTGAATGTTTTTTTTGTGGGTGATGCATGGGAGTCTATTACAGATATTTTGCAGAGAAATGTTCATGTTTTTTAACATGATGCAACTTACATACAAGCATTGGCATAGCCAATAGGTCTTGCTTTTGGGACCTTATAAGCGTTTAGCCATAAAACAGTTGGCGTTGTTGCATAACTAAATACTTATACGGTCCAAAAAGCGAGACCTATTGGCTATGCCAATGCTTGTTTAGACATGAGCCAAAGACTAAAAATACTTAATCAGACTCAGTCAAAGGTTCGTCTTTCATGCCTATCCTTGGCTTGGTGCATATATTTGTGACATCTAGACATTCATGCTCAACATCATCGCCATTGGAATCTTCATACACAGATTAAAACTTATAATTTATAATTATTTTTTAAAATCTTTATTTGCGGTTTTGAGAAATAACAAATAGCAGCATTGAGACAACACATAGCATCCTACAGTACATGTATAAGAACATCACTTTCCAATTAGCAACCACAAACGATGCTTAATTTGCTAGGTTACCTACGTACAGCTTTTTTTTCTGCGTACCCAGCATTTCACTGTCCTCATGACTGCATCCCAGCTGCATAAACATTCTCTCCACACTCCCATCTAAATCGGGATGATTAGAGGACCTCATGTTTGCTTTGGGTTCTGTGAACGCATCACACACCTCTCTCCACATCTGCAGATCATCCTCCAATTTCTCATTTTGTCCATGTAATTTAATATGGGATTCCTCAGCTAGCATCCACTCTCCTACATCTCTAAGCCCGTTTTCCAAGTCAGGGGCCCGCTGTTCCATCCATGTGATGGCGACTCTACAGCTGGCCAGTACCAAAGTCAGTTGCAGGAATTTGTATCTCATTTTGCGCTTTTTTGGTTTCTTTATATACCAGAGCAGACATTGAAGTGGCAGACAATCAGTCTGCATATGTATAGCCCTCTGCAACTCAATCACCATCCGCGTCCAGAAGGTCTGTACCTCCAGGGAATGCCATGCAAGATGCAGAAAATCCGCCACACCTGCATTACCGCATGGGCAGACGTCCAGGCGATATACGGTGCAGATTTGTGGGAGTCATATAAGTTCTGTGGAGGAAGTTGTAGTGCACAAGCTTAAATCGAGCATTGCAAGAGGCTGTGTGTGAGCCCACCGATAGTCATCGACGGTGTGTCCTCAGAACTACCCACCACGCGCCCACGGGGATGCACACCCATCGCATCCTTCCTCATTGCTTTGTATATCTAAAAGATCAGTCGTCGTCCAACTCCACATATCAGCAGGATATCTAAGATCTGCGAAGTTCTTGGCACAGTGGGATAGGTTGGCCAGGTCACTCTAGCAATTTCAGTCAAGCCAACTTATTGCAAAAATTGACCCTGTCCTAGCGCAATAGTGTCGTAAGCCTGTTCATATGTGATGAAATACTCATTGAGGTATAAATCTCCCCGCTATGTATAACAATCTGAAAGGACATGTTATTCATTGACAGTCTTACTGGCACCAACACCCATATCTGTAATTCCCGATGGAAGGGGGTGTGTCCAAGTACCAGCTCAACAAATTGCTGCCTTATATGAGCGGTATGTCGCACAATATAGGGCTAGTCTCCTGCAGCTCATGAACCCATCAGTGCCACTGGCAAGCGTTTTACTGTCGTTAAACCCAATAGTCGTTTCTCCCAGTTGTTCCCCTCATCGAGCCATCTGGCAACATGCTGGAGTTGTTCGACCTAATAATAAAGTTCCAGTCTTGCTACCTCCAACCCTCCCTCCTCATATCTGTGCATCACTGTTAGGGCTACCCTGCTGCGGCGTACAGCCCACAACAATGAAATTAATGCTGAGTTTAACTGCTTGAAAACCCTCTTGGGGATTGGACTGAGTGAGTTCTGCAAAGCATAAAAGTATCAAGGTAGTGCCACCATTTCAGACATTGCAAGCCTACCCATCAATGATAGTGGTAGTGTGTTCCAGTAAGCCACAGCCTTCCATAGTGCTGCTAGAACCCTGTCCATGTTCAAATGCAATTGCTGTGCTTCAGTACCTGCCACCTGTATACCTAAATACCAAAAATGTGCTAGTTCCAAGACTAAGCCCAGGTTTGAGAGGTGCCCCAACAGTGTGGTAACCAGGGGGTAAATCCGGAACATTGCACAATTCATGCGAAGGCCCAAGAGTTTCGCGAAATCCTCGAAAAATTTCAGCAATTTGGGCATGGCTTCACATGATTACAAGATGTAAAAAAGGGCATCATCTGCATATAGCGATATTGTGTGGCTGAGCCCTGCCAGTCATATTCCCCAATCTGCCAAGTCTTGTTGCACCCAAACCACCAAAGGCTCTATCGCCAGAACAAACAGGAGTGGTGAAAGGGACAGCCCTGTTGTGTTCCCCTTATTATCAGAGTCCATGTGTGAGACCTGTTCTGTCCGACATGCGCCCTGGCTCTAGGGTCTGTATAAAGTCATCGGATCCATCCTCGGAACTGTGGGCTCAGGCCCACTATTCGCAGTACCTTCTGCTGATAACCCCAGTCCACAGTGTCAAAGGCCTTTTCCAGGTCAATAGACACTTCCTTATCTCGATATGTAACCTCGTAAAGGATATGGGTTAATCTGTGGAGATTCATGCCTGTATTTCAGCCTCGTAAAACACTGCATTGGTCTTCTTGTACCAGTATGGGCATGTAGGGCGCTAGGCAGTTAGTGAGCAGTTTACAAAGTATTATATCAGCATTCCTCATAGTAATTGGACGGTAAGCAGTAGGGTCAGACTCAATACCACCTGTCTTAGGGAACATACAAATAGCTCCCTCTCTCATGGAGGGGGTCAAAACGCCTTTCTCGCATGCTTTTAGCAGGACCTCCAAGACCTCCAAGAGCCCCTGCGTTGTACCCACCGAAAAAGCCTGATAAAATTCCAGTAGGAAACCATCAGCTCCCGGTGTCTTTGCCCTAGGAAGCATATTCAGTGCTCCGCGTATTGTCTCCAAGTTTAGTTGGACAGTCAGCTCCTCAACAGATTGTGGTTCAATCCTTGGAAGTGGTGGACCCTCCAGAAATGGGACGTAGTGGTCTGGTGTGACAGCCCGGTTAACAGCATAGACTCACTGTAAGTGCTACTTAAGCACTTTGACTATACCTTACACGGTGGCAACCCTGGTCCATCTGCTGATACCAGATGGGTAGTCGGTTGTGGTGAAAACTCCCTACTGAATAGCCAAGCCAGTAGGCGATCTGTCATGTCTCCCACCCTATTCAATCTCTGTGTTGCTTGAGGCTATTTTTGTCGAGACGGTCCCAAATATTACTGATGCATTGACGCACAGCCTGTTCCCTGTGATCTGCATCCGAATATGATGGCTGTTCTGTCTGTATTTTGGAAAGAGCCTCCTTTTTATTCCAAGGTTCCCTTTGTAACTGTCTCCTTACGCTGCACGTTAAGCCTAAGCATGTACCGTTTAAAACTGCTTTCAGTGCCTCCCATTCAGTGGCCCTATTAGACATCACACCCTAATTTAAAGTCCTACATTACATTAATGCCTGCAAGAGTGTTTCCCTCCCAATCGGATCCTCCAGGATATCCACTGACATTCTCCAGGATCTTGTCTCTGACATGGCGGCTCCCCAATGCACTACACAGTTAACCAGGGGGTGATATGATTGAAAATGTGCCAGGTGGGACACTTCTATGTCTTCTACCCTAGGGAAGCCAACCACTAGGGTTCTGTCCTGGGTGCTGTATGTATTGTGGGTGGTGGAATGGCATACGTACACCCGCTGTGTTGGATGTCGTTGATGCCAAGCATCTTCAGTACCTATGTTATGCATCACCCCTCGTAGTGCTTTTGTCATCAATGGTTTAGTATCCTATCTGGGCGGATGTCTGTCCAAATATGGGCCCAGTATGCAGTTAGTCGCCCTACCACAACAGTGGTGTATCCATATCCTGCTTTATTATATCTCGTAAATGATAAAATGACATGGGGTCATTGTGTGGGGCGTACGCATTAAGCATTGTTAGTTCCTGTTTATCCAAGACGCCCTCAAAAGCACAAACCGACCACTTGCATCCGCCTCAATATATGTGAGCGAAAAGGGGATCCCGGGAGCCACCCAGATCAGCATACCCTTGGCATAGGTTGAGCAGGAGGAGTGGAAAACCTGACCACGCCATTTCTTAGCTATGCTTGCAGCACCCAAATCGTCCAGATGTGTTTCCTGCAGACATGCTATTGAGATGGTATGTCGTTTAAAATAAGTAAGTACCCTATAACACTTTATGTAGGTACCTAGTCCCCTGACATTCCATGTCAGTAGTTTAATATCTTTTCCCATCTTTGATGAATATAATTTTCTATCAGCTCCCATCCACCCTTAAAACGCCAGTGTATCTCAATTGCTGCTAAACATGAGAACAAAAAGTGGAATTCAAAACAACTCCCGCCCCCCCCCCCCCCCATCCCCCCACACCCCCTATCCCACCCATGGACCAATATAGGTAAACTTTATGACTATGTCCAACCCTTACTTGTGCCAGGACGTGCACAGCGTTCTCATCAGTCCAACAGTGACTGAGATTTTTGCTCTATTGATTAACTCTGCTATCAGTCACTGCTCTTACCATATACTTAAGAGACCTATTTGGGCTATCCTTTGCCAGAGTTATTGGTCACTACCCTTTCATTTTTAAATCAGATAGCAATCCTTGCCCTTCTCTGTGACATAGCAGATAATCCATGAATCATCATAGGCAGCCTCAAGCTCAACCAGATCCCTTCCATGCAACCAATTTCAAATCTCATGTATGCATTTCAGTACATCCAGAACATCATAATATTCACGACTTTCCTCTCAAGCTTCAACATCTCCCAGTTCTGGGGCAACCAGAGTGTCCAATACAATGTCTCACAGATAACAGTTGATGGATTTAAAATCTGACTTAGTGTTAAAATAATATTCTCGTTAGCTTGAATTTGCTGTTCTTACTTTGTAAGTCTGCCGTTTGTCATGTACTGGGTTTTTGTCCTGGTGAACAACATTTTCACAGAGTGAAGGATCATAACAGTTCATAGATGGCCCATCACTATATTTTCACATCTCTCTATAACACTGACTGTAGCTATTGGTCTAGGGCAGCCCGGCATTCCTGCAGCTTCAGGGTCAAGCTGTAGGTTTTTGTGCATCTCCATGCACTTGAGTAATCACTGAGAGAGTGCAGCTGTCCCCACACTGCAAAACAATTTGAACATCTTACTGTAATCAGGCATTCCTAGTGCCGGGGCATGATGGTGACTTTCTTTCAGCTCTAGGGCAGCTTTTTATTTTTTAATAGACACATTTTTATTATTATTTTGTTTATAGAAAACTTTATAGCCAGTTGCTCATTTAAAATCAACAGTGTATGCATGGTACAGCATGTGACCCCCCCTGCCCCCCATGTCTCGCTTGTGAATTTGAAACACTGTATTCTGCCCTTTTGACTGTCTAGAACATGGTATGGCCACCATTTCATCCAGACCTTCTCTTATTTATGGGGCATCCCCTGGCCGTGTATATAGTCTCTTCCATCTTGGCACACCAGTCCATGCCATTTGTCCATGCCGATATACATGGGGCTACAGGACAGTTCCACAGCATGGCGATATCCCTTTTCACCACCCACGTACCCAATCCCACCATTATCCTGCTCCCCCAGATTATCCAATAAACCCAGCAATGCAATTCTAGGATGTGTGTCAATATGTAACCCCAGCAGACTGGCTGAAGTGGAGGACGGTGTTCCAATATGCCTGGAGTACGGGGCATGAACACACCATATGAAGGAAGTCACCTCTTGAATCTGCCACATGCTAGGGTGGTGTGAGTGGCATATTTCCAGAGGTGGAGGGGTGTTAAGTATGTCTGGTGAAGAAATTGTACTAGTCGGAGCAGTGCTGAAATCTCCAGAACTCGGGGAGCCATACATGCATCCCGCCAGTCAGCCTCGTCCAGGGCTCCCACCCAAGCCTCCCATTTCTCCCTCAGCGGACACATCAGGTCAGGGGAGTGTAACACAAGGGTCTTGTAAACCTGCAAAATTCCATCTTTACCCACATGGTCTATCAGCAAGCGACCCTCAAGTAGACTGTATTCCGGGATTTCGTCCAAGTCTCCCTTGTATTCCACCAAAGCGTGGCAGAATTGGAGGTAATGAAAGAACTGGGAGGTGGGAATCTGGAATTCCGCAAGATTATCCTGAAAGGACTTAATGTGATCCTGGTCGCACACATCTCCCAAGCAAGATATTCCTATACTGTCCCACCCCCTTGAAGCCCTCTAAGGATGTAACTTGGGCCAGTCCGCAGCCCTCCCTTAGGGGAGTTTCAAGCTTAAGTGTCCGGTCCCAGCTGGTCCATCTGAGCATCCCCCCTCCACACCCAGAAGATCACCCGAGTGGGACGTTGGGATGGGAGCTCCAAAGAGGATCCACAACACTCAACTGAGATCAAGGAAGGACAACTCACCCTGATACGTTGCTTCTCCCCATCCCCGTGCAACCAGTCTTTTACGACTAGGAGTTAGCAACTTAGTAGTAGAGGCGGACATCTGCCGTGGCAAGTCCTCCTTCATACACTGAGCAGACATATTTACCAAACACCACTCTGTGTTTCCAAATGCCCGCCATAGAGTCAAACCAGGTTTCTGGAATGTGGAAGGGATAGTTCTGGAATATGTAAAGTAGCCTCGGAGGATCAGCATTTTAAATTGAGCTTTTCGACCTATGAGGTTCAGAGCCAACAGCAGGCTTGTCTGCCCCAGAGCCTACTTAATGCAGGCCGCAGTGCGACCACATCAGTAAACACCTGGACACTTAACTTGCAACTTACCTGTGGCCTCCAGTTCCTGCTTGTTCTAGACTGATCCAGTGACACCACAGCTGCCCGGGTTTTCCAGACTGGGTTTTCCTTACTCACTGTTCTTCGCGCCAACACAAGCTCGGCCCACCCCAGGACCTACTTAATGCAGGCCAAAGGTTGACTGGCCTGTCAAAGGCTGGCCTGTCTTTCTCCTATCCGTGCCCAGTGCCACAACGCCTGGCCCTCCCATCCCCCGAAGATGCACCATCGCCGAGCTCTACACCTCCAACCTCAGACACCACAGCAAAAACTGCTGCTGCTCCGACCCACGCTCTATGATGAGACCTTTCACCTGCACCTACTGCAACTGCACACACACTAGCCCACCGACCTGCCCCACCCTGAACAAAAACACCAACTTGCATGCGCCCTTCTCAACACACACTTCCTATGCAAGCATTTCACTGAATTATGGGACCTCATCGCCACCCTTGCACCCGACATAGTCTTCCTCGTTGAGAACTGGCTCAACCCCACATCTTCCCCAGACACCACAGTGATCCCAGACTGATATAAAATCACTCACCAGGGCCACACCAACAAGCTGGGAAGAGTAACAGCCTTCATCCGCAAAGAGACCATACAGTGTACCACCACAGCACTGATGATACCACCACCCCCTTGGAACATCTCAACTTTAAGCTCAACACGGACGACAAAACAACCATCAGAGGCACCCTTGCATACCGACCCCCAGGCCTGCGCTCCAGCTTTTGCAACACCGTTGCAGACTTCATTGCGCCCCTAACCTTAGACTCCAAGGACTATATCTTCCTCGGGGACTTAAATTTCCACATCGACTTAAACGACAAACACTGCACGCCTCCTCAACAGTATGAGCAGCCTCTGATTGACCCAAATCGTCCATGACCCTGCACACACCGCAGGACACCCGCTGGGCCTAATTTTCACTTCCAGCAACCGCGTCAAATACAGCCATGTCACAGAACTCACATGGACAAATCACTCCATCGTCCACTTCACCATATCTAGCCCCTGCACCACCACCCCCCAAGATGACCAACACTCCCCCCACCAGAGGTGTAACAAAATCTCAGAGACCAGCTGGGCGAACGCCCTCAATGCCTCCAACTCTGCTACTGCCACCAGCCTCGAACAGAGAGTGAAAAACTTCAATGCCTTGTTCACCAATTGCGCAGACAGCATCGCTGTCATCAAGAGCAACATCGATAAAAAAAATCCGCCAAAAAGGGCAGCTTGTACACCCAAGAACTCAGAACTACAATACTAGACAGCAGACAGTTGGAGAGGAATGGCGCACCAACAAGGACACCTCCTACAGGGCAGCCTTCAAGACCTCTTTGTACCTCTGCCACCGCCTGCTGAGGGCAACAAAGAAGACAGCCCTTGCTGCTCACATCAAAATCAGTGCCAACAACACCAAGGAACTTTTCAACATTGTTAAGGAATTTTACAATTCGGCTGAAGTGAAACCATCACACCCTCATAGGAGCTGTGCGACAACTTCTCCTACTTCTTCCACGATAAGATCGCAACCATATACAGAAACTTTGAACCACAACCCACACCTACAGACTTCCTCGACAGATATGCGACCAATGTAACCGACACGAACCACGCATTGACCACCTGGAACATCCACTCCACCCAGGACAGCACTTCACCATGAAATCCATCCACTCGGGAGCTCCAACAGACCCATGGCTGCACCACATCTTCAATCTCTGAAACCAAAGGATCGGCCTGGAACTCACCACCCTGCTCAACACCTCTATCAGCACCACAACATTTTCCGACACCTGGAAATTTGCTGAAGTCAGACCACTTCTTGAAAAAACCTCTGCCAACCCCAGCCAACTCAATAACTACTAGGCAATCTTCCTGCTCCTATTCCCAGCAAAGGTACTGGAAAAGATCCTCAGCAATCCACTAATGACACACTTGGAGCAGAACCATCTACTCAATGCCTCCCAATCCAGCTTCTACAGCAGTCACAGCACCGAAACCGCCCTGATTGCAGCCGCCGATGACATCGAACCTTCCTCAACCGAGGAGAAACAGCAGCTTTGATCCTTCTCTACCTCTCTGCATCCTTCGACACCATATCCCAGCTCACACTGATCAAGAGACTCCACCACATCGGCATCCAAGAGGACGCGCTCAGATGGATCACCTTCTCCCTCACCGGAAGAACCCAGAGGATCGACCTCCAGCCTTTCACCTCTGAATCCAAGGGGATCACCTGCAGTGTCCCCCAGAGCTCCTATCTCATCCGCATGCTCTTCAACGCAGATATAACTCCACTGGTAAATTTCCTTCGCAGACACCCAACTCCTCCTCTCACTCACTGACGACCCCACCACCAGAGCCAACATCCAGAGATGCATGACAAATGTCACCCACTGGATGAAGAACAACTGCCTGCAGCTTAACTCTGACAAGAAGGAAGTACTGTTCTTCAGTAACAGCAGCAACACATGGAACGACTCCTGGTGGCCATCAGACCTAGAACCCGCACACACTGCCTCAAACTACACCAGAAACCTCGGAATTATCATTGAAAACAGGCTCCCCATGAAATCACAGATCAACGCTTTTTCTTCTGCCTGCTACCTCACTCTGCATATGCTATGTAAGATCTTCAAGTGGCTACCCCAGCACATGAGACAGACCGTGACACAAGCCCTCATTACCAGCCGACTGTACTGCAACAATGCCCTTTATGTAGAAATTGACGCACACCTTCTACAGAGACTTCGGACCATACAGAACGCTGCAGCCAAGACTCCTCCTCAGCCTTACCCAATGAAACCACATCAAGCCCTGTAGAAAGCTGGGTTTCTGTGTCAGTACCCACCCCGCCCCCCCATTTTGCCAGATTTCTGATGCACTTTGACTTGATGTGCCCTGGGTCCCTGCCAATCCAGTTCCCAGGGCCTGTGTTCTTTCCTAAAACTGTGCCTTTGTACCCCCAATTGGCACCTCTCTGGCCACATGCAAGTCCCTTGTAAAAGGTACCATGGGTACCAAGGGCACTGTGACCAGGGAATACCTCAAAGGGCTAGCACATATTGTGCCACCCTTAGACGTCCTGTACCTTAACACACACACTCTGCCATTACAGGCTGCATGTTTTTGTGCAGAGAGAAGTGAAGAGTTGACATGGCACACATTCTTTTATGCCGTGCTTGCAACCCACTGCCTATGGTATAGATAAGACACCCCTCTAGCTGGGTGCACTATACCACTGATGGGGGTACAGTTGCATGAGCACTGTACCCCTAGTGTCTAAGTCCATTTTTAAAAGTAGAAGCACGTTCCTAGATAAGAGCGTGTCACTCGTGTTGCACTCCAAATGGAATTTAATCCTTCATAAATAACTCAAGTTAACAATGATATTGCTCAAAAGAATATAGAGTTTAATAAGCGTCTTCTTCCAAAACGTTATGAACTAGTGTGCATTTTTAAAAATCATTTGTGGTAAAATAATGTAATCCAAGATAACCTGGATGCCCAATGCATTTCGGGCGGCACTGCAGAGAAGAGGAAACAGGGAATCAGCCTATGTCCAGACAGTGATATAAAAGTAATTGTCCCAACACTCAAGGTGAATTAATGTCTGAACACAGTCATCCGTGTACAGTCAAGACGTGGTAAAAGAAAAAAGAATCTAACCAAAGTGGCGCGAGTATGCAAGTGTGCCGTGTGCTCGAACTGAAAGTGAACAAAGCCAAAGCGAGCTGCTTCTCAAAATGACCAACCAAACAATTCAAACGTGGAAAATGGTGAACGAGACTGGCGTGAGTGAAAACTTACGGTATCTGAGATCTAAGGTCAGCGTGTCGGTGAAACCGAGCGATCTTGCAGCAAATCCGGAAGTGTAAACGATGTTAAGACTGGTGATTGGTTTAAATACAACACGTGATCGCAGCGAGCGAATCACATTGAGTGTGGACGTAAAGGTGGAAAGACTTATCGTTACACATTGAATTCACGTCGCCAGGGTAAAACATACAGTTGCCAATGTATAGGGGTTCCCATTGTAAGAAAAAATTTTTCTCCTTTTTTCCATTTTTAGACATTGTAAGTGCAGTAAAGCCATAAAGAGTATATGGTCTGGGAGTTTGTCATTACGAACTCCACAGCACCATAATGGCTTTACTGAATTCTAAGAAGTTTGGTAGTAAACCTCTCAGCATAATAAACCCACACTGATGCCAGTGTTGAATTTATTATACCATGCACTCAGAGGGTATCTTAGAGATGCCCCCTGAAAAAACGACCAGCCTCTGGTGGTTTCTCTGACTGGTAAACACCAGCCTGCCACCGCCACCACAAGATATGTTGCAAGACCCCTGAGGTGGGAGCCTTCACTCCCTGAGCCCAGAAACAAAGCCTTTTCTGGGTCAGAGGTGGACACACCTCCCCCAGGCCAGGAAGAGCCATTTGTGGCAGGGGTGTAGTGTAGTTCCTATATCCCTGATAGGCTCTGCGCACTGGAATAATATACACTATAGATTTGACATAGGACTGAGGTCAGTATGTCTCTATCGAGTACATTAAACTTAATTTCTTGTGTGAGCCAGCTAACTCCGAGATCACTAGAAACTTCTTGAATATACAAGAAGGGATTCGTTTCTGACAACCAATTAAACATGACAACTTTGTTTCCCTTAGAGTCTGAACAATCTCAGATTGGTTTAGAACTATGACATATATTCATAAAATACATACATAAATAACACAGGCTAAAATGTGACTACTCATCTGATGCTTCAAAATTGTTCTACCCCAGTGTACCTAACCCAAGTGTAGTACGAGGTAAGAAGTAGGTGCTGTTGTCTAAAGTATAGCTAGCTATAGCTATAGTTTTGCCAAGAGTTGCCAAAAGTTTCTCTAAGTTCTAGTCTGCTCCATACATTAGAATGTGTGAGGTTGGAATCTCTTTCCGGGACTCGATATCTAACACCCCGCAAGGGGAGTCAGAAACTCTGGAGCTGGATTCTCTGCGAGGAGGATAACAGCGTCTGGTCAGTGCATCAGGCTGGAACTCGATCTCCTTCCGAACTTGCCGTGGCGAACCACAAGTAGACAGTCGAGCTGGACCGTACTGGAACCGTGGTTTGCCAGGGCAAGTGCAGGTATATTTATACCTTGAAGGTGTTTAGGAATGCCTGTATTGACGTAAAAGTCGGGCATCGGAAGGTCATGAATTAAACCCTAAGGAATAGATGTTCATGCGTAATAAATGAGTTCTTGGAGAATTCAATATCCAAGCAAGGGAAATTCCTAAAGGCTTAAGAGTCTGGTTTTCCAAGAACTCGTTGTGACGTGGATGGACGGATGTAGGAGACCATGCCTGTATTTGGTTAGCATGGACAATGCCTAAATAAGGGCTAGATTTTCTATGCCTAAATAAGGGCAATATGAATTGTACCTATATAAGGGCATAAATCGGGAAACCTATATACGGAATCTAAATCTACACACAACAGGGGAGCTTCAAAGGCCTTGCTGCCTTTGTAACGCAACCCCCACCCCCTCCTCCTGCTATCAGGAGCAGGCCCCCTTCCAGTCTCATCTCCTTTTCGGCAGGAAGACGGGGTGGGGAATTGGCACAGCCCTCCTCTGCCAATCCCACCACTCAGGTGGGGGAGGCAAGGTGAAGTCCACTCTTCAGTGCCCACCATCTTGCAGATGGCAGGCACTCTCCAATCCGGTTTAGGGATTGTACCTACTCCCCCACGTGGTGTGGGCACACCAAGGGTGTAGTCACCCTAAGGTCAGTAGCCCATTGGCTACTGACCTCGAGACCCTAAAACGTCCCCTAAATACAATATTTAGGGGGTAGCCCTGAACCAAGAAGACAGATTCCCGCAACCTATGGAGAAGAAGGACGAAAGACGCTCAGCAGAGGAGACTGCAGAGAAGATATGACTTGGCCCCAGTCCTACCGGCCTGTCTGCAGTTTCCAGAGATCCTGTGCCATAAGTCACATTGTCCTGTAGCCAGTGACCTCCAGATCTACGGGGAGGACTGACTGCCCACAACAAAGACCAAAGAAAGACTCTGAGACTGCTGAGGACAAAGAAACCCGACGCCTGGAACCACCACTGCATCCGATGCCTATTGCCCGATTCAGAGGGGCCCACCGGTCCCAGCGAGGTCCCTCAGCACTCCAGAGTCAAAATCCACCGTGGATTGACCCTCCAGGACTCCCCAACATCGCCTGCAGCCTCTGCATGGAGACCCCCCCCCCCCATGCAAGTGCCCTGGTGAGGTGAAATCTGACCTCAAAAGACACCCCTGCATTCAGCCACCCTGCGCCCTGGGGAAAGAGAACCTGAGGTGCATCTATGTCCCTGAGCCCT
Organism: Triturus cristatus; assembly: GCF_964204655.1. NCBI lineage: Eukaryota > Metazoa > Chordata > Amphibia > Caudata > Salamandridae > Triturus > Triturus cristatus. The sequence continues at coordinate 226,870,784 of NC_140581.1, forward strand.
CCAACGGACCACCCTACCTGTTGGTTCCTCCTGAAAGACTTCCTGGACCGAGCCTGTGGCTAAAAGAAAAAACTGCAGTTCCGAATGAAAACAGGGCACCCAACACCAATACAGCAACCTGCACCCAGCTTCCCCTGCGCCAGTGTGGGTGCACCTTGTGCGCTAACTCAGAGCCCCTTTACCCTGGGCCTAAGTCCAGGAGCTTTGCTCCTACAACCTTATGGCCTGCTCGTAAGCAGCCACCAACCGGAGGCCCCCTAAACTCCATTGGAAAACATTGGGCCTCCGGACTCAGCACCCGTCCACCCTAGTGCTGCTGAGTGTGCTTTGAAAGTGCATCCTTGACCCTGGGTGAACCTTTAGTCTAACTCCAGAAAATCAACTCCCAAAACTAAGTACTTACTGTTCAGCTGATCACTTCACAGAAAAGCAGTCAATGCACTTCTATAGGAGTAAATGAAATTAAGTGGAGTTGGTTTGTATGAAAACCCTCAAACTGCAAATGTATAAAAACTGAATTACTTGCCTTTTGTCTGGGAAATGTCTCAATGTGATATCTCGACATATCACACTGAGTAGCAAAAGTGACTAGAAAAGTAATTCAAGAAGTAACTTGTACAGTCATCTACAAAGTAACTGAAAAGCAATTTTGATTGTTGACTTACCTATAAATCAACCAACTGCTTTTTAACCTGCACTCAACTGTAATTCACTGCAAAAATCTTGTAAAGTTTTATTTCGCTTACCTGCACCAGGCCTGGCATGGTTCTAGAAATAACATAACTAAATAGTATTTTTATACAAACAAAACTGGTCTGAGTTCAGTCTTTTGAGTGTGCAACATCATTTCTTGCCAGAGTGTGTACAATAAATGTTTAACATTACCCTGTGCATGTGCCTTCCTCCAATGCCTGCTGAGGCCTCTCTTGGACACCATATATACTGTGGTGATCAAAGAGCAAGCTGCTTTTGGGTCACCCTTTGAGCTCATAATACCCAGGTTGACTATTTTGGAATCGAGCACTAAGGAAATTCCCACCACCAGCCCGATGTACCTATTGATGGCTGTCCACTACATTTGTGCCCCTGGACATGTCTAAATAGTGTGGTAAAGAGTGCCTGGCGTAGATGCACACCGCAAACACACCAGGGTCACGGGCCCAACTCATTCGCCACAGTCGCTCGGGGGAGTAATACGTTGTATGAAAATAGCAGAACTGAATCAAGCAGAGATGCTTGAAAATGGCAAGCAACCTCAAGGCCATTTGTGCCTCCAGCCATTCATCATCCTATATGGCCCCCGCATCCTCCTCCTACCGAGCCCTCAGTGTCTCTTGAAGGTAGGGCGTATTGATAACCAGAAAATTGTAAATTCGAAAGATGCCTCCCAAACCTAGCTCGTTGGTCACTAGTTTACATTCAGTGGGGTTGAATTCTGGGAGAGCCATCAGTCTTACTGAATAGCAAGTCAGAGCATGCTGGAGCTGAAGGTAGCGGTAGAATTGGGAGGAGTGAAGGCTGAATTCCTCGGTTAGCTCCTGAGATTAACAGATACGCCCATCCTTCCAGACCTCTCCCAATGTGGAGAGGCCGATTCCACCACCGGAATCAGACCAACCTTGCCGTCTCAGCCAACCACGTCCTTTGTCGGAGACGGGTAGTTCCTACAAGAGTGCCATACCATTTAGTGTGGCTCAACGTTGTGTACAAACAGCAGATCGGGACCTGCATAACCGGCGGGAGGGAACACGGAGGCTCACGGCTGTAAAGTAGGGAGAGCAGACCATAGGGGTAAAGGAGAGCCAGTTCCAACTGGAAGGCCGGATCTTCCCCATCTGCCCAGAACCAGTCGTCGATGTTGACAAGTGATGAGGCCCAGTAAAAGATTTTAGCCTACCCTAAGCCAGCATCAAATGGGGAATAGTAGCACTTCACGAAAGACACCCTGGGGGTCTTCCCACCCCACAGAAAAGAAGTAATGTGCGACTGCAGTTTGGGAAAGGAGGGCAGTATGATATAGGTATAATGTTGTAGCACATAAAGGAGCAAGGTAGAGCCACCAACTTCAAAAGGGCTCTGTGGCTCGCAATCGAGAGTGGTAGGGTAGACCATTCATTCATATCTCTCCGCACCTGAGTAACCAAGGGAGCGACATTAAGGTCCCACTACCGGGATTGAGAAAGGGCAACCATCATGCCCAAGTAACGGAAACAATCACCCACAATCTGTAAGCAGAAATCCACCCAGTCCCGAGACACTTCTCCTTGGAAGGGCATAAGGGTAGATTTGTCCCAATTAATTCTCAGGCCAAGGTCTCCCCATAGCTCTCTGCTGTGGTAGGGTACACCAGGGCTCCTGAATTTTAAAGTAGATCGTTGGTGTATAATGAACCCCTGTCTTCATTCTACCCTCCCACCCCCCATCAAAACCACAGACCCTGTCGCCCATTCAGATTGGCTTTGCCAGGGACTCCATCACCAGGGCAAACAATGGCGACAGGGGAGGGGGGATTCAGGTGCTCCTCTCGACCGGGAAGCATGTGGAGCGGACCCCATTGACCCGGACCTGCACCCATAAATCTGTGTAGTTTCAACACCCACCACTGGAACCGTGGACCGAATCTCATCTTGTGGAGAACCAATGTACCATGTGAAACGTCTGCTCTGTGTCCACTAGGAGGAGCACCCCCTCTCCCTTCATCAGGGCCACGTCCAAGCGCCATTAGCTGTGGCGGGTGCTCCTGTGTGGCATGAAACCGTTCTGATTGGCATTGACTAGTGGACGAACCACCGCCGCCAACACCTTGGCCAGGATCTTAACTTCCAGATTATTGGTAGAAATGGGTCTATAAGACCCACATTCATCTGGGGGTTTATCCAACCGTAAAAGTTGCCCCTCGTTGATCATGCAGGAGTGTCGTCCTGCAGAGTGTCTCCTCATATATTTCCAACAAGTGGGGAATCAACAAAGGTACGCTGCATTCTTATGGTTGAGCAACAATGCAGAGTTTTCTAGGAAATATGGGGTACTTCAATGCATATTTCATGGTGGCTCCATCAGTTTCCGCTATAGCGCTATGGAGACCCCCATTTTGTGTCAGAGTTTAATGGAATTTTTTTCAACAGTGACCTTATTCTGTCACAGCAGTAAAATAATTATCTAGCATAACTTGGTTGATGCGCTGGCTCCTTTGCTTGATTCTGTGATTCCTTTAAATTGAATGGTTACTGTAGGTGAAAACATATCTCCTGCATCCGGAGAAATTGCTCTCCAATCTTAACTTTAGAGCTCTAGCAAAAGCTTAATTCTTGTTATCCAAGGCACAAATAGAAGTTAGTACCCACATGTTAGAACTGGGGGTCTCTAGTTGGCAGAGGTAGGTACTTTTGACCAAATAGGGACCCTTGCTTCTAGTCGGGGTAAGGAGGTACACTCCTAAAATAACCCCTGCTCACTGCCTTGGTAGCTTGGCACGAGCAGACAAGCTTATCTCAGAGGCAGTGTGTAAATCATTTATGAACTTATAAAGTAATACAGTGAAAACTCTACAAATGGACACTACACCAGTATAGAAAAATAAGTAATCTTTACTAGACTTAATACAACACCAAACAACAAAAATCCACAATACTGTACTCAAAAATAGACTTTAAAATGGTAGAAAATAGCTTAGTTCAAGGTAGATGGTAAATGCGACACTTTACTCTCAAAGTACCTTGGATGTGTCACGCAATACAAACAAAAGGGTCACAGGGAAGGTGATGCGTTGGTTCCTTGCTTCGGGGGAGGTGATGCGTCGGTTCCTTACTGCAACGCAGGGGAGGTGATGCGTCGGTTCCTTACTAGAGAGGAGGTGATGCATCGGTTTTGTACTGTGATCAGGGGCGATGCAACAAGTTGGCTCCTCGATGCGATGATCCGGTGTGATGCGAGAAAATGGCATCTTGATGCGATGCGACAACTTTGGATGCGATGCATGCACGCCCAATGGCTGTGCAGCGAACTCTGTAACTTCTGAGCCACGACAGGCCCTGCGACATGCTTCTCCGGTGATGCGACGGTGACCTCTGCGGCAGCGACATGCTTCTCCGGTGATGCGGCGTGCTTTGACGATGATGCGACGGCGAACAGCTGCAGCGGCGGCACGCTTCTTCGGCATGCGACGGCAACTGCTTCGGCGGTGACACGCTTCTCCTTGTTGCGTCGCGCTTCCAGCTCCCCGTGAGTCGCAGTCTCTTCAGAGGGCCCAAACAACAGTAGGCACCTCTCTGCAGGCAGAATTCCACAGCAAGGGTATTCAGGGGGAGCTGGTGGTGAAGTCTTGTATCCCTGAGACTTCAGGCAGGATGCAAGCTCAGTTCAAGCCCTTGGAGATTCTTCTTCAAGCTTGCAAAAGTACACACAAAGTTCCTTTTCTCCTTTCCTTGGTAATAAAGTAACCTCTGCAGACCAACCCCAACAGCACAGCACAGGTGCAGTCTCCTCCTTCAGCTTCCTTGGTTCTTCTCCTTGGCAAAGGGGTTTTCTTGATTTCCAGAAGTGATCTAAAGTCTTGGGGTCTGGGCCCCAGTTTTTATACACCAAAATCCTTTGTCTCTGTAGGTAGAGAGTGTCTGTACCTAGTCCAAACCAGTTCTGTGCAGTCCTGGAGCACTTTTTTACAGGACTCCTTTCCTTTGACTGTGTGGGCCAGGGACTTCAGACGCACCACAGGTGGTGGAGCCATCATTGTGGAATGCAGGCACAGCCCTATTCAGACCCTGGTGCAGCTCCTCCCACCACTCTACATGCAGATAGGTCTATTCAGCCCTGTGCTGACTCACCCTGTCTCCTGGAATCCCCAAGCCCCAGTCACTCACAAACCAGACATGGAATACACAACCTAGCAGAGGCAGTCTTGGACAGTTAGGCAAGAAAATACCTACTTTCTAAAAGTGGTATTTTCAAACACAGAATGTTAAAACCAACTTCACTAAAATATGTATTTTATCATTCTGAGTTCAGGCATACTAAACTCTAATTTCTACCATGTTCCCTGGGTCAGTTAGGATTATAAGATGTTATAATCAAACTGCCTATTGTGCCTATGGGGACTGGTAGCCTTTCAATATTGAAAAACGAAGATGGCTGTAATTCACTATTAGGACATGCCAAACACACCAGAGCATGTCCTACCTTATAATTACAATGCACCCTGCCCTTGGGCCTACCTTAGGGGTGTCTGATATGAAGAAAAGGGAAGGTTTAGGGACTGGCAAGTAGGTGCACTTGCCAAGTCGACATGGCAGTCACAGACTGCATACAGCCTCTGCAATGGCAAAACTGAGACACATTTTACAGGCTGCTTCTGTGAGTGGCAAAACCAGTGCTGCAAGCCCACCAGCAGCATTTGATTTACATGCCCTGGGCACACATGGTGCACTGTACTAGGATCTGACAAGTAAATCAAATAAACTAATCATGGAGTCACTAATTCGATACAACACTTTACGACAGGGAGCACCTGCACTGTGGCACTGAATAGCAGTGGCACAGTGCCCAAAGCATCTAAACCAGCAAAACACATAGCAAAACCACAGGAGGCAACAGCAAAAAATGGAAGGGAGACCCACGCCAATGGTGTCAGGTCCAACACCACGTGAATTTAAGGCGTGACTATTGACTTTTAAGTTTGGCAACAGAAGTAGAAAAACAAGCTGCTATTAAGACCGAGAGCTTCCTTCAACCCAGGTAGCAGCAGAGTTTACAAGCGAGCACGTTCACCCCTCCTTCTTCTGCACAGGAGCGTCCTAAGAGAGGCATCAGATCTTAATTTAAACCTTATTTGAAAGATGGGTTTTTTTATTACTTTTTCTTAGAACGTTAATGGACTGTAAGGCAAGGTGTCAAATAAAGACAAAAAGTAAATACTTCGAAATGTACAGAAGGATCTCCTGTAGTCCAAAACAAATCTAAGACAGCCCTCGAATTCAAACAATGCACATGAAGCGTTCTCACTCTAAAAAGAAACAGTGATTAATCTTCTGTAAGGTGAAAGTCTATGCAGCAAAAAGGTGGTTGCAAGTTTCGTGTTGTCTTACTTGTGGTCTGCGGTCAGACAGTCATGTTTCGCTGATTCATCCACTGCTCCACATCCATCGTTTAGAAGCGGCGGTATGTCTGTTCTTCCAAACCGCACATAAAAAATACCAATAAAAGTTAAATATTGCTGAAGAAGTGTAAGACCCTATAGTCTTAGAATACAGTGGTAAAGAGCGGTTGCAAACATTGGGCCATTGTTGTCCATTACTTGGTAGATCAGGGTTGTATTGATGACACACCCTTGTAAATTTATGAATGAATGAAGATAGTTGTGTGATCCTGTCTGGGTGCATTATCAATCATTATTATGCTAAATAATACAACCAGAATTACTCCATTGTTGACGTGCACATCAGGACTTTACATACCATGCATATTGCTTTACATTACTATGGTACCCACCGAGAGATTCAGGACAGTAGCCCACCTCTAATTTCTGTACAAGGCATATCATATGGAAACATTTCATTATAAGACCCTGTTGTTGTATATTAGTTCACTTATGGTGTTAAACATATGTGTAGCAGCCACATTTGATGGCATGGGCAACAAGGGAACAGTAGAATAGGATAGTTGTTTGTTGGACAGCATGACCATTGCAAACCAAGAAAGAAATATTTTAATAACATTGTAACGGATATAGAGCCAACCTAAATCCAAAGACCAGTGTAAAACTCTAGAGGGAAGGTTTGTTCATTATTATTGCGCCTGGAACATCTCGAACACGAGATGTTGTGCACAGAAAGGTATGGAGCAAAAGCACATTGGACAGTGAATTACAGAAGCAAGAAGTGGTAGTACGTGTGAACATTTAAATCGGCCGGCACAAGACAACACACATACAATTGTCATCTAAATCATAAACTCAGCACAGTTTTACGTGTTAACAATTTCACGTAAGCAGACCAGGCCTTTTGGTCATAAATGCAAGATTTATGCTGTCAAAAACGGGATTGGAACCGCAAACCCTTAGTTCCTATTTTAGGTTACTTTTTAGCCACTCGATCACATGTTCTCCCTTAAAATAATTAGAACTGTGGTATTTTAGGTCTACATTTAACTGACCAATACTACACACAAGATTTTCTTCATACAGTAAGTACTATGGCCAACCCTGTATAGCGCCTTTTTTCCCTGCTCGACAAAGGTATTCTTTTCACAGCCTCATTGTTTAGGAACCCGGGCACCTCTACTAGTGCATTTGCTGCCTTCTCTTCTCTCTTTGCGCCGAGATTATAATTCTTTGACTCCTGATGATGATGATCCCACAATGGGATCGAAACACCGTTGACTTTAAAATACTCAAACCATGAAGGACTGTATATATGGTATTCTTTTGACAGGCCATGCTGTTCTTGCTTTACATACGTTATTTCTTTTGACAGATTTTAGTAGGTTTTCAGAAGCTAGTAAGGCATGTTGTACAATCAACATGCCTCATCGTAGCGCATATTCTTGCTTTACAGACATGTTGATCTAGCGTTATCACTTGAGTGTATCACTTCAAAAAAGATAACACCAACCTCATTTTATGCAACCACACTGTGCCGCAATATGTTTTTTATAAAAATAATTATGAATTTACTTTTTGACTCATTAAATTGGCATTAGTTTCTTCTACATTATACAAATTATTCATAGGGTCCGTTGTTTGCTTTATAATACCATATAGGTCTACAGCCTTGAGCTTTTCTCCTGCAGTGATTGTGATTTATTGATGACTACCTTACAAGTTTTCTTATGGTCGTGTTTTCTGTAAACTGATTTTTCTTTTTTAATTAATGCTTCTCTATATGCATCTGCCACAATCTAATATTGTGCCTACAAGACATCCTCTTTTTGAATGATGTATTCTTGAATGTGTGTGTGTAAGTGTGTGTGTGTACGTACATGTGTGTACGTACATATATATTTTCACTGCAGAAACCAGAGGTTACAGGGACGTTCTAGTTAGGCTCAGATTTCACTCGTACAAAACTAGTGAAATTCAGCAGTTTTAGTTACCTTAGCTAACTATAATTTACGCCCCTACAATGCACTGCTTATGACCCTACATATTACATCACTCATGACATGGTCAGTGACATCACTGATGGCATCATCCACGAGTGTAAGTGTTTTCTAAGAGTTTGAGTGTTAAACATATACTAAGTTACAACAAAAGTTTAATTAGTATACTAGGTGTTCTACTGAGTGAAACTACTTCTAACATATTATGTGATTGGCTGTGGATGTGTGAGTGGGTGTCTGAGTGGCTGTATGGGCGTATAAGTGGGGTGTGAGTAGCTGTGTGGGTGAAGGAGTGGGTGTGTCAGTGGCTGTATGGGTGGGTCAGTGGGTGTCTGAATGGCTGTATGAGTGAGTGACTGGGTGTGTAATTATATGAATGGGTGAGTGAGTGACTATTGAGTGGGTGTTTGGTTAAGTGAGTTACTTAAGTACTCCCTCCCCCCCCCTCCAACCAAATAGGCAGCGAAGTGCTGTACTGGGTCAAAGGCAAGCATCCAGATTTTACAGCATTGTGTTGAATATTCTTTAAAGTGCCTCGTCTTCAACTTTTTCTTAAATCGGAGCAGCTCCGATGGATACCACGATGTTGCTCCAGATCCTCTGTGTAGGGTGGTTAGGGAACCAGTAGAATTCCATAAGGAGAGGGGTGATCTGATCCTATTTCTTCAGGTCCTAGATTAGACATACTGCGGCATGTCGGATGCCTTTGAAGGGTGGAGGCTATGTGAAGTCTGGGAGACCTTGGAGCAGAATGTTACCACCATCAGATTTGAGAGTATTAGGGGTTGAACAACAGTTCTGCAATTGGTTTCAGGAAGAATCGCATTGACTCTGGACAAGAGCTGGTACCAGGCTTTGTTTGTTTGTTTTTTTTCTTAGCAAAGTGTTCCTCGACTTTGAGGTTGATGCTTAGCCGAATCCAAGTGGCTTGGCATTTGATGAATATTGAGATTCAAAGCCATTAAGGCTCATGTCATTGAGCCAGGTTTGAACTATTTCTTGCTTGTATTTATTGACACCTTACAAGAATTCTGTCCCAGGGTTGAGCTTCAGGCAGATTCTGGATATCCAGTAATGGGTAAGGTGCAGGCAGTGTTTCAGGCCTAGAGAGACTCCCAGCGTGTAGATGAGGGTGGGATGGCCGACTGCAACAAAGGCAGCTGAGAGGTGCAGCAATATTCAAAGGCAAGGTGATATCTTCATCTGTGGTCAGTAGGTAGTCATCTATGAAGGGTAATGTAGTGATCTCTGTGCTGCAGTGTAATCCGAGGTCAGATTGGTAGTTGTACTACTGATGGTTAGCATTAATTTTAAATTCTCACCTAGCTGTTTGACCAAGCATCTAATGCATGGCATTTTCAGCAGTGTTTGTAGGGTTGTTAGGCATATTATTTTATAGACACTCAAATTGTACTTATTTGCTTACCAACCTAAAAGTTTTGTAAAGCAAAATTCCAAAAGAAAACCTATATATAAGAATGGTTTTTTGGCCGCTCTTTGGGAGGGGGGCGGACTGTGAACAGAAGTGTTAAGGGCATGGAACACCAGGGACAAGGCACACTCAGGAGGGAGTGCGGACAAAGATGAGAGTCCGAAGAGTAACTCAACTGGTTCTGCAGAGCCCTGAAAGAGGGGATGGATGGGGGGTCCATCCGGGAGATGGTTCCAAACTCCCCAGAGACATACAGAGATCCTGCATATGACGATACATAGATTTCTGCCCGCACAAAGAAATTCTTTTGGGTCATGAAAAAAAAGGGCAACAAAACTTCTGGATGACACTAAGTTACAAGGTTTCCCAGTGTTTGGGACAAATAGTGTTGTTATTATTTATAGGGTGTCTACATGATGAGGAGACATTTGTGACTTCCTAGATCACATGTGGGTAATGAAAATAGGAAATATTGTCATGATACTGTACAGTACTTCATTACATTATCACAAAAGTAAGTTAGTTGAGAACCTAATACTAGGTTAATTACTACTCTGGTAAAATCAAATATATACAATGTATCTCGTACTGTGATTGATGTGACCTTTATACCTGTATGTATATGGTAATATGCTATTGAAAATAATAAAAAAGACGTATTTAAAAAGTAAGAAAAATATGTATATAATATAAAAAAATCTACAACATGCATGATTTCCATATAATCCTAGACCAAATAATCAAAATGTAAAATTCCAAACAATTTTTAAGAAAATGTTATATATATCATCGCATAGGGACTGGTGGCTCAGTGGACTAATGGGTCTGCTGCAGGGGCCTGTGTTCGACCTCATGGTCACAGGTTCAAATCCCGGCGGGTCCACTCAGCCTTTCATCCATCTGAGGTCGATAAAATGAGTACCGTTGAGTTGGGTAACAATAAACATCTGTTATTCAGCGCCAAGATATCCGTAGTTGTGAATGTGCGCTTTACAAATACACGTGTTATGTTATGTTATTTATGGAAACCAATAATCTAATAAAAGATATATAACATAAAACTTTACTTTTAACCCACACTGATATATCCATCACATGCTGGAATCATGCCCATAAAACCCTGAATTCTCCATTCCATGTTTACACCTATTCATAACTGAAGAGTTTCTGGTCTGATATTGTGATCAGAAAGAGCCCTTGTATAGAGAAAAATGCCCTCAGCCCCCCCCCCCCCTTCTACGCCCCATCCACTATGGAAAAAGAAAAGGTCCAACAGAGCTTTTCTCCTTTAAATACTTCAAAACCTCCTGCAAGCTTTGTACCCTACCTACATACTTAAACGTAATTTTTTCCCCATTTAGTACTAGACTAATTTCTAACATTTCCATAAGAGCATATAACCTAGAGCCAGACTTTGTGAGAACATTGGAATGTTGAGCACTCCATTGAAAACAGTGGAGTGCTCCGGGCTTCTAATGGCTGGTAGAAGCCCGGAGCATCAGCAGTCCAATGTTTGTTCACAGTTTCTGTGAACAAAGGCCTCACGGAGCCCGAGGGGATTCCAGCCCCCTCTGGCTCTGTGAGGTCTTTGTTTACAAGATAGAACATTCTGCCCTCTGGGGGCGGAGTGTTTTAATAGCCTTAGAGCCCTCCTTAGCGGTCTCTACTGGCCTTTACAGGCCTACTCCCTTGTTAGAGACCCTTGCTTTCGGCTCAGGCCTTCAACACTGGAACAGGCCTTTGATGGCCAGTAGAGCCCATTACGTCGGGCTCAAAGGCTATAGTATGACCTTGTTGGGTGGCTGTTTAAGAGACCCTCACCTCCACAACTGTTAATGTTTTTCTTACTTTCGCATTAAACTCATATGTACACCACTCCATTGTTTGCCCAAACCTGGTTACGCAAAATGCCCCCAAATTCAAGTTTAAAAAATGAGGCAACTTGAATGTACAAGTGATCTTTTTTTTTTTCCTCTTGCCATCCTTGTCCGGTCTGCGACTTCAAAGCTAGCTCCACGGACCCCAACTTTCAGATTGGTGTTCCACAACAAAAAAAATTGTGTTGTCCTGGAATAAAAACCTTCAAAGGCCAAATTAAGGGACAGGGAGGGCCCTGACCCAAGTCCGGCGTGGAGAAACCAAAGGCCCCTCCACCCCGGAGATAAAAAAAAAAAAAAAACTTAAAAAAGATTGTGTTAGGTCTGCTGTGTTCGCAAACTCTGGGGGAGATGAGTGCAAGTGGCCCACGTCTGCAAACTCTCCTTGTACAGTGCTCACTCTAAATAGAGTTTGCAGGCTGTGAAACTCTGGGATCCACATTGGGTCTTCCATCATAGTTCATGGACTCTTTAGAGAGTTTGCAAACAATTAAACTCCCTATTCAGGCTGAATGGAATTACATCAAACTTGGTATTGTATGAATTACAACTCAGGGGTTTGGTGTAGATCTGTTTTGAGAAATTGGTTTTACAAAACTGTGTCAGGTGGGCTTCAAAGGGGTACAATATAAAGATATCTTGACTGTTGATTTATGGACATTGCTCAAATCTGCATCCCCGACTGACTGAGGACCCAAATTTAATAAATAAAGCAACATAAATATACATGCAAACTTTTTTTTTTTTTTTTAAATCTGTGAACTCTGTACACATTTAGGTGCTATTTGAAATTTAAAAATGCTTTATTTTCGCTTTAAAATGTGTTGTGTGGGTTCGGGTAGGATTGTATGTGTCATTTATTTAAAAAAAGGCTGAGTCTGCGATCTTGTTGACCAGGCCCTGTTGCCAACTCCCCACTGTGTGTGGGGGTGGCTGCTTATGGGACTTTGTCCACCTGCAACTAGTTGGAAACAGGGCCGAGCCACAAGTCAGCCCCTTCAGTCAACTGTTCGATATGATATAAGAACAATAAAAAATAAATTAAAACCAAAAACTCACTGAAACGCAACGTCAGAGTGAGGGTATAGATAGTTTTGAATATGATACCTTAACATGTTAACATTTTTTATAAAATGCACTTAAAATCACAGCTATATTAGTAGTTATAACTGAAAAACCTCTTAAATTAGTACGTTATAGTGCACCAGCCATATTTCACACAAGTCATGAAAACCACCTGATACAATGCTTATAACTGCGCACACAGAAAAACACATAAAAGCACAAAACCTATATAGAACATATACTTAACAGTGCTTATAGTGTTATTTATTTGTCTCATTAGTAGTTTTAATTCTAATGTGGTATGTAATCTGATCTGTAACATTGTGGATACATTTATCATATTTTGGGTGCGATCCTGAGCATTCCATTTTGTGTGTGAGTTCAGGTTTCCATGGCTCTTGTAAAAGTTATGACTCACTGGACTAACCATAAATGTTTATCTATTTTCATTCGTAACCATAGTCGTACATGTTATATCAAATAGTGGCGGTTGCCATTGTGCAGTTGTACTTAGGTCAGTAAACTAGAACTGGTGAATTTCTTTGTTTTTTTACATTTATGATGGTATATTTTAACTAATATTTTCCCCTATCTATAACTTCACTTTAACATTTTTTTTCCAGTGAATTCCTGTGGTAAGGTTTATTGTAAAGTAAGATCTTATTACCGTATCCAACTCCCCGCAGATGGTCAAACCCTGCTGCTCACAGCCTTTGGTCATGTAGGGCCTGGGGTTGGGCCGAAGTTGTGGCCTTCAGCTGTGCCCTGTACACTTGTCTCCCCTGCGGTTTGACCAACCCTACGAACACTTGCTCCACTTTTTTGTGTGTAATTCAGTTTCCCAGTCCCTTGATACTCCCTCAGGGCCCATGCAGTGCTCCATCCGGACTCTCAGTGCATCCCCCACAACACTCTCCTCAATTCGTTTTTAGGTCTCGCCTGACCCAGCGCATGCGCTGGTCTGGCGAGACTTATTGAGAGGGCTCCAAAAAGTGCTACCAGGCCAGCCTAGAGCTACAGTGCATTTGCGCGGGTGCGCGCGCCGCTTTTACCGCGATTACTTTCACTTTCGCTGCCACACGGCCGCTTTGATGTTTGATGATCGCGATCACTTTCGCGGCCGCAGGGCCGCTTGGCATAGCCAATAGGTCTCGCTTTTGGGACCTTATAAGTATTTAGCTATGCAACTGTTGCATGGCTAAACACTTATAAGGTCCCAAAGGCGAGACCTATTGGCTATGCCAATGCTTGTTTTATTTATTTGGGGGTCGGGGCCCTTTAGGTCTCCCATTCTTCTACAAGGGCCAGTGTGTCAGGGTACCCCTAACCTATCCTATTATATGTACTTTTTCTTCTTAACTTTTCAGAACACGAAAGCAAGATCCGAAGTCCTGTAATGGCAGACTCAATGCCTTGGTTCATGTTACGGCCAGCCAATCGGAGCGCACACTCCAAAATAGCCCATTCAGAAGGCCTGTAATTTTATCTGTACTTTTTTAACCTTACTTTCTCCCAAACTACAGGACGGATTTACACTAAATCACAGAAAGCATACTTGGTTTATGAGCTAGATTTCTGCCAAATGTGACGGTTTGGCTAAGGTGCTGTCAGAAATTCCCCATGGGAATTGCATCGGGGAAATTGATGTTTTGGAACCCCACCTTTTTCGTTGCCTCTGCTTGATGGAGCTTAGGTGGATAAACCTTGTTTGCAAAGTTTTGTGAACAATCATCATGTGGTGCCAAAGTTATTACCGCTTCCTATGGAAAGTCTGAGCTAATTATAAATACACAGGTTCGACTGCCACTGTGTAATATGTATAGATATAGATTTTCAGAACTAGGCGTTATGCCAGCTCTAGTACTGCAGATGTATATATGCATAAGAAGTATTTGCATTGATGTCTGATGTTGTTTTTCATAAGTGTAAAATGTTAGAAGTGTGACAGCAGCTTCCTTTGTATATTTATCAGCAATTTGATGATTTGCCTATGAGGGTTGTAATGAGTTAAAATGGCTCTATTATTGCCGTCATCCAAAGGAGTTGATAATGCACATCTATATGCTGCAAATCACTTAATTTGATCCTTGCTCTATCCATTTTTAACTTGACTGAGACTATTGGGACACACTTTGAAGAGGACTTTTAGAATAGGTTCCATGCATTGATGGGCAGAATACATCAACTTGTTGTGAAGCAGGTCTAAAAGAGAATTGTGCACATTTTCATTATTGGAGTGCTTCCACTTCCTTGCAAGTGTAAGGAAAAAGATAAACGAATGATGCCATTATATTGCTAAGTAAGACTGTGTTTTGCTCACAGCTGTGCCTAGACTTAAAAGGCTTATATAAAATAATTGTTATATTAAGGCATAAGTATGGTGCACTTTGCATGTTGTAAGAGGTTTCTGGCATGTTACAAAATAAAGGTAGTAAATGAATAAATACATTAATCCAGACTCAGTACCTATATCAGTGCGTCTTTTCATTGCATCTGCTTTCTTACTCGACTGTGTTTATATTCCAGTTAAATGAGCCTGGGTTCACTGTTGCTGGGATGAATTCCTCTGGGTGTCCTCTTGTGATTATACACGATGACCAGTATATTTAAGGCCTTGCCCTTTATGTCCTTTGAATCCGGATTCTGGATGATAGTAAAAGCTGTCGTGCATAACTTCCGAAAGGTCTACCTTTTTAAGCCTGGCCTCTGGGTAAACGTTTGTGATGAACCTATTCTAGGTCCTTTTTGTCACAATTTTGGAATAGTAAGTTCTAATTCCCATTTTTCATGTTCAAGAATTATTTTCACTGCGAGGTCCTACATGCAAGCGTTTGCTGAAATCTATTTGACTTTCAAATCTACAGTCTGTAGTTGCTGCTCTGAACCTTTCTTGTAGTATGAGGCACATTGTTTGGATTTTCGTGACTCACCTCGTGTCAATTGTGTGGTCCATAAATAAGGGTAGATCATATTAATGGCTGGTTGGCCACGTACATTCAATGGATAGCCAGAACCTGGCTATAAACAAAAAAACGGGTTGAACTTATCTCTGTAACCCTAGAGGGTAATGTCCCCTTTTGGCTGTCTGGGAGAATATTCTCACTGCTGAAATGTTTTCTCACAAACTTTCATATTAAAGCACACCTTTTGAGAAAATGGGGTATTATCATGCTCTATCCATTAGTATACTTTTTTTTCATTATGGTGGTCTTGGGGCTCACACAGCTTTCATACAACATGGAAGTGGGCATCTCTCCACACAAAGGTTGCTCAGGTGAAGGCACCTTCCCATCCTCCGCGATTTCATCTCCTAAAATGCACAATGTATTTTGTGTGAAACGAGGATTGTGAATAGTTAGAAGTTTCTTTGCAGAAGAAGCCAATTGCTCAGTGATAAAGGAAATGCCATGGTAACATTATGGGAATATTTATGTATTCTCTCAGTCTGCTTGATCTCCCTCATTATTTAATTGTTCTCATCTTTAGAGGAGAAGAAGCTCATCGTGTGAAGATTGGGACATGCTCAGTGCCCCAAGTGCAGATAAAATCCCTCTTCTTAGTCTATGCACCATGATAGCTTCAGTGGTAGCCATGGCTTGGTAGAGTAGCCATATTGCAGTAGTTAGTTGTCCCTGAGGCAGGTATGCTAGGTGGAAATTATGGAGACGAACAAGGCCAGTAGAGCATGTACTTTGAATTGAATGAAAGCTGCATTGGGCTAAGGATATTCAGTCTAAATCTGTCTATCCCATGATGGTAGAATATGGTCTAAGAGGCTTTCAAATAGGTTAGCTGGTTTCTTGTGAGCACCGCCTGTTTATCTGCAGGTAGATTCAAGGTAAACAGTGTATTTAATGGGACAAGAGATATTTCTGTATATATTGAGTCCAGCCATTCTAAGAAATTGATTATTTGGAAGGTTTATATTTGTTTAAGCAGTGTTTCCATCTCCTCTCCCTTGTACTGTTAGATAGTTTCTGTGCTCAAAATATCAGTCTCCTTATCAATTCTAAAAACTCTATTCACCTGATCATTGGCTATGAAGTACTGTTGAGCAGGACCACTGCTGTAAGAGTCATAGAGGTTTAGTGAAGATTTTTGTCAGATTTTTGTCACTACATTGAACTGTTTATTTAGTCCGTAATTCACGTTTGTTTCAGTTATCTAAAAATAAGACTATTTTTGTGTTGCCCCTTTACTCTGGCTACCTAATTTCTTCAGTAAGTTTTATGTTTCAGGAAAACAGAACTACGCACAATGTACCTGAGATACAGAATAACCCCTGTGCCTTTAAAGCATAGGCGCTGGAAGTAGGGGTTAGATGTTTGCTGGAGCATCCCTAAGATAACCATGCTGGAGTTCAAAAAGTGAATGAGCAATAAAGATGCCTTTAATTGTTATCCTACCAAGTTACATATATATAACGCTAATGGGCACAATCATGGTGCGATTGTGAAAACTAGAGTGGTACATATGTAATTTTGTAAATTAACCCCTATGGTATATTTTTGTTTGATACAAAATATACCCCATTCCCGCTTGGGTATATGTTTTTTTTTTTTATTTTTTTTTTTAAAGTTTTTATTGAAATTAGACAAATCAAATAATACAGATTTTGCGGCTGTGCGATACACAAATGACCAATCAGTAGCAGCATTGTGACATTTCCGGTCCTGAAATAAACAATACCACATCATGAATGCAACCGACAACAAGACCCTATCTACCAATCCATCATCAACACCTGCCCGAACCTGAACCAGGGGGATCCCTGACCCGTGAGCTGTCTCCAGGGTACTAAAGACGTCCCCCTCTCCTGCCCTCATTTCTAACATGGGAAAACACCACTCGGTGTACAGTACCCGACCCCAGGAGCTTAATATCCCCGCGTCGACACCCCGGCAGGACCCCTACATCTTCGTAATAGTGGGTTGGTACGACCTACCCCACTCCAGTGGGAGCTATTCCGGGATTCGGGGATGGCGGGGTCGAGCCAGGCAAGCCTGCAATGTATGTTTTATAAGGGCCCCAGATGTCCCTAGGACGCGCTATCGTTGGGAGGAGACTAGAGTAGAGCTCGCTATTCGTGCTGCAGAAAGCCATGGCTGTAAGCCATGTCTTGGACGTGGGAGCTGTCTTCCTCCCCCAGTGCTTTGCTATCTCCCGCTTGGCCAGAAGAAGCCCTAGAGAGGCCAGTTTACGGACATTCTTTGGGAAATTGACCGTATAACCCAACAGTGCGATCTCAGGAGTGGGAATGAGTGTAAGCCCTAGCATCTCTTCTAGGATCTTGTGAACCTGAGCCCAGAATGTCTGCAGTCTCGGACACGTCCAGGCCATGTGTGCAAAATCGGCATGTGGTGCAGCGCATTTCCAGCAGGCGTGCGGCCGCGCGGGATCAATGGCGTGGAGTCTAACCGGGGTCATATACCAACGGCGTAGGAATTTATAATGTAGGAGTTTGTGACGGCTATTCAATGACACTGTGTCGGTGACCTTGCAACATGCCGTCCATTGTTCGTCCGTGATAGGCCTACCAAGGTCTGTCCCCCACTCCTCCCGCGCACGATCATCCGCACAGGGGACCCGCGCCGCGCACGCCCTGTACAGCCTGGAAACAATATGTGCCCCCGTATCGGCGTCAATCAGGATGGTGAGAGGTTCAAGGGAGGCCGGCTCGAGGGGGAATCCCTGAATCTCCGCCCGGGCGGCGCAATAGAGCCGGCGAAGAACGAACCGGTCCATGAATGTAGCGTCACTTAATCGCGCGTCCTCTGACGCCGAGAAAATGTGCCCACCCGGGTACAAGTCCCCGATCCTGGTGAGGTCAAATTTCGTCAACGTTCGTCGCACTAGTGCTTCATCCGTGCCAGGTAACAGCCCAGGGTTGGGTATCGGGAGGGAAGACGAATACAGCAGAGGCTGAGCCAAATAGCGCGAGAGCCTGTTCCATGCCCAGCTGGTGGTAGACACGGTTTGAATGTCCTTTGGGTCCCTGGGGACATCTTTGGGCAACACCGTCGACAGGCGACCCGGGAGGACAAAGTCCGCCTCTGGGCGAAGGAATGGGATCCGAGCATCAGGGTGATACCAGGCATAGGCATGTGCACACTGAGCGACTAGATAGTATAAATATAAATCCGGCACTCCAAGGCCGCCACGATCTTGTGGGAGTGTGAGGGTCGCCCAGCGGATCCGGGGGTGTTTCCCGCCCCAGACCAGCCTAATCATGAGGGACCGCAGTGTGGAGAAGAAGGCCCGGGTCAGAGGGATAGGGATGTTATTGAAAAGATACAAGAATTTGGGGAGTACCATCATTTTAAGAATAGCTATCCTGGCGGACATAGAGAGCGGGAGCCGCAACCACCCATCCACCTGAGTCTCCAGCCGCGCAATCGCGCGGCCATAGTTGAGGCGGATGATTTCGTCCGTGTTCAAATGTATTTGTATGCCCAAGTATCGCACCGAGTCTGAGCACCACTCAAGAGGGAACTCACATTGCCATGGGGAGGTGCCGATAGTCAGTGGGAAGATGATGGACTTATGCCAGTTTATGCCCAGGCCCGAATGGCTACCGAAACGAAGGATCTCCTGTATCAAGGGGGCCAGGTTGGCCTGCGGGTCCCTGACATACAGGATTGTGTCATCGGCATAAAGAGAGGCCAGCAATGGGCCCGTCCGAAACTGGAGACCCCTGTGGAGGTGCCGCTCTTGGAAATGCCGAATCAGGGGGTCCATAGCCAAAATGAACAGGAGCGGTGAAAGCGGGCAACCCTGCCGCGTACCGCGCGTGAGTGAGAATGGGCGAGATAGCGTGCCGTTGAGACGCAAACAGGCCGTAGGGCGACTATAAAGGAGTCTGACGGTCGCCAGAAAGTTCATGGGCATGCCCATGCGCTCCATGACGGAAAGAAAGAAAGGCCACTCCAAAGAATCGAACGCTTTTTCGGTGTCTAGGAGGATCGCTGCAGCCGGAGTGGTCGGGTTAATTCTGTGCAGAACCGTGAAGAGCGTTCGCAAATTAAGCGACGTAGAGCGGCGGGGCACAAAGCCGGACAGTGCGGGCGATATAATGAATTCCATCAGCTGGGAAAGCCTGTTGGCCACTATTTTGGCCAAGATCTTATAGTCAGTGTTTAAGAGGGAGAGGGGCCTGTACGACCCACACAATGTAGGGTCCTTATTCGGCTTCGGGAGCAGCACAATGACCGCCTCACTAAGAGTTGACGGGAGGGAGCCACGTTCCAAGGCCTCCGCATACACCTCTATTAGCTTGGGCGCCAGCAGATCCGAAAAGGCCTTGTAGAAGTCAGCGGAGAAGCTATCAAGGCCCGGGGCAGAAGAGCCCCGGAACACTTTGATCGCCCCCCGCACCTCCGCAACCGTTATAGGTTCCGCCATGAACTCCTGCATGCCCTTATCCAGGAACACAAGAGCGATTTCCGATAAATAGGCCGCACGCGCGGCCGCGGAGTCACCCAACTTGGTGGTGTATAGATCTGTGTAGTAGGCCAGGAACTCGTCCCGGATCTCAGCGGGCGTTGTGCGGAGCTCCCCGTCCGTGCCCCGCACCTCGGCGATCAGGGACTTGCTGTATGGTGGTCGCAAGGCCTGCGCTAGCGTGCGCCCTGGTCTGTCCCCCTCTCCATACCTACGCGCAACCTGGTATTTCCCCAGATACAGGATCTCCCTGTCCGCGGCCTCCCGGAAGTCAGATAACAGTCGTAAGCGCCTGGTAAATACCTCGTCCGCGGGTGCCTGCTGTGCCTCCGTGTCTAGCGCGTCTAACTGTGTCTCCAGTTGTGTTATTGTGGCGCGCAATACTTTCAGGACCCCCGCGTGCTTGGCAATGCAGACCCCTCTGATGTATGCCTTGAACCCATCCCAGAGCACTGCCCACAAGTCCACCGAGCCAGTATTTATGGTGAAGTAGTCCTCTATCGCCTCGGAAACCTCGTGCACAAAAAGGTCATCCAGCAGCGCCCTCCCAGGGAAGCGCCACTGCCGCTCAAACCCCTCAGGTCGAGGAACGTCTAAGCCAAGCAGGACTGGAGAGTGGTCCGAGTACGTTCTCGGGAACGTCCTCAACGCGCGGAACCAAGGGGACAGGCCCGGGGAGAGGAGCCAGTAGTCAATTCTGGTCCAAGTGTTGTGCTGCCCTGAAAAGTGTGTGTAGTCAGTAGTGTTTGGGTGTCGCCTGCGCCATATATCCGTCAACAAGAATCGACGGCAAAGGTCCTGGAATGCGCGCCTTGCCCTAGGCTTAGAGTCTGTGGCCCCAGAGGTGCTATCCAGCCCCACATCCAGCAACATGTTTAGGTCGCCGCCCAGCAAAACGCCAGCCGGAGCCAGGGTTACCAGTTGGGCCGCAAGCGCATTGAAAAAATCCGGGGAATCAGTGTTGGGGGCATACACACAGACAAGAGTAACAACATGGCCCATCAAGACCCCCCGCACAATACAGTAGCGCCCCTCCCTGTCCCCTAGAAACGTTTGGCATTGAAACGGGACCCTCTTATGGATCAGCACCGCAGTGCCTCTGGCGTAATTACTATAATTAGCGAAGTATCGGTGAGCGCCCCAGGAAGCCGCAAAGCGGGAGGGCATGGGGCCATGCAGATGAGTCTCTTGGAGAAAAGCAATGTCCACCTGATGCCGATTTAAGTAATGCAGTACTTGTTTGCATTTACTCCGGTTGTTCAGGCCCCGGACATTCCAAGTCATTAACGATAGATTGAGAGGAGCTTCATTCAAACCTATGTGAGCCATTGATGCCAGTCAGCAAGTGATGGGAGCAGCAAAATCGGAATGTCACTGTGTATCAATAAAGTTCGTTCACACATAGCCGTAGTAGTAGAATCAAAATTGCTTACCCCAACCCCCCTCCCCCAGCCCAGCCAAACCACGCAAACGTGAGGCAATCCCAATTCTGGAAAAAAAGAAGAACATAGCTCTAGGCAGGAATACCCAGTGTAACCAAACAACAAAAAGTAGAGCATCGTAACAGAAAACGATCCCAGCGGTTTCAACCAAAGGGGGGTGACAACGATCCGCAATCAACCCAGCGCTGCAGCACCTATATACTCCAAATGTTAATACGTCCTCAAATAACCAAAGTCAAAACAGTGCAAAGTTCAGTAACGGGCGCAGTCTCAGCCGACACCGGAGGATGAGAACAGGTCCTGGCTGCCCGCAGACCCACTACCAGGGGGAGACCGTCCACCCTCCTCTCCCCCCGGCGGGCCCCTGCGCGGCTTGTAGGTACGGCAAAACTCCTGCACCGCAGCGGGATTGTCAAATAGCCGAGCTCGGCCATCAACCTCGACCCGGAGCCGGGCCGCATAGAGCATGCCATATTTAAGGCCCAGGTTCCGGAGCGCCGCCTTCACCCCCGCATACTTACGCCTGGCCTCCTGGACCATGGCAGTGAAGTCTGGGTAGAATGAGAGTCTTGCACCTTGCCAAGTAATCTCGCCCTTCTCTCTGGCAAGCCGCAAGGCCGTGTCACGGTCTCGGAAGTGCATAATGCGGGCAATCAGGGGGCGAGGAGGGAGCCCCGGGTTAGGCCTCGGCCCCAGGGAGCGGTGGGCACGCTCCACCACGAAGCCAGGAGTGAAGGAGTCTCTCCCAAAGATATCAGCCAACAGTTGTTCCACGAAAACATCCAGCCGGCCCGTGGCCGTGGACTCCGGAACCCCAATAATCCGTACATTGTTTCGCCGACTGCGCGATTCCAAATCTTCGTTTTTGCTGGCCACTTCCTTCAGTATGCGCTCCAATCTGTCCACCCTTTTGATCTCCTGTACCGATTTATCCTCCACTGCCGAGATCCGGGCCTCAGCCTCTCCCAAACGCTTGTCATGGGCCTGGATTTTGGCCCCCATAGTTTCCAGCGTCTTATTGAGGGCGTCAAAGCGACCATCCAGGGCCCTGAAGCCGGCACGCATCTCCTGTAGCCAGTCCGGGGCCGGAGCCTGGGTCGTCGAGCCGCCGGTCGCCCCACCAGCCGGGTCCGGCATGTCAGGGGGGTTATCCGTGGGCTGCTCAGACAGTTTCTCGAATTGCAACGTTTTCTGTTTGGGGTCCTTGCGACCCATTCTCACAACCGCCAGACGTGTGGAGCGCAAGGGAGGCGATGGTGCGATGGAGCGTCCGGCTAATCCTTAGCCAATCTGGTCGGGAGCACTGATGATGGTGGGCCCAGATCACGTCCTCACTGCGCAGCAGGCAAGAGCCACGACTCCGTGTAGCCAGCAGGGCCCCAATGGAACTTCAAGTGCGCCATCGCGATGTGTTCAGCCACGATTCGGCGCCGCCGGGAGGGGCAAGGGAGGAACGCAACAGCCAGCCGCGGAGCACATGGCAAAACCCGAGAGGGCCCAAGTGACGAGGCAGAGACAACCCGGGCGTCGGGCCCAGCGCAGGGCCCCAACCGCCCCCCCCCACCACCAGCAGGCCGTCCCGCCACCCCTCCCAGGCTCCCCGACCGGATTAGTCCGGGGCCCCAGGGAGGAGACAACGAGCGAGGCCGCGGCCAGAGCGCAGGGCCAGAGCCGTGCGCCCGGTCGTCCTCCGGTCCGCAACGGCGTAGGGAGAAGGAAGCGGGTCCCCGCCAGCCAGCACCCCGGTGCTCAATGCCCCCCCCTCCGAGCCCCCCGGTTACCTGTCTCTCGGCCGGCCGCCCTCCTCGCACTCGAGTCCCCCGCTCCCGGATCAGCCCGCCATCTTGGGCCTCAGGATGGTGTGCTCATCTCCGGGCGCCCCCGTGGCCCGGGAGGTCCGCTCTGCATCCCAGCGCACTCCGGGGTCTTAGTTGGGTCAGCGGCAGCGTCTGGCGTCCCGCGCCCGCATCAGGAGGGCGAGGAAAGCAGGGTTTGCGCCGGGTCGATGGCGGAGCTTCAACGCCGTGCGGCCATCTTAGCCCGCGGCTTGGCCACGCCCCCTGGGTATATGGTTTACTCCTGTAGTGTTTACTATTTTAATGTTATCTTGTCAGTTACATTGCCAGACACTGAGCCTCCGGGGACCCCTAGTCTGAGTACATGGTGAGCAGTGATACACTTATGTTCAAAACTGGAGGAGCCAGAGGCTGCCCACAGAAACATAACAAGGATTTTCTAATGTGAACTATATGACAATCTTGTTGAGTGTGAAAATAGGCTGTAGTATAATACTTATTTCTAACACAGAAGAAAACTACAAATATTTCGAAATATATCTGCAGTTAGAAAAGCACAAATGAAGAACTTTCTTTTGTAATTCTGAAGTGTGATAGAAACAATTTTTTTATTAGGATCAAAACACTACTTGGTGATGAACAAATATGCGCTGATAGCCGATTTCCACAGATTATCATTTGTGCTCTACATGTTATGACTAAAACTACATATCTGAGATTTAGAGACCACTTCACTAGAAAATAGGCTATCTGTAAATGACATTTAACAACATACTTTAGTTATGTTTGTGGAAGTGTCCTCAAACATGCACCACCAGCTGCATAACTCACCCTTGCGCCTCTCCTGCTGAATGGGCATGGCTCTTCTGTGTCGCTTGTTTGTGTGATGCTTGGATTTTTCACAGTCCCTTTGACTTTCGTGATCTAACACTGATGAGAGGCACCCCTCTCTGAAAATTGTGTCAGTACCACTGCTTTTCCGCAAGCAATAGGACGACTTGCACCCTGGAGGCAAGAATACTATGGCCATGAACTAGATTCAAACATAATTCAGACATCTAATAGGGCGTTACTTTGTAAATGGTTAGAGGAAAATATTGTCGTGACATGTATACTATGAAGGGAAGAAGAGGTTACTTTTAATGATAAACCCATCTTCAAACCTGTGTAGTAGTTATTTATCCCAAAAGATCACATTAACTTGCAAATCTATTTAGTTTGTTTATTGACTTAGTTGGTTTTCTTATACATTTTGTTTTTACTTGAGGTCTGGATTGAATAAAAAGATTTGTTACTAAACAAAATGTGTTGATTCCTGTTCATGTTGCTGGTTGAAGCCATGCTTTAATTTGTGCTGGTGGTGTCACAAGACTGGCAACGCCACTTGTTATCACCTCCTCTGTATTCCTTGTCATATCACCAATGAGGCTTTGCCTCATTTCATATACTCATTGCATATACTCGAATTACTCTGTGAAGCAGTGTAGGGCAGGAATTTTAGCAAAAATAGATTTTAGAGGAAGCATGATGAGTAACCGGAGGAAATGGAGGATTCACAGGGTACAACCTCTAATTTGACTACTATGGAAACACTGCAGCATATGATAAACAAAGCTATTGCACCAGCTCTGAAAGCACAAAGTGCGGTCCCTACTAAGCAAACCCCTTGTGATGATAACCAGCAGGGTCACCACCGGAGGAGGCTGGGTAACAAAATGGTAGATTTGTGCAAACAGCAGTGTTGGAAGAAGAGTTAAAAAACAGAGGAAACTTAAATCTACCTGAAACAGCTGGGCTAGAGGAAGACTACTACTTTGCACAGTAGCACAGAAAATACCCTGAATGTCTGCCCTTACATACTGCTATAAGAAGGATCTTCTATAAAGAATGGAAAGCCTTCAAGAAATTTGTGTTTCCTCGTTTCATGGCAATGAAGTATTCCTTAAACTGCTAAGATACATTTCTGACAGTTGTCAAAATAGATGCCCAAATGTCATGAGTATTTTAGTAGGGGTTGATTATATTAGAAGATGCAGCACCAGCAGATGCTATAAGCAAAAGTTTATGTAGCTGCAAAAAGAGATTTATGCTGCATCAGATTTCACTATCGGGGCATGTGCTTCTTCTACATACCAATACACAACGGTATCCTCCTGTGCCCATAGACCTCCCCTGCTGTAAAATCTGGAACAAGTTGGTTGGATAATTTCGAAGAATGACTGTAAACTTTCTTTGTTAGATCCTCACTCAATGGATTAGTTGCATGTTTCATCATCTTGTCTCATCTTGGTCCCTGTAAACCAGGACGGTCTCAACCATATTTCAGAGAGCACTTTTGTTATTATGGAACAGAGGTTTAAGAGATAAAAATATCATAAAGCCAACATTGTTTCCCTTTATTACTCTGTGTTTCAGGTAAGATTGAAATAATAATCTGTAGGTGTCGCAAGAGAATGAATACCCTTACATCTCCTTTATCAAGTGGACTTTGTAACAGTGGCGGCCTTTGGCCACAGGATATAGTTGTGGGTTGGTTTTATTAACCTAGGGAGAATCTATCCATCTATCTCTCTCCACCCCTCTCTCCCCAAACCCTATGATCATTAAAATGGATCTTGGGTAGGACAAGTAGAAGATTAGCTGATTGTCAAGTTATTAAGCAATAAGTAAGATGTTTACATACATCTCCTAAAATTGTCTGTGTGTCTTGTTGGCAACCGCAGGCTCTTATGTTTTAGCAGACACCACATATGCATTTGGTTATTGAGAGCAGATGCTGCCCTAAAGACTTTGCTTAGTCAACTTCCCTTCACAGGATCAAAACGGTTGTGTTCCCAACTTGATTAACTTATTAAAAAGTCGACTGAGGACAGAAAATGTATGGCCGCAACATGTGGTGCAGATGGAGGAAGCGGCTGCTAGGCTGGGTTTCCTCGATTTCGGCGCATGGCATATTCCAAGACTTTTCCAGATAGAGGAAAAGTCTAAGGAGAACCTTCACCAGACCCTTCAAAAGATTGTCTCAAATACATGGCTTCTCAAAATACTGGCACAACGTTGCAAACTGGTCTTTGCTACAGATCGAGAGATGTATTTTCCTGCTTAACACCAATACCCAAAAGCCCTCAGTGGGTGCAGGCAAGGAATTCAGAATCTCATGTAATATGCATGAATTACAGCTGTCCTAGAAAACGGAAAATGTGTTATTCATAAATGTTTCTAAAAAACATTCAAGGGCCGTTTGACCCATTCTAGACTTTTTTCTTTTTGCCTTGCCATGGATCCCTTTTATGATGACTTTCTAGTTAACCCCCTCGGTCCCATGGGCGTAACCGTTACGTCCATGGCCGAAATGTCTTCAATGTAATGATGATCACGCGCATGGCGCACTGACATCATTACAATGAAATTGAAACTGAAACGAGCCAAACGGCTCGTTTCAGTTTCACTGCTTCGGTGCTTGTGGGGCTATCTCAGCCCCCGAGCACTAAAACACACGTGAGTGGTATTATTGGAAAGGGGAGAATTTTCCCCTTTTCCAATGGTACCCTTCCATAGTAGATTCCAAGCAGGGATCTACCTCTAGGCACCAGGGAGGGGGGAGTGGCCTCTTTTGCAAAGGTCTTTCCTCTCCCATATTTTAATGGGCATATTCAGTCTTTCTACTGGGAGATCGATGGGGGCAGTAGCTCCCAATCTGCCGCCCTGGCAATAACCCCCAATCAGCACCCCCCCCCCCCCCAATGGGAGGGTGGGCAGACAGCACACTAGACACCAGGGATTCTTTTCTTTTAACAATACGTTGGAGAGGGGACTGCCCTAAATGGGCACTACAATGCCACCATCTTCCCCAAAATTTCCAAAGTGTTTCAACCCACTCCAGGTGCAGATGGTAGGCTATAGCCCTCGATCTGTCCACCCCTGCGAGGGGGGAGCCGAAAGCCCGCTAGGCACCAGGGTTGATTGTTTTAGGTTTGATTTGGCACAATAGGCATGCCAATGTTCCCAAACCCCTCCTTGGGGGCAGATCTGTGATATTTTTAGGCACATCTGCTCCCAACGGGGCAGAAAACGACTAGACACCAGTGAACGTTTCTGTGTGTGTGCGAACTGGAGTTCGGCTGACAGTCTGTTTACTGGCGTTTGGCTGGCTGTGTGTGAACTTGCATTTTGCTGGCCGTGTGCGTGGACTGTCGCTTGACTAGCTGTATGCGTGGATGGCACATGTCTGGCGATGTGCGTGGAATGTTACTTGGCTGGCGATGTGCATGGATGGTGCTTGGCTGGCAGTGTGCATGGATGGCGCTTGGCTGGCAGTGTGCATGGATGGCGCTTGGCTGGTGATGTGCGTAAATGTCGCTTGGATGGTTGTGTTGCTTGCATGGATCCTCCAGCGTTTTATTACTCCGAATCCTCTACAAACCTCAAATTTAGCAAACAAATCGCACTTTCCTCACATTTCTATGTGGAAAATTTGATGGCTCACTGCACTGTCACACATTTTCCACCACCCAGCCTTTCCCTCAGTCTCCTCAATTATACCACGCTTATGTCTGTACCCAAAGCAGAGACCTAAAAACGTATAAAATGAAAAACTGAGGGGGAACCAAAGTGGGTCCCAAAGGGCAGTTTGTTTTTCATTTGTTTGGGCACCCACACAAGTGTGGTATCCTTTTTATTGGGAGACTGAGGGGAATGCTGGTTGGTGGGAAATGTGTGTCAGCGCGGTGATCTCATAACCTTGCCACACAGAAATGTGACTATTTAGCTACATTTCTTATCTATCACAGTACGATCTGGTTTTGGAAGGGGCACCTGCGTTTTTGGTCCCGGGCTATGCGGCCATCCAGGGTAAACTACCAAACCCAGACATTTCTGAAAACTAGAGACTCGGGGGAGTTCAGGGATGCATGGCTTGCGTGGATCCCCCAACGTTTTCTTACCCAGAATACCCTGCAAACCTCAAATTTATCTTTAAAAAAAATCAAATTTTCCTCACATTTCTGTCTTGAGATCATGGACCAGCGCAAGTTTGCTACCACCTAGTATTGTCTTAGATCTCCCGAATAAAATGATACCTCACTTCTGTGGATGGGCTAAGGGCCTGTGACTTGGAAAGGCCATAAACATAGAGATTGAGGACATAACACATCGAGCTCTAAGCGCAATATTTTTTTAACCCCTTCCCCGCTCATGACGGAACCGTTCCGTCATGAGCCACGGTTGCCGTGTGCTCATGACGGAACGGTTCCGTCATGACACGACCGTTGGCGGCCGCTCCGCCTACGCGGCGCTGTTTCCCCGCCTGTGCGGGGGGACAACGTAAATGGGCGGAGTCATGACGGAACCGTTCCGTCATGAGCACAGCTCAACCGTGGCTCATGACGGAGCGGCTCCGTCATGAGCACAGGCCCACCGCGCTGCCCCCCCAGCGCTGCAGCGGAATGTCCGCAGCAGCGAAGGGGTTAATATACCTTTTTTGGCAATTCTGCATTGGACATCCAAACCAAGAGAGGTATCATTTTTATCGGGAGACCAATGGAATGCTAGGTGGTAGCAAATTTGTGCTGGCGCATATAAAGTTGTTTTTTATATTCTGTTTGGTAAAAATACTGTGAGTGCATTAGTTTACAAATGATTGAGTTATTTAACTTAGCTTTAAAAATATAGTTGTATTGAGTAAATTATCTTTAATGAAGACTGTTGCGAGAAAGATGGAGGAGATAATGCTGTGATTGCTTACTGGTAATCTTTATTATTTCAAATTGTAGTCTTACTTCTCACGGTCATACTTCGCACCCTCCCACCTGACAAAAGGGAAACTACTACTATGGATAAAAAAAAACATATACATTTGTTCAACTTGATAAATGCAGGTATCGAGGGGTATGGATCTTGCTTTCATAGTCACTGAAGAAGGAGGGATTAGCTCAAGTGAATTATGTATATGTTCACTGAATAAAACCAAAGGTACAGGGACGTTATAGGTAGGTTTCGATTTTACACACACAAAACCATACTAATTCAGCAGTTATAATTATCTGGAGTTACTATAATTTGTACCCTAACTGTAACTCGCACCCTTGCCATACAGTTAAATTATCAGTAAGTTCACTGCAAATGTTGGAGTGATCTTATCAATGAAGTCATAAAAGATATGTATACTGATATAACATTTGGGATGTTTAGCAGTGTATGGCGAAGACACGAGTAATAGTTATCTAAGGGCATGAGTCATAGTTACTTGAGATAACTATAACTAACTGCTAAATTGCTGTGATTTTGTGCGTGCAAGATCGGAACCTGACTATAACATCCCTGGAACCTTTGGGTGTTTTTTCAGTGAAATTCTACGTGATTTTTTAAATGCTTTTTCTTTTTTTTTTTTTTTTTTTTTTTTTTTTTTTTTTTGAAACCGTTTATTGCAGTTTGTAAAAGTTACAGGTATGGCCCTACAACCACCCGGCCGGCCGCTAGAATGACAAAAGCATATTGCATACATACAGTAAAAGTCTCTCGGCAGTGCAGAGTAGTAAAACAGGAGTAATCAATGGTGCAGGCCACACAGCTCCATGCCCACAGTACGGTTCCCTTTTCTTGGAACAAAACAACACCAAAAAACCACACCCGCAAGGCAACCCGCGATCCAAAGCGACAGCACGTGCTCCATAAGTGGGGGATCCAAACCAGCAGCAGAACTCTGGAGAGGGGAATGGGAATAGATCAGGGACTGGGGGACCGCGCGCCCGCGGCCGAGGGAGGGGGGCCGTCTAGGGAGACGGAGCAGGCGAGGCAGCCGGTAGCAGTGGTGGCTCACAAATACCCCCGCGGTAGGCGTTCCAGGGGCCCCAGAGTTTCACCCACGCCCCAGGCTTACCCCTCGCCACATACACCACCTTTTCACGAAACATACACCAATCCATATGCTCTTCCCAGGCCGACACCGCAGGGGGCCTCTGGGATCCCCACAATTGAGCAATGTCACGCTTGGCTATCATGTATCCCAGAGTCACCCACCGCGTCTGCGGGACCGAATAGTCATTCGGTTCCCATACATTCAGCAAGCATCTCCTCGCTTCAGGCAGCAGCGCGACACGCGTAACCACACGCAGGACCTCATGCACACCACGCCAGAATCGCTCCACCTTCGGGCACTCCCACAGTATATGCATGAAAGTCGCCAACGCACCACAGCCACGCTTACACATTCCGTCACCAGCAAAACCCATACGCAGAAGCCTTGGCCCCGTCACGTAAACCCGGTGAAGGATCTTAAGCTGGACGAAACGAAGGCGAGCCGGGATGGCCACCTCTTTCGGAGAGGCCACCGCGGAAATCCAATCCTCGTCGTCCAGCTCCAGCCCGTCGGCAACCCAAGCCTCGCGGAGACTAGTCAGCAGGCACGATCTATCGTTGATCAGTTTTTTGTATATGAGGGAGATCGTGCTGTCCGGGACATGGCCATCCAGTACTCTGTCCTCCAGGGGGGAAGACTCCGGAATGGATGCGACATCCGGGAAGACGGAGCCCAGCGCATGGCGGACTTGTAGGTACCGAAAGTACTCACTGCCCTGCAGCTGAAACTCCGCCTGCAGCGTCTCAAAAGTTTTGAATCCCCCCCTCGTCCAGAGATCTCCCACCGTGCTGATTCCGATCGTGTCCCACTTCTCGAAGCCCTTCGACGTCCACAGGGAGCCCAACCTCTCAGACGCATACAGCGGTGACGCCCGGGTCAAACGGTCCTTCCACCCCATAGCTGCATTAGCCGCGTGCCAGACACGCACCATGACACGCGTCGGTCCCGTCAAACGGGAGTCGGGCGCGCCAGCGTAGAGCGCTCGATTGTAATCGCCACCGGGCAGGAGCATCTTATCCATCTCAAATGCCGGGTTCAAGGCGGGCCCGTAAAGGCCATGATTAATTGCAGCTAGTTGGGAGGCCCAGTAATACCGTTTAATGTCCGGGAGGGCGACCCCCCCCATCGTACCACGGGAGCGTCAATTTAGCCAGAGCAATGCGCGGCCTCCCGTCCCAGAACAGGCGCCGCTGGAGGCCCTCCACCTCACGGAAATAGCGTGCCGGGACCAAGTCCATAGTATTCTGGAGGGCATAGAGGAAGCGCGGCAGGGACATCATTTTAAACAAGGCCGCTCGGCCGAGCGGCGAGAGCGGCAGACGCCGCCAGCGCACCACGTCCTCCTTCAAGCGCCGGAGGGGGGGTAGCAAATTCCGCTCATAGCGGGCCTCCGGGTCAAGAGTGATATAGATACCCAGGTACCGAAAACCTTGGGAGGCAATCTGGATCGGACAGTCCCGTGGTAGGACCGGAGCCTCCCCGGAAAGCACATAGACACAGGATTTCGCCCAGTTGATGACCAGGCCTGAGTTGCGACCGAATGAGCGCAAAACATCAACCAGGACGATCAGTGATTTCCGCGGGGAGGCGAGATACAGAAGGATATCGTCAGCATAGAGGGACACACGGTCCTCATGCTCGGGGGTCCAGCGGAGACCACGGATAGAAGGGTGCCACCGCAGCCACTCCGCCAGGGGCTCCAGGGCCAGGGCGAACAGGAGAGGCGACAGAGGGCAACCCTGTCGCGTGCCCCGCCCCAGCGCGAATGGGGCCGAGACTCGCCCATTCACTACCACCTGCGCCAATGGGCCCGAGTATAGCAATTTGACCCAGCTAATGAAACCCGGGCCAAACCCAAATTTCGCCAGCATCGCCCAGATGTATGGCCATTCAAGCGTATTAAACGCCATGGTGGCGTCCAAGGACGCCAAGATGGCCGGCTCCCGCACAAATGGGACACGCGCGAGCACCCCGTGTAAGCGCCGCAGATTGAGCGCCGTGTTGCGGTGCGGTATAAAGCCAGATTGGTCTTGGTGGACCAAATCGCCCACCACGCCAATCAACCGGTTGGCCAACACCTTGGCGAGGATTTTGGGCTCCGCGTTCAAGAGCGAAATCGGCCTATAGGATGTGACCCGTTCACGGGGCTTCCCCTCCTTGTGGATCACCACAATTGTGGCCAGACGCTGGTCCGGCGGGAGGGAACCCTGCGAGTGGGCCGCCAGGAACATCGCGCGCAGGTGGGGCGCCAACACATCCGGGCGTAGCTTGTATAGCTCGATGGGAATACCATTGGGGCCCATGGCCTTGCCGGATGCAACCGAGCGAATAGCCAAGGCAATTTCGTCCGAGGTGGGGGGGGCGTCCAGCGAATCCCTGTCCTCCACCGTAAGGGAGGGCAGTGCGATGTCCCGAAGCAGGGCATGGGAATCTTCCTCCGAGCAGGGGGAAACCGGGGAGTAAACTTCGCGGAAATAATCCGCGAAGCAGGAGACAATGGCTTCCGGCTCAGTGACACATGCACCATCCACACTCTCAATCAAAGGCACCACGCGGCTCGCTCTCTCCCTCTTATCCAACCACGCAATCAATTTGCCAGCCTTATCACCCACATCATACAATCGCCCCTGCTGCTCTCTACTGAGGCCCCTGGCCGCCTCCGTGACGAGGGCGCGATAGGCCGCCTGCTTTAGGTGTAGGACATGCAACTTGGCGTCTGTTACCCCGCTCCCCAGGTCACCCTCCAGTTCTGCAATCTCGGCCTCTACCCGGGTCACCTCCTCCCGCTCGCGCCGCCGGGCATGGGAGATAAAGGAGAGGGCCTCCCCTCTAAGAACTACCTTGAAAGCCTCCCACAGGGAGATGGCCGAGGGGACCGACCCCACATTCTCGTCGAAATATCGCTGTAAGGATTTAATCAAATCGGCACGAATGGTGGGGTCGCGCAAATACCATGCATTGATTGGGGCCACCCTGCCATCCCCCCTCGGGAAGACATCGAAATGCAACAACAATGGGGAGTGGTCTGAGATACCCCGCGCCAGATGGCGCACCTCCCCCACCCTCCCTGCATGGGCCGCCGGGACAAGGAGGTAATCAAGCCGCGAGAGGCTACCATGGGCACCCGAGTGGAAGGTGTACTGTCGCAATGCGGGATGCTTTAATCGCCAGCAATCCACCAGGCCCAGCGTGTCCAAAAGGCCGGGCAGCCACGCCTGTGCCCGGGGGAGGTCCCTAGGGGGATGGCGATCCATAGACCCAGAGGCTACCGCATTAAAGTCCCCTCCAACCACCAGCAGGCCACTCGGAAGGTCCAGAAGGAGGCGCCCCAGGTCCGCAAATGTGGTGGCTTGTAACCCAGGCGGGACGTACACTGATATAAAGATAAACACTCTACCCTCCATTCTTCCCACCAGAACCGTGTAGCGTCCCCTCTCATCATGGCGCACCTCATCAATCTCCAACGGGAGTGAGTTCTTAATCATAATACCCACCCCCCGCGAGCCCGAGGTGAAGCCGGAATGGGCCGCCAAACGATATCCCCGCCGATTCATTGCATGAAAGGAGTTACCTATAAGGTGCGTCTCTTGCAGGAAGACAACATCTGGTGAAATACGTTTTAAGTACTGCAGGACCACACCACGCTTAATCCTATCCCCCAGGCCGTTAACATTCCATGACAACACAGTCAAATCCCTACCCCCCATCATACGTCGAAACAATCGGTCGTCCCCCATCGAGCATTCTAAAAACAACAACACAGTAGCGGGTTTACCTTGCGGTGCTAACAAACAACACACCCCCCCCACCCCCCCGGTCCCAACAGAACTCCCCCCTCCCTGCACCCCTGCATGAGCCCAGACAGCCCCCCCAAAGTTCAGTGTGCCTGTCGCCCCATAGCTAAATACTAACTAGTCCCCCAGAGGAGGAGGGAAGCCCCCAACAGACCCCGCACGACCTCCATAGGAGGGGAACATACGCAATCAAGAAATGGTGAAGGAACAACGTCCAGAGCAAGGCCTATTCAGTCACCCCTCAATTCTGATCCGGCGGGCCCTCCTCGCCAGCCGCGCCCCCCCCGCCCCCCCGGCCCCGATCCCCAGGCAGAGTGTCCAGCCAGTCCCCAGCCGCCTCGGGCCGGTCGAAGAAGTGCGTGCGACCATCCACCTCTACCCTCAGCTTAGCTGGAAAGAGCATTGAGTACTTGAGGTTCAGGTCCCTTAGGCGACGTTTAACACCAAGAAAGCTCTGTCGCTGCTTCTGGACCGCCGGAGTAAAGTCTGGGTAGAAATGTACCTCCATGTTGTCAAGCTTGACCGGTCCCTGTTGCCTGGAGGTCTGGAGGATAGCATCTCTGTCCCGAAAATTAAAAATCCGGGCAATGAGAGGCCGCGGCGGGGCACCAGTCTTAGGTCTGCCCCCGTGGACCCGGTGAGCACGCTCCACCGCAAAAAGCTTACTCAGCCCCCGGGGCTGGAGATGGGTCAGGATCAACTCTTCCACGAAAAGATCCGCCGCCTCCGCCTCTCGTCCCTCCGGCACCCCCACAATACGGACATTATTCCTCCGGGCCCGACCCTCGGAGTCCTCCAGTCGCCGGTCCATCAGGGCGCTCGCCTGTCCAAGCCGGCGCACCTCCTTCTGGAGGGCCACCACGTCTGTCGTGAGGCTCGTTGTGGTGTGGGCCAGGGAGTCGACTCGGTCGTTTGTTTTGGACAAGTCTGCCCTCACAAGGCTCACATCCACCAGGACCGAGTCTATTTTCTGCGCTAAGGTGTCGAAACGCTGGTCCACCGAGGCCTTCATCTCTGCGATGGCGCCCATGACGTCCCGGAGGGTCAGATCCACCGGATGAGCAGATGCCTCCGTCGGGCCCACCGGGGATGCACGCGATGTCTCCGGAGAACCCTTCTGGAGCGTGTAGCGGTCCATACTGTTAGCCTGGTGCGCCGTGCCACGGCGGGTCGTCTTCACCTTCGCCCGGTCGCCATCTTGTTTGGTGGACATGCTGGCTCTTCCACCGTCGTGTCAAGCTCCCCGAGCGGGCCGCTATACCAAGTCACGGGTGCCAGGGGGGAAGCGGGGGCGACCACCGAACCGCGGGTCAACCCACCGCCGGCGGGTCAGCCGGGCTCCTGGACAAGGCCACACCACCGCACCCCGCTCCGCCGCCCGACCCCGCTTGAGAGCAAGGAGGGCGCAAAAGCGAAAGCGAAAGTGCGGGGTACGCGAGTCGCCCAGCCCCGCTCGCCGCTGTTATTCACTTTGTCCCCGGATCGCCCCACTACTCCAATCCGGGGGGCCGGCGAGGAGAAGGCCGCAACCTTCGACCGATGCTCCCACCGGTGTTCGGGGTCCGATTCGAGCCCAAAAAACGGGTGGCGCCTCAGCTCGGGTTCCCCGACACAGTCCCCTCAACAAGGACAGGATATCGCCAGGATTAATTCAGGAGGTCGCGGAGGTCCTCGGGAGCCTCGCACCTACGCGGCCATCTTGGTTGCGCGCTAGGCTCCTCCTCCTAAATGCTTTTTCTTAACTTTAGAGTCCCTGTAACCTTGTTTTTTTTTAGTGAATTGCTCAATTTTTTTTAAATATATAAATTGTACTACGATGTGACCCATAAGTACAATTTACAATTGTATATTTTCACAAGTTTTCAAACTTCACTCATTCGTTCTTATTATATATTATAAAACTAAAAAATTAATATAAGGTTACTTATTTAGTCTTTGATAAATGCAATAAACCAAGTCTTTCTTTTTTTTTAAATTCATTTTTTAGATCCGCGGATCCATTGCAAACCCTTGGATAAATAAGGGGTCTGCCGGTTATACTGCACACATTCAATACTAAAGCAACAACCCATTTAATACAAACATATGCTATTGCAATTTCTATAAGTGTATCACTGCCTGTGTGTGGATGTACGAGTGGCTATGTAAGTGACTGTGGGTGTGTAAGTGACTAAATGGGTGTGTGAGTAGGTGCGTGGGTGGCTGTATAGGTGAGTGTAGGTGTGTGGGTGGCTGTATAGGTGTGTGTGGGTGGCTGTATAGGTGTGTGTGGGTGTGTAAGTGGCTGTATGGATGTTTGAGTGGGTGTGCGCAGTTGTGCGGGTGTGTAAGTTGCAATTTACGTCTTCAAGAAGGTGTGTGAGTGGCTGTGTGGGGGTGTGGGAGTGGTTGTGTGATTGGTTTTGTCAGTCTGTGTGTGGCTGTAAGAATGTGTGAATGGATATGTGAGCAGTTGTTGGTGTGTGAGTAGCTGTGACTGACTGACTGACTGAAATATTTGTTAAGCGCACTTATGCCGAGGCGTCTTGGCGCTGAGCTGGAAAGGGGTACGAGGAGAAAATCTATGGTTTGGTAAAGAGCCAGGTTTTCGCGGCCTTTCTAAACTGAAACTTACTTGTTGTTAGCCGAAGTTCTATAGGTAATCTGTTCCATAGGCTTGCTGCCTGGAAAGAGAAAGCCTTGCCTCCCCAACGGGCCCTTTTGAATTTAGAAATGCCAACCAGGCCCTTACTCATGGATCTGAGTGTACGACTAGGAACGTACCGAGGAAATAACGTTTCCACGTCATCTGCACCGCCTCCATATACTGCTTTGTGCACTAGGCATAGGATCTTGAATTGAATACGATTGCGCACAGGAAGCCAATGAAGCCTCTTCATGCTTGCTGAGGTGGGATGATGTTTTGGGAGGTCCAGCAATACTCTTACAGCTGCGTTCTGCAGAGATTGGAGTTTTGAGAGTTGTCGCTCACCAATCCCAGAGTATAGTGCATTACAGTAATCTATACGAGATAGGACCAGAGCTCCTACTACAGTTTTCCTTAGGGACGGAGGGATAAAAGGCAGAATTTTACGAAGAATTTTAATCATTAGGAAACAGGCAGAGGTGACCTGGTTGACTTGGTGGGTTAATGAGAGATCTTTGTCCACCATGAAGCCTAGGTTCTTCACTTTGTGTGCAGGAACAGGGCAAGCGCCCGCCTCTGGAGGCCACCAGAGGTCATTCCAGATGGATGGTTTTTGACCGAATTCCAACACCTCCGTCTTTTCGGTGTTAAGCTTAAGAAAGTTTGAACTCATCCATCTCATTACTCCGGCAAGACAGCTTCTAAATCTCTCCGCAGTAGCTTCGTGATTTTGTGTCAGGGACACCACCAGCTGGGTGTCATCTGCATACGACACTAATTTTAGGCCATGATTTTTAATTATGTTAGCCAATGGGGTAACATATAGATTGAACAACGTAGGGGATAGTGCTGATCCCTGAGGAACACCACAAGGGAGAGAGAGTTCAGCAGACTGAAGTCCCTCCCAGTGGATTTGCTGTGATCTTGCATCAAGGAAGGAGCGCAGAAGCGCCAAAGCAGTATCTCTAATACCTATTTCGTTCAATCTTTCCAGTAACACTCTATGGTTAACAGTGTCGAAAGCAGCTGTTAGATCAAGAAGGACAAGAGTGGCCCTGCCTCCACTGTCCATGACTTTTCGAATTTCCTCTACCCTCAGCTTAGCTGGAAAGAGCATTGAGTACTTGAGGTTCAGGTCCCTTAGGCGACGTTTAACACCAAGAAAGCTCTGTCGCTGCTTCTGGACCGCCGGAGTAAAGTCTGGGTAGAAATGTACCTCCATGTTGTCAAGCTTGACCGGTCCCTGTTGCCTGGAGGTCTGGAGGATAGCATCTCTGTCCCGAAAATTAAAAATCCGGGCAATGAGAGGCCGCGGCGGGGCACCAGTCTTAGGTCTGCCCCCGTGGACCCGGTGAGCACGCTCCACCGCAAAAAGCTTACTCAGCCCCCGGGGCTGGAGATGGGTCAGGATCAACTCTTCCACGAAAAGATCCGCCGCCTCCGCCTCTCGTCCCTCCGGCACCCCCACAATACGGACATTATTCCTCCGGGCCCGACCCTCGGAGTCCTCCAGTCGCCGGTCCATCAGGGCGCTCGCCTGTCCAAGCCGGCGCACCTCCTTCTGGAGGGCCACCACGTCTGTCGTGAGGCTCGTTGTGGTGTGGGCCAGGGAGTCGACTCGGTCGTTTGTTTTGGACAAGTCTGCCCTCACAAGGCTCACATCCACCAGGACCGAGTCTATTTTCTGCGCTAAGGTGTCGAAACGCTGGTCCACCGAGGCCTTCATCTCTGCGATGGCGCCCATGACGTCCCGGAGGGTCAGATCCACCGGATGAGCAGATGCCTCCGTCGGGCCCACCGGGGATGCACGCGATGTCTCCGGAGAACCCTTCTGGAGCGTGTAGCGGTCCATACTGTTAGCCTGGTGCGCCGTGCCACGGCGGGTCGTCTTCACCTTCGCCCGGTCGCCATCTTGTTTGGTGGACATGCTGGCTCTTCCACCGTCGTGTCAAGCTCCCCGAGCGGGCCGCTATACCAAGTCACGGGTGCCAGGGGGGAAGCGGGGGCGACCACCGAACCGCGGGTCAACCCACCGCCGGCGGGTCAGCCGGGCTCCTGGACAAGGCCACACCACCGCACCCCGCTCCGCCGCCCGACCCCGCTTGAGAGCAAGGAGGGCGCAAAAGCGAAAGCGAAAGTGCGGGGTACGCGAGTAGCCCAGCCCCGCTCGCCGCTGTTATTCACTTTGTCCCCGGATCGCCCCACTACTCCAATCCGGGGGGCCGGCGAGGAGAAGGCCGCAACCTTCGACCGATGCTCCCACCGGTGTTCGGGGTCCGATTCGAGCCCAAAAAACGGGTGGCGCCTCAGCTCGGGTTCCCCGACACAGTCCCCTCAACAAGGACAGGATATCGCCAGGATTAATTCAGGAGGTCGCGGAGGTCCTCGGGAGCCTCGCACCTACGCGGCCATCTTGGTTGCGCGCTAGGCTCCTCCTCCTAAATGCTTTTTCTTAACTTTAGAGTCCCTGTAACCTTGTTTTTTTTTAGTGAATTGCTCAATTTTTTTTAAATATATAAATTGTACTACGATGTGACCCATAAGTACAATTTACAATTGTATATTTTCACAAGTTTTCAAACTTCACTCATTCGTTCTTATTATATATTATAAAACTAAAAAATTAATATAAGGTTACTTATTTAGTCTTTGATAAATGCAATAAACCAAGTCTTTCTTTTTTTTTAAATTCATTTTTTAGATCCGCGGATCCATTGCAAACCCTTGGATAAATAAGGGGTCTGCCGGTTATACTGCACACATTCAATACTAAAGCAACAACCCATTTAATACAAACATATGCTATTGCAATTTCTATAAGTGTATCACTGCCTGTGTGTGGATGTACGAGTGGCTATGTAAGTGACTGTGGGTGTGTAAGTGACTAAATGGGTGTGTGAGTAGGTGCGTGGGTGGCTGTATAGGTGAGTGTAGGTGTGTGGGTGGCTGTATAGGTGTGTGTGGGTGGCTGTATAGGTGTGTGTGGGTGTGTAAGTGGCTGTATGGATGTTTGAGTGGGTGTGCGCAGTTGTGCGGGTGTGTAAGTTGCAATTTACGTCTTCAAGAAGGTGTGTGAGTGGCTGTGTGGGGGTGTGGGAGTGGTTGTGTGATTGGTTTTGTCAGTCTGTGTGTGGCTGTAAGAATGTGTGAATGGATATGTGAGCAGTTGTTGGTGTGTGAGTAGCTGTGACTGACTGACTGACTGAAATATTTGTTAAGCGCACTTATGCCGAGGCGTCTTGGCGCTGAGCTGGAAAGGGGTACGAGGAGAAAATCTATGGTTTGGTAAAGAGCCAGGTTTTCGCGGCCTTTCTAAACTGAAACTTACTTGTTGTTAGCCGAAGTTCTATAGGTAATCTGTTCCATAGGCTTGCTGCCTGGAAAGAGAAAGCCTTGCCTCCCCAACGGGCCCTTTTGAATTTAGAAATGCCAACCAGGCCCTTACTCATGGATCTGAGTGTACGACTAGGAACGTACCGAGGAAATAACGTTTTCACGTCATCTGCACCGCCTCCATATACTGCTTTGTGCACTAGGCATAGGATCTTGAATTGAATACGATTGCGCACAGGAAGCCAATGAAGCCTCTTCATGCTTGCTGAGGTGGGATGATGTTTTGGGAGGTCCAGCAATACTCTTACAGCTGCGTTCTGCAGAGATTGGAGTTTTGAGAGTTGTCGCTCACCAATCCCAGAGTATAGTGCATTACAGTAATCTATACGAGATAGGACCAGAGCTCCTACTACAGTTTTCCTTAGGGACGGAGGGATAAAAGGCAGAATTTTACGAAGAATTTTAATCATTAGGAAACAGGCAGAGGTGACCTGGTTGACTTGGTGGGTTAATGAGAGATCTTTGTCCACCATGAAGCCTAGGTTCTTCACTTTGTGTGCAGGAACAGGGCAAGCGCCCGCCTCTGGAGGCCACCAGAGGTCATTCCAGATGGATGGTTTTTGACCGAATTCCAACACCTCCGTCTTTTCGGTGTTAAGCTTAAGAAAGTTTGAACTCATCCATCTCATTACTCCGGCAAGACAGCTTCTAAATCTCTCCGCAGTAGCTTCGTGATTTTGTGTCAGGGACACCACCAGCTGGGTGTCATCTGCATACGACACTAATTTTAGGCCATGATTTTTAATTATGTTAGCCAATGGGGTAACATATAGATTGAACAACGTAGGGGATAGTGCTGATCCCTGAGGAACACCACAAGGGAGAGAGAGTTCAGCAGACTGAAGTCCCTCCCAGTGGATTTGCTGTGATCTTGCATCAAGGAAGGAGCGCAGAAGCGCCAAAGCAGTATCTCTAATACCTATTTCGTTCAATCTTTCCAGTAACACTCTATGGTTAACAGTGTCGAAAGCAGCTGTTAGATCAAGAAGGACAAGAGTGGCCCTGCCTCCACTGTCCATGACTTTTCGAATTTCCTCCATAGCCATAATTAAAGCTGATTCTGTAGAATGGCGTGATCTAAAGCCGTGTTGTGTTGCATCTAGTAAATTGTTGGAATCAATGAATTGCATCAGCTCCTGGTTGATCATTTTTTCTGCAACTTTGGAAGGAAATGGAAGACAGGAGATGGGGCGATAGTGTTTAGTATCCTGTGGGTCTAGTGAAGGCTTCTTGAGAATGGGTCTGATACAGGCCTTTTTCCAACTTGATGGGAAAACACCTGAACTAGTGATTTTATTAAGCAAGGGGGCTAATGATGCACTTATTTCCATGGGGGCCAAATGGTATATATAGGAGGGGCACGGATCAAGGGGGGAACCTGATTTTATTTGAAGTAGTGCGTCATTGACCTGTGAGTAGCTGTGTGGTTCTCTGAGTGGAATCCTCGCATCCTCAAAATAAAAAAGTGGACAATTTCTTGTCCATGAGGTTTCCCCTCACAGATCCCTCCATCAGTCCCATGGGGGTCAGGGTACCTCTACCCCGACCCCTTTTATCACTTTTACATTTTGTTCTCTCCCCTGGGAACTGGGTCACAATTCACAAAATTACGGCTGCAACTTTCCTCTCAGGTTGCAGCCAGCCAATCACTGTAAAAAGATCAGTTGAGGGCGGAATGCTGAAACCATGTCAAACATTCACCCTGAAAGTACTTGCCGCTTACCAAATGTAAAATCTTAGGCCTCCAAACTCAGAATAGCTATTTTAGGTTTTGGAAAGCTAATGGTTTTAAAGAGATGGGTCGTTTTATAATTGGAGGGAGATGCATCAATTTGCAGGAGGTCCAAGATAGATGTGGAGACCGGTGTCAGCTTTTCTTTTTTGGCTAACTTCAGATTATACATCTGTTGAATAAGTACTGTCTTCAATCTAGCACAGGTGCCACACCTGCTATAGCCGCTCTCTTTAGAACGAAGCTAAGAGGGGTGGGAAATTGGTATTGGCTTTTACGGAGCCAAGGAGAGTCCCTTTTGGTTAATAACTTTCAAGAGAGAACCAAACAGGAAACTCAATGTACTTTCTCAGATCTTGAGTGGCAAGATATCTCGCTATATGGCAGCAAGGCATTAAGAGCGGCAAATTTTAAAAGAATGTCACGCTGGATGGCATATTATACTCCCAAAGCACTCCATAATATGCATCCAGAAGTTGAGAATATATGCTTTCGTTGTCAGCAATTGGGTGAGGGAGGCTGGCTTCATATATTTTATACATGCCCGATGTTAAGACAGTTTTGGGTGAAAGTTTCTGCCGCTCTTGACCTTGCCTTGCAGAGCAGATTGGAACCAGAGGTGGCAATAGCACTTTTTGGTTCAGTAAGGCAGAGACCATTTCAGCCAATGTCTAGAGGGAAGGAAATATTTGTAGTTATCACCTCTTTTGTGGCACTCTCCCAGATTCTCCAGAACTGGAGGACAACAAAAGTACCAGCCTACCTAGAATGGCCTAGAAAAATTATTGGAACGAGAAAATTTGAAGAGGCTTATGCGAAAAGGGTCCGAGCCATTAAAAGATACCTCCGAATGGAAATACAGGATGAGATAGAAAGTCGGCAAAGGTAAACGTGTCAGTGTTTTTATGTTAATCTAAGCACAATTGCACTTTGTTTAAGGAATGTTCTGCTGCTAAGGGTAGAATATGAGCTGACACACTTTACCAAGGTTTAGAAAAATCTGATTGGATAAAAGGAAAATGCACTTTATGAGAGTTAAATGCACAGTATTTTACTGATGGTACTTTGTATTGTTTAAATGCTTTAATCATGGGTATTATAGAATATAAAAGATTGAATCTCAATGACTTCGCACGTTGCGCTTTAGACAACGAATGAATTGACAGTATAACAGTTTTTGTTAAAAGATTACAATATTTAAAATAATGGTGTCTACTGTTGAAATTGATTTTGTGTATATCAGTAATGATTTAATCTTTGTTTCTGCTCAATAAAAACTTTAATAAAAAAAAAAATATTCACCCTGAAACCGGTCCCAGGATGCTTGTTTTTGTTCCAGGGAAGACCTGGCTTTGTAGTTCAGGCTGGACGGTTCCCATGAGGAGCAGGGTCTAGACTGATTTCCATATGACTTGGTCTGAACTGGGGTGGCATGGTGAGCAAAAGAACTATGTATTTAACGCAGATCTCTTGCCTGTGGGGGAATGTTTGATTTGTTTCGCGTTCCGTCCACCATTTGTATATATTTTTATTTCCCAGCCAATTAGGTCATTGGTGTTGGTGCGTGGATTTGAGTCTCTAGTAGTACATGAATCTTTTGACTTTAATAGCTCCAAAACTACTACTGCACAGATTTACATCAAATTACAAAAAGCACTCTTTGTGGACTAAGATCTAGCTTTCTGCCACATTTGGTGTAAATTCAGCGGTTTGGGCTGTAGTTCTGTCTAATCTCCCTATGGAAAATTGCATGGGTAAAATGTGTTTTGGACTCCCCCCTTTTACTTGGCCCACGCTTCACGGATCACCCCAAAACAGTCCCATACGGCAGCTGCAGTGACTGGCATATGAGTTGTGAAAATTTCTTGAAGATTTGTCAAAAGATGCCAAAGGTATTAGCAAAACAAACGCTTTTCCAATGGAAACTAGGTCCTATAACAACCGCTTGACGACCACCACCAGTATGTAATTTTTGTGTGTGTATACATACATATCTATTCAGATTGTGTGTGCTTGTTTCAGTGTGTGTGCTTGTTTCAGTGTGTGTGTGTGTGTGTCAGTGTGTGTCAGTGTGGCAGGCAGTGACAAATAATTTCACATATTCTTGCTGTCTGTGACCCAAAGTCTCGAGTGGGGCGGGGGGGGGGGGGTTGACACAACGGGAGGGAGGGGGGCAGTGAGAGAGAGAGAGAGTGTCGAATGAAATCGTTTCATCAGCTTGTTCCTAAAGGGAAAAAAACTTGGGCCCCTTCCCTTAGGCTTTTTTATGTCTGTTATTTATTTTGCAAACTAAGCAGTAGCTGGCAAACTTGTTTAGTGCGCAGTCGTCATATTTCTCGTTACTGTAGTACAGTGGAAATTTCCCTGCCAACACTCTATCTGTTATTTAAATCACAGCGTCAGTGCCTGTACAAGACAAGAGCACGTGCTTGCTTCACCTAGGAGCTCGCCTCCGACAAATATAAAATTCCTGTCCCCTGACCTGGTTACCGAGGGGATGGAAATGTACTGCGCGCGCCAGCCACGGCTTCCTCATACGGTGCTCGGTGCAGGGGAGTGTTTGTTTGTCATTGCTGCTGGAGTGTGCCCGCGGTTCCTGTGACCGGGACTTCGAGGGGAATGTGCGAGGCCAGGTGAGTCTGAGATCATTAGAAAGTTTCAGCTT
This sequence comes from Triturus cristatus, assembly GCF_964204655.1. Classification (NCBI taxonomy): domain Eukaryota; kingdom Metazoa; phylum Chordata; class Amphibia; order Caudata; family Salamandridae; genus Triturus; species Triturus cristatus. Next base: position 226,914,993 of record NC_140581.1, read on the forward strand.
TGCCCAAGAAGCTTTCTTCACAGTGCTTGTGAAATGGGATACACGGACTTGATCTTCTCAGTCTTTGTAAACTGCTGTTCAAGAAAACTGGCATTTTGCTGGAGGAGGCGGAAATTTTGCTTTGAAATATGATTTACATAGTTAATTGAATCGGTAATGCGGAACTCGAAGATCCATTTTCTTAGAAATGTTTTGTACTCCAATTATATTTTAATACGCATATTCTGCACTGCACCTGTGGACTACATTTTAGTGTGTTTATTGACGTTTAAATACTTTTTCTCACAGGGGTAACGAGTTTAGGATTCAGTATGGGGGTTATTCTATATTGGATTTGAATTATTTTATTGTTTAGTAGGTAATTGTTTCTTAATTGTTTTACGTTTTTTGTATGCACGTATTCGTGTATATAACTAATACTACTGCAGAAAGCCTGAATGCTTACACAACATATGTTAAGACTTAATTTTTCTTTACTAGTCTGTTACCTTTCATACAGTTGAAGTAATGGTATTCATCTTACTACAACCAATTACAGAGTACAAGAAAATGCAATACCGTAAATAAAAACAATATTAGTACATTTATCCACGCAAGTATTCAAGGTGGCATAGGAGAGGAGTTGCTCGTTTTTAGTGACACAACTTATAATTTTAGAGTTGATGTTTAATTTTTGTTTGTGAACTTGCCAACCTGGCAAATTAAGTTCTTCCTGGTGTGACTTGCCAGTGACGACGTTTAAATCTCGGTAAAGTCTCATCTTTTTGAGGTTGATTAATCGAGTTGCATTTATTTGGATAATAACATTTACTATTTACTGCAATTTTAAGAGGCAATTCTGCAACATTAAGCAATAGATAAATTCGAAATTAGCATTGTCGTCAGAGGGCACTCCAAAAAGCTTAGTAACTGGTAGCAGGGACACTTGCACAATGACTTTGCCGCTGCTATTTTGAAGAATGCTGATGTACACTTTCCAGAAATTGTTTATATTTCATAGAAAATCGCTAAAATCAAAGCTTTACACTTGTGAACAATACACCCGTGGATTTCTCCTTTTGGTATGGTAATCGCCATTTTCTAGAAGACAATCAAATTGTTTTATTTAAGTCATTCAACATGATTGGGCATAAGTTGTGGGCCATCTCAAATGTACATTACCCCTCACCTCCGCACCCTCTCTGCTCTTCTCCGTGTATTCCTCTTGCACATGCCTTCCACATCAGCTGCTGGAGGTACAACAAAGCAGGCCCGCACTCTCCATTCAGTCTGTTTTATTCAAGCTTCGTATACTCCATTTGGGCCTGTGTTTTGAAACCTGCACCAGTGGTTCTGCATATACTATTTGCAAACAGCATGTACCGTTTTAGCTTATGTCCCCTTTTTTACTGTTTGATGTAAGCATTGTTTATCGCTGATGTGTGTAGATTTGTTTTTATTTGTATACATTTTACATGGATTTGCCTAAATATATAGCACACAACTAGAGCAGCCAGATCCATGGGTGAGTGCCTTAAGCCATCTAAAATTCAATATTTAGAGATTGATTTATAGCCTCTAAATTGTCAATTTGGTATCTCCCCAAAAAAGTGTGCCTATGCAACTTGTAATACATTCAAAGGTCCTAGTTACACATTGTGTTTTGCTGTCAAAATAAACAGCTCAAATTTAGATGGGCCTATGAAACAATATATAAAGTCCTGACATAAGTAATGTGCATTAGCAAGAGATTAATCGAGTGCAGGTCTTATTTGTAGATGTCAGTCAATTCTTTTCGTTTCAAGGTATAATGCCGGAGCACCACTGGGGCTAAATCTGGTGTGCAACAGACATAAGGTTACATTCTAAGGAAAAGTACCCAAAGGAGTAGGAAAACAAGATTAAGGGCCAGTGTTTGAGGTGCACTCACTCTCAAACCATTACTCCTTGATACACACATTCACAAAGTTTCAAATCGAAAAGTATAAGAATAGAATGTCTATTCAGATTAGAGTTTGTTGAAATGTATTTTAACCATAGTAAAAAAGCCAAACTTCATAATGCTTCCAAAATCATCATAATATATCCACGCAAACGGACACGTATGCATTCTATTTATACAAGGCCAGCCAGTGTTTTGCTAGCATCCACTCTTTCTCAGAGTGAAATGGACTCCACAATCTATTGAACAGAAGGAAACAATGTAGCAAGGTTAATTAGTAAACATCTACCAATATAAAAGCATACTCACCTTAGCACTCAAATTCTAATAATAACATGTTCTAATGAAACGTTTCAGATCTGTGGATATCCTACATCCTCATCCATTTTGAATTAGAGCTATCAAGAGTCAATATCCTTTTATACTACCGAATTTTAACTAATGATAACATACACCCAACAGAGCAGTTAAGAGCCATTAAGGTTCTCTTTGGCCTAAAGGTTTGCAACACTTTTACAGTTTAAGTTGAGAATCTACACTGTTGCTCAAGGTTTTCCCTGACTTAATACATTTCAACCAGGGTGGGTGTGTTTCCGTTGGGAGCACACCTCCTAATATCTGCAAGCTATTCCATAACACGGATAGCATCTCTGTGCTTGCGCTTGACTCTGCAGTTGCTTCATTTGAGCTGTGGAAGGCCTATAGGATACCATGTGTTGAGGTTGACTGGGTTGGACAATGCAAATATTATGTGGATTAGGCTCGTTAATTATCTCTGAAGCTTGGCTAGTTCCAATGGACATTCGATACAGTTGTCCTCATCCCGTTTTTGTTCACTTTGGTGACGGAGCCGCTGGTGACCCACATGCACATAAGACACATAGGAGAGCATACATGCAGAAAATTAAATGTGAAACTCATGCCGTCTTGCGCTGAGAATATTCTACTATATGTACATTTTGTGTACAGTTGGTTGGTTCGGTATTGTATTGAGTGTTATGGTCAATAAGAACAAGTCTTGTTTATTCCCTTCCAGCTGTTAGATGTACATACATACAGCCTAGTTTTAGGTTTGGACACCCTCCCCTGAAAGAACTTGGGTGTTTATATTTATTATCAAGTGGATGAAGGCATTCCTGGTACATATTAATGAGGCCAAAATAGCAGCCCGAATTTTGGATTCCTGGAAAGGCCCTCACCAGTCGACAGCATGCAGAAGAGGCCTTTATAAAATGATGCTTTTGTCGATATTATTATATTTCTTTGTCAACGTTCCTGTGAACCTTCGGCATCAACTTTTTAATGGAACTCATCATGGTGCTAGTTGATTTGATTAGGGGGGAGAAGGCAAGTGTAAAGTTGCCTTGTGCATAGAGACCACCCCCATTTGTTGGCAGTTGCAAATCACTCCAGATTTTAAATCCTGTTCCTAAACTGCACAGTTTAAATGGGTTGTGCAGTTGTTGCTTTCTGAAGGAAACATCGAATTACAATATGTTCATAGTTTACTGGGCATTAAGATTCTTTTGGAAGCCGTAATTGGACATAGTTTGTTTCCTATCATCTTATTCTATTACAAGTTGTAGACCATTGTTGGACTAGATGCAGTAAAAGGTCTAAGCTTGTAGCAGGTTACATTGCTGAGTCAGCGTACATTCCTGAGTTAGTACCTCCTTCGATTTCAGGAAATGCCTCAGTTGCTTAGCTTCTCGACTGTAACATTGGCAGAGGAAAGGGACATATGACTTAAATGATAACTATATATTGTTAATAAAGGCAGATGAATCAACTTGGGCCTGCAAATAGACATAATCCACCACCCATGGAGTGCTGAATGCACTCTGTCATTGGTGGTACCAAGAAATTACTACCTCCCAGGATAAACCGAGGTTTCAGGGAAATTATTAAACATGACATGGGAGGACTGAACATGGAATTGGACAGGTATCTGGATAAATGGCCTAAACCAATGAAGATTTGAAGCACCCATGTCTTGTTTCAAAGATACTTCAGCTTGGTTTTATGTTATGTTAGTGTTTTTCCCTCATCTTCCTTTTTAGGCCAAAGCGTACCAGATAGCGGTTGCGAAAATACTTCTTGGGGACATTCAGAAAGCTTCCCTGGGAATGCATTTTGCCTATTGCTCATCACTTGCTTTGTAGCTCACATTTGTTTGCTTTGTTTGCTGACTTGGTTTTAGGCTGTCCAGCAGGTCTCTCCCTCCTGTGGAGCATAGCCTGTTAACGATTGCCCCTTCTATTCTTGCACAGTTGGTCACTTTCTGTAGACAGGCCTTAAAATGTTGTTCTTATATTGTCTCATTTGCTGTTCATTCAAAGACAGAGTTCATTCTTCAGGCTCTGCCTTCCAAGGGAGCTTGATCTTTACTTTTCTTTTGCTGAAATCCGAGTGTGAGGATTTGTGTGACAATCTTGCTGGATACTGGGGGTGCAAAAGGAAGGTTTTTTTTAACACCACAAAATTTAAATGTCTGTAAACGAACTGTGCAAATATCTCGGAGTAAACCAGAATTTGGAAACCACAAATGAAGCACATTTTGTTTGTAATTCTGAACTGTGGAAAAAAAAGTATTTTAATATGATCAAAACTAATCAATCCACTAGGTGAAGTCCTCTTGGCACATTGTGTTCTGTATAGTTTTGTCAGTAAAACTGTATGTGCAAATGTAATGGTCATTTCAATTTGTGTTGTCTGTAATGGCGGTGAGCTACCACACCATCCATACTCAACTCCACTCTGACAATCCACGGCACTTCACAAGCTTATTCTACCACTCCACTCTATGCCACTCTGCGCCCCTCTGCTCTTTATGTTGCTGTTGAGCCTTGTCATTGAATGAATGAATGAGGGATTTGTAGAGCGCTGGAATCACCCCCATGGGGTATCTCCGCGCTAACAGGGGAAGGAACAAAGGAGGGAGGGCCAATTAGTTATTGAAAAGTTCAGTTTTCAGAAGTTTCCTGAACTTAAGAAAATTTGGGTGCTTGCCTAATAAGACAGGAAGCAATTTACAAAAACGCAGGGCAAGGTAGTCAAAGGTTTTGCCACCGGCTCGTAGTATATTAAACCGAGGCGCAACTATCAAAAGCCCTCTCTTCAGAGTGCAGATATCTACTAGGATGGTAAGGGACGAGTTTTTCCGCCAGGTATCTGGGCGCCCTATCATTGATTGTTTTATGGACCAAGCGTCAGATTTTAAACTTGATTCTTTCACTGATGGGGAGCCAATGGAGGCATCTCTATAATTGCATAGATGCCGATCTAGGAGGCATATTAAGAGCCAGACACGCTGGAACCTATTTTAACACAGTATCGTTTGCATCTGCCAAAAGTGCATTACAGTAGTCAAGTCGGTTGACTACCAGAGCTTGGATCAAGGTCTTACCTACTTCTAAAGGGAGAAGGTGGAACACTCTCCGTAGGAGCTTCAGCATGTGAAAACAGGTGCCTGAAGTGGTTGCCACTTGATCTTTCATAGATAAGGAGTGCTCCAGATAAAATCCTAGATTTTTTGCCTTGGTTATAGGGGTGAGGGCTGGGCCTAATTCTGAAGGCCACCAATCGGGGGACCACAGAATTAGTGCTTTGCCGAACAGAAGAACTTCAGTTTTATCGGCATTCAACTGGAGAAAATTCTTCGTCATCCAGTCAGAGATAGCTCACATACCGTCAGCAAAGAGCTGTTTTGTCGCCACCGCATTATCATCAAACAAAAGAATAAGTTGTGTGTTGTCTGCATACGAAAAGGCAACATAGCCGTGATCTCTGATATTTGCAAGGGGGGCCACATATATGTTACATAATGTAAGACTAAGGCACGAGCCCTGAGGAACACCCTTTGTAAGGGATTTAGCACAAGAATGAAAGGGACCCAAATTGACGGTTTGTGTGCCCTGCTCTAAAAAGCTGGAAAGCCATTGAAGAGCCAGCCCCACCATACAGTTTCCATCAGTCTTTGCAGTAGCTTACGGTGGGCTACAGTATCGAAGGCTGCGGACAAGTCCAGCAGCACTAATGATACTGCGTGTTATTATCTAGAGAAAGTTTAATGAAGTCCGTCACACCTATAAGGGTAGATTCGGTAGAGTATCTTGGTCTAAAACCAGACTGTGAGGGGTCAAGACCTACTTGGGCTCTTTGCATGTCGCAATAATACAGCTAGACCGGAATGCGTAAAAATAAAACATTTATTACAAAATGTACTTAAAGGGATCAGAAAAATGTGTCCTGGATAGACCTACCTTTAAACATAATCAGATTTGTTTTTATAGTAAACACTTTTTTATTTTTTTATTTATATTTTCACTGTAGTAATGCAAAGCTTGGAACAGGACGTAGAAAGTATGTTGCTGTTCCAGCAGGGGGTTCTCATTGGCTATCGTAGTTCTGCGATAATACTGTGGTAGAATAGAATGAGATGGAAAAAAACTGAAGTTGAAAAATTAACTTTCAATAAATGGAAGGCTATACTTTAAAAAAAATCTTTGCAAATAACAAAAAAAGAAACAAAGATCCAAGGGAGCTTATAGTTAGGAAAACAATCAGAAATAAAACTCACAATTAAAAAAAAAAAAAAAAAAAAAACAGTAATTCCCTGAAAAAATTATAGTTAGAGACATCATATGATTAAAAATAACACTGTTTTTGCTTTATTACTTAAACTCACAAAACACTGAAGTTCGACAGTTTTAGTTCACGGAGCTAGTTATGATTTGCGCCCTCACAATGCACTGCTCATGACCTCACATATTACTTCACTAATGGCCTGTTCAATGACATTCTTGATGACCTCATCGACAATAGTGCTGTTCTACAATATGGAAGCCTTTGAAATGTGTAAATAAGAACTAAATGGCCCAGAACCATGTAAAGCAAAAAAATAACATATTTCCTTCTATAAAATGATTTACACTGCGGTTCACTCCATCTGGACTCAGTAGCCCTATTAGGTGGCCAAACATTAAGTATAATTGTCCTTCGCCTTGTACGTAAATTTCTATGTACAGTCCCCTACCTCCCGGCACCCAAGCCTCATTAGGTACCGAAATTCAAATTAGACAGTCTTCACCCTGTAGACAGCTTACCTACATACTCTCAAACCCACTTAGATGGTGAAGCTCCTATTACTCAAGACCTTTGTCCTGTAGAGATGTCTTTATCTCTTTTATTCACTACCCACACAACTCCCATTAGTACACTAACTGTGTTGCAAACACTTACACTCATTAACAGTACCGAAGATATAAATAATTTGCTTTAAATGTACCTCACTAAATACCTTTCAGTGTCAGAAGTCTATAGCAAACTGTCACACTCACTGAATGATATCATCAGTGATGTCATGAATGACGTCATTCAACAAGGCAGGAGTGATGTGTGAGGTCATGAGCAGTTCACGGTATAATTAGCACACTGAAAAATTAAGTTTTGGGATTTCACACTAATATATATATATATAATCACACCAGGATTCCCACGACTCGTTCCAAAGTCGAACAAACGGGACACGGACACCAGGTAAGTGCGTAGTTTAAAAAAAAAATTCTTTTAGCTGATGCTTCTGCATGGTGGATGATGCGTTTCGCCCAGCAAGCGGGCTTGATCACATGACGAGACTCATCTCCCTTTGCTTTTCAACACTTTTTTTCCAACACATTGCGTCACGTGATTAGTGAATCAGGAAAAAATACTTCATGTAGTATCTTATTTTGTGTTCGGTAAAAATCCATTATTGAACATAAGGCAGCGGAGGCTAAACTTATTGGTACTGGGTCAATCCAAAGTATCATTTTAAAGTGCAATATGCATGGTTAAAGCATCTATATCATAATTTTGGTAAAAATACCCATTAATGGACCAAGCAACAACATTAAAAATAATTTATCATGTGCAAATGGCAACATCGTTGGTTAGCAATATAAAGTGCATAGTGCAAACATTTAATTGTTTCCAAAACAACATTGCTGTTATTCAATATATACATGACAATTCTTTATCCAAGGGGACGCTTCATGAAATGTGTGGTAGTTCAAAATTACTCCTCTCAAAAATGATCTCATATTATCATAATTGCTATTTTGTGTATTTGTAACATACCAAACCGTTATATCTATTTAAGCTCCCTTTATAATTGCAGTTAACCCATGATGATATACATAAATTCATCTTCTACATTTTGTTGTGGTTGCCTCCTAAACAAATGCGTTTGTAGCTGCTGATCTGTGCGATGGCACCGTAAGAGAATATATAATGTGCTTTAAAAGTGCGTTTTAAAGTGTATTGTGCAACTAGACAAAAATCATCCCAATCAAATAAGTTTTGAATGTGCAATTGAAATCAAAATGTAACATTTAAAATTTAAGAGCACGCGGAAATCACAACAGATGCTACCATTTACTACCATGTTGCGTATATGTTGATGAAATATATACCTTATAGCTACGACTTCTCTAATTGGAAAGATGAGGTTGGACAGGTTGCCATATTACTTATTTCTATGTTCTGATGTTTATAGATTCTAGCATCCTATCTGACAGGACAGAATCCAATGGGGACCATAATGTACATAAGAGGGTAAAAGACAATATCTTAAAAAATCTGTATAAATAAAGAAACATTTATAAATATTGATTAAATATGGTGATTTCATAAATAACCATAAAAATTTTATAAATATGAATAAAACTCCACAGAATTTTGAAAAACCTCTTATTGTACAATTCTTCCCCATTGTTAAGTCCATTGGGAGTGCGAGTATCTAATTCAAGTATGACTTTCGCCTCCAATTGTCTGAGGACTTTCTCCCTATTCCCTCCTCTTTCATTGGTGGAACTGAAGCTATGACAAAGTACTTTAGATCTTCCAATTTATTCTTGTGCACTGCCTTAAAATGTCAAGCCACTGGATATGTCATGTCCAAGTTAACAATCGCTCTGAGGTGCTGCAAAATGCGTACATGTACTTGTAATTTTGTGCTGCCCATGTATTGTAATCTGCAAGTGCAGCTCAATACGTAAACAGCAAATTCTGTGCGGCAGCTATACCTGGCGTTGATTTTATTCGAAGTGGCGCCATACACAGTAGTGTATTGTGAGGTGTTGGCTCCAAACTTACATGCTCTGCATGTGTTACACTTGATGAAGTCATTGTGTGGTGCTAGCCACATCGAACTGGACTGGACTACATTAGTCACTAACTCTGGACTGGGCTTGACTAAGGCATTGTGCATAGACTTAGGCTTCCTAAAAGTCAAAGCTGGAGGGGTCGAGAATAACTGGTTCAATACCATGTCAGTTTGCACTATGGGCCAATGTTTATTTATAATGGTCCTGTTTTTCTTGTGCTGGCTACTGTAAGTCGTTATGAATCTCATTTTGGTGTTCTCTTCTTCTTCATTGGATAAATTGCCTTTTCTCTTACTGCCAGGGGTGTACGTATGGGTTAACCAATCCTCCCGGGATTTCATTCTGACCTCTGTCAAGGCCAAATTAATAGCCTGGTCGCTGTAGCTCAAGCTAGAAATCTGAGCCTGCTTTCTTTGATACAATCTTCAAACATTAGATCAGTACTGCAAATTCTACGCAGTCTTAAGAATTCCCCATATGGGATACTTCTTATCAAATGGGTAGGGTGAAAACTCTATGCATGTAGCGTCGAGTTTCCGACCGTACTCTTTCTGTGCAATGTTGTCTCTATGCCACTGTCTTCTATACAGACATGTACATCCAGAAAGTCTATAGATTTGTTGTTGATTACTGCAGTAAAATGAAGATTGAGATCATTTGTTTAGTGTCTCAATAAAAGCTCTGGCCATAGCCTCAGGTCCCTACCATATAAAGAATATATCGTCGATGAAGCGCATCCATCCTATGATGCGTTCATCCCATATATCCCTATATTTCACCCTGAGAACCTGCTCCTCCCACCAGCCCACGTGTAAACACGCGTAGCTGGGGGAGAAGCAGGCTCCTATGGCAACTCCCCTTATTTGGTGATATATGTCCCTATTAAATAGGAAGTAGTTGTTGTGGAGACATAGTGATATCATTTCTAAAATAATTTTACCTTGTTGGTAAAGCTCCATGGATCTACTTCCTAAAAAGAATTTCACTGCATTCATACCATCAATATGATTAATACTTGTGTATAAAGCACAAACATCAAGGGATACCAACAAATAATCAGATGACCATGGAATGTCTTTAAGTTTCTCAAAAAAATGGGTGGTGTCTTTAATATATGATGGCAGGGCAACAACCAACTCCTGCAAATGAAAGTCCACATATTCTGAGATTTTTTTCTAAGACTCCTCCTCTGGCATTGATTATGGGTCTCCCTGGTACAGGTATAGTTCTTTTATGTATTTTTGGTATGAAATACATAACGGGAGTGATTGGAAACTCAGTTCGCAAATAGTTGAATTCATCGTTAGTAGTCAGGTTATCTTGTTTCCATTTGTATAGGTGTTTGAGACACAGGGCACTCAGTGTCTATAGATGTTGTGCGTTGGATTTTGAATAACATTGTGTATCCGTTAGGTGTTTTTCCGCCTCAGTCATGTAGTCTTCTCTGGGCCACAAGACTATATTGCCTCCTTTATCTGATTGTTTGATTATTACCTCATTGTGTTCCTGCAGTTTTTTTATTAAGTCCCGATATTAAAATTCATGCCACTTTTCCGCCTCTTTATGGCTAGGTGAAGTGTTTTGATTTCTTCAATAACGATGTCTTGATAAATATCAATTGCATTGCGTGGCATGACAGGAACAAAGGTTAATTTTGGTTTAAAAGGGGATTGAATTCTACCAGCCACACTAGCACACATTTCTGAAATCTACTCTTGCGTTGAGCCTGGGATATCTTCCTGATTGGTGTTTGTCAAATCACCCATAACCAATAGGGTGAGAATGTCTGATATTAGTAGGTTGGAAACTGGCTCCGCATTAGCAAGATCTGAATTGACTGGAGATTCTATGCTTTTTTTCGAATTCTTTATAGCAAAGTACTTCTTCAATTTCAATTTTCAGATAAAGTTATAAATGTCCACTCTTGTTTGGACGTAGTTCAGGCGGCTTTCCGGGCAGAATGATAACCCCAATGCCAGTAATTGGGTTTCTGCCTGATTTAATTGGATCGAACATAAGTTCACCACTGTGTTCGCTTGGGGCTCTATTTTTTGTTCCATTTTTTTCCTTGTGTTACTGCCCGTTTCTTGCATTGCCGTACTTTCCTTCTTTTGTTGTGTCTTGTTGCGGATTCTGAGCGGGTTTCCGTGGTCTTAACGTTTGACGCCGCACCTGCTGCACAAAATCCAGTTTCTCTCCCAGAGTTAGGGCACCCATGTCTTCCCTTCCTTGAACTCTAGCAACACCGCTGCCGTCTGAGTCAGCTTCACTGATGGTTGAGTTAGATTCTGACATGGATTCTGCTTCCGGCTCTTGACTGATAGTACCTTGTGCCCCACTTGACATGCCTGGGGATTTTAATTTCTTTTTCAAGACATCGTACTTTTTTGAGAAGGTGAAAATATGTCCGGTCTCGTAGTCTTGTTTGTCCCGTGCGTACTTATTTGCTTTTCTTGTTTTTATTATGTCTTCCTCTTTTTTTAAAGGTCCATCAATTTCATATCTAGTTTTGTCAATTAATTCTTTGAATTCTAGTTTGACCAAACTATAATTTGTTGTTTGAATTTCTATTAGAATTAGATCCCGGTCAATTCTAGCGTATTTAATTAATATTTGGACCATATGCATGGATGCTTCTAGGTTGCTGCTCGCCCATTCCTTCAACATTTCAGGGTTTGAGTTCTCAAAACTTGGGGCAAGCAGTATCCGCAACCCACGTGGCACCCTGTTCGCCTCTACATATTTTTCAAGTGATTTTTGTTCCCACCGCTTGGTCATTTCTGGCTTCATCAAGTGCTCCAATTTTTTAAATAATGTCCATACTTAACCCTCTGGTGGAATATTTATAGTTGTTTTAATCCGTCTATTAATTTGGACTGTTGGCAGATTCTCAAACAGTTCAGCAGCCGCTGCTTCCCGCTCTCTTATTGTCTCGTCAGCCATGCTGCAAGCTTGATATCGCTTATTTTCAAATTGGACGAAAAAACGACCAACTGTCTGTTTGGCCGCACACCTCCCTACCTGCAGAGACCTCGCATTATGGCTGCAACTGTAACAGCTTACCAGCTGATGTTCGCCAGGAATCGTCAATCCTCCGACTGGCGGCTCCCGGGTCCTCCGGCTGGATCTGCCGACAGCTACATTTGCCGTAACACTTTCGAGTGCAGGGGGTCACCAATATGTATTCCTTCCGGAAAGAGACACAGCAGAGTTAGGCTGGAATTGGTTAACCCACAAGGAGGGAGGGGGTCCGTGATTTCGGGCACAGCCTTTTCCCGATGCAATGATGTGTCATACCAGGATTTCCACGACTCGTTCCAAAGTCGAACAAACGGGACACGGACACCAGGTAAGTGCGTAGTTTTTTCTTTTCTTTTTTTAGCTAACTCTTCCGCATGGTGGATGATGCGTTTCGCCCAGCAAGTGGGCTTGATCACATGACGAGACTCGTCTCCCTTTGCTTTTCAACACTTTTTTCCCCACGTGTATGTATGTGTGTGTATATATATATAGGAGGAGGTCCAATGGGGACCAACAGTATAAAATCAGCAACCTGTTGGGACGGAAAGGTTTTTGCAACAATGGTAATGCCGGACTATAACCTTTGAGAAAGGTCGCTGAGACTGAAACGCGTCAGGTGCGATGTCCGAAGGAAATGCTAAATAAAAGATTTAAATATTACCAATCATGTGAGCGCGCCTTCCTTCGTGGGTGAAGGAGTTTGTGGATATATATATATATATATATATATATATATATATATATATATATATATATATATATATATATATTCTATGATTAGAAACAAAGGGTAAAGTATCGTTCTAGTTAGGTCACTATATCAGTGACGTCATTAATGTTTTGACCTAAAATAAAAACCACAGGAATTCACCAGTTATAGTTGCCAGGGCTAATTATAACTTGCGCCCCCACCATGCAACATTTTACAGCTATTTTTATGTTGCTCCCTCCAGGTGGGAGCAAAATGTTCTGTTTACCTGCCCACATCAGTGTGGACAGGGAAACATAACACAAGTCTGCTGCTATCCAGCTGGAACATTTTAAAGTCTCTCACCGGCTTGGTCTAGACTTGATGTTTGATTCAGTTTGGCTGGAGCTTTGGAAATGTTCCTGGCAGATGAGAGCAAACAGATGTTTCCCTGCCCACCCTAGTGTGGCAGGTAAAAAATGGTGTTCTGGGGTGGACTCCTCGGGAGACAGCAATTGAGCCATCCGGGTCCCTTGTATGGGATCCCTGGGGCCATGAAAGGCTTGGGGAGGGTGGCTCGTGGCTCTCTTCCTTTCACAAAAAATTTGGGCCCTGGGGAATGGTGTCCCCAGGCCCAAAACAAGCATTTGCAATGCAATAGGACTTGCATTTACACGAGACCTATTGCATTGGAAACAGGAGTGCAGGCGAGAAGGCACGAACGGGAGTGAGGGGTTGAGAAGTCACGGACTGCGGGAGGGAGGGGGAGGCACGAGAAGAAAATGGTGCTCGGAGTAAAGGGGCCAGTAGCCATGGAAGGATACAAATCAGGACATGGCCATCATGAGGAGGGACTAACGAGCCTAAAACCAATCAGAAGGCAGCATTTAGGACCTAAGCCAATTAAAAAGATGGGCGGAGAGTGGGCGAAGCTTCCACGAAGTTTCTACACTATACTGAATACTGCATGCCTCGCAAAGCGAGCAGCGCATGCGCTGCAACGCTAGGCTCGACCTAAACAGCTGTTAAGTTACAGTTCTAGGTCTCCTGGGCCTTTTTTGGGGTTTAAATTTCCTTATTACTTTTATCAACATCCGGAACAAAATAATATCACATAAGCACATTGAAGCCCGTTATCTAAGGGCCGCTATGCAAGGAATTGTTTATTAACCCCTAACCCCACTGCTTCCCCCACCCCTTGGGGACATGCAGACAGTGCTTTGTCTGTCCCTAGGGTAAGTTACCTCACTTTTTAACCCCTAAGTGGTGGGTGTGTGATCCTCTTTTAATCGGAGAAGTTGCGTATTTGGGGTAGGTGAGTTTGTGAAATTCTGTTGTCAGCAGTGTCAAGAATGGTCTCCATAACTTAGGGAACAGTTCACCGTGCTTAGCGAGAGTAAGGGATATACGTTCCATCCCCATTATGTGCCACAAGCGGTGTAACCAACCCTGATGTGTTGGAACCAGCCCAGTGACCCAATGAGATATCATATTTTGTAAGGCCACCCCCAATTCCACACCTACCTGTCTGCCCTTGTCTGACTTGAGAGAAAGGTAAGGGGGTTGGGAAGACGTAGAACAATATAAGCCAGGAATCTCGGCAGGTCTTTGTCGAAGTGGGTGTCCATGTCCTCAAGAACTTCTAACCAATAGGCTGTGAGTTTAGGGCATTCCCATAAGATGAGCAGGAGGGTGCCTGGGAAACTGCATTGACGCTAGCATTCTGGGGGCTTCAACGGATTGTACTTGTGTATTTGGAAGGGAGTGTAGTACCAATAGGTGCCAATTTTGCTAATGGTTTCAGTGCATGCCATGCGGTATGACGTGCCCGGTAGTAGATGTCCTCCCACTCCTTCTGTGTGAGGGCCCTGCCTATTTCCAGCTCCCATCTCATCTGACTGTTTGATTTAGGAGCCTCCAAAATTGGGCCTATTAATCGATATAGTACAGAGACTAATCCCTTATCGGACGTCCTGGAAAGTAACCAACGTTCAAAGGAGGTGAATTGACCCTCCACTCCGGTGCAGACACTGGGGTGCATAACCCAGTGACAAATCTCGGTATAGTGCCATCGTTCTGATACCACAAGCGCAAATGATGTACGCAGGGACTCAAAGGGAACTGGGCACTCTAGATCGAACAGGTGGCCAAACGACCCAGAGCCCACCTGGTTCCAGACAAGGAAAGTGGGGTCGAGTAAGCCTGGGCTAAAATCTTGGTTCTGGACTATGGGTGTCAACAGAGCGGGGAAGGACGTTAGGCTTCTCTTTGTGGCCCCTCTGTCTCAAACGGCCAGCGATGCATTGGTAACAGGAGATAGGTACAGGGTTTTAGGCCGAGCTCGCCGAGGGAGAAGGGGAACGCTCCACAGGGCTTGTCCCGCTAGTGCCCTGTCCCCAAGGGCTTTTTTAAGGCTCAGGAAATGGGGCTGCTCAATAAATTGGGCCCTGGGGGATAGATCCCAAGGGCCCTAAATGGTCTTGGGGGGGGGGGGGGGGCTCTACTGACGCTTGTATATATATCTCTCTCTCATTTTTTGTTTGTTGCTGCAATCCTATAAAGGCTTTGGGGGGTGGGGGCATGTGGCACCCCTTCTCTTTTATATAAAGTTCAGCACCGAAGGAGGGGGTGGGAGTGGAGTCCCTGGGGCCTAGTAAGGCTTGGGAATGGTGGCTGCATGCCTCTTCCTTTCTAGGTCTCGTCTGACCCAGCGCATGCGCTGGTCTGGCGAGACTTATTGAGAGGGCTCCAAAAAGTGCTACCAGGCCAGCCTAGAGCTACAGTGCATGTGCGCGGGCGTGCGCGCGCCGAGGTTTACCGCTATTACTTTCACGGCCGCTTTGAAGTTTGATCGCGATCACTTTCACTTTCGCGGCCGCTTGGCATAGCCAATTGGTCTCGCTTTTGGGACCTTATAAGTATTTCGTTATGCAACTGTTGCATGGCTAAACACTTATAAGGTCCCAAAGGCGAGACCTATTGGCTATGCCAATGCTTGTTATTGAATTGTTCCCGGCGACTGTGGTTCCCACGATAGTAATAGGAGAGACTAAAGATTCATTAGATTTAGCACTCTTTAGATAATAAATAAACGTGGTGATTGATGGCAGTATGTGTAACAACAAACCATTATGAAGAGTTTGAGATAAAATGACATTGAGACTTCTTTCCAAACATTCCCATGGTATATTAATTGATGTTCTGGTGTGATTTTTCTTTTAAGCAAACTTTATTGATTTTGTAATTCATGCATTCCATGCACATACCTCATTTATATCACTTTAAACATTCTTACATATTCAGGTTTACAACAGTTGAGTGATGTCGGGGTGGGACCTCTGAGTATACATAAAAGCAAATGAAGCATGTGTTTTGCATCAAGGAGTATTCATGGATTGTGAGTACAGCAAACAACCTACCATCCCTCCCCACGCCGGGCTCACCACATGACTGTTTACGAGACTGCAGTTAGTTCCATATTCATGGGGATTTAGCCCCAAGTCAATGTATTTATAACCGTGGGCAGGCTCTGGTTTGTATTCTATTATCCGTTTCAATTGGTCTGCATAGTGTTATTGTGTTGGAATGTCGGTAGCCGTGAAGGTGTCCAACATCATGTTCCACTCCCATTGAGATTGGTATTTTCCTCAGACCTCTATACTCTTCCCTCCGTATTGCTGCACTCTCCGCCTTCCCCCATCGGATTACCTCCTCATGCCAGTGTATTATATTAGGCGGCTGAGCTGATTTTCACCGCGTAGTTATGGATCGCTTTGCAATAAGGTCAAGTCTGTAAATCTGGCCTGTACTTTCTGATTCTTAGATTGGCGGTATAATCCCACTATACAGCGTTCTGATGTGTTCCAGCATGTCCTCCCAGCCACTCCTCCAAGTATGCTCGTAACCTGTGCCCAAAAGGTGGAGAGGAGTGAGCATGTCCATTGCATATGCATTAGGCCGGTGTCTGGGGATTGGCATCTTGGGCAGTTTTGCTGTGTGCCAGGGTACATTCTGTTTAGTTGATGCGGCGTGAGGTAGGCCCTATATACTATCATGTACTGTATAAGTTTGAATTTAGTGTTGCATGATACTTTTTTGAAGTGTTCCAATATAGAGTCCCAGTCTCTGTCTTCGAGTTCCCTTCCTAAGTCTCTGTCCCATTTCTTCTTTAATCGAGCAAGTGACGTTGCGATATGCGTGCAGATACCTCGATAGAGCCATCGGGTCAGATGACGACCACTTACAATTAAATATAGGGAGTAGACAAGTTTGTGTGTTGGGAGTTCAGTGTTGGTTGGGGACCAATATTTTCTGATGAATCTTTAGCAATAATGTTAAAGTGTGATTGTGTGGCGCCCGTTGAGCCGAGAGTGGAGCTGTGTTTATTCTTCCTCCTCACCTCCACAGCAGTGCCATTCAGCGGTCCAACATAAGCTCCCTTCCTGTCAACAATTCTTTTCTCAGAGCCATTACATTATTTTACATGATTTCTAGTGCTACGCCCCTCTATGATCTTTCTCTCCAGCCCTCCCGCCCCCAGCATATTCCCCTCTCACTTTGATCCCCATGCTTTTGTTATTCCTCAGTAGATTTTGGTAGTAGACTAGAATCCTCTCCGCTTTTTGTGATGTTGCAGAAAGTTTGGCCTTGGTGTACTGGTTGGTCATGCCAGCATCATTGGTTGGTGTTTGGTTAGTAGGGTGTTATCTTATGTAGCAAACAGTCTTAAAAGTGGGGTTTGTGCCGTGACAAAGCATTTCTAATTTTTATGTACTTATGCTTTTCCTCCGGTTCTGTCTTTGCTTACTTCTTGACTGTGTTTTTGAAGCTGATGAAAGTAAGCTACTCCTAATTCTCAGTAAATGAAGTTTGTGACAACTGGATACATTACAAGCTGCTTATGCCTATAAAACCATTGAAGGTGTTGTGTTTTTTTGTCAGTGCGTTTTCTTTCTCTCTATTCCTTTATCAGACCTGTCCAATGAGAACTACTTATTTCTGATTGCTAGTATGAGGTGCGAATTAAATGTTAATGTGCCTCTATAGACCTTATTTCTTCACCCATGCTCTTCATCTGCAAGGCCATAAAAAGACCAACTCCAGTGCAGAGTCCTACCTAGCACTGTATGGGAGTAGTTCTAGCCCTCGGCGGTCTCCATAAACAGCAAATACCAGTGTATGCGTGTACACACTAAAACCTGCATTGCAGGTATTTCCAGCTCCTTGTTTTTAAGATTCCACACCAGAGTGAGGTAAACATCCAGTCATAAAGTTTTTAGCATGCTAGGGATGAGTCAGAGCAGGAGAAGTTGTTTTTCTAACTTTAAAAGACCTTGGACATTCACCTGACCTAAATCGCCATTCTCCTAATTATTTACTATTGTATGTTTTGCAAGTCACTTATGCATTTTACTGATTCCTTTTTCTTCTATTCTACAAAATGTAGTTGATGCCGTCCCTTCTTTTCCGGTTCCTTTGGATCGTTTAGCTCGGTGGAAATGCCCGACAGCTCAAGCTCATTCCAGGCCTCCGTTATTTTAAGGTTTTTGCTTGACAACTGTCTTTATTTTTAACAAAAAGGTGGTCTCTAAGGGGTGGGTGGGGGGGGAGTGCAGCCCTTGACTTCCACGGCAAAGTGTCAAGAAGGGGATACAAAGACTTCTAACACAAATAAGCTAGCATTACATATTTATCATTTTATTTTAGTAAATTTATCTTTCTTGACAGTGAGATTTACTTTGCTCCATCGAACAGAAGGTGCTCCAAAAAGGGTGGGTGACGATGCAGTGATAGGGACTAGAAGTGCAGAAAGTGCATACATGATCTGTACAGAAATATATACATGTGGCTGATAGGAATAATTGAGTGTTAGAGATCAAACCCCGATAAGCGTGTGTTGATAGCCACCATCAGTTTCTTGAAAAACAGTCTACATATAATGTTTTTGTTAACGTTTCGACGCCTGGACTTAGATTATTTAAAACGGAGTCCTCGTCAGGACGCAGAAAGATATAGGAGACACCTATAAGTAAGCATACAAATTACATTAGACACTCATTTTGAGTGAGCATTCATCATAAAATTATAGTGACTGAAAAAGTATGTGTCTTGTACATACCAACTGATTAGGGCAATAAGTGCATCAATCAAGAGAATCTTTAAACATCAGTCTTCAAAACGTTTTCAAAACAGGTATTCATACAAGCTGCAATAAGATACAATAGGTAACCATTAGAATGATGTGGTCAGCCTAGCCAATAAAAACTCCCTTGAATAGAGTAGCATTTCTTGTTAAACACTCAACACTAGTTTTCAAGTTGCTCTCAAAACAAGATAACTGTCTTAAGCGGTCTTGCCATTTTCATGCAGCCAAAAAGTCATAAGTAAAGCAAACATACATATGAACTTACATAGAGGGATTTTGGGTCAGCCCTCTTTATTTTTTTGGTCCCCTCAGTTATCATTCTGCATTCTGCTACACCCCACCACAGCATATCGCAAGGGACAGTGGTAACCCCACTTCAGGCAACAGCTCTTTCACTGTCTGTTGCGGCATT
This sequence comes from Triturus cristatus, assembly GCF_964204655.1. Taxonomy (NCBI): domain Eukaryota; kingdom Metazoa; phylum Chordata; class Amphibia; order Caudata; family Salamandridae; genus Triturus; species Triturus cristatus. The sequence continues at coordinate 226,934,325 of NC_140581.1, forward strand.
TTACCTGATCACAGGTGTAAATTCATCTAAGTACACTTCAGTGCTTGGACTGGTGAGCCACTGATTTGGAAATACGTTTTTTCTTTCCATTCTTTATTCTTTGTTTATTTTTTTAGTTGTGCTTTTGTGTTTAACCTTTGTCTTGATGTTATGGTAATTGAATGACAATAGTACCTTTCTGGTCCACTAGGAAGCATCCATAGTATTCCGCTTTGTATTCAAATGCAATTTTTTTTTAATTGCAGTTTTTATTAGAAGAATATGTCTGCCACGCTTAGGCAGTGGACTTTGTTCCTTTTACTTTTTTTATCATATGTTTGTAATAAAATTCAAGCATTGGCAAAGCTGATAGTTCTTGCCTTTGTGACCTATTGGCTTTGCCAGTAGTTTTTCGCCACACTGCCCAGCATCCATTATTCTGTACAGTGTGGCTAAAGTTAAAAAATAAAATAAAAAAGCCATTGATGCGGTTACCTCTGCCATTTTGTAGACCCACGCAGCACACATGCGTATGCTTTCAAATGACGCATGTGCTTTTTTTCCTTTTAAAATGTGCACAAGCATTATAAATTTTTCTAGTGTGGTAACGGCAGTGGATGGGTGTTGGGGTAGTCGAACAGTGAAACAACATAGGTGAATGTAGGGCATAGCAGAAGCAACACATGTGAGGGAAATGGCGAAGCAGCAGTGGGGATTGTGGTGGGTGGCAACCTTGCTAGGGAGGGGGACGTCTGAAGCAACATGGGAGGCGTTGTGAGAACGGGGGATAAGGGCTGGGGAGGGCAGAAGCAAAAGCAACGCAGGGTGGGGAAAAACAACATTGAGGGCACAGGTGAGGGAAGCACTGGTGAAAAGCATTTGGGCAAACGCAAGAGGAAGGAGGGGGGCAGAAGCAGTCAGAGCAGCACAGGGCAGGGGAGAGATATACACAAGGTAGTTAGGTCAAAAACTCATGCACTCTAATGGAGTGCTTCATACACGAAACAAAAGTATTGCTTGAAAAGCAAGCAGTGGGAGCAGCTATTGCCAGCCAGTCAAAGAGATTGTATAGAAGAAATGCTCTATCGGAGGGTAGGGGTTATAAACACAAGATTGACAAGCTGGGGCAAAAATAAAGAAGTGGGCAAAGGAGTGACAAGAGAAGCCAACCAATGGTAAGCAGTGACAAGGCTCCATGCCCCTATGTTCTTGGTTAAAAAAATTCTTTTTATTTGCAGTTTTCAAAAACAAACTTAAAACAACATCACTCACTATCGTGTACATATGACAAGCAATGACGATACGCCTCCACATCGAGCAGCTCATCACAATTTGGGTACCATCACACGAACTCAGTGCTACACTATCAAGTGCGTGGCATACAGGAGCCGATCATCCCATCCCGCCCGCATGCGGCATCGCAAACCAGTGCAGCACCCAAAATAGTCCCCCTGAGAAATACGGTCATCCCCATCTTGCGTCCGCCTTAGGGAATAGTATCGGGTCACAGCGCCTGCAGTGTAGCTTGCTCCAACCATTGTGTGAAAGGCCCCCAAATGTCCTTAGGTCGGGAACGCAGCGGCATAAGCTCCCAGTACAGGGCAAGTTGTGTCTGACAATAGACTGCGCTCGTGACCCACGCTCGAATGCTAGGTGACGTAGCAACTCCCCAGTGCATCGCAACTTGTCTTCTAGCTAGTAACAATAGCATCGCTGGCAGCTTGCGGTGTTTGGGCTTAATCATGTGCAAAATACCAAGCAGCGTAACCTGCGGGGTGCACGGGATCTGTAGGCCAGTGAGTTCGCATATAATCTCTACTACCCTTTCCCAGAATGCCGACAATTTAGGGCAGTTCCATGCCATATGCAAAAAGGTGGCGCCATGAGTGTAGCAGCGCCAACATTCATCCGTGTCTCTTAAACCTATTCGGTGCAGTCGACTAGGGGTACGGTAGGTCATGTGTATATATTTGAAGTGGATCAGGCGCAGCCTGTAGTTTGGGGACAAAATCTCAAGATTCTTACAGCACAAGTCCCAATGTTGTTCCGAAATATCCGTACCCAACTCCGCCCCCCACATGCCCCGCGCCGCAGGAAGAACCACGGGGTGACAAGTCTGCTTTTGCACATACAAGCGGGATATAAGTTTGCGCCCGGACTCCACAGCTAGTACATTTTCCAAGGCAAGCAGGGCCGCCGCCGGGAACGTAGGAGACAACCTCCGGCACGAGTGACGGAGCTGATAGTAAAGAAGCGTGTCCAGCATCGTCGGGGCCTCTGCATTACACATCTGCTCCGGAGTTAGGAAGGTGTCTCCCGGAAACAAATTGCCCCCAGTGCGGAGACCCAGCTCTTCAGCGCGCTCCCCGGTCTGCATGCTGCGCAGCGGCGGCCACATCGGATTCCCGCGCAGGGGCACAGAAGGTGAATAAAGGTCAAGTCCGGCCCTCCGCCGCAGCCCATCCCATGCCCACCTGAGTGCGTGTACCGGGTCTATGTCCGCGCTTCTCCGGGTGTGTGGCACGTAAAGTGCCACAGTCAGCGGCAGCGGTGCTACTCTGTCCGTCTCTATCGCCACATGTGGTTGAAACGGTGTGGGATGCGCCCAGTAATGCAGGAATTGAGCCTGTGCACAGTAAGCATATAAGGAGAAGTCCGGCGCTGCCAAGCCTCCCTGTCGCTGTGGGAGAGTCAGGGTCTCCCATGCCACCCTCGGTTGCTTACCCCCCCAGGCAAGCTCCACCATCTGCGAGCGTAGCCGCCGCAAAAAAATGTGCAGTCAGGGGTAGAGGAATATTCCCAAACAGGTAGAGGAGTTTGGGCAGGATCACCATTTTGGCCACCGCAATTCTGCCAGCCAGCGAAAGGGGCAAGTGCTTCCAGCGGTCGACCCTCTCCTCCACCCAATTCATCACCCGTCCATAATTCTCCGTCCATATTTGCTGTTTATCCGTGCTAATCCAAATCCCCAAGTATCGCACCGGGCCAGTGGCCCATTTCAGCGGGCAATCCGGAGTAAAGCGGGGAGTCCCGGACGTCAGGGGCATAATTACCGACTTCTCCCAATTTATATTCACCCCCGATAATTGACCATAATGCATCAGTTCTCCCGTCAGAGGGGAGAGGTTCGTCTGGGGATCAGTGACATATAACGTGATATCATCAGCATATAGTGATATCGTCAATGCCCTCGACGAGAACCCAATGCCCCTAGCCGCGTGATGCTGCCTGATGCGAGCAGCCAGAGGCTCCGTGGCGATAGCAAAAAGCAGAGGCGATAGGGGACATCCCTGCCTGGTACCCCTCTGAATTGCAAAGGGTGCCGAGACGAGCCCGTTAACTCTCACCCTAGCAGTGATGCCAGTATAAAGCAGTCTAATGTAGCTAATGAAGGCTGCACTCACACCCATGCGCTGCAGCAGCGGAAACAGGAACCCCCATTCCAGGGAGTCGAACGCTTTGGTGGCGTCCAATAGCACCGCCGCAGCCTTAACATGTGGGGCCAAATAGTGTAGTACCCCAAAGAGGGTACGGAGGTTGTGAGAGGTCGATCTGCCCGGCACAAAGCCAGACTGGTCCGGACGGATCATGATGGGCAGCACCGGCTGTAGCCGAGTGGCCAGCATTTTCGCAAAAATCTTTGCGTCAGTGTTAATTAATGACAGTGGCCGGTAGGAGTCGCATTGTTGGCTATCCTTGTCCGGTTTCAGGAGGGTGATGATGACAGCCTCTCTAAGCAACCCAGGGAGCACACCCGACTCGAACGCCTCCGCATACATCGCCAACAGCCGGGGGACCAGGAGATCTGCGTACTCCTTGTAGAACTGCGCCGGCAGTCCATCCGGGCCCGGCGCCTTTCCGGCCGCCAATGAGCCTATGGCCTCCCGCACATCATCAGCCTCAAAAGGCCGATCGAAATAGCCTTGCTGATGCGCATTGAACCAGATAAGCTGTACAGTATCCAAATATTCAGCAAGTTCCACCGGCGTGCGGGCCACCCGCGACCTGTAGAGTTCTTTGTAGAAGGTCCGAAATGTATCCAGGATTTCAGGGGGAGTGCGTACGGTGTCCCCTCCCTGTGTCATCACTGAGGAAATGAAGGGAGATGGTCTTTGAGCGCGCAGGAGCAGGGCGAGCGTTCTACCCGGGCGATCCCCCTCACCATATCTACGGGCCACAGCATGCTTAGTCAGGAACTTAAGTTCCCTGTCAGCCTCCTCCTGATATTCAGTGAGCGTTGTGCGAGTTTCGGCCAAAGTGGCCGTCGAGGGGTCCGAGCAGTATTGCACCTCTAAGGAATGCAGGCGATCCTCTAATTTGCCTAGCGAACACCTGATAGTCTTTAGGACCCTGGCCTGCCCCGCTATGCAGTGGCCTCTTATCACCACTTTAAAGGCATCCCACAGCGTGCCTAGGGAAGCGACAGATCCCTCATTCAGCTCAAAATAGTCAAGTATTTGCTGATGAATCTCTTCCCGAAACACCTGATCTGTCAGGGCATGTGGTGGTAGCCGCCACGTGAAGGGTGTGATGTATGGTTTGGGGACATTCAGAGTTAGTTCGACAGGAGAATGATCAGAGAGGGTGCGTGCCCCGTGAGTGACTGCGGAGACCCATGCATGCACCTGCGGGGTTAATAGCCAGTAGTCCAAGCGGGACCAGGCACCTCTGTGCGGGGTGAAGCAGGTGCCTTCTCGAACCGCGGGGTGCAGCACGCGCCATGTGTCTAATAGAGTGTAATCTGTCATAAGGCCACGGATGAGGCCAGCCGCTAGCGGATGATGTGTGCGTGCCACCCCCTCCCTATCCAGCTCCAGTGAAAGTACAGCATTGAAATCTCCACCCCACAAGCAAGCACCCCCACCCAGGGATTGCGCCAGGTGCCAGACATTCCGGAAAAAAACAGGGTCATCAGAGTTGGGGCCATACACATTAATCAAAGTGATCGGCATATGAAAGAGCTGTCCGAGTAATATGATGTATCGCCCATCCGAATCAGCTTGCACCTTGAACGTCTGCCAGGGAAGGCCTTTACGGATAAGAATGGCCACTCCACGGGAGTAGTTGGAGCAACCCGATGTGTGTACCTCTCCCCATCGTGCATGTCTGAGCTTGTCCCCGGCGGCACGAGTCAAGTGGGTTTCCTGTAGGAAACATATATCGATGTGGTGTCGCGTCAAATGTGCATGGGTCAAGCGTATTTTGCGGTGGTCGTTAAGACCACGGATATTCCAGGTAAGGCAGCGCAATGCGGTCAGGGCGGCCTGTGCGTGCATTTCTCATGGAGGCGTGTGGTCACCGAGGTACCCAGAAGAAGGGCCCACCCGCAGGTACCCCGCCCTCCCGTCCTATGAGTCCGCAACCACAATAAGTCTGCCCGTGTCTGGACCGCATCGTCATGTAGTGGTGTAGCCAGAAAGTGTAGTGATGTAGAACCAACCAACAATAACCCCAAACCCCCCCCACCCACTCCAACCCCCCAATCAGGTTGAGATAGCATCCCCCCCCACCACCCCCCCCAACTGGAATTGTCTTTCAATAGTGTCTCGGGAATCATCCCACAGGGGCGTGGGGTCACCGGCTCACTCCCCAGTCTATCAACGACCGGGTGGCCGGACATCTCCGCCTAGCATTTGAATCAGTATCTCAAGGTACAGCCTGGAAGTCCCTGCATGCTTCTCATCACAGGTTTCCGCACGGTGCCAGTAGCGTTAATCGTGCATGAACAGCCCAGTCTCAGGGGCGGACCCATCACCCCTTGCAGGTCTCAGGAACACTCAGTGTTGGGCAGAGGGCGCGCGTGTCTTTGTATCATGTTATTCAATGTCACTTAGCTGTCCCATCGGCGGATTCTCATGGTCATCTCTCTTCTCACGTTGCGAACGTTCCGTCTGTCTCGCAAACTTGATCGCGTCTGCCGCCGTAGTGAATACCATGGGCTTCCCTTTATGATGGATCCGCAGCCTGGCCGGGTACAGCATGGCATACTTAGTCCCCACCTTCTGGAAGATTTTCTTGGCCGGTATGAATTCGCGCCGGGCGGCCTGCACAGCCTGCGTAAAATCCGGAAACAAGGAGATAGCCATGTTTTGGAAAGTTAGTGCCCCCTTTTCACGTGCCAACCGCAGGATGGTATCTCTGTCCCGGTAGTTAAGAACCCGGGCCAGGATTGGCCGCGGCGGAGCCCCCGGCACCGGTCGCGGCCCCAGCGTGCGATGTGCGCGTTCAACCAAGAACATGGCCGACAGTCCCTCTCCAAAAAGTTCACGGAACAGTCCTTCAACAAATAGTTCCATATTGCCAATGTTAGTGGATTCGGCAACCCCAATAATACGTACATTATTTCGGCGGGAGCGAGCTTCCAAATCTTCGTTGCGCCCACGTATCACCTCCAGGACCTTGTCCATTCGCAGCAACTTCTCCTGGGTGTCTCCGTGGCCCTCCTCGCAGTCCGCGATTCTCGCTTCCATCGCCGTGATACGCTCCTCGTGTTTGTCGACCCTGTGCGACATGCCATCCAGCCGCTGGGCCATGGAGTCGAGTTTTCCGTCAATTTCCTTAAGGCAGCCTTTAAGGTCACGGAACATACTTTTGACATCATCGTCCGGTGTTGGGTCCAACTGTGTTTCAGGGACCACCGTCTGCGACTCCGGCACCGCAACGGTGCCGCAGGAAGGCTGTTTCTCGAAGGGGAGCTTCCTCTGCTTGGCGTTCGATTTCCCCATGGTTCCCCCCCGAGTGTCCGCAACCTATCAACAATGGCGGTGAGGGGTATCAAGCAACAAGCAGGCCACCAGGAACCCCCTCCGCACGAGGAACTCCGCCAAGTAGGGAAGACCAGGCCAGCATTCGTCCCATTCAGGGCGCGGGTCTGCGTTAGTCGGGTAACAATGGCGGCCCAACCGGCCACTCGCCCAGTAGGCCTCTCCAGCGCAGTGTCTCCCCGGCCCGCAGGCACACGATGGTTAGAGCAGGTCGTCGGCAGGTACCGGTAGCCGGATATCACCTCCTGCGGGCGGGGATCGGGCCCACCCAGCGGGCACCACGGCTTACTTCTCCCAACTCCTCACTCCAGCAGGCCCATCGGCCCAGTCACCGGATCAGGGCGCAGCCACGCCGGGTAGGCCCAGTCATTCAGTCCGCCAGCTCGGCCCCCTCCAGTCACCAGTTCTCCAACAGGGGCCAGGTCTCAGCACGGCCGGCAATCACCGCAGCCGCTCGGGCGCCAGTCGCCGGGCTCACCACGTCTCAGTTGGGTCCACGATAGCCGCCTCGCATCTGCACGATCTCGGCCTTCGACCAGGGCCTCGCGTAGGAGAAGACTCCGCCCAACTCGGCGCCCAAAAGCCGCTCGGCCAGCCCGGCCGAGTAGCTCCGGATCTACGAGGCCGATTTCAACCGCAGTGGCACCGCTAGGATCCCCTGCACCAGGGCACTTCCCGCCGTGTATTTTGATGGTCAAGGAGCAAGGCAAAGGTCGGATTGTCTGACGGATTAGTTGTCCGGCCGGCAGAGCCCCGTTACACGGCGGCCATCTTGCAGCTCGGCTCGGCCACGCCCCCCCCCCTATGTTCTTGGTTAACCACAATATGCCTCGCAACAGACAGTGCATGCTCTGTGTAGAAGGCTTGATCCAATGAACAATCGCACCATTTCTCTACAGGTGGACCTATTTCCTTTGCTAGTGCTTGTCAAGGAACTTCTTTTTGGGAGTAGTGTGCAGTTTTAGACATGCTTTTGATAACCTTTTCCCCAAATTGGAACTCCAGTAAGTAGTTCAGCGTATTGTTTTGAATCGCTTCGCTATAGAAACAATAGTCACTCAACTATTGCAGCAATTGTTGTCATCAGCATGCTGATGTTCAAATTTCTTAGATTTTATTTTGATTTTTCTCCACATATTTTCATGTATATTGTAATCCGGCAGGAGTGTATGGCAGTCCTCTTTGTATCCCACAGTCTAAACTACAGTATCTACAAAAAAGTCCAATACAGCTGGAGCATGATGAATGCAGTCAGGCATGAGGTGGGAAGTGGCTGAAACGTCAGGCTCTGTGGTAGACCTCTACGTTGCCTGGTATTAGAATGTGCCTATGGTGGTTGTAGTGGGAGCACTTGCTCCTCATAGCTGATAACACATTTTCCCCCACGCCTCTGATGCAGCTCTGTGGCATGGCTGTCCTGGGAGCCACAAGCATGGTTTTGGGTTTTCGACGCCAGAAAGAGTGACTGATTACTGCCTGAAGGAATGGCAGCCACCTTTAATGCTTATGACCCCAGATGGAGACAAAGAGGTGGCCTGCGAGTTGTGGTGCAAGGAGGCTCCTTAGATGCTGAGAAAGTAGTCTAAATAGTTGCTGTTTACCAGTTAAGAATCTGGATCGTGGCTGTAAAGCTTGTTCATTTACTCGTGAGTAAAGAATGTACCAATCAGGAGCAGCGTCTATTGATGGCTAATGGTGGCTTATAAAATATCATTGCCATACGTTTTTCTGACTTTGTATTGTTTTGTCTGCTGTGGTTGATTTTTGGGGCATTAAAGAATTTGTGTCGTTATTTATACAGAGGTTGTGGTGATCCCTGATATAGTGTCGTCTAGTGAAGATAGTAACTAATCAGTGCAAAATCTTGCACTGACAAATCCAGTAGGTCTTGTTTTAATGTGCTACCTCATGTAGCATTATCACATTAAGGCCTGACGAGAAACTAAAAGGTAAGCTGGCATGGGGGGCTTTTATTACAGTTCTCCCTTGGTTTCTATAACGAAAAGAAAGGAAAGTCAATAATGAAGGCTGTATTGCCACCTGACCTTTTACCTTTCAAACAAAGGATACTGTATTGAAGACTAGGGAGCCCCCAGAACAGCCTTCCTTTCGTTTCTAGAAAGAAGACATGAAAAAAGACTGTCCTGGATGTTTTAATGGGAAGTCACCGCGAGGCAAAGTGCTCAAAGTAAAGGTGGGGTGGGGGAGAGGAAAGCGAGAGGGTGATTGGTTGGCAGTCATGACAGTGCTGAAGAGGATTACGGGGCAAAGAGAATATGGTGAAAGAGGAACTCGAGACTGATGGATGAAATGAAAGTGAAAAGAAGCCTACAGAGAAAGCGGGGGAACAGAGAGGGCTACGGATGTCAAATAGCCCCTTATATACAGTATATATATATATATATATATATATATATATATATATATATATCTGAAAACGGGTCGGAAGAGCATTCAGGGTCAGCGGCTGTCTTTATTTGGATTTTTCAGTGAAATGGCCGCACTGTTATTTTACTGTATTGTATTCGCTGTGTTGATGAAGGCGATTTATGATGAGACTTTGGCAACATTTTCTCTAAATATGAACAATACCACCACTGTGGCGTGTGACAAAAAATGACTTTATTCATGCAAATGTAACTAGGGTAATTGATGTAAACAGCTGATATGCACCACACTATTGGTTCATTGCATATTGCTTTACTGGTAGCGTTAACTATTAATGGAAGAGAGCATGTATTCACTGCACAGAGTTGACAATGCGGTATAATGAGTATGTTTTTCATGGCTACCATTGCCTGAAGTGGGAAGGGCTATATATACTGTTACAACAGTGGCGCCAGACCTGAGAGAGAGAGACTGTTTTGAAAAAGTTTAGAATAGTTAAATATATTTATCAAGGGCTCTTGGTGAATCAGTGCTTGTATCGATGAGTCAGTGGATGTGTGACTGACTGTATAAGTGAGTGATTAAGTGTCTCAGTGAATGTATGGATGAGTCACTGGTGTGAATGTCTGTATCAGTCTGTCAGTTGGTGTCCAAGTGGCTATATATGGGTGTGTGAGTTTATGTATGGGTGAGAGATTGGTTGTCTGAGTAGCTCTCTCAGTGTCTGTATGGGTCGGTGATGAGTGGGTGATTTAGTGGCTATATAGGTTAATGAGTGCATGTTTGAGGGGTTGTATGGGTGAGTGTGTGTGTGTATGGCTGTGATCGGTACGTGTGTGCTTGTGTCAGCGGTGTATGGGTGAGTAACTGGGTATGTAAAGGCAGTCTAGGTGAGTGATAGGGTGTATGAGTGACTGCATGAGTGAGTGGGTGGCTGTAAGGATGAGTGCGCTGGTGTTAGTGACTGTCTTGGTGAGTGAGTATGCATTAATATCTGTATGAGTAAATGAGTGAGGGTGTGTGTAACTGTATGGGTTAGTAAGTGTTTTTTTTTATTTGACTTTATGGGTAAGTGAGTAGGTGTGCGAGTAGTTCTATGGGTGACTAGCTAAGTGTGTGATTGGCTGTATGGATGTATGCATGGATATGTCAGTGGTTGTATTAGTGAGTGAGTGGGTGTATATATGTGCCTTTATGGATGAATGAGTGGTGTGTGTTGATGTATGAAACAGTGAGTGACTGTGTAAGTACTGGTATGTGTTTTTGAATGGGTTTGAGAACGGTAGGTGGAGTGGATGTATGAAAGGTTATATGGAGGTGTGAGTTGGTCCTTCGGAGATTCTGTAGATGATGTCATCAGTGATGTGACTGACCATGTCATGACTGATGTAATATGTGAGGTCATATGCAGTGCTTTGTGGGTGCTTGAGTTATAGTGACACCTGAGCCTAGGTATAACGTCACTGTAACATTTTTTTATTTTTGTGAATTTCTAAGGTTTTTTAAATGCTAATTCCCAACTATAACGTCCCTGTAACCTTTGTATTTTTTCCATTTATTTTTTAGGGTTTTTTAACTAGTAGTTGCATTTGCAGAGTGGTGGAGAAAGGGGGCTGGGCCTCCGAACAGCCCTCAGGAATCCTGCTGTGTAGGACTTACATGAGGTACCCGGAGGGCTTCTTGGCCGACAAGGTCCCTCAGGAATAAGGTGGACTTCATCTTCCAACCAGTAGTGCACCACAATCCGCTTTCGCAGAGTAGTGGAGTAAAGGGGGGGGGGTGGCATCCGAAGACCTCATAGTAATCCTGCTGTGTGGGATTTATTGGAGAAAACAGGAGGGGTAGTTGGCCCCCAAGGAAGTCTCATTTCTTGGGGCCTGTCCATTTAAAGTGGGTGCCTCTAGGGCACCCACTCAACAATGGGAACAAGGGAAAGGCTGAAGGCCCCTGCGGTCCCTATCGGCTCCCCGCCTGAGCCGGCATTGCTTTGAGACCCAAGGAGCAGCAAACATTCAGCTCCCTGGATCCTAAAGCAATGTGTCCATTTACATTCTTGCTTCTCAGTGGGCAGGGAAACGCACTGCTCTGCTTTCAACAAGCGAGAGCATTATCTGCTCTCGCTTGTTCAAAGCAGAGCAGGTTTGCTATTGCTTGGTGGGAGCGGTGCTCCATTCAAGCCATAGCAAACTGCAATGCCTCGGGGTGGGCACCCCAGGACATTGCCGGAGCCGTCCCTGGGGGATGGCGGACCCGGTGGCCATGTGGCTCCCTCCTTTCTTTGTTTTAGCCCTAGGGAGTTGGTGGTCCTTGGGGCCGGGGGTCTGCAACGGACCCCCTGCATTATTGTTTTTGTGCCACAGTGAGGTGGCTGTCCCCGGGGCTGCAGGTGCGGAGCCCTCCCTGCACTAATATATCTAGCCGAGGGAGGTAGGGGGTGGGGCTGCGAAGGGAGGGGCTGGAGCCCCCCCCTATTAATATGCCCCAGGAAGGTGGTGGTCCCCGCGACTGCAGTGGCCGTGTGGGTTCCCTGCACTGCTCTTTTGTTTAGCCTGTTGGAGGGGGCTGTCCCTGGGGCTGTTGGGGCATCACTACAAAATATTGAATTTGCCCTGGGGAGATTGTGGTCCCCAGGGCACCAGGGTTAGGGCTTCTAGCACAACAGCCCTGTGCGCACCCCTCGTACATATAGAAACTTGTCTCCGGGGTCCAAATTTAACGAAGTACGGGAGGTTGCACTTTTTTCTTTCTTTCTTTTTTCGGTGGGAGTTCCTGATCAGGGGGGGGGGGATTGTCCCTGTCAGGGTGTTTCTGCTCTGCCCCATTTTTATTTTATTTTTTAACATTTTGTGTTGCGACTCTTTTCAGCCGAGTCACAAAATGGCTGCCAACATTTCCTAGTTTGAAGTGTTGGCAGGCATCAAATCTTTGTGGCCTCATTTGTAGACCTTAAATATGTTTACATTTCTCCATAACTACTGAACAAATTCACACCATTTGACTAAAAGGTCGCTTTCTACACCAAGAGCGCTACCTTTCTGCCAAATTTGGTGTAGCCGTATCTAAAATTTTCTATGGAAATTAACATTTAGAGAAAGCCTTTTGAGCCCTTCTCTCTTTTTTCTTGACCCCCACTTGACAGGCCACACCAAAACTTTCCGGATACAACCTGATGTGAGTGACGAATCTTCACAACATTTTAAAAAAAATTCAACAACCGGTGCCAAAGATATAGCCAACTGAAAAACAGCTTTTTAATAGAAATCAAGTCCTACCGCCAGTAGGTAATATATATTATGAGCCTCGTTTCAGATTAGGTGTATGCTGATTTTTTTTTTTTTTAGTGCAATCCCTGAGCTGAATTAAGAGCAGCATTGCCTAACATACATTGACCAACAACTACATTGTTACATCGGAAAATTATCATCCCAACTTCAAGTTGACCTGTGCATGTAATTGATGCAAGGCCAAAGGAAAATGCTGTGAAGAAATCGAGTCTAGAAGAGTTGATCAGAGTTTATGCAGGCAGCAGCTTTCCCTTCCTTTGTCTTCCAGTGGGCTTGTAGTGAACAGTTTCTGAGGAGTTGATCCAAGCAGCGACCGTGTCTTAATGGTACCAAATAACTCTAATAAAAATGTGTACGCAAATCAATGTTCTGGTTAAGCTTCTCCCCCTCTTTCCAGTAAAAGATTCATCAAAGCTTACATTGCTCACAGATTGTTGTTTGGTGCATTCAAAATGTTTATGCCAAGCACCATTAGAAAATAAAAACGAATCCGATAGTTCAAGAGAGCCTTAGGGCAGCTTGGCAAATTATGCCTCTTCTGCCGTATGTAAAATGGTAATGCCAGCTTATCGTTACATTACTGTAAGCAAAGAACACGGATCCTGTTTAATGTAAATACATCATGGTTTCTCTCTCACAAGGTAGCCATTTGCATACTCAACATTTGTCCCTTGCAGTCAGTCTACTGCATGGACCACCGCCCGGGGCTCTGTTCCCTAACAGGCAGGCAAAGGCTGCTCTTCTCGGCTTGCCAGATGCTGTTAGTGGCAAATCTGTGGGCCAGTCAGGACTGAGGACGGCAGGTGCAGGCCTGGACCATTTCCTCTGGCTGCTGGCTGTGACTGGCAGATGCAGCTTCCTTGCGCAGCTATCATTGAACAGATTGTTTGGGGAGGGGGTGCATTGTCTCACACCCTGCCATAATTCCCAGAGTGCTGAAGTCTCATCAGAGAACTGGAACAAAGCGATGAACAGACTTGCTGGGAAGCTCTGTATAGATTGGCGACTTTCTATTGCTTCACTATATTTACTCTGTTTTGGGGTCGATGCATGCTTACCAAAGGCACTCTGCCTTTCAGTGTTTTTGATGTTCTCAATATTACAGCTTGGTCTTAGGGATCCCGGTAACCATCAATGCAATATCCTCAAACTGACAAGTTTTGCTATTGCAAGGCAAAGCAGTTTTGTTCTGGTCAAATGTAACTTTAACCCCTTGTGTGCCCATGACGAGCTGGACTCGTCATGGGCCGCGGTTGCGCTGTGCCCATGTCAAGTCCAGCTTGTCATGAACCCCGCCCGCTAATGTAACGGCCGGCACAGGGCGGGGAAAGGGCGTGGCACACAAGGGGTTAAATAGATTTGTAATATTTGGTTCTGTTGCTGTCATTTGGAGTGGGCTGGAGCGGTAAACCTCACTAGCATACTTGAGGATAGCACTCTCGGCCATACTGAGCAGCGTGTAGGTTCCAGTCCTGCAAGTACTAAGTCTGGAAATACCAGACCTAGTCATCCTGGGTACATAAACCACAGAGCCTTGTATAGTGTTGTAGGACTTGCTGCGGCGCCCAGCTTCCTTCCCTATCCCTTCCCCCCTGTTCTCAACTCACTCATTCTACCCTGCTCTTACCTCAATCTACCCTTACTATGACCCTAAACTGCCCCTCCCAACTGATTGGCAAAGAGGCCTCTTAGTTGGTGTATGTTGTATCGTATTCGATTTACCGCCTGCTCCAAGCAGGTGGTAAATGGAGCAGAATTGTACCCTGCATTCCTTGGACCGCGTGTCAACCCCCATACTGGGAGAAGCATCTCTTGATCTCCAGATCTAGGTGCAAGGATATTAGCGTATTGAGGGCCTCGCATGTTCTTTGTTGTAATTGTAAGAAAGGGAAAGCGGCGTACAGGAGACATCAGTGTATTTTGTGGTCATTGCTTTGAAGGTTTTGTGTGAATTCGGAGCTTGGTACCCTGCTTGTAGCTACTCAAACGGAGGAGTCTGCCCTAAGGAGGTTTTCGAATACATGCAGATTTTTTAGTTGTTGCCATCTTGTCTTCTGTTCTTGGGGCTCGTGAGTGGAGACAGAGTATGAGAGAGAGAAACTGCCCTACTTATTACCTACAGTGCAGCTGTACTGAAATGCCTCTCTCCTCTACACAGCAACGTATTTAATTCCAAATCACCGAAATGACTTTTTAGTCTCCCTCTCTCCTCCTAACTTTATTTTTACTTCGCTTTTATCCTATTAGTATCCGAATGCCTCCTCTAATACAGGATTGTGCATGTGCCATGCTCCTCCTGTAAGGTATGGCAATACTGGAAATATAATTGATTCTTAATGGCATAGTGCTACCACTTTTATTAAATGTATTCAGAGCAATTGTGGTAGGGCGTATTCCAACTTCTTGGCAAGAGGCGGTAGTAGTACCGATCTTTAATAAGGGTGAGAAGGGTGATCCGCGCTGCTATAGACCGATATCATTAATAGATGCGTCTTGTAACTTGATGGGAAGAGTGATACTGGCACGCCTGGAAACATGGGCTGAGTCATCAGGTATTATCGTGGATTTCCAGTATGGGTTTAGGAGAGGTAAAGGAACCACAGAGCAGTGTCTTAATCTGGCTTTAATTATGGGTAAGTACATGAGGGCCAAGCATAGTTGTATTCACTTGGCCTTCATGGACTTATCCAGTGCCTTTGACACTGTATGTAGAGGTAAGTTGTGGCAAATGATGGAGACCATGGGGTTTGAAGAACCGTTGGTCATCCTGCTTCGCAGGCTGCATGCTGCCACAACAGTGAGGATTCGATTTGGACCAGGTGGTGAGAAGACAAAATCTATCCCATCTACTGAAGGTGTTCGCCAGGGATGTATCCTGGCTCCTTTCTTATTCTTGGTGTACACCAATGGTCTAGAAAGTTTTCTGTTGGATAGCGGTGCAGACTTTCCCCAGGTAAATGGTAAACGGATACCGATGTTATCTTATGCAGATGACACGGTGCTAATGACCCTCACTGCCAACAGCATGCAAACTTGTTTGAATGCCTTTGACATTTTTATGGAAGGATTAGATCTTAGGGTCAACTTCACAAAGTCTTTTGCCATGGCCTGTGGTCCCAAAGGGGTAAGATCTCGCAGGTTTATGGTGAAGGACTCAATTATTGCGAAAGTTGACAATTTTAATTATTTGGGGAATTTATTCAACAAAACGTTGAGTTGGAACCCTCTAATATCAGCTCGCGCTCAAAAGGCTACACAATCTATAGAGGCCCTTTTTTGTTTTTCCAGCAAATTGGGTCAAAAGCCGATTGCAGATCTAAAAACTATATAAAGCAAAATGCCTCCCTGTTGCCACATACGGTGCAGGAGTGTGGGGGATAAAAAATTGTGACAAGATCCAAGTTATGGAAAATAAATTTATAAAGCGCCTTTTATCTGTCCCATCTGGTACCTCAAATAGTTTCTGTCATACTGAGGTGGGTATTGATTTTGTGAGTGATATTATCCATGTCTCTCCTCTGTTGTTATGGAGTAAGGTTTGGCGGTCTGAAGAATTGAAACTCACAAAGGAAATCTTACAAGACTGCCTTAAGCTTGACTATTCTATGGAGATCCCATGGCTGTTATATGGAAGGGAAACCCTTTATAAGATTGGGTTGGAACATATATTTCAAAATCCAAAATGGTTGACAAGGAATCTAAGTTAATGATTAAAAACGCTTATCGTACCAGGTTAGGTATGTTAAGAAATAGTGAGCATGCACTATATAATAGGGGCAAGCTGCAGCAGCAGTTCTACCTATCGAATATTATGCATACTTAATGGCGTTTTTACTTGACAAGGTTTCGTCTTGGCTCTCTGCATTTTCTTTTTGCTTTCCCAAAACAGGGGGGGGGGGGGGGGTGAGAGACTACCCCCTTGTCCTTGAAATGATAAGGTTTCACAAAGCACTGTGCACCTCATCCTCTTTTGTGCTTTCTATAAAGATCCAAGAAACCGGTTCATCAAGCCCGTTTTGTTAACCCTTGTACCCCGTTATTATAAAGAGGGTTATGAGTATTTACTGTCATTGTCAACTCCAGCTATATGTAGTGCTGTGCTTAGTTTTATTAGATCGGCACTCAATATTAGAAATCGATATTGAACAGTATTATTAGTGTAAACCTTCTGTAATAGACTATTATGTGGATTTGTATTTAAATGGAACGCACAACCACTTTACAATATGTCTATATATGTGACCCTTTTAGTCTAAATGTATTGCAAATTTAATATGGATGAATAATTTTATGTAATCTTTTAAAACTATGTATACTTTTATGATTCTATTTGAATCGAAATAGTTTATTGAATCGAATCGCATAGTGCACCTGCTTGTATTAATGGTAATTTGTCCAGTAAATCGCACAAATCGCACTGAATTTATATTATGTCAGAATAGAAATGCTGCTGAGAATTAAACAACTTCTCCAATTACAGGGTTACGCTTGATCGTGTTGTCAGTGGCCTTCCTCTCAAAGCGAAGCAGCGTTGGGTGTGGAACTAGTTCAGATTTTATATTCTGTAGGGAATGCAGTACATGGATCGAAACACGGCCTTCGCCTGTGCAATATCGGCCAACCTGGATGAAGAGCAGAAATGTGCAGCTGCAAACTTAGATTTAACTAACACAGATCTCTAGCTGCGACTTAGAAGGCTCATTTAAATACAGTATTTTCACACGCGCATTCTCTCTCTCTCTCTCTCTCTCTCTCTCTCTCTCTCTCTCTCTCTCTCTCTCTCTCTCTCTCTCGATATGTAAATACAGTGTAACCTTTGTTCTGAAAAATAATTGTAGCAGTGTACTCTGTATACAGCTGAACTGCATCTAGACCGACCATTATCGATTGAAAAGGATAGACATTGTTAGATGTCGCCTAAAAACATCTTTTAGCTCTCTTGTTGAAAGACTACTGACCATACCAAATCTTACAGTGGGCCAGGAGCCTGCCTATTGTTTACCACTGGTTGGATTGCTCACTCGTTTTGTTGCTTCTATTCAGTGGCTTTTCATCCTCTTCTTGCTTGCCCCTCCTCTACATCATAGCTTCTTTACCTTCATTTTGATTGCACTGCTCACATTCATGGAAATGTGTTTTTCCTTTTAAATTCAGCACTCAAAAGTGCATATGATAATCACCCACTTCCTCGTGTGCTTCTCCCCCATGAGCTGTGTTGATTCCTCCTCTACCCTCCACACCCCAGCTTGACCATTGCTCCCCGTCCCCCCGTTGCTCTGGTATGATGTTTCACTCACTCCATCTGTTTCATGTTGTCCCTCCTCCACTGCGTGCGTTGATTTTTCACCCTAGCTATGTTTTATTGATTTGGGTTTTTTTTCTCCCACCCACTGTGCTTCACTCATCCATTGTCACCACACCCACTCCCCATTTCTCCCGCCCGCTCCCCATTTCTCCCGCCCGCTCCCCATTTCTCCCGCCCGCTCCCCATTTCTCCCGCCCGCTCCCCATTTCTCCCGCCCGCTCCCCATTTCTCCCGCCCGCTCCCCATTTCTCCCGCCCGCTCCCCATTTCGCCCGCCCACTCCCCATTTCTCCCGCCCACTCCCCATTTCGCCCGCCCACTCCCCATTTCGCCCGCCCACTCCCCATTTCGCCCGCCCACTCCCCATTTCGCCCGCCCACTCCCCATTTCGCCCACTCCTCATTTCGCCCGCCCACTCCTCATTTCGCCCGCCCACTCCCCATTTCGCCCGCCCACTCCCCATTTCGCCCGCCCACTCCCCATTTCTCCCGCCCACTACTCATTTCTCCCGCCCACTCCTCTGTTGCTCCACCACCCCTTACAGTCCTGTTTTTGCTCGCACTTTACCACAAGTAAAAATCTTTTTTTATATACTGCTCTAAGTGGTGTCCACCATCTTGGAAAGGGAAATAGATAAAATGGTGCCTGCGCTATTAAGTTGGTGCGTGGATGCATACTGACATCGCACCTGTGCCCTCATACCCAAGTTCAGGCACATGCTGCAGAGCATCAGCACAAAGCCTTGGCAAAGCCAGTAAGTCAAAAAGTGAGACCTATTGCTTTTGCTAATGCTTGTTTTACTATTGCAACCTTTTTGAATTATTTAACAGTCCCGACCACAGTTGCCTAACTGATAAGGGGAGTGTTTAGGTTCCTGTAACAAGTGCAGTGATTGGCTTCATTGACAGATGGTTTGTGTGTGGAAAGAATGGGACAGGCTCAACTATACCCAGATAGTTTAAGTAGTGATAGTCTACGTTCACCTTGGGATCTAGCTCTTCTGGCAGGTAGGTTAATGCTTGCTGCCTTCCCTCGTATCTCTTAGGAGCACGTAACTGCATTTTATTTAGAGGCTGGGCTCGTATGGTCTCCCCTAGCTGAGAGCTTGGCAGGGTGTGAATGTGGAGTATAGATCTCATCATGGAAGTCCTATAAAGCACCAGTTAAAATTCTTCGTTGGTATAGTTTAGCAGGATAGCATATGTCATCTTTTGTTTAAGGCTCTAATTAAACATTGGCGGACATGGGCTAATAAGTGTATATTCGATAAAGGTATCCCCACCACCTTTTTGGGGGTAATGACCGTTAACATTTTACTCGACTGTGCTCAAGAAGTAAAGTTTCTGAACTTACTCACGCTGTTTTAAAATGTTTGCAGATCACGTTGAATAAGAAACAATTGTCACGAAATTAAAGCTTTTTGTAAAATATTACTTTTTTTTTGTAAATGAGATACTGGAATGTTGTGGGGCATCACACAGTGGCGTAACGAAACTTGAGGGCCCCCCCTGGAAAGTACATAGAACCTGCCCCCCACCCCCCTGCTCCAGGCCCAGTCAATAGCTCTCCGGTGAGGGGCCTGCCATCTGTACATGGTGCCAGAGGGGGCCCCCTAGAGTTCCCCCCCCACCCACCCCGAACACCGCAGGGGTTGTGGGGGCTATTATTATGCTACTGGCATTACAAGCTAGTAAATGCACAATTTCACACAAAAAAGTTGTGTTCATTGGTGGAAGCAGTGCCTGTTACTGTTGGTGAAGGTTCTCGTAACTTTGTGCATGTAGAAAAGATTTTTTTTTAAATAAAAATAATTTCAAACATACTTTGGAGAAAGAAAAACACTTTTTACGGATTCACATCTGCATGCGAGTTTTTATATTTTAGTCACTACAGTTGGGTATACGGAGTATTTTTCTTTTTAAGAGTACTTGATATGATCTTTTCATTCTGTGTGTCCTTCAGTTGTAGGGTGCCTTGGATTGGCAGATGGATGACTAGGACATGGGTTACTCATGCCCTAACCTAGATTCAGATACTCGGAAGCTGTCCTAACCCTGCGACCAACTCATGGGTTAAGTGTATTTTAGGTGCACAATATAAAACTGATTAAAATCCTAGGGGATTTAAATTGTTGATCAATATTTATAATGATTGTCACAAGTTAGATGGAACAGAACGTGCGCTGGGGTGGGGACCTAACGTCATTTATAGCTTAGAAACTTGGATAGTCTAGTTAGCGAATTCAGTATGATTTGTAAAAGCACTGTGATACCTTCAGCTAATATTTTTAATGACCATTTGGTGTACAGTACATTTAAGATGAAGCTATAAATATTGAGAAAAAGTAAGAGCTCTTCTAGCAATTTTAATTTCTCCTGATAAAGGCTGTGCCTTAAGGCAGCTTCAAGATCAATCTATTGTCATAATCGGAATATTGCTGCAGTGATTAAGGGCGATGTCTTATATACAGCACATCCAACTTGATATTTTTTATGATGACATTTTCCTTGCTTAAACTGTTGGATTTGCGTATTATGTTGTAGAGCAAGAAAGAAAGCGGCTAAGTATCGAATTGGATAATCTGGTAACTTTAAAAAAAATCGTAGGGCCTTCCTGATGGAAAAAAATAGAAAGCCATGACCCGATTAGTCATCCTGACTTCATTGCCTCGGACAGTGGTTGAGCTTTGCAAACAGAAATGTGTTTCTTGGAGGGACACCGGAGAAGTGTGAAGTCTGTTGTGCTCACAGCCGAGCAGATACTGTGGGTGAAAAATTGAGCTGCTGGACACTGCGTCTGTGAGTGGAAAAATATGCCCGACAAGACAGTGATGGTCTCATCATGGAGGACGCCTTACCTGCTTACTGGGGACTATCCCTGCCTGGCTGGGATCCTGACAAGACAGTGATGGTGTCACCATGGAAGACACCTTACCTGCTTACTGGGGACTACCCTGCCTGGTTGGGATCCTGACAAGACAGTAATGGTGTCATCATGGAAGACTCCTTACCTGCTTACTGGGGACTATCCCTACCTGGTTGGGATCCCGGACCATCATCTCCATTGTGAAACCTGGTAGTGTGCTGTAGCAGGCACCTACGGTAAGGCTATTCAAAGAGATTAACTTTTCACCTAGTCTCTTTGCTACAAGTCTGGTTTAATGACCACCACTACTAGAGCTAATCCCTGCCTTTCTTTACATGTGTGGATTTGAGCGGGATGGCAGTCAAAAGAATGACGAAAGATGTGTTCTTCAGACTGTGTGGTAGTTCCCACTGGAAGTGGCAAACTTAAAAAGGGGGAGTAGTTTTGTAGGTCTCTGGTTCGACAAAGCATGAATAAATTCTGATTTTCTCTATCCACAATCTGCATGTGCACCTTGAACGGAAATCTATAGTATTGAAGCAACGGCGAAGGTTGAAAAGAAAAACATTGAATGTTTGAATAACAAACTTTATTTTTGGAACAGGCTCTGACGAGCTCTGCCCCCAATATGCAGTAGTTCCTGGAGTGTCTGGTACATTAGACTGAGTCTGCGCTTAAAGACTTTACAAAAAAAAACAGCTAAAAATAAACAGCTTCACAATTGGAAATATTCTGAAACTGAATTTGAGGTTGGAAACATTGGAAAATCTGAGGTTGAGGGTTACCTCAAAGGTTTAGGGGGAATTGCTGTCATTAGCGGGTGGAAAGTGCTCGGGCATCTTTTGGAATTCCAAGAAGAGGAAGACCAACACATGGTGCACCAGGCATACAGGCTGCACTCAGGAACTAGACAAAACGGCAGTATATCTGGTGGGAAAGGGATGGTGGTCTTGGAAACTACCGAAAATCGAGTGGAGCTTAAAATGACACATCCTCTGGAGAGGAAAAATTGTGAATTCTTAAATTCCTAATGTTTTCCTGTTATTATTGACACTGTCTCTCCTGTCTCATTCCACTGTCTTCCGTCCCTCTTCCCATGGGCTCATTGTGAGCATCGCAAACATTACCTACATGGGGTCCTAGTATTTGCCTTGTGCAATGTTTGGAAAATAGTGGTTGAAAAGAAAGATTTGGTAGATCTTGTGTACGGATGTAACTGAGTCAAATCTGACTTCGTTTACACCTGATGAACAGATTTCAACATAATAAAGTCCTTGATCCCAAAAGCCTATCTGGCACAATGGGGATGTAGTCGAGAAAGGTTTACCTTGTAGCTGAGGAAGCAAAGTGTATCTTGTGCTAAGTTGCTGATCCGCATTTGGTGTTTGGCTCAATCTGCTGTGGTCTTATTTCCCGATTAAATGGCTATTGGAAGTTTATATTTTCTTCAGTAAGTCTCTTTAGGTTTTTGTGAGGCTTTCGTTATGTTATGTTACGGTGATTTATAGCGCGCACGGCTACTCATGAGTGTCCCGGCGCGAACGCCATAATTGAAAACTGTAGGGAACTGAGAGAAATTACCAATTAGATAAACAGCAGGGTTTTTAGACTTTTCTTAAACAAGCAAGAGTCGTGAATGCTACGCAGTTCGAGAGGTAGAGAATTCCAAGCTTTGGCCGCTTTAAAAGATAGAGAACTACCTCCAATTCTAACCAGCCGAAAGTGAGGGATCGATGCCAGACACTGTGAGGCAGAGTGCGGATGTCTTCGAGGGGCATAGAAACGAAACCGTTTCCTCAAGTAGAGTGGCCCTGATCCATAAAGGGCTGAGTGGGCCATCGTGAGAGCCTTAAATATGACTCTTTGAGCCACTGGGAGCCAGTGCAGATCCCGCAGATTATGTTTTATGCTAGACCTGCCCGGAATGTCCATCAGGGCTCTGGCTGCAGCATTCTTTACTACCTGGAATTTCTTGAGCTGGTATCCTGGTAGGCCAATATAAAGTGCATTGGCATAGTCGAGGTGGCTAAGGATCAAAGCACGCATGACCATCTCCTTAGCAGTCTTAGGTAATAGAGGTAGAAACTTCCTAAGCGACTTCAGTGTGCCAAAACACTGGCCTGCCAGTTTCTTTATTTGCGTAGAGAACCGGAGATTCTCCTCGAACCAGACACCCAAGTTCTTAACTGCCTGTCCCGTAGAACTGGGAAGGGGGTAGTCTGGCGGCCAGAGGGCTTCCTTGAACTGTGGGAGAAAGGATCCGTATAAGAGCATTTCAGACTGATCCTCGTTACACTGTAACGGAGCTGCTGCCAGCCATTTAAATATGGCTTTTGGAAAGTATTTTGCTTGCATTTGAGAAGTATCAGAGTCCTTCCATGTGAAGAGGAGCTGGGTGTCCTCTGTGTAAGCGTTGATCTTTGCTTCCAGCTCCTCAGCAAGATAGACCAAAGGGGTGACATATAAATTAAAAAGGAGGGGGCTCAGGGTAGAACCCTGAGGTACTCCAGTAGTCCCCTTTTGTGGGGCCGATGAAAAAGGGAGTAACCACACTTGTTGTGATCTATCGTCCAAAAATGATTTAATCCAGTCCCACGCTAGGCCAACAACTCCAATGTTTGCAAGGCGGGCTAATAGAGAGAGTGGCACCGTATTGAAGGCAGCAGAGAGGTCTAATAAAATCAGTGCCGCTCTCCTGCCCCCATCCAGACACACTCTGATAGCTTCTGATATTTCCACAAGCGCCGTCTCCGTGCTATAGGTAGCTCTGAACCCTGACTGAGCTGGATGTAACGATCCAGGAGTTTCTTCATAATTGGCCAACTGCTTAAAAACCGCCTTTCACATACCTTAGCCACAGCTGGTAGGAGGGAAATGGGGCGATAGTTGGCAGGGTTGGCCGGGTCTAGAGAGGGCTTTGTAAGCAGAGGGAGAAGTTTGGCTTGCTTCCACTCAGTTGAATCGTGGCATATTGGAGGGACAGATTGATGAGAGGATTAACTTTTGGGTTGACAACGTCTGCCACAGCAGCCAGCAACCGAGCCTGACAGGGATCAGTTGGGGAGCCCGATTTTAATGATTTCAAAATAGTCAGAGTATCTTGGTAAGCATCAGCAGAGAATTCAGACAAGAAGGACGAGCTGGAGACATCTTGGCTAGGACTAGCAATATTCTGAAGGATAGGCAGTTCCTGGTCAGAGTTAGAAGCATCAAAACTAGCTTGTATAAGCTTAATTTTATCATGAAGAAACTCGAGAGTTTCTCACACCATATGATCGACGAAGGTAGGGATATATCCTCTGCCCTAGGGGTCACAACACTTTGAACGATGGAGAAAATCTCCTTGGCAAACACCGTACCCATCCACAATCTTTATTATTAAATACTCTCAGATCTCTATCAGCTCCAGAGATTACCATGGTGAACTTTCATATCTTATCATATTGGCTGTTGATTCCTGCAAAATATGTTCTTCCGATACCAGCTGCAGGACTAGTACTTCAACCGATGTTAGCTCTTACATAAGCTTTTTACCAGTCCGAGCTTCAGATTTAATGCGGTGACCTTATATTTTTAAGTTGTAGTTATTATTACAGCTCCACAATAATCCTCTTTCAGACCACACTGTGCCAGGCTCAAACTAGACCTTTCTAGCACATCATATTTGTAGGTTACAAGAACATGCTAACACTGGGCAATCCGTGATTGTAGGTCCTGCTACCCAGCTGGATGAGTTTCTTCATAAACCTTGTCAATGTGCACACATTTCGTGTATCACGTAGTCCTCAACAGAGAATCACGTTTCCAGTGCTGATAGTGTCAGCCTCTTTGCCCTGTGGATCCACTCTCTCCTTCAATTCAGGGACACTTAATTGCACTTCTTGCTGCAGGCTTAAGTGGTCCTAGGGTTCTGAAAGAGGTTCTAGAAAAAAGTGACAGGAGAAGAGTAATGAGAAGAAAGAAAGAAAACTAAGCAAAGAGTATGGGAAAGAGAGACGAGAGGTAGGCAAATAGAAAGTGCCCCCCCCTCTTGAGCAGTTAGAGGAAGAAACGTGAAAAAGGGAAGTAATGGAAGGAAGAGGGATATTGTGGGTGTGTGACTGTATGTGTGTGTGTGTGTGTATACATGTGTGTGTATATATATATATATATATATATATATATATATATATATATTATCTACTGGCGGTCGCCAGTAGATAGTTATAGTTAGGACCGTGTTTCCATAGGAAATCCGCAACATTCTATTTGGAATAACTTTGGCGCCGGTTGACGAATCCTCGTGAAATTTTCAAAACTAATGGGGCGCTACGCTCCGTTCCTACCCTGAAAAGTCTCGGGCGGGATTCGTCAAGCGGGGGCTGAGAAAAAAGGGGGGTCCCAAAACGCGTTTTCCCCATGCATTTTCCCATAGGACCTTTAGTCCGAGCTACAGCCCGAACGGCTGAACAGAATTACTTGAAATTGGGCAGAGAGGTAGTCCTTAGGTCAGGGATGTGCCTTTTGCAGGTCTGGTGTAAATCTGTTCAGTAGGTCCTGAGAAAATAGCATTTAAATCAATATATATATCTGTAAGCGCGCTCCGTGCAAAAATTAAAAATAAATACATAACTTAGCATTTAAAAAAACGTACAAATTCACTGAAAAAACCATAGGTTTCACACACGTTATAGTTAGGAATTAGCATTTAAAAAACCTTGCAAATTCACTTAAAAAACCATAGGTTTCACACAAGTTATAGTTAGCTGTACATTTCACTCGTAAAAAAACAATGAAATTCCACGTTATAGTTAGATCAGGTAACTATAACTTGCGCGACATGTGTCATTTCAGATGTCATCATTGATGTCATAAGTGATGTCACATA
The DNA here is from genome assembly GCF_964204655.1 of Triturus cristatus. Taxonomy (NCBI): domain Eukaryota; kingdom Metazoa; phylum Chordata; class Amphibia; order Caudata; family Salamandridae; genus Triturus; species Triturus cristatus. The sequence goes on from NC_140581.1 coordinate 226,959,776, forward strand.
TTACATCACTTATGACATGGTCAGTGATATCACTTATGACATCAATGATGACATCTGAAATGACCCATGTCGCGCAAGTTATAGTTACCTGATCTAACTATAACGTGGAATTTCATTGGTGTTTTACGAGTGAAATGTACAGCTAACTATAACTTGTGTGAAACCTATGGTTTTTTAAGTGAATATATATATATATATATATTTATTTAATTATTTTGACCGATCATATTCTTGGTCCTATTCTGCCAGCTATCATCTTCAGACGAGCACCCTCTATGAGGGATGCTCTTGTTAAATCTATGCCTGAGGTACAACTTAAAAAGACCTGGCTCACTAAAACTGTTTTTTTTAAATGTAGTTCTTGCCGAGCGTGCACGTTTGCCAAGAATAGCACACACTATTAGACAGCTTTTAGTGATAAAATGATTGCTATCCAGGAACATTTAACATGCCATTCTGAATAGGCCATTTACAAATTGAGGTGCACCTGTAATCTGGAATATATCGGCAGCACCAAGCTCCCAGTGCATAAGCGCATTCTCCAGCATGTTAGGGCGATCGTGAATTCTTACCACAATTACCCGGTGGCCAGACACTTCAAGTCTGTACATGTCAACCAACTAAAGGACTTGGAGTATACAGTTTTAGGGTCTGTTCCCAACCCCGGCCGGGGAGGGAATCAAGATAAATTACTAAAACAGAGTGAATCCCACTTTATCTTAGCTCTTGACACAAGAGTCCCTAATGGCTTTAACATGAATGAGGACCTACATAATTTTCTTTAGAGTCTCTTCCCATGTATGGAGAGTTTTTCACAAGGGGTGTTCTAAGGAACTTTTTCTCGTGAATAGCAGTGTTTAGAAGCCAGTATATATTTTTTATAGATTTTTGGCTCTTAATGTATGTATATATTTATTTATGTATTCATAATGATCAGTGACTGTTTTTTGCACTTGCACTTTAGGATCGCTTAGGCTTAAGTGATTCAGGGTTTCCCCCGTGTTGCTAGTGTGAATATTTGTTTTTTGCACAGCACTATTTGCACTTGTCAGGCACATGGCACTTTTGTTGTTTTTTACCATCAATCGAAATACAAGGCATTTTTTAACTATTTATTCATATTCTTTTAGAGCAGGTATTTTTTAATCATCGCATGAATTTCTGATATATTTAATGTTTGTATTTTTGGCAAGTTTGGCTAAATGATCAGATGTCAATGTGAGATTTTTTCCAAGATAAAATTGCAATTGCACTTTAGTATGGAATGTTTCTGCTACTATCTTCTGAAGCACACTATTCTGATTTGACTGTGATTTAGAACACCTCGTAATACTGCTTTTATTATGAATATTTGTTGTTTTGCCCTTGATATATTGTTGCTTAGAATTGAGGTCATAACTATTATTGAATGTCTGTCCGAGAGATGATGTAGTTCATGTGCCCTCCTCTTTATTCCGGCATTTGCCGTGTTTTGTTTTATTGCAGCAACTATGAACCGGTTCGGGTGCTGTCTATTGTGTGACATTAAATGAGATAATAACTGCACTATGCAAATATTTATCTTATTTGCAGATAATTGCACGATGCACTTTATTTTTCCTTTTTAAAGAATATTAATCTAGTTATCTAGCGACTATGAACCGGTCGAATGTTGTCTATTAAGTGACTTTAAAATGAGATAAACAGCTGCGCAATGTAGATATTGATTTCATCTGTTGCTATTAGCACGATGCACTTTATTTCCTCTCTAAAAACATAATTCTAGTTACAGCATTTTATGACCATTTCAAGTGTCTGTCTGTTTATTGAAAAACGGTTAGCTTGTGTCTTACAGCTGATTGTGCACGTACCTCACTTTAAAAATGTCAGCATCATGTGATCAAGCTCCCAGGAGGAGCGAAACGCGACATGGAGGACACTGGTCCAAGCTTATTCTTTTTGCTGAATGAATTACACTGCTCCACCCACTTATTTTGTGTGGGAGTCCGTAATTTCTTCTTTAGGACTTGAGAGGTCCGTGCCTGTGTTTTCCGCCTTTGACACTTTGGCGGACAGGACGCCGATATATATTACCTACTGGCGGTCGCCAGTAGGTAGTTATAGTTAGGACCACGTTTCCATAGGAAAACCTCAACATTCTATTTTGAATAACTTTGGCGCCGGTCGACGAATCCTCGCGAATTTCTCAAAATAGGTGGGGCGCTACGCTCCGCTCCTACCCTGAAAGTCTCGGGGGGATTCGTCAAGCGGGGGCTGAGATAAAAGGGGGGTCCCAAAACGCGTTTTTCCCATGCATTTTTCCATAGGACCTTTAGAACGAGCTACAGCCCGAACGGCTGAACAGAATTACTAGAAATTTGGCAGAGAGGTAGTCCCTAGGTCAAGGAAGTGCCTTTTGTAGGTTTGGTGTAAATCTGTTCAGTAGATTCTGAGAAAATAGCCTTTAAATCAATATATATATCTGAGCCCGCTTACGGTACGCTTACCGTACGCTTACGGTAAGCGTACGGTGGCGTGCGCGAGCGCGATTCTGATTGGCTCTTAGATCTTAGTAAACATTCGAATCGGCAGAAACCAGGAAGCGGCGTCCGCCATTTTGTCTACCGCACTGAGTGTTATGTATCAAACATGATGGCCAAAAACATGTTACGGGGATGTTTTGACAACTCCCTCTCACATAGTCATGTTGAGGGAGTCCCCAAACATCCCCCAAGAGCAAAAACGGCATTATTTTTTTTTCGGCAATTTCGCGGGGTACCCTTACCGTACGCTTACCGTAAGCGTACGGTAAAAAAATAAAAATAAAAAAAACACTATCCACACTTTCTCCACCCCTTGTGCAAAAGTTGGCCGAAGGTCACCATTTGTGCATGGCTTATCAGAGCACAGAAATTTCCCAAAAAATTTCAACAGATTACCTATCACAAGGAAGCGCATAATATGTCCTCCATGTGCGCACGGTGCGCGAAGCGCATCGTGCGTACATGGCCCATCTAGCGTAACGTGGGCACGGCACTAACTGCGTAAAGTGGGTGCGCGGTGCGCGAAGCGCACCGCGTGCTCACTGTGCGCGCACGGTGCGCGAAGCGCACCGTGCGCGCACGGAACGAACTGCGTTAAGTGGGCGCGCACGCCACGAATGGCGTAAAGTCACTTAGCATTTAAAAAACCGTACAAATTCACTGAAAAAACCATAGGTTTCACACACGTTATAGTTAGGAATTAGCATTTAAAAAACCTTGCAAATTCACTGAAAAAACCATAGGTTTCACACATGTTATAGTTAGCGGAAATTTTACTGATAAAAAACCAATGAAATTGCCCCGTTATAGTTAGTGCTGGCAACTATAACTCACGCGACCGCAATCTTCTGCTGATGACATATGTGTCTTTATGAAAAAAAAATATTTGTAATATATGTATAGCTAAAAATGTATGGAAGAAGACATGGGCAAATAAGTGTCTAAATACAGTATTAGCATCAGCAGAGGATTGCGGTCGCGTGAGTTATAGTTGCCAGCACTAACTATAACGGGGCAATTTCATTGGTTTTTTATCAGTAAAATTTCCGCTAACTATAACATGTGTGAAACCTATGGTTTTTTCAGTGAATTTGCAAGGTTTTTTAAATGCTAATTCCTAACTATAACGTGTGTGAAACCTATGGTTTTTTCAGTGAATATATATATATATATATATATATATATATATATATATATATATATATATATATATATATAATTTACTGGCGGTCGCCAGTAGATAGTTATAGTTACAACCTAGTTTCCATAGGAAATCTCAAAATTCTATTTTGAATAACTTTGGCGCCGGTTGACGAATCCTCGCGAAATTTTCAAAACTAATGGGGCGCTCCGTTCAGCTCCTACCCTGAAAGTCTCGGGGTGATTCGTCAAGCGGGGGCCGAGAAAAAAGGGGGGTCCCAAAACATGTTTTCCCCATGCATTTTTCCATAGGACCTTTAGTCGCAGCTACAGCCCGAACGGCTGAACAGAATTTCGTGAAATTTGGCAAAGAGGTAGCCATAAGGTCAAGGAAGTGCCTTTTGCAGGTCTGGTGTAAATCTGTTCAGTATTTCCTGAGAAAATAGCATTTAAAAGCATATCAATATCTATACGCGCGCACAGTGCGCGCACCCTGCCGTGCGCAATTCTGATTGGTTGTTAGATGTCGGTAAACATTCGAATCGGTCGAAACCAGGAAGTGTCGGCTGCCATTTTGTCTCTTGCAGTCTGAGGGGGTGGAAAAAAAAGGTGGAGAACGTGAAAAGGGGGCAGAGTGGACAGTTCCTGACCCCCTAGCCTTGGTCAGGGGGTCACAGAAGGACCCCCAAGGGCGAAAAAAACAAATGATTTTTTTTGAAAAATCGCGCGGTGCGCGCACCGCGAGCCCACAGCACGCGCATGGTGCGAGCACGGTGAAAAATCTGAAAAATAAATAAATACATAACTTAGCATTTAAAAAACCGTACAAATTCACTGAAAAAAACATAGGTTTCACACACGTTATAGTTACGAATTAGCATTTAAAAAACCTTGCAAATTCACTTAAAAAACCATAGGTTTCACACATGTTATAGTTAGCTAGACATTTCACTCGTAAAAAACCAATGAAATTCCCCCGTTATAGTTCGTGCAGGCAACTATAACTCACGCGACCGCAATCCTCTGCTGAGGACGTCAGATATTACATCACTGATGACGTGTGTCTTTATGAAAAATAAATATTTGTAATATATGTATAGCTAAAGATTAATGGAAGAAGACATGGGTAAATAAGTGTCTAAATACAGTGATGTAATATCTGACGCGCAAGGGGTATTGCTGACGAAAAATCTTCCGGATCCAGTCTGACGCCTGGGGATATTCTAAGGTGAGGAATCTAACTAACTAATGTTTCTTACAGATACATCGTTACCGAAGGTAAGTAACTTGTTCTTCTGCTCTCCCATGGAGTGCTGGACCTCTGTATGCCTTTGCATCCTTTCTTCCTCTCTGTGTGCCATTCATCACCTCACAAGCTCTTCTGTGTGCCCCTGACTCCTTTAGCCCTGCTCTGTGCTCCCCCACCTCATGCCTCTGCTTGACTATTTGCCTCTGCCCCTCCTAAAACCTTCTGTGTGCCTCTGGCCCTCTGCAGGTCATGTCTTTGCCTATTCTGTCCTACAACCCTTGTGTGCTGCCTTTGTGTGTGCCCTTCCACCCTCCTGGCTCCTTTGTGTCCACAGTCACCTCTGAATCCACTATATTCACCCACCCATCAGACTCCTTTTCTGCTTAAATAGTCCTGGACGCTGTGTGTGCCTCCCTACCTCATCCCTACATTCACTTTGTACTATATGCAGCTCTCAACCCCTCCAGCACCCTGCCTCTGTCACCCCCTTCCCCGGGAGAGGGTCTCTATTTCCTGAACAGCATTACATCTCCTGTTTATTTTTTTTTTATATCTCCTGATGTTAACAAGCTGAGAGATGTGCTCTAATATGAACCTTCCTCGCCGAGAGAGAGGATGTCAAAGCTTTAAATCTCCAGCCTTTCCCAGGGACAAGCGAAGTTTGTGAGATTACATGCTGTCACCTTGTCCCTAGGTTGATGGAAGGGAAATATACATCCTCCTCGCTTGGCCAACCGCGATGCTTCACCCCAAAAATACAGCAGGAGTTTGGCATCTACACCTGGACTTTATACCACCAGTACTGAACATTTAAAAATATACGTATTCAAAACCGTATCTATTTTTATAAATGCCATCCATAAGAAGCGTTGTGAGGATTAATTGCAACTCTGAAATGCATGGGTTGGTGTTTTGTCGATTTTATACAATATGTTCCAGCATTGGAGGAGTGCTTTGAGCTCACTCTCTATAAACTTCAGTACGAACTACTTTTGAAATACTAAATCTATTAGAAATATAAATGTATCTGGACTTGACATTTATTTTTCTGTGCTCATGATGTTAATTACACTGTTTTTAGTGACAGAATACACGTTGGTAGTTTGATAAAATACAAATTGAAATTCACCTAAAGCCTTCCACTCTTATCAAATGTGTTTGCTATCGTATTACCTAAATCATAATCAGATTTTGGTCTCCTCCGAAGGCAGAAGTTGTATTCTATATCACTAATGTATGCTTGCAAGACTGTTTCCAGAAGACGTACCGACTTTCAGTTGGACTCTATAGCAATGTGTTTGTGCAGAGCTATTTAATTATGTGAACATCCTTTTTTAGGTCTCGCCTGACCCAGCGCATGCTCTGGTCTAGCGAGACTTATTGAGAGGGCTCCAAAAAGTGCTACCAGGCCAGCCTGGAGCTACAGTGCATGTGCACGGGCGCGCGCGCCGCGCTTTACCGGGATTACTTCCACTTTAGCGGCCGCACATCCGCTTTGATGTTTGATCGTGATCGCTTTTACTCTCGCGGCCACACGGCCGCTTTGCATAGCCAATAGGTCTCGCTTTTGGGACCTTATAAGTATTTAGTTATGCAACTGTTGCATGGCTAAACACTTATAAGGTCCCAAAGGCGAGACCTATTGGCTATGCCAATGCTTGTTTAAATAGTGGGGTACATTCCAGGATTGGAGAAAAAACGCGTCAGACGGCCCACTTTTTAGGTTCGTAAAGTACACATCTTTCTTTGATTTTCACGTGGATAAAATGGAATGTCGATGATGGAAAAATGGCAACTGCCTTGAGCAGGTCTTGAAGCATTCAAACATGTTTGTGTAATGGGGTATTTGGAGTAGATCCTTTTTAAACAAAGAACGATCTATCAATTCTGACCTAATGTTAATACCCACAGTTAGGAAAACTGACTTTGAACCTTGAATATCCCTATTCGCACTACTGTTCTACACCACTGTAGACTCAGTTTGCATAGAATTTGAGGTTAGGTCCACTTGGCTTCTTTCTTACGTTTGCATTGAAACTAGCAAACCAATTGGTGGTTTTTATTTCAACGGCTGGTGTGCAAGGGAGTGATTGAATGCATTGGAATATAAAATATCTTGATATGTGCCTGCTTAATAAAATAATGGAGAATCCAAGTTTCATTAGATTTTTGATTACAGTTGAAGTGTATTGCCTTTGTAAGAAATGGAAAAAATATCTAACACAAGGAGTCAATACATTTTTTTACTTAACATGCTGAAGAACCTTGATTTTGTCATTTTTCTTTCTTCGTGAATTCGAAAGCTTTCTGCGAGAGACTCTTGTTTGACACGTACTTCATACAAGTTAGGTTGTTATGAAAAAAAGGTATAGTGTCCTTAGGTTCATGAATTGGTGATTTCACAACATTATTTTACCTTGGTAGTTTTATTATTTAAGAAATATTTTTTGATTTGCACTGAAAATTTACCATAAATTGTGTGGGGGTCAACAGTGGACACTCTGGGACTGCTTCACAAAGGCAAGCATTTATGCCTTTTACAGCTACACTTTACAAGTTTTGATTATTCAGCTACTTTAAAACTTGGGCTGAACCATACAGAACCAGTGATTTAGAGAGCATCCTTAACCAGTTAGAGTGAGGTGAAAGAGAGCAACTATAAATAAAGTTAAACTAACCTGTGCTAGGAATAAATTGGCCTGGATGTTTGCACTTTGTTTTTCTTCGAAGAAGTCTTTGCAGTCACGAGGTAGGTGACTCCTCCTTTTGGTGATAGTGCACATGGGCATCGACTCCATCCTTGGATTGTTTTTTTCCGTCATCGGGTTCGGATGTGTATTGCTGCGCTCCAGTATAGTTTTCGAACCCCTTCAACGCGCAATGCTCTACCCTCGACGGTATTGTCTTTTGATCGCTGTTTCCCATTCGACGCGCATCGTGTACACTGTAAAACCTTGGATTGGGATCTTCGAGGCGGGCCGAACAGACTCTGTTCAAGCTATTTCCCTCGTGTCGTGCTAAGTTTCTACGCACTGACTTACACAAGGTTAGAAACCTGTGCTTATCCCCGGATCACGAAGCAAAATCCTGCGAAGCGTGACTATCATTCCAATCGAAGAAGACCATCTGTGATCGTCAGGTTCGACGCCACGAGATGCAACGTGGCAGCGGCTCCGTAACCGACATCTTCAGCGAAAAGGAAGAACACCGTCCTGCCGCAGAAGCCAAAGAAGAACTAGTCTCCGTGTCCGAAGCCGACTCCGACATGGAGGATGACCTGCACGTCACCCCAGGTCAACGTACCGTGAGTACAGATCCCCATGTACCCACTCATCCAAAAGGTAAGGCGCCGGTGTCATCCTCGACCTCTGGCTCCGGTCGACACCGAGAAAAAGTTTAAGATGCCCCGCCCTCCAGCCCGGCTATAAAACACAAACACAAGCCTTCTGACTTGGGCTGGCCCCAGTCCAGTGCCGAACCAACACCTTCGGCACCGAAACATAAGGAGAAACTTGTGCCACTTCCCAAGTCATCGGCACCAAAGACACCTTAGACATCGAAAACCTTGGAGCCGAAACCCTCTAAAACAAAGGAATCGGAACCGAAATCATCCAAGTCTAAAGCCTGGGAGCCGAAATGCTCGGCACCCAAAAGCTGGGAGCAAGCATCCTCCGCGCTGAAAACTTAGGAGTTGAAACATACCACTCCGAGAACTCTGCAGCCTAAACCGGCCAAAAATAAGCATTCGGATTCCAAACACTCTGCAGCCAAAGAAATTGAGCCCAAATTTTCGACGCCGAAAACCACTCCTAAAGCGAAAGATACTCCTTTCAAAGAACTTCCATCCGAAGACACACCTTTTGGAACTAAAACAAAAAAGACTCCGTATTGATCAAAAAACTGGACACCTTCTGGCTACTCTTCCTAAAAAACTGAAGTTAGACTTTTCAGGAGATTCCCCTATACCTATAAAGGAAAAAAGAGATATGGGTCCTAACCCTTCTCCCCCTTATATACCTCCCTCTCCTATACACATTACACCATCAAATTCATCACCTCCTATGTCACCTGACTCGCAGGATACCAATTTTGGGATGGGGATGGAATGGAGATGACTATCAACATACCCCACAAGATCCAGATGTACCACACAACACGGATCCCTGGGATGATTATAATAAGGATCCAGATCAACCTAATGACCCTGACATGTATCCCTCCAGATCGTCCCCACCTGATAACAATATTGGCTTTGCACAACTTATCAATAGAGCTGTCCAATATCACGGGGTGGAGCTACATTCAGACCCTCTAGAAGAGGATTTCCTTGTAGAGACATTCACACACTCATAAATGTCTACTAGCACTTTGCCCATGTTAAAGGGTATGTTAAAACATACCGACGAGGTATTCAAAGACCCAGTTAGAGCAAGGATACGAACACCTAAGGTGGATAAAAAAAAAACAAGTCTGCTCCTACAGACCCCATATATATCAAAGGTCAGTTACCTTTCGACTCTATTGTGGTATCTAACGCCCGCAAGAGAGCTAACTCTCAAACTACAGTCGACGCCCCTATTCCTGACCAGGAGTCTAAACTTATTGATGCCTCTGGCAAAAGAGTAGCTTCACAGGCCGCTAATTATTGGCGTATTGCCAACGCTCAGGCTCTGTTAGCACGCTATGACAGAGCCTACTATGATGAGTTGGAAAAACTCATGCAACATTTGCCAGAGGAATATAAAACTAAAGCTAATGACTTCATTCAGGAAGGGAAGCTCATCACCAATGCTTCCATAAAATGTGCCCTAGATGCAGCAGACCCAGCTTCTCGTGCTATCAACACTAGCATACTGTTGTGGAGACACACTTGGCTTTGTATTTCTGGATTCAAGCAAGAGGTACAATCCTCAATACTTAATCAACTCTTTGATAAAGAGTATATTTTTGGGCCAACAGTAGATCCTTCATTTGAAAAGATGAAGAAAGACACAAACAGCAAAATCCATGGAAGCCCTACAATTACCTTCCAGCAGGGGTTCCTTTTGTCGCTCCTTTTACAGGGGTGGCTCAAAAACACCTCCTCCTCTTACAACGGGAACAACCAATCTAACTCCTCCAGAGGCTATTTTCGAGGAGGTTACAGAGGAAATATTAACAAAGGAAGAGGCAAAGGTAACTCCACCCGCACTCCCCCTGCCAATAATCAGTGACTTCCCTCCACCACCCTCCAATCATTCCACTCCTGTCGGGGGACGCCTCTCACATTTCCTACTTGTCTGGAATTCAATCACCTCAGATAAGTGGGTAATGCAAATTACCCAAAATGGTTATTGCCTGGAACTTACCACCACTCCACCAGCAATCCTTCCGAGGGAGCGTGCAATGTCACCAGAACATTTCATCCTTTTAAAACAAGAGGTTCTCTCTCTGTTAGACAAACATGCAATAGAACCGGTCCCCTTACGTCATCAAGGGACAGGAGTGTACTCCATATACTATTTAATTCCAAAAAAGGATGGCTCCCTCAGGCCCATACTGGACCTAAGATAGCTAAACCTCTACATTCAGTCTGACCACTTGCACATGATCACCCTTCAACAGGTGCTCCCATTGCTTCAGCAAGGCGACTTTCTTTCCACTCTAGATTTAAAGAACGCCTACTTCCATATTCCCATTCACCCAGCTCACAGGAAATATCTCAGGTTTGTGGTGGACAGACATTACCAATTCAAAGTCCTCCCATTCGGGGTAACTACAGCTCCAAGAGTCTTCACCAAGTGTCTAGCAGTGTTTGCAGCTCTTTTAAGAAGACAACACATTCACGTCTTCACTTACTTGGACGACTGGCTAATAAAAGTCAAGTCACAACACAGCTGCATACACCACACTCACAAAACAGTTCAAGTGCTTCACGACTTGGAATTTACTGTCAACCTCACCAAGTCTCATCTTAAACCCTCCAACAAGCAAGCATACTTAGGAGCCACAGTGGACACTCGCAAAGCTCTAGCGTACCCCAACCCAGTCAGAATACGCAACATGCAAACCCTAACATCACAGTTTCAAATGCTTCACTCACTACCAGCCCGAGTGTTTATGCAGTTGTTCGAAATGATGGCGTCTTGCATTCTAATTGTTCCTTACGCAAGACTCCAAATGCATCCCCTATAGGAATGCTTACCACGTTAGTGGAACCAGGCTCAAGGTCAGTTAACCTATCTGGTGTTGGTGGACGGCCGCACTCCTCGCTCTCTGCAGTGGTGGAATACACAAAACTTTTTCAAAGGGCGGCCATTCATCGACCCGGTTCCACAGATAGTGCTCTCAGCAGACGTATCGTTCACTGGTTGAGGAGCTCATCTTTAAAAACATACCATTCAGGGCATGTGAACTCTACAACAAAAACAAATCCACATAAACTATCTGGAGCTGCTAGCAATTTGTCTAGCATTGAAAGATTTTCAGATACATATAGTAGGCAAAGCTGTCATAGTTCGTACAGACAACATGACAGTAATGTACTACATACAAAAACAGGGGGGGGGGGACACACTCTACAGCTTTCACACCTAGCTCAAAGCATATATGGGAACTACACCCTCAAGTTTTTCTCCCATTTTTACAAATGTGTGGCTACCCACAGATCTATTTGCCACACACCTCAACGCCAAATGCACAACTTCGCGTACAGGTATCCACACCCATTGTCCAAAGGCAATGCACTATGGATCAATTGGTCAGGGATATTTGCTTGCGCTTTTCCACCTCTCCCGCTAATTCCATTAGTGGTTCGGAAGCTCAAACAACATCCCCTCACAATGATCCTAGTTGCTCCCACATGGGCTCGACAACCATGGTTCACAACCCTGTTGGCACTATCAGTAGTTCCTCATCAAAAACTACACCTCTCCCCCAAGCTTCTCACTCAGAACCATGGAGAGATAAGGCATCCAGATCCCAGTCAACTCAACCTTGCAACCTGGCACCTGAAATCATAGAGTTTGGCTTCCTTAATCTCCCACCAGACTGCATGAACGTCATTAGAGAGGCTAGACGCCCTACCACAAGAGCATGCTACGCAGCACAATGGAAACAATTCATAATTTATTGTAATAATCAAATCAATCCACTTGATGCGTCATTTCAAAACATCATTTGCTTTCTGTTACACCTATAGCGGGCTAAATTAGCGTATACATCAATAAGACTGCATCTTGCTGTAATAGCGGCTTATCTACAAAACAGACAACACTTGTCCTTGTTTCGTGTACCCGCTATCAAAGCCTTAATGGAAGGAGTCCAGAGAATCATTCCTCCTAGACTTCCAACTTCTCCTGTGTGGAATCTTAATATAGTCCTTACAAGACTCATGCGCCCACCATTTGAACCACTGCACAAATGTGAACTACAATTTTTGACCTGGAAGGTAGCCTTCCTCATAGCCATCACATCTCTTAGAAGAATTGGTGAGCTCCAGGCAGTAACCATACAAGAACCATTTTTACAAATTCTCCAAAATAAGGTGGTTCTTCGAACTAACCCCAAATTTTTACCTAAAGTCGTTTCTGCCTTTCATCTCAACCATTCTGTTGAATTACCCGTGTTTTTCCCCAACCAGACTCGGTGGCAGAATGGTCTCTCCACACATTAGATGGTAAAAGAGCATTACTTTGTTACATTGAAAGAACTACATCTTTTAGGGAAACCAAACAACTCTTTGTTGCCTTTTCACCACCGCATAAGGGTAATCCTATATCAAAACAAGGCATTGCACGGTGGATAGTTAAATGCATCCAAATATGCTACCTTAAAGCTAAATGCACCGTAACAATTCCCCCTAAAGCGCACTCTACACGCAAGCTAGGGGCTTTTATGGCATTCTTAGGGAACATACCCTTAGATGACATCTGCAAGGCTGCAACATAGTCTACACCACACACATTCACAAAGCACTATTGTGTAGATGTGGCAGCAAAATAACAAGCTAGAGTGGGCCAAGCAGTTTTAAGAACACTATTTCAAACCACTGCAACAGATACAGGTTAGCTACCGCTGAGAAAATAACTGCTGTATAGTCTATGCTAATGCATATCATCGACCGCTCCTATGCCTCGAACAGAAAATGCTACTTATCCAGTATGCATTTGTTCTTGGCATATAAAGCTGTAGATTCATATGCACCCACCCTCCTCCCCGGGTACCTTAACCTGTTACAGTATAATCTTGCTTAGATACACTATACATGGACATCTCTTTCTACTCTTACTAACTCCATTACCCTTACGGCAAAACAATCTAAGGATGGAGTCGATGCCCATGTGAACTATCACCAAAAGGAGGAGTCACCTGCCTCGTGTCTTCAAAGACTTCTTCGGAAAAAAACAACGTGCAAACCTCCGGGTCCAACACCAGATGGCGATCTGTGCTAACGCATATGAATCTACAGCTTTATATGCCAAGAACAGATGCATACTGGGTAAATAGCATTTTCCTTTTTTAAACAATACTATAATGGGTCAAATATGTTGTCGAGGCACATTACATGCTTGTGAAATACTTTGTAATTCTAACTAAGGGAGTTGGCAATCTAGTCATCGCAATACTACGTTTATAATGTTATGAGAAAGTTTCTCGACTAAGAATATTTAAAATGCATGACAAGCCTCCATAATTTTTTTATCATGCTGGTCATCCCTCTGTGGATCCCGTTAATGGCCTACCATTAAAATAAGAAAACCCACTAAACAATTTGCTGCTGCATTGCGTGCACATTGTTTTGCCTAGTGTTAAGCAAGAAATTTAAGTGTTTAAAAAAGAAAGTACTCTTTGACTTGTCAAAGAATTTAGGGAAAATGTGAAAAATATCAAACTCTGTGATAGCGAATGACATATGCAGAATGTGTATTCTTGTTGCTTGACAGCCAGTGTTTCTATCTGAAACCAGCAATGGACCAGCAATAGCGCTCTCAACCAGGATAAGATAGCTCAAACTAAAGCTCCTGGTGTGCAGGTCTCCTCTGGGTCACTGCTTCACATATGTTACTTTCCTCAGCATGGTGGGATGTGTAGAACAAAATGGAGTGCCTGGATGTGCAGCTACAGGGATCTTGTCCTATCTTTTTAAAGTGCGGTCTTCGATTAACTCAACTTTGAAGTTGATTGACTAACGAGTGGTTTACTAAACGATCATCTTCGTCTCTATGCAATTCCTAGTTTTCTGGAACTTTTATGTGAACATTCTTTGCCTCATGTAAAATAAAAGTAGGGAACTATAGGCCCGTCTCGGGATAAAATATCTATTCTTTTATCTCACTTTTTTGAATACCATTATGAAAGGTATAAACCACCTACCATGAGTTTTTAGCATTGGGTATCACACTCTAAAGCTGTTGGGAGTGAACTGATAGACATCTAGCTGCAGATTCCTTAACTTTTGAATTGAATTCTCCCCAGGCACCGGACTGGATCCGTAAATTTTTCAGCAGCACCTCAGCGTGCCGGAGGACGGTGTTGTACGGTTCCCTGATGATGTAGACTCCGGTCATGACGTCTGTGGAGCCATACAAGTCCCCTCTGCCACACAAACATGAGTTTCTTCTTTTCCTTGTTGCAACGCAGATCCGGAGAAGCAGTTCCTCTGGCCGTTTGTATTTTTGGCCTACTTTGATGCCTTTTTGAATTAGGAAACAGTGTGCCTATGCCTACGGGTTTTAAGTAATGCGAGACCTGTACTCGACAGATGTCTGCTACGGCTCCTCATCCCATCTGCATGTGGTACCTAGGAGAGCACCACGCCTCAGAGAAATGCAACCCCAATAAACTGCTGAAGCCTAAGGCCTTGCAGGAAATGCGGATGATGCTGTTGACAGTCTGGCTCTCCTGGTCAAAGTCCAGATGACGTTGGTCTCCTTCCCGCTCTGAGGTTCCTGCCTGGGACGGTTCAAAGAGCCGTCCCTGTAAGGGTCGCTCACATGAGTTGTGAAAATCCCGTTGTAAGGGATCGAAGTCACGGCAGCCGTCAGCTTCACTGTGTTGCGACGTGGCCTCTGCTGGTTCCTACCGTTCTTTACTGGAGGACGTCACTCGAGTCGACCTGTGCGTCCCTCCTTATCCTAGACCCGGGACGACTATGATCCAGATGCAGGCATACTATCATGCTCTTAATGCCTTTTTTGGGTCCACGCCTCCCACTGGAGTGCCTTTGTGCCCCAAGGAGGTAGGGGGAACTCAGACTGGAAAAACACCGGTGGGTTCCCTTTTAGCACTGCTCGAAGACCTCGACTCCATGCCTGGGATAATCATGGGGTCTGTACACAGCCCATTGCGACTTCCAGTTGTGACCCCGGACAAGGTTGTACTGGAGGCGGATATGACGCCAGTCTGCACAGCAGACGCTGCTCATGGTGCATGGCGATATGATGCCCCCCCCTCTAATGTCGATCGGCGCCAGAGACTACGCTTATAGTCTCTGTGGTTCCCCTGCCTTCTCCTTTGTATTCCGAGGACAAAGCTGACTCTGTTGCTATTCCTCCAGCATTGCAAGGTGGCTCAGGTGATGCCGGTGACGTTGACCGCTTGGTAGGTCTTGTTCAGCCTCTTGTGGGAGGTTCTTGGTCTGCATTGGGTGAGCATGGTAGTCTACAACCCTCTCCTAATTCTGATCTGCTTTCTCCACCATGAATGGCGATGGAGGCTAGTGCAGTTTTTTCTGAAGTTATGAAGAGAGCTGCTGATGTCTTGAGATTACAGCTTCCTTCGTTGGCTACCTCATCTGATCCCTTGTTGGATCTGCTTCACCAGGGTGTGACAGGTGTTGAACCCTTACTGCCCTATGGAGAGTCTCTGTATGACCTTCTTCTAGGAACTTGGACGAGGCCAGTGACCGGAGTCTCTTTTGATCGTGCCATTTCCCTCCGCCATCGTCCTGCTCTGGACGACTCGGGTCTGTCTTTCTCGACACCCTACTGCTGAGGGATTTGTTGTGCAATCTGCTACGATTTAGCCTAATCCAGATGTTTCTCCTTTACTTCCACTAATCAGAGAATCTTGGTGGGTGGATCTGTGTGGCCGTAATATCTTTGCTTCGGCTAGTTCAGCCTTGAGGTTGTTAAACACGTCTTGTGTCTTAGGCAGGGCTTTATATGCTCAATGGTACTCTGTCACCCATCACCTTCCTTCCCTTCTTGAAGGGGTCAGGGCTGAATTCTTTCAGCTAGCGCAGGATGGCTGTGAGATGGCAAAGTTTAATATTAAGTCAGCAATGGACACCACAGATTCTGTTGGCAGAGCCATGGCTCGGTCTCTTGCTCTTCGCAGACACGCTTGGTTGCGTGAGTCGAAATTCCCGGATAATGTTCGGTAGAGTTTGAACGATATGACCTTTGACGGTGTTCCTTTATTTGACAGCCATGCAGATTCAGCGATACAACGCCTCATGGCTGGTCACTTATAGAATGGCCTTATCAGGTCTTTTGCTTGTCTTTTATATGGCCTCGGATCTTAAGGTTTAAGGTTTTAAATCCTGCCTCTACTGTTGTTGCACTTTGTGGTGTTAAGTATTCAGCACTACTTTTTTCTTACTTCAGGAGTGTTTAACTCAGGATTTGACTATTTTAATCCCCGGATTTTCTTTGCAGCTGTGTAGATGGTTTGTTCTTTTATTTTACTCTGATGAGGAGCTTGGTCTCAAGAATTCATATCCTTTTTTGGGTATACTTCTTACTCTATGTGGAGTATTGGTTTGCTATTGTATAGCTTTTCAGGTAGTTTTCTCCGAGTACCCTGTCTTGTGTTGGCATCACTCTGCTATACTGCTTAGTCCTTCTTGGACTCCGTTTTAAGCTCTTTTAAGGGCATTTATTGTAAGCTAATAGCCATTCTTTTCCTCTTGTGATACCCTTTTTGGGGTTCTGCTACATTTACACGCCCCTCTGGTTTTTGAGTTGTGCTGGTAAATTCAGAGTTTATGGTGTTTTCTTTGAAATACACAGGTTTAGTGGTTTCCTCCTTCGTGAGAGGGTATAGGTAATTCCTTTGTTCAATTTTAAAACATGGCAGTGTGAACTCTGTGTTTTAAGCTGTCCGATAGGCAATGTTTGAAACCGTGGATGCTGTTTTCAGTCATGTATGCTTGGTAGGAGGTTTTTAGGCTCTATAGGTAGCTCTTCTTGTTCTCCTACAATGTTTTTTGCATATGTTATTTCTGTCTGAAGGTTAGATATTATCTTTGTTCTCGAGGTATGTATCGAATTTTCTCTGTACTTAACAGTCCTTGAGAACTCATGGTTTTTTCTTCAAGAAGTGTCAATATATATATGTATATAGCGTATTTGCACTACAGAACCGCAGACATCGAGTGGGTGCTGATCAATTTTCTTTTTATTAAAGTGCTAATGTACTCCCTGTGAAAGCTGACACACCCTTCGTTAAGGAGCACAGCAGCGGGCAGCAGTTGTGTAAGGAATGAAGGATGTATATAAATATGTATGTGTGTGTGTATATATGTATGTATATAGAGAGAGATATAGAGAGAGATAGAGATATAGATAGAGATATAGATAGAGATATAGATAGAGATAGAGATATAGATAGAGATATAGATAGAGATATAGATAGAGATATAGATAGAGATATAGATAGAGATATAGATAGATATATAGATATATAGGGATATATAGATATAGAGAGATATATGTCCAAAACTTTATACAACTGGCAAAATTGATGAATATCTATATGAGATTCAAATCTGTTTGGTGTCATTTTAGCTTCTTTACAGTGCATTATGTAATCTTCGAGCGGTCATTTTGTTTAAGCAATATTCTTTATACCATGGAGGTAATATTGTTCATCTTTCTTGGTGTATGGATTATGTCTTCAGTTTTTGCGTTGATGTTCATTCATCTTGGTATATTGGGGATGAGTTCTGAGAGTCCTTTTTTGATTTTATCAGGATAGTTCTTTTTCTGATATTTCTTTATTGTCGTGAAGAATGCTGATTACATGGCTTTTGTTTTGCACTTGACACTTTTGGTCAATTAGTTCTCTTTCCCCTTGGGGAATAGAGGATAATGTCTGATAACTGTCAGATGGTTGTTTAGGGGTTTACCCCCTTTTTTCCTCAAGGCCAGATTCTTTCGGGCCTGTAGGGCTGTTTATTATTTATATGTTCTGTGACAGTGATCATGGTTTCTATTAGGAGCCAAGTTCTTGTTCTGCTATTCCTATGTACATTTGGTCATTTGTTAGTTATGACGGGCTGGTTCTCTTTCATAACTTTCCTAGGGTTAGTTTGCAGACACTCCTCCAGGGGGGTATAGCAATGATATTTAATTCAAAAGTTAAGGAATCTGTGTCTAGATTTCTCTATCAGATGTACAATTACTTCCCTTCGGTAACGTAATATATGGTAGATAAGTCTAGTCACAGATTCCTTAACGACCTGCCCATCCTCCCGGCGCTGTGAACTACCTATGACTTAAGGGTTATTCCCTTTTTAGGTCTAGCCTGACCCAGCGCATGCGCTGGTCTGGCGAGACTTATTGAGAGGGCTCCAAAAAGTGCTACCAGGCCAGCCTAGTGCGACAGTGCATGTGCGCGGGCGCTGCGCTTTACTGCGATTACTATCACTTTCGCGGCCGCTTTGATGTTTGATCGCGATCGCGATCACTTTCGCGGCCGCACAGCCGCTTTGCATAGCCAATAGGTCTCGCTTTTGGGACCTTATAAGTATTTAGTTATGCAACTGTTGCATGGCTAAACACTTATAAGGTCCCAAAGGCGAGACCTATTGGCTAAGAAAGTGCTTGTTCAGTACTGGCTTTATATACCGGTGATCACTGTCAACCAATGTTAGAACTCAACAGACCACTTGGTCTTGCCACATAGGTTGTGTTTGGATGTTGCCATACCATCAATCCCAATAGTGAGTGATCGGTAAAGTGGGGAGTATTTTCTTTTTCACACTGGATTAAACACCAGTAAGCAGTTTTGATTAATTTGGTTCTTTCTTTGAAAGTCTTTGTCTAGTACAGAGGTCTTCAAACTTTTGGATGCCGAGACCCCCCCCCCCCCCCCCCCTGTCATCATTTTGAGGCGCAAGGACCCCCTCCTGACAAAAATTTCTAAACCTATAGGCAGGGCTACTGGAATTATGAGGCAGGTGAGGACCAAATTACCCAACAGGCTTGACTAAATTGTGTGGGAAGAAAATATAAATGAGGTTATGTGATGCAACGTATTTTGGGATAGCATTGCTTCATTATTTTGACATTTTTTACACACAGTAACACTGAGGAAAGATTTCACCCAATCAGTACCCGTTTATAACCAAAATACAGCAATTATCATCAGAAAGATTTCTAGTCAACCTTTGTGAAGGGCCTTCCACTCTGCAGGAATATGCGCTGCCACATTAGAAGCTCACTTGGCCCTGGCCGGGAGACGCAGGGGTCCCTTAAAACCCTGGCGGTTTTGTGCAGAGTTAAGCAGTTTACCCATGCAGCTTTCCTCTCACCCCCTCCCTTCCATCCCTCTCTCCTCTCCTAACCCTGGATCCCTCTCTCACTTTGCAGGCCATTTTCTTTCACCCTTTTTTACAACTTCTGAACTCTCCCCATTCAACCTCTCACTTCACCTTTAATCACCTCTTGCCATTCTGTCTTTTCTCTGCCCTCATCTTTAACAGTCTCTCGCATTTATTTCATGGCCTCTCTGGCCCTGTCACCTCCCGTGCCCCTCAGCACTTCTCATTCACCTCGTCTCTCCATTTAAATTTTTGTCTATTTGTATCTTACACCTCTCCAGTCCCCCATTCATCTTTCACATCTCCCCTTTGTTCTAACAGAAGCCCTCCCCTTTGGCTCACACTCACTTCTTGGGTGTCCACACTTCTTTTCGGCAATTCACATTTCTCCTCATCCCTGACATCTTCAGTCAAATTCTCTCACTCCCTTGCTGTCCTCTCTCATCCTCTCATCTCTCCTCACCAAGCATACGGGTCAGACCCGTATGCTACTCTCGGCATGTGCCACTCTGCTTATTGTTCCCTAATTCAAGAAGGCATGAGTTGTCTGTCTTGCTGTTTTGATGCAGGCCGCGCAGTTATGGCACGTGCATCCTCCTTTGCTTCCCTCCACCAAGAATCTATTATCCTTTAGGAAGATATAAAAACCTTTCTCTATGCTCTGTAGGTTATCCCATTTGGCTGGTACTCCTTCTGTGTGTTTCTCATTTGCCTTCAGGCAGCAGATGGTTATTAGCCCCAGGACATCTTTTGGTAACAGTAGTGCACTACAAATGTAAATAATAATAATAGGCAGAAGCAGGGGAGTCACTAGACCAGAACTTCGGAGGGAGGGGGGGGGGCAAACACTCCCAGCCAGGGCTGGTCCTTACACCGGTCGCACCCGGCGCAACAGTCTTTTTTGATGCCCCACCCCCGTTTCCTCCTTCTCCATGAATTCCTTCACTGCCACTCACCAACAATGCACCTCATCTCTCTTTAGCACCTTTCTGACAAATATTTCATTTTTTATATAGCACTACTCATAGTTTACTCACACTTATTTCTGTGATCTGCAAGGTACATATTCTTTGTAGCAGGCACATTAACCCAATGCACTGTGTGGGTGACAAGAGTGTCCATGTGAGTGCATGGTGAGTGATGCAACAGTGTGAGAGTAGGGCAAGAGGAGTGGCTGCAGGGTGAGTGAGGTCGCATATGAATTTACGTGCGGATGCAAGTTCAGAATGGGATGAATGAATGTATGATTACTGATGGGCTTGTTTGAGTGAGTTGCATATTGAGCAGTGAGGGGTACAGGTGTGTGAAGTGTCCCATGAGTGCAGGATGAGTAGTGTACTCGTGTGACTGCAGGGTGAGGTATAGGGTGAACAGCGAAAGTGCATTGTGAGTGCAGAGTGATCACTGTGAGTGCAGGGTGAGCGGGTGAATAGTGTGAGTGCATGGTGATCAGTGTGAGTGCATCGTGATCGCTGTGAGTGCAGGGTGAGCGTGAAAGTGGAGGGCGAGAATGAGGAATGAGTTGTCTGAATGCAGGGTGCATTCCCAGACCCATGAAGTGACTCAGCATGTTATTGACAGCGACGTAGAGTTTAAGATCCAAGTTAAACTATTGCGGCATTAATCGGGGATCGAGGGTGAAGGAAATAAATAGTGTGCTGATCCTTCAACAAACTTACAGTCCTATGGTTAGGGTTGCCAGCAGATTATTTTGATGGCCCAGTCGGTACATAAATAAGCAGTCACCTAAAGCTGTATTTTCAGCACTTATCTGTGCATACTTCGAACAGCACATATAAATAGAGAGCACTTTTAATTGTGTTCTAGGGCTGCCTCAATGATACTGATAATTAAAGAGAACAAAGACAGAAAAGTCACATACCGAATGCATACATAATTTTTTATTTATAAGTCTATTTGGTGTCAAGAGGAGATCTTTACAGGCTCTTTAAACAAAACACGGCAGGCATTTTTCTTTTGGCAACCCTACTTTATATTCCTTTTCATTAAATGCATTCTCACACTACAGCAGTAAATGTAAAATACAAATGTAAGAAATAGGCCGAGTGGGGACCCAGGGGGTACTGGAACCAGGAAAGAAACGAAACCTCTGTAACCAGTTTACAAAGGCATTTAAAAATGCAAATGGTCTTTAAAGACCTGTGAAAAACTCGCTAAGATAAGACTCCAGACACTGCCCACAGCAGCTCGAGTTGCACTGCAGCACCCCGGGCTGAGACACAGGACAGGGGAAGCAAGGGGGACTGAAGCCCTTGGCCCTGGGCAGAAGTGTGACTGGGAAGGCGCGACCCCCTTTGCATCGCTCCACGGCCCCCCTGGGGGTCGCGCCCCACAGTTTGAAGACCCCTGGTCTAGTATCATCACACCTCGTTTCGGCCACTGTCACTGTCATGTAATGGTTTGATTCAACAAACAGCTTTGTTTTGCTTTTACCATGCCATTCATTACCATTGATGAATGATCTGTAAAGTCTAAGGTTTTTTCCTTTGCATGCTGGTTATTCACCAGGGTGCTGGGTTTCAAGTAGCCTTGTGCTTCGTTGATTCTTTTGGGATTTTCTTTAAAATCCATGTCTGGTATTAACATTCCATTTGATGTTTCATCTTTATTAATGTTTCAAAGCTTTTTGGTCTTTTTGTCACTCTGTTTCCACAACTAGTTTCTTTAGTGGCTCTGCATTCTGGCACGGAAGGCTTTACATAAGGAACTGATGTCCGCGTGTCGGAGGGGACTTATATGGCTCCACTGATGTCATGACCAGAGTCAACATCATCATGGAGCCGTACGATGTCGCCTCCCGGCATGCTGATGTACTGCTGAAAGATTTCCGGATCTTGTCTGGCGCCTGGGGAGAATTCAATTAAAAAGTTAAGGAATCTGTGGCTAGACTGTATCTCTACTATATATTACGTTACCGAAGACAAGTAACTTGTACTTCAAGACTTGACCCTTGTTTGCTGTACTTCTGGTTGAGGCGACTTCATTTGCGCAAACTTTGTTTCTGTGAGTAACACAATTTGAGCCCCGTAGGATACTCAATTAGAATTTTTTTTAGAAGTTGGATATTTATTCTGACGCAACAGCTCCTACTGGTAATTTATACATTTCTGCTACTGATTTTTGTGTAGATAGTGATTTTTACTCTGTTTATGAAGAATATACATACCTTTATGAAATGGCTATCCAGTCTGCAGTGGAGTCCCTCAGTGAGAGTACTATGGCAATGCTCTAGTATGTTTACTTCTGGGTAAAACCTTTAACAAGAGTAGATGTTAATAAGTGTCTGCTCTCTGTCTATTCTCATTTGAAGAACGTGGTAAAGCATTCTCTTCAATTCCATCCTAGAGGATCCCATCTTCATGGCTCTCTCACTTATTCAATAAAGTATCTACTTCACTTTCGAATTAGTAGAAATACTATACTCTTTTCTCAATGAGGTTTCATGTGACCAAATCTGCAATTGTCTTAAATTTCTCATTGCGTCTAAGCTCTTATGTTGAGTTGTCTACATTGAAATTCTTAAAGAGTAATCTGACTGTTAGTTTAATTCTACTACATGACAGATCTGCAGCTGACTTGTATGACCAAGTGGTGTAAAGGAACACATGTTGCAACCTGAGCCTTCTCTGTAAGTAATTTAAAGATGTACAGAAGCTGACCAACAAAATGCATAGAGCCAGTGTTTGAAATGGACATTGAACTTCATTGGCAGCAAACAAAGGTCACTTAGTTTCAATCTTAATTATTCTCAGGTCTCTACCTGTCTCTGATGTGCAGAATTTCCCAATGGCGCCAAGATGAAAAATGTGAAATACATTGATCCGGGCATACAGTATTTAATCTCAGTCTAATGTTGTTGAAATAGTGGCTCCAATTTGAGAAACATTTACTTTGAGATTAGCTGTTAAGAACTGCTTTGAGCTACTGCTTACGTGTCCAGGGACATAGTTATTTGTAAATTTTCTGTAGCCCTCGTGAATTTGCCTTGCTTCTATATTATAATGGGGTGACCCATTCACCAATTTGAATGTAGATGGGTACTGTTTAAAGTGAGTGTCCATAGAGCAAATAAGCATTTTTTTTTTCTGTTTGTGATTTTTAAATGAACAACTTGTATTAAGGAATTTATGTGGTGATGAAAAATATGAACGTGAATGTTTTTTGTTTATGAAGACACAAAACGTTTCATTTTCAATTCTCTATTCTGTATTTTCTTTACAGAAAGCTTGACTTAAGTTATGTGTAAACTGAACTTCCACATCTAGTTTGTATAGTGTTAATATAACAATCGAGGGATAAGACTATAAACGATAACTGTGGTCCTTTCAAAGGACTCCTCTTGAAAGTGTTTCTAACTCTAACCATAGTTTCACAGACATCCATGTTGTGTGCCCATCTCACTACCTCTATAAATTACAGAGGCTAGTGGAGTTCTCTTTACAGAGGTATTTGCCAGCAGAGGTGTGCATACAACACGTGTGTATGCTGAATGTCAGTGCAGTGAGGATGAACAAAGGGTTCTGAAAATGTGTTCCGTTTATCACAAACACCATATTTCATACAACGTGAATCTGTGATCACATCAACTTTTAGACAGGAATATAGCTCTGGCTGCCAGATTGGGTATTCCCTTCTATATTTAAGGTGGCAGTAAGGCAGTGGCAGCGTTCATCTTTCTTAGGTGGGTGACCTGTCTTCTCCTGTTCAAATCCACAACATTTGCATTCCACCTGCTCTTCTAAGCTACCCACTTAAGCAAGAGAATTGTAAACTGCAGGCTATATGTTTTTTGTGCAGTGAATGGAGACAAAACAAATATCAATTTCTTAGTGTTTGCATCCCATCTCAAACCCTAGCAGTAAACCTCTGATGGATGAATTAGCCGTTGGTATGCATAATGGTTTTGTACTTACCCAATGCTTTTTCCCGATCTACAACAACTGATTATACTTGTCTTCAGCTATTGGAGCAAAGGGCATGCAGTTCTACAAACAAGTGGAGGGTCACTGGATATAGCAAATAAATAGTGGAGATAAATTGATACGTTAACATTTATATCCCAGTTGTGCCGGTTTACCTAATGGCAAGTATATAGTAATGAAGTATTAGGTTGCATTTGCATTCAACTGTTATGTTTTGTGATTGAAACTTAACTTGATCTGCTAAGAGTGTTAAGTGTATATGATTTAATTTCATTTTGTGAGTTCATATTTTGGCATGGCGAGTCCGAAGTATCAGACGACAGATTCAAAACCTGACTTGCAAAAAAACACTAGAAGATTTGCATGTGGAAAAATATACAGTTTACATGGCCACTTTGTGACCTATTGTCACCGAATTTGTGTAGGATGCTCAAATATGAGTTCTTGTTAATAAGAAAAGGTTGTTGCTTCTACCAGCAGCAATAAAAATTACTATAATGTTTGGATGCATATCCTGCTTATAAGGGGACTTTCTTCATAACAAGCATGGTTTAGGTTGCTTTTGATCTTAAATAGACATTGGAAATTTGCAGCGTATACTTAAATAGAATCAAAAGGTTTCAGCAGGAGGAAACGGAAGACTCAATCTAGGGACACCACAAAATAACCTTGGGAGTCCATATGATGCACAACATCAAGATTTGTGAAGGGTACCACTATAGTGTGATGCATTGCTGGTCATTGCATAAAAGCATAAACTGTGGTCCAACTGTCTTCTAACCACTTTTCATCACTGATCCTTGTTCGTTTTTTATCTTGTGTTAAAAGTGATATCATATCAACAAATGTTATTGTGATGCCCTAACTTAGTTCACTTTTATGTTTTTTTAGGATGAATCTCGCATCCTCCGAGTGAAGGTTGTTTCGGGCATTGATCTTGCAAAGAAAGATGTGTTTGGGGCAAGGTAGGTGATATGCTTTTCTCCCTATTTTTCTTATTGTACAGTCAAAGCAAATCCCACAGACATATAACACACTTATATTTTTTGTGAAATCTTGTAAGCAGAGCTGGATATCTCATGGGCATTGGGCAATACCATTTTTGTTGAGCTCTAGGAAATGTATAATTAGACAGTGTCAGGTTTTCACAAATATTTCTTGCATTGCATTGAGTAAGTCATTATGTTCCATAACCTAGTGACCCTAAAGCTTTTCTGAATATGTCAACTTCTCCCAATTTGCTGTTAGTGCACGATCTGCTGTTACTAGGATATGAGCAATTAATTTGCCTTATGTTGAAGCTTTTAGATTGGTAGTCCTATCAATCTACCATGTTGAGGTGCTTTATCAGGTTTTTCTCTTTAATTGCAATATGCCCAACATCAGGAATTAAAGTAGTAATCTTTTCGAAGCATGGGAGCATGCGCAAAAGGCACATATATTTGGACGTACGCCTTGTTGCATGCTTTATATACTTAAAGCACTTGGCATTCCAACTGCGTGGCACTGCTCCAATTTGGATAATCTTTACAACAACCTAATGGGAGCGACATTGGCTACTCGCATGAACAATCAGACGGCAGAGTGGCCACTGAACATCCTGAATTCATTTGAGTGTACATTAAATAGTTAGCCCGCATTAGAATGCATTTTGCGACAGAACTAAGAAACCCAGCATGTGACGCAAGACGTGTTGCACTTTTCAGGCACTTTAACTAGTTGACATCACATCATCAGTGTTTTGGCGCTACTGCTGCTACCGCTGAGTATGCACAAGCCTTGTTTCACTCTTCTAGAATTGATCTTCTAAGCTTGTGACGTTGTGCTACTACAGAACTTTCATTGCAATGGCACAACGAAAACTGACGTTCACTGGCAGGCATAATTAGTTGACCTTAGTCTCTTCAGTCCTCTTGGACATTTTGTACATGCTAGAAGAGATATGATCAAACATTACTTGCAAAACTAATTTTGACTTGGTGAATGACCTATTTATTTTTGTTTTTATCCCTTATTTTTTGCTTTAATCACTTTCTTTGCTTTTGTTTTTAGTATACTACTCTTATCATGTAAGGTGTTCGTTAACTGCACTATGATTAATAAACTGCACTATGATTAATAAACTGACCTCGCTAACTTAACAGCTCTGTTAACGCCAGCAGCCCACTTGGCAATAACAGGGACAAACCAGTAGGACTCAAAATATGCTAGGCCAATAATGAGTAATGTGTTAGGAAAAGTCATGACTTCAGTGCACAGCAAAATGAGTGAAGAATGCCAGCGATTTTAAGCTGCAAGTAAATGTCACAGTTGAGTCCTGAAGACAAAGTCCATCACTTGGCTCTACTTTTTTTAAATACTTTTTTTTATATAATCAATTCGCCGTTGAATTACAGTTGACCATAATAGCCTTGTACAGTGGAAGGGAATGTGCCTATGATGGAAGGGAAATCTAGGTCAAAGAAAGCATGATGTACCATTCAGGAGCATTTAAATTGTATTCGTTCTACGTTTTCATACCGTCCAGTGACAGCAGCACCGGAGAGATCTGCTGTCTGTGATCATTATGGAAAACCTGACAAGCGCTGCATTTTGAAGGCTTTGGGAAGATGTTTTTTACAGGTCAAACTAGGTGCTATTCACATAGTCCGAGGAAGATAGTTTGATCGCCATCCGCGAATTGCTAACAATCTCATAAGAAATATTTTGTGCTACTATATTTTTTTCCGTATAAAAAAAAAAATCTGAATTCTTTTTTGGCACACAACCTTTAATATCACAGGACAACAGTTTTAAATGACCGATGGTTATATTTAACATCGTAAATGTTGGATTTCAAAGACCAATGCACAGCTCACTTTTGCTATATACGAAACTTATTATCCATATATTTCCAATATTGTTTTTAACATTTTATGATTATTCCTTCTTTTATAAATCTTTTCATAAATATCTATTTTCCAAACTTTTCTGTAATTATTATCCTACATCTAGTCTTGAAATGGTTTTCCTGTATCTCATTAGAACTCTTTTGGCCTCAACTTAAACCTTTGCTATAAAACTTCACTTCTGTGTCAAGTCACATGGATCAATTTGTTTCATAAACACGAATTTGCTAATATGAATGTCCAAACTTGCAATCAAGGCAACGCTCTTGGCCATTTCGGCCAAACTATCTTTCAGTCATAAAGTATATGGTTCGGAGTTTCGTGTTTTTTTATTTTTTGTTAGGAGTTGAGCTAGTGTATTTTATATTTGGAGATGTCTACACAGCTGCTCCGAGTCAAGATCATTTTTAAGGCGTTACCCAGGGTAATGGTAGACATGGTCTCCGATAAAGTTGGCATTTTAATGTTGCTTTGGCACGATCGTTGGATATGCCTTTAGCTATTTAGGTAGAGGTAGGTATTATAACAAGCAGTGGGAAAGCCAATAGCATTGTCCTTGGCAAGCTGGTGCAGTATATTTTATTGTAACCCTACACCACAAAAGAAAAGAAAATATACGGTCACCTAAATGTGGCTGACTTATGTTTGAAATAAAATGTTGAGGATTTTGCCTTCTACTAGGTTCATCATTTGGTTAATTTTAATTTCCTGATCTTGGAAAGCCTCGCTGAGTTTCTGGGCGGCAGAGCCGACCTTTTCACATCCTGATTGACTAGTTCTGCTAGAGCCATGATTATCTATCCTTCCTCTCACATATAGTCTTATCAGAAAAACTCTCTGATAGCACAGGGAGCTATTCGGCACTTTACGAATACTTCAAATGAAATGAGTATCTGACTATACACAGATATATTTTTGTATATAACTTTGTGTGGGCCTTTGAGTTAGGCCTGAGGTCATTGAAAACTAAGCATATCATTACCAAACGACGTTATCAGGTTGTTTCAAAAAGGATATTTAAGTTTTCTTTGTGAAAGGAGAGGTTTGTCATGATGTTATAAAGCACTCCATAAGTTCAAAACTGATAAAATGTGTGCCTGCCTAAAATACATCCAGAAGCAAGTACACATGGATGGGATCCTTAATCAGGAAAAATGAATCCCAAGTTCTTGCAGGCACTGACAACATTAGGATGTAACGGAATTTGTTACTCCGTGTAAAGAACACATTTCTAAGCAAGTGAACCAAGCAAGCAGAAATGTTCTGAGCTCTGAATG
The DNA here is from genome assembly GCF_964204655.1 of Triturus cristatus. Taxonomy (NCBI): domain Eukaryota; kingdom Metazoa; phylum Chordata; class Amphibia; order Caudata; family Salamandridae; genus Triturus; species Triturus cristatus. The sequence continues at coordinate 226,988,322 of NC_140581.1, forward strand.
CCTTCTACTCACTTCTTCCAACAAGACTTGCCCTTAAGATCTGTGCCTTGCGCTTGTAAATCTATTCCTCCCAATCAAAGCCCAACCATCCCTCGGTGTCTTTTGGAAGCAATTAACTCATCTTTGTCTATTCCTGGGTTAATTTGCTTTATTGATCATGACCTCCTCTGGCTTAGGATAATACAGAAAGTGGCTGTTGAAAAGGGGGCAGCAATACAGCATGCTGTCAATAGTCCACTGATTACGTAGACTTCTCATAGAGAATTGTTATAAATGGGGATCTCTAGTTGGCAATTGTTTGTCCAAGTAGGGACCTTTCTTTCTAGTCGGGGTAAGGGGAAGGATACACTTAAAAAAAAATAAAACCTGCTCAACACCTTGGTAGCATGGCACGAGCAAACAGGCTTATCTCAGAGGCAGTGTGTAAAGCATTTTTGCACACTTCCGGTAATACAGTGAAACACTACAAATGGACATCACACCAGTTTAGAAAAAAAGTAATCTTTATCTAAACCAAACAAGACTAAAACACAAAAATCCACTATACAGTTATCAAAATATGACTTTTGAAAGGTAGGAATAGTTCTGTTAATAGAAAATGGTGGATGCAACACTTTCTACACAAAGTACCTTAGATGCATCAAAACCACAAGCCAAAAGGATCGCAGAGAAGGTGCTGCGTCGGTTCCTTACACACTGGGAAGGTGATGCGTCGGTTTCTTGCCCCCGGGGGAGGTGATGCGTTGGTTCCTTACTGCTGCGCAGGGGAGGTGATGCGTTGGTTCCTTACCGGAGAGTAGGTGACGCGTCCGTTTCTTACTGGGGGTGTAGGTGATGCGTCAGTTTCTTTCTGCATCCCCCAGCGATGCTACAAACCTGGCACCCTGATGCAAAGCGTGATGATCCAGGACAATGCGATGCATGAATATCTTCGATGCGCTGTGATGATTCCAGCCACTTCCCCCGATGCATCGGTTCATACACAGCAGGGCCTGCTTTACAGTCTGTGCGGTCATCTTGGACGTCAGATTGGTGCACAGGACTCGTCGCACGGCAGACACTTAAGCCACAGGCAGGCGCTGTGTCTATCTTCGACTGCGGGGATGCATAGGAAATTCTCCTCGCACCACAGCGATGCGTCGGAACCAGGCAATGCGTCGCTTTTCACAGTTCTTTAGTCTTTTGCAGTTCCCAGAAAGAACCTCCAGAGGCCCAAAACACTGTCCGGCACCTCTTGGCTGGTCATAACTCCCAGCAAGGGAGTTCAGAGGGACTGGGGTTTAAGTCTTTGTGTCCATGAGACTTCAGAACAGGAGGCAAGCGCCACTTCAAGCCCTTGAAGAGCTTCCTCAAGCAGGGGACAAAGCACATAGCAAAGTCATTGTCCTTACCGTGGCAGAAACAGCCACTTAAGGCAAACCCCAGACAGCACACAGCAAAGGGGTAGTACTTCTCCTCAGTTTCCCCAGCTCTTCTCCTGGGCAAAGGTTCCTTTAGAATCCTAGAAGTAATCTAGCCGTCCTTGCACATGACATCTGAAATCCCTCTGGTGCGGGTACCAGAGTGATTTCTTTCCCCCCAAACAGCCTCGGGAGCTGGGGAAGAGCTTCCCCTGCTCGCAAAGCTGTGTAGTTGGTTTCCCTGAAATGACTATCAGTGCGCACGTCACGCTGACTTAATTTTAGTGAAACCGAAACTGAAATGAGCCAATTGTCTCATTTCAGTGTCACTTTCTTGGTGCTCAGGGAGCTATCTCAGCCCCCTGAGCACGTAGAAAGTCAGGAGAGGTATCGTTGGAAAGGGGAGAATCTTCCCTTTTTAGTGGTATCCCTACCTATTGGATCCCTGCTTGGGGATCGCCCCTCAATTTAGCTGAAAAAATCACTTTTCTCCAAAGGCTTAGCCTGGAGGGAAAAGGCCTAGCAGTGAAAGGGTTAAAATCTAAAATGAAGCCATTGCTATTGAACCTTTGGTTAACTCCTATTATACCATATTGAGAAAATGTTTTTCTGATAGATATTCAAAAGGTGAGGAATCTGCGGTTAGAAATATTACCTGGGCATCAGAATGGATCCGGAAAGTCTTTAGCACCAGCAGCTCTCTCACTCTGCTCTGCTCTGGAACTGACGATGAGAGACAGATAGAAATGCCACCCAAGTGTGCCGACGTCTGTTCCTTTATTTCTGTGCCACCAGATGCGGATCCAAAGCTACCACTCATCTCTTCGAGGCCTTTCCTACAAAACTGTAATTTTATAAAACCCAGTGTGCAAGGGAAAATGTCACCTCCCAAGTCTGCAGGATTCAAACCTTGTAGGGATTGTCTCAAGTAATTATCTGTGACAGATGCTGTCAGGTTTGCTTGGGTGCAGAACACGACTCCAAGGACTGCAGCAACAGGAATCATGAGACTACGCTATACGTCGCCAAGCACCGAAAGCCTCCATACCCTAACCGATAGAAGGAAACTTCCCACGCTTGAAGTCATTCCCTGTGTGCGATCATTGTCGCAGTCTAAGTCATTAGGCAAAAACATAAGCAGTCCAAGCAGGACTCTGCCCCTTCCCGTCCCTTTTGAACTCCAGCGAAGGCACGAGGGCATCAACATCCCTCTGTCTTGCTCCTGAAATTGATCTCCTTTGCAGAAGATTCTGACCCTCTTCGTGAGGCAACCCAAATTTCCAGGTCCACCTGCAGCGTTGCAGCAAATTGTTTCTTGAGGCCTTGCTGCGTCACTTTGGCATGATACCGGCTCCCTGTGGTGCACATTCAGACCCTAAGGAACTGTGAGTGTATCTACCTCAGGCCCCGCTTATAGGTTATAGGCTATGCATCCGTTTTGATGCAAACTCTAATACTGGTACCTAAACCCACTCAAGATTCTGGAGCATTAATGCTGTTGACACAGGACCATGAAGCACAACCTATTGTGCTTTCCGAGTTGGTGCAGTTCGACCAAGGCCGCACCCTGATCCACATTTTAGAACAGGTTCTGCTAAATACACAGATTATGATGGGAATGAATTTGCCCAACCATACACTGACAACAGTTGGGGCGAGTATCGTGCCAGACACTGGGCTAGTATCGCTCCCTGGCCCTGCCATGGAAGAATGTGACTTTTTACCATAGTTATGCGGTGGGCTGCCAAGGTTCTCAACCTCCAGTTACCCATTAGGTAGGTGAAGGCTAATGTCCTCACTAAAGTGCTTCATCATGGGCAAACAAATACCTCCATTCAGTGAGGCCCTCACAGACATACTGTTTGGGGCTTGGGCAAAACCCTGTTCTAAACCTCTGGTATAAAGACAGATAGCACAGTCCATTACCCAGACCCGGTGATCGAGATTTTGTTGACTCAGCATCCCATGCCTGAGAACCTAGTCAAGCAAGCTTAACCCTAATGCATTCCCTACCATACCATTGGACAGGTAATCTAAACGCATCAAAACCTTTGAGGAGTGCATGTTTTTGTGGACTATTTCAGCACTACATTTTGTTAATTCTAGCTGCCTCTTAGAGATTTATGACCATGCCTTTTGGGACTTGGTCACGCCGGTCTTGCTTGGTTTCCCTAACAGCTTGCATCCCACCTTTATGTAAGCTATTCAAGATGATCGCAGTGTGACAGTTTACTATCTGCTCTGGTCTGGACACCACAGATCACCTAGGCAGGACAACTCCACCAGTGTAAGGGGGCGTGGTCTGGTGTGCGGCAAGATGGCAGCACAGTAGTGCAGCTCTGCCGGCCGCTGCTATTATCCTTTGAAAAATCCTGCTTTGCTGTGGCCCTTCGCGCGCCCGGAGTTGAGGAAACGATGATCTGCACCTAGAACTGTCGTGTGCTTTGCTCTTCGCTGGAAGACGCTACCCCACCGTTCCGATTTGCGACGTACTCGGCAGTCGCATAGAAGATGGCAGCGGACTGGGGACGGATGTGGCGATAGCGACGAGACGAGCCCTGTTGTGGACCTGGTGTGCCGTGGGACCCGCCTTTCACTCTCCTGTGGGTGCCAGGAGACCTCCGGTGGTTGTGGCCAAGACTGGATAGCTGATCCGCTGCGGTGCGCAAGTGAGCGCCAAGAGGTACAGGGGCTGACTGCTGCTTCCTGATCTGACATCTGGGGGTGAGTTGCACGCAAGCGGCCGGCTTGCGGTGACGCGTTGGGCCACGCATTGATGAACGACCGCCGGCGCTCGGCAAGAGTGCATTCCGGAGACTGACTCGGCTGGGCAGTGCGGTGGAAAGATGGCGCGGCCATCCCCGGGGCATTTGATCGACTCGCTCCCTCCCCTGCTCCTGAAGTGCGCCTCGGGGCTCAGTGGTTGGGATGTGGAGTGTTTGAGGCCTCGTGGTGCGGCCTGGTGCAGTCACCATTGCCTGCAGAACATTAGCTGGTTCCTATCCTTATTGTATGAACTCCTCAGGGTTTTGTTGACCCCAGACTCGCCACAAACAGCACGGTGCACGTTAACAGCCCTGGATGCCACTGATGAGATGTATTTGCGCCATTAGCGGCCGTGGAGAGTGAGGCTGCGAGCTGTCTGGCCGGCAGGTTGGTGTAAATGGTGCTCCTGAGTGAGGACAGTCTTCATGTGAGGGCCGGGTTGTGAGGAACTGATGTGAGGCCCAGCTACGGGTTCACCATTGTCAGAGATGATCGTGTAAGTGAGCAGAGTCCTTTCAATTTTGGACCACCCTACACCTGCACTTACATACAGAACAGACAAACACTGCGGCGCTTCCGGTTTAGGGGTTTGGCAGTGAAACGTGTTGCTGCAGCGACTTGTGCTTGGTGAATTGGCGGTGTTGTACACTAGCTGGATCTGAATTTTTGTCTTTACTTGGTGGATCTTCTGTCTCGGTGGGCTGCTACACCTAGCACAATGGGGAAGCCCGACAAAAATCAGCCTCGATTAAACTTTGATTCGCGCAAGTCTGGCAAATCAGTGCAAACTGCAGCATCGGACTCGGAATTGGACACAACGGAGCAGGCCCCCACGGCCTTAGAGAAGACCCTGGCGGCGATTCAGACCAGCTTGCAGTCCATAGACGGTAAGATTGAGGCGCTTAACGGCCGCATGAACACTATATCAGCCAAATTAGAATAGCAGGGGGTCCGACTGGGAGCAGCTGAACAAAGGACTTCGGATACTGAAGACGGTTTACAGCAAGTGGCTGCTAAAACGACGGACATCGAAAAGATATTGGCGCTTATTAAAGACCAGAACGAAGATATTGAAGCGCGTTCGCGGTGCAATAATGTACGCATACTGGGACTGACGGAGTCCACAAATGTGGGGCGCCTAGAGGATTACATCAAAGCTCTATTTTGGGAAATATGTGGACCGGACACTCTTTCAAATATGCTGGTGGTGGAGCGCGCTCACAGATCTCTGGCGGCGCGTTCGCTTCCGGGCGCTCCGCCCCGGCCCATTATTGCACGTCTTCTAAATTTTAGAGACAGAGACACAGTACTGCGTGTGGCCCGCCAGAAAGGGAAGATACAGTACCAAGGGAATGAGCTTTCGTTCTATCCGGACTTTACAGCCTCGGTTCAAGCTGCAAGAAAAGAGTTCCAGGGTGTAAAGAATGTGTTGCTACAGGAACAGGTGCCTTATGCCATGTTGTATTCCGCACGCCTGCGAATTGGTGTGGATAAGACTGCGAAAATCTTCAATAATCTGAAACTGGCTATGGACTATGCGAAGACTCTGAGGCGCAAGAACCAGGCACCAGGCCACACCTCAGACATTGACTAGTAACACTGTATATTTGTGCTATGCTTTTGCACTTGTTTTTGATTACAGTTATGGGGAGTGGAATCGGCTGATTGTTTACTCCCTGTAAATTAGTTGAACCCGAGCTGCACAACACTGCTAAGTAGATTGTGGAGCTGTTGGCATTGTGTAAGTGCATATGTGTATTGTCTAAAGCAAATGGTCGCATTCGGAAGATTATCTTTTGATATGTACGCATTGGGAAATGCTGATGTCGGTCTCACTATAGTATGTTATGCATTATTGGGCAGAAGATTATAATGATGACTCAGATCAGTGTTGCGGGGAGGGGAATATTTGGCTGTTGTGGGAATTGGTATGGAGTTACGGTTTATATGTCCTATCCGGGTGCGTGGGGGGGGGGGGTCTAGCAGTGGCTGTACAGCCGGTGGCGGCCCGCTCCCTCTAGCAAGGGAGTGAGATGCGCGTAACTACATTCCCCCTCTATGGGTATACCCTTTCCTAAATCGGGAGACCGAAGTTTTTTGTTGGGTGGGGAAGTTATTGTAGGGACTGTCTTTGGCGGATTGGGGTTGCCATAGTGGGCGGGGGGTGGGAGAGGGTTATTGCATCAGATTGGGGTTGTTGTTATCTTGAACGAAATGGAAACAGACACCGATCATAATAGGCTTTTGCGGTGTTTGAAAATAACAGTGCTTGTGTACAGAATCACGCAATGTATCCGAAGTAATGGGTGAGCGGTACAACTGTATAACATGGAATATTCGGGGGCTAAATACTCCTAAAAAAGTCAGGCAGGTATTGGCATATTTAGATAGACACAAGATTCGTATTGCCCTACTGCAAGAAACGCATTTATCCAAGCAGAGAGAGAACAGTATTGCACGCAAGTGGGCAGGGCACAGGGCAGCATCTTCATTTTCTTCATATGCCAGGTGTGTCCTTATTTTGATAAAGAAAGGCATACCATTTTCCCCAACGCGGACACAGACTGACAGTGAAGGCCGTTGGGCACTAATGCGGGGCAAGTTGGGTAATACACTGATTAAACACACATAAATGTATACGGCCCAGTGGTAGATGAGCCACATACCTTTGTACAGTCTCTGGGAGTGCTCCGAACGTAGCCAGATGCTGCAACACTGTGGGGAGGCGACTTCAATACACACCTTGATCCGTGCCTGGATAAGTCCAACCCTCACGGAGCGCGTACGATCAAAATTGCGCAGTGTGTGTGTGATGCTATGGCAGAAATGGGCTTGGTCGATGCCTGGCGACTACGCAGTGCAACAGTTAAAACGGGTACACATGTAACGCTGGTGCATCACAGCTGGTCCAGGTTAGACTATTGGCTATTGAATGAAGAAGCTAATGGATGGGTAACAAAGGTGTATAATCTACCTCGCACGCTCTCAGATCATAACCCTATAATGCTCGAAGTCCAAATACCGACTAACACGCACTTTCCTTTCATCTGGAGATTTAGAGCAGAGGCATTACTAGATCCTCTCTATGAAGACACAATTAGACAGGCAATCAAGCAATATTTCGAGTTGAATGAGGGGACAGTAGACAGCCTGGCTATCTTGTGGGAGGCATTCAAGGTCACAATTCGTGGCGTTTGTATAAGCACCACTTCGGGGATCTTGAGGGATCTCAGGGGTCAGTTGACGAAGCTTGAAACACAGCTGAGTTCCCACGAAACGCAATATAGCACAGACCCGGCGACTACTCCTCTTGATAGACTCCACGCTTTATTAAAAGAATATGATGAGTTGACAGACACAGAGATAAGATACAAGTCGTGGCGACATGTGGCCAGAGCTTATGGTGAGGCTGGACGCCCCGGTAGAAAGCATGCCGAGACGCTGCGATTTCGAGATCACCATCATCATATTCATAAGATAGTGGATGGAAATGGGGAGGAGCATTGTCAATCCCGTGACATCGTGGAACAGTTTAGAATATTTTACGGCGAGCTATATGCCTCTCGAGGCACATGCGATGAAGCTGGTCTGTCTGAATACTTGGAGGAAGTCGCTTGTGTGTGGCTTACGGACGGCCATCGTGAATATCTAGGCCAGCCTATAGGTGAGTCTGATATTAAGGAAGTCATTAAATCCCTGCCCAATAACAAGGCCCCTGATGGGCTCACTTCAGAATTGTATAAACCATATGTGGATATTATCACCCCGTATCTATTAGAGGTATATGCGGAAGCTCATGAATCAGGGATATTACCGCCTTCTCTCCGACAGGCGCTTATTATCACTTTTCTAAAAAAGGATAAAGATCCAACACTGTACGAATCATATCGCCCCTTATCATTAATAAACCTTGATGCTAAAATATTGGCAAAAATATTGGCCACTAGACTGCAACCGCTGCTTCCGCTCATGGTGTTACCGGATCGATCTGTTTTTTTGCTGGGACGCTCCACTTCCAATAACCTCCGCACGATATTTGCCATGTATCATATTTTAAATCCCATCTCCAAGCTGCGGTGGTCATGCTTGATGCCGCAAAGACCTTCGATTCCATCGAATGGGAATATATGTTCCATATTCTCAGGAGAATGGGTCTTCCCAATGTTTTTTTACGCTGGTTGCAACTTCTATATACTGACACATCGGCGAGAGTGAGAGTGGGTGGCCTCACTTCAGATCCTCTTCGAGTTGACAGAGGCACTGGACAGGGATGCCCGCTGTCGCCTCTACTGTTTGCTCTCATGCTTGAGCCGCTCGCCTGAATCCTCCGTCAGCGCCATAGACAGACAGCACTTAATTTCAATCAGAGACCGGTTGGGATTTCTATGTGCGCAGACGATATGGTCCTTTTTAGGTCTCGCCTAGCTATTGCGTAGCAATCACTATGCGAGACTCTAGTAAGGGGCTCCCAAAAGTGCTCCCAAAAGTGGATTGCATGGCGAGCACGCGCACAATCACGTGCATCGTGCCGCCATGCAATCCACTTTTGGGGAAGCGCTCCAGCCCACTGGCGCGTGCACTGGCGACGGGCGTGCGGTTACGCGCACAATGACGAGCAGAGGCGCCATATGGCTTTCCTCTCTCGTCATGGTGCGCGCACATCGCACACCACTCGCCAGCCAGCCTGCTTTCACTTTTGCGCCTCAGTCTTATTTATTATACCTAATGTTGTTAAATGTATACGTAGATGTAAATAAGAAAGTAAGTAAACAGCGGTGTTTTGAAGACAAAATGAGTAAGAAACTCAAAGAATTTGTACACAAAAAATGACATTCAGTTTGGCTAACTCTGTACATGCAGCTTAATCTCTATATCAGGGTGTGAGTACGAAAAAACGACGCAGACAGATCGCTAGAAAGTTTATGATTTCTAATTTATATTAATTGTAATGTCCCACTAGTGTAATTTTTTTTATCTTTTTGGTGCTTTGTTGGTTTCTGTCAAAGTCTAAAGTAACAAAGAATGGAATTTACTAAATTAGGTGATTTTATGCATTACCAAGTTTTATATAAATATTAGAAACATCAGTGGTTAAAAGTAGGTGGCCAAAGAACACCTGCTTTGTAAATGTCACAAGTACTCCAAGATGGCACTGGTGAACAGTAAGATACACGTAACATGTTGCATTTTTATCCCATGGCTTAGTTTAGAAAGGCTTGAAAAATGTTTTTTTTTCCAGCCAAGAATGAATATGTTCACTGAAAACAGGTATCTGTATACTGTAGCATTTTTGATTATCTGTATTCTGTGATAAAATAGGAAAATGTGCTAATTTGTTTAACCAGGGGTGCAGTTCTAGGGAAGATCGTTTTGTATTTAAATTTCTATTCGGTGTACACTCTCTGGAGGAGGGCAGGGGTGTGGTACCCCTTGTGTGAATTGCTGAATGACTTTATTGGTCCCCTAAAATTAAACAGTATTTTGCTCATTAAAGGGGCATACAGTGTAAAGAAAACAAGCATTTGCAATGCATTAGGTCTTGCATTTACGCTAGTTTGAGCTATTAACATTGTAAATAAAAATGCCTTTTTTTGTTTGTTTTCGTTTTTTAAAACGTAAGTAAAAGGCATTGTCATTTATAATGCCAATAGCTCAAACTTGCGTAAATGCGAGACCTATTGCATTGCAAATGCTTGTTATATGGGAGCCGCAGACCAACCTCTCCCCAGTGCTAAGGGAGTGCATTTGGTTTGGCTTTTTTTTTTTCTGGACTAACGATCAAATGGGAAAAATCAGTGATTATCCCATTAACATTATGCACGTGCCCCCCCCCCCCCTTCCCCCCTCTCCCTCTTAGAATATCCTTTGATTTGGACGGCCAAACCTATCAAATACTTGGGTGTCTGGGTGCATCGTGATCCAGAGATGGTCATAAAAGAGAACTATGGTAGAGCACTGCATCATTTGGAAGAGCAGGTGGAAAAGTGGATACATCTCCCTTTATCTTTGGCAGATCGGGTTGAGGTGGTTAAAGTGGTAGTTTTGCCTCTTTTTTTGTATTTGTTCTGTAACATTCCAATTAGGCTGACTAGACATTTCTTTTCCAAGGTCAAAACACAACTTTTAAAACTGCTGTGGGGAGGAAAGCAGGTGAGAATTAGTTGGGCCACATTGACGCTTCCGTATACCAGAGGTGGATTTGGGGCACCCGATCTATATCTTTATTATTTATGTGCACGGGCTCAATATGCCTACTATTGGTTCAGCGGTACAAAAGAGGATGGTGATGGACGGAGCATCAGAACCAATCAAACACTCGCACCCAGTCAACAGATCTGGGTTTGATCCAACACCGTTTTTTAGCCCACTCTGCCACCCCAGTTCAGACATGGCCATATGCAAATGAGTCTGACCCTGTGCCTCATGGGAACAGTCCAGCACCAACTGTCCATCAACTGTTGTGTTAGCATTTGTCACACCGAGTGGGAAGGGTATGCCCAGACGTGGGTCCCGTGCTTTCCATGCTACTGGAATCAAGCTATCCTGGCTGAAGAGGGGTGAAACCCCGAAACCGGTCCTAGGATGCTGGTTTCCAGTCCAGGGAGGACCTGGCTTGGCAGTTCGGGCTGGACCGTTCCCATGAGGCACAGGGTCAAGACTAATTTGCATATGGCTGGGTTCAAACTGGAACGGCATGGTGAGTAAAAAAAGTATGGATTTAGGCCCAGATCTCTGTACTGGGGTGAATGTATGACATTGTTCTGCATTCTGTCCATCAACTGTTGTGTTACTATTGGTTCAGGCCACATGTTTTCACCCCGCATGTAGTGGTGGAGGACGGGGACGCATATCCCATACCACTGTCGGGAATACTTACTCATATCCACAGGGGCACACCGCAACAAGAGAATAATCCAATAGATGTGACGGTGGGTGCGTGGCAGGCAATGGGTCGAATAGCTGGAAAGCCTCCTCTATATGCACCGGCTTTGCCACTGGCTGGGCACGCAGCGTTGTCCGTCATGCGGGAGACTGGTCCAGTTAGGGCGTTAAAAGATGTGGAAATAACGCACATGCAAGATTTGTACTCTGTGGGCACATGCACGTTAGACACTGAGTTAGATTTCATCACTAATCCCACGCTGCTATTTATATACACCACACATCGCCTAAGGCGCGCTTTAAAATGTCACTACCCGACGTTCCCGGCAGAACCAGCGACTCTCCTTTCTCTGCAGTTGCTGCTAGTGGCTTCCACAAAGAAGAAATTAATCACTAAGCTTTATAAATCAATTCAGGAGGAAGCGCTGAGGGGGGCGGATCATATCCTAGAGTGTTGGAATGCACCGTTAATGGAAACCCCATTAACGGTGAAGGACTGGGAACAAATATGCTTCTTGACTGGGACACTTTTGCCTAACGGTAATTTACTAATCCTTCATCTGAAATTTCTTCATCAAGTATACCATACTCCCCTTAAATTGTATAAAATGGGGCTCCGTGAGTCGGCGCGGTGTAAAAGGTGTGGACACGGAGACGCAGACTTCTGTCACCTTGCATGGAACTGCGCTGCGGTGTTTACATACTGGAAAGAAATTCTCAGTCATATACATAAGACGACAGGTGCAGAGATGCAGTGTACACCAGTCACATGTTTGCTTTGCTATTTACCACACTTGAAAGGCGAGATAGGCAGATATGTGCGTATTGCTCTGTTGTTGGCCAAAAGGCGTGTTGCTATGTCTTGGGAGGGTCGGCCGAGCCCTCAGATAAAGGATTGGATTACAGACTTAATATACTGCAAAGAAACTGTTGCACTCTATGCAGAGGAGCTGCCTACTACATCTAGGCCTAAAGATATCTGGGAGCCACTTAGGCAATACTTGCTAACGTACACCACTACTGATGTAACTGCCCCTTAAACTGTATAATATTTGCTATTTTGATTACTGTACGTGTAAAGCTCAGATACAAGCTTGTGTTCAGACCGAAAGGGGATGTTCAATTCTGTACTGAAAAGCACATACCTCAGGTATACTCCTTTCACTTGGGAATGTTTTATTGTGCTTGCCTCAGGTGCCCTGCGAGGCAACATCTGTGATGTTTTTCATTGTCTCAGTTTGAAACTCAATAAAGAGATTAAAAAAAAAAAAAAAGTCCACCAGTGTGGCTCGCATGGATAAGGTGCATGGGCTTTACCTGTGATATCCAATCCACGTTAGTGGATATGCCTTTCGATGGCTCTTGCCTCTTGGATGAGAAATGTGCCTTGTCCCTTGAGCAGCTTAAAGAACTGTAGAGCTATGGCGCCCACCTTGCCTGGTTAGTCACACAATTTCACCCCATCTGTGACTATGGTATGGGTTTCCAATTTCACCAACAGGTGCAGTCTGCCCACCAACCCCACAAAGCTATTCATGGGAGAGGCGGCGGTGTCCACAGATCATTTGGACAGCAGGGGGGGAAGTGTGAGGTTGTCTTCCACCCTTACAGCTGCTCCACTGCCTCTTTAGTGTCTCTTTTGAGACACAATCACCCAATTGGAAGCAGAATCTGACATTTTCCGCCTGGGTGTCAGGTGGTAACTTTTAACAACTGGGTACTACATATTATTCAGCTGGGCTTTGCCCTGTCATTTCTTGTCTCCCTGCTGCACCTTCCACCATCCTTCGAACGACTGAGGGACGACCATCTGTTCCACTTGTATCAGGTAGTGCTGACCTTTCATACCAAGGACCCAAAGAGAGGGTGCCTACATCAAAAGTAGGCTTTTGGTTGTTACTCCTGCTACTTTCTGGTGCCGAGGAAGGATGGAGACCTTCATCCCAGTTCAGATCTTCGCCATCTCACTACCTTCCTGCAGAAGGCCAAGTTCAAAATTGTCACCCTGTCCCAGCTTTTGTCTGCCCTCGATCTAGAGACTGGGTGGTTACGTCGGACCTGCAGGGCACTTATTTCCACATTCCGATCCTGGAAGCCTATGAGTGTATTCTGTGGTTCATGGGTAGTTTAGGAGTATTTTCACCTTGCTATGCTCTCCTTTGGCCTTACAATTCCCTCTCAGATATTCACAAAAGTGATTGCAGTGAATAGAACACATCCACAGAGGTCAGGGGTTCCAAGCACTCCCCCCTTGCCAACTGACTGCTAAAGGCGGGCTCGCCTCAGGCAGTCATTAACCATCTCCAGATGATGGCAAACCTTCTAAGAACGTTAACGTTCACTATCATCATGCCAAAGTCACCCCAAACCACAGAGTTCAGGACACCGGATATGTACCTGATACTCCAGCTTCTGCTCTTGTTGTCAGTGAGGATTACTCTGATGATGCTGGAACTGATTGCATTGTGCTGGTCAAGGACGCAAGTTGGCATATGAGTACTTTGCAATGGGATCTGAAGTCCCAGTGGGCTCAGCATCAGGGGACCTCTCCGGTCATGTCCAGATTTTGGAAGAGTGCAAAAGACATGCAGTGGTGGTTGCTTGAACTTGATTGGCTCATCAGCCGACTCTTCTTCCACTCCGAGCCAACTGTGGTAACTGATGCATCACTTCTGGGCTGAGTGAGCCACTTGGGGAAGATGGAGAGCAGAAGCATCTGATCTCTGCCCGAGGCCTGACTTCATATCAACCTCCTATATCAACCTCCTAAAGCTGCCGGCCATCCACTCGACTTTGAAAACCCTCCTAACATCAAACAAAAGAAGGCTGGTGTAGGTCCTTACCGACAACACCACCACCATGTTGTATTGCAACACAGTGTGTGGGTAGGGTTTTGTGCCCTGTGCCAGAAGACACTACTTCTTAGAAAGTGCCTGGAACACCAGGGAATATTCCTGGTTGTGCTCCATCTGGCGGTATCTCTAAATGCAAAGGTGAATGAACTCGGCCACCGATGCCTAGTGGATCACAAATGTCACTTGCACCCGAAGGTGCAAGGACTCTTCTGCAAAAGGTGAGAACCTTGGTTTTTGCCACTGCTGAAAACATGCAATATATGCAGTTTTACTTGCTGTAATTGGAAAAGTGCATCTCCCCCAGACTTGTTCTGTATAGAGTGGAACTTGGGACTCCTGTATACCTTCCTGCAGAGACCTCTCCTACCCTAAGTTCTGTAGATCAGGGACGACCATGCCCAAGTCATCCTTGTGGCACACGATTGAGCAAATAGTGTGGTATCCAGAACTCCTGGGCATTAGTATCTGTCCTTCAATCAGGCTGCTACTTTAGGAGGACCTTCTGTCACAGCAACAGGGCATGGTTCTGCACCCGAGCCTGGGCAGTCTCCACCTGTATGCTTGGAGATTGAGTGTTGGTGCACTTGACTGCATTTGACCTCCCTCCAGAGGTCTGTCATCTTGACAGCCAGGTGTTCCTCCACCTCATCAGTATACGCCTGCCATTGAGATAAGTTAGTAACTTGGTGTGCAACTCGACGGATTGACCCACTTTCCGAAGTATTGCTTTATGTGTTGCCCTAGCAGAGCTTGCTTTGGGCACAGTTAAAGGATACTTGTCAGCTCTTTCGGCTTTCCTGCAGTGGCCGGATTAGCCCTCTTTGTTTAAATCACCCATTGTGGTGCGCTTTTTTGAAAGGTTTGCAACATATGTTTCAAACTTCTCTTCTCGTTATGCCTCAGTGGGACCTCAACATGGTTCTCACATTCTTAAAATTTACACCCTTTAAACCTCTATATGGCTGTACATTGCGGCTTTGTGGAGCAGATTAATTAATAACCTGCTGGTGCAGGGATCACAACTTCACCACGGGTTCTTATCAAGTAAGGAGGAATCGACAGGAGAGCAAAGTCAAACCATGGATAGTTTATTCAATCATTCATGAATGGGTTTCCATCCAACAAGTACCATCAAGATACCCAAGGATAAAACGCACTGAACAATGGTTACATGGGTTTATATAGGGAAAATCACAGACTAGGAACGCCCAGAGGTAAATAGAGCTTTGGGAAGAACACACAAATGAGACCATTGGTAAGAATCAACAACCTTGGTGCCTTGTGTAACTGTCGCGTCTTGAAACTGCATAACAATATAGGTTTATCTGAACCAACTTTGTCTAAGGCTTTATCGTTGTTTAAAATACACACAAAACCCACAGTGTAGACATCAGCTGTTCATTTGTGCTGACTTTGCATGTTCACGCAGCCTACAATGTCTCAACTTAGATTCGTGAACTAATGTTTATGCAAGTGTGGTGTCAAGGATAGAGTCAGGCTGAAAATAGGTCAAAGGTGAGCATGAATGAAGCACAGCTAAATTAGGAAACGAGAGATTCAGATTTTCAGGTTTCACAGTCCTTCCTCTTCAGCTGTGCTGAATACATTCTAGAAGTACATATATTAATAGTGTACATTAATATTCATTAGTTCATGAATTTCGGTGTGCATAATCATTTCTCTATTTAATTCATGAACATTGACTGGGGAAGGTTTAATTCTATTACAAATGGCTGTACATATTGTGGGGGCACATTGAATGCAGCAACAAGTGAAAAAGGTGGCGCCTATGATTGCTATTCCCATTAATAATTTCCAACCCCAAGTGGAGATAAGTCCCTGTAACCAGTCAAACCAGGACCATGTTCCTTGGTCTTGATGCATTTCTGCAGCTATTTTGCGTAATTTAGAAATGGCGTCTTAGACAGAAGGGGCGTGGTCAGGAATGAACACACAACAGCTACTCCCTATGATGCGGCATGCTCCACCACTACATCGAGCACCATTCTGTTTTGAAGAGTTACAATTCTTGTAATCTGGAGTTCTTCAGTAATGTTTCCTAGAGCTATTCCTGTCTGATTAGTTACTGCTTCTACTACTCGGGTTAGGCGTCTTATCTTTCTAATGTTTAGGGCTGCACCAACGAAGAAAGAGTCCTAAATTAAAATCTACATATTGCTGCAAGCCTGTATCAGTCCGATCTACTTCATCACTATTTATGGTCCGTTTGAACCTATTTAAAGAGATGTCATTAAATAATTTCAAGTATTTGTGATGAGAGGCAGGTGCTAAAAACACAGGTGGAAGTAAGAAAGACACGAAACAGATGCCAGACCAACCAATTGGCAATTGATAGTATACCTTGTTTCCACAGATAAAGTAGGTATTATGTGAGGACAAAAAACTACTGTTATTTTCTCCAGTAATGTTTAGTACTGTTGTACAGTCACTTTTTCCCACAGGAATACGGCCAATACTGCTCACACAAAGTTCTGCTTGGGCTCTAGTTACAGCGATAATAGGAGGTCCATTACCCTTCACTGTTCGGGTGTTGGGGAAAACATATCTGGTGGAGGAATTCCCTCTGCGATATACCCCCATTTCCCATACAGTTCCTTTGGCTTGAGGGATCTCCTTCTTCAACGGGGTAACACACTCTGTTCAGTTTTGAATTGAGTCCTCCTACACCATAGTCAGTAATGTTAGCAATATCAGAGGCCCACAACAGTGCGAACGAGGCTCTGCAGGAGCCATTATGTGAAAATGGCAAGGGAATGAAAGGCGCTCCTCCCTTTTTCTGGTGAGCCGGCATCATTCCGCACACCAAACAGTTGGTGGTGTTCGTAGCATTGTGAGTATGATGCAACATCTGTATGAAAGTGTTGTTGAGGTAGGACATGCGGTGCTTTTGTTCGTGATAGGGAAGGGTATAGTACACATGTTCTGTGGGGACAGGAGTAGTAGCAGGCAATAGGGTTCGGGCCGGAATCACTTTCTCCATTGTCCAAAAAACTGCTGCCAAGATTATCAAGAGAATGATCAAAGTCAACATACACAGTCTTGTCTTTGTTTTGCAACTGCAACTTGGATCCCAGTCTCTGCATGTCTCCTTCTCGGTATCGATACACCACAGGTCGGAGAGAGATCCAGGCAACACTGAACACGTATCACCACCCCCTCTGAACCTAGTTCAGCCGATTCTGTGATCCCAAAGTGTCACAGCCAAAACGTTCCACTAATTGAAATCGGCCCACCGGTATCTCTATCTGCTCCTTCCCTTCCTTGGTCGTAAATCGTACCTTGATGCCGACGGCACAGTTTGATCTGGGAACAGGGTGTCTTCGTTCAGAGGAGCAACGCCTTTCTGAGTCTGCAAGATGTCCCTTAGATCACTTCTGTTTTCTGGCTGGAGAACAGTTGCTGCAATTCGTTTGCAGTGGAATCCATGTATCCAGTGACGTCTGTTGGTGACACGGACAGCAGTTTGGGTTGCCAGCAGCACTTTCTCGATGTTCTTCCAACGAGGTTCCAGATTCTTAGAACGCTGGAAGTTCTTGAGGAGCACGAAATCACCGGGTTGGAGACCATGAGCCGAACCCTCTGATTTGTCTGGAATAGCTTCAAGCACCTGCTGATAAATCAGAAACAATTTTTTGGTCAAGTTTCTAAGAAAGTCACTCAAAACAGGGTACTGTATTTCTTTAATCATATTTGGTTTTGGGGGTCCCCATACATTCATGGGTCTACCAAAGACTATCTCGTAGGGAGAAAGTCCAATCTTACTGTGTTGGATGGAACGAACAGATGGCAAAGCAAGTGGCAAAGCATCTGGCCATTTAAGGCCCGTTGTTGCTGCCTGGGGATAATTAGCAGCATGAAACTTCTGTTTTACCCCCAAACCCTTCATTAGGTTTTCAATTATCTGGCCAGTGAAGTGGGGGCCATTGTCGCTCCATAAAAATCTACAAACCCCAAAATGGGGCAAGAACTCTTTTAATAGAACTTTAGCTGTTGTCAAGGCTGTGTTATCTTTGGTGGGATACGTTTCCACCCACTAACTGAAGGAGCAAACCACAACTAGTACGTATTTTAAATTGTTGCAGCGTTTTAGTTGAATATAATCCATTTGGAGTGCTTCAAAGGGAACCTGAGGTGGAGAAAATCCACCAGTAGGGGTTGATACTCCGTTCCCAGGATTGTGCTGTAAGAAGATTATGCAATGTTTAATCAAATGCTCAGCCGTTTTCCGGATGAGTGGACTATCCCAGACTGGATTCAATTGGGAAATGATGTTTTTGGCACTAACGTGAGCAGGTCAATGAGCCATAGTCACAAAAGGCAATACATATGCACAGGGTAATTTCCATTTTAACATGTCTTTTGACCTCCAACATCACTCATCATCTAATTCTCCTTCTTTTTGCCATTCTGCCCTTTCCTGTTCAGTGGCTGACTGCTGTATGTCCTTAATCTCTGTATACATGTTATCCCATCTTTCAGCTTGGGATCGTAGTACATACATCTTACTTGCGGGTGCACTTGCGGTTTCTCATGCAACTTCGTCAACAAAAGCATTTCCTTGTCCCACTCTGTCTGTAACTTTCTTGTGGGCACTACATTTGATAATGGCTATACTCTTTGGCAATGTCAAAGCAATAAGAAGACTGTTTACCAATTCACCATGTTGTATTTTAGAGCCATGGGTGGTTAGGAATCCCCGTTCCTTCCAAAGCTTGCCAAAATTGTGTGCCACACCAAATGCATATTGACTGTCTGTATAAATATTCACTCTTAATCCTTCACTAAGTTCACAAGCCCTCAAAAGCGCAATGAGTTCAGCTGCTTGGGAATATTTTTGTGGGATACGGGCTGTCTCTACCACAGTCTGTAAAGCGGTAATGGCATAGTATGCAGAGGTGGTGCCATCAGGTAATCTTAAACAAGAGCCATCCACCCATAGTTCTCCCTCAGGGTCTAACAAAGGTATATCCTTTAGATCTATTATTTCCTTAGTCTGTTCTTCTGTTAGGAAAATGCAATCATGCAAATCATGCGCCTGTTCAGCTGGCAAAGGTAGCAATGTAGCTGGGTTCAATGTTAAACATCTCTTGAGTGTGATGTGAGGTGCCAAAAGTGTAGTTTCGTAGCATGCAAGTCTAGCGCTAGTCAAATGCTGGGTTTTAGTCTGATTCAGGAGTGCATCTACCGAATGGGGTACCATAACCACAAGCTTGTTGCTCAACACTATCCCCTCAGACTGGCGTATAGAAATCGCTGTGGCAGCAACCGCTCTGAGACAACCTGGGAGTCCTCTGGCCACTGGGTCTAATAGAGCTGAAAAATAAGCACAGGGACGATGCTTATTACCATATGGTTGTGCCAAAACTGACAATGCACATCCTTCTCTCTCGTGTACATATAGTATGAAAGGTTTTGCATAATCTGGAGTGCCTAACACTGGAGCAGAACAAAGGGATCCACAGAGCTGCTGATATGCTTCCTGACATTCACATGTCCATGGTAGAGGAGAGGGAGTGTCTTTTGGTAACAAGGGACAAAAGAGGTTTGATAATAAGGGAGAAATTTGGAATCCACTGTCTACATTAGGAAGTAATACCAATAAGTGCCCTGACTTCTTTTTGGGTACTTGGAATAGGAATTTTTAGGATAGTTTGAATCCTGTCTATAGTCAGCGTGCGACCTTCCTTAGACAAGAGGTGACCTAAATAAGTGACCTCAGATTGATAATATTGTAACTTATTCTTAGAGAGCTTATGTCCCTTGACAGCAAGATGATGCAATAGAGAGCGTGGCTTCTTTACAATGCTCAACTGTGTCTGCGGCTAGCAAAATGTCATCCACATATTGCACCAGTGTTACTCCTGGTGGCAAAAGAAGTTCATCCAACTGTCGCTTAAGTGCTTGACTGTAAATGCTAGGGCTTTCTGTATAGCCTTGTGGAGCCCTACAAAATCTGAATGAGCGGCCCCATAATGAAAATCCAAAAAGATATCGGCTCTCTTGATGTATAGGAATAAAGAAGAAGGCATTCTTAAGGTATAGACAGAGAAGACAGTAGCTGTAGATGGAATTAATGTCAACAAAGTTGTAATATCTGAGATAACAGGATATTGAGGGATAACTATTTTATTGACTTCTCTCAAGTCAATCCCAAATCTGTAAATCTTATCCCCTGTTCCATCGCCCCGTTTTAGAATGGGGAGAATGGGGCTATTGCATACATTAGAGGAAACTTCCTCAACAACTCCTGTATATATCATATCAATGATAGACATCAATGCATCTTCACCTTCTTTTGATATTTTATATTGCGGGACCCTTGGTAAGGAAGCATCCTCCCGAACCTGTATATGTACTGGGGAAATATCCATTCTTCCCACATCTGTATCAGTAGTAGCCCAAACACTTGAAGGGACAGAATCAAAGTCCGGACATAAAGAAAAATTATATTGTTTAGGTAATGCCTTTTCCCCAAAAATGACACGTTCCCCAGATGGGGAACAATGTATAGTAGCATGGAAATATTTCAAAAGATCAAGTCCTATCAGATTATCTGGAGCATGTGGGGGAAGTAAAAAGGGGGCTGTAGGTATAAAATTCTCAACCTGCAAAGGTAGTTTTTGGGACACAGGGCTAGGAGTTGGTGTTCCATCAACCCCTATCGATGTGATCACTTGGCCAGACAAGGGTGTCCCAGGGACCAGTTTCTGAGATCGCACTACGTGTTGCCCATGTATCCACAAACAATTTCTGATCCTGCCCAAGTATGGTGGCTGTTATATAGGGCCCTGACTGATCTACAGGTATCTCAACTGGTTCTCTTTGTCCTACGCTGTCCTAGGCAAAATGTGTTCCCACAGTTTCCTCTGATTCCCAATCCTCCATAGAATATTGATTATTTCGCTGATCAAAATAATTTCCTGACCTATTGCTCTCTGGAGCTTGAACCTGCTGTGACTGTTGTCGGGTAGCTGAAGTACCTCGATTACTAGTCACTTGTCCCCTTCCTCTCCCACCAGCAGCTAAAACAGGGCATTCAGAACGCCAATGACCCTTCTCTTTGCAATAAGCACATTGATCCAGTCTCAGTGGAGTTTGTCTAAGCGGTGGCCCTACTGGAGGCATGTGTCTATAATTCGGACAAGGGGTCCATAGGCCTGAACCATCATCACCTTGGTTTTCAATTCTTTTAATTGTCCTTCTTTTCGTTCTTGCTCAGTGGTAACCTGATTCTGATAATACTGAGCCATATCTAATATAGCTTTTGGAGTCACTGAAGCCCATGTGCTTTCAGAGTTCTTTAAGCAAACTGATCTCAGGAAGCAAATTTCCCACAAATCGATCTACAAATAAATGTGCACCTGTAGGTGTAGCTGTATCTTGTCCACTAAAATTATGGAACACTTCCTCAAAGCGGGTAAAGAAATCAGGGACGGCCTCTCCCTGTTTTTGTTTACAAGCAGTAAGGAGTGTCCAATCTATTGTTCTGGCTGGCACTATCGTTTTTATGTAAGTATGTATGTTACCAGGTAGATCCAGTATAAGCTGACTAGATTTCTGACAAGGTTTCCTATCCCTATCATCTGCTAAGATGGCAGTCCAATCTCCTCCCAAATCAACAGCATGATCCTGTTTCCGGGTAAGTCGCCACATATCAGGTGGAAGGATCCTACCAAAAAACATATCAATATCTGCTAAGGTCATAATACAAGAATCAATGGCTGCCTGTACATCTTCATAAAATCCCCTAGGATTTTTCCATATATCAGGTAAAGAGGCTTTTAAAGTGAGTACATCCGTCCTTTTCCAGGGCGTATATCTCCAATTGTACAAAAAATGGGCTCTAGCATTAGCACTATTTGGGTCATCATAGTCTGCATTCCCTCTTCCAGGAATGAACTGTGGCGCAGCTTCCCTCATAGGTCTTATTCGGGGAGAGGAAGAGAGCTCATTACGGTATCCAATTATCGTTGCTATGGCAGTGTTAATTCCTTTTACAGGGAAGTCCCCTGTCTGACACTGTCTATTAATTGCTCTAACATCATCTGGGCCATTTCGCCCTGTAGTCATCTCCCATTGAACCATAAGTTGATGAGAAAGCTTACTCATAAGACAAAGAAGCTCACCCTCAGAGAAATTCTGAATCTGATCTATCATTTCTTCTACTTCTATTTCTAGATCACTTAACCAATTTAATACCATCAACCTTACTGCATCCTGACAAAACTGAGGTACAGTAGAGCGAAGAACTCGAGGGGTCAGAACAGATGCAGAAAGTACAGAATCATTAGACATTTGAAGTGCAGTGGCCTAAGGTGGAGGCGCAGAGGCGTGGGGTGGGGGTGCAGTGGCCTGGGTTGGAGGGGGTAAAGAATGTACAGATACTGGTTGGAAAATAGGGAGCTGCACAACCGCGGGCAAAGGAGGGGGAACCGGGACTACAAGGGGAGCAATATTTAGGGGTCCAGGGGGAAGAGGTGTTAAGGGTACATATTGGGGCGGGGGTCGTTCTATTAACAATCAATCAATATCTGAGTCCACATCTTCTTGGTGGACCTCTACTGCTACTGTTAGTCTAACTATATATTCTTTAGATATTAATAATCTATGCTCTCTATCTAAACATTCCTTTTTCTCCTGAACTTTCTTATCCTTTAATTCCTTATACTTCTGATACTCTGTCTTCCTTTCCTGTTTCCTTTGTACCTTCTCTGCTTTGCGCTGCCGCTCCTTCACTTCTTTCCTCCACATACGCAAACTGTCAAAAACAGCTGCCTAACTTTCTTTACAAACAATTGCGGGGGAGGAGCCTAGCGCGCAACCAAGATGGCCGCGTAGGCTTGTGGCTCCCGAGGGCCTCCGCAACCTCTCACGTCTATCCTGTCATAATCCTGATTTTTTCGACGGGCTTTTGTTTATGATCTTGCGCTAAGGTGCCACTCGTTTTCCGAATCGAAATTGGCCTCCGGGAACCGGTTTTTTGGCGATCTGAAGTTTGCGGCCTTCTCTGGCCTTGGTCCCGGACTCGGGTGGGTGAGGTGAACAACAGCGGCATGCCAGGCTGGGCCTGCCCCGGACCCCGCACTTTCACTTTCGGTTTCGAGTTGGTCTACTGACACTGATGAGGAGACATTGGGAGAGCTGCGCCGAGTACGGAGTGCAAAGCCTAGTCTTGACCTGTAAACGGGCCTACTTCAGCTAGCGGCCCGGATCTCCTAGCCTTCCTCCGGGTGCTGGAGGGTGCTGACCTTGCTGATCGCTGACGATGACGACAAGAGTGGATGGCGACAAACTGAAACCCAAATCTACCCGGAGGGGAGCCTATTCCCAGGCCAACAATATGGACCGCTATGCGCAGCCATAGGGATCCCCTAGTGGATCACGTAAATCGCCTGAGCCGCCCAAGGAGGCCTCGGGCGCATCACCCGAATTGACTCTGCTGGATGTCATGGGGGCCATTGAGGAGATGAAGGTGACTGTGAACCAACAACTGGATACTCTGGCCAACAAATTGGACTCTGTGCTGATTGATGTCACCTTGGTCAGAGCGGACCTGTTGAAAACCAATGACCGGGTCGACTCGTTGGCCCAAGCGTCGTCGAGCCTAACGGTTGATGTGGCCGCTTTGCAGACGACGGTGCGGAGGTTACAGCTCACTAGTGACCTGACTGAGCGTCGCCTCGAAGACTCTGAAGGCAGGGCCAGGCGGAACAACGTCCGCATTATCGGCGTGCCCGAACGATCGGAGGAGTCTGCTGTGGATCTCTTTGTGGAGGATCTAGTGGTGACTCATCTAGCACCCAAAGGGCTGAGCAAGTTCTTCGCTGTTGAACGGGCCCACAGGGTTCCAGGGGGTGCGCCTAAGGTGGGGGCCCCCCCGCGGCCGATCATTGCCCGACTTTTTAATTTTCGGGATAGAGACGCTATCCTGCAGGCGTCGAGGGTGGCTGGGCCATTACGATTTGAGAACTCTAATGTTAGCTTTTACCCAGACTTCACGCAAGCGGTTCAAAAGCAACGGATGGGTTTCTCGGCCATCAAACGGCGCTTGAGAGACATGGACTTCAAGTATGCGATGCTATTCCCGGCTAGGCTGCGGGTCGAGCTAGATGGTCGCTCACACTTCTTCGACCGGCCGGAGGCGGTGGGAGTGTGGCTGGATGCCCTGCCCAGGAGTCGGGAGCCGGAGGGTCGGATGACGGAGAGCGGAGAGGGTCTGACGGAGTAGGAATGGAACAGTGATTTTGGCGCTGGACTGCACTGGTAACGTTTTGCACCTGTGGCTGCACTGGACTCCAGTTTGTGACACTTTGCCCCGTGGTGTTTGGAGGTTGCGGGGGGCTTGCTGGGGCCCTTTCCTCCTTCTGGGGGTTCTTTTTTGTCCTTTCTGTAGTGAACTTTATATTGGGGCGACAGGCACACTGCAGGTTGGGGGGCTGTTCGGGCTCACGCAGGGGTGCAGGGAGGGGGGAGTTTTGTTGGGGTTGATGGGGTGGGGTTGGGGGTTGTTTGTTTGTTTCACAAGGCGGGGTACTATTTCATGTTGTGCTACTATGATTGTGCTCCCCGGGAGAGGGATGTTTTGTGTTGGGAGGGATGGGGGGTAGGGGGCTGAAACTTCTTTCCTGGAATGTGAATGGGCTGGGGGACAGGATAAAGCGGGGGGTAGTC
This sequence comes from Triturus cristatus, assembly GCF_964204655.1. NCBI lineage: Eukaryota > Metazoa > Chordata > Amphibia > Caudata > Salamandridae > Triturus > Triturus cristatus. The sequence goes on from NC_140581.1 coordinate 227,012,917, forward strand.
CTGCAGTTCTTGAAACGTATTTCGCCTGACATTGTGTTCCTGCAGGAAACGCACCTCATAGGGAACTCTTTCCATGCCATGAACAGACGAGGGTATCGCCTTCTGGCCCATTCTGGTTTCACCTCTGGCTCGAGGGGAGTGGGCATTTTAGTCAGGACCTCTCTCCCGTTGGTGGTGGATGAGGTGCTCCACGACGACAGAGGGTGCTACACTGCGCTGGTGGGGAGGTGGGAGGGTAGGTTGATTACGCTGGTTACGGTCTATGTACCGCCGGGCCTGCAGACGGCCACCTATGCCGATTTAGGACGCCTGCTGCTTGGGCTTCCCGGGGGGGTGTTGGTCCTGGGGGGGGGACTTTAACGCTGTGGTTTCCGGAGTTGAGGATCGATACCCCCCTAGGGACCTCCCTCGGGCCCAGAACTGGCTGGGGGGCTTTCTGGATACCCTGGGACTGATAGATTGCTGGCGGTTGAAACACCCTGGACAGGCGCAGTATACCTTCCATTCCGGGGCCCATGGTAGTCTTTCGAGGCTTGACTATATGCTAGTGCCTGCGGCCCAAGCTGGGATGATCGGGGAGGTGCGACATTTGGCACGCTGTATATCAGATCACTCCCCCCTCTTGTTACACCTAGATATCGCCCTGGGGGCGGAGGGGAGGGTGGCGCCGATCAACCCCTGGTACCTACGAAACCCCATGATTCGTGCAGACCTGGTTAAGTCTCTGGAACACTACTTTAATGACAACGTGGGGTCGGTGTCTTCCGCCATCTCCCTTTGGGAGGCCTTTAAGACGGTGCTCCGGGGCCAGGCCCTATCTCTCATTTCCTACACCAAAAAATGCGCTACGCAGGAGGTTGTTCGGCTAGAAGATGAGATCACTGAGTTGGAGAGTGATTTGGAGCAAGGTGTTACGGATGATAGATTGCATGTGTTGGAGCTTAAGCAGGCCGACTATAAGGCGCTGGTTACTGAATCTGCTAGGAGTATGAGCAGGGAGCAACAGGGGCGTTTGTATGATATGGGTGATAAGGCCGGGAAGTTGATTGCTTGGCTGGATAAGAAGGAGAGAGCGAGTCGAGTGGTACCGGAGGTTGAGAGGGTGGACGGTGTGTGTGTGACGGACCCCGGTGATATAGTTGATTGCTTCGCGGAGTATTTTCACGGGGTCTACTCTCCGGTCTCAGAGCGCTCGGAGGAGGACTCCCGACTGCTGCTTCGAGACATCGCTCTGCCTTCCCTATCTGATGAGGATAAAGTATTGATGGATGCGGCCCTGTCGCCAGATGAGATTGCTTTGGCCATTCGCTCTATTGCCTCGGGTAAGGCCATGGGTCCCAACGGACTTCCCATCGAATTATACAAGTTGCGCCCAGATGTGATTGCGCCTTATCTCCGAGACATGTTCCTTGAGGCTAAGGCGGCGGGCTCCCTCCCCCCTGACCAACGTCTTGCTACTATTGTGGTTATCCATAAGGAGGGGAAGCCGCGGGATCGGTGTGCTTCTTACAGGCCCATCTCCTTGTTAAACGCGGAGCCCAAAATCCTCGCCAAGGTACTGGCCAATCGTCTGATCCGGGTTGTGGGCGACCTGATTCATCAGGATCAATCCGGCTTTATACCCCACCGCAATACCGCTTTGAACCTGCGGCGATTGCATGGCGTCCTTGCTCGCGCTCCATTCATTCGTGAGCCGGCCATTTTGGCGTCCTTGGACGCTACCATGGCGTTTGATACCTTGGAATGGCCGTACATCTGGGCAGCATTGGCGAAGTTTGGTTTTGGCCCGGGTTTTATCGGTTGGGTGAAATTGCTTTATGTCCACTGGCACAGGTGGTGGTCAACGGACATGTGTCGGCTCCCTTTGTTTTGGGTAGGGGCACCCGACAGGGATGTCCACTGTCGCCTCTTCTTTTTGCGCTTTGTCTGGAGCCCCTTGCGGAGTGGTTGCGGTGGGAACCCTCGATGCGTGGCCTTAGATGGACGCCTGAATACGAGGATCGGGTCTCCCTATACGCGGACGATATCCTTTTGTATCTTGCATCACCGCGCAAATCGCTCATTGTGTTGGTGGATGTTTTGAGCTCCTTTGGTCGCAATTCCGGATTGGTCATCAACTGGGCTAAGTCCTGTGTATACGTTCTTTCCGGGGAGGCCCCCCCCCTTCCGCGGGGGTGCCCTATCCAGATTGCGCCGTCGGGATTTACGTATTTGGGAATTTTTATAACACTGGACCCGGTGGCCCGCTACGAACGAAATCTTCTCCCCCCCCCTTCAGCGCCTAAGGGCGGATGTGGCGGGTTGGCGGCGGTTGCCGCTCTCGCCACTTGGCCGGGCAGCACTGTTCAAAATGATGTCGCTGCCACTCTTTTTGTACGCCCTGCAGAACACCATGGACGTAGTGCCGGCCCGTTACTTTCGGGAGGTGGAGTGTCTCCAGCGTCGATTGTTTTGGGATGGGCGGCCGCGGATTGCTCTTGCCAAACTAACTCTACCGTGGTATGATGGGGGGGTCGCCCTCCCTGACATTAAGCGATATTACTGGGCCTCCCAGTTGGCTGCCGTCAATCACGGGATGTATGGCCCTGCTTTGAACCCGGCTTTTGAGATGGACAAATTGCTATTGCCGGGCGGAGACTATAATCGAGCGCTATACTCGGGGTCCCTTGATGCGCGGTTGACGGGCCCGACGTGGGTCGCGGTACAGGTGTGGCATGCAGCAAATGCGGCGATGGGGTGGAGGGATCGTTTGACTCGGGCTACGCCATTGTATGCGTCCCAGCGTTTGGGTTATCTGTATACTACGAAAGGCTTTGATAAGTGGGATACGATTGGTATCAGCACGGTAGGGGACCTCTGGACGAAAGGGAAATTTAAGACGTTCGACATGCTGAAAACTGAATACCAGTTGAATGATAGGGAATACTATCGGTATGCTCAGGTCCATCATGCCTTGTGTTCAGTATTTTCGGACGTGGCGGCTATTCCGGCGCATTCCCCGTTGGAGGACAGGATATTGGACGGCTATTTGCCGGATAGCACCATTTCGCTGATTTATAAGAAGCTTATTAATGATCGGATGGGTTTGCTGGCTTCATTGCGGGAGACATGGATTGCCGACGGCTTAGAACTGGACGACGAGGATTGGGTGTCGGCGGTGGCCTCCCCGAAAGAGGTGGCTATCCCAGCCCGGTTGCGGTTCGTCCAACTTAAAATACTCCATAGAGTGTACGTCACGGGGCCTGCTCTGATGCGTATGGGGTATTCGGTGGATGGTTTGTGTAAGCGAGGCTGTGGACTCCTGGGGAGTTTCCTCCATATCCTGTGGGAGTGTCCGGAGGTTACTCGGTTTTGGTGCAGAGTGCATGCGGTGTTAGAAGAAGTCACGCATGTTGCCTTGTTGCCGGAGGCACGAAGATGTTTGCTGAATGTCTGGGAGCCGACTGATTACAATATGACGCAGACGCAATGGGTGACTCTGGGCTATATGGTAGCGAAGCGTGACATTGCACAATTGTGGGGCTCCCAGAGGCCACCCACGGTCTCCGAGTGGAAAGAACACATGGACTGGTGTATGTTCAGAGAGAAAACGGTGTATGTGGCGAGAGGCAAGCCTGGGAAGTGGATTAAGGTGTGGGGTCCCTGGAACTCCTATCGTGGAGGTATTTGCGCCCCGCCTCAGATGCGTGAGATAGATGCCGCTCTGTCTCCCTAGCCCGCGCATTCCTGTATGCTCCTGCGACATGCGAATTTGGTTTCTTCGGCCTTGCCCCCCCCTCCCCTCTGTTTATCCGGGTTGGATTACTCCCTCGATACGAGGGGCACATGCTACTGCTATTAATTTCCTCGGCCTTGTGTGTTTGCTGTTTTTCGTTTCCTAAAAATATGAAACCTTTTTTGTATTGTTTATGGACTGCGGCTGCGGCCGACTGCGATGGTTAACTCTCCAGGGATTCCTTTTTTGTTGCCTCATCGATCTGAATGTTCAGCTGTGCCTAGGGTTACACTGCATTTTTAGCGGCCGGCCTGTTGGTTGTAGGCCCATACTTGTATTTCTCTGAAATTGTAATAAAGGTTTAAAAAAAAAAAAAAACAATTGCTTCTCTAAGTGCTAGAGTTTGTGAGGGTCCATAGTTCCCTCTAATGGCCATCTCAGCTGGGGATCCCCTTTTGTGTATTTGTTCCACAATGTACTATACATGATGGGACAAATACCATATTTGATGTACATCTCAAAATTTGGCTACCTTCTGGTGACGCCGGCTGACTTGCTTCCAAAATGCTCTGCTTATTGCAGCATCAACAACAAAACTTCCAAAGGGTGCTAAACACAGGCATGTTATATAAGATTAAAAAATCTTCTAAACAGAGAGAAATAAAGAATATTCTCGCATTACCTGTAAGAAAAAATGTTAGTCAAAACAAATAGCAAGTCTCAAAACAAAACTTTGATCTCCAAATACTAAACAGATCCTAAGTTTCCATATTTAAAACAGAGTCCGAACGGATTACCAAATTCCAAACAGATTACCAATGAAAAACCAAGTCTAGACGAATACCAAGTCAAGCAAAGATCAAACAGATCCAACCCAAATGAAAGAAAATCACCAACTGAAGGCCCCAGTCAAGACTAGCAGCTGCCAGGAAGATCAGAGTTGGAGAGCTGAAAAATCACCTTGGATTACGAGCAACACTAATCTCATCAGGTGGGGCGCTTCCTCAGCGAAGTTCGTCTTACCGACCTGATCTCCTGCCCCGGTCCGACGGCAAGCGTTTGATGGGGCCCCATGTTTGGGCGTCAATTTGTGGAGCAGATTAATTAATAAATTACCTGCTGGTGCAGGGATCACCACTTCGCCACGGGTTCTTATCAAGTAAGGAGGAATCGACAGGAGAGCAAAGTCAAACTATGGATAGTTTATTCAATCATTCATGAATGGGTTTCCATCCGACAAGTACCATCAACATACCCAAGGATAGGACACACTGAACAATGGTTGCATGGGTTTATATAGGAAAAATCACAGACTAGGAACGCCCAGAGGTAAATAGAGCTTTGGGAAGAACACACAAATGAGACCATCAGTAAGAATCAACAACCTTGGTGCCTTGTGTAACTGTTGCGTCTTGAAGCTGCATAACAAGATAGGCTTATCTGAACAAACTTTGTCTAAGGCTTTATCATTGTTTAAAATGCACACAAAACTCACAGTGTAGACATCAGCTGTTCTTTTGTGCTGGCTTTGCATGTTTACGCAGCCTACAATGTCTCAACTTAGATTTGTGAACTAATGTTTATGCAAGTGTGGTGTCAAGGATAGAGTCAGGCTGAAAACAGGTCAAAGGTGAGTATGAATGAAGCACAGCTAAATTAGAAAACAAGAGATTCAGATTTTAAGGTTTCACAGCTTCTTACCCTCGCTTTGCAGCTCTTTCTCTCAAGATGTTTTTTCTCATTGCCATAGCATAGCCCCGGCGGGTGAGTAAGTTACAAGCCCTTTCTGTCGACCCACCATACACCACATTCCTCCCAGATTAACTGGTTCTGAGAACCCAAGCCTCCTTTCTCCCGACTGTGGTGGCTCCTTTACATATATGCCAAAGTATTACCCTCCCAATGGTCTTCCATCCACCCTACTCCTCTGAAAAGGAGGATAGAGACTATCAGTTGTATGTTATAAAAGCTCTTAGCTTTTATACAAATCATACCAGGGACCATTGTGTGGAAGATCAGTTCTTTATTGGATTTGCTGAAGCAAAAAAAAAAAAAGCGTTTGCAATGCAATCGGTCTCACCTTTGGGACCTTATATGTAATTAGCTATGCAGCACATTAGCTGGGGTACTGAAACATCTACTGTTCTTGTAAGCACCAAACTGCATGACATGCCAGGTATGGGAACACATGGAGAGAAATTTTGCCTTTCAGCGGGAAATGGTATAGTCCACAGCTCTGTTTTTAATATAAAAGCAGGGCCTCTGGTGGTCATATCACTGAAAATACAAGATTTGAAAAAAATATCATTGTCTACAGTTGCTTGTGGAAGACAATTTCTGTGGACTGGAATCTAGAGAATGCTAAAGTGATTCTGGTATTTAACTGACCTCTGCTAAAGTATATACTAAAGTATATACAAGAGATCTCTTAGGCTCGACCTAAAAATGCTTTTCAATTGCTGGAGTTGCCTGAACTTTTTAATAACCCAGAAGATGTCAACAAATAGGGGAAGGGTAAAGCGGCCGCATAATGCGAATCTCAAGGACGCCAGGCTAGCACAGCATCCAAGTAAATCCTCAGTTCAGTACCAATTTGATTTACTGAAAGCGAGGGGCCCGAACTAACTTCCTATGGTTTTAAAGCCTCAATACAGATTTTGACGTGTTGTAGATTAAATACTGTGCGCTTCCTGTTTGCTCCCTAACTGTAGTACTTGATTTGAAAATCTCATTGAATGCCCCAGCACAATTATAATTATGATGCACAGAGCACTTTGACATTATTAGTACATTGTATACTTTGCGCAGGAAAAGCTATTTTATTTTAACCTAGGTTATGGCTTGATTTGAAGATAACTAGGGCGTTACAACAATTAGCTTCAGAAAAAGCTTGGCTGACCATAATTCATTTTATTCTTAGTACTTGGAAGATACCGAATCATTATGGTGTGGTATCATTATTAATGAAGTTTTTAAGGTGAAATAAAGTAACCAGCTAAGCATTCATCTTAGTTGGCAAAAACGGCTTGAAGATGTTTACCACTAAGCACTTTAATTTAATAATTCGACATCCAGGCAGGCCTCATGATTCACATTGGTGTGTCTGGTTGTGGTTGATCCAGGCGCACTGCTGCAGCATTAGGCCTGGACCCACCGGGGCGCAGGAGGCTCGACGGTGGCCAGATATGCTCAGATTACAACAATTATCACTGGGCTAGCACGCAGGCTACCTGCAGGAGACGCTGTGCCTGCTGTGTCTGACACTATGGATTTAGCAGCAGATTGTGAAATTGGGCCCGACTGACCTCGAAGTTTGTAAACCACATTATTATATATATAAAAATCCAAGGAAAATACACTTAACATTTTTTCTGTTTTATTTGTGAATTTCAGATAATATAAAAATGTATTAGGGGATATATACAGTCTTTAGCAGAAATATAGCTGTATCAGTATCCATGTGAGAACCGCTAATCAAAATTCCATGATTCCTGGGGAAATATTTCGAGTCGCTATTAGCATTATGCAGTCAGGGAACGCACCACGCATTCACTTGTGGACATCCGTTTCACCTTGCTTCTTACGCTACCTGCGCCGGTCCTCCTCCCGCCCTTACATGCTCTGCTGCCTACCCTCCTGAGTCACTGAAAGATAATCTTTTATTTCCCTGACACAGCGTGCGTTTCATGCGTGTCATCTGGGGGCCAGCGTAGCAGGCAGGATCCCTCCGTACTGGCTCGGAGACACAGCATGTCCTCCTCAGGACGCGAGAGCAGGCTGCACTGTTTTGCTTAAGAACAAGTTTACCTGACGAGTCAGTGCATGCGCCTGCTGCATCGCTCTCTGGCTCTGAGGTTTTATTTACCAGCATACTGCATTCTGGGACTTGTCGTCAACGCTCATACTAATGGAATATGGTTTAAAATTGCTAGCCGATTGAGTCTTCAGGGATACTATTTCCCAATCCTGAACTTTCATTTAGCACCCAGTGCATTCTGGGGGTTGTAGTCTGTTCTGCTCAACTTAACCAAGTAAAATGATTTGTAAAATAGAAACCCAGAATGGTACCATGGTCCCTCCGATGTGGCACCGAGACAGCTGGTGACCTTAACTTAGTACCAGTTCCAGGTGGTAAGGGTTTATAAGGAAAAGCCCCGCAATTTTTGTACTGTTTAAAATTACCCTCTGGTCTGATTATAGAGGGCATCTGTCCAGTTTAATATTCATTTTTAACTCAACTTTGCACTTTATTTGCATTCTGGGAATTGTAGTACTAATACAAAGTTCCAGAGTGCACAAAATAAATGTACTCAAGAGGTCTGTACTTTAGACCTGTCCCTCAACGCATTTTCATATCCCAAAATTTCTTTAAAACAGCTTTTGAAATCAGCGAGATTACCCTGCTGGGCATGAAGGTATTTTCTCTCCATATATTAAACTCGATTTGAAATCTGAAAGACTTGCTCGCTGGGGAAGGCAGCAGGTTCTCGGCAGCAGAGCTGGGAACTCATTAGAGGAGCCAGGTCGGTGCCCCAGGGTGGCAGAGATTGCAAGGAATGCGAGCGAGACAGCTGGTTATTAATGCGGCAACTTCTCGAGGAGGCGAGACCTGGCACTTATGTGGTTTCCCTGTCTCACACACATATGATTTCCATTCTTTGGCTCGGGTGCCGTGCACTCTGCCCAGTTGCTGCGGCAGAAGTTGAAACTCTGCAGCCAACCACACCCTGAAATCAAACTTGCAGCTAAATGAGAAAGGCACTATGCAAACACGTCGGCTCTCTTTCCCCGTGTCTCTCAGGAGGCTCTGAATTCGGCAAAAGCTGCTTCAGGTTTTTGGTCTCGTGAGCTGCTTGAACTGAAGATTTCAAGGCAAGCGGCTCCTCGCGAACCCATATGTTTAGCAGCCGTGTCTTTAAACAAGCATTTCCAATGCAATAGGACTCGCATTTACGCGAGACCTATTGCATTGGAAACAGGAGTTTTGGCGTTCAAAAAGGCCCGAACGGGGATGGGGCAGGGAGCGAGAAGTGACGGACTGCAGGAGGGGGCAGGGGGACACAGGGAAGAAAATAGTGTTGTAGTAAAGGGGCTAGTAGCCGGGGAAGGATACAAATGAGGACATAAGGAGGGACTAACAAACCTAAAACAAATCAGAAGGCATCATTTAGGATCTAAGCAAATCAAAACAGTGGGCGGAGCTTCCACGCTATAGTGTATACTGCATGCCTCGCAAAGCGTGCAGCGCAGCACATGCGCTGCAACGCTAGGCGAGACCTATTAAGGCAGTAAAAAAGAATTCATGCTCCGCATCAAAATATGCTACACATTAGCCAAGAAGGAACGTGTGTAGACTCGTTCCACCAGAGTTGATGCTGTTACCATTGAACTGGCATGCCGAGTTTTGCCAGTCTTCTACTTTCGCATCACTCCACATGTTCATAAAGCACTATAGTCTGGGTGGCCAAGTCCGTTGAGACTGGTACTTTGCCTGCTCAGTCCTGCAGGACCAATTGGTATGAGCCTGATTCCTACCTGGGAGGTACTACTTTGGTATCTGTTTGAAAGTTGAGGAATCTGCGGTTAGAGGTATCTATCAGAAAAACACGCTATTTACCTTCAGTAACTCTTTCTGGGAGATACTAGTCTAAAAGATTTTCTGGATCCACTTGACGTCTGGGGAATATTGAAAAGGTGAAGAATCTGTAGTTAGACTATATACCAGAAAGGGCATTACCAAAGGTAAGTAACTTGTTCATCTGACTTGGGCTCATGGTCTACATTATAATTTTAAACTGATTGGCGAATCGTGAGGGACTACGTCTAAGTGTCCATTATTCCATTGGAAGCCTAAGAAATTGCCAACATTCATTTCAATATAAATCATATGCTTTTTAGATATTAATAAGGCATATGTCGAACATCACATTCATACAAATTACAAGTCCTTTATTCTAGTATATGAAAACTTTTGGCTGCTTTGCATTGCATTAGTATTTAGTAAGATCAGTACAGGCCAATCATCCCTTTTAGTTAACCTATTGTAACTCTTGTTGACCTCATTCCATTCCGATGTACTTTTTTTCATATTAATGTTATATATTAAGATTTACTTTAAAAGGTCAGAGTAATTTGCTTCAGATAATGTTTTATAAAAGCTTTTTGTTAGTCACCATGAGTAGACCTTTGAAACTAAAGTAGGATGCTTACCTTGCGGCTAGATTAATATTGAGCCTTGAGACCCTTTCGGTGAGTAGTTGCGGTTAACAAAACAGTGATTGATTGATTAATTGCATGTTGGTAGCCAGGGGTATATGTTTCGATTGGGCAGAAGTTGTGTGCCATCAGAAAAAAGTGCTTTCCCTCTACACAGCTATAATTAATTATTTTGTTAATTTATCCATCTACCTGAGGTAGAACTTACAGGGGCACACAGGTGACATTGTAATGCTACTAATGTGTCTTGGATAGCTAGATAATTTATTGTTTTTCTCTGGCAGCTGAACAGATGGGAGGAGGGCAGTCACTAACCTACATTGATTTTTTTAGGTCTGGCTTGCCAGTGCATTCATAAGCTGAACCTGTTGACATTGCCAATGTTTCTTTAGCCAAGAGTATCTCGCGTTATAAACTATAAATGTTGAGAAGGGAGGAGCGACGAGGAAGCTCTGTCCTCTTTGATCTGTACGCTTCAGTTTGGCTTACATCCCATGGTGCATTACCATTATTTGACGGACTTCTGATGAGTCGAACAGGTATTATCTAACAATGTGAATCAAATCTTTTGATGGGTTAAGGCTCTTTTATCCTACGCTACTTGTTGATTTGTAACTCGTTTTTCTTCATTAGAATTACATTTGTAAATTTGCATAATACGTTGATTTTGTAAGGTCTAGAGAATAATGCCAGTGGAATTTGTATTTTGTACTGTTTTCATTTGTATCTAAACAGCCCACTCTTCACATGTTGCACGTTTTGGTTGACTTTTTTTCACGCTTGAGCATGCCGTTGGAACTTAATTTACCAGTCGCCATTCTTGTTAAACTGGACAGCACAAAATGTAAAATAGAATTATGTACGAGTGCAGAATTCAGTGGCTGCTCTTTTCAGATTAGTTGATGCAATGCAAATGCCGCCTGTCTCAATGAATACTTTAATGAACGCAAAGCAATGTTGTCCGTTTTGTTTACATTGCAAAGAGCGTAAGTTACTTGTGATTTTCTGCGATTTTTGGAAATCACGCCTCTGCAGCGGTTTGTTACAGCTTTGAAACTTGTCATTGGCCCTTACTTACCCAACCCAATGCAGTGAGGTCCCAATGGCCGCTGTTTTCACTATGCATTGGCGCCTTGAACCATGCTCCATGCTGATGGAGCTTTGGACGTGGAGATTCCAGGACAGAGCTGGTCGGTAGCGGTGCTCCCGCTCGCCCTTCTCTGCTGTTGCCTCTTGGGTGTGCGAGTTTTGAAGAATGGAATATTATTTTGCTTGGGAATCCCCTGCTGCCTCTACAGTAGGTATGCTTCTGGCTTTCTCACTGGTTATCTTTTCTTTTTTCCGCGCTTGTTAAGGTTGCTCACTTTCGCAGGGACAGAATATCAACCGTGTGTCATCAGAAGTAAATATTGTGTTTTGTGAAAGCATTGATTTTGCAACCTTGACATAAACAAGCATTTGCAATGCAATAGGTCTCGCTTTTTGGAGAGTTAGAGCGATTGGCATTGTAAATAACAATGTTTTTTACCTATGTGTTTTGGTTTGGAGTGGAGTGGATGTATGGGGTTTGGAGTTGAATTGTGTGGGTTGAATTAAAAGTGTCAGTTGTGGAATTATGTGGTGTGTAGTGTATTTGTGTACTGGAATTATGTGGATTGGTGAATAGATAGGGGTGAGAGCTGCACAGAATAGATGCAAAGGAAGATAGAGAAGGATAGGTAGTTTGCGCAGGAAGTGGTGAATGAATTCTAGATAGAGGTGGTTCTCAGGTGGTGCTGAGTAATCCTGAGGTGGTTCGGAGTGATGCTTTGGTGCTGGAAAGAGAAGGCGAGTTGTGAGCATGGCCTCCTGCTTTCGCCGGGAGAGCTGCCAGATGTCCGTGAGCTTTGCTGCTTTTGTCTTCGGTTATTGAGAAGAAAATCCTTATTGCTCATGGCCATAGCAATTCTGAGTGTGGATGAGCTGCTCGAAACCTTAAAGCAACCGACACGTGCCCCAAACTGAATGAGAGCCAACTTAATCAAACAGGAAAAGGCTTAGCACAATAATACAAACAAGCAGTCAGTCATTAGTGAATATGTTTTAGGAGTAAAGATCCGTATACTACAGCCGATAATAAGTTGAACTCTGGTGAATGCTGATCTGCTGTTAGAAAGTGCTAAAAAAAAACATCATGCAACCAACTGCAAGGACTGGCTGAAGGTGTCACATGTGCATTGCTGGTGTGCATTAACCAGTACACAACTTATTACATTGAACATTGGTAAACATTGAGATTTTACGTAGCAAAGGTTAAAGTGAAACTACAAGTCCCGGGGGTCAACGGGTTGTTGGATAATAAGCTAGCATTAGCCGCAGTTGGCAACAATATGGGGCGTTTGATATCTATATCTATTTTGACACTTTACAATACATCCACTTTCAAACCCCTCAACGTGGTTGGTGTCAGTGCTCGTTTATTTCTTAGATGATATTTCATACTGTTTCGTAATCTTTAAAGCATTTTATGACTGGTTAACAGGTATATGCATTTAAGCATTTTCTGTCTAGTATAGAGAAGAAACATCCAAGTTTTAATCCCAGCATCACTAGTTTGAGTGATCCTGGGCGAAGCACGCTTTTGCTATGCCACAATAGTTATCTAGAAATGTGAGATTCACTTATACCCTAGGTGAGCGCTGATTTTAAGCGCGATTTAAAACACTCAGCACTAAAAAGCTAAGACCACAGGGCGTGTTCCTTAAAATACAAAATATATTTTATATGGGAGAGCCAGGAGAACAGCAGGTACCAATAGTATGCCAAGCACGTTCCAGTGAGCTTTGGAAGCCATATGGATGAGGAGGATGAAATTAGGAGCGGATTTTAGCAGAGCGGGAGAGGTGCTGCTCCTGTGCCCGGGCAGCACGTGCGCTCTCTGCCTGTATTATCCCGCGCTCCTACGGCTGTGCATGTTGCTGCTGCAACAGGAGATGTGGAGGGAGCTGCAGCCAGGCAGAGGCTTCCCCTCTCTCCCCGTCACCATTCCTGTGAGAAGCAGCGGACCGGTTAACCGCTGCAGTGCTCGTCCCGTGCCTAGAGCCCTGCAAAATGCTGTGCTGTAAGACGAACAATCATTTACAATGCAGTAGAAAGAATGTACAGCAAATACACACTATACATAAGTGAGTGTAAATCACTGTATTGTGATTTTCAGGAAGTAATCTCAGCATTACATCCTTTACTCTTCTTCCTCCTAGTCTTTAACCCATAGAGTAAGACTGGGAAGAGCTAGTAGAATTCGAGTCTTGGGGTTACCGGTAAGTAATTGAAGCATTCCAGACCATTTCTGTGAATTTTAAATACATTGATATACAGAGTCCACGCAGGGGCCTTCTAAGGTGGGATTGGTGCACATGGATGATCTGTTCTGCTGGCTCCCGACACACTTTGTCAAGAGTCATTACTTCACAAGGAGGGGCAGCGGCTACCAAGTGGGTGTGGTCCCCAAAGCAGGCAACGAAATGCCCAACGAGGACGACCAGTTGAGTATTATAAGACCACCATAACTGAGGTGCAGTGAGATCCCCTCCATCCCCAGGCCTGGTGCCACTGCACCAGCTGCACAAATGATTTGTAGTAACCTTCAGAAGGCAGAAATTACATTTCTCTCAGCCTAGGTGCAACCCTTTGTAAGTCACGTGCCTTAGACATGGTTCGTGATGTGCTCATAGTGCCCCCTGTCTGTAATCTATTTGTACAGAATCTTCTGACTGAATGGAACACAATGTGACCGCGTCAGAATGTCATGAGTCACGACAGCCTTTGACACGTGCAAAAAACGCCATCAATGTCAGGCTAGCAACCAAAGAGCCAAGCCTGATTTGCAATCACAAACTTGTACCTCAGAGTGTGGGCAGCTTGTCTTCTGAGGACAAGACGTCCCCACCGATAAGGTGATGGCGTTATTGGTCTTGGATATTAAAACTATGTACACATTAACACGACACGCTTGGAAAAAAACAATGCCTATACTGCTCACCTTCAACTGTGGTGCACTTTAAAAACATTGTCATAATGCACACCTAACATTCAAATGAAGTGTGCATGTGCTCATGAAATACACTGGTATTATGCACAGCGAACATATTGCAATAAAACACTTATTAAATACACTGGGTAGGAGTAAAATGGTGTGCATATGGCACAGAGAGCAGAGCTCTTCTGCTGGGCAACACGCGTGCAAAGCTGCTGGTTACACCACACACAGGCTGTGCTGGGAGACCCGAGCCACGGCACAGGGGATGCGACTATGAACCCATTGAACTTGCCAGTCCTCAGACGGGGCACGCATCGGATCTTTTCCTGTTGTTCCGAAGGTGGGGCGCCCTTAGTACACGATTTCACCAACACGTTTGGGTTGTGATAGGCTCCCCAAAATTAAAATGGTCCCCCTCAATCCCGGAGAATATTTGATATCACCTACGAATATCCATGAAAACAATGTACTGGATATGCAAAAATGCGGAAAGCATTGTGTGGCCTCACTGCAACACTGCTGTTCTCTCGGGAGAGGTGGATTGGGGGGCGGAATTGCACTCAGATACTGGGCTCGAACAGAACACCTCGGGCCTGCACTCACACACCTGGCTCCAGCACGACACCTTGGAGCTGCACTCAGACTCCCTGTCTGGAGCAGAACACCTTTACCGCCTCAAGAGGACAGCGCAGAGAGAGTCCTCAGAGAGAAAAGTGATCCCATAGCATAGCCCAAAGAGATGAATCTGCCTGTCAGTCCCCTGCCAGGTAAAAAGAGCATCTCCAACCAGCAGTGACGGCAGCTTTGGTAAAGACCCGAGGAACTACTCTGAGGGACCCCAGGCTGAAGAACAACCCTGCTGGAAGGACTGTGCCCGCTACGACCTGTGCCAGAGGCAAGGCAACTGGTCTGTTGAGAGGGGCTACTCACCAGAGGACTGTGCCCACAGTAAGGGATGTTGTAAACGGGGATTTGTACCCACAGTAAGCGGAGACCTAAACATGAAACTGTGCCCCCTGACTGCAAGGGCAGCTCTAAAGGGTAGAATGTGCCCACTGTAACCGCAGCTCGAACTGGGGGTCTGGTGTCCACAGAAAGTGCAGCCCTACATACGAGTCTATACCTGCTCTAAACAAGCACGCTGAACCTATTATCAAGCCTGCAGTGCAAAGATACGAACAGAGGCAGCAGGGAAACTAAAACTAGACTGGAGGAGGGGCCTTCGCACGCCCTTTTTTGAAGAGGCAGAAAACTAGCACGCTTGTACTCGGAGAGTTATGGTAACTTGGCTGCTCCTCTCCACGGCCGTGCCAACTTCTGAATCCAGGAGGCTACTAATCGGCCTTGCGGGGACAGGCATGAAAGTACGTTCATTTAAATTTGAAGGGGTGGTCTTATTAGCAGTGCCACATGTCACAAAGTATCTCCAAATGAGTAAACCAACCAGAAGCGCAGCAAAGAGTAAAGGCACACCGGAAACTGATATTTACTTCTTCCGCCTGATTAACATTGATTTTTAATTCAAAAGTGATGCAACTAAGACTATTCATTTAGCACACATATCAGGGCACACAAAAATGGATCCGGAAGACGGTGCTGGCGGATAATACCCGGCGAATGGCTTTTATTGTTTGGACTCTGACAAACGTGATAAGTGCCCGGAGCAGATGCAGGGCCGGCCTTTCTTCGCGGAGCTGGTGGCTGCTGTTTGCGTCTGCGAGACAGGCTGGGGACAATGGAGGTGGGCAAACGAGGGCAGACACTTTGTGTCGCTTATTTTTGTCTACCTTTCTTCCCGGGGTCTCGGCTGCACAGAGCGGTTCATCTGTGCAAGTCAATCTGGGACCGGGGAGATGGGGCTGGTAATTAACACCCCCCCCCTGCTGCGCTTGTCAACAAACAGCTTGGCCCCGGATGCACACTGCGAGCCCGGACACTGGTGCGGGCAGCCAGTCTGACCAACAGACAGGGGAGAGGTCTGTAAACTCCTTGGAGTCATGGGGCCAGAGACCAACCAACCACGCACGTAAATAAACACACACACAGAGCCCGCTTGGCACCAGCTGCACACAGTGAGTCAGTCTGTTCCGTGAACTGGGGAGAATTCTGTGAGCGCCTCTGAGTGATCGAGGCTGGATGACGATCAAGGCCGTGAAACGCTCCGTAGTACAAGCAGCACCGGTTTGAGGTGGTGGGACATGACGGAAGCCTCTCTGAGAAGGGGGGTACGAGCATGATGCAAGGACACAACGCACGCATGACGAGCAACAAACGACGTGTGAGCGGGGCCTAAGGGATACAGGGCGTGCATCAACCCCGCTTCCAAAGAAGCCTGACAGAAAACCAACAACAATAGATCTTGAAAGCGAGCAGCGCATGCGCTGCAACACAGGCGAGACCTAAAAAGGAGATTTAGCTCCTGCTTGACAACACTTAATGTAATGACAATGCCAGGTGGTCTTGCATGACTTTGGTAGCTGACAGCCACTGCAGGACTAACCCTGGGCGTAGTTCGCGTAGTAGCGCTACGAGAAGTGCACTACGCAAGCTACACGAACAGCGTAGTGCACTGTGCAAAATGCTGTTTGCACTGATTGCACAGTGCCGGATGCTTGTCCGGACTGTGCAATCATTGCAAACGGCATCTTGCACAGTGCAAGCGGTCGTTTTCTGCCGCTCGAGTAGGTTTGTACTCGAGCGGCAGCTTTCTCAACGCGGACTGGTAGTTTCCCATCGCGAGCGGTTGCGAGCATACGCGGCCACTCGCAATGAGAAACCTGACCTCCCCGCGTTGAGAATCTCGCCGGGAGGTTTATTTTCCATGCTCGCGATCGGCAACTTGATGTTGCTGATTGTGAACAAGGAAAAAGTCTCGCCGGGATGTTATTTTGCTCGCTCGCAGTCGCCAACTTGATGTTGAGGGCCACGAGCAAGCAAAAAATGCCCGCTATGCGTTTTTACACTGTGCTATGTGCAATTCGCGTAGCGTGTAGTTGCGCAAACTACGCAAACTAAACGAGCGTAGCATAGTTCTACGCCCAGGGTTATGCAGGACTTGTGCATATATAGAACACCAGAACAGGTCAATTTATTTTACATTAAATAAGTGGTGGCTCACTTTACCACTCCTCAAAGGTAGATGATGATTCTAATGTAAATAGCTGTACAAGAGAACTGGGCAACCCTGGAAACATTACCAGAGCTTTATCACAGGGTAATCATCCTTCCTTTTGCACCACCTCATCAGTGGAACCGAAAAGCTCCTCACCTGTCTCAAATCACAGGAACAAACATCTAACAAGACTAATAGTCCTAAGCAATCCCAACCCAGAAACATTAAAACATACTGCCCAAGAAGAATTCTTCACGGTCTCTCTAAAAGCTATATGGACGCTTTGCTAGGGCTTACTATACAGACACCTGGGTGCCTCCGTGTTTGAGCACTAACATACAAGTAATAAAAGGCAATAGGAAGCGGACCTCCCCACAATCCGAGAGGAGATCTAATACAGACAGTCTAATCTATCTTCTAATAGGTCCTCTTCACTCCACTGAACTGATACAAACCAACCGAGGCAATACTTAATATATTGCAGATTCACAGCAAAGCGACCCAAATGACCTCCTATTTCCCACTGTAACTGCGTTTTCCAAATCCTCCACCCCGCTTATGAGCTTTTTTGTTCCCCCAAAATCCCTGATCAAATGTCTCTTTTGAGAAGATAGCGCTGGAGATGGGGTCGGTGTCTTCCATAGAAACTAATTTCAGTTCAAGTTTTTCAAAGTAGGAAACTATTCTTTGAGTGCCTGGAAGATAAGCTTGTTGAGCTGGCTGTTGCAGAATATATATTTTTTAATTTCTTTTTTTAATCATAATTATGAACACAGTGCAACATTTGTGCATTTGCTTACAATCGGACAGATGTTAGGATGGCATAGATAAAGTCAACCAAAGGCATCCAATTATCAATATTACTAGACGTCATCCTCTTGCCCAAGTGGTTTGCGCCAGTGTTCCAGTTCCAATGTCACATTTGCAGCCCCAGCAATAGAAGCCGGGAGGGGAACAAGAAGAAACAAGGAGGTGGGTGAAGGGGGGGGGGGAGGAAAGAGGGGAGGTGACGCTGGCTTCCTGAGGGAGTGTGCTTGTAAGCCTACTTACTCGCGTCCTGCCTGTGTTCAAGTAGGTCGTATCCGCAGTATAACAGTCATTTAGGCTGCAGGGGAGGCTCATCTTGATCCTGTGGGTAGGAATTAATATATCTCTGTAGCGGTTCCCAAATGTCCCTAGGGTGAGATTGTGCAGGCATAGGTTCCCAATAGTCAGACAGCTGACCATGGCATAATGCTGCGTCCTTAAGCTAGTCAGCAGCACACGGACTCCTGCAGCGGCCCAAACACATCCCTATCGCTGCTTGGCCAGCAACAAAAGCATAGCCACAAAATTTCTGTCTGTTATCGGTGCAGTTTGCACATATCTAAGCAACGCAACCAGGGGTAAGCGCTCTATTTTGTACTCCAACATCTTATCCAGCTCATCAAAAATATTTTCCCAGTATCGTGCAATTTCTGGGCAGATCTAGGCCAGGTGAAAGAAGGTCGCATCCTGCGCTCTGTACCTAGCGCATCTCGCATCCTTCCTCAGGCCAGCTTTATGTAGCCATGCCGGACTCCTGTATAATCTATGGATGAACTTGAAGTGGATCAACCTTAGCCTGTAGTTAGGGGACAGCTCCCTAGCCTACGCACAGCAGTATGCCCACTGATCCTCCTCTATTGGGAATCCCAGCATCTCCTCCCATCCCCGCCGTGCCGCAGGGACGCATATTGGTGCTTCATACCTGTGTATAAACAGGTGATGAGTTTGCACGGTGATGGGTTGCTTAAAATGTCTTCAAGAACCTGGAACGTAGGGGGCGCCATCAGGAAAGAAGCAATGCAGGTGCGCAGCGTGAATCTGGAAATACGCAATTCCTTCTAGCAACCCCGTATTCTACCCTGCCAGTGAACTGTCAGGCGATATGAATGTTCCCTCTGGAAACGCATCACCCATAGTGTGTAGACGGAGCTTCCTGAGTCAGTGGCATGCACCCGTATCTTCCGAAAATGGCAATGTCAGGTGCTGCGACAGTGGCACAGAGGGGCCATACATAATCTCCATTTGCACCCTACGTCTCCGCTCCCACCATGCCCACACCGTGCACCAAACTGTATTCACCTCAGAGCCCGGCCTGCTTTGTGGTCCATAGAGGGCCATGTGCAGCGGTGTCGGGGCCACTTGGTCATGTTCAGGCACAGTATGTGCCATGAAGTGAGTCGGAAAGAGACAATAAAACCCGAACTGGGCTTGTGCACAATTGTAGTAGAGCTCCCTGTCTGGCGCTGCCAGGCCTCCCTATTCAAAGAGCAATGTCAGGGTCGCCAAGAGATCCTGGGCTGTTTTCCAGCCCCAGGCAAGGGATATCTGTTTCGAGCATAATCTGCACCTGAAATTTGTGTTAAGACTGAGCGGGAGGTTGACTAATACATAAAGAAACTTGGGTAGAACAACCATTCTTGCTATTGCCAATCGTCCCGTCCGGGACAGCCATAGTGCGGCCCAGTGGCCAAGCCGGCTTTCAAACCAGTCCATGAGTCTCCTATAGTTTGCCAAAGCTCCTCGATATTACAGTTTAGCCAGACCCACAGATATTTGATTGGGCTCTCCGCTCAGCTGAGTGGATAATCCGATTGAAACCATTCAGTGACTGACGTCAACAGGAAGATAATTGATTTCCCCCAATTGATGGTTATGCCCAATAGGCTGCCTAAATCTGTTATTTCCCAAATCAGGGGATCTAATTTTCAGCCGGGTGTTTGACATTCAGGGTCACGTTGTCTGCGTAGAGACACACCAGAACTACCCTTGGGGCAAACGCCAGGCCACGGTGCGCATGATGCTGCCTCATTCGGTCAGCCAAAGGTGCCATGATGAAGAGGGGGGGGGGGGCAACAGACATCCCTGTCTCATGCCACGGGATGCAGAGAAAGTGAGGTGAGATTATCCCACTAAACAGGAGTCTCACCGTTTGGGAAGAGCAGGGCGATCAGTTTTAGGACTTTTGGGCTAATGCCCAGGCGAGAGAGGAGTGCACATAGATATTGCCACTCCAAGGTATCAAATGCCTTGGTGGCATCCAAAAATATTGCATCCGCTGGAAGTGAGGGGTCTATTTCTTGCATAGTAGCAAAAAAGGTGCCTAGGTTGTGAGATGTGGCTCTGCCAGGGACAATGCTACACTGGTTGGGGCGCAGTACAAGAGGTAACAGCAGGAGTAGTCTCAACGCAATGAGTTTAGCGAGAATTTTATTGCTCAGGTTGATCATTGATAACGGCCTATAAGAATCACATACCAAACGGATCCTTATCGGGTTTTAGAATCGTGATGAGACCTTACCAGAGCCGGGGGGGGGGGGGGGAGGGGTGGAGTTCTCCTCGCTCCAGCGATTCCTTCTGTATGTTTGACAAGTGGCGCCAGCAGCAGTGCGAATTCTTTGAAAAAGTAGCCATCAGTCCGTCCTGCGGCCTTATCCCCGGGCAAGGCTTGGATTACCCCGATCAACTCTTCCTCCAAAAACTGCTCATCTAAATAATTGCGGTCACCACCCTCAAACCATAGCCACTGAATAGAGTAAAAAAAAGTGGTTTAGCTGGAAAGGAATCAAACTATCTCCATGGATAAGTTTCATAAGTGCATGGAAAGTACCACAAACTGGCTTTGTCCAATTTAAAGGAGACAAAACATTTGGCGGCTGCGGCATACGAAGAAGATAGCGATCTGCAAGATACTCTGAGATTTCTTCCCTGGCGACACAGAGACGAAGACAATGAGGCCGTCTCTGATCGTGATAGACGCTACTCTGCCAATATTGAACGTGGATGTTTTGCCACTACCCGAGCGGGAGGGATAAGTGCCTCGAGTTGTGAGACGCTTGTGTGGCGCTATAAGCCGATTTGTCTCCGGCCTCATATGATTGATTAATTCCTTGTTACCCTTGTCCTGAGGAGGCCAAAGAAGAAAAGGCTGAAACGTGGACACGTCGACATTTCTAAGGAGGAGTCCTTGGAACTATAATTATTTATGGATTTGTGCAGTGACACACTAGAGTTAGGAAAAGAAGCCCCTGGGCCTAAGGTGTCCCTTTTGGACTACCGCTGAGTTGTTCACCCAGAATTCATGGGTGTACGCTAGTGAGATTAATATTTTACGTTTTTTTAATAATGTATAATTGTGTTTGTTGATGTATATAAAGTCTTGGTGTTCAATTTTTGTCTTCTTCATTGATTAGGTGCCATTGTTTATTGTAAAAACATTTTGATATATTCAGTACGAATAACAAAATTCCAGAGAGGGTGATTAAATGTGCTCTGCTCATATACTTTTTTTTTCCTTCAATACCATCCTCCCTTGTATAAAAGTATACCTCGGTATCATTTACCGAGCTGCCGTATCAGCACAGGGGACCTGTTGCCTACCTGCCTTGACGCTGTTCCTGGGTCCTTGACGCTGCGTGTCTCTCCTGCTGCCGCTATCCACCATCGCGCGGCTACAACAGGGGGAGACTACAGCTCCCAGATTGCTTAGCGGGCACCTGACGCATTCCACGCGCCCGGAGGCGCTGAAAAGTCCGAGGCTCCCTCGGTGGAGCGGGGGTCATTTACCGAGCTGCCGTATCAGCACAGGGGACCTGTTGCCTACCTGCCTTGACGCTGTTCCTGGGTCCTTGACGCTGCGTGTCTCCCCTGCTGCCGCTATCCACCATCGCGCGGCTACAGCAGGGGGAGACTACAGCTCCCAGATTGCTTAGCGGGCACCTGACGCATTCCACGCGCCCGGAGGCGCTGAAAAGTCCGAGGCTTCCTCCACGTCGCGGGACGCGCGCGGGCGGAGCCGGTCGAAGCCCGGTCAAAGGGCAGTCCGTCTGTGTCCGTCAGGGGCCGGAAGAGGCCGGGCTGGGCCACCCCCCTTGGTTGTTCCCGAGAAGTTGCTGAGGAGTGGGACTCTATCGTAAGGTGACTTGATATCTTGTGTGGTGCCTGTACGTTGTTTTGCCCCTTTGTCTCTCCCAACGTTGCTGTCCCTGCTCCTGAATGGGTAAGAGAAAGCTAGCCGAGAGTTCTGGGGGAATAGGGGGTAATAGCTCTTTGCCCAAAGTACGGAAACTCGGGAAGACTCGACGTGCTGCCAAACAGCCCGATCCGGAGGGGGCTTTGACACGTATTGGCGACCTGGTGGGGGAGTGCGAGGCTATTTTGGGATCCGACCAGCTATCGGCGGCCAATAGTCAGGTTGTAGCCACATCCTCTGCTGACTTTGGACATGTTAACCCTATACCAGCACTTACTGTGCCGGAAATGTTTCGTTGCAAGCCCACTTCAAGAGTTTCGAAGGGGGCCAGTAAAGTGGTTGTGCCTGAGGGTTTGGTTGTTGGGGATAGCTCTCTATTGTTTCCTGCAGTCGACACTGTGAGCATTGTTCCCACTGTTCCTTGTTTTAATAGGTTCTCCCCTTTGATGAACCAGCAGGATGTTATTAATGTGGTTTCACCTCAACCTTTGTTGTGTTCCCCCAAACTCCTCTTAGGTAATCCTAATGAGTTATCTGATAATCCCTTATATGATCTTATAAAATGGTTAATTTGTTGAGGGATGAAATTGGCTTATTGAAAACAGTGATAGAGACTCTGTCTAGTAAAGTAGGGCTGTGTTCTGTTGTCCCATGCCCTGCCCCTGGTATTATTACAATTTCCCCCTCTCCTGCTCCAGTAAATCCATTAGATACACAGGCTGACAGCCCAGGGCTTTCCAAACCCTGTCCTAAAGGTAATGTTACCTATAGTAATGCTGTTAAGGCTGGTATGAACCAAACCTTGGTTCGTTCATCAGTTAATTCCAAAAGTACTCTGCAGGATAGAACAAATTGTACAAAGAGGCTGGGTGTGGGAAGTGACTGTCAAACTTGACCAGGGGTCCTTGGCGGGTCGGGGTGTTTGTAATGTTCAACCTAAGGGTAATGCCACCGATTGCTCCAACAAAATGTTTATGACCAATGTCCCTAAACTGCCAATAAATAGTGGCATTGAGTCTCCTGAGTCGCTGACTAATAAGGCGATCCATTGGTTGAGACATGTTGGGGGATGTTGTTCAGTCATTAGGGAAGATATCTCCAGAGCTATTAGACTTTCTTCATCTAGGGTCTCTGTTGATTGCATTGAATTAACTCTTAAAAGCAATTATCTCGCAGAAAATCTTCTTTCCTTGGAGTTTAGATCTAGTCCCCCGGAAAGTTCTTCTATCCAACTGCGAAGTTACTCCTCACGTGATCTAGGGGGGACGAAGTGTGTACCATGGAGTGACAGGGAGGTGGATGGTTCATCCCTGGATAACATCGACTGACTACATAACGAGGGGAGTGCTGGTCCCTGGGACAGTGGTGTGAGGGTGTTGGACATTGAGTACCAGGAGTCTATTATGGCTGGCCCTTGTATTGACCCCTATCCTATCCCCATTCACCAAGTGGCTAAAGCTTTTAGCAGCTGCCATTCTATCTTTGCCCCAGAATTATGTCAGGGGCTTGACCCATCCGCCAGTGGTCTTCTATCAGACCCGCAACTTACCATCTCTGAAACTGTTGGTCATTCCCTGGCTGGTGGCTCTTTATGTTCTTGGAATATTGCTTGCTTAAATTCTAAGCTTGCTATTGCTGATTGGGTTATATTTATTGATTCAATGGACATTTGTATATTCCAGGAGACCTGGCTCCTAGAACCACGCTTTTGTGTGGGTTACCTAAATTTTTATATCCCGGCAATCAAGGGGCCCCACGGGCGTCCATCTGGGGGCTTAACCATTTGGCTAAGAAGTGAATTGTGTCTGAACACCAAGCTCCTCCATACGGGAAATAGAGACATTCAACTGCTGAGGCTAGATCTTGGATTACTGGGCTAAATTGATATATACAATGTGTATGTAAGGGGTTCTAGAGATGTTAAATCTTTGGTTATTGACTATCTTTTTCGCCTGTTTGATCTTTACTCAGCCGATACCTTCATTATCGTTGCAGGTGACTTTAACGTAACGTTTGAACCTCTTGTTGAAAATAAGTGGGACTCACAGGATAATGAAGAGTTATGTTGGGGTATCCCTCCCCTGGAGTTGTTCCCTATATTAAGGTGGCCAGAAGTTGCCATTCAGATTAATTCCCTTTGCATGGAAAGGGGCTTGAGGGCCCTGAATGGTAGGATGCCAAGCGACCGAGAGGGCGCCTGCACATTTAATAACGGGCTGAGCAGGAGTCGAATCGATTATATTTTGGCTGATATGAAATTATGGCACTCCCTCGTTGTCATGAAGATAGTGTCCCTTCCAGAGAGTGATCATAACCCTCTCTGTTTATCACATAGATGGTGGAAGGTAGATAGTGGTCCCGTAGAGGACAGGGAGTCATGTCCTCCCGAGGTGGTGACATCTAATGACATGCGCCGTCTGAGATGGTCTGGTCTTATGGGGAACCCTGCCACCTTATCAAAAATTATAGACGAGGTGGATGGTTCCATCATTACTATAGAGTCAGTTTTTGCCTCTGATGGGAATCTGAGGGATGTAACATCAGCGCATGATAGCTTATTTGCCAGTCTGAAATCTTATTTCCTTACAAAAGCGAAACCAGGACCAAGAGGTGCTAACCATCAAGCCTCTTGGTATAATAAAGAATGTAGGGAGGCAAGGCTTTTACTTGGGAATGCCCTGAAGGGTGGCGATGTAAGCCTGGTTCGTCACAGAAGAATCATCTATAAGAGTTGTGTTGCTAGGGCTAAACGCTAATGGGACGGAAAAAAGTGGGAGGGCCTTCTCGAAGCAAGCCTTCAGAATAATAGTAAATTATTCTGGAGCATTGTAAAGTGGGGATCTGGTGGGCAGCCTGAGTGTCCCCAAAATAATGTTTCACAAGAGAAGTGGGTTGAGTATTTTAAACCGCAGTATGCTTCTCCCACTGATCTCTCTGAAAGCCATGGGTCCCCCCAGATGTTCAAATCAGAAGATAATTTTACTAGTTCGGAGGTGGAACTAGCACTTGTAGGAGTGGCGTCTGGTAAGGCTCCCGGCCCGGATGGTGTACCTGCGGATGTCTTCCTGTATGATAAGCTCAAATGGGGGCGATACATACAGTTGATTGCTAATGCGATGGCACATGGTGCCCCAATTCCTAGCTCATGGAAAGCGGCGGAAATAATTCCGGTGTATAAAAAGGGGGACCGCTCGCTTCCTGAGAATTATCGGCCTATTAGCTTGATTGACCCTATCCAGAAGATCACTGGTAGATTGATCTTAAATTGCGTTCATCTCTGGATAGCGTCAAACAATATTTTATCTCCATTTCAGGCAGGATTTCGCCAGCACATTAGCACTATTGACCAAGTATTCCGTTTCATCCTCCTTTATTGGAAGACAGTGGTCCTGGGTAAGGGGAATTTGTACGCGGTGTTTGTGGACCTAAGGGCCGCCTTTGATTTAGTCCCTCGTCCTAAACTCTGGTTGACATTGAAAGATCTGGGGCTTCATGGCGGCTTGTTGTCCTTAATCCAGAGGCTTCACGCGGATAATTCTGCCAGAATTAGATGGGGAGGCCAGGGTACGACGACCGAGGATTTTCCGGTCCAAAGAGGTGTCAGGCAAGGTTGTGCAATGGCCCCAACTCTATTTTCCCTATATATTAATGATATAGCGGATCGTCTTTTGAAAGCTCCCGTTGATGCCCCTATTCTTGGCAACACTAAGGTCCCTATCCTAATGTTCACCGACGATACGCTTTTAATTGCTAAAACACCCTGCGAACTTCAGCGTTCATTAGATATTTTTGAGACCTTCTGTGTAGATCGTGGCCTTGAAGTAAATATTTAAAAAACTAAGCTTATGGTATTCAGGCCACACAAATCTTTTAAAAATCAATTTGTTTTGTTTAAAAATCCACTAGAACAAGTACAGGCTTTTAATTACCTAGGAGTTAACATTCAAAATAACTTTGCGTGGAAATTACAGAGAGATTTGTCTACTTTAAAACATAGGCAGCTAGCTGGAGTACTAGCTGGCGAATTTAAAAAGTCTCCTTCGAAGCCTATCAGACCTGTGCTTCAGGTCTACAGTGCCAAAGCTGTGAGTTCGGCTCTTTATAGTGCCCGAACTGTGGGGATACGAGAACCTGTCTTCCTTAACCATCTCGGAAAACAAGTTTCTGCGTAGCATTACTTCTCTCCCGCAGAGCACACCTATAGTTCCCTTAAGATACGACCTTGGGAAGAACCCCATAGCCGATGTAGCCAGGCTTCGACCCATTCTTTATTGGCGTCGCCTATGGACCACTCCGGCTTTAGCTCAGTATGCGGAGGGTTTTCTTGATATAATGTCTCTGGTGGGCTCTCGGAAGATTGTTTGGCTTAAAGAAATAAGAAAATCCCTTGTGGCTCTGGGGATGAGCGATTTTTGGGAGAACCCTTCGGGTGCTACCTTTCCATCTAAAGCACTCTTGAAAGAGAAATACTGGGAGTTGGTAAATGCCAAGGTATTTTTTGACACTAAACCCCTTTCGCTATCTGATGAATTTTCGAGCATCATAACTGCCCCAAGGTTAGAACATTTCTGGGATCTTGTTACTAAAGTGTTAGATAGGAAACTATTATTCCCAGATGCGGGTGGGAGCGCTGCCCTTAAATTCATTTGTAGCCCGGTGGGAGACTAAGAGTAGTAATTCATGTTTTTTCTGCAAATCCCAGGTGGAAACATTAGCACACATGTTTTTTGTATGCCCTGCCTACTCGGCTCCGAGGCGTGTATGGTTGAGACCTGTTTGCCAACTATTGGGTACTAGACGGAGTGTTGAAGCAGGAAGACTCCTTCGTACCTGCACTGACCCGGTAATTGTTGGGCATGGATTATAAGAATTAAGAGTAATGGTTAGTAAAGTGTCAGCTGCCCTGGATGTTACCCCCTATGAACTCTTTTGTATTATATGTATTTTTAAAACCTGTAAATATTTTAAACAGTATTCGATTTTATATTGTCTCTTTGCCAAACTATTTGTGTGTTGTGTACCTGTACCTGTTTTGTATCGCTTTTATGACTTTCGTCGAATAAAGCTGTTTTTGGATTTGGAAAAAAAAAAAAAGTATATTGCACTACGAGCAAAGTAGCCCGTCCCCTTCCTGCTTAGTTCCGGATCACCCCCTCAGATACTCCGCTAATTCCTGCAAAAACAGTACGTAATCTGGGAGTGCTGATAGATCATAACCTTCAATTGGACTCAAAAGTAAACAAAACTGTTGGCACCTGCTTCTCATTAATTAGAGCACTACGTACAATTCTCCTGCTATTGCCAGTTCCTGCCAGAACACAAGTAATAAGAAGTGTTATTCTGAGCAGGCTGGATTACTGTAACTCTCTGTATCTTGGAGCTCCAAATTCCCTGGTACTAAAGTTGCAGAGAATCCAATCAATAGCAGCAAAATTAGCTCTAAACCTGCAGCGCAGGTCCTCTACCTCTCTGGACCCAAGAGATATTCACTGGCTGCCGATTCGGCAGAGGATACTTTTTAAATCTCTCTGCATCGTTTTTAAGGCAGTACATGGTCTGGGTCCCAGACCACTGCAGAGAAAATTTACATGGTACACCCCTCCAAGAAACCTATGCTCGTTGAAAGCAAATCTGGTTAACATCACAAAGTTTAAACGTACGAGGACGGGGGGGGGGGGAGAGCCTTCAGTTCAGTGGCCTCACGAATGTGGAATGAACTTCCAACTGGCATTAGGCAAAGTGAGAACCTAATGCAATTCAGGAAAAAGCTTAAGACTTGGCTATTCCCGAGGGAGAAATAAGTCATAAACGCAGTGTCACCAACCTGTTCAGATATCGTATTGTTTCCTTTCCGCCCGTAGGTTATCTTTTTGAGGTGAATGATTAACTACACTATATAACATGTATTTTCTCAGCGCCAGGATACCCTTTGGGTGGCAGTGCGCTATACAAGTTCAGTTTACATTACATTACATTACAGGGTGGGTGGCATTTTGCCTTGCAGCATAAAGTGAAGAGTAGAAAGACCGCATTTCTGCCTGGTCAGCGGCCTGGCAGATCGCCATCTCATTTTCGGTTGTGTGTAACTCACTAATGTAGTCATTAGCCCATGGTTTTTTAAGTAGACGTGCTAATGTTTTAACAGCGAGGTCTCCCCCTCCATACCTTCTGGTGCGTTCCTCCCTCCATAAGTAGTGTGTTTCCCATATGGCTGCCTCCTCAAACTTACCCTAATATCCAGAGGATCTCATTCTTATTAGTGGTGAAGAATTTGCTTTCCAGCTCTCGTATCTCCCCCTCGAGGCACTTAAGATCCCCTCGCAATGAGCGCAATACTCCCGCCTGCTTTACGATACGCTCTCCCCTAATCACAGATTTAAATGCCTCCCACAGTTTGGAGGGGGATTCTACCGTGCCCTCATTCAGTGCGAAGTATTCTACTATTGCTGATGGAATGGTGTCCCGGAACACCTGGTCTCGCAAAGTTCCCGATGGGAGTTGACAGCTAATGCTCTGCTGGGTGAATTCAAGAAGTACTGCGGAATGATCAAATAATGTTCTAGCTAGATGGGTTATCTTGGAGTCTCATGCAATTACATCTTTCGAGGCCAGCCAGAAATCTATTCTAGACCAAGTGAGGCCGGCCGAGGATACACACGTGCCTTCCTCTTTATGTGCATTTCGGTGACGCCATATGTCTATCAGGCCATAGTCCATCATAATAGTCTACGTCTGTGCCGCTGCCCTAGGGTGGGGATGCCAGGCGCCACCTGAACTGTCCCTGTCAGGGCCTAAACTTATGTTGAAGTCCCCTCCTCACAAGACCATTCCCGGGCCCAGCGTATCTACCACCCTCCAAGCCTCCCCAAAGAAGTACGGGTCATCGACATTAGGGCCGTACAACGAGACCAGCCTGAATGGGTGCCCCCCCCAGCGTGCCTGCTAATATTAGAGTAATCTGCGTGCGCAAAGGCAGCCCTTTTCCGAGGATAATTGCAGTCCCTCTCACATAATTGGAATGACATGCGACATGTTTCTCACCAATCAATCCAGCTCGCAAGTGAGTGCAATTGTTCCCCTTCAAATGCAATTCCTGCAAGAAACAGATGTCCGCCCCATGGTGGTTGAGATTAGCGGCTACTAGCCTCACTTTCCTTATATCATTCAGGCCGCGGACATTCCAAGTTATTGCTTTTAGTGTGTTCACATTCTCCTCAGGTACACCTATGCACCCAACAACAGTCTCTTGCACTCTTACAGGCTCATTGCCTAACGGCTTATGGCGTAAGGAGGCCAGCCGAGGAGGGGTAGGAAGGAAAGAAGGAAGGAAGGAAGGAAGGGAACAACAACAACATATTAGAAAAATAACAAACCCCCAGTGACACCCCCCCACCCCCCACCCACTACAGCCAGCCAACCTGGCTGAGTTACAACCTCCCTCCCCCAGTTTGGCCACAAGTGACCCACATAAGGAAACGAAATAGGACTCATCTCTGAGGGGTAACAGCTAGAGGCCCAGCGCTCCCCGGCTGGTGGAAGCTGGGTGGCTGAACGAGGTTAGCGCAGCGGGGGAACCCCCAGCGGCCAGCAAGGCAGACATAACTGACCTGTATGTATCAAACAGGTAAAGGAGAACCTGAGAGGGTGAGCTAAACATCTTTGTGGATTGAGAGAGGATGCTCGGCCAGTCCAGCTCAGAGTCCAGTTTTCCTTGTGCCAGCATAGCTCGATCTATTAGTCGTTTTTGCTAAGACAGTCCTCCCACTCCGTGTTCCTCTCCAATCGCCAGGGCAGTTTGGCTGGTCGAAGATCCCATGCAAATTTGGTGGCTAACTTAGGATCACTGAAGTACGAAGTTTTGCCCTCGTGGAAAATGTGTAATGAGCAGAGAGTACTTGATGTCCTGTGTCTGGAGCATTGTTTCACCAGCTCAATCTCTCTTCTTGCCGCCTGCACGGCGAGGGTGAAGTCCAGATAGAACGAGACAGTGTTACCTTGGTATACTGTTTTTTGCTGATCTCTGGCTCTACGTAGCACAGTGTCCCTGTCCTTGTAATTTAGTAAGCGGGCAATTATCCGTCTGGCTGGGGTGCCTGATTGGGGGCCTTGGGCCGAGTGCTCTGTGGGCCCTCTCTACTATGCATACCGTGCCCCATATAGGGACCGCAGCATTTACTCTACATAGTCCCTCAACACATGTCATGGTGGTGGATTCCGGAATTCCAACGATGCGCAGGTTATTTTGTCTAGACTGAGCTTATAAGTCCTTGTTCTTATTTCTAATCACTTCCCGGATTTTATCCATGTTGAGCAGTTTTCCCCGCGTTGCCACTCTGAGCAGCGCACATCTGCGTAGGAAGATGACAATCTGATGCATTCATCGTGGATGGATACCTTGTCCTTTAGCCTGTCCAGTCTATTAGACATGGAGTCCATTTTTTTGGTCAATGGCAGTGAGAGATTGCGTAAGGTTCTTGAACATTTCACAGATATTCGGCTCTTGTGTGGACGCGGCACCCAGATTCGACTGCGACTGTTCGTCCTCCAAAGGGCTGATGCTTCTGGGAGGTTTACGTTGCTCGAAGATCAGCTTAAATTGACGGGAGTTTGACTTTCCCATGTCAGCCTGGCTCCTCTATGTGCACTTGGGGGTTCGTTTCAGTCGACCAGCAGTTGCAGGTCTCCGCTGCTTTCCCCTAGTGGTTACCAGGACCAACAGGTGCAACTCCCCAGATCTCCTTGGCACAGTGTACGTTCCCACTGATCTCGCACCTGCCCTCGAGGTCCTCAATCAGGGGGCAGGCGGCTCACCGGACCTGATTGCGGCACCTCTCTCAATGAGGGTGGGGCTGCTTCCAATCACCAAGCACCGGCGGGCGAGCACCTTCTACAACTGGACTCACCGGGTAAGGGAGATGCATCTCTCTACTCGATTGGCACTGTGTATAAAATACAATAATCAAATGTAATAATTTCCGCCAGGCTTCAGACCTGGCTGTAGCACAGTAACAGCCGTGATACATATAATTGGTGACGCTCTCTGCCTCCTTGACAAAGGAGACTCCTGCCTAGTCATTCTGCTGGACCTCTCTGCAGCACTTGATACGATCAATTACAATTTCAAAGAAAGAATCAGAATAAGTAGAACTGTACCAAGCTGGGTTCTGTTCTTATTTTGTCAACTGCTTACAGTAAATCCAATCAAGAAAACTGCTATTTTATCTGATCCCCTGTAATACAGGAGGTCCCTTAAGGTTGATATATTCTCCAACTCTCTTAAACGTGTACCTTGAGCCTCTGACAGCAGTTCTAAAGAAGTCAATCATCTCCTACCATTTTTTCGTGGTGATATACAGTTACACTGAAAGTATCCTCTCAGGAGGGCGTACTCCCACTTAAACTTTAAAAGTCATCCAAGCCTGTTTGTCCATCAACCACTTGGTAGAGAACCAGATGAAAACTGAATTACTAACCCTTGATGCCCCTCCAACATCTGTTTGTAGCCGTTAGACCGCCTCGGTGTGATTAACTGCAAACCTCAAGCTATTGAATGCACCAAATCTTTTGGAATTGCCCTGGACAGGAGTTGAAACATATCAACTCAAGCATCTCTGCTAATACTGCTCACTGCTATCTCAAACTCTTCACATCTATCAAAACTTTAATCCCAATACAAGCCTTCTAGAACAAAGTACAGTCACTAGTTCTCCCTAGATTGATTTATGGGAATACCCTACTCACAGGAATCTTCTAAACACACGCAGCTCTGCTGAGAACTCCTTTCAGCCCGCCTGCAAGACTGGTGTTGAGAGTAATGCATTTCAAACACTTATGCTGAATACTCTCCATTGGCTCCCTGTAGAAGCAAGAAGCATCTTCAATGTGGCTTGTATCACCCAGAGAGGTCTTCAGCGTTGCACTCTAAAATATGTTGCTCAGAAACTCATGCTTTCAGGAGGTAACCTCAGTTTCAGAAGTTCTAAATCCCATCTCCTGGAACCACCCTGGTTCAAGAAGCAGAACCATCTCTTAGTACTTCTTTGGGAGTGCTCCCAAAATCTGAACCTTGATTCTACCTGAAGTACAGTGATCCTTTGTTTGAAAACTTCAAGAGGGACTTAAAACTGCTAC
Organism: Triturus cristatus; assembly: GCF_964204655.1. Classification (NCBI taxonomy): domain Eukaryota; kingdom Metazoa; phylum Chordata; class Amphibia; order Caudata; family Salamandridae; genus Triturus; species Triturus cristatus. The sequence continues at coordinate 227,045,105 of NC_140581.1, forward strand.
TGTTTAAGAAAAACTTACTGATCTAACTGCCGTCACACTTGATTTGTTCTGTAAGTCGGATCTTGAGTTATAATTCTTCTATTTGATGTCAATTGAATTACCGTAATCGCTCTTAATATGTTGTTACTATTGTGTCTACTAATTTTGATTGCAAAGCACTGTTATACCCTTGGATCTTGTTCCCATTATATAAAATTGCAAATTAAATGGTGGCGTGGACTAAATGATAATCTTTCCCAACCCAAAAATTATGCTATCTATAAATGATTGTGGGTACAACGTTGTTCAGCCAGGGCTCCTTGTCAGACTCCGTTATTTATTTGACAAAATTGTCGATTTGTGTGCTGCAGGAGTTTTTTTGTTTCTTTTCATTGGGATAATTTATTGATTTTTAACACGACAAACATTGCTCTCTCCAAATCGAATACACTGATTTTAAAACATTCTCACTAAGCTTGCAGCCTTACCCAGGCCCCCTGTCGTTTCGTGTGGGTACTAGCACTTTACTCGGCTTGGGTTTGAACACTTTGTCCAGGCTCTTTGTGGTTTAATGTTGTAATTTTATAGCGATTTGTCTGCCAGACTTTTGTTTGGGTTGATGTGAGTTCGAGGCATGTGGGCTGCTGAATTCATATCTGTGCATAGATCGCCGCCTAGTGTTGGGTCCGGATGATTGCACATTGTTGTCCTGGAAGAGTCTTCGAAGTATCACGAGATAGGTGGCTCCTCCCCTGGACTACAGTGCGCATGGGCATCCCCTCCATCCTTAGATTGTTTTTTTCCGCCATTGGGTTCGGATGTCCTAATCTTGGCTCTTAGAGTATTTAGGCCTTTATTCGTCGGTATTGTTTTCGTTCGGCGCCGAGTAGTTTCATCGAAGTTAGCCATTTGCCCTTCAACGTCCGAGGCCCGATCAAGATCAACGATGGAATCAAAAACATCGAATAGCCCCTTCAAGCGTTGCCCTCTTTGCAACGCTAAGTATGCTCGCTTCGACGTGCACCCGGTGTGCAACAAGTGCCTCTCTCCAAACCACGACGAAGCCACCTGCATGGCGTGCTCCAGGTTTCGCTCGAAGAACACCCTACGCATTCGTCGAGCAGCTCGGCTCGAGGCGCAGAAAGCGGCGCCGCACCCGGACAACATCTTCGGGACCGAAGATGAGGAGGTCGTGGACCTTGAAGTTCAGGGAGAGATGTCGGATCCGGCGTCGGAGCGTGAATCCGACTATGATGCCGAAGACGAACATATAATAGATGAAGAGGAGGATGACGTCGTCGTACAGGTAGGAGACGACTAAGAGGACTTGGGGCCGAGGAGGATTGCTCAGAACATGAGCTAGGCCCTCAGGTCGCCACAGGGCCGAAGGAGGCACTCGATAAGGCTCAGGTCGCGGGATCGCCACAAGGCCTTACCCAAGATCATTCCTCTCGTTCTTCCGCCCCGCATAAACGCCCGGCGTCGAACTATCCTAAAGAGCCATCGGTATCTAAAGCGCCATCACTCGATCAACGAGAATCGAAACTGAAGGCAACGGCACCGAAATCGAAACCGAAAGTAAAAGTCTCTCCACGGCGACAAGGCCTCGAAGCCCTCGGAGCCGAAGACACAAAAGACGGCTGTCGACGCCAAGAAAGGTCATGGGGACGTCGAGCGAAGGGCGGCGCCGAAACTCAAAGCCAAGGTCGCCGACCCCAAAGTATCGGCGCCAAAGAGCGCCAACACAGATATGGAGGGCGGCCATCGAGAGCCCACCCATCCCACTATTCCGGTCCAGAAGACGTCATCTGGTACGGGGCTTGATGCCACAACGAAGAAGGCGTCGAAGGACCGTGTCCAATCCACGACGCCATCGCCCTTTGTCAAGCAGAAGCTGTCGGAGTCGTTATTACGCATCCACGACAAGGCTTCCACAACTGGTGCGAAGACAGCCCCGCAGCCGAAAACGGTCAGCGCGGTTCACATCGCGTCGATGCATATAAAGTTCGGCCTCCCACCAGCGGTGCGACCGAAAAATGTTCGACGCAAAGAAGGGTCTAGACCCGCAAGAAGCTCTCGACCCGAAGAAAACTGTTGATGCACCAACAGGAATACAGATGGGACAGAGACCTGTTGCGGTGCCTCACGACGATGAGGTTCCACGGCAGTTTATCGACGCCACCACTGGTAAACTTTCCATATACAAACGGAAAATCGTAACAGAGACGCCAATGGAGCCATACAAGATTCCATTAAAAAAGAAGAGAACCACATCACCAGTTCTGGTGGAACATATTCAATTTGGCACCCCAGAAACTCAGCCATTCTCGCCCACACACTCTGATACGGATGCTGGAGATGATGGTGATGCTGAGGGCACTTATCCTGTGGATACTGACCCTGAGGACCACAACCAACCTTGGGTGGACAATACGGATGCAGGGGACACACATACTGCTCCGGACACACAGGCATATGTGGCAAAAACATCTCCTACAGAGGACACTGCTGCTTTCAATGCCTTAATTGAAAGAGCCGCCAACAATCATGACGTACAGCTCCACACTGATCCTATTGAGGACGACTTTCTAATGGATACCATCTCTACTTCAGAAAGATCTGTGAAAACTCTGCCCATGCTGAAGGGGGTCCTAAAACAGGCTAAGGACATTTTTAAGGAGACCACTAGGGCGAGAGTCCTTAACCCTAGAATTGAAAAAAAATATAGGCCAGCTCCAGTGGACCCTGCCTACATAAAAGGACAGTTGCCTTTAGACTCATTGGTGGTTTCCAATGCTCGGAAGAGAGCCAACTCACAGACAACGGGTGATGCTCCTCCCCCCGACAAGGAGTCTAAGGTCTTGGAAACATCGGGAAAGAGGGTTGCTGCACAGGCAGCTAACATCTGGAGAATTGCCAACACTCAGGCACTTCTCGCTAGATACGACAGGGCGCATTATGATCCCCTAGAGACACTGCTGCAGCACCTCCCAGATCAGTATAAAGAAGGAGCGGAGACACTTATTAGAGAAGGGAAGCTCATTAGTAACGCTTGCATTAAATGCGCTCTTGACGCAGCTGACACTGCAGCTGGGGCTATCAACACCAGCGTCATGTTAAGAAGGCATGCTTGGTTGAGAATCTCGGGATTCAAACCAGAGATACAAACAACTATACTCAACCAACCGGTCAACCCTAACTCCCTCTTTGGCCCCGAGGTTGACACCACCCTAGAGAAACTCAAAAAAGATACAGAGACTGCAAAGTCTATGGGGGCTCTGCAATCCCAGCAGTTTCGGAGGGGGTCCTTTCGTCGCTCTAGCAACAGAGGACCATCTAAAACACAGAGCTCCCAACAGTCGCAGTACACTAAAGGAGGTACACAGCCCACCTATAACAAGAATAATAGAGGTGGATACCGTGGAAACAACATCAAAGGCAGAGGCCGAGGGAACAACAGCTCCAGGTCCTCCGCCACCAACAAACAGTGACGCCTTGTCACTGCCCCCCGACCACGTAACACCTGTCGGGGGGAGACTACAGAGGTTCCTGCCAGTCTGGGAATCCATTACTACAGACAGGTGGGTGAGAGAAATTGTCCAGTACGGTTATTGTCTGAAGTTCACGTCCACTCCACCCAACATACCACCAAGACACCGTCATATGTCCGCAGATCACTTGCACTTTTTCCAACAGGAGGTTCTCAGTATGCTCCAAAAAGGAGCCATAGAACTCGTGCCTGCAAAGGAACAAGGATCAGGGGTGTACTCACTGTATTTTCTGATCCCCAAAAAGGATGGATCTCTCAGACCCATACTAGATCTAAGACCTCTAAACCGTTACATTCTGTCAGAGCATTTTCACATGCTCACTCTGCAACAAGTGCTACCGTTGCTCAGTCAGGGAGACTTTCTCGCAACATTAGACCTCAAAGATGCGTATTTCCATATACCCATACACCCCTAACACAGAAAGTATCTCAGTTTCACTGTTCTCAATCAGCATTACCAGTTCAAAGTCCTCCCTTTCGGGGTAACGACGACACCCAGAGTGTTCACCAAGTGCCTGGCTACAGTGGCGGCACACTTAAGGAGACAGCACATACATGTCTATCCTTATCTGGACAACTGGCTTATCCAGGGAATGTCGGCCCAGCACTGTGCCAGCCACATGTCCCACACCATTCACCTTCTTCACAGCCTGGGCTTCTCACCGAATCATCCAAAGTCCCACCTTCAACCCAACCACGTACAGCAGTACCTAGGCGCAACCATAGACACTCTGGCAGCCACGGCACAACCAAATTCAGTGAGGATCAACAGCATTCAGTTGCTCATAAAGAAATTAAGACCTCAACACTCACTCCCAGCAAGAGTGTTTATGCAGTTGATAGGCATGATGGCCTCCTGCATCTTCGTAGTCCCACACGCAAGATTACATATGCGCCCGCTTCAGGAGTGCTTGGCACGTCAGTGGAATCAGGCCCACGGACAGTTAAAAGACCTAGTGTTGGTGAGCGGTCGGGCATACAACTCTCTGCATTGGTGGAATCCACAAAACCTTTGCAAGGGCCGACCGTTCCAGGAGCCTGTTCCACAAATCATACTGACAGCGGACACGTCTCTCCAGGGATGGGGAGCTCACGTACTCAATTACACAGTGCAGGGACTATGGTCGACACAGCAAAGGAGGATGCACATCAACCTTTTGGAACTAATGGCGATCTTCCTTGCAATGAAAGCATTCAAGATACACTTGTGCAACAAGGTCGTGTTGATCCGAACGGACAACATGACCGCCATGTACTACATACAGAAGCAGGGAGGGACACACTCGCCACAGTTGTCTCATCTGGCTCAGAGCATGTGGAAGTGGGCCATTCAGAGGAACATCTTCCTCATGGCGGAACACCTCCCGGGCAAAGACAACCAGATGGCAGATCTGCTCAGCAGGCACAGCCACCAAATGCAAGAGTGGGAGATACATCCATCAGTACTCCAACCGTACTTCCGACAGTGGGGTCATCCAGAGATAGACCTATTCGCCACAAGGGAAAACGCAAAATGCCAAAACTTTGCCGCCAGGTTCCCACATCCACAGTCGCAAGGCAATGCAATATGGATGAACTGGTCCGGCAAATTTGCGTACGCTTTTCCCCCAGCACCATTAATACCGCTGGTGGCACGCAAGCTCAAGCAACACTCGATGATGCTCATCCTGGTTGCTCCAACGTGGGCACGCCAGCCATGGTACACCACTTTTCTGGAACTCTCCGTGGTACCGCATCAAAGGCTACGGCTCACACCCACTCTTTTAACGCAGAGCCGTGGCGAGATTCAGCACCCAGATCCGCAACAGCTGAACCTGGCGATCTGGCTCCTGAGATCCTAGAATTTGGCTACCTAAACTTGCCTCCAGACTGTATGAATATCATCAAGGAGGCAAGGAGACCCACTACCAGAGCATGCTATGTGGCCAAGTGGAAGAGATTTGTCATGTATTGTAAAAATAATGACATAAATCCACTGGATGCGTCAACCCAGAACATTATCTGTTATTTATTACACTTATACAGATGCAATCTAGCATACAATTCCATCCGTATACATTTAACCGCATTGGCAGCTTACCTTCAGAACAGGCAGCACCTCTCACTCTTCAAAGTGCCTGCCATCAAAGCTTTCCTGGAGGGCCTCAAACGTGTCATTCCCCCTAGACACCCCCCGTCACCAGTCTGGAACCTAAATGTGGTCCTCACCAGATTGATGGGACCACCTTTTGAACCTCTACACTCCTGTGAGATTCAATTTCTAACCTGGAAAGTAGCTTTCCTCGTTGCCATTACTTCCCTAAGACGAGTTAGTGAACTTCAGGCACTCACCATTCAGGAGCCATTTATACAGGTTCATGCAAACAGGGTCGTGCTACGCACCAACCCTACTTTCATGCCCAAGGTCATTTCGCAGTTCCATATGAACCAATCTATAGAACTACCAGTGTTTTATCCTAATCCCGAGAATGTAGCAAAGAGAATGCTCCACACCCTTGATATCAAAAGAGCTCTCATGTACTATATTGATAGAACACAAACTTTCAGGAAGACAAAACAACTGTTTGTTGCCTTTTCCCCGCAGCACAAGGGCAACCCCATTTCCAAAGCAGGGATAGCTAGGTGGATCGTTAAATGTATACAGATTTTCTATGAAAAAGCTAAGCGCACACTAACGATTCCTCCGAGAGCCCACTCCACTCGAAAGTTGGGGGCCTCCATGGCTTTCCTGGGAAATATTCCCTTAGAGGAGATATGTAGAGCAGCCACATGGTCCACTATACATACCTTTACCAAACACTACTGTGTAGATGTACTCTCAAGACAGCAGGCTGCTGTAGGCCAACTCTTTTTCAGACTGCTGCAGCTGGCACGGGCAGCCGCCGCTAAACGGAGGGACTGCTATATAATCTATGCACAGATATGAATTCAGCAGCCCACATGCCTCGAACTGATTATGCTACTTACCAGTATGCATCTGTTCTTGGCATGTAGGGCTGCTGACATTCATATCGCCCACCCTCCTCCCCGGCGCCTGTAGCAGCTGTAGCATTCAGTAATTTCTAGTTAGCATGGTCATCATTCACTGTATTACACTCCATCTATGCCACAATGGCGAAAAACAATCTAAGGATGGAGGGGATGCCCATGCACACTGTAGTCCAGGGGAGGAGCCACCTATCTTGTGATACTTCGAAGACTCTTCCAGGAAAACAATGTGCAATCATCCGGACCCAACACTAGGCGGCGATCTATACACAGATATGAATGTCAGCAGCCCTACATGCCAAGAACAGATGCATACTGGTAAGTAGCATAATCAGTAAATATGTCCTTCTGTGTATACAGATGATTATAGGGTTCCCATCTGTACCTTGGATCTGGAACCACCAAATCCGAACCCGCTTAAACTTTCTCGCACAAACCTAGATGTTCCCTTGTTCGACACATTGGTACCATGTAAAGAGAGAGCGCTAAAATGTTATATAACGAGTCTCCAAGGGCACACTGAAGCCTCCCCTGGGAAGAAAATGCACTGAAAGGGTCGTTGAAGCCTGCCCATTGTAGAGTGACCTTGGAGTATGCAACGAGTCTGCAGGGGCGCACCACCTGTTACATTTTATTGACGTTCCAATGTCAAACTTTTAAGATGCACTTTTGGCTAGGGAACATTTTAACGAGTCAGTAATGATGCTGTGGTAGTGTGTAAAAGCTCATCTAATGTTGCGAGAGCCAAGTTGTATTCCCTGTTATTGTCCAATTTAGACACTGCTTTTGAATGTTAACAATGTTAGCTTTTCTCTTATTCCGCTTATGGCTGCCAGTGTCCAATAGTATTTCTGCCTGGGTCCTATTCCTCTGCATGTAAAGCTGTACTTTGAACCAGTGGCGTCTGTAGAATGCACCAGCTTTATTTGCCCTGCTACCCCCTCCCCTGGTACCTACCACCACAGCTGCTTAATGTGCAAGGAGCTGTCACAAATAGACATTGTACCAGGCACATGAATTTCCCATACTTGCAAACGGATTTCACCCTGAGAGGAGGGGCGGAGCATTGGAGGGGGCAGGGTCTCGTGCCAAGAGCCATCGATTTTCCTCAAACAACAAACACAAAGGGTCATTGAGGCTGTTGCCGATGTCCTGGGGTACTTTTCACTCCGCTTAATGAACATGGCTGGTTACTGTCTCGGAGAAACAAGCTGGAAATCCACTGCTTACTGTGTTTTTCAGCTCATTTTCACTGCCACTGATGACATCATCCAGTGAATGTTTGTTTTTCTGAAAATTAAATGTTTTATATATGTATAGCTCAAGGTCGATGGAAGAATAAATGGGTATATAAGTGACTAAATAGAATTTTTTTTTTAATGTATTGTATAACTGACTAAGTGTATCTTAGTGAATACATGGGTTAGTGAGTAATGTTTAAATATGTAAATATCTGTATCAGTCTCTCACTTTGTGTATAAGTGGCTGCATTGGTTGGTGAGTAGCTACATGAGTGTCTATAGGTTATTAGTTGTTTTTTTGAGTATCAGTGTCTGTATGGTTAGGTGGGTGGTATTGCGTAGTGCATAGATGCATGAATGAGTGACTCACTGTATGTGTTGAAGACAGCATGTGTGCAGGACTGTATGGGTGGATGAGTTTGTGTATGGGTGTGCTAGTGTGTGAATGACTGTCTCAATAGTGTCTTTATGAGTAACTACATATGTTTTAAACTAGTAAATGTGACTATTGGTGTATATAAGTGAGTATATGTGAGAGTGAGAGATTGGAAGAGTTCCTGTATGAATAAGTATGTGTTTCTATAAGTGATTGTTTAAAAGACTAAGTATGTGTAAGTTTCTGTAGAAGTAAGTGTGGCGGTGTGTGTATAACTGTATATGCAAGTAAATGGATGTTTGATTCTTTATTAGCATGAGTGACAGTGTGTGAGTAACTCTATGGATGAGTGGTGGTGTGTAACAGGATGTATAGGTGTATGAGTACATATGATGAGTGAGTACATGTCTGAGTGATTGTATAGGACTGTTGGTGAATGAGTGGATGTGTATGTGGATCTTAGAATGACTGAATAGGTTGTTGTAACTGGTATTGGTATGTCTATTGTTTTGAAAAATGTTGTTTCTATTTTTGAATGTGTGTATCAAAGGTTATATTAGGGTGAGAGGAGGTCTGCCACTCTATCACAAGGATGATGTCATCAGTGATGTCATTTGAGATGTCATCAGTGATGTCATGAGTGATATCACTGACCATGTCATGAGTGATGTAATATGTGACGTCATCAGCAGTGCATTGCGCGCGCGCGCGCAAGTTATAGTTAGCTGAACTAACTATAACGGGAGAATTTCTATGGTTTTGTACAAGTGAAATGTCCAGCTAACTATAACGCCCCTGAAACCATGTGTTTTTCAGTGAATTTCTAAGGTTTTTTAAATGCTAATTCCTAACTATACCTACAGAGATAGGACATGTGAAGAAAGTAGATAAAACGCATAGAAAGAAAAAAAAGGTATGCAGAAAGAAGCAACAGAAGTCCTCAAAGATGAAGAAAAGTGCAGGGAGAAGGAAAACGTGCAGAAAGAACAAACAGAAGAGCAGAAAGAAGCCTTGTTGCAAAATCATCCTGTACCCTCAACTTTTTCAGACGAATACTGGTGGTAACTGAGTCTGACTATCCAGTCCTAGAGCCAGTGCTATGTTAAAAGGCACTTAGAATACAGTGAAAACACCTACATACACTTGGGAACACTTTGCGTTGGGGTCCCCCTGTGATTAGCATGACCTCCTCTGTGCGCCCCTAGTATATAATAGGGCAGGGGGATTAAAACGACCTCTTAAAACTCGCCACAGGGCGTGTTTGCACACGTCCCCTCATGCCCTGTCCCCTCCCTTCACCACTGTGCAAACACGCTCTGTGGCCATTTTAATTTGGGAGAGTAAGTCCCCTTGAATCCTGAGGGTCCCTATGGTCCAACTAGCCCATTTAGGTACCTCCAGTAAGCGCCACAGAGCTGCATTGCAGAGAGGTGTAAAAAGGGGCATGGCCTAGTCCACCGCTCTGCAACGCAGCGCAGTGGCGATTACTGGAAGCACCTGGTGGGCTAGTTGGCCCCCAGGGACCCTCAGGATTGAAGGGGAATTATCTCCCCAACTTAAAACGCGCCACAGGGCGTGTTTGCACACGTCACCTCAGGCCCCGTCCCCTCCCTTCACCACTGTGTAAACACGCCCTTAGGCCGTTTTTAGTTGGGAGATTAAGTTCATTTGAATCCTGAGGGTCCCTAGGGTCCAACTAGCCCACTAGGTACCTCCAGTAAGCGCCACAGAGCTGTGTTGCAGAGAGGTGTAAAAAGGGGCGTGGCCTCAGAACACCTGTCTGCAACGCAGCTCCCTGGCGCATACTGGAGATAGCTGTTGGGCTAGTTGGCCCTCAGGGACCCTCAGTATTGAAGGGGAATTAATTCCCCAACTTACAACTCGCCAGGGGGCGCGTTTGCACAATGGTGAGGTGGCCTGAGGTGACATGTCTGCAAACACGCCCTGTGGCGCGTTTTAAGTTGGAGAATTAATTCCTCCTCAATTCTGAGGGTCCCTGGGGGCCAACTAGCCCACCAGGTACCTCCAGTATGCGCCAGAGAGCTGCATTGCAGAGAGGTGTTCAGAGGCCACGCCCCTTTTTACAACACTCTGCAACGCACCTCCGTGGGGTTTACTGGAGGTACCTGGTGGCGCGTTTTAAGTTGGGGGATTAACTCCCCTTGAATCCTGAGGTTGCCTGGGGTGCAACTAGCCCACTAGCTACCTCCATTAAGTGCCACAGAGCTGCATTGCAGAGAGATGTAAAAAGGGATGTGGCCTCGAACACCTCTATGCAACGCAGCCCTCTGACGCATACTGGAGGTCTCTGGTGGGCTAGTTGGCCCCCAGGGACCCCCAGTATTCAGGGGGAATTCATTCGCCATCTGCAAACGCGCCAGGGGGCGCGTTTGCAGAGTGCTGCAAGGAAGGGCCGTGGCCTTCGGTGCGATGCCGGTCTTTTCTGTATTTAATTTTTTTTAAGAAGAGGGGCTGTGTGGCCCCCCTTCTATTTCTAATTTCTTGGCCCTGGGGACCCCATCCCCCAGGGCTTGCCCCCTTATTTAAAAAAAAAAAAATTGGAAGGGGGCCGTATGGCCCCCCTCCCGAGGCCTTAATCAGCCCCGGGGACCCCATCCCCCGGGGCATGGCCTTTAAAAAAAAACAAAAACTTATAGCCCCGGAGACCCCATCCCCCTGGCCTGCCTTTGTTTTTTCTTTTTTTTAAATTTTGGGGAGGGGGGGCCACGTGGCCCCCCTCCCGGGCCGCTTGTGGCCCCGGGGACCCCATCCCCCGGGGCTGGCCCTCTCCATTGGGGACCATGGGGGGGTCCCCAATCCCCCCACGGTCCCACCGGCTCCCCGCGTCCCTCGGGAGCCGGCATTGCTTTTCCACATGGGGAGCTGCTAAGATGCAGCTCCCCATGTGGAAAAGCTATTTGGTTTGCATTTTGAAAGAGAGTGCAGGTTTCCCTGCTCTCCCTTTCAAAATCCAAACCAAGTTTGCTATGGCAGGGCGGGAGCTTTGCGGCTCCCGCCATGCCATAGCAAACTACAGTGTCCCAGGGGTGGGCACCCCGGGACACTGCAGGAGCCGGCCCTGGGGGGTGGCGGTCCTGAGGGCCATGACAAGGCTCCAGGAGTGGGGCCGCGCGAACCCCCTCCCACAATTTACAAAGCCCCTGATAGTCCCTGGGGCTGGGGCATTGTGCCCCCCCACAATAACAATTAAGTAGAGCCCCGGGGGCTGGCGGTCCCCTGGGCTTGGGTGGCCTTAGAGGCCCCCCCCCCCCAACATTAAACTAAGAAGGCCCTGGGGGCGGAGGTCCCCGGGGCTTGGGGGCCCCTCTGGGCCCCCCATTACATAAAAATATTGCCCCTGGGACTTGGCCCCCTGGGGGCTAAATAGTATGGAAGCGCGGGAGCCCAAGCTTCGTTTTTTCTTTTTTGTCGGCAGGATCCGCGCACCCAGCGCGGATTTTGCCGACTTAATAAAATAATAATCATTTTTTGGCCTTGGGGGTCCTTGTGGGACCCCCTAAGCAGGCCTAGGAGGTCAGGGTGTTTATACCCTGCCCCCTTTTCGCGTTTGCGCATTTCTTTCACTGTTTTCTTGTGCCTCGGTTCTACCGAGGCACAAGATGGCTGCCAACACTTCCTGGTTTGGAGTGTTGACAGCCAATTAGCATAAAGCTCGTGATCGGGAGGGTGCGCGGATCCTGCGCGCCCATAGATATATATGTGTTTTTACTTTTGATTTTCTCAGCAACTACTGAACGGATTTACACCATTTAACAAAAAGGGTTCTTTCTGAACTAAGAACTATCTCTTTGCCAAATTTGGTGTAATTCCGTTCAGCAGTTCGGTCTGTAGCCCTGGCTAAAGTTTCCTATGGGAAATTGCTTGGAGAAAACACGTTTTGGGAGCCCCCTTTTTTCTCGGCCCCTGCTTGACGAATCCCCCCGAAACATTCAAGATAGGAGAGGACCGGAGCGCCCCACGAGTTTTGAAAATTTCGCGAAGATTCGTCAACCTGTGCCAAAGTTATTGGAAATCGAATGTTGCGGATTTTCTATGGAAAATAGGTCCTAACTATCTACTGGTGACCTCCAGTAGATTATATATACCCACACCCGCCAACCCCCCCCTACCCCCCCCATCCCGACAGGGTTACATTTTTTAAGTGTGTATGTATATATTCGGGCACGGGTTCCAAAGTTGAGTGCTGATTAAATGCTTTTATTTACTTGAGCATGTGTGTATATATATATATCGGCAGGCTGCAGGAAACATTGGTCGCAGCAGGTGGGAATTGCGGAGTCTCAGACACACTGACTCCGTTGTCTGGCAGCTACTTTCAGTGTCCCAAGATGGGGATGTTGGGACTTGCAATTTCTACAGGCCATTGGGCCTCCACCAATGGGGAGAAATTCATGCAGCATTCAAAAGAGGAACTGTGAACTAGCGGCAGTAATGTTTGTTTGGCATCTGATGAAGGCACAAAGCTGAAATGCATCATGCCAAGGAGTAAATAAAGCTACCTACTTGCATGCAGACTAATGTTGTTCCCTATTGTTCTTCATTGTGGCAACTTTTGTGGAGATATATATATTTTTTTCACTGACAAAACTATAGGTTTCAGGCACGTTATAGTTAGAAATTAGCGTTTAAAAAACCATAGAAATTAACTGTGTCATCATGTCATGAATGTTGTAATATGTGACGTCATCAGCAGTGCATTGCGGGGGCGTGAGTTATAGTTAGCTGAACTAACTATAACGCCGGAATTTCTATGGTTTTGTACGAGTGAAATGTCCAACTAACTATAACGCTCCTGAAACCTATGGTTTTTTCAGTGAATTTAAAAGGTTTTTTAAATGAAAATTTGTAAGTCTAATGTACCTCAATCGTATGTTTTTTTATATATATATATATATATATATATATATTTTTTTAATGTGAATAATTTTTAGTTAGGAGAGCACCCTACACGATGGCTGCCCGCATTCTGGTAGCCATTTTGAAAAGTCACGCTGGGGTCGCATCTTCGGCGTAGTTTGTAAAGTATGAAGTATCTTTAAATTAATTATAAATAAAAGTTTTCCTTTAAGTGTTTGTCTAAATTTATTAATAAAATAATTTTTAAAGTATTATTTTCAATATAATTTGGACTAAAAATTATTCGTTTATTATTGGATTCGGAGGTTAGGAGGGATGGTCATTTTGCTCGATCTGTTTTGCAAGATTTTTTGGTCTAGTCAGGTGGACACCCTCCTCCCGTTGAGGTATGGCTTGAGGATTCTACTCAAAATGTGAGGAATCAACAGGCAGAAGTATCCATCAGAAGAGAAAGTTACTTACCTTCGGTAACGTTTTTTCTGGTGGATACAGTATCTGCCTGTGGATTCCTCACTGTCCCTCCCGCCTCCCCGTTGTCCACCTGTTTCTACCAAAAAGATGCTTTTACTGTTTGGCATGAATGTTTTTAATATGTCTTAAACATGCTTATGTTTTAATAGTGAGAAATACTTAATCTGATGCTATTTCTTTATGCCTTTATTGGTTATGCATTATATATATATATATATATATATATATATATATATATATATATATATATATTCACTGAAAAAACCATAGGTTTCACACAAGTTATAGTTAGCTGTACATTTCACTCGTAAAAAACCAATGAAATTCCCCCGTTATAGTTAGTGCAGGCAACTATAACTCACGCGACCGCAATCCTCTGCTGATGCTAATGCTGTATTTAGACACTTATTTGCCCATGTCTTCTTCCATTAAATTTTAGCTATACATATATTACAAATATTTTTTTTCCATAAAGACACATATGTCATCAGCAGAGGATTGCGGTCGCGTGAGTTATAGTTGCCTGCACTAACTATAACGGGGGAATTTCATTGGTTTTTTACGAGTGAAATGTACAGCTAACTATAACTTGTGTGAAACCTATGGTTTTTTCAGTGAATTTGTACGGTTTTGTAAATGCTAAGTTACTATACGCCATTCGTGGCGTGCGCGCCCAGTTAACGCAGTTCGTTCCGTGCGCGCACGGTGCGCTTCGCGCACCGTGCGCGCACAGTGAGCACGCGGTGCGCTTCGCGCGCCCACTTTACGCAGTTAGTGCCGTGCACGCACGGTGGTCACGCGGTGCGCTGCACGCACCGCGTGCGCACATGGGGGACATATTATGTGCTTCGTTGTGAAAGGTATTCATTTTTTGTTTACTTGCAATAATATATGCCATGCACAAATGATGCCCTTCGGGCACCATTTGCACACGGGGTGGGGAAAGTGTGGATAATTTTTTTTTTTAAATAATTTTAACAGTACGCGTACGGTAAGCGTAATCGGCGATTTTACGCAGTTAGTGCCATGCACGCACGGTGGTCACGCGGTGCGCTGCACGCACCGCGTGCCCACGTTACGCGGGATGGGCCATGTACGCACGTTGCGCCTCTCGCACCCTGCGCACATTGGGGACATATTATGTGCTTCGTTGTAAAAGGTATTCATTTTTAGTTTCCTTTAATATTATATGCCATGCACAAATGGTGGCCTTCGGGCACCATTTGCACACGGCGTGGGGAAAGTGTGGATAATTTTTTTTTTTTAAATAATTTTAACCGTACGCGTACGGTAAGCGTAATCGGCGATTTTTCGAAAAAAATTAAAATAGTTTTTTTGGCCTTGGGGGTTTTTGGGGGACACCGATATCGATGCTGGGTGGTTAATAACTAAATATACTACCCCTTTAAATGTTTTTTGACTTTGTTTATGCTGCCCCCCTCAGAGTGCGAGAGAGAAAATGGCGGCCGCCGCTTCCTGGTTTCTACCGATTCGAATGTTTACTTAGATCGAAAAGCCAATCAGAATCGCGCTCGCGCACGTCACCGTACGCGTACGGTAAGCGCACCGTAAGCGCACCGTAAGCTGGCTCAGATATATATATTGATTTAAAGGCTATTTTCTCAGAATCTACTGAACAGATTTACACCAAACCTACAAAAGGCACTTCCTTGACCTGTAGACTACCTCTCTGCCAAATTTCAAGGAACTCTGTTCAGCCGTTCGGGCTGTAGCTGTGTCTAAAGGTCCTATGGAAAAATGCATGGGAAAAACGCGTTTTGGGACCCCCCTTTTATCTCAGCCCTCGCTTGTCGAATCCCCCCGAGACTTTCAGGGTAGGAGCGGAGCGCAGCGCCCCACCTATTTTGAAAATTACGCGAGTATTCGTCGACCGGCGCCAAAGTTATTCAAAATAGAATGTTGCGGTTTTCCTATGGAAACAGGGTCCTAATTATAACTACCTACTGGCGACCGCCAGTAGGTAATATATATATATCTATATATATATATATATATATATATATATATATTATACTATGTATACATGTGAAAATGTGTCGGTCCACCTGTTTACCTCGGTGGCACGAAAAAAATGGGTGGAACTGACGTCAGCAAGCCGAGGAGGTCCTCTTATGGCTCCTATGACGTCATATGGTGTCGCGAGCGGAGCCGTGCTATTTTGACATCGTCGTCGACATGGGAGAGCTAGGAAAGAATTTCCACCGATTGCTGGCGCAGGGGATATTCACATAAGTGTTCAGGCTAGTCCTTTGGGAGCAACTGTTTATGTTGCCACTCCAGGAACAGAAACCAGTGATCCGATGGCAGAGGCCCTGCAGATGGCACACGAGGTGGGGAGCCCAGTCGTGTGCACCGGCGGAGCAGCGAAGTGACAAGCACCACTACCCACAGAAAAGGTAACGAGGGCACTGAATAACACAGGATGTTCTCTTTGCACCCGGCAGGAACAGCAAGGTTAAAAAGCCCTTGTTCCAAAATGTAGAATTAGTGCTACAACGGTCTTCAAGAGGACCTGCGATGGATGCCGCTTCGCCTTCCGTACACTAGTGGCAGCACATGGGTCACGCGGTAAGGTCATACTGCGGTGGGACGCACACTCGTTGACCTCTCATGGCATTGCTCCACACTTCGGGGACAACGCTTTCCATTAGCTGTGTTTTCTGATGATGTGTCACGCCGGCCCCGTCAAACAGCAGAACCCCTTTAGATCCAAACAGACTCTTCCACTCTCTCACCGGAAGTGAAACGCAGTCACTTTCACAATACAACAGCCGGTAATATACTTTTCGGTAATAAAAAAAAAAAAATCCTTCCTTCTAATTTATCAAATAAACGACTCACTAAAGAACAGGGGCCAGCTTTGATCGGTAAACAGCCGTTACAATGACGTTTTTTCTTCGCGATACCATTACAACGCATGCATTACCACGCATGCGTTGTACATCGCAAAGTCATTACTACGCATTTTTTTAGAACGCATGGTCCTTTACCACGCATGCCTTTACAACAAATTTTGTTGTAAAGGTATGTATGGTAAATGACCATGAGTTCTAAAAAAAAAATGTAGACGATCCACGTCGTTGTAAGGAAACAGAGGCTGCTCAGTTTCCTCACAACGACGTGCAGCGCCCCTCAGAAACGACATGAAGCAGGAACCACGAGGAGAGAGGAACCACGAGGAGTGAGAGGTTAAGGGGATTGGGTATTGGGTGGTGGTTACTTACCTAGGGTTTGAGGTAGTACAGTGGTGTTTGGGTAGTGTAGGGGGTCCTGCTGAGGGTAGTGTTTTAAGGTTTAGGGTAGTGCAGTGGTGTTGGTGTAGTGTAGGTGGTCGTGCTGGGAGTAGTGTTTTAGGGTTTAGGGTAGTGCAGTGGTGTTTGGGTAGTGAAGGTGGTTGTGCTGGGGGTAGATTTAGGGTAGTGCAGTGGTGTTTGGGTAGTGTAGGGGGTCGCGCTGAGGGTAGATTTAGGGTTTAGGGTAGTGCAGTGGTGTTTGGGTAGTGTAGGGGGTAGTGTTTTAGGGTTTAGGGTAGTGCAGTGGTGTTTGGGTAGTGAAGGGGGTACTGCCGGGGGTAGTGTTTTAGGGTTTAGGGTAGTGCAATGATGTTTGGGTAGTGTAGGGGGTCGTGCTGGGGGTAGTGTTGTAGGGTTTAGGGTAGTGCAGTGGTGTTTGTGTAGTGTAGAGGGTCGTGCTGGGGGTCGTGTTTTAGGGTTTAGGGTAGTGCAGTGGTGTTCGGGCAATGTAGGGGGTCGTACTGGCGCTGGTGTTTCAAAGTTTAGGGCAGTGCAGTGGTGTTCGAGCAGTGTAGGGGGTCGTACTGGGGCTGGTGTTTTAGGGTTTAGGGCAGTGCAGTGGTGTTCGGACAGTGTAGAGGGTCGTGCTGGGGTAGTGTTTTAGGGTTTAGGGCAGTGCTGTGGTGTTTGTGTAGTGAGCAGCGCATGCGCTGTGTCGCTAGGTGAGACCTAAAAAGCATTGCACCAAGATGGCTACCAACACTTCCTGGATTTAAGTGTTGGCAGCCAATTAGAGCCAAGCTTGTGCTTGTGTAGTTAGGTCCCGCCCAGATATATAAAGATTTTTTTACTTTAATATCTCGAACTACTGAACGGGTTGACACCATTTTTTTTTTAAAAAGGTCGCTTTATGAGCCAAGCACTACCTTTTTGCCAAATTTGGTGTAATTCCGTTCAGCAGTATGAGCTGTAACTGTGTCTAAAGTTTCATATGGGAAATTGATTTTTTTGTCCTCTATTTTTTTAATTTCTCAGGAACTACTGAATGAATTTACACCATTTAGAAAAAAAGGGTCTCTTTCTGAACCAAGGGCTACCTTTTTGCCAAATTTGGTGCAATTCCGTTCAGCAGTTCTGGCTGTAGTCGTGTCTAAAGCTTCCTTTGGGAAATAACATAGAGAAAACACGTTTTGGGACCCCCCTTTTTTCTCTGCCCCTACTTGGTGAATCACCCCAAAACTCTCAGGATAGGAGCGGACCGGAGCAGGCCACAAGTTTTGACAATTTCGCGAAGATTCATCCGCCGGCGCAAAAGTTATTGGGAAAAGAAAAAACGCTTTTCCTATGTAAACTAGGTCCTAACTAGAACTATCTACTGGCAACTGCCAGTAGAAAACAAATATATATATGTGTGTGTATGTATATGTGTATATATATATATATATATATATATATATATATATATATATATATATATATATATATATATATATATATATATATTATATTTATATTTTGCAAAGCGACTCCTGAACGTAGAGTATAGAGTCACGGACCCAAAGTTTCGTGGCTGGAACTTCTTTATTTTTAAGCCATATGACGCGTTTCGGGCATACAACGTACCCTTGATCACATGCGGAAACGCAGTCCGCTTTCTATTTTTATATCATTGCTTGCAAATCACCTGTGATAGACATTGAAAAAACACTATCTGTCGCAGCATTAATTTACAGAAGTACTCAAGCTGATTGTATGTTGATGAAATTGTCATAACTTGTTCATATCACCGCTATATTTAAACGGTTAATGAAATTGAATGCACATAAATGTAAATCATTGCCACAAACATAAAGTTGCTTAAGTGAATCTCATTTGTATAAATACATCAATCCTTGGGTTAAATAGTAATAAAAACGGTTTGATAAAATCATGGTTAATTAAAAACCAGATTTAAATATTATAAATATATATAAAAAAAATATATATATATATATAAAAACAGATTTATTAAAATATATTTGTGTTTAAAATAACACAAACAAAGTGCACATTGTGCCTATTACTGCATGAATGCTTAAAACCCATTATGGACTTTCAATGAGTTCAACAAAATCCTGTGACTGATTAGTAATTCAATTAGTGGTTTACATGTTCGAACTGACATACAATGTGCTTATGTCTCACTTCTTATCACTGTAAAAGATCCTAGTTTATCAGACAGATAGTGCAATGTAAAGTGCTAAGTGCTCCCTTGATACTTATCAATGTGCTGATGCTTAAAAGCATAACATTTAGGTGCATAGCTAAAATTATTAAGAAAAAAAGAAGAAAAAAGGAGAAAAATATGGCTTAAAATTAAAGAAGTTCCAGCCACGAAACTTTGGGTCCGTGACTCTATACTCTACGTTCAGGAGTCGCTTTGCAATATTTTCATTGCGGAAATAATGGTTGATTCCGTTGACGGACTCCCTCGCCAGAAGCAGGAAGCAGCTTGCAACCAAACCAATATATATATATATATATATATATATATATATATATATATATATATATATATATATATATATATATATATATATATATATATATATATATATATATATATATATATATATATATATATATATATATATTCACTGAAAAAACCATAGGTTTCACACACGTTATAGTTAGGAATTAGCATTTAAAAAACCTTGCAAATTCACTGAAAAAACCATAGGTTTCAGACACGTTATAGTTAGGAATTAGCATTTAAAAAACCTTGCAAATTCACTGAAAAAACCATAGGTTTCAGACATGTTATAGTTAGCTGGACATTTTACTGATAAAAAACCAATGAAATTCCACCGTTATAGTTACTGTGGGCAACTATAACTCACGCGACCGTAATCCTCTGCTGATGCTAATACTGTATTTAGACACTTATTTGCCCATGTCTTCTTCCATTAAATTTTAGCTATACATATATTACAAATATTTTTTTTTCATAAAGACACATATGTCATCAGCAGAGGATTACGGTCGCGTGAGTTATAGTTGCCTACAGTAACTATAACGGTGGAATTTCATTGGTTTTTTATCAGTAAAATGTCCAGCTAACTATAACATGTCTGAAACCTATGGTTTTTTCAGTGAATTTGCAAGGTTTTTTAAATGCTAATTCCTAACTATAACGTGTGTGAAACCTATGGTTTTTTCAGTGAATTTGTACGGTTTTTTAAATGCTAAGTTACTTTACGCCATTTGTGGCGTGCGCGCCCACTTAACGCAGTTCGTTCCGTGCGCGCACGGTGCGCTTCGCGCACCGTGCGTGCACAGTGAGCACGCGGTGCGCTTCGCGCACCGCGTGCCCACATTACGCTAGATGGGCCATGAACGCACGATGCGCTTCGCGCACCGTGCGCACATGGAGGACATATGATGAGCATCGTTGTGACAGGTAAAATATATGTTTTGTTTAGCTCTAATAAGCCATGCACAAAAGGTCCCCTTCGGACACCTTTTGCACACGGGGTGGGGAGAATGTGGATATTTTTTTTTTTTCTTTATTATTTCTTACCGTACGCGTACGGTAAGCGTAATCGGCGAAATTTTCGAAAAAATTAAAATTGCCTTTTTTCACTTGGGGGATCGTTGGGGACTCCCTCGACATGGCTAGGTGCTTGGGAGCTGTGTAAACAGCCCCTTTACATGTTTTTGCACTTGGTTTTTCAACCCCCTGTGAGAGTGCGAGAGAGAAAATGGCGGCCGCCGCTTCCTGGTTTCGACCGATTCGAATGTTTACTAAGATCTAAGGGCCAATCAGAATCGCACTCGCGCACGCCACCGTACGCGTACGGTAAGCGCACCGTAAGCGCACCGTACGCTGGCTCAGATATATATATTGATTTAAAGGCTATTTTCTCAGAATCTACTGAACAGATTTACACCAAACCTACAAAAGGCACTTCCTTGACCTGAGGACTACCTCTCTGCCACATTTCAAGTAATTCTGTTCAGCCGTTCGGGCTGTAGCTGTGTCTAAAGGTCCTATGGAAAAATGCATGGGAAAAACGCGTTTTGGGACCCCCCTTTTATCTCAGCCCCCGCTTGACGAATCCCCCCCGAGACTTTCAGGGTAGGAGCGGAGCGTAGTGCCCCACCTATTTTGAAAAATTCGCAATGATTCGTCGACCGGCGCCAAAGTTATTCAAAATAGAATGTTGCGGGTTTCCTATGGAAACAGGGTCCTAACTATAACTACCTACTGGCGACCGCCAGTAGGTAATATACACATTTGCATCTTGTTGCACATTGATAGCACTATTTTGCACTTTAGATATCAGAATTTGCACCTGTTATTGCGTATTTGCACAACGTAGTACTGTACCTTAAACCTATGCTGAATAACTTGTAGTTACAAGGTTGTGATATCATTGTTAACATGGAAGAGTATTTTGAAGCAGGTTTACCGATTAGTACAACCATTTAACATCTCAGACCCATGCTGGTACATTTGCCAATGTATATGTATTTGTTACATGTTTTCCATCATCAAATAACAAACTTAGAAACCAATGTATTTTTTCCATGTCCATGGACACAAGCATCACGAGATTACAGAGTGCTCTTGAATTATAAAAGCATAATGTTTCAGCAGTTACTTCATGTGATCAAGGCCATCTGGTGGCCGAAACGCGTAATGGCGTGCTGTGTGGGTGCTGATTAACATTAAATACCTTTGAAGCACGAGTTGGTGTCCGTGTGCTTCTTCCTCGCCGGTCGGAGGTGGGAGATAGCTGTTTGGATTTTCATATATATATATATATATATATATATATATATATATTAAAAATGATCGCTGTATCACTGGGTAGCTATATTTAGGTTAGTGTTTCCATAGGAGATGTTTGTGTTGCTAATGATTTTGGCACCATTTGACAAATCCCCCATGAATTGTTTGCGTAGTTTGTGCATGTAAAGTTTCGGGGTGATCCGTCAAGTGGGGGCCAAGAATAAAGGGGGATCCCAAAATGCAAAATTGACATGCATTTTCCATAGACTTAGTGAAGAAGCACGATCTCTACAACTGCTGAATGGAATTACACCAAATTTGACAGAAAGCTGGATCTTGTTCCTCAGATTATGCTTTTCCTTTTGTGATTTGGTAAATAGCTGTTCAGTAGTTTCTGAGAAATTAATGTTTAAAAATATTTGTATATCTGGATCGTCTGGTCCACGAGGGGCTCGTGAGAGTCTCGCGGGAGCACCAGTTTAAAAATAGAGCACTGATTGGCTTAGGGAACTTTTTTCCTTTTGTCATCTCGCTCCTGCAGAAGTCCAACTCCTGTGGAAGCAAGAGCTACGATTGGCTGCCAGGAACATGAGAAAAATGTTGCTAACAGCCATTACAGGACTCTAGGACTTAGTCCCCTGTCCTGACATTTACAAAACAAATAACAATAATAATAATATAAGGGGACAGGGTAGGGATACTTTGTCCCCGTAAGCCCCAAGGGTGGGGGGACTCAAAGGAACACCCCTGGGCCAAAATAAAAAAAGTTTGTTTTTGCTGTGATCCCGCAAAATTGTAGTAAAAAAAGTGGTTGTGTGTAAGACCCCCCTTGCCCAATGTGGGCCCTATGGTCGATTATATTACTTAGGGGGTGCGTGCTGAGCCCCCCCCACGCCCAAGTCTTTTTTGGCTCTGGGGTCACCATCCCCCAGGTCCAATGTCTGGATTAAGGAGATGGGGCCACATTGATTCTTGAGCCTTTAGTGGCCCCGGGCACCCCATGCCTTGGGCTGGCTCACTTGCTGTATCCCCAGAGCCCACCCAGGGACACAGCAGATTCCCTTCATGCAGCAGCACTGGCAGGGAAGCGTGTTAGCTCCCGTTTGGGGGGAGCATTGTTGAATCTCCTACCAAACGGGAGAACACACAAAGTCTTCTCCCAACAGGCGCAAGCGTTAATAATGCTCTTGCCAGCTGAAAGCAGACTTCAGATCTGTTTCCCTGCCTACACTGATGTGGACAGGGAAACAGAACAACAGATTGATCCTGCCCAGAGGGAGCATGCAAAAAACACAGTGGCTCCTTCTGGTCAGGATCTATGCTGACTCCCACACCATTCGGGAAGCCGGCTTGGGCACTAGGGCTCTCCCCGCAGCCCAACATGTTTGTGAGTGCTCTCCGTGGGCAATGGGGCACCCACCTATATTAAAAACGGGCCCCAGAGGATGGGATCCCCTGAGCTACCATAGACTCGGGGAGGGAGCAGCTGTGCGAACCCCTGTCCCTTCAAAATAATTAGGACCCTGGGGGATGGGTCCCCAGGGCCTTATGAGGCTTGTGGAGGGGGGGGGCACACGACTTCCCCTGCCCTTTTTTAATTATATTTGGCCCAACTGAATTGGGGTCCCCGGGGCCTAATAAGATTCAGGAAGGGGGGGGGGGGGCAAGCTGTCACCCTCCTCCTTTTCTGTTTTGGCCCAGGGAGGATGGGGTCCCCAAAGCCTAAAAGACTCTTGGAGGGAGGCTATATGAGTCCCTTCTATTTTTTTTCATTGTTTGGCCCGTGTGGACAGGGTCCTAATAGGTCTCAGGGAGGGGGGCCACGCACCCCTACCCCCTTATAAAGCTTATTGAGCCCTGGGAATGAGGTCCCTGAGACCAAATATGTCTCTGGGATGGGAGCTGCATGCCCCCCGGCCTTCCATCCTGTTATTGGGCCCCAGGGGATGGTGTCCCCAAAGCCAAAAGCTGTTTGGGGAGGGGGCAATATGCCTCTCTCCCCTTTAAATATTACTGGCCCTGAGGATGAGGTCCCCGGCCCCAAAATGGGCAAGGGCAGGTGGGCTCTACCCCCTCCCCATATATGTATTTTGCCCCGGTGTATGGGGTCCCCATGGGCTTATAAAAGCTCAGGGAGAGGGGGCTCAAACCCTCCTCCCCTGTTTAATTGTATTTGACCCTGTGGTAATGAGGTCCTCAAGGCTAATAGTGTCGAAAAGGTGGCTGCATGCCCCCTACATTAATATACGTATTGGACTCTGAAGTGTCCCCTGGGCCCGAAGGTCAACCATACACTAAGACGCCAAAGGCTGTGTGCGGTTTGGGGATGACAGCCTGCTGGGGGTATAGCCACAGGGTCTGGTGGCAGACCAAGCCGTGGCCAACCACTGGCTGCGTACCCCAAAGGCTGTGTGCAGCGTGGGGTTGGCTTTTCGTACTGTAAGAAAATATTACTTAACATTGAAAAAAAAACTAGAAATGTACTGAAAAAAACAAAGGTTAAAGTAACGTTCTAGTTAGGTGTGATAAAAAAAGGTTTGTTTTTGTTTCAATAACTTTACAACTTGTTTGACTTTATAGTTAGGTGAATATATGTCAGTCACAACATTAACATTTTGAACTAAAAAAGCCACAGAAAATTCACCAGTTCTGGTTTGCAGAGCCAACTGTAACTAGCACCCCCTCTATGCACTGATTATGACTTCACATATTGCATCACTTGTGACTTGTTCCTTGACATCATTGATGACATCACTGATTACCTCATTCAATGAGTTTGTTTCATAGTTTATCGTCCATCAATTCTTTCACTCACCATCCATCCAGTGTTTCTCACCCAATCATCCATGCATTTACTCACACATTCATCCATCCATCCATCCTTACTTTAACTTACTCACCCACTCCTCTTTAATGTTAGTGATGAACATTTGTCTGCCGAGTTGCAGGCAGAAGAGGACCATCAAGGAGTCCACCCACTGTAGTTGATAAAGTGCAGGGCTCGAGTCGGGGTACCACGCGGTTGGACGGCGTCCCCCCACTTATTTTACCAGGAGCTCGATAACTGGAGCACATGGAGCCACACATTCACTCTTTGGCCTCTCTGGGGCGAGATGAGCTCTCATTCATAACGATGCTCACGCGCTGGCTTCTCTCATGCAATCGCATCTAAGGGGTGACCGAGGGGAGGCAATGAGTCTGATGGTGCAAGCCACCTTTCGTGACATCACTTCCTTTTGTGACGTCAGCGTCCCCCACTTTTTTTTTTAGGACTTGTGCCCTTATAAAGTGGGAGGAGGTGGATTAAAGACGCCCCTGTTGCTTCTGTGCTTTTAGTTGTTTCTGTACAGACCGTACCTCTTTAGTCCTGCTGTGACCTTTGCATGTAGCGCTGCTGCTGCGCGCGGTCGGTCTCATCACCAAGGTCTTAATCCGCCCAGCTGGCGTCCGCGGTATCACAGCGCACCGAGTGCTGCACCGAGTTAATTGATTCATGCCGTACATTGATCACAGACGTTCGCGGTGTCCGCGGACTGACCCAAAATATACCATTATCGCTGGCTTCCCATGTAAAATAGCCCTATTTCATAAATGAATATTTGGATCTGTGCATTCGTTTGTTAAAATGTGTCGGGTGAAATAGAGGTGTTGTTTGACCCAACTTAAAGGCATTTAACTGCTGCGACGTATTTCGGCACGTAGTTACAAAGTTTTACCGGTTGCAGGCCGGGAAAATTGCAATTTAAACGCTCGTTTCAGACGTCTGCCTGACCTGCAGTTAAAGCGTTAAAATTGCAGGCAGGTCATCTGGTGACTTAAAATCGAAATCATTGTAATATATATCTGTACTTTATAATGATTTGAAACCTATTATATTCAGCGCCATGTGTAATACATTAACATTATAATTACCACATTTCCCAATAAACCAGTCTGTGGGTGCGCACTCTGATGCCCGATGGACAAGACGCGTTGCGGCTCTCCCGAGCCTTGGTCCGAGAGCCGTCGTGTGCGCCCCCAGACTGGTTTACTGGGGAATTAGTGAATTTAGAAATGGCTGCTCTCGTCGTGACCGTGCATCCGTCCCGCAAGGCAGCTCGGAGGATGCACGAGAGTTCAAGGAAGATAAAACCGAGTGTAATTAGTTGTATTTCACTGTTGTGGGAAGAGTAATCCCTTTGAACGTGTTTACTGTTTAAAGTAATCCGTTGCTCATCCTCTGTCTAATGTTCTCTTACACAATAATGAATATTCAAGCATCATTAACCATCTGTGGCCTTTGCCAGGGCCTGTTTGACGCGTGAATGAGCAGTACTTGTCGAACACGCATTTTAATTGCATGCAGCTCTCTAGCCCTCGCTCCCTCTGAATAAAAGTAACGGGTCGGGCTGTTTACAGGGCAGCGCCTCTCGGTCTGCAGTAGGGATGTGTGTGATGTGATAGCGCGTCTGTGTGAGAGAAGATGATCCCAATGAAGGGTGGGCGGGGGGCGGTAAAATATTCGTCACCCCTCTTCCTCCTCTGAATGCAATGTGGTGGGAAGTGTAGGAAGCTGCTGTTACCACCCCCAATCATCAATATTGCTGTACTTTTAATAGCGCCGCAGACGCCTCAGCATTGCTGCGTCATGGACAAGACATTAGAAATGAAAGCACCCTTCACAGAAACACACAGCAGCTATGGCACACTGCAGGCTTATGTGTCGCCCACAAGGGATGCAGGTACGAATGCAGCTGAGAAACTTACATTCACACAGCTACGGAATTAAGTAAAACTCACACACACGTGTGTGAAAAAGCCCCTGCTGCAGAGTTCCTTGTGTGTCCATCACTTCTCAGGCAATAATAATATTGTCAGGATAACTCTGGTGAGTAATGTTCCTGCTGGAGAGAGATTGGAGTTTTGTCTAGTGCCAGTTCCACGCAGAGTATGCTTGCTGCGAAGAACGTGTTCCACTCAGATCACCGAACTGTATTTTGTGTGGTTCGCTCAGGTTACTTAATACTCTTGTCACAGACATCCTTTGTAACTCGCACTTCATACAGCAGAGCACAGTGAGCTATGAAATGTCACCAAAGAGCTGCGTGCAAACTGCATTGTATACAGAACATTACGCTTTTTTTGCTGCAGTCTTTCATTATCTTAATGTTACTAAAAAAGGTTTATTTGGGTAGAAATACATTCTTGTTAGTCAAGCCAACCACCGTAGCACGTTTTAAATCTTGAGTTTGTGATTCTCCGGACAACACACTCTTTAAAATATATTGCCTGCTAGTATATGTGACGTGATTCCTACACCATGTAACCCTCGTTGTCTTATGTAGCATTCCTAGAGACTGTTTTACACACATGATTTATTGGTTTTGTATAATGTGTGTGAGGTAAAGTGCTCTGAAACCCTACACTGGTATGGGTAGCGCTATAAAACAACAAATGAAATGCAAGTCTGAGAGGGGCTATGGAGAGATGAGGCAGCCCTGCCAAATGCCACGCATCACGTGTTAGCCTAAGGCACTTTCCCGCATCACCACATTAAAAATAATTAGCACTTATAGTGCCTCTTCACTTGACAAGAACCTTTGTTGTCAAAGCACCAAGTACGCAGCGTTTACCTTTAATGCCATGCAGGCAGCGTGAGCCGGTGTTCCTTTGTTCTTCGGAGCTCTCCTTTTAGTTACACTAAAGGACAGTCCGGTAAAGAATAAACAGTGGGTAAAATGGAGACTACGCGTAAAGAACGAGAATGGAAACATGGAAGACGGGCTGAAAGAGAATGAAGACAAATCCAAGAATGGAGAAGGTGGTGTTTTTAGTTTGTCGCACTCTAACTCCGTCCCTGGAAAGTAACCTTGGAAGGAGTCAGCCTGGAGCCAAGAGCCTGCAGCCTGGAAGGAAACATCGCATCACATTTTGATGATGAACGCACATTGCCGTATTTTGCCTCAACACCATCCGTTTGATTTCAAAGGGTGGTGTGGTGCAGTTGTTTTCTCCTTAGGCTCTCAAGGTGCGGGTGCTTTATAACCAGGATGTCCACCCCCCTCAGCTGGTGCCGGCCTCCCTTGGCGGGGGCAGCTCACCTTGATTCACCGCCTCTGTGTACTGTTACAGCAGGCACACAGCATGCTTTCTTCCCCAGGTAAGGTTATAGTTGTGTGTTTCTTTTCCCACGCTTTAGTGCTGCCCCAGTGTGCCCGACCTATCGTGAATACACAGGAACCCACTCTCCTGATGGCAGCCGGGAACCCCCGTGTTTAATAAAAAAAATAAAAAAAATAGCTTTATTCTAACTTTCTTCCTCTTAACACGCCCCAAAGCAAGATACGCGGGGATCTTATATTTCCTGATTATTTTTTTTTTATAAATCTCCCACTTTATGGACCCAGTGAAATTATGCACTCCAAAACCAGGAAAGCAGGCTTTCATTCTGTACTCGCCCTACGAATTATAAATACACATTTGAAAGTGCAGTGTTTGCGTGCAACTGAACAAAAACGTTTGTGTTCCCAGGTTCTGCACCTATACAAGGACAATAACTTAAGTGCAAAGTGTCCATCACTCTAGACTCGCACTTGCTCTCTAGCCTCTGAGGCGAGTCCGATATCTGTGAGTACTGTTCCTGGACAAACTTGCACTTCACAGACTAGGGACAACATACACGGGGTTTCGAGGCATGTGCACTTCCGGTTGGCACACTAGGTATTACGTCAAACCTAGTTCAGACCCTTGCAGTGGTGTAGTGAGCGTTAAAGGTAAACAGCATGCAAGCTTTGCAAGTACAGTGCCATAAATAAACAAACGCGCTCGGTAATAATGATTTTTATTAGGGTTGACCAAGCTCCTCACTCTCCTGAGTGATTTCTGGTGCTCTGAAGTAGTTTTAAGATCTTCTTAAAGTTTCTTATTGCTCAAATGGGTGTCATTTTTTATATTTATGTTTCCCTCTCCTTCATTGCTTGGTTTTGCTCGTGCGAAAGTGTCACTCATAGTGGTTAAAAGTATGAAAATGCCACACACAGGAATTTGAAACCTTGGCAGCTATGATGATGGGAACTGGTGCAGTGCGGTAGTGATGGAATTTGTGGAGAAGGTTGTTTTTGGGAGGGCACTAAGAAAGATTATTGCAGTTAGTGTCACCTGCGCTAAAAAAACAAATATAAAAATATATATATATATATATATATATATATATATATATATATATATACACACACACAATTGCACAAACACACACACACCATTGCACACACACATACAATTGCACACACTTACTTCACTGCTAAGTGGCACAGTTTCAGGGCCGGTTGTAGTAAAGCAGCATTCACACACGTGCACCGAACCAGGCGCGCAGCACCCATTGGACTCAACGGGCTTCAGCCCCCCCCCCCCCCCCCGTCGTGTGTGGCAGCCCGGGATGAGACAGCTTCCCGGCACACACACAGACCATTTGTATGTTAATGAGGCCTCACTGTTGTTTCACCCCTTCTAAGAGCCCCTGCAGCTCCACTCTGCCTATTGCTTAAAGATTCAGCCCCCCCCCCCAATTCAGCTCCACTCTGCCTATTGCTTAAAGATTCAGCCCCCCCCCCCCGAATTCAGCTCCACTCTGCCTATTGCTTAAAGATTCAGACCCCCGACATTTTTTCTTAGCCGCATCCCCCCCCCCCGAAATTTGGCTCTAGTTGCATCTCTGCACCGAACTGGTACACTGCAGAAGTGTAAATATCCTGCCTATACACAACGTCCGCCGCGGCGCATACTTCACAAACAAAACCGGTACTCCGCTGGTAGCAATGGTGGAAGCTAAACTAAAAACATAGCATCGTGTCTTACAGACAACTGGTGTAATATGGCTGGCAGCACTGAAAGCTCCCCACCGTGCCCAAGTACAATAGCAGCAAAAGCAGCAGCACAGGAACATTCAGTCACAAAAAGAACAAGTAATGTAAAATTAGGCGTATGGGGGGGGGGGCACTTAATGCTACAGAGGTATACTTTCTGGCTACAGTTTAGTGGGGTCTTTGGAAGGCTGACTAGGACCGTAGTGGTGCTAAGCCTGTGTCCTCACAACATTGGTCTTCCTACCCCTCTCAGACTGTACTGCCCTGTTCCAGTACTGGTACACAGTGGGTAAAGCCAAAGTTGGCAAGAAGGTGCTGCAACTATTCAGGTTGAAAGCGGATGGGGCCGGGCAAGGCTTCCCACAGCCTGCACAATATAAGCACTAATCTCGATGCCATAGCCAGGGGCATAGGTGCCATTTGTGAAGCAGGTGCAGTGGCATTGGGGCCATAGATATGAGGAGTCTGCTGAACCATGATTGCTGTAGTTTACAATGCAGCCGGGGGCCCCATGTCCCTCCTTGCACTACGACCCACAACACACAGGTTATGGCAATAGCCATGGCTCCTGGTAAACTTGATAACATTTTGGCAGTAACCGGGGAAACTAGATCTGCTCTTGAAGCAGAAATTGCTGCAGTAGCAAAAGATGTCGGTCTTCTGAGGGAGGACCAGTGCAAGAAAGTCTGCCACAATAAAAAGGTTACATGAACTTCGCCCCCAAACCACTAAGCTGCAGAAACAAGTTTAGAAGCTAAGCGAGAGGGCGTCATTCAGAGATTCTGAGGGTCCTGCTAGGCTTGTCAATTGTGGGCTTGTTTGAACAGTAGCAGGGACCAAATGGTCCACGGTACATGGATTTATGACAAAGTGCTTTAACTCCCCGGACCTCTCCCTGGTATTTTCAATGAAATGTGCCCATAGAGTGGCCTGCCAAGAACCCCTCCCCCACCACCCCGTATCCCCTCTCAGGCCCATTGTGGCCAAAATATTGATACATTATTCGGCAGGCAGCTAGGGCGGAGGGATCTTATGCAAGGACTCGAGCATTGTGATAGTCCCTAACTCTAATCACTCTGGGTCCCTGTATGCCTTTGAGACAACACTAATACAATTAAGTCTTAAATATGCTCTTATTTCATCAACCAAACTGAAAATGATTACCATTTTTCAAAACGTGCGTATTTCTTTTTCCGAGCCGGTATGCAGCTTTGAATTGGGTAAAACAGTATAATGGAACGTCAGCGAGCCTGAGTAGGCGGAAATCGCTGGGACAAATTCCACAATGTACAGAAACGAGATGTTGACCCTGAGGGAACTGGGACCAGACGATAGGTAACATACCCTTGACAATGCAAGTTCGCGGGGGACGAGCGCAACCTGTGCAGTTGTGTCTGCCATCCGGGACACTGACAATGGATATTCACAGGTTGACACTGACGAGGAATCCACAGCATGGCGGCAGTGACTACTCAACCTACTCCTGTGAGCGACTTCACAGATTGCAGAAGAAATAATGTAAGACTGTTGAAGATGGGTATTTTAAAGAAGTATAATATATTAATATATCATAAATGATGTATGTTGGTTGATTTCATAAGTGTGGATACATTGAAAAGTCTGATTGCAGTCACCATAATGGAGGAGGAGACCTGCAGCTGGTTTGTTAGCGTGTTTTTGCTCGCTGGTGTCCCAGTGATGACTCTCCCCACTGGGTGGCGGGGTGCTCTCCTGTTTATGATTTTCCAAATAGCTGCGCCTTGCTGTTCAAACATGCATGCTTAGGCCTTTCCTGTTTCTCAATTATCCATAGATAGCCAGCTGTGGGCTTGGAGCAGTTCTAAAGATTTTAGTTTCCAACATCGCTATACATCCCTAGTTGGGATCCACCCAGTGGTGGTATTAGTACAATTACTACAATTACTTCTTACTGGCATTTACTAGACAAATGTTTGTTCTTGAGCTGTTTGGGGGAGGGGAGGTGAATGTGTTGTTTCTAGAATGCAGAGAGGCAAATGCAGGGGCCGTAGAGATACTGAGAAGGAATATGTGCTACACAAAGCCTTGGAAAAGAACACCCCACAGGGGATTGTAGGCATACCAAGACACACAACTGCGCCATGCATCCAGGAGCTAAATATACATTCATAATATCAAGCGTGTGGGTATAGGGCAGTGTGAGCAAAAGATGTCAAATATATGCCCAACTGAAATGGCAGGGGCTCCAATCCTTTTTAAATGAGGTTGGAGGTAAGTAAATTGCAATGAAGATGAAGAGGACACTTTTATTGCACAGGGTTCTTAGCATATGCAAGAGAAGTGTCTATATGGGTGAGACCCTGCCATTCTATTTAAGGCAGAGGCAGTGGTTCTTGGCAGGGGTGGGTTGGATATGTGCTGCTTTAGGGTAAGCTGGAGGATAACACTATAATACTTGGAAATCTATATATGCCCTAAATACAGAGCGTCCATCGTTCTTGGCTGTGGTGCCCTAGAAACTTGCAGCATGTGTGGGTATCCCTTGGATTCTGGGGGCCAATTGTAATCCTTATGGATACAGTACTGAATAGATTGTATCCCCCTCCTTGTCTCAAGCGCCTAACACACTGTCAAGAAGTTGTGTCAGTGTCTGCTACAGTGGGCTGCCTGGAGTTGCAAAAATCTTAGAATGAAGGACTACTCATGGTACTTCATACTAGATAAATCGCACATTAGATCCAATCTACTGCTCCACGACCTGATGTTTACCATGACATCTATGTTGGGAAAACAGTCTCTGATCATAATCAATCAATCAATCAATCATGGAATTTATATAGCGCACTACTCACCCGGAAGGGTCTCAAGGCGCTTGGGGGAGGGGGTCTGCTACCGCTCGAACAGCCAGGTCTTGAGCTGTTTCCTGAAGGCGAGGTGGTCCTGGGTCAGCCGCAGGTGGACGGGCAGGGAGTTCCATGTCTTGGCCGCCAGGTAGGAGAAGGATCTTCCTCCGGCGGTGGCTCTCTGGACGCGAGGGACGACGGCGAGGGTGAGTTTCGCGGATCGTAGCTGGCGGGTGGGCGTGTAGAGGGTCAGGCGGTCGTTGAGGTATCTTGGGCCCAGGTCGTGGAGGGATTTGTGTGCGTGGGTGAGGAGTCTGAACGTGATCCTTTTGTTGACCGGGAGCCAGTGCAGGCCTCTCAGGTGGCTCGAGATGTGGCTGCGTCGTGGGACGTCCAGGATGAGTCGGGCGGAGGCGTTCTGGATACGCTGAAGTCTCTTCTGAAGCTTGGCTGTTGTACCGGCATAGAGGGTGTTTCCGTAGTCTAGTCTGCTGGTGACGAGGGCCTGGGTGACCGTCTTCCTGGTCTCGGACGGGATCAATCGGAAGATCTTGCGGAGCATGCGGAGGGCCATAACCTCATGTAACCAGATATGTACTGTGGCCAAGTCCCAACTCCTTTACCCACATGGAAGTTACAACCATTCTGGCTAGAGGATACTGTATTTGGGGAAATGATAGTCAACCTTTTCAAAGAAAACTAGGGCACTCTCTCCTCACCCTTTATGGAGTAGGGGTGCTTTTAATGTTATTAGAGGCGCTAGTAAACAAGCTACTGTAGGAGTGCGAAAACTAATCGAACAAGACTTCCAACAAGTAAAAAAACCTCTTCTTGGGGCTTGAACAGGAGGTACTATGAGCGCAGTTATAGAGGTTAGGGAGCAACTGGCCATACTTCTGGAGAGACTGCAGTGTATTGATTTTTACATCATACACATCCAAGGCATATATTGAGCATGATAAAGCTGGTAAACTGCTGGCTTGCAAAGCCACTACACCAGTATGCTTCCATTACAGCAATTTCAGATAGAACAGTTAAAATAGAATAGTCCATCAAGATATTAACTCTTTTTGAAATACTGTAAAGAATTATATGCAAACTGGAATAACCAATGACCACAATAAAGAACTTTAGAGTCGTTTTTGGAAGGGATACTTGTGTATCAATTACCCAGAGAAAGATTAGAGGACAACAAATCTCCTATCTCTGAGCAAGAGGTTAAGGGAGCCCTACTAGATCTGACAGTAGGAAAAAAATCAGGATACGATGGGTTGCGCTCAGAGGTTATACTGGATACAGTACCTAATTCACCTGCAGCCTGCCTACATTTTATGGGTGAAAGGTGGTCACCTCCCAATAAAAACGAACAAAGCAGTAATTGTTTTGATTTATGAACCAGGTAGGGATCATCTAAACATTGTCTGACACTGCGCTTTTCAATTTTAAACGGTATAGTACAAAATACTAGCTAATGGGTTACTCTCCAGCCTGGCACAGTGAATTCACATGGATCAAATTGGGTTTGTCCCTCACTGTAGCAGCTCCTTGAACATGAGGAGACTTTGTATCCTATCATACACAAGGTTTCCTATAATCATCCACTCCCCGCCTGCCTAGACGTAGATCCAGAGAAGGCTTTTGGCACTCTTTATTTGCGCTATAAAATAAAAAATGAAACATTTAATCTTGTACAACAGTGGATTCGGTAGGATAACCTTCTGTACACCAGGCCTATGGCCAGGGTCAGGACTGGGCATAATATATCAGATTAATATCCAGTTAGTAGAGGTACGAGACAGTGTTGCCAATTCCCCCCCTCTGCTCTTTGCCCTGGCTGTTTTATGTTGATTTCAAGAGCTACTTCTTAGCGGCCGTGCTCCAATGGATAGCATAGTAGCTAGCGGAGCATCTCAAAGCTGAAACTAGGTGCACCTATACAACTTCAGGAAGGATGCTTCCTTGTGGTCCTAATGCTTGGAATACTCACCCCAAGGGTCTTCCTTCTGTGGTACAAACTTGCCCAGTGTGCTTACAATGTATAGCAAATGCTCAGTCTAACTTTAAGCTCTACCAGTATCTCTGCTGCGCATACACTCACTAGGAAGAAGCAGGTATATCACAAGTTGGCGATCTGTTTAGTGACATTACATTAACAAGCTTCCAGGCTCTGGAGGAGGAAACAGTTTCATAGTTAGCAATTCTTTTTATACTGCAGTATCGTATGGGCAATTAAAAGGCACTGAACGTAAACGAGTAAGAACCACAAACCTCATACTGTACTACTCACTTGGTTATACAGATCACTCTTGGAACATACTGGGATTTCCCTTCACTCACTAACAGATAAATGGGAAGTAGAAATAGGCTGGTCGTTCAATGATAAAGGATAGCAAGGAGTTCTGACCTATCCACACAAAGTTTCTCGTAATGCCCTTTTTAACCACATTTAGTTTAATATTTTACCTCCAGCATACCTAACTTTTCACCGAATCTGCCAGATTTACCCTTTGCTCCCCTTGGAATGTTCTCGCTGACAGTCTGGTGGCCTGGTTCAGACACATCATATTGGGATTGTCCAGGGTTGAGCAGCTTTTGGAAGTAGGTGGCGAGGGAGTTGAGGGGCTACAGGTCACAGGTCTTCAGTGTAGGGAGTACTGCGTGTTGCAGTTGTTCCTGCGACCTAAGCAGAGCAAGTGCCATCAAGATGTGTTGATCTTGCTTTGTTATTGTCTAAGAGAGCCACATCTTTACTGTGGAAGTCTCCTACCTCAATTGCATGTTGAAGACTGTGACCTACTGGGCGAAAGCAGAGAGTTATACTCCCATAGGGAAGAAAAGCGGCCAGCGGGGATGACCTATAGCTCAGCAATGGGATGACTCGCTCCAGTTGCATAAAGACAATGGCAGAGATGATAATAAACCGCCATGAGGTTTTTAGATTGGACGGTGTAAAACTGCTATCTTTTGTACAAGAAACATCATGGATATGATCCGTGGTTAGCTAGGGTTTTCAGTTTTGATGTGGCAGTTGAGTTGACATTGACTGAATGTTGGATATAGATTAGTTTCTCAATGGGAGTAGGTTCTCTTGTTTCCACAAACAAGTTCTTATACCCTAGTGTGAGGCATCTAAGTCAATAGTGCTGTTATTTGATGGCCTCCGATTCCGCTGGAGGCTTTTCTTTGGGGAAGGAGGAGGGAGCTAGAGGGATGTTATGATAGGTTAGTACCTATTTTAAGAAGTGCATTGTACAGGTTTATTTGACGACTGCACTAAATGAAGAATAATGTTATGTAACATTTATGCACAATATGGGCTTATTTCTGTACAAGAGATGGCCGCCAGTGTATGCACAAGTATTTTGGATAAGCCCTATTTAGAAAATAAAATCGATAGTGTGGTGTTAAAAAAAAAAACACCTCACCATTACACCCCCTCCTTTATCTGGCATTTCAGCAACCATTGAAGGACATCATTGTGGCTCCGCATTTGGTACTTACTGGAGAATTGGATTCTGGGAGCTGTAGTCTTCAACATCAGACTGCAGCTGTTACCAATTCAGCAGAGCCAGCTGACCTCACGACATTGGGAGGGCCTTAGAAATATAAGGGAGGGAGTTGGTTTAACCTTGTTTTAGCTGCGGCATCTGAGGAAGGCTCACACGAGCCGAAATGCATCATGCCATTACAAGCTGCTAATTAAAGAATCCCCGCCAAGCTCCCCGTTGTGTACTCTTGCTTCTTCGTCGGAGGGGCAGATTTTGGATATATATATATATATATATTATCTACTGGCGGTCGCCAGTAGATAGTTATAGTTAGGACCGAGTTTCCATAGGAAATCTCAAAATTCTATTTTGAATAACTTTGGCGCCGATTGACGAATCTTCGCGAAATTTTCAAAACTAATGGGGCGCTCCGCTCCGACCCTGAAAGTCTCGGGGTGATTCGTCAAGCGGGGGCCGAGAAAAAGGGGGGGTCCCAAAACACGTTTTTTCCATAGGGACTTTAGTCGCAGCTACAGCCCGAACGGCTGAACAGAATTACTTGAAATTTGGCAGAGAGGTAGCCATAAGGTCCGTTTGGTGCCTTTTGCAGGTTTGGTGTAAATCTGTTCAGTATTTTCTGAGAAAATAGCATTTAAATCAATCTATATATCTATACACGCGCAGCGTGCGCGCAGGGTGCGCGCACTCGGCCGTCCGCGAGCGCACTTCGGATTGGTTATTACATCTTAGTAAACATTCGAATCGGTAGAAACCAGGAAGTGTCGGCCGCCATTTTGTCTCTCGCACTGAGAGGGGGGTGAAACACAAAGGAGAAAAACATGTAAAGGGGGCACG
The DNA here is from genome assembly GCF_964204655.1 of Triturus cristatus. Classification (NCBI taxonomy): domain Eukaryota; kingdom Metazoa; phylum Chordata; class Amphibia; order Caudata; family Salamandridae; genus Triturus; species Triturus cristatus. The sequence goes on from NC_140581.1 coordinate 227,081,622, forward strand.
CTGGACAGTTCCTGACCCCTTGGCAGGGGTCAAGGGGTCCTAGGAGGTCCCCCAAGGGCAATTAAAAAAATGTAATTTTTTTCGGTAAATCGCAGAGTGCGCGAAGCGTGCGCGCACTATAGAAATGTAAAATATTCCGCGAGGTTCGCGCAGCGTGCGCGCACGGTGTAAATGCTTAAAAATTAAAATTACAATTTCAATCCCCCCGTGTGCGCACGCTGCGCGTTGCGCAGTGTACGTGCATGGCACATTACTCTGAAACAGATTATGCCAAAACCCTTAACAGCAAAGCGTATCATGTGTCCTCCTTGTGCGGACGGTGCGCGAAGCGCACCGTGCGTACATGGCCCATTAAGCGTAACGTGGGCGTGCGGTGCGCGTAGCGCACTGCGTGCCCACCGTGCGTGCACGGTGCGCAAAGTGCACCATGCGTGCACGGCACTAACTGCGTAAAGTGGGCGTGCGGTGCGCAAAGCGCACCGCGTGCTCACCGTGCGCGCACGGAACGAACGGCGTAAAGTAACTTAGCATTTAAAAAAACGTACAAATTCACTGAAAAAACCATAGGTTTCACACACGTTATAGTTAGGAATTAGCATTTAAAAAACCTTGCAAATTCACTTAAAAAACCATAGGTTTCACACATGTTATAGTTAGCTGGGCATTTTCCTCGTGAAAAACCAATGAAATTCCCCCGTTATAGTTAGTGCAGGCAACTATAACTCACGCGACCGTAATCCGCTGCTGATGACGTCAGATATTACATCACTGATGACATATGTGTTTTTCTGAAAAAAAAAAATATATATATGTATAGCTAAAAAAAAAAAGGAAGAAGACATGGGTATATAAATGTGTAAATACAGTGATGTAATATCTGACGTCATCAGCAGCGGATTACGGTCGCGTGAGTTATAGTTGCCTGCACTAACTATAACGGGGGAATTTCATTGGTTTTTCACGAGGAAAATGCCCAGCTAACTATAACATGTGTGAAACCTATGGTTTTTTTAAGTGAATTTGCAAGGTTTTTTAAATGCTAATTCCTAACTATAACGTGTGTGAAACCTATGGTTTTTTCAGTGAATATATATATATATATATATATATATATATATATATATATATATATATATATGTGTGTGTGTATATATATGTATTCACTGAAAAAAACAGGTTTCAGGGACGTTCTAGTTAGAAGTTATGTCACTGACCATGTCATGAATGATGTAATATGTGACGTCATTAGCAGTGCATTGCGGGGGCCCGAGTTATAGTTAGCCCAATTAACTCTAACGGCTGAATTTTCCTGATTTTGTACGAGTGAAATGTCCAACTATCTAACGTCCCTGAAACCTATGGTTTTTTCCGTTAATTGCTAAGGTTTTTTAAATGCTATTTTCTAATTAGAAAGTCCCTGAAACCTATATTTTTTTGTGAATTTCTAAGGTTTTTTACAGGCCACGCCCCCCCTTTCTCCACCACAATGCAAACGCGTGTTCTAAGTTGGGGAATCAAATTCCCTTGAATACTGAGGGTCCCTGAGGGCCAACCAGCCCACCAGGTACCTCCAGTAAGCCCCACACAGCTGGATTTTGAGAGTGGTACGAGGTCATGCCCCCTTTTTACACCATTCTGCAAACGCACCTCCTGGCACACTGCTGCTTGGGGGATGAAGTCCACTTCAGTCCTGAGGTCTTCAGGACACAAGGGGACTTCATCCCCCCTCCAGCAGTGCGCCAAGAGGCGCGTTTGCAGAGTAGTGTAAAAAGGGGTGTGGCCTCATACCACATCTCAGCAATCCCACTGTGTGGGGCTTACTGGAGGTTCTTGGTGGCCTAGTTGACCCCCAGGGACCCTCACTAGCAATGGGGAATTAATCTCCCAACACAGAGCGCGCCAGGAGGCGCGTTTGCAGAGTCATTCAAGGAGGGTGGGGGGGAGCCTCCGGCGAGTTGCCGGTTTCTTTTTTTTTTCCTCTTTTTTTTTTATTCTATGGGAGGGGGGCCACGCGGCCCCCCCTTCCCTGGGCCGCTTCTGGCCCCGAGCACCCCATCCCCCGGGGCTTGGCCAGCCTTGTGATTTTTAATTTTTTATTTTCAGAGGTGGCCGCGTGGCCACCATCTAGAGGCCAGTTATGGCCCCGGGGACCCCATCCCCCGGTGCCGGACTTCCATTTTTTTTTTTTTTTTTTTTAAATTATAGGGTAGGGGGGCCGCATGGTCCCCCCCCCCCCCCCCCCCCCCCCCCTTCCCTGAGCCACTATTGGCCCCGGGCATCCCATCCCCTGGGACTTGGCCATTCTTTTTTTTTTAAATTTAAATAATGGGAGGGGGGCTGGCATTGCTTTTGGGCAAAGGGTGCTGCTGACATGCAGCTCCCCTTTACCAAAAGCAATCCTGCTTTGCTTCGTGGAAGCGGGAGCAGGATTTCCTGCTCTCACTTCAACAAAGCAAAGCAGTGTTTGCTATGACAGGCCGCCCTGTCATAGCAAATGGCAATGCCCCAGGGGTGGGCGCCCCGGTACATTGCAGGAGCCCTGGGGGGTGGCGGTCCCCAGGGCCATCAAGGGCTCCAGGAGGGGGTCCGCGCGGCCCCCCTCCCATCATTTACATAGCCCCAGGGAGGGGGTGGTCTGCAACAGACCCCGTATTTAAATAAAGTTTGCCCCAGGGAGGTGGTGGTTCCCAGGTCAGTGTGGGGAGAGGCACACACTTTTTTTAATTTATTTAAGCCCCGGGGAGGTGGCAGTCCCTGGGGTTTGGGGGGGGCGCGAGTCTCCCCCGAGCATAATTAAAGAATGCCACTGGGAGGTGGTGGTCCCTGGGGCTGCGTGGGAGGGGGAAAGGAGTCCCTCCACACATTTTTAAATAAAAGCCCCGGGGAGGTAGTGGTCTCTGGGGCTGTGGGGATTTGCGTGCCCCCGCACATAAATAATAAAACCCCGGGGAGGTGCCGGTCCCCATGCTGTGCGGGCCCCCGCCACATAAATAAGAAATGCCCCCGGGACCTGGCCCACCTGGGGGCTTTAAAAAACGAAGCGCTGGAGCCCTCGCTTCGTTTTTTAAAAACTTTCGGCCGGAGTCGCACCGGGTGCCCCAATCCGGCCAAATATAAAAAAAAAAAAAAAAGAAAGCTTTTTTAGGCCCTGGGGGTCTCTGTGGGGACCCCCTGACCAGGCCTAGGGCATCAGGGTGTTTCTACCCTGCCCCCTTTTTAGGTCTCGGCTAGCTCGCGAGATTTAATGTTTTAGGAGTGGGGCTTTAACCCGCCCCTTTTTTCTCTCTTCTCCATTGGCTGGCCTCTTAAATGCTGGTCAGCCATTGGAGAAGAGCTTTGTCTCTCCAAACAAGCCCCGTCTTTTTCTGATTCGGGGGTGTGTTTTTTCACTTCTTTCGGTTTTTTGAAGCCCCGCCCCTTTCCGCCCCTTTTACACAGAGCGGGACGTGGGGTCGCCTCTTCCATGCTGCTCGGCGTTTCAAGTCCGGCCCTTTTAGGTAAAAGCACTCACTGATTTCTGATGTCTAGCAACCAGTGACTATTAGTTTTCGGGCTTGCTCCCTTGATGGGAAACAAATGAGTGTGACGGGTGTTGCTGGACAAAGCAAACTGATCAGAAACTTGCAAGATGGCGGCCTCCGTTGCCTTTATCTGCAGAGACGATACCAGATCGGTCAGTGGTCGTCTCTCTATCTAACGTGTAGTATTATTTAGCTCGTCTTCGGTGTAGGGCAGAACCTGAAGACAGAAACCAGGTTGGTTTTGTCACGTGCACAACACGAGCTAAGCCCTGGAAATAAGGTCCAGGAGTATAGTGTGTGAATATTAATTGTCATTAGGCTGGTAAACTTATTTGAGGTTAGCATTAGAAAAACAAAGCGACATCAATACATATCAATGTGATGACCACCTATATTTATCAGTAGTTAGCAACTGAAACGGTAATAGTAGTTACGTGGGACGAACTCAATATTCTACCGATTTGCTGCCTCGAGTTGGCAGATCATACTGAGAAAAAACATTTGCGCAATGGCCGCCTTCTTTCACTGAATGGAGCCCCCGCCCCCCGCTCAGCCTGCCTGCCTCTGTAGTCCTTCTTTCCTGTTTCTGCCTGCCTGCCTGCCTGCCTGCAGGACTTTCTTTCCTGTTACTGGCTCCCGGCCCTGAGGGCGGAGGGACGGGTGACAGCAGCAGAGGGCGGGGCCCGGTGACAGGCCCTCGGCCGCCGCTCCTCAGTCCTCACCCAGCTGAAGTCACTTACCCAAGTCACTGGAGGATCCTGCAGAGCACGGTGTCCGTCGCCATGGACTCTCAGAAGGTGAGGCTTCAGCACAGTCCCACACCGGGGATGCGACAGTGTGCGCCTGAAGGGTGTGTCTAGTGTTCCTGTCTTAAGTGGTCCCCAGGATTTGAGAGATGCTGATGTTCTATTGCCCCTCTCCTGCTTCCCCCCTGAGGGGGAATGCGCCGCCCTGGGCTACCAGAGTTAGGAGTCACCCCTACCTAGCCCGTTACTGTTTTTGCCACCGTCGACCAGTGTTAAAGAATGCACAATCTAACGGTTTCACTAACAGACATGCATACAACCCATTTGTATTTTGTGCAATATTTAAAAATAAAATGCACGTGATTCACACGCGTCAAAGAGTGAGCAGTACGGTATGCACATTTTGTTTTCAATATCCCCAGGCAAGTATTATGAATTGCTTTTGAACACGTGCATGTAACACCGCTTTTACACACCAGAGCCGAACTCAGTCCCCAGTACTTCATCTCCTCCAGACAGAGCAGCAACTACAGGGTGTCCCACCCCACACACATCAGGTGCAGAGCTCCTCGTGCAAATTCTCCAGCTTCCCTCCCAGGCAGGTACTTCTTTTTAAGGTATAGCCTGGATCTTTTAATTAAAGTCTGGTTCTGTATGTGTGTGTGGCTGTGTGTGTATGTGGCTGTGTGTGTATGTGTATGTGGCTCTGTGTGTGTGGCTCTGTGTGGGTGGCTTTTTTTGTAGGTGGCTCTATGCGTGGGTGGCTCTCTGTGTGTGGGTAACTGTGTGTGTAGGTGGCTCTATTTGTGTGTGGGTTGCTCTATGTGACTAGCTCTGTGTAGGTGGCTATGTGTGGGTGGCTGTGTGTGTGTGGGTGGCTTTGTGTGTGTGGCTCTGTGTGTGGGTGCAAATGCAATAGGTCTTGCATTTGAGAGAGATTAAGCTATTGACATTGTAAATAACAATGCCGTTTCTTTAACCCCTTCGATGCTGCGCAGATTCCGCCGCTGTGCTGACGGAATCTTGCGCGGGCGTGGTCATGACAGAATGGTTCCGTCATGAGCACAGCTCAACCGTGGGTCATGACGGAACCATTCCGTCATGAGCACCGAAGGGGTTAAATGTTTTAAAAACATAAACAAAAATAATGTCATGAGCAATGCCAATAGCTCTAACTTTAACAATGCCGAGACCATTGCATTGTAAATGCTTGTTCTTCTTTTTTAATGTTTCACTCACCTTTTTCCTTTTCCCTCGTACCGACTCACAAGATGGCTGCCAACATTTCCTGGTTTGAAGTGTTGGCAGCCAATCAGAGGCAAGCTCGTGCTTCGGAGGGCTCAGGCAATCAGATCTCACTATTCTCAAAGATCGATATCTGTAAATCTTTAAATATCTCAAAGTACTGAACGGATTTACACCTTTTAAAAAAAAAAAAAAAAAAAAAAAAGCATGCTTTCTGGACCAAGAGCTATCTCGCTGCCAAATTTGGTGTCATTCCGTTAAGCAGTTCAAGCTGTAGCCGTGTCTAAAGTTTCCTATGGAAATTGACTTAGACAAAACACGTTTTGGGACCACCCTTTCCCCCCCACCCCCCCTTGATGAATCACCCCAAAACTTTCAAGACAGGAGCTGACCTGAGTGAACAATTAGTTGTGAAAGTTCGTGAAGATTCGTCAAACGGCGCCTAAGTTATTGGCAAATCAAGAAATGCTTTTCCTATGGAAACAAGATTCGAACTATAACTACCTACTGGCTATCGCCAGTAGTATGTATGTATGTATATGTGTATATATATATATATTTTTTCTGAACTTTGATCGAGAACTTGAAAACCTCATTTGAAATGTTAAAAACCAATGTTCTCCTTAAAAGGCTTCTAAACACTGTGATGCAAAAGTGGGCTTAGTATACTTTCTCTGGACAAGTCATGTTTCTTAAAAACCAGTAGCTTGTTCAAGAATGACACTGATGGGGTACCCAAACGGGTGACATTTAAGGACTGTTCAACTGACTAGGGTAAAGTTGACCTGAGAAAGCTAGGAAAATAAATGGCTAAAAACTGTCGTAGTATGTTTATTTCCACCAAGAGATTGGCCAAAGGAGTTTGTATGGTGCAAGGCTGTGGTATTGATGTCTGAGGTAATGAGAAAACTAGTCCTTTACAGAACATAATGTTGTGTAGTTCCTACAAATCTATATAGGATCTGCGCATTTAGACAACATAAACTAAGGAATTGGTATCCAGACTGATTCCAGGCACCCCCAAAGGATGTAGACCAGCTAGCTCACAGTGCCACTATAAGTCCCACAACCGCGCCAAGGAGCGACTAGTTTCTGGCAATAATCGAACATGACAACCCTGTCACCTCAGGGATGGTGGAAACAGTACAGTACTTTTAGCTCAGTCACTCGTTCTCAGAGAGATATCCAGAATAAATGAAGGGGCCGTTTTCAATAAGCATTTATTGAACCAGCGTTATTCTAGTATAAAATACGTGTGCTGTAACAACCATTAGACAGAAACACATGTATACAGTTATAAGCGCCAACAGAGTAAATAAAAGGTAGTATTCTACCATGGTGCTAAAACAGTGAATATATGCCGGCATATAGATACCTGGCAGCAATCATGAGTACTCTTAAGATGCAAACCCTAACTAAATGTACCTATTATGTATGTAGGTGTATAGCCAAGAATCCCCCTAGGAAAGAACCAACCCCAATACCTGATGGGAGAGACCGAAGGACCCCATCTTGGTCCCGACTTGGACACCCAGCGAGGGATGTCAGACCACTGTGTGCTGGAGTTTCTGCGTGCAGGGACTTCAGTGTCTCGTGTAAGCATAGAAGCTTCTCCTCTGGCTCGCTCAGCGAAGATGTGGTACTTATATACCTGTAAGGTACCCTCAGGGGTTCTACCTAGATGTTTCATGGTACTGTGGGCCTGTAGGCGAAGGATGATAGTGGTGACTTTTGTACAGAGTTATTATGCGGAAGATGGCAATCTGTGATAATAAGAATATTCATGCATAATAAATTAGGCTACTTTCTGAAGAAAAACCCACAGTATTTATTCGGCTCCTAACTAGGTAAAAGGTCAGCGCCAGAGCTGTTACGTAGAGCATGGTAGGACAAATGTAGGTAAAAGGTTGTGCAACTACCTAGGCCTATATTGGGGGTACGTTGGGGCTCATAACAATAAAAAGGGTATTTGTTTGTGCTGGTATCATTCCTTTCGGCACATCAGATTCTAGACTATAAGAGAGCAATAGGAATAGGCTGTGTACATCACCCGTAAAAGTAAAGCAATGTCTCGACCACCACCGAGAGAATTGTACCCTCCCTGTGTGCCAGGAGAGGACTCCCCAGCCTGCCATAAGACATAGCACCTTCTGATAGCAAACATTCCTTATTACAAAACCGCAATAATTAAAAGGCTGAACATTACATTGGAACCTAGGAAAACCTTAAACCAAAATTAACCTCTGCATGACCTACCAGGGTTAGTTTCCTCAGACGACCTCTAGAGGTGTCAGTCGAGAAGGGCTGATGTGCATTGTCTGGGAAGAGAGGAGTACACTCATATGGTTGTACAAGCTTCCTCTTAGCAGGAGCTGTGGTGTCACAGGTGGATTAGGACATTTGTCCAGAATGGGAAGAAGCTCAAGTTCACACTGGTATTGATGATCTGCTCGATGTATCTGCAGGTTTGAGCGGCTGTAGAAGATACCCTGTGTACTATAGTGGAATCAAGCTACTGGTGACTGGTTGCATAGAGCAGCTGCAATGTTTAGGAAATTGCCTTCCAAGAAAAATGTCCTGCTTGAAGCATTGTGGGCTGTGCATTAAAAACATTGCTGTTGCTGGGATTGAAGTGTCCGCTGCAGGACTAGAGGATCTTCTGCAAGGACTGCTGGGAATTTTGACTGCAAATGGAAAATATCTGGCTGTGCAAGAACAACTTGTATTTTCTCCATCTATACCATGAGTGTGCTCGGTGCTGTAATTGAGACCTGTGCTATGGTTTTTTGATATAAGAATATAACTTGGTCTACTATGCTGAGTGCACCTTTGGCCTGCACAGCATTCAGGCAGGGCCACTGGAATTGTGTGATTTGGAACTGCAGTGTCTTCCCCCGTAATTATGGATTTGCGTGTTTGCCACATAACCCACCACCTGCTCCATAATATGCAAATTTTAACAACAAAAATTATTTCTAGCTTATATGGATCAAAAGTTACTGAAACGCAGTAACACATTTTGCCGCTCAATTAAAAGCCTTTTGCTTAGGTTGACTGGTCACCTCACTGTTGCCTATTGCTGCATTTGGGTGTTAAGGTGGTACTATACTAATGATGAGAAACCTTTTCCCAGACAGTGTTGACATGACAGTGTTGACATGTATAAAAATGATCAAGTAATAAGATCACAAAATATGCAGCATTACACTGCATAATTTGCTTTTTCTTGCTGTATAATTTAGTTAACACAGCCACGTTCCAACGGACTGCGAGGCGTTAGCCAACCGTAGCGGGACAGTGTCTATGCCTGCCCAAACCACCCCCTCCCTCTCATCCACCCCCGCCTCAGCCCATCCTCCCGGTGTGATGGAATTTACAGGGCTGGGAAAGCACGGCAAAGGCTATGGAAGACGTTTTCGTTCCAAGCCTCCAATAAGGAGTAGTGGGAGGGGCTAAGAATACGGTAAAGGATATCGGGACTAGTAGTCCACATTGATACCCATCGAAAGTGATGTTATGGCTGTAAAGATGATGCATGGCAAGTGGTGAAATATGAATATGCAATAAAATAATGTGAAGTGTATGATCAATCATGAGCAGAATGCAGTACCTTAAAGTGTAAGATATCCACAGAGCTGAGCATGTTAATGTACGACGTTATCATGATGACTTATGTCCCACGACTTTTAAATGGTAATAAACTGCGACTGGTATCATACCAAAGAGGGGTCGGGGTTGGTGTCCGTGATTGATGGTACATGGTGAATGGAGAAACTGTAAGAGGGCCCTTGGGAAGCCCGGGGGGGGGGGGGGGGGGTGTTATAACGTAGTCCTCTCCTGCCAGCATAAGTCTTTTGGCCCTGCGCTTACATCACCAGCATTTCCTTGTATGCTGTGGCCATGTGTGCAAAAAGCTGCTTTGAACAGACAACCTTTGCACCTGTAGTGGGAAGCCTGACTCCGTGGAAGTCAGTGTGGAGCCTTTTCTTTTTTTCAATCCCAGCCATCAATATGGTAGGGTTCGCTCAGTCCAAGCCCCTTCATCGATCTGGTGGGGTTCGCTGAGCCACTGGATCCAATCATTTAAGGAGATACTTGCTGCTTGAGTGAATGGCTGCTGCATGCAGGATCAATGCAGTCTATAGGTTTGTCGCACTTCAGACACCGATGTTGTTGTACAGGATGAATCTTTAAGGCTGCAAACCAGTTCAGAGCACGGTCTTGCGAGAAGGAAAGGGTACTAGAGTTCTGCAGACCTTTCTGTCTCTTGACTGGGCAAACATGTCATGACTCCTAGTGTGAGATGCGCATCTGCCTTTATACCAATCCAATCCAAATAGCTTTATTCGACAAATGTCATCAGCATACTACAGAAAAACACATTCTTGAAGCACACATAAGTAGAAGGAGACACATTCTTAAAATACAAATGTACGCAGGATAAAAAACCCTCTTTTTAATAAAAAAATAAAGATTAAAAACTAATCGACGATACAATAAAAAGTACATAAATACAAATGTGATTGAAATTAATAAAACTATAAAAACCTTGTTAACATCGTTCAATTCGTCATCGTCTATGACACAGGCCACCCTACAAGTTGCAAGCACCAAAAATTCATACATGGAGAAATCAACAAAAGCGGCCATCAGCCTAGAGAGTACCTGCGATCTTGTTGTGGGGATTCTGCTCATACACAGAACTATGCGCAGGAAACCAGGACCTCAGTGAACTGTGGTGTACCAGAAACTCACCTCAGTACCCAGAACCCCTATCCGACTAGCATCAGTGTCTCATTCGTTCTCCGTACTACAGCAAAGCTACCAATGATTAGACAACCCAGAACAAGCAACTTAGGATAATCTCAGGAATAGTGGGAATCAAGAACACTCTTTCATCTTTATTCTCATCAGTCCACAACGTGAGTAATCAGAGACACAGAAAAGTTTAAAATGTTTATTTTTAACTACGTGCTCGAAGATGCAGTATATGGCTAACTTCTGCGGACAAATGATTAGAAATAAAACCATCAGCATTGTTACAATTCCATAAAACACAAAGGGAGAAATCATATTATAATGATAGTGGAAACAGGTCTTATAGCGCCTTGTGTACCACCCTCCCCTGGCTATAAGCTAGTTTTATAATAATAGAAGGTCTCTAGGTTTGAATGGGGAACCCCATACCTCCAAGATCAGCTTAGGTGAATCACATCACAGGATCAGCACTGCTCTCTGTGCCTGGAAAGGTTTTCTCCAAGTGCCAGCATTATGCATGCAATGCAATATTAAAGGCACCCAAGTTTCAGATATTTGCAGCTGTGTGCTTGTTGTGTCTAAAGCGTGGGCCGATCAACCTGAATTCAACAGCATACATTGTTATTTGACCTTGAAGGCTTCTGCACACAGTGTTCAGACTAAGGTTGCGGTGTAAGTCTAGGGATGTGAAAAACAGACCGTTCTCATGTGAAGAAAAAGCAAGCAAGCAGTTTTACTTATAATAACAGCTACCTGTAGTATTGTGTGCAAAAGCTGCAACAGTAGCAAGATGGCGTTAACATCTAAAACGCTTATGCTAACATAGCAATGTGTGCAGGCAAAACCCTGTCTTCTCTACAATCTAATGGCTCAAGCCCAACCCAGAAACTTTGCCAAGGCAATGACAATGGTATTAGATGTTTCTGAGTGTAATAATCTAAGGGCAGATTGGCATCAGCCATCCTCGGCGAGGGGCAGCATAGGCTGGGCAAGCAAATAATAGGTGAGCTAATGACTCCGAGTGAGTGGGACAGGAGTCAGCTTCTGAGTTTCCCCATCTTGCTATAAATGATCTTACTGGCAATAAACTCACCCTGAATTGGAGGTAAAGCTTTTGATCATGTAGCTTAGTAATAATGTCCCAGTAATGCACAAAACTCAGTGCTGGCTTGACAGCAAGGAAACTCCCTGTAAGGGAGGAAGTATTGCAATTCCTGTAGGCGCCTTGGGCCACCCATTCCCAGCATTTAGCTTTTAGAACCACTTTGGAGGAGAACGGAGTGCCTGCTGGATTTTCCCAAATGGTGCCATGCTGAGACTTATCAGGGAAGCTCTAATCTCCCGCAACCATTTAATATTATTAAAACCGCACTAATTAAGTCCCTGAGGCCTGCTGCGTAATTGGGGTACACCAGATCCTCCATTAATAAAGCAAGGGGCGCAGTCATGCTATATCGGCCAGTGCCTTCTTACCCAAGTCATATAGCAGTGGGCGCACTGGAGTGCTTTGTGGGAGGCTTGTGATCTTACGTAGGAACCTAGTTTCTGCTACTGTTTGTTGTAAAAGGTTCTCAAAACCCCATAGCTCGGCCCCATATAAGGCAGAGCTGAGCACTTTCAAGTCATATATTTGGAGCGCTGGACTTAATGGTTTTGTAAAAGAAGTGCTAAACTCGGATTATAAAACGCCGGCCAGTTGCCGGTGCTTCAATGAAGCCAAGTCGAGTTGCCGCTTCCAACTCCGGTCTTTCTGTAGGGTGACCTCACACCCCTGTCGCACACCTCTCTCTATAGGAAAGGGAGTGGTGACATTGCCCTGCGCTTCCCACCAAATTTGGGCATAGTTATCCTCATGAAGTCTGACGATGAGGGCTAACAACTACGGGGACATACCCATCTCTTGAAGTACAGTGCTTGGTTTACTATTTGAGACGAGGTCAAAGGCTGATTTAAGATCCACAAAGGCCGCATAAAGGCTGCCCTTGTTCAAGACCACCGTCTTCCAGTAAAGCATGATGAATCAAAATACCTGGTCAATGGTACCTTATTTAAAACTAACCGCCCCATTATCTTTTGAAGTGAATCTATTAGGCTAATGGGCCTATAACTACCAGGCTGAGATCTATCCCCCTTTTTGAAAACTCGGATGATCTTGGCCCCAATCCATGGGTCTGGAACTGGAGCACACTGGGCGATTGCATTAGCCAGCAACACAATGTATCGGCACCATTTCGATTTTTCATGCAGAAATATATCGGCCGGGATACCGTCTGGGCCCGGTGCTTTACACCCCATTATTACTGCTCCCAGGGCTATACTGACATCTGCCGTTATACAATGTAATCATGGTCGGGCTGGGACAGAAAATATGCCTGGGCACCAAAATAAAAGTGGCTTCCCCATTAGCTAATCAGATAGCTAAAACTGTGGCCCACATTTGCAATTCCAGCCAGTTTTAAACTTCTAAAGATATGCTAAACATTTGTTTTGGAAGGTATAGAAGACTGTATGCATTTGTGCTTGCTACAGGGAATGATTGAGGCGATGTCAGAGAAATCAACAGTAAAAATGTGCCCACCACATTATAAAACCGGCCCACAACCACAAAAAAATGGCCTACACACTGGCCTGTGAGACCAGCCCTTCGGGCACTGCCTGATTGGCCTACAGACCAGTCCAACCCTGAATGTAATTATCAATGCTGTTCGGCATGTTGTGTCGTGTAGTTTCCACTAATCCGTAGGAACTGAACGTTTGTGGACGACATAAACTTAGGATGGTGCCGGACTGATTCCATGCATCCCCACAGGATGTCTTGTCCCTTCGACCAGCTAGCTCACAATGCCACCATACGCCCTGCTTAACCTAGACAGGGAACAAACAGTACTGGCAACCACTGAACATGACAACTCTGTTCCCTCAGGAACCGTGGTGACAGACCTAGAACCTTCCGCTCCGACACTTGTTCTCTCAGAGACATATACAAAGAATACACAAAGGGACGTTTTTCAATATTTATTAAACCAAAGTGATTCTTGTATAGAAATATGTGCTGCAATGATCAATACCCAGAAGCAGACAAAAGTTGTCCTTAATCAAGACGGTGAATAAAATGAAGAGTGCACCATCTTGCTTTGACAAGTTACATATGCATTCATATATAGTATTATAACTATTTTGCATACTCCTACGATGCAAACCCTAACCTGCGTGTCTAAGGTGTAGATGTGTCTTCTGCCAAGAAACCCTCTACTGTATAATCTTACCACTTTACCTGATTGGTAATAATGTAGTAATCTGTCTTGGTCGCAACCTGGACACCCCTCTGGGCGATGTCAGTCAGCTGTTGGGCGAAAAGCTTCAGCATGCAGGGACCCTTCGAAGTCAGCAGAGGTGCCTCCTCTGAATATATTTGGAAAACAAAAGGTCATATGTAGAAAAAGACATCCTTGTCTTGGGCCGTATGCATTCCGACAGCTCACTCCTCATTCTCACCCTTCACTTTCACACTCTGCAGTCAACAGCGATCACACTGAACTCGTACTGTTTGCCATGCACCAATTCTGTTACTCTGCACTCACACCGTTCATCCTCCTCTTACCCTCCGCCCACATGAGCACACCTCTCACCCTGCACTCACAACGATCACACTGCACTCACGCCACTCCCCATTAACTCACGTTGTTCTCCCTCCACTTACCCTGCAGTCACATGAGCACACCTCACCATGCACTCACAGCGATCACACTGCACTCACCATGCACTCGCGCTGTTCACCCTGCAATCACCATGCAGTCACGCAAGCACACTGCTCACCCTGCACTCATGACACTTCACTGCTCACCTTGCAATCCCACTAAAAACAAGCACATTATTCATGCATTCATTCCTCCCACTCTGCAGTTTCACCTGCACCCAAACTCATATGGTCACATCACTCACCCTACAGTCACTCCTCTCAATCTACCCTCACATTGGCACATTGTTCACTGTGCACTCAAATAGGCACTCCTGTCACTCCCCCAGCTCACCCTTCACTCACATGAGCTCACCACTCTCACCAAGCAAACCAGCACATCACTTACCCTGGAGTCACACCACTCACCTTGCACTCCCTCCTCTCACCCTGCACTCACATAAACATACCTCTCAGCCTGAATTCACACAGGCACACTGTTTGTCCTGCCTGTAAGACAGCCACAGTAGTCTACAGGAACTTATAGGGACACACCACTCACCCTGCACTAACTCATCTCACCATGCACTCACCAGTCACTCTCACAGCTCATCCTTCGCTCTCACTGTCCACCCTGCACTCACACACAGGCACACCACTCACCTTGCGTTTATGCAGCTCCCATACCTGCACACACTCCTCTCACCCGACACTCGCATGGGCCCTCCTCTCACATTGCATTCATGCAGCTCACCCGACACATTGGCACATTTTTAACCCCACGCTCGCACTACTCACAATGCACTCACTCACTATTCCCTATCATCCAGCACTTACCACACCTCTTCCACTGCACATATAAAAATTACACATCTCTCATGAATATATACGTATTTCTACAAAGGCACCCACAGAATGCCTACTTAATTCCATCCGCAATAACTGAGCTGGTGCAAGAGGGGAGAATGGACTGAGGATGTGGGATGACCTGGGGAGGGAGACTAGGGCTGAGGCTTTGGGGTATGGTAATGGTGCTGGATTGAGAACTATGACACCTTGAGCCGGTCCTTTCCATTCACTACAATGCTTCATTGCGTAACATGTAGTTGTTTTTTTTACATTGTAAATTGTCTAAAAATCCCAAAATACAAAGTGTTACTGGAAAAAATCCATTGTTCCTAAAGTAGTTAAGCATTTCATAAAATCATTTAGATACTGTAATGTTACCTGTTAGTGGATTTGGCCATTTCCAATACTGTAACTACTTGATTCACATGTGAAACCAAATATAAGCACTGTACATCTATTTTAAGGAAGTTCACATCATACTTGTAACAACTATCTAACACAATGAAAATAGTTTGACTGATGGGTGTGTGTGTGTGTGTGTGTGTGGGTGTGTGTGTGTGTCAGTACAAATGTATGAAAGGGTGCAAGAGATATAGTGAGAATGGGTATGTGTTTGTGTGTGTGTGATGCTTGCAAGTGTGCTGCTGGTCTGACATACAGGAGGTTATTCTTGCCTTATGGACAAAGGAACTAATCGAATATGGATGGGAGGTGTTACCTATAGCAAACTGCAGGCTCTAACAGCCTTCTATTATGACTCCATCATTGGCTGTGGGGACTCGAACTGTCTGAGAAAGCCGGTAGCTAAGCCATACCCTGTGGCAGGGACACAGAACATGCACAACCACACCTGGCAGAAGGCCTTGACATGATGCGCGTAATTCTTTGCATATGGGGTGGATCCATAGCAAAATGCTGAAACTGATATTTGAGGTAATTCTTGTCATAAGAGATCTTGTACTTGTTTTATAGGGGGTGTCTGTCAATGGCACAATGCTGACCCTTATATACCGAAGGGAGGTTTTAGAGGTACCCATGGCTATGGCTGAAGTATCCATGGCAAATTTCAGGTACTGTCATATTGTCCTTGGCATAGGGGGTGCATCTATGAAAAGTTCTGACGTAGCTATAGTGGAAGTCATTTCTGATTACTTGATAAAAATGGAATCTGCCCCTAGGAATGGTCAGGCTTCCCTGGTGCACCGTGAAAGTACTGGAATATGCAATGAATGCCCTTTATGTGTTTGTGGCGTTTTTAGCAAATTTGAACCCAAAAGTGTCAAAAGGTTCTCAAGGGAGAAGCCCACTCTCCCTGAAACCACATACAAGAAATCAGTTTACTCACTGGAATACGTGGGAAGTTTCACACCCCAACACTTGCATACATCTTTAACCTGCACTAGTGATTAGAATTTGCAAGGTGTAGAGGGAACAGTAAAGTGTGCACTGTCTCTGAAAAAAGGATAGAAGCAGAGATTTCACAAAGAAATAACAGCTTTGTCTAATCGTAAAATGAATATAATTGCTCACATTTAAAAAGTGGCTGAGCCTGTTGCTTTCTTAACCTACCTGTAATATTTCCAAATTTATAGCCAAAATTGAGCCATATGGTCCGGGCTATCCCGGTAACTGTGAATCCGGCTCCCATGACATTGGGGGGTTGCCCGTGTGCAGGCGGGTGAAGTCAAAGAGCCAACTGAGACGGTGCGTTGCTGCAGCAGGAAGGATCAGCATGAGGCAGGTTGGGGCTACAGCAACGAGCATGTTCGTCGGAGTACTGGGATTTGAAGGGCAGAACCAATTGCTTATTCTTTACAGCACAAGCGTAAATGGGGAAGAAAAATCCTGCACAGATGCCTTTGTAGCGTTAAGTGGATGACGCAGCCATTTTGAATACGGGACCATCCTTATTGAAAACCTCTATTTGCCGGTAGGATTAGCTTATCAATAAAAACATGGTCCACAGTGTAGTTAATGCACACAATGAGAATATCCTGATGCCAATACTATTACCATATGTTAAAGGAGTCTTCCCAGTACAAACTACACATCATTACTTTTTTTTAGGTGAGTTAAATCCCCTTAGTAGTAAACAGGAGTACGACAAGCACTGTTTGTCAATGGCAGCACACTTCTTCTGCCTAATCCAATATTGTACTGAAATAACCAACATGTGAGCAGAGACAAAACTCCTCTTAGGTGTGCTTCTCCAAGTTATTTTTCTGTTGATCACATAGATGACAACTGTGTTGTGCATCCAGAACTAAAAAGAAAAACTCTGAATTTCAGAAGTTCTGAAACCTATCTGTTAACTACAGTGCTTTAAGAAACAAATCTTAGATCAACACTATACAAGTATCCTACCTTTTCCAGACTTATGCATGGAGTTACGTCAATGGTTGCAGAGCATTAGTCATTATCCAGAAGCAGTGCAGTGCTTTTAGACCACTCTGCCCTATTCAAAATTGCAGTCTTTTCATTTATTGCCAAAACTCTTTCACAGTTTCTATTTGTATCCATTGTGCCTTTGACTTATTGAAATCTCAGTAAGTGTATGACAGTGACTACAAGGAGCCAGGTAGTTCACAGTTGTCCTATCAGCATATGTATCCTTTTTAGAGGAGCATATTCATGCAACATTATTTTTTCCCAAAATTACTATGGGCTCTTTTAAGGGGTTTGTTCACTACGTACATGTTTAGTGGACTCCGGTAAATGGGTCATTGCATGGATACTAAGCAGATGCATATTTGTTTCTCACTGTGTAATCATTGAGCTAAATATATATTCTTCCTAATAATTGCCCATGTCTGTAGAGCACACACCTACCTACAGGAATAGCCCTGCCCAACCTTTAAATGGTGAGCAGCATGGATGTTTAATTTTCTTTTCTTATGAATAACAACCCAGGAGTAGGTAGCACAGTTATTCACCTTTTAGCCTCATGCCCACACAGGACTTCATTAAGGCTGTGAAAGCTTGATTGCCATCCCAATAGCCAGCAGACCAATGTCCTGTTCCAATATCAAGGAATATCCTAATAGCTCTGTAGCCAATCCTGTCAGAAATATCAACTACTCCTTGGCTAAGGGTCTATTCCCAAAAGAACTTCATAAAACAGAGGCCTTCAAACAAAGACTCTGTCTAACTTCTGGTCAATAACCAATTGTTTTTAGCCAAAAATATTAAAAGATTGTCTTCAAGACAAATATCTACATTCATCGAAGAAAGTAACCTCTCAGATTACCAAAACAGATTCAGGTATGTATGTGGCACCAAGGCAACACTGACTTCCACATGTGATGATTTAAACACTGCACTGGATTCAAATGGAGAACCAGAACGCCTATCCTTGACCTCTCCTGTGCCTTTGATTCTTTTTATCTCTACAGGGAATTGGATCAATCTTCCTAAACCAATAACTGTGTATCTGTATTCTAGCTAGATCTCTACCAGCGACACATAACACCTCCTACTTGGCAACTTTTTTTGGCAGCTCGCCAAAACCAGCCTGGTGCATTCCTGCATTGATGTGGCTCAAAATTTTACATATACGGGAACTCCTCAATGTGGCATGTTAACAATAACTATTGGATTTTTATGTAGTGTAGCGCAGGTGTGTGGCAGTGGATTTACAGGCAGCAATATTACCAACTTAATGCAGACAACTCAGAGAACAAGAATGGTATTTTGAGAATTGAATATGTGACTTACCAGTCACACTCCCTAACGTAACATGTAGTATCCCACTAAGCAGACCTTTATTTGTATTTAAAAAAAATGCGGGGCCCAAAGCCTAATGCAGCATTATTTGATCCTAATAACTTCCAGCCAATCTCTAATAGCATGACCTTAACCAAGCTGCTTGAGAAATGCGTTCATAAACAACTTTGTAATCACATAGAACAGATTCAACTCCTGAACCAATTCCAGTTGGGTTTTAGATCCAGACACAGTACCGAAACTGCCCTAATACACATCGTCGACAATGCCTTGAGATTACTTGACCAGGACAAAACTCTGCCTTCTCATACTACTCGATCTCTAATCGGCATTCGACATAGTCAAGCATGATAACCTAATTAATCTCCTAGAAAAAAGGGCGGGGCTATTCGGTCCATTTTTAACTTGGTTTGCCTCATTCAATCACAACAGAACGCAAAAGAATCAAAATCAAACACTCTGTCTAACAATACGCCGGTACCAATCGGAGTGCCCCAAGGATCTGCACTCTCACCCACGCATTTTAACCTACTCATGAAACCCCTCACCGAAATTCTGAACTTCGCAAACATCCAATACCACATGTATGCCAACGAGACTCAATTATACCTAAATATCTCATCATCAGATGAATCAAAACTCTTAACTCTGCTCTGCTGAAAACCCAACATTAGCTAACTTATAATCACCTTATCCTAAACACACTCAAGACCGATTTCCTCCTGTTTGCTCCACAAAATCACTCTGCCCCCATTCAAGACTGGTTCAAATTACTAACAACACTCAACTATACTGCTCACGTCATGGACTCCGCTAAATCATTAGGCATAACTCTGGACAAACGAATATGCAGACTACAGAATTGCAACCCTGGCGGGGCTACCTAAAGCCAGATTGGTCCCCCTGGGAGCTGTGTTGTACTCAGCGGCCAGACTCTTCATGGGATCACGGAAACAAGATCACATCACACCAGATTTGACCCAACTTAATTGGCTCACTATTGAAGCACGGATTCAGTTCAAGATTGCGTGCCTGACACACAAAGCACTCTATTATAACACTCCAATTTGCCTGGCTAAAAAACTCAAACTTTCTGGTCTGAACTGGCCACTAAGAAGCTTAAACACTCTTTTACTGAAACCGCTTAAATTCAAGAAGAAGAATATGTATAACCGTACCTTCTCTGGCCTTTCTCCAAGAATCTAGAACACTTTTCCCCTGTAAATCAGAACTAACCCTTTGAACTCCTCATTCAAAAAAAGAAGTAAAAGGGCTGTTCTTGAAAAGCTGCCTGCAACTATAGACTTAAAATCACCAAACTAATTTGTAGCTCATGCCTTACAGCCCGAATCTGCCTCTTAACCATGTTTTACTTTGTCTCCTTATATCTGTTATATCTATGGTGATCACCCTATGTCTGCATAACTTATTTTATGGCTTGCTTACATGTACAGTCCTCTGATAACCTGTTTGGGTCATGTGCTCTATAAAACTTTCTAAATAAAAAGGAGTAGGCTTGCCCATGAATATTTTACATCTCTTTGGGTAAACTAAAACTGTACCTTCAGCCAAGAACGGGTCAGGAACATTTTTCTGAACTTGCAATGAATTGAAGCCTAGGAACGGTGTCAAATCTATAAAAAAAAAGTTTGTTATAACGTCAGGTTTGTCCAGTATGTTTAAACTGCGTAATTTGACACTTAGTTTTCCTCATATAATGGCTATGAGGTTAGATTCTACCCCATTTCTGGAAATGTCTTCTGTCCCATGAACGGGAGTGTTAGGCCCCCCCTCCTGCCCCCTTCCCTAAAAGTTCAGTTCTAGTTTTGCCCCTGTAGAGAAGTATAGATTTGCTATACTTAACTATACATGTATGTACCTTAAAGAAGGGGGGTGGGTGGGTGTGTGTGTGTGTGTATATGTGTGTGTGTGTGTGTGTGTGTGTGTGTGTGTGTGTGTGTGTGTGTGTGTGTATATATATATATATATATCTATAACCTACTGGCGGTCGCCAGTAGGTAAATATAGTTAGGACCTATTTTCCATAGGAAATCCGCAACATTCTATTTGGAATAACGTTGGCGCCGATTGACAAATCTTCGCGAAATTTTCCAAAATTTTGGCTAGCTGCACTCCGCTCCTATCCTGAAAATTTCACGGTGATTCGTCAAGCGGGGGCCAAGAAAAAAGGGGGGTCCCAAAATGCATTTTCCCATAGGACCTGTTGTCGCAGCTACAGCCCGAACTGCTGAACCGAATTACACCAAATTTGGCAAAGAGGTATGCCTCAGTTCAGACTTGTGCCTTTTGCTTAAATGGTGTAAATCCGTTCAGTAGTTCCTGAGAAAATCAAAAGTAAAATAATAGATATATCTATGGCCTCGGAGGATCCGTGCACCCTCGCCGCTCCCAGCGCGCACCCTGCCGTGCACGAGCTGTATTCTAATTGGCTGTCAACACTCGAGATCAGGAAGTGTTGGCAGCCATCTTGTGCCTTGGTAGAACCGAGGCACAAGAAACCTATAAAACAAACACGGAAAACACAAAAAGGGGGCAGGGTAGAAACACCCTGACCCCCTAGGCCTGCTCAGGGGGTCCCACAAGGACCCCCAGGGCCAAAAAAAGCATTTTTTTAAAAATAAAATCGGCGAGATTCGCGTACCCAGTGCGAATTTCGGCCAAAAAAAGAAGCGCGGTGCTCCCGCGCTTCTTTGGTAATCTCGGGGGCAGAATAAAAAAGTGTGGGGGGGTCCCAATCCCCCCCCCCCCCCCACCACACTGCACCGGGGACCACCACCCCCCGGGGCTCAAAGATAGTATATGCGGAGAGCTCACGGCCCCCCCTCAGCCACCCGGGGACCGTCACCCCCCGTGGCTTCTTGAAAATGGGTGGGGGGGGCCCCTCCTGGAGCCTTGAATAGGCCCTGGGGACCGCCACCCCCCAGGGCCGGCTCCTGCAGTGTCCCGGGGTGCCCACCCCCGGGACACTGTAGTTTGCAATGACATGGCGGGAGCCTCGCGGCTCCCGCCCTGTCGTTGCAAACTGCTTTGCTTCATTGAAGCGAGAGCAGGGAAACCTGCTCTCGCTTCAATGAAGCAAAGCTGATTGTTTTTCCACATGGGGAGCAGCATGTTAGCTGCTCCCCATGTGGAAAAGCAATGCCGGCTCCCGCAGGACGCGGGGAGCCGACTGGGACTGTGGGGATCCCCCACGGCCCCCAACAGAGGCCAGGTCCCGGGGGATGGGGTCCCCGGGGCCATAAGTGGCCTAGGGGGGGCCACGCGTCCCCCTCCCAGATTAACTTTTTTTTTTTTTAAATGGCCGGCCCCGGGGGATGGGGTCCCTGGGGCCTGAAAGTGGCCAGAGGAGAGGGCCCTCCAAACATTTTTTTTTTTTTTTTTTTAAAGGGCCATGCCCCTGGGATGGCGTCCCCGGGGCAAATTTTGGCCTCGGGAGGGGGGCCACGCGGCCCCCTTCCCGATTTGAGGGCAGGCCCTGGGGGATGGGGTCCCCAGGGCCAAAAAATTGAAAAATAAGGGGGCTACACAGCCCCCCTTCTCAAAAACAAGAAGAAATAAAAAGACCGGGATCGGGCCGGAGGCCACGCCCCCTCCTTACACCACTCTGCAAACGCGCCACCTGGCGCGTTTGCAGAGGGGTAACTAGTTGCCCTTGAATACTGGGGGTCCCTGGGGAGGAACCTCCAGTATGCGCCAGGGGGCTGCGTTGCAGAGAGGTGTAATGAGGCCACGCCCCTTTTTACACCTCTCTGCAACGCAGCTCTGTGGCGCTTACTGGAGGTACCTCATGGCCTAGTTGGCCGCCAGGGGACCTCAGGATTGACGAGGAATTAATTCCCCAACTTAAAACTAGGGGTGGGCGGAATTTGCGAAATTCACTTTCGCAAACTATCGCGAAAATGTTAAACATCTCCGCAAACATGTGGAAATATCGCGAAGACGCAGAATTTTTTTTCCCGCCCGTTCGCGGTATTTTCTGCGTGATCGCGGCTCGCCAATTTACCCATGCGGTTGCTCACGGGCGTGGCAATCTTGTTTTCACTTGTCCAGCCTGCTCGTGTTTGATATGACGTGCCTGCGTCCTCACGCTCTTGCTCGCGGTGGAGAATGACGTGTTCGAGATCTCAATCATCTCATACTCTCGTGGTGCATGATCGCGAGAAGAATGACATGATCGCGCGACAAATGACGTTAATGCGGGCGCGAACTGTCGCGAGACAGCGCAAATGGCTACCAACAATCCAACATCTCGTGGAGAATGCGACCGGATCGGGAAAACTTATCGGCGAATGCGGGGATTCAGGTAAGGCGAACGCGCGCGCGCGCGAGAATGTCTTTTTCTTACAGCGCGAGCAAAAGTTTCCTGTAAGATGCGGATTGCGGAATTTTTGAAATTTTGCCGCTCTCCGCGGAACGCGAAAATTTCAACTTATCGCAATTTCCGCGAGCGGAACTAAATTTTCGCCCAGGCCTAATTAAAACGCGCCACAGGGCGTGTTTGCACACGTCAACTCAGACCCCGCCCCCTTCCTTCACCATTGTACAAATATTCCTCTAAAATCAGCCGAACTACGAATTCCAATTTACTCACCTGTTATCAGGAGAGAACCCCGTGCTGCATCTTTTAGACCAGCACTGACCCTGAAAAGTAATTCTAAGCGTACTTACCAGTAACTTGTATTTCCATCCATAGGAATCCATTGTGTGGTTTTCACCAGAAAAGTGTCTGTCTATTTTCACAAACTAAAAATATTCCTAAATAAACGTCTGTATGACTTAAACACATTCTTTCAACTGTTTACAGGAGATTGGCCAGTGCTGGATCCAGGATCCACCACTGAGTAAGAAAAAGTAACGATAACACTACTTACCTGCTAAGTGAATTTTCTGCCATAGGATAACACTGGTGATTCTATGTGAAAAATGTTCTGTCAACTTTTAAAATACAATAATATTCCTTAAAACTCACTACTGTAACCAAAAGGCTTTTACTCAACTGTTTACAGGAGATGTCCAAGGAATGAATCTAGGATCCAGTCCTCTGGTTAGAAAAGTAATCCATAAAGTAACTAATTGCATTTGACTAGAAATTTACATTGAGCTCAATGTTGCATTGTGTTTGAAATTGTGTTGCCCATTGCAACAACTGTAACTACTGTACTTAAAAGTCTATTGCCTATTTGCAAAGTATTGAAACTAAAGTAATTCATTCTGAGAAAGTATATTTTGTATTGTAATGTATAATGTAATTAAAAAAATAAAATATCTAAAAATAAACAGTTTACAAAATGTAGTAAATCAGTATCAAAATAATCGGTATTACAATTAATACATTAAAAATTGTCATTTACAAAACCTTTGAAATTCACTGAAAAAACATAGGTTTCAGGCCTGATATAGTTAGGAATTAGCATTTAAAAAACCTTTGAAATTCACTGAAAAAACCATAGGTTTCAGGCCTGATATAGTTAGGAATTAGCATTTAAAAAACCTTTGAAATTCACTGAAAAAATCATAGGTTTCAGGCCTGATCTAATTAAGAATTAGCATTTAAAAAACCTTAGAAATTCACTGAAAAAACAATAGGTTTTAGGGGTGTTATAGCTAGCTGGACATTGAAATTCCTCCGATATAGTTAGTTGTACTTACTACATCTCGCGCGCCCGCAATCCACTGCTAATGATGTCACATATTACATCATTCATGACATGGTCAGTGGACATCACTGATGACCTCTCAAATGACATCACTGATGACATCCCTGATGACATCATCCACGTGACAATCAGATACACCTCATCATACACTAGTATAACCTTTCATCACTCACTGTAAAATACAGAGTGCTAGATTTAAAACCATTGACACACCAATACAAGTTTCTAAACACCCACTCAGTGATTCCTAGATCTATACACACATCTAATCACTTACCTATAGATTCACTCATACATGCTGTCAATGATCAATAGAACACTATCAAATATGCTTATACACCTATATCGACATTACACACCAGCACACATTCTAATCACTTATGAAGTCATCCTACTCACTTTTGCAAACAATGGATCATACTTACTTTTACTTAGCTATACACTTATAAAAACACCACTTCATCTATTCATATAGATAATAACTCTTACTTAGTGTCTTATAAAAACACTATTACAAGTATAGTTTGTTGGACATGTACCATTGAGACATATATTTGCTCATCGCCACACCCATAAGGATATTCACTCACCCAAACAACTGTTAAAACATGTAGTTTTAACTTCATATACCTTCTGAATCAACTGTTCACACATCTTTGGGCAGTCACACACACCCCACCGAACCACACACACATTCACTCTCCCATACAAATACTCAGATAACTAATCAATAAATAATATAGACTTTAACGTAGCTAGTAACCAACTAGTGCAGCAGTTTACACAACAACTGACAAAGTGATACAGATATTCACACTATTTAGTCACTATCCAATATATTTAGTGAGACACTATAAATTAGTCAAGTAAACAGTCAATCACACTGCTACTAAATCCTCCATCCTGATATTTATATTTATATATCCACTCATTCATCAATGCAAATTGCTAGATATATAATACATATTTAAATAACGAACCAAACCACATTCACTGGATGATGTCATCAGTGATGTCATTTGAGATGTCATCCGTGATGTCACTGACCATGTCATGAATGATGTAATATGTGACATCAGCAGTGGATTGCGGGCGCGCGAGATGTAGTTAGTACAACTAACTATATCGGAGGAATTTCAATGGTTTTGTTACAGTGAAATGTCCAGCTAGCTATAACACCCCTAAAACCTATTGTTTTTTCAGTGAATTTCTAAGTTTTTTTTAAATGCTAATTCCTAACTATATCAGGCCTGAAACCTATGGTCTTTTCAGTGAATATATATATATCTATGTATATATCCTCCCCCCCCCCCCCCCGGTTTCCAGTAAACATCCGGCTGCATCAACCAACAAAGACTGGTGCAGGGCAACTGGGTACAGGATCCCAGTACATATAAAAAAAGAACTGCACCCGCGCAGCAACGCAAGTAGAGCCTGCACTCCCAGATAAGTTGATCCAATGAAATGTTATTGGCTGACGCGTTTCGACCCCCTCGTCACTGGATCAACCTATCAGTGTAGTTTACATTGTGTTGTGAATGTCTCAGAACATATGGGACAAATGTGAAAACATGCATGCAACAACTCTGTGCTTGTGCACTTCTCTCAATTTCTTTGCTTATGTATTATTGGGTTATTGCGAACGTTTGCAAAAATATTCAGCCCTGGTTTATGATCACTAGACACTTGTTTTTTGCTTAATAACTCCAAAACGACTGTACTAAAACTCATCCAAACAAAAAAGGTACTGCATGTTGCAAAGTACCGCATGCCTGCAAAATGTGCTGAACTGTCATTATGCGTTTCGCCCAGGAGGTTGCTTCTTTGTGATGTCCATGTTGTTTGGAAACGTTACTAGATATTGTCAATCTGCTCCATGTTTAGCATGTTGAAAGGCTTAATTTTGTACTACCTTTTCTCAAAGTTTAGTGCATATTGGTCTTGGGTAGAGGCAAAATTACAGAAACAGGAGCTCTGTAAAATTAGGTTTGAATTTAACCTAGAGAATATATAAAGAATGGGTGTCTTTACTTGCATTGAGAAAGTACTTGTCTTGCACCTGGTTGCAGTATGAAATACCAGTAAGCTTAAGCCAATTACATGTCATGATCCTGTTCACTTAAAATGCAACTTTTTGTAGCTTTCTAGATCTTAATAGGCACTGATGATCAAGTTTTGTTCTGTATTTGAAATAAACAGACACTTACAATTTAGGTGTCAATTTTCCTTCTGTGTTAACCTCTGCACAGCATTGCGTCAGAGATTAACGAATTCCCTCCAATATTATACCATGAGTTAAAATTGTCTATTGCTTGACAACAGAAGCAAGAAACATGTCCTTGCAAGTATACCAATATTTACCATGTGCCACTAGTCTGACATATGTCTCTTCTGATAATGGCTCAAACGTGGTGAGCAACTATTAGACTCTACTCCAGTTATTTATAAGTTGCTGGAATCTGATAAAAATATACATCTATATATGTATTCTTTATAAAAAGAAAATATTAAGGAATTAGATGCAGTCTTAGATAATGTTTTGCCCCCTGCAGTACCCACAATCCATGTTCAGAAGTCATTAAAGTAGCTGCCGTTATACCCTGGCACTCGAAATTGGCCCACCTTGTACCGCTCCATTAAAATTTAAAAAACAAATTGAAAAAAAACTCACAAGTTGGCTCTCTTGATTGGGTGCCTTTTGCTCCTAGTTCAAGTTTGCCGCACCTCGATAACTTTATTAAGTGGACAGTCACGTGTCTCTCTATTTATTTAGACTTTTTATAAAACACTTGCTTCCTCCTTGCTGACCAAGAAGTAGTATGGTGCTGGTTGCAAACAGCAGTCTCAACCTCACTGTTCAGGGAGGTTCCTTATCAAGAACGAACTGTGTCTGCCTAACTGAACCCAAGTTCAAAAATGAACTCCAGAATATACAAGATAGTCAAGACGGAACCTGAAGGTGCCGATCATTGCCAGTGAAGTGCTGGTGTATGCTGTTTACACCAGCTGGGCGAGTTGTGTATGCAAGAATAGACTCTGGTTAATACTAGAGCTAATAATTGACTCCCCAAGGGGCCTCAATACATTTCCCTAGTGCATCAAATGTGCTCTCTCTGTGTTGGGGAGACAGCTAATGGAAATAGAATTTGGTTATTATCACAAAACATTATGAAGACTTTTCAGACAGAGTAAGAACAAAGTCTTGCACAGGAATAGGGAACAAAGTTAAAACAATGGGAATGTTAAACATTGCCTCACACAGATGTTGGAGCAACACCTCTCAGAGGCTAGTACAATGAGGAACTCTACTATTAAAGGCAAGTACAAGAACTCTTGTGACATTGGATCCGACACAGACAAGTTGGAAGGATTTGTGAATGATAGAAGATGAAGCATGAAGCAGTGGCTACTCTTGAAAGTTGCTGCCGGTACAGGATCCCTGAAAGAAGATGTCTGAGATCCACAGCAAATCCAAGGATTGTAGGAGGTGGGTTAAAGATGGTTGGCACTTTCAAGGTAGACTGCTTCCATAGTTAACAGGAGGCAACATAAACAACCAATATGGGTAACGTCCACTGAATCAATAAAAAACCTTGGTGAGTATTTTGGTTCAAAGCTGTCTTCGAACTCTTAGTTCTCCTTATAGGCAAATAAATAATTCTTCCATCTTAGGTCAATCAGTGCCTCTTTCCATTTCTCTCATTCCCCTATAAAGTGCCAGCTGCCATACTTTGGGTGCCTTCCTGTGTGTATTATGCGAATAGACCATGTTTGGAGCTTACTAAATAGCACACAGCCAGAATTTTAATTGCAGAAAGAGGCAGCCGTAATGCTACCATCTCTCTGGTATTAAAAACAGCCCGCTATCAGCCTACACTGGCTTCATTGTAAAGCTGATCAATTTCAAGGCCTTGTATAGAATCTACCATGCCCACAATCTTTCTATTTGAGAATGTATCTCAAAGTACATTGGAGTTAGAAGATCCTCTTCTCGCCTGTCTGTCAAACCAAATACCAGTACAAGTGAGGTACATTTTCATTTCCCTCCACTGAACCTACAGTCTGAACTTCACCAATGCTGATTAAGAAACTTCGAAACTTTTCTTATTCCCTCTTTAATGTAATCCCCACTATCATCTACTGTGATGAACAAAAACTGTCTAAACATCTTGTGTCTGCTCCGAGTCCTCTAAACCAAACCTAATGTTCGCCTCTGAACCCTGGTCAATAAACCATTCTACCACAGTCCTGCACTACACAATCTCCCTTGGATATGAGGACTAGCAGTCGTTTTAAAAACATTTTTATAAGCTCTACATATGCCTCAAGCATTTAAGGTTTTGCTAACACAGAGTGGAGTTTACTTCCAGTTACTGTGCCCTTGTGCCTACTATATTTTGCTAATTTCTGCTGATTTACAGTCTTCAACTGATCAACATAGCTTTGACAGGTAGATTACTAGACGCCACGTTAGACTTCACCTTAATCTACCTCAATCTCTTCTTCCTATGTGATCTGAACACTTTGTTTGGCCATGCTGACATTTTTCAGCCAAAATCCATCACAACAAGCCTAGAGGCTCTCGACTTCACTCAGTGTGTCACTGAACCTACATACAAACAGCTAGCCATACATACATTGGATGCAATTTCACACCATCTGAGATATCAGAGCAAACCTACATCTCACTATGGGCTCCTTTCGTGTCAACCTCCAAACATGAACAAGTGCAATAGCAACCATGATAAGGCCAGCTACAGACAGTGGAACAAACTTTACCTTTCATCACGTGATGCTAATCTCTAGACCGTCTGACCTCTCCTAAAAAAACAAGCATTTGCAATGCAATAGGTCTCGCATTTAAGCGAGTTTGAGCTATTGGCATTGTAAATGAAAATGCATTTTATTTATGTTTTTATTTTTTTTAACATATATAAAAGGCATTGTCATTTATAATGCCAATAGCTTAAACTCGCGTAAATGCGAAACCTATTGCATTGCAAATGCTTGTTTCTGTATGCTAGGTGTTGCTCATAAAGTTACTTGAAAATGGTGACTGGGTAAGTTTTTCCTGCAACATAGTCACATTTTTAACATGAAACTTAAGTTGCCCGTATAATAGTGGAATATCTCATTCAATTTCAGCACCCACGGGGAATAGAATTAAGAACAACCGCAGCTATGAAGAAGTCTCAGCATCATTGTATTCATTGCATTTACAGACTAAAACCTGTCATTTAGATTGCAGCTTGTTTCGAGGGGTGCAAACACTCTGTTCTTGTATATATTGGTGGTGGTGTAGTTAAATAGTATTGAGACCCATCGCTGTATGCATATGCCTGCATGCTCTAGTGGTGATCCATGTGATGAAGGTTGGGAGTGGTGTTAGTTGTCAACCACGAAGTGTGTCTTGAATAGCCGATGCAGATTTGCTCATATGTTACAATTGTTTTTAAACACAACAAACTCATTCTACATATTGATGTTTGGTAATGTTTTAAATAGCAGAGCACTGACGTCCAAATATCCTCTAGGCCCTATTCTATGTGAGACATCTGACACACTGGAAGATACTAGAACGGACATGTATGCCACTCCATTCGGGAAGGTAGGTGGTTGTGTTTAGGACTGTGATTGGTGGAATGACATTCTTTGGAGCCCTGCAGGGATATGACCTTCTTTGGTAGTGTTTTGAATGCTAAATAAGTTGTCCTGGATAAAGCTGGGCAGCTGAGATCTCAGCTTGGCGAGTAGAGTTTGTTTTGCTGTGTAAATATTAAAGGTCTTTTTCTTTGAAGTTTTTAAAAGTCATTACCAACATTGGCTGAGAGCCATTGATGGTTCCCCATGTGTAATTAAATAAAAAAACAGGTTATAGTGCTGATATTTAACATGTTTTCTATGTAATTAATTTTTGGAACACTTTTATATAGCCCCAACATCACCCTAAGGTACACGAGTGCTTTATATTACCACCTGTTACTGTACAATATGTTGCCTTTCTCAATCAAGTTACAATATTTTTACCGAGTTTCTTTAACTTATATTACACAGCTGCTCACCAAGCTAAAACTTTTTTTTTTTTTTTTAAGTATTATTAATCGCATAGGGGGAATCTATTGTATTTGCAAATGCTTGTTACTCATTGTAACACTGTGTGAAAAGACTTCACCTCATTAGTACCTGTGTAACAACCAACTACAGCAATAAGCAACTGAAAGATGACTAGTCAACTTTTGCAAAGGGCCTTCCACTTCACGGGAACACATGTTGCAATATTTTTGGGCAACTTATGATCCGGTTGAGCTAGAAACCGTTTTTCTTTTGTTAAAGTATCGGATTATGCAGCAGATGATGGAGTATGTGGCAAATGCAGCCAATTCATATATATATATATACGGAAAACGCAGAAGCCACGGAATTGCTTAATTCTAGTGGCCCTGGTTAAAGGGAGAGAGAGTGATAAAGCGACAGATACAGTTACATACAGATAGGGATAACAAAAAAAAAGAATGGAAATGAATAAGAACTGGGAGACAGAGAGAAGAAAGAGTGAGAGTGAGCCAAGATTGGATTGAGAGAGAGAGGATGATAAAAGAGGATAAAAAGAGAGAGAGGTGGAAAAAGGCTTAGATTTGTGAGGTGGCAGCTGTGAAAAAAAGCTAGTGGGACAGCTGAGACTGGGAGACAAGATAAGGAGACTGATGTGAGAAAGAGAAAGTTAATACTACAGAGAGAAAGACAGGAGACATAGAAGTGCTAACAAGCCACAGATGAGAAAGACGAAGCGAGAGTGCGGTGTTAAAATACAGGGGTAGGTGAGAAGGGAAAAACTGAGAAAGGTAGAGACAGGTTAGAGCGGTGATAATGAAACAAACCAGTCAGAAAGTGACAAGTGAGATAGGTGAGTGAGAGGCTGGTGACAGAACGGTAAAGGGATTGGCAAGAAAGACAGCAGAGAGAGAGTAGGGGGAGGCAAGATGAAAAGGGGCGATAACAACAAAAGATGGAGAGGGGATAAAAGGAGTGAAGAATGGCAGAAGAGCTACCGGTAGAAAGGACCAGTGTGAGGTGCATGGTGGGAGACTAGCCGAGGAGAGAATGACAGGAGAGAAGTGAGACACGGTGCAGATGGGACAGCTCGTGCATGTGGAATAGCTCTGCCCTCCTGAAAGTGGGGGATCAAGGTGACATGGAGTGTGAGGACCCCCACACCAAGTTTTCTTTAGAACACTACTCCAATCCCTTCTCATTCTCTTTATTCATATTCTGTCCCTCTCACTACCATCCCTCTACTTCCCTAAATCCATCACCACTTTCACACTTTTACTGGTAACCTCTTTTTCTGGGAAAACCTGCTGTTTGGCCTCGGGTGTCATTGTACTGGAAGGCGCATGCGCAGTGACTCACCAGAGTGCAGACATGCTACCAAAAGCAAAAAGAATGGTAGAAGCGTCATGTCTTGAAGCTGCCGAAACCCTCAACGCTTCCAGTCCAGATAAGATCTGCGTGAGGTGTGCGGCCCAGTGCTACCTGGGAGAGCAGCAGCCGCGTGCATTTATACAGCAAGGGGCAACTTGTACACGCAGCAGTGCCAAAGAAGGCGTGGTGCCAGTACACAGAGTGACGCAGGCGTGTGTCTGGCTCAGACTGACACGAGATTACTGTTAGGTGATGATAGAGATCTCGTAACATCAACAAACAAGCCCCATTGCTTAATCCGAGTAGTGGTTGCAGGTGGTTGGCACCAGCGCGCATTTTTAGGGACGAGAACTTATTTGTCATTGTCCGATTTGCCAAGCGCAGAAAAGGCAGGCTGAGATTGAGCGCGCAAAAGTGAAAGCGTGCGGTGGGAGTGCTCAAAAGTGAAGAGACGCCGTGTGCGTGCCCATCTGCTTGGCAGGCGCAGAAAAGGCAGGCTGAGATTGACGCACAAAAATGAAAGCGCGCAGTGGGAGCGCTCAAACGTGAAGAGACGCCGTCCGCGTGCCCATCTGCTGTCCGGGTGCAAGCTGATAGAGACGCCGTGAGCTCAAGCGCGTAAAAGTGAAAGTGCGTGGTGGGAGCGCTCAAAAGTGAAGAGACGCCGTGCTCGTGCACATCTGCTGTCCCCCCTTCGGCAACCAAGTCGACAACAATAGATCTCGCCAAGGCGAGCAGCGTATGCGATGCGTCGCTAGGCGAGACCTAAAAACCAGAAGTGCACCAGCACCAGGACAGACTTTCTAAACTCATTACCCTCGAGGCTGCCATGGGACTGAAATTTCGACTCATCACCCCTGGCTCTAATAATGAGATAAGGGAGTCAAAAACACAAAATCACTGCATGTAAACGCTATTGAAGGAAATTTAGCAATGCAACAACATCTATCCTCAGTGCTTTATATGATGATCAAATTATACATCACAAAGGCAAAATGGCACCACTGTTTCAAACTGATCTCTATGCCAAATAACTCGCATAGGAACTTCATGGTATCCTCCTGGAGTTCGGAAACTTGACGTACACCATTGCAAAGACCTCCTCTCTTCCCCCCCCCCCTCCCCCCTCCAAATTCTCAGACTTTCTGTGATGTCATTGCAGACCATCATACTACTCTAGCAAGATGTCTGCCGCTTAGCCCAGTCAAACCATGATTAACAAGCATTAAAAATGCAATAGGTCTCGTCTTTTATTAAGTTAAAGTCATTTGCTTTGCTTGCTATACAATACCATTAGCAAAGCAATTGGTTTTAACTTAATCAAATGAGAGACTTATTGCATTTTCAATGCTTGTTTTTTTAGCTGTCTCCCACAAGTGCTTCCCCCTCCCCCCACTCCATGTTGCTTTCTCTCATACATTCTTGACCTCGGGCTGGGGGAAGGCAGGACTGTCGGGGGCACGCGGTCTGTCTTTGGGGGTACAGTGAACCTCGGTGCACACCGAGAAATCCACCCCTGCTTCTGTGTAGTAGGGGGAGATCATTCATTTTATTTATTTATAAAGTGTTATATAGCGTGAACTTTATCCCGAAGGATATCAAAGCGCTTTACAATTTGAGGCAAAGGTAACAAATCAAAACATGAGTCTAACATGGGGAATCTAATAGGTATTGAATCAAATAGTACACACATAATAGCTCATTTATAAACCTGAGTGAATGAGTAGAATGGGCTATGCGATGGAGCATAGAGACATAAGGGGGGTACGTACAATAATCATATACAGGAATAATAACCAGTACCAAAACAATAATCAAAACAGGAGTCAAATGGGGAGTCTAATAGGCATTGAATCAAATGTTGCACATCTAACAGATCATTTATACACCTGGGTGAACGAAGAATGGGCTAGACGATGGAGCATAATGACTTAAGGGGAGTAAATTCAATAATCATGTACAGGAATAATAACCTTTCATCTTCAGATGCTTGTCCAGGGTAATTCCTAGAGATTTAGCTGAGTCGATAATGTGGGGGGAGCAGTTGAAGGCGGTGAGTTGATTCATCCATAGGTCGATGTTAGGAGTATGTTTCGGGGGAGAAATGAGGAGGAATTCTGTTTTGGAGGTGTGTAGCAGGAGGTGGTTTGCAGTTAACCAGTTTTGGGTAGTCAGTAGGGTGAAGTTGAGTGAAGTGATGTCATCCGGGGAGGAGATTTTCAGATAGTTGGGTGTCATCTACATACATATGGAAGCGAATGTCCAAGGATTTTAGAACATTAGCTAATGGTTCCATGAACAAATTGAAGAGAATGGGAGATAAGGAGGATCCTTGGGGAACCCCCATGCTGACTTGGGATGGCTGGGAGATTGAGTGGTTTGATTTAACTCTTTGGGTTCTGTGCTGCAGAAAGAACGAGAACCAATGCAGTACCTGACCAGAAAGGCCCATCCTATGCTCCAGAATGAATAGGAGGTTGTCATTATTGAGGAAAGGTCAAGTAGGATAAGGAGGCAGGATTCATTTCGATCAAGCATTATTAGGATGTCATCCATCACGTGGGTGAGAGCCGATTCAGTGCTGTGCCCACTACGAAAGCCAGATTGGTGTTGGTCCAGGAGATGGAAATTTTCGATGTGCGCACATAGTTGTGACTGTACGCATTTTTCAAGGAGTTTGGCTACAGTGGGGATGCTGGAGTTAGGTCAGAAGTTGTTAAGGTCTGTACTGTCGGCTGAGGGTTTTTTAAATATAGGTGTTACCTGAGCTTCTTTTAGGCATTCTGGAATCGTGCCTTGTGACAGAGACGCATTGACTATCTTTGTCCAGAAGGGGGAGATTTCATCCTTAATTACTTTGAAGATAGTAGGTGGTAACGGGTCACTGAAGTGATTAGATGGGTTGATACTCCGAAGGACCTTTTTGATATCATTTTCATTGAGGGGGGTAAAGGTGTCCCAGGAAGCGTTGTTCTTGATGCTAAATGGTGCTGTTTTGTCTAGTACGGCCAGTGGGGGTGCAGGTTCATTGGGTAGCAATAGAGCCCTCCTAGCTTCCAGATCAATGTTAATAGGTCTAGTTTTCTCAGTAAAAAAGACAGCCAGATCATCACATGAGGGAGGTCTGACTTCCGAGTCTGGTCGGTTAGGGGCTAGCACTGATTGTTGTTTAACCAATTCAAACAGTTTCTTGGGTCAATTCGCCGCTTGGTTAAGTTGGGATCTGAAATACTCCGCCTTAGCTGACTTGATTTGTTTGTTATACGTACTTCTTGCTGCTCTAAGGTTTTTTAGATGGTCCGCAGATGGAGTGGTTCTCCAGGAACGTTCTATGGCCCTTAGATTGCAATGTTACGAGTTTAGGTTGCCATTGAACCAAGGTTTAGAAAATTTTGCAGGCGCATTTTTTTGTTGTAGTGGGGCCAAAGAGTCCATGATGTTGGAAATGGAAGAGTTGTAGAAGTCTGTGAGAGCATGGACTTCAAGTATATCCAATTGGGGAGAGAGTGCCCGATTACAGTGGGTTGCTAGGTCAGCTGTATCGATATCTCTGAGGTCCCTTTTCCAAATCTTTGGTTTGGTTTTTTGTGCCGTACTCTGATGAACCTCAAAGTTGATATGGAAGGAAATGATGTGATGGTCCGACTAATCACATGGTATGATGGAATCCAATGAGATGGTATGAACTTTGGAGATGACGAGGTCTAATGTTTCCCCTTTAATGTGAGTAGGCTGGTCACAATGTTGAATCAATTCGTGGTCATGCAAGAAGGAATTGAGGCATGAGACTGCTTGATCATTAGTGTTAGACCAGTGAAGGTTAAAGTCCCTAAGATAGATGTGGGACTGGACTGAGTCCACATTGCCAGAGATGATTTCCATTAATTGTTCAGTGAAGGGGAGATTGTCGCCTGGGGGATGATAGAATGTGTGTAGTTTGTAAACTGGATGATTGTTACTGGAGATGTTGAGACAAAGGTATTCGCAAGTTACTGGCAGAGATGACTCTGAAAGGGAGACCGCAAGCGTACTCCGATGTATACAAGCTAGGCCACCACCCAGCTTCTTAACTCTATCAAGACTAATTATGTCGTGGGTGGGGGGCACTAAGAGGTCGAGAATTGGAGTGGACGAAGGGTTGAGCCAGGTTTCTGTTAGGATAATGATATCTATTCATTGGAGGGGGCTGTTCAGCCTCCCATGGTTCCAGGGGCCACTCTGAGGTCCAGTCTCTGAGACACGTGCCCTGGTGGTTTTCAGCCTCCAGAGTCACCTGCGGGTTTGTAAATATAATACAAACACACCCTCGATTAGAGGAATTAAAATTCACAATGTGATGATGTGCTGGGGGCGGCTTGAGGTGGGGAAGGGGTGAGACTACTGTAACAACACTGCCAGCAGGGGTTCTACTGAGACACTGATGACATAGGCCCCAATTCATTGGTCAATGAAAGACCAAAGGTCACTTCACGTGCACAAGAAGGGAGGGCGGGTCCTGAGTTTAATATTAAAAAGACACGAACGCGGGTAAACACACTCTTCAGGAACACTACTCACAGTCATCTATTAAACTGTACTTCGATGACATCCTCAGCCTGCTGCTGAGAAGGGTACAGAGAATAAAACCCAGATCTGCTCCCTGTGATAAAAATACTCCTGGGGCAAGGTGAGGGCATTCGACCCTCACCTTTTCACTGGGACCAGTTCCAGCAGTTGAGAGCCCGCTGCAGCTGGGGGTGTTCTGGGAAGACCGCGAGACAACAGAACGAGAGCTTTGCTGCAATAAATGCTGCTTCCAGGCGCTTCGGTTTTTTCAGATTATTCAACGCAGTCCCTAAACCAACCCACTCTTTTGGAAAGATGTCCGTCAGCCTTGAGTCGAAGCTCCCTCTGTCGGGCAGCCGGAAGGCTACAGTTAGCACCAGCTGCGGCGTAGGTATCATTTGTGCAGCAGGTGCAGTGGCCACCGGGTGACAGGGGTCCACTGCACCCGAATAATTACTGCAAGCTGAAGTTACAGTATAAACGCGCAAAAATGACTACAAAATAAATAAAATAATAAAAAGTGGAAAAAAGCACTGTCTGCATCAAGTATTATCGGACTAGTCATGGGAGTGAAATGCACAACTTGTTAGGCTGATGTGCACAGGTGATGAGGTTAAATGCTGTCACTGACAGAAAAAGAATGGCCCATTCTCCAAGGCTGTGGTGGGCGGGAGCAACATGTGAAAGACAGTTGTACATAACAATTAAGGAAGGCGGCCGGCGCAATCCACTCAACTGATGTTTGTAAATATGTATTTTTTTTTATTGCATGATGCTAGCAAAAACTAAAGCTATCTCTAGGCCAGGCCTAAAAGGGAAGCGAGACGGGCCAGAGAGGTGAAGGAGAGATGCAAGACGGCAGATTCCACACCTGCCCCGGTGCTGAATGCCACTGACTAACCCTAGCATGGCTCACCCGCTGACGAGAAGGGAATGACATGCCTTCTATTCCAAGGATGGTTTGTCTCTGCCCATTTCTCAGCACCATCCCTCCCCCTCTTCCTAGGAGGCTCTCACTCTGTCTGGAGTCCCTGTCTGTGGCTAATAAATATGAGTCAGCGCCGCTCCTCTTACACACCACTGTAAGAGGACCCCTCCCATCCCCCCGCTAGAACCACAGACAGAAGGCCCAAGGAGACTGAGGGTCGAGGTGGGAGGGGCACAAGAACAAACAAATGGCAGCAGTCATTGTGTTCAGCACTTAGCCAAAGGCACTAGGCGCTATAATAATACAGGGCAGCAGAGCAAAACAAGCGCGGCCCGTCATGGGACATGAACGACTCTTTACAGGGCGGACAGAAGATGTGCACGCGGGGACTGCCTTCACTGGCGGCGAAAAAAAAGTCCCCAGTGTATCACGCTGCCAGTAAAGCATCCAATCCCTGTGTGCACATCTTCTGTCTCGTTTGTCTCCACGCGTGCACACTGGAATCGTATCGATTCCAAAAGGCCTCTGCATGGCAGAGTAGTGCATGCGCTGCTTCTGCCAGGCTGAGACCTAAAAACAATAGACTGACTGGGGACATCACCTCCTTTAGTCAAATTGTCGTTGTACAATTCAAAGATCTGATCTAGGTTAGTGAGACAGGGGTCTGGCAGGCCCCCATTATGTTTTAACAGCCTTATGTTAGTGCGTGCTGACACAAATCCTAGGATCACAAACATTAGACCTCAGATCTCCTACATACGACATTTGATTAAGGATGTAGATCCAACAGATCTGGCAGCCTATAAAAATCTCACATGTCATGTTAATGAAACTGTTGAGAGTGGTGTGGACTCAAATTTGAGACATCTAGGAGGAAAACAACTGGCTTTCAACCCTTGGGAGAGGCAGCAAAGGCATTCTCATTTCTACCTGGGACAGCCTAAAGACCACTGTGAACTAAAATGAAGTCTTTGCTCTGGTCGATCTATCCGCCATATTTGACACAGTTCACCACTGTCTCTCTCCTACAGGGACTATGGGCATCGATTGAGCCATCCTTCAACCTCTCAGACGGAGACCATATAAGTTTGACATCACTTTCTTTTAGCAAGTACTCTGGAGTATCTTAAGGCGTAATCATTTCACCATTCCTCAACGCATACCACTGTCCTCTACTGGATCTCCTCTAGTCCATGAACCTTAAATGATGATGATACTTTGATCACTGTAAAGTTGGAATACTGTAGGGATGTAGACATCTCCGATCTAGATCATTTCCTTTAAATCGTTGACCAGTAAATGCTAAAGGATACAGTAGAATACTTTGACCCAGCTTGACGTCAACATTGGAGCTTACACTTGCTCACTTCTAACCTCTGGCGCCACATACATAACAGGTAGTCTATATGTGGTATTACGGAAACAGATTCATTCCAGTAGAAAGCTGTGCACAGTTGTGTTAGCTATAAAAGGAGAAAACGTAAATGTAATGGGTCTGTAATGCGGCGCTATGTGGTCCCTGAAGGGTTTGGTGATGGTGTTCTCCCCTGAGAGAGGTCTTGAAAATAATTTGGGCCTCACAGTTTATCTTAACACACAATTGTCTTATAAATTTGCAAAGACGCAATAGGTTCTGACAGAGTTCTCATTAAATAGTCAAGTACTTTAATGATGTGCTAATGGAGGCTGTTGCCATGTTTTTTTTTTTAGATTATTATTAGTTCCTCCCAGATGTCAATAATTTGTTTAGTTGTGGCAAAGTCAGTGTTTGACATACGCCATGGGTACAGCCCCCCCCTTGCCAAGATTTACCTGCAATATGTACCAAATTTTTAGGCACTGCCGTCCATATTCCATGGGTGACCCATGTTCTACTTACCTCCACTGTGCCACGGTCAAAACGTTTTTCGTGGTTGTCATCCCCCTTGAGACATGATTGTCTTCCCTTATGCCAATGATTACCTTCAATGTACCAGCACTAGTGTTTTACCATGTGTATATAAATAAATTATAAATACATGCTGTTAAATCCTCTTGATGCACCTCCATCTTTATGGTGCATCAATAAAACAAGGAAAGGAAATTTAAAAAGAAGCTCACTAACTCCTATTATTCTCAATTTCATCTATTGTAATTGAGTAACAGCAGAGCACTATCCCCCAAAGTTTAGGTAGATGAGGCGGGGGGTATTTTCAGTTCTAGCGTCAATGGCATCTGCTGCTATTTCTGAACCTGACATGTGGCCTGCTGTCATGCAGCAAAAAGTAGGAGTTGCCCTTGGTCCCCTTCAGATGCTGGTAGAATTGAAGGGTTCATTGTTTTAGGTATGAACTGGTCTATACCCGTTACATCTTAGTGTTACAAGGACTTTTGTTCAACACTGTGCTTTTTTCAAAATCCCCCGTAACTGGGGAGTCAAGGCTCCTAGTTTTCTCTAATGTATTATCAGTGGAACCACTGTAAGCACCTGTAACAGGGAGATAAATATTCAAATAAGTTTCATCTTTAATCTCAACTTCAACAAGCTACTAAGACTCATAAGCGACCAGTTGTTCTCCCTTGCATTTAACCTCTCACACATCTCTGCCCCATCACATCCTCCCAACCATCTCTCTTCCTCCTACTTTTTTTGTCTATTCTTCTTCAATCTGCCTCATCATTGCCCATGATGTTACAGCATCACAAGCACCTCCACTGCCTTTATCAGTGTAGCTTTCCACTGTCCACCCAGGAAGTGCCATGCTCCTTTCCAGTCTGAGCTCTTTGATCTTGTTCACCATGTTCTAACCATCTTTGACTTAGGTTTTTAGGGGATTTCACTATTGGTGCTGGTATTCCATCCTTTGCATACAGTCAAACCATTATTGGAGACATGGTACACCTGGATATTTTGCTATTTGATCACCTGTTTTTCTTTTACTTTTTACTTTGGGTGCTCACCCACGATAACTACATGGTAAGTGGAATGCACTTTTACTGCCAGTGCCTGCCTTTTTAGATGAAGCAGCTGCAGCGTAGCTAAGAAAAGGGGCATGCTGGTTACACATGAACATGCGTAGGCTGTGCGTCTAAGACTACTGTAACTGTGCACAGGTAACCTGGTGCAGATAGCACTCTGCAGAAATAAATGTTGACCTGGAATAGGCCTTATAATGTTAGAGGTCACTCATAAGTAAAGACAGTAGAGTTTACTGGCTTATCTGCAGTGTCACTATAATATACCCACGGGGAAAGTCTGCCTTAAAGTTTTACTTCCCTTAGGCCTACAGTCCAGCAAGGTATAAAAATGGAGTGAAACGTACGTGAAGTTTAAATATTCAAGTCCCAAGCACCTTCATATACACCTTATGGGTTGTCTATCATTTTCATATTTCTCTGGCTCAGCTCAGGATCAGAGTCCATGCCTTTTGTCACCCTGCTTGGCCAAGTTGATTATACTGTTCTCGAGCAGAAGGAATAAAGTGTCTCCCCACACAAAAGGAGTGCTTCACCCCACTCCTGTCACACTGTGCCAGGGTTTTGACTGCCCAGTCCCACTGAAAAAAGGAGAAAGCCCAGACCTCTTGGCTATAGAAATGTTTTGGTGAGAAAGTTCCTGTCATTGATGTCAGATCAGGGTGGAGCTGAGTTCCCCATAGGAGATTTTAACAGTGATCACTTGACGGCACCTTCTTGAGTTGTCCCTCCATGTTGTGCAGGAGGGTTGGGATAAGTGTTGGATTAGCTAGCGGTGCCTGGCATTGAGATTACAACTCCGAGTTTCCTGACGAGGGATTACCAGTGTGTAGCGTTGTTGCGCAGCCCCGCGCTTGTGTCTGGAGGAAGCAGGGTAGACACTGTCGCCACAGCACCGTGCCCTCAAGGAGTGGGCAGAGGACAATCAGTTGCTAGCTTCTGCGCTGGCAGTGAAGGAAGCCGGCTGGACAGGTCAGGAGTAGGCTCTCCATGCTACTCCAACAAGAGCATATATCAGAGTGCCACTAACAAAAAGAAAAGACATGGGGCAGAAGCCCTGCGTACAGAGACAAGTAAAAGTGGCTCTCTCGAATGCAGCAGGAGAGTTGCTCATAAAATATTCACTGCTCCATTGTGGGAGTGCTTCATATTGCTACATAAATACATTTTTGCTTATGGTGGTGGTCTCAGGGGCACGCACCACCAATGGGATTAAGAACTTGCATAGGGTCTGCAGGAGCGCAGCAGCCCCTTTTCATTAACTTTGGAAAACTGACTCTGTTTCTGGTGTCACAAAATAAATCATGGCTTGGCCAACTATAGGGCTAAGGCGGCAAAGCACGTTTACACTTAAGTTGCTTCCAGCGCTTTAAAACACACAACGAGCAGACTTCACAAGTGTATACGTGATTTCCCGCAACTCAGCTCGGATAGCGCCTCAGTAATGGCGTAGAGCTGAGCAGGATCATAACATGTGTACAAGTGGCTCGTTAGGCGTGTGGCACTGAGGGCAAGCAAAGTGTGACTCCGGGAAATGATGATGGAGCTGTGCTGGCGTTAGATAGGTCCGATGTAGTATAAAGAACTGTATGTTTTTAAAAAGCAAATGTCAAGAGACTCTTTGGAAATTCTTGGGCCTTTTCCCATTCTTTATCATGAGGGACCTGTCCAAACTCCTCCCATTTCTGGTGGAGTATGACGAGCGGGGTGGGCGTCAACTCCTGCACAGCTTTGTGTAGCCATGTGATAAGATGGCGACCCGGACCCATGGTCAGCATGGCGTGCAGCACTGGATGCGTTGTTGGTACACCCATGAATAGGTTCCAGAGACTTTAGCAGGAGTGTACAAGGTGCCTGTGACAGAGAAACTGTCGCATAGGGAGCCTGCTCTCTTCAGCCAGCTGAGCAAAGGGAAAAAGCAAGCCCTGTGAAAATAGGGCCTCCAACTCCAGAAGTGAACAATTGGTCCAAGCGCGTAATTCCCTAGTGGTATTATAGCCTTGGCCTCGAGGCAAGCCAACCAGGGGCAGCAAGAGGTTATAAAGCAGAGCATTCCGGGAGAGTCTGTGTATCCTGGCCATGATGGCATTTACTACCGCCACCTGTATGGGATAGGTCGAGACAGGCCGGGCTCCCAATGGGAGTAGATGGCCTCCGTGCAGCCCTCTCTCGACGTAACGCCCACCAGTGGGACAGCTATTAGAGCTGCACCGTCAGGTAGTATGCCTCGAAGGACATCGCTCCAAGGCATCCCCGATCCGTTGGGAGCTGCATCTTGGTCAAGGCTGCTCGATGACGACCAGACCCCCAGATTAGCGAACAAAGAAGCTTATCCAACTCCTGAAACTAAGAGCGAAGCAGAATAACTGGAATGTTTGTCAAGTAATATAGGAGGCGAGGCAGGATGACCATTTTCGCCAAGGCGATTTTGCGGATGGAAGCTAGGGGGGGGGGGGGGGGGGGGGAGTGTCCTCCAGCACTCCAGCAGTGCGCACCGCTCTCCTGAAACCCCTTCCTAGAATTACAGAATATTAGTGCTTTTGTGAGATACTCTGGGCTGGAACTAATCGACTGGAACTCTGATTGTGAGACCTTCAGATGGGACTTCCCATAAGACTTTTTACAACGAAATGAGAATACCATAACTGCTATTAAGGATCTGGAACTCGTACTTGGGAGTTATAAGTTGGGATCCCACTAATATCCCTTCAGAGCTTTGAACTTGACAGGACTGCTGCCAATTATCAATCTTGCCCTGAAGAAGTTCTTTTTTAGGAATGAAACGCGTTGGCTGATACCTGACTTCATGTCTTATTATACAGAATAAAAGTATTTCAAAGGACTTCCCTATTTACGTTTGGATTCATTTTTCCTGGTGCACCTTCCATTTTGTGTGAGCTAAACGTGTGCCCAAGATAGAAGCGCCCTTTAGTGTCCCATGATAGAGGTTGCCGTCAGCAAGGGGAATGCATTACTGCAGTGTTACAACACTGCGCAGTCGTCAGCACAGATGGGCCATCTCAAATTGGCTAGATGAGGGTATCTGCCTTCTGTGGAGTCACAACAGGATGCGTCGGCAGGTCAGCCTGGGAGCTACCAGAGCCGTTGGGGCACTCTTCCGACGTGAAGCTATGCGGTCCTGTCATGATTGTGGTGCAGGCCCCAGGCTCGCCGCAGCCTACAGAGCCTTCATACGATCCGCAATAATTTGTTCCAGGTTGGGGGAACTGTTCAAGGACGCTAGAGGCAAATGCTTTGTGCATGTCTTAGCCCTTCCTCTGTGGCGGCGTCGCCCTGGGACTGGCGGGCATAGTGGGTGCAGTCAGCAGCAGGCATCCCGGGTTCTTTTGGATGTTGCTCAGTCCAGTCTCATGCGCCCGTGGGATTTGAAGAAAAGAGTGATACCCTTCGAGAATACCTTCAGGCACGCTGGGAATAGCTGTGAGTATTGTACACCACTTTGACGGAGACACTGTTTTACTTCCAAGAAAGATGAGCATTACCGTTGCATAGCCGTGTGTTGTCAGGGAACAGA
Organism: Triturus cristatus; assembly: GCF_964204655.1. Taxonomy (NCBI): domain Eukaryota; kingdom Metazoa; phylum Chordata; class Amphibia; order Caudata; family Salamandridae; genus Triturus; species Triturus cristatus. The sequence goes on from NC_140581.1 coordinate 227,125,203, forward strand.
ATGGTATGATCATCTTCCACCTGCAGAGGACCCGCTCCTCAGGCAGCGCAAAGCACCGCGTCTCTGTCCCTGAAGTGAAGGAGTTTTGCCGGCATCGTACAAGGGAGGGGAGGCCATAGGTGGCCGCCAGAATTCGGTGCGCTCTCTCGATGGAGTAAAAGGGTGTAATGTCTGAGGTTGGGGTGAATGTTTTGAACCAAGTCTCCAGGTAGGCAATGGGATCAGGCCCTTCAATAACCTCCGGCAGCCCCAGAATGCGAAATTTGCTCCTCCAGGAACAACCTTCCAAGTTGTCCGCTCTAGCCTCCAACTGTGTTACACACCTTGCAAACCCCTGATTGCGGCCCGATGATCCTTCGTGAGTGGCTGTAGGGCAGAAAGGGTTTTCTCGTCGTCCGTGACTCTGTCCGCAAGCTTGCGGTGGTCATCCTGAAGAAAGTTTAGGTCAGTGGCTACGGCTCCAAATCTGTCCTCCATGGTAACCCTGGAGTATTGTTTTGCTGCCAACACTTTATCCAATTTGTCAGACATGGAGAGTGTCTGCTGTCCTCCCTCCTCCTCCTCCCCCCCCCCCCCCTGTGTCATCGGGTGGCCGGCGCCTGAGTCCTGGTGGCTGAATGCAGTCTGCTCATAGTGCGGGGGTCGCCGTAGCCCAGCCCGAAGCTCCGGAGGGATACTCGTGCCTAACCAGGTGGTCGTCTCTCTGTCAGGACGCAGAGATCAGCTGCAGTCCCCCTTCTCTTAGGAGTGACCTCTCGCGCCGAGATGGGCCCCTACCAGCAAGTCAAGTGGGGCCCCTACCCCGCGCACCTCAGGCCCCTCCCTACAGGGGAATAAAACACCGGGTGAAGGAAAGGGGGTTACAGAGTCCCAATCCACCGTGGCGCCCATGCCTCGATTATAGTGCTGACTAGGGGGCATAGTATCATGAAAAGGCCACCTCCAGCACTCTAGCTGGCACACTCACTCCACAGGGTTGCCAGGTAGGCAGGACCCAGAGAAGCATCTCGAATGGCAAGGAAGTGCAAGGCTCCAGTCCCTCCAGGCGATACCCCCTGCCCCCCAGGGGGGGGGGGGGGTAGGGTTGGTGGTGCCACAAATGTAGCTAGCCATATTCTATGGTTCAGGTCGTAGGGGGCAGATAAAATAGCCTGGGAGAGAAACATGTTGGAATGTGCCACCGCAGAAGAAATTAGAATGAAAATTGTCCGCTCAGATGATAACTGGGCTGATGATCTGGAAGATTGGTCTTCGATGCCCTGAGAACTGATGGTGGGAAATGATGAGGAATGATTAGGGGTTGATGATCCAACATTTGAATGTCTATTGAGGTGTACGTACGATTTATAACGGTCCATACTTTATGCTCTGACACAGAACATGTCGCACTGTTCATTTTTGCTTTTCTATTTACGTTTGTTACGAATGCAAAATGCATAAATATATATTTTTTTTTTAATTAATGAAAAGGTATGCTTATTTCCCCAAACTTATTTTGTTCCCATCTACTATCGCTAAAACCGTTGGTTTCTAAATAATATATGCTGACGATACTCTGCTTTTATCTCCTTTGATAAAGGCTTGAATGTAGTTAAGGACTATTTCTCTAAAGCATGGGTACTCCCAAACATTTTCACGGCGGCTGCAAAGTTTGGTCTTTGGTGTGACCGAGGGCTGCACTGATGTGGGGGAGGGGGGTGTAAAGTCGGTGTAGGGGAAGCAAAGCTTGTATATTTAGTGGCTGAACTCAATTGCACAATGTGAAACCAGAAAACCTGGGATGAATCCCAGCTTCTCCACTTGACCAAATTGTGTGACCCTGGGCCATTGTGTTATTACAGTTTCCCTCCTTTGTGTTCATTATCACATATAAAAGGATGTGTGCTGTTCAAAACCATCTCCTGTGCTTGGATGTAATCTCTAATGGTATTGTTGTCGGGGTGGGGCTGGGCGGGGGGAGGGGGGGGGGTGGAGCATGAACGTTTCCAAATTAATGTTTTAAAAACATCTCTTTAAGAAAAATACTTCTGAATACACTGCTAAATTAGATTACCTCAGGTGAAATATTTCTACATGTCAATGAAATAGACTTTTTGAATTTTGAAAGGACTATGGTATTTGTACACATATGCTGTCAAAAATTAAGGTGCTCCTACAGTTCAGGGCCTAGTTACTCCGTTTCCCTAACTGCAATTAACCTTTAAACAAGTGCTTGCTGTATATTAAAACAAAAATGTCATGTTAGTGCTGAGTCCAGTAAACAGCAGCCCAGTGCTGCTGCTGCCCAGGGGGGAAAGGTCAGGAGGGCCGCATGTGGCCCCCGGGCCGTACTTTGAGTATCACGGCTCTAAAGGCTTGAAAGCAATAGCAGAATGGATTATAACAATCTGTTTACAGTTCAACACAGACAAAACTGAAATCTTGCTTTTTTGTAACGTCCAGCAACTTTGGTCTTTCGAATGATGGCCTTCTGAATTAGGTCCTGCCCCCACACCCAAACAGGCTTTTACGAATCTGTGTTAAAATGGATCATTTTTTATGCATGAAAGATCATGTTGTATCCATTAGTGGTATTTGCTTCAACACAATGCGCCTGCTAAAGTAAGCATTTCCTTACATTTCTCTTTCTGCTAGGATGACTGTTGTCCAGGCATTGCTAATTAAAAGATTTGACTATAGCAATGCGCTACTTGCATCAGCGAATGAGCTCTTACTGGCCAAAATGCAAGTTTTCCAAAGCACATTCAACACGGCTGGTTTGCAAACTCCCGGTCCTGTGTCTGAACCCCTATTGGAAAGCTTACACTGGCTTTCAGTCAAGCCAGCATTGGCATTTTCAATAGGTCTCGCCTTTGGGACCTTATAAAAGTGTTTAGCCATGCAACAGTTGATGTTGTTGCACCAAGGATGTTGTGCTTCATAACTAAATACTTATAAGGTCCCAAAAGTGTGACCTATTGGCTATGCCAATACTTGTTTTCCAGTGCTCTGCACAAGCACTTAATTGTCTTCGACACACTTATGACACTCTGCCGCATGGTGGCGCTGCACATCTAATTTAGAAAGGAACACAATGATGGTTGTTTATGAATACAATATACATTAAAAAATACTAATCCCTTCCTCCTCAGCCATTCCTTTAGCTTTTGGGAACCTGGAATAATTTGAACTTTCGCACTTGCAGGTGAGAGAGATGGTTAGTAGTTGTTTTGGCACCGTCATTGGCAGCTATGATGGGCCAATGGGTGGTGTAACCTGCAGTGGTCTTCTGGTCAGGGAGCTGGCACTTATTATTTTACAAACTAAGCACTGTGTTTAACTTGGCTTTAAAACTAGTTGGCAGCGTCTTAGTGTTTTTTCCCGTTTACTTCAAGCCATGTTGCACAGCAGCCCGCGCTGCAGTGTAACATGACTTAAAGTTAATAAACACGCGCTATGACGCAGTGTCATATCGCTTTCTTTCTTTACTTCAAGCTATGTTGCAAGGCAGAACGAGCATTGGAAAGGTTTATAATATCACTCTGCTATGCGCTACATACCATGCGGCCCCGGCAGAAACTAGAGAGGGCAGTGAGTGTCCAGACGGGGCATTGAGCAGATTGGACAATTGTGTGAGCTAAGGTGGCAGGGAGCACAGAGGGCTGTGTGTGAGCAGTGTGCGCGTGTGTATGTACGTGCGTACGTGTACAGAAGAGGCAGGAGCAGAGATTTGACAATGAAATGAGTGGCATTGCTCAATTTTACATTTGATCAAATTGCATATATATCACAAATGGATAATAAGTCTGCCTTCCTTTCCTTCTTCTCCCTGGCAATGTGTCCCCTTTTATATTCAAAATTGGTCCTGTGACTAGGGCCCACCAATAATTTTGTTAACTTGCCTCCATTGACAGAGGGCTAAGGAACCTGTTTTCGAGAAGGGTAGTACATTTTAATTGGTCTCTTTTAAATTCCTTCACAAGAGTAATTGCAGTTCTCAAATGCTTTCATGATTTTTATTTTATTTTTAAATGCATTGTTTTAAATAAGTGGTGCCAAAAAACATTCTTCTATTAGAGTAACGAGCACAAAATAGGATATTGAGTCTGGTAGCCAAGCGAGCGCTGCCACGCTAATTAAAAACTAGAAACAGATGGCCCCTGCGCGCAGCTCGCTCCTGCAAGGTGGATGCTGCCACACGCACGACTGTTAGATAAGTGCAGACCCATTCCAAAAGGTCATCTCCTAGTGCAGCGCATGCGCGCTACGCTCGACCTAAAAAGGATCAACCTTTGAAATATGTTGTCTTGCAGACAAAACCCTAATGGGAAATGGCCCTGGCTATTTGGATAAGAAGCTCAGTTATTACTGTCCAGTCAGGAATCTTACTCACGTTCCCCCGTCTAAGACTGACAAGTTGCGGAGGCAGGTCTTTTTCTTACCTAGTTCCCTCCTATTAGAATAGTGTAATTTATCAAATCCTTACCTGCACAGCCCATGCGAAATTTACGAAGATGCTTGAGACAATCTTATTGTAGCTACTTGTCTGACCTGCCTGTGTTTTTCGACAGCGCCAAGATACCCATACAGGGGAGATTTGTGCGCTATATCAAAGTAAAGTATAAAAGTAAATAAGAAGCTGTATGCCTGTGTTAAAAGTAGGAAAGCACATTGCACGTCCAGGAAAAATACAAAAATGTTTATAAAAAAATAGTGACTAAGAAGAACATGTGTACTTAGTCCATACTCCAGGGAGGAGTAAAAACAAAAAAGGAAGGGAAGCCTACAGGAGCTAAGCAATCGAAAGATAGGAAACGAGAGTGACGGCAAAAACAGCAAATGGTGCTTTGGGCCCGGTTGTAAGCCTACTGAATTGTAAACAATACAACTCGTAGTACAGAGCGTGCACTGTGCAGGTAAGACCTAATGAATGACTATGCACAATACGAAGTCCTTAATGAAACATGATCGTCAATCTCTCACAAAGTTTCACAACACAAACTGCATCTGGAAATTGACGTACCCTCCCAATACCTGGTAGCATAGAGACACTGGGCCATGGAGCTCATGAAACGGGGAGCTCAGAGACCCTGTGCCTGTTGGCACATAGATCCTCGGCAAATAGTGCATGGATCATGGATATCACAGACCTGGTCTCTGGAGCTCGCAGACCCTGGACCGTGGAATTCGTAGACCAATGAGCTGTAGGAGCTTCTGCCTAGCAGCGCACAAATCCTGGTGAAAAGGTGCATTCATCAGAGAGCCCTGGGACTCTGGGAAGTGGAGTATGCAGACCCTGAGCCAGGGTGCTCTGGGTAGTAGGCCAGGGAACTCACAGATATCGTGACAGTGAGGTCAAGCACTGGGGAGTAAAGAAATCCGACACGGAGACAGAAAAAATACCCTTTGATACATGAATGGATTATTCTGCAACCCAAGGTACTTCAATTTGTCTCGAGAGAAGTTACCAGAGATGTTGATGCCCTTGCATCTTACAACAGCCACTTTACGACCAAGCAACACATGCTTAGCTACTTTGGTTGAAAGTCCTCCAAGGAGATGCCCTCGGCCATCAATGGTTAGAACCTTCTGGTCCGCCATGGCTGCCTGCGCGCTGGGAAAGAGCTAGTGATCTTGTGTTTGTGTCACCCAGGGCAGTCACTTGAATGAGCGGTCTGCAGAAAGACGGTGCTTTGATGTGCGAGTCACAAAGTAGGCAACATTTGCCAATGATATCAGTAGATTGTTTGATAAACTACCTGCAAAATCTTCATATAAGCTGGTTGTTAAAATCTCATTCGGTTAAACTGTGCACTCACCTACTCTTCTTGATGCCATTACCCATTGATGATCAACTGGTACTTTTGCCATCATTGTATTGAACTTTCATAACTCACTTCCATGAGTCCATATGATATGATGGTGGTTTAATTCTCCTCTGGACGTCTTCTGTGTTGCCAGGTACTCTGACCAGATCACACCAGCGAAGCAGAGGAGATTTAGAGACCAGCAGGGGTTAACTCCCCCAATGTGCTATTATGAACCACAACAGAAACTCCTGGGTCTACAATAAGCAAAGCGGTGCTAGCTAGGGCCTCTGACACCACCAGGGCCCCAATCGGAGTGTTCTGGTGACCCGACGCTCGCATGAGTTTCGCACTCACCTGGCCGTTTAACCCACACAGATTCAGCCGTTAAAACCCAGAGAAATGCGGACGGGGTAAACGGCCGTATTCTGAGCACTAGTCAATTGGGCAGAGAAACCATCTTTTCCCCTGAATAGGATTCCACTTGAATCGTTTTTTGGCCATGGTTACAAATAGTGCACTAATCCGAAAGCAGATTCCAAGTTTGGTGCAGTAACCTGTGCAGGCACGTAGCCTGATGTCCTTGTTTGCGTACCCGTGAATGTAGGCACGATTTGCATATTTCCTCCATTTTGAAGTTTGGAACGGATTAGTGTGCAAATTGCATATTTAGTGATTACCACGACCCACTGAAGGACTAATTATCTTCTGTGTAATGTGCGCTTAATAAAGTTTTGCTTATAATTAGAACTTTAGTGTTCATCATACTCATCTGTTCGCATTTTGTTTTGTGAATTTACTTTAGTAGTGTATTGTGCTATTTAATAATCGAATGCCTTTATATGATGAATCCCGCGACAAGACCTGTGCTATGCTTCTCTGTCCCTGTACTGTGTCTGGGCAAGCCGCATAGCTCCACCGTATCTGTTGGTTTGTAAGCGTCTGTATGAGAGACATGGATTGACGCCTGACGCCCTGCAGGCCTCGCGTCATAACGATGCTGACCCAGTTTTCACCATCTTATTGGTTTATTGTAAAGTCTGTTATGTATAGAGCTATAAAGTGGTAAATCTGCGTGGTAGATAGTTGTTTTTTTAATGTTTTTTATCGGTGTAATATTTTATGGTTTTTATTAACTGAAATAATAAAATTATCTTAGCTTATCTGATGCGTGGTAGCTAGTTAATAAGAAGTTGCTATAATGCAATTGGTTTAAATCATAAACCATGGGGTTAATGAGCTTTATTTACAAAGTATTAGGATGTCAATTTCATACAAAATTGAGCTCTGCATGCTCCGTTTGAAGGATATTTTGTTTTTGCCTGTCAAAGTCCTATGCGGGCAAAGTATAAGTAGACCAGAAGGACTGGTAACCAGAGTAGAATCAACTAAGGGCATCTGAGGTACTTGTATTCCAGATGGATGTCTTTATTAAGGTTAAGACCAATGAGGAGCAATTCTTGAGGAAATAATGGTTGTGTTGTGTTTCTCCCGCCCCTCCCCCCCCCCCCCCCCCCCCCCCCCCCCCGGGATCCTAATAACATAGTACCTTTCCGTCCTTGGTGGTAACTCATGTAGGCCGGACCTGCAGTTCATTGTTGGTTGGTGACCTCAGCTCTCAATCTGGTTTACTCTGTGTACAGCCCACCAAGCAAGAGGTGGCTGCTCAGAGGAGTATAGGCAGTGCTGAGCGGCTGTGTGGCAGGCGCGCTTGTCACGTCACGTGAGTCCTGCTCAACCAGTTTTTCCTCAGGCCCCAAATCCAGCACCCCACCCTGATTTAAGTGAGATTTTGGGGAGTGGAGTTGGCAGTAGCGGTGCGTCCATTAGGGCATTTGGGCGTAGCCCCCCCGCCCGCAGCGTCGGCGTCTTTGAACTTAAGTAAACTGAATCAGTTTACTTAAGTTCAAAGAGGAGAACTGACAATCATGTCAGTCAGCATGATGTCGGGTGGGCGGTCCGATGTCATGTTGACTGACATGATTGTCAGACAGACCAGGCAGGGGCAACAGGCAGCAGCACAAGTGCGCATGATTGGGGAAGGTGAGCGAATTTTCGCTCCGTGCCCAGTCATGCGCACTTGTGTCTGCTCTGGCTGGCGCATGCCCATTAGGAGACCGAGGGTTGAGCAAAGGCTCAAACCTCGGTCTCCTAATGGGCAAGCAGGCGAGCAGTAACCGTGCCCTAAGCCAATCCTGGCGCTGCTGGCAGCGCCAGGATTGGCTGAGAGCCTGAGAGGGGCTGTACCGCTGTAGGCGCCAATGGACGGACCTGAGGCGGCGCGGACGTGCTCCGGACCTCAGGTAGGATAAGGATTTCTTTAAATTTATTTCAACACCCCCCCGGGCGATACCCCTCCCACGCGCGACACATACACCCCCCCCCCCCACCCGCGAGCCGCAACTGGATATAAGTGAGGGGTTATTAGGCCCTATGTACGATGTACTCTCACTGACGTACATAACGCTTCAGGAGCAAACATATCAGTGTGTAGTTTCAGCAGCTATTGCGAGGCTTGTCATTAGCCCTGAGCTTTTTCGTGTCGATGCGCCCGTGTTTAAAAATGAAATAGCCAGGCCCCGCTCCCCAGCCCGACCTACTAAGCGCCTTGTTTCCGTTAATTCCTTAATCCTTTTAAAATGTGCGGGAATCTTTGGTCCTCTGCTGTGGTTGACTAGGCACCCCCAGTTAAAACAGCGACTCTGTGCCCCTAATTTAGACGCATGGCCCAGGTTAACATGGGGATCCTCTGTGTTACGATATTTCCAGATTCACGCAGTGTTATGTTGGCACATTAGTGAGTGCTGGCCCCTCTTGCCCTGCTGAATCCATTTACTGTGTCCCACATGGCGCAGTGTTTCCCATTTGCTACTGTCCCATGTTGGTCCACTGCCCCCAGCTCTTACTACTCATACACTCGCTTACAAGCTGTTTAATCCTATGTGTGTTGTGTGAATCCAGCCAGGTGCTGGTGTGCTTCAGAAACAGAGTGCCAGTCAAAATGTGTGTTTGTTTGTGATGCAAAAGAGCGTGGGCCGCTTCACAAACAAACACATTCAGACAAGGCAAGCTGCAGCAGGGCCTATAGAGAAACAATAGGCGGACTGGACATGTGTCCTTTCTTTGGGCCCAGGGCCTCTTCGGCCATGATAGGTGTTAACTGGCGATACGTCCTCCTCTGTCTGAATCTGAAAGCTCAGCCCTCAAGAGTGAGCAAGCCAGAAGACTCTGGAAACAACCACCGTCCATAAACTGGGGTGAGCTGACCTCCAGATTTGAGGGATTCTCTAAAGCCCCCTTATATGTTTGTTCCATGCTCCGGAAGTGGCGCAACCAACTAAGAATACAATCATATTCCTAATCCATATACTACAGGGGCATAATCACTCCATCACCACAGCAAGTCTCTGCTCTCACCATCATTACGTGTCATTAAGTGCAACCTCCTCAACAGAACTGCCAAATGATCCCTCTTGTGGTTTATATGGCTCTCTTGTTCTCCTAAAGTTTATTATTCGCACTTGCTGTTGCCGATGTCTTAAATATTCTTTTGTTTCTGTAATGTTGTTTGTAAACTGCCATTACGATCAGTAATTAAGCAATTTTAATTGTAAATATGGAGTATTTTTAATAGTTCAATATTCCAAATCTACACTGTCACAATTGCTTTATAAACCATCTTGCTTCATCAAATGTACTTTCAAATGCACTATTTTCCCACTTATTTTCAAAATTCTCGCAACACAACACCCATCAACAACTTTTACGCCCTACCACTTCCAAATGTCACCAGCCGCCACTGGGAGTTGGCCTAAGGGCTAGGGTGGTCGACCTCGAATCTGGGGAACTGGGTTCGAGTCTCGGCAATGGCGCTGAACATCCTGTGATTCTGGGCAAATCACTTAATTCTCCCCGTGCCTAACAAAAATGAATGTTTCCTCATGTAATGCAACTGGTGCTATGTAAAGCGCTCTGATACCGGTCAAGTTCGCGCTAGTGAGGCGGGAGTCGTCTTCATCTGTGCGAGGGCTGTCTTCTTCCTAGGCACAGCTCAGTCCAGTGAAGCCACTGACTGTGAGTTAATGGGACCCTTTTTCCTCTAGGATAGTCAAGTATGCACGATATGGTTCTCCAGAAAGGCCCATATCACAGGAACAGCACACACTGCAGTTGTTATCTGGTCACCTGGCCTTCACCCGTCATTGTGAGCAGTTGTAGGTCGTACGAAGACCACAGCCGCTGTCAGTTTGCCACCTCTTCAGCCCCTTTGTTGTCCTCTTGTAAGGGCACCCGAGAGCCCCTCCCCAGCGCACCTGCATAGTATCGTGTGTTCTGAGCCAGGGTTCAAAAAGCTCCAGCCTGCCGCCCGTGAAGATCGAGACAGGCGTGCACGTTCACCCTTGGGACCTTTCTATATCTCAACACACGCCATCTATTGCACAGCATCACCTAGAAGTGGGTCTGGTCAAATAAACATGACGTCCTACAGTGTGACTTCTGCGCACCCTGCCCCTTGGCTGAAGCTTTTCTTCTGTTCTGAACCAGGAATCCAGGATGGACGAATTTTCAATGCTCTGTCGACATCGACATAAAGGCTAATGGTAGCCCGCCCCCCCCCCCTCCACCCCACACCCCTCGCCATAAAACAGTGTAGGTTACTGTGACTTCAATGGGGTGGTCACGTGATTGGAGGGGAGGTAGGTGAGGGGGTCCCTCGGCATTCAGTGACAAAGCTGGCAGACCAGCTAGGGCACAAAGGAGCACTGTGGCAAATGGTCGCTTCGGGGACGGGTGACTGTGCACCCACAAAGGCTGCATTCACTTAGAGCGGAGTGCAGCGCAAGGATGGGTGAGAGGCAGCTGAAGCCACGTCTGTAGCAAACGGGACACAAAGATGCCACTCCAGCCAGTCATTATACGTCCAAACGCAGGGTGGACCTTAGCACGATTCCACGGCAGAAAACAAGCATTTTCTTTAAGATGTTAAGTCGTTTTACGTTTGGAAGTAATTGTGCAGCGTTTACATGTAAAACATCGAAATGCTCCAACTGGAGAAGGGAATGTGCGCGCGCTTGGTTGGGAGTGCAGGGATTCTGTACACTCAGCAGCAGAATGTGCAATAGGCAGGGCCCAAAGAACGAAGGACCCTTTACTCAGTGGAAGTCGCACTGACCGTATTCTGTGGTGCAGGCCTGGAGTGGGAGGGGCTCGCTGATTGGTGATGGAGGGTAGTGCCTGGCCGAGTGCCCGCTACCCGAGGAGGGGCATTGTGGGTAACTTGAAACCACAGACTGAAGCTCATGGTAACCTGCAGCCCCAATAAAGTGACAGAAGATCACCCTTATTAGGGTTCTCTTATTGGACTGCTTATGTAGGACGTTATGTTGATCTTATTATGTTTGGCCACGTGCACATCCAAAACCAAACAACTGTTTAACCACAGCTATGCTATCACGTTTTCAATTTTATTTTTCCAGCTCTAGCCGCAAGTATACACGGTGAGCTGTATTGAGGTTAGGAGGTGTTTAGGCAGTGTAAATGAGCCGCAAGTATACACAGTGAGTTGTATTGAGGTTAGGAGATGTTCAGGCAATGTAAACGAGCCGCAAGTATACACAGCGAGTTGTATTGAGGTTAGGAGATGTGTAGGCAGTGTAAACGAGCCGCAAGTATACACAGTGAGTTGTATTGAGGTTAGGAGATGTTTAGGCAGTGTAAACGAGCCGCAAGTATACACAGTGAGTTGTATTGCGGTTAGGAGGTGTTTAGGCAGTGTAAATGAGCCGCAAGTATACACAGCGAGTTGTATTGAGGTTTGGAGATGTGTAGACAGTGTAAACGAGCTGCAAGTATACACAGTGAGTTGTATTGAGGTTAGGAGGTGTTTAGGCAGTGTAAATGAGCCGCAAGTATACACAGTGAGTTGTATTGAGGTTAGGAGGTGTTTAGGCAGTGTAAATGAGCCGCAAGTATACACAGTGAGTTGTATTGAGGTTAGGAGATGTTTAGGCAGTGTAAACGAGCCGCAAGTATACACGGTGAGTTGTATTGAGGTTAGGAGATGTTTAGGCAGTGTAAATGAGCCGCAAGTATACACGGTGAGTTGTATTGAGGTTAGGAGGTGTTTAGGCAGTGTAAACGAGCCGCAAGTATACACAGCGAGTTGTATTGAGGTTAGGAGATGTTTAGGCAGTGTAAACGAGCCGCAAGTATACACGGTGAGTTGTATTGAGGTTAGGAGATGTTTAGGCAGTGTAAATGAGCCGCAAGTATACACGGTGAGTTGTATTGAGGTTAGGAGGTGTTTAGGCAGTGTAAACGAGCCGCAAGTATACACAGCGAGTTGTATTGAGGTTAGGAGATGTGTAGGCAGTGTAAACGAGCCGCAAGTATACACGGTGAGTTGTATTGAGGTTAGGAGGTGTTTAGGCAGTGTAAATGAGCCGCAAGTATACACAGTGAGTTGTATTGAGGTTAGGAGATGTTCAGGCAATGTAAATGAGCCGCAAGTATACACAGTGAGTTGTATTGAGGTTAGGAGATGGTTAGGCAGTGTAAATCACTGCCTTAGGCGTAGATGGACAGTTAGAAGGCGCTAGTTAACTTTTTATAAATGAGAATAAACAGAAGGATCGACAATCTTAAAACGTGATCACAAGAGACAGACAGTGCGACTATGATGTATGTAAAACCTGCAATGTGCTGCTTGCAAAATCCAATGTAAATATTCTGTAACACAAAAACAAAGAAGGAAATAACCAGAAAGCTGAAATATATCCCCACTCCCGAGCACCCGATCTTTCTATAAAAATGTATGAAATTAGGCCATATAGAATCATAAACATATACACTCTTGCTGACTCACAAATCACACCTTACTAAAAACAGATCAAGACGTGGAGTTCATACAGACTGACGAAAGATATACCATCATCGGCTTGACCGAACATTTGGTCTTCGGCCTTTAAAGGGCGAATAACATTTTACATTTTTTGGTACTCCAGGTTTTTGTTTTTCTTGTGCTTTAAAAAAAAAAAAAAGAAAATACATCAGAACGTTGCACTTATCAAAACAGATCCCTTTTATAAGCTACTGCCAAAATAAAAATTTTGTTACCGGAAAAGTCGAGGAGGAGCTTAATGTATTTATAGGAATTGGTAACGCAAGACAGCGTTATCAATAACACTGAAATGCAGCCAAGAAAATGCTTTCGGCGCAGAGCAGCGAATGCAATGACTTGTTTTCATCCGCTTCAGATTGACAGTGGATCCAGTGACAGTTTACAAGAATAAAGGTACAGAGACAGGCGATTTACATTAGCTAATCTACATGCAATGTTTGGATCATTATGGCATTGCAAATATTTGGGGAGGTTCTAGTTGTAAAATCCCTGCTTTCTGAATTCACAAAGTCCTCCCGGTATAACCTCAGTGTGTTTTTTTTCTCTCTACTGTTTCAAAATAGATGCAGCTATGCTCTAATATTCAATCAAAATAGTACTCGAAGATGAAGCATATGGATATTTTTTCATCATAAAATGACAAATTCGGATTGAACAGTTTTTGTTTGCACCATTTGTCCAAAGAAAATTTTCAATTTTTTATTTATATTACAGCATTTTAATTTTTTTTGGGGGAACCAGCATTGTAACGACTAATAATTTGGGAACAATTCTGATCAAAATATATACCACAAAAAACAAAGCAGTAATCATATTTAATGTTCACAGTATAGCAGGACGTTCTTGTGATTTCACACTGATAGCATTGGAGTAGGGGGTCGGGTAAGCCTTGCATGTTACACAAGTCAATTATTTTTATCTTAGTACTTCATCTTTTTTTCTGGAAATCATACACCTATATAGCAAAGAAAGGCAAGATGCTGATACCAACGAAGATAAAATTGATGTTGGGTCCGACGTTCTTAGGATGCCACTAAAGAGTTCAATTTTGCCACCAGAAGCTCTTGGCGGTGCAAAGCTTTATTTGTAGCCACTTGCAAAACCCTTGAACTTCACTGGGGCAAACTTAAAGCTGGCCAAACCAGCAATCCTAGCCAGCGAGAATGCCTCGTTCTAGGGGAGCATTTGTGCTTTGGCCGTGTTATCAAGAGGCTGTTCTGGGAAAGTTACTGCCTGTCTCTTTTGCAGCTCCGAGGCTTCCGAGTTTGTCTCCTCTGGTCCAATTCTCTGGCCGTCGAAGGCTTCCACAGGGTCTAGCACAGTTCCACCCCCCATCTGGGCAACTGGTTTTTCCACACAGGATCGTGCCCTTCTTCAAACATTTGGGTCACTGAGGAAGTACAGTGGACCTCAAACTGACCATTGGACAGCAGTTCCAGTCCAGAGGTTCAAGCAGAGAGCAGGAGATGCCTGAGGCTTCTTCACAGGCAGGTCTGTCAGGATTATTCTTATGTTTGCCTCCTGTTACATGAATATGCGCATGGGGCGATATTTTGAACCAGCATCGGAGGCCAATACACTCTACTTCACCTGCTTGACTCCCTGGGCGTTGCCTCGTGGCCGTTGTCCGTCTCCCTCCCGCCGCCGCCATTCTAACGGGGCCGCTGTGCGGAGGGGGACTACCCTTCCCAGGATCCTCCGCACCGGACAGGAAGGGGAACGTGAACCCGCCCACTGTACTCTCGCGCCTGGCGGCGCTTAAAACCAGCGTGAGCTACTGGCAAAGCGGGCGATATTTTGAACCAGCATCGGAGGCCAATACACTCTACCTCACCTGCTTCACTCCCTGGGCGTTGCCTCGTGGCCGTTGTCCGTCTCCCTCCCGCCGCCGCCATTCTAACGCGGCCGCTGTGCGGAGGGGGACTACCCTTCCCAGGATCCTCAGCACCGGACAGGAAGGGGAACGTGAACCCGCCCACTGTACTCTCGCGCCTGGCGGTGCTTAAAACCAGCGTGAGCTACTGGCAAAGCGGGCGATATTTTGAACCAGCATCGGAGGCCAATACACTCTACCTCACCTGCTTGACTCCCTGGGCGTTGCCTCGTGGCCATTGTCCGTCTCCCTCCCGCCGCCGCCATTCTAACGCGGCCGCTGTGTGGAGGGGGACTACCCTTCCCAGGATCCTCAGCACCGGACAGGAAGGGGAACGTGAACCCGCCCACTGTACTCTCGCGCCTGGCGGCGCTTAAAACCAACGCGAGCTACCGCCACGCGGGTCCGCGCGCGGGTAGCGCTGGACTAAGCCCGGGCAAAGGGCGGGCCCTCTGTGGC
Source organism: Triturus cristatus (assembly GCF_964204655.1). Classification (NCBI taxonomy): domain Eukaryota; kingdom Metazoa; phylum Chordata; class Amphibia; order Caudata; family Salamandridae; genus Triturus; species Triturus cristatus. The sequence continues at coordinate 227,140,222 of NC_140581.1, forward strand.
CCTCAGAGGCACGAGGAGGCCGGGCAGGGCCACACCTATTGGAGGAAAAAACCAAGGTACTGTAATCTGGTTGCTTGATAAGTCAATAGTGGCCAACACGTTAGACTGGAGCGGTGGATAAATGTTATAACATCTATAAGTCGGATGTGGTTGTTCCGTTTTATTGCCTGGAGATTTTAATTGGTATATCCGATGTGCCCGGACTATTTTGGATTGTGAAACACGGATCTGTTAATACTATTTGGCTACTCTGTTTGATACATACGGGGAGAAAGAGGATTTTGATTGATAGGGCATTTTGGCCTCCAAACCCAAAACTAGATCAACGAAGAAGAAAGCAAGTACCCCGCTGATTACTAAACAAGTTGGTCCTGATACTGCGAACGTAGTTGGGCATCTAGCTCCCCCTACTGCCATAGACTTGATGTTACGAAAGGTTATTGGGGTGGTGGATGGGGAGATTGAACGTACCCAGAGACGCCTATCAATGACCCCCATAAAAAATCCCCATATACAAACGCAGAGTATACTTTTGCAGGCTCTAGACGTAAACTTTTGTGTCAGCTTACAGGATAATAGCCCAGATACCTCATCTGAAAATGTACCTTGTGGCCAGCAGGCCTTAGAGGCCGAGCCACACCTTGCCAGGGCAGTTAAAAGACCAATTAATTTAAAACACAGGCCGCCTAAAAGGGGCACAAAAAATATGCATGCAAGAAAATCAAAACCAACTAATAGGGGTGGGAAGACACAATTAATAGAGGATGAGATCATAGAAGTAGATGTGCAAGGTCCATTAATCCCGCCAGGATGGCTTCATCCGGTAATAAGTGACCTACAAAAACATCTTGAAACCTTCATTACTTCCCAAATTAAACCATTAATTAGCAAATTAGATAAAATCACTAACGAATTGCTAAAACAGGGGAGGTTGAAGGAATCTATAAATCCCATCCCTAATGGAAATCCAACTGTAGCCCCCCCCTTAAGGCCACCTCCTATGAATAATAATTGCATAAGTAATGAGCCATGTACTATTGCCCAAGTTCATGTGCCGCCTAAAAACACAGCTCACTTGCAGGATAGAGGTTCCAGTGAAAATGATAAAGAACTTAACGTCATACCGCAGGCCCTGCCCATTCGGGCTCAGACGGTGCCATGGCAGGCTGCTTCTAATAGTCAGGTCTATGAACATCAGAAAGGGTATGAGAACAAAGCAAAACATTTTCCTCCCCCCCCCTCGAGTAAACTTACCCCCCCAAGCAAGCCCCTATGTTGTGGTTTTTGCCGGGGCACCCGAACTTGGAGTAAGCCAAAAAGAGTCATATTTAGATTTAAAAAGTAAGATCATAAAATGGCTTAACATACATAGACCTCTCCAAGGGCGGCAAAGGGGAGAAATTATCCATGTGAGGAGAGTACCATGGTTGGGGGTCAGAGAAAAGGACATTGAAGGGGACTGTATCATTGTGAATTTTAGGAATCCAGATCTAGTGGAATATATATTGGGTAGCTGTAACCAAAACTCGATTAGTACTATACAATCTATACCTCTAGGCTATTTTTATCCTAGAAACAGAAATACATACCCCTTGGCCTACAACCAGAGCAGGAGGGATGGAGGAATAGATAGATATAGGATAGGAAATTCTGAGTATAGTCACTTCCCATTATCAGATTTGGATGGCCCGCAGTGGAAGAATAGATTCAGTCCCCTACAATACCTGGATGAAAATGACTGACTATCCAACCTAGAAACACATCTTGTGGGGAAAGAAATAAGAATGATCACGGATATCACTGAACCAACTCCTGCATGTAGATATATACCGAACCCCCAGGAAGGCTCCGGTCAGAATCAAAATGGGGAGATGCAAGATCCCCTGCTTGAAGAGAGGGAGGCAGAGGACCTACATGTTTGTGATTTAAGTTTGCCCGGGGAGCAGGGGGGCAAGGTTAAAATTACATCCTGGAACATAGCAGGCCTAGCAGGAAAAAAACAATGCAGACTGTATGAACCAAATAAGGGATTCACACATAGCAGCTTTACAGGAGACCTGGGCGGTTGAGCCCGACCTTTACCATTTGGAGGGCTACAAGTTATTTTTTGTTCCCGCACAAGAGAGTAGGGCAGGCAGAGCGAAAGGAGGCCTAATAATATATGTTGATATCAATTTGAAGGGGAGATGGACAGTGCCATCTTGGACATCAAAAAACTTGCAAGCAATAACATTTCAAGGTCAGGGGTTGAGGGTACAATTATTTAATATTTATAATCCAGGCGCAGGAAGTGGCACTAATGCTGTGTTAGAGGAACTTGACGCCAAATTACAACAAGAAGCTGATTTAAGGAAAGGAGGGGATGATTCATTTGTCCTCTTAATGGGAGACTTTAACTGCCATCTTTGCCCATACCTGACACCGGTGACTATAGATTGGGATCTTTGCCCAGCTAGAAAAGGGCCACATTTTGAGCATAGTTTTGAGGGCACATTACTCACAAAATTAATAGGTAGTCACTCTCTTGTACATACTATTGATTTGGCAACACCAGGCCCAAAGGGAACCGTGGTACCAACTTTTAAAGGCAGGGGATGTTCGTCGATTATAGACTACAACTTGATATCTGCCTTTGCCAAACATTGGATTGGGAAGGTATGCACTAGATGGAGCCCCTTCAGTGATCACAATCCCTTATCTGTAGAAATATTTCACAAGGGTCATGTTGAAATGAATAAACAGTTGGATATTATTTTACAGCCCTCAGATCATGGAAGGCGTTTAAAATGGGCGAAAATCAATGCTCCGGAATTTTATACTGCATTGATAGTAAAGGGGAAAAAGTGGGTTGAAGAATGTCTAGACTTTAAAATAGAGGGAGTTGATCTGGTAGCTGCTTTCAGAGAACTCACTAAACTTGCCGAAAAATTGCTGGAGGCAAAAGGACCTAGAAAATTAGGGACTCAACCAAGGTGGTTTGATGCAAGTTGCGCACGAGCACTAAGAAATTTAAAATTAAGTCTTAAGGCAAACCCAAGGGACATAGTGGAAGTGGCAAAGTGCAGAAACATTTATAAAAGTAAGACCAAAGAAAGGAAGGCTACCCTAAAAGCAGAATTATGGGCCGATCTAAGAGAGGCTGGAGAAATCAGGGATTATACTAAATTCTGGAAAATTATAAACAGGCCATGTTACCACGATCATAATGCCCCGGTCCTTAGTACAAATATTCTCCCGCAGCAATGTATGACCCATTTTGAGAGCCTCTATAATCATTCTGTAGATTCTAAACACGAAGGGGAATGGGATGGCAAAAGGAGTTGGGTACAGGATTTCACACTCGTCGAGATTACTCAGGCAATCCAAGGGTTGTCTCCAAACAAAGCCCCAGGACCTGATGGTACCCCGCCAGATTTGTATAGAAGTAACGTTGATCTGTGGGCACCAATTTTAACGAGGGTGTTAAATGCAGCTATCAAGACAGGACTTCCGAGGTCGTGGTCCACTGCTTTAATAGTACCTATTTTCAAGAAAGGAAATAGGGATAATCCCCAATGTTACAGACCCATATCACTGATCGATGTTTCGGCCAAAATACTGGGGCGGGTGGTATTAAATAGTTTAATGGCCTGGACTGAAGAGCACCATACAATAGCGGATACCCAGTACGGGTTTAGAGCAGGAAAATCGACCAGTGACCAATGCTTAAATTTATACCTACTTGTTGCTAAATACACCAGAGCAAGTAATGGTACCATTTATATGGGATTCATGGACCTGGCAGCGGCATTTGATAACGTGAATAGAAGTAAACTTTGGGAGAGGATGAGCACTTTAGGGATTGACCAGGGACTTATAAACATTTTAAGAGAACTACATTGGAACACCACAGCTAGGGTTCGTTTCAGTATGGAGGGGGGGCAAACGGACTCCTTCCCATGCTCTAGCGGAGTAAGGCAGGGGTGTATTCTTGCCCCCTTCTTGTTCTCATTATACATAAGTGACCTGGAGTCATGCCTTATAGCTCAGGCAGTTGACTGTCCCAAGGTAGGGAAGCGTCAAATACCGGTACTGTTGTACGCGGATGACGCGGTCCTGCTCGCTCGGACACCAAAAAGTCTTCAATCCCTGATCAACGGATTTGTAGCTTTCATGAAAAAATTAGACCTTTCCGTGAATCTGACCAAGTCCTTTGCATTGATTACAGGCAAAAAACCTACTAAAAAAACCGGTGTTTAAAATTGGAACTCGCCCGATGGGCACTGTAACCACCTTCCCATATTTAGGTTTATTATTTGATGGTAGGATTCAATTTGATACTCTGTTAGATGAACACTGTACTACATTGGCTTCATCATGTGGTGCAATCATGAACTTCGCCCAAAGACTAGGACGTTGGTCCCCAGAGCAAATAATGAGTTTATATAGCTCAATAAGCATAGCCAAAGCAGTATATGGAGCTGAGGTATGGGGTTTCAGGGATGCCAAACAGCTACAACTAGAAGAAGATAAATTTATCCGTAGAATGCTCAAGATCCCTCACTCAATACCAGCTGAAATTGCACATTCCGAACTCGGAATGCCATATATTGTAGACCAGATCAAGATTAGGCCGGTCCTGGCTTGGCTTAGTATTTGGGCCAACCCAGAGGCAGTACTAAGCCGAGAAATTCTCTCTGACTGTTTACAAAGGGACAAATGGATGTTAATCCCTTGGCTGAAATACGTCAAATTAACTTTAGAGTTCGTAGGCCAGCATACCCTTTTTAGTACCCCTGCCTTAATATCAAGTAATAGCAAATCACAAATCAAAAGACTGTTGCTTGATAAATTGGAGATGCATAGGGAGACTAAAGCTTTTGCATTAAAACGCTCAGTCGTAGCACACTCCCTATCTAAAGAGGCAGTGGGTATGGAACCCTATCTATTTTTGATGCATAATCAGCAGGATAGGTTTTTAATGTGTCGTTTTAGGCTCAATTTGTTGCACAATATTTTATCTTATCCGTCTGGTTTTACTGTAACTATTGAGCAAAAGGGTGCCTGCGGCTGCGACAATATGTCTCCGCAGGACACCCTTCATTTTGTATTATTATGTCCGTTTTATCGTTTTCCTAGGCGTAGGTTTTTGGTGGAAATTTTAAAAAACAGAAAATTTCGTCACGCTAAAATAGCCTTGTTGTTCCTTCAGAGAGCAAACGATATGTATACTTTATGCTCAGTAATAGGCTTTCTGAAAGCGGCAGTAAGACTAAGAAATACCAGAGACTAACCTATTTTTGAAGAATATATTGCTTTTTATGTGAATTGTAACAATCTGATTGATGGCTAATTTTATATTGATGTAATATAAAATCATATGTGATGTTGTGTTTTTATAATATGTACTTTTTATGATGATTTTTTAACCATCGAAATATAGGAATTGAATATGAGCTATGGCTGAAGTGCTGTTTCTATCCTTTGCAGTTGCTAGTCATTGATTACTTTTCTGGGCCCTGCGAATGCTGTCTTTCCACCACCAGCAGTCCCACTTTTGCAGCACCTCCTTTTTGCTTGATTGTTAACGAACCTAGAAGCCTTTGTTGAAGATGGCAGAAATCAGGCTTCTCTCTCGTGCCTGTCGTCCCCTCCCAGATCCAGCCCTATGGAAATGAGGAACCACCACCTCTTGCTGATTTAGAAACTGCTTCCGCCTACTGCAAACAAAAACTAGGGCCCCTGTGGTGAAAGTTTCTTCTATATCAGGTTCGCCCTGCTAAATTCATGTCACAACTCAGACCTCTGCTGGGCCTATTGTGATACCAACCATTGCCGTTTACTCCAAAAGGCGCATCCCATTCAGTGAGCGCCTCCCCTCTGGTCTGATTGCCTTTAGAAGTTGGTAAATTTTGTCCTGGCGTAGCTCTTATCCTAATTGCTACTATTGTAGCAACGAGAAGCCAGCTGAACTGGTAGACTTCCAGGTAGCACAACGTTGGATTTGTTAAATTCATTTGTTTAAGTTACATTTCCAGAATCAATATAAAGTATCTACTTTCAGCACTGAATTAGATTTTTGAGACACAAAAAGAAAAAGATCCTGTAAGCAAAGTTCTCGTATTTTCCAATAGGCTTATGATCACATCCAGCCTTTAAATTGCTTAATGCTGCTTCGCCTACACAGCGAAAACTACATTTTGTAGCTGTTTGCTCTAGGAATGTAGTTTTCGGTAGTATCGACTTTGTCCCACTTTTACACATTAAGGCAGCCGACCCTGTGGGTAAAAGGGCACACATATGAGTAGTTTAGATACTTTGTAAAAATACGTTTTTCTGTGTGACAGAGCTTTTTAATTTGACATGTGGTTCTTTTGGGGTTTAAGCTGCAGCCACCTCCGTTACATAGTTATCTTGAGCCATACTTCTCAGATATACATGTGGGTAGTGTAACTATACGGTGAGGTACAGGTGTGACATTTAACCACTGATCCATTGCTAACACCAACTTACCATGACCTCACTGGAATAGGTCAGTTGAGTCTAGTCGCTTTTACCTCGTGTTAAAAGGGAAAAACACATGAACTGTGAGGGTCAATGGCATTGCTCATAGTTTTAGTACCACCAAGAAACAGTCTATAAAAAGGTGAAATGTCTAGTGCGACCACACTAAAAAAAGGTGAGAATTCGATTGCAAATATTTAATTACAAATATTTGTTTTGGTTTGGATATTCCACTACCTATATTGCCCCCCCCCCTCCACAAAAAACAAACCATCAAGACTTTGTGCAAACACATGGATTTTTAACTGGGCCAGTAAGTCTGGTGGAGAGGGCTGCACCGCTAATACCAGTGCTAGCAGCTGCTGTCCCCATGTTTGTATCTTTGTCCCCATGTGTGTATCTTTGTCCCCATGTTTGTATCTTTGTCCCCATGTGTGTATCTTTGTCCCCATGTTTGTATCTTTGTCCCCATGTGTGTATCTTTGTCCCCATGTTTGTATCTTTGTCCCCATGTTTGTATCTTTGTTAATATCTTAGACAGTGCCAAGATCACCGGGCATTAAAATGGTAGCACTGCAAGTCACCTGTTTTAACTCCTAGTAATACTGTCAATAATGGTGCAGAATGGAGTTAATGTCTGATATTTGTTATCTGAAACATTTTCTACTCTACACCATTTTAGCCCTAGTTTAATTTAGGAGTTGTGGTTAAACCATTAATTTCAGCAGAGATAGATTAACTTTAGAGAAGATGAATTCATGAAATATATATTTTTTTCAGTTCAAACCTTATCTCCATTTCATCTAATGCCTTAATTAGTAGTATTTCGAATTGACTTGGTATCTGAATGCCCACTATTACGGAGCTCTGTGTCTTTTTACTTGATCTGTGTGTAATTTTTACTATTCAAGAAACATGTCACAAAGACAATCATTATTTAGCTGCCCATATCCATACCTAAGCCACGAGCATAACTTTTTTTCTCCCCAGAGACTTGGAGGGTAGCCAGATGATAGCCAGATGGTAACTGGAGAGGTTGCCGGCTGGAGAGGTAGTAGCCACTGCCTAAGTTTCCAAGCATACCACATCTAACTCTCCTATGGAAGAGATAATATTTATGGTACTCTTAAGCTGTATTTCTCTCAATAAAACCAGATAACTTTCAGGCTTCCTATGATGATATAGACGTTTGAAGAATGGAGTCTGTAGGAAGATAGGATCCTTCTGCATAGTTACTGCCACTTTTTGCCTGGTGCTAAGCTGTATTGGACTAGTTTGACTGGGATCCTGCTAATCGGGACCTCAGTCTATCTGCTTTCTGCCTAAATTGTTGTGGAAAGTACTTGGGTACATCCAATATTGGATACTGGGGTACCCTTATAAGTCCCTAGTATATGGTACCAAGGTACCCAGGGCATAGTTACCCCAGAAGTCCCCCGTGGGCCGAAGCATGCATTATGCAAACACAAGGAGATGATGGCCGGAGCACTGAATCTTTTCAGAAACTCACCCCCAGTCAAAGATCTGGGTTAAACACATCACCATTCTTTAGGTCAGTTTGCCACCCCAGTTCGAACACAGCTATATGCAAATTAGTCTTGATCCTGTGCTTCATCGGAACAGTCCAGCCCGAACTGCCAAGCCATGTTTTTTCTTGGACCGGAAACAAGCATCCTGGGACCGGTTTCAGGGTAACACCCCTCATCAGCCAGGCTAGCTTGAATTCAGTGGCAAAGTGAGCAAGGGACCCACGTCTGGGCATACCAGACGTGGCATACCAGACTTAGGGCGAACAAAGCATGCATTATGCCACCCATGGTAGACCATTCAAAATGGAACTACAGGCCTGCCATTGCAGCCTATGTAAGCTGGTGTAGCACCACTTATTAAAGATTTAGGTTTCCTATATCTAGGGTCACTGCACTATAAGCCACCCCTATAGCAGGCCTTTGCAATCCTGAAGGGAGGATGCTTGGTTCTTAGTGTGAGGGTGCCCCCTAATTTCTAATCATCTTAGGAGCAGGACAGTTGCACAGATGCAACAGATTTGCTCAAGTGCTGTGATAGGATGCCAGTAAAGTTAATGCAGCCGCAGCTGAGATCATTGCTATAACCACTGAAAACAACTGCAGTAAGTGGAGAATTTGAAACTGGCTCAGCTGGTTGATGGGGCATTGTAGCATTTATCAATCATGCACTCTGATCAGAGTGTTTCTGGAGTGTGCCCCGATTAATTGGAACATAATGTAGTATTATGCTCTGTAGGTAGAATGACACCTTCCACATAGTATTATATAAGATCAACTGACTGTGGATTCTCTTATTGCGACACAAAGTAGTGGGAAAGTGGTTTTGATGGAGATTCATGTGGATAGTTACCTAGCCTTGGTGGCCTCGGGGCCAGATCCCCGTCATTAAAGAATCTGGGGCCACAAGAAGAGCGGGAGGGTTCAGACCCAAAAAATATCGATGTCAACTTGGAGGCGCAAGGACGCTCTGACATTTCAAGCAAAGGTAGTCCCCGCAAGCTAGACACCTAAGGCAGACTAAGCAGAAGGGTATTGGTGGCACAGTGCAGGAATATGTTTTTATACTTTTGAAAAAACACTATCCCATCTTCTCCAGTGTCCAGTCAACAATTATTCACATTATAACACAAAAAGGCAGATAAGACTGGAGGGAAATAAGATGCCTCCATGATAAGGTGCCACAAGGAAGACAAATCAAAATTGCCATCATCACAAAGATCTTTACAAAGGACTCCAGATTTACAAACTTTGTACAGCCACCTGTAGAAACAGGATGACAGGATTTAAAATATAGAAAACTGGAAGAAATCAGAAGCCCGAACAAACTCAGTTGTCAGCTAGTCAAAACCCTCAACTTATAGAGGAAGCTTTTTTTCTCGTCCTCTGATAAAGAAGGTTCTGAAGGAGTCAAACTGGAGGGCGAGACTCTGAAGCGAGACAGTGAGTGAGGAAGAAGGGGAATCTGACAACTTAGGTCAGAAAGTCATAGCTACTGGAGACAAAAATAAGCCATCTTCCGCACTTCTGGTAACAGGCCAATCAGATGTGGGACCAACTGGACCATTTGAATCATACTTTATAAGACACATTGTCAATGGATAGTTAATTGCAGATGTGATTCAATAGCAATAGGAAGAAACTCAAAGTAACTTTGAGAAAATCTTCCTGTCTGATTACTCCGGTCAGGTGAGTCTCTAGTCGGTTCACTAGCAGCTTCGTGAAATCAAAAGATGTGTGACAGAAATTGATGAGCAACTTTACAAGACTGAAAATGTTACTTTTCAAACAACTAAAGATCTGTAATGGGTAGCTGCTCAAATCAATAGTTTTCTATCCGAATTTCAGCATCCTGAACACAGGCAGTGGCATAATAATCTGACAGTTTTTGGATACCAGAAGGCACAGAAAAGAGTGAATCAAAGACCAATTCATGAGATTTATTTACAAAGACCTTAATGGACGTAAAGCATTAAAACTTTTCCCTAAAACTCCACTGTATATGTAGACACTCCGAGTAAAAGCTAGAAGATAAGGAACCTCAACCGGTTATCATCAATATACACGCCTTCCTATTGAGAGACAGTTAATTGAGAAAGACCATCCCAATAAACCCAACAATGATATGGATTCAATGTCATTTTTTTAGTTCAGATTTTTTGCATTCAACAATGGATCAAAGATGGTACCTTTGGCACCTAATTGATAAATGTAAAGAACTAAGAGTGGAGGCTTACCTGCAAGAACAATAAATAATTAAAGCAATCTGTTGTGGGCAACTACAATATTGCTTAACAGAAAGGACTCTAAAAGCAAAACTAGAAAGAACCAAGAAAAATCCTAGTCCTGATTTAGAAGGGGCATCGGAGCACGAGTAATTGGCGATCTTCCCCAATCACCCCTTTCTAGGGAAAAAGTGACAGTGACTGATAGCATTATGTAAGTTAAGTAATTTTAGGAAGGACATATTTTCATTGTATTAAAACGGTTTCTAGTACCCTATAAATACATTCTAAATCGGATTGTTTTTGGGCAAAAGTGGCAGGACTTAACATCATGACAAAATTAGATAATCATTTCAAGGTTGAAGGGATTTCCCACCGTGGGGGGTAATAAATGAAAAGATTATATAATCATTAAGATTCCAATCCATAAGGCACAAACCCATGTGGCGGCAGGAATACGGGGCAATGCTCAGGTCTTTATGGGTCCATTGCTACCCTTAACAGAATATCCTTCAGTGGGCAGGAACATGTGTGTCAGAATCACATTGGGTAGACTCACCAAAGTAGGGAGATGGAGTGGGTGGGAAAGGAGTGCAGGGCTTGGAAGAGTTGGATGGGAGATTCAAAGGTTTATGGAAGAGGTGAAGAGATGGGACGAGTGGGGAGAAAAACGAGGAGGGTGGAAATCTAGTAAGCCCTAGTCTTCAAGGATGGGAAGTTACAGCAAAGTGGGATTTTATAGTCATACAGACTAACACAATCATGTGATTATGCAAATTAAAGGTATATAAATGTGTAATCATGTAATCTAAAGGGCTATATAAGAGGGGCAAGCAGCAGTTAATATTGCAAGAAATAAAAAAAGTATCCACAAATATTTATTTGCATGCAGAAGATGCATTGGGTTCAATCCGAAACATCGGAGATGTCGAAAAAAGGGTTTCAGTCTAGTGTTACTTATAATGTTGGAGCTGACATGAGAGTAGTAATCCGGATTGGTGACCGTCTGAGTTAGGCAAGGCCCCTACTCTAAGCAGGGTCGTTTAAAACCTTGGAGTTAGGTTAGACCAGGAACTTTGTATGAAAGAACAAGTTCTATCCACAACAGGCACCTGTTTTTACATGCTACTTTTACTGAAGAAAACTCTGCTGTTCCTCCCTTCGACAACCAGAAAGACCTTGGTGCAGACTCTTGTGGTGAGTCGGTTGGATTATGGGAACGCTTTGTTGACCTCCATCAATGAGTCCCTACTGTATAAATTAGAGGTGGTGCAAAACACGGCTGATTTGTAATCAGCCTCTTAGAATAGCCTCCACTCCCCTTCTTGGATCTTTACACTGGCTGCCAGTAAAGAATAGAATTGAAAATATGCTGTTTAACCTGTAAGTCTCTGCAGGGGAAAGGTCCTAAGTACCTTTGTCAGAGGCGTAAGTGCTATCATCCCACTAGGAATTTGCGTTCCAGTAATAAGGAGTTACTGTTGGTCCCACGCATGCGTCGAGTTAGATGTGGCGGAGAGCGCTCTCTTACTTGGCCCCACCCTCTGGAACAAATTGCCATTTTCTGTTCAAACCTGCCTTGATTTTATTAAATTTAGAAAATTATTTAAAAAGGCATTGTTAGGGGGGAGGAGCCTAGCGCGCATCCAAGATGGTCGCGTGAGCACAGGGCTCCCCGGACCCTCGCTGCTCCTCGGAATTTATCCTGAGATTATCCTGATATAGTTTACGGAATCTGGAAGATGAAGGCTGGCTGAACACGGATCTCCTTTCAGAAATCGAATCGGACCTGGGAATCCTGATTTATCGTGGTCTGAACTTTTGGGACCCACCCGACGGCGGTGCCCGGTGCGAGGGCGAACTGTGGAGCCGGGGCGTAATTGAACAACAGCGGCTATAGCGCTGTGCCAGTGGCCGCTCCATCACTTTCGGTTTCACTTTTGGACTTTAAAGGGGCTGGACGGCGGAATCGCTTGGTGTGGCTGGGTGTTTCCTAGGCCTCTGCGTGAGGCCTTTGTCTCCGCCTGCTACTAGTGTGCCCATTGCCTTTGGTCCCCTCACACCGCTATATTGCGGACTCTGGTGAGGCGCCCGTCTGCGGTGCCGGTGCCCATTCGACCCTTGATCGACGGTCCCCTTCGGTGAGCGTGGCCCAAATGGGGGGCAAGGGGGGCCCCGAGGGGCGTAAGACTAAAGCTTCCCTCCGCGGGGGACCGGTCCAGGCGAACAACATGGACCGCTACACTCATGGCAGAGGGTCCCCTGGAGCGGCCGGCGGTGGCACGTCCGTCTCTCCGGAGCTGTCCCTGCAGGACATCATGGGCGCCATTGATGGCATCAGGGAGACCATCGCCACGCAGTACGAGGCCTTGGCCCGTAAAATCGACACGGTGGCAATCGATGTCACATTAATTCGAGCGGATCTCTCTAAAACCAACGAGAGGGTTCAAGCGCTCGATGTGCGGACTTCCACCCTTGGTGCGGATGTGTTGGACCTGCAGACCACTCTTGGCGACATCAAGATGGCCAACGATCAGATGGCCCGGCGGCTGGAGGACTTCGAGGGACGAGCCCGACGCAATAATATCCGTGTCATAGGCGTACCGGAGTCCTCCGACAACCGCCCGGTTGACCTCCTGGTTGAGGAACTCATCCTCCAACAGCTGGCCCCCGCTGGCCTAAGTAAGTTCTTTGCCGTGGAGCGGGCCCATCGAGTTCCGGGCGGTCGACCGCGGCCGGGGGCCCCCCCGAGGCCTATTGTAGCCAAACTTTTCCACTATAGAGACCGAGATGCGATTCTGCAGGCCTCACGGGTCCACGGCCCGGTTCGTCATGAGAACTCGTCAATTAACTTTTATCCGGACTTCACCCAACTTGTCCAGAAACAGCGGATGGGTTTCCAGGGGGTGAAGCGTCGTCTCCGTGACCTGGGCCTTAAGTACTCTATGCTTTATCCCGCAAAACTTCGAGTGGAACACGAGGGTCGGACTGCCTTTTTTGACTCTCCCGCGACTGTGAGTGACTGGCTGGACTCGCTGCCGGACAGGGGTGACCGGCCTGGGCCCTCTGCCGGTACCGAAGGTGACGGGTCCCCTTTGGAGTGACTTTTGGTCCTTGACTTTGCCATTTTGCACTGTTCGGCTGGGTTTTACTTCTTTTGTTCATTTTGTCTCACTATGACCTGTGTGGGGAGCGGGCGGGGACGGGTCCCTTTCCTCCTCCGGGGTCTTTTCGTAGAATGGGGTTAGTAGGGTGACAGGCACACTGCAAGTTGGGGGGGTTTTTTGGACCGCAGGGGTGCAGGGTGGGGGGAGTTGGATGTGGGGGGGGGGTTGGGGGGTGGGAGGAGTTGTTTTGATGTGTGTTTTTTATTTTCAGGGCGAGGTATTGATTTTTGTCCAGTTTCGGGGGCTGTGCTACTGGCTGGGGGACCTTTGATCTACTGGAGGGGATGGGGGGGGACGGGTTGAGGTTGATGTCATGGAACGTCAATGGGTTGGGTGACCGTATCAAGCGGGGTGTTGTGCTGCAGTATTTGCATCGTCTGGCTCCTGATGTGGTGTTTTTACAGGAGACGCATCTGGTTGGTAATGTTTGTCATGCAATGAACAGGGGGGGATACCGCCTCGTGGCCCATTCTGGTTTCACCACAGGTTCTAGAGGGGTGGGCATTCTCCTGCGATCCTCACTTCCGTTAGAGATCACCAGGGTAGTCTCGGATGATAGAGGGCGCTATGTGGGTCTGACTGGGAGGTGGGAGGGGCAGTCCCTTTCCTTGGTCTCAGTTTACGTCCCCCCCGGCCTCCAGAACTCCACCTTTTCGGACTTGGGTCGAATGCTGCTTGAACTTCCCGACAGTCTTTTGCTTATGGGCGGGGACTTCAATTCGGTGCTTTCGGGTGACCTGGATCGTCACCCGCCCAGGGCCCTCCCCGCTGCCCAGGCATGGCTCGGCGGACTATTGGAGACCTTCGGTCTGGTAGATAGTTGGAGATTGATGCATCCGACACAATGTCAGTACACCTTTCACTCTGGGGCGCATGGGAGTCTTTCCAGATTAGACTATTTCCTTATGCCCGCGGCCCAGACTGCTCGAATTCGAGAGGTTAGGCACCTGGCGCGGGGTATCTCTGATCATTCCCCGCTGTGGCTGCTCTTTGACACCGGGTCGCGGTCTGCAGGGCGGATCGCTCCCATTAACCCTTGGTACCTGCGAGACCCTACGACTCGCGACAGCTTGGTCAAGTCGATTGACCAATACTTCCTTGAAAACGAGGGGTCGGTGTCGTCCGCAATGTCCCTGTGGGAAGCCTTTAAAACCGTGCTCCGCGGACACGCCCTCGCCCAGATAGTGGTGGCTAAGAAGATCAAGAGTGAGGCAGTGGTGAAGCTGGAGACTGACATCTCGGGGCTGGAGTCGGCCTTGGAGGCGGGTGTCACTCCGGACGGGCTCCATGCCCTCAGCTTGAAGCAGTTTGAATACAGGTCTCTTGTTACTGATGGTGCCAAGACTATGTATAGGGAGCAGCAGGGTAGATTGTATGACGCCGGGGACAAGGCGGGTAAATTGATTGCTTGGCTGGACAAGAAGGAGAGAGTGAATCGTGTGGTCCCGGAGCTTCGGGCCTCGGATGGAGCGTGTGTGACTGAGCCTGGTGAGATTGTGGAGTGTTTCGCTGACCACCTCCGGGCCGTGTACTCCCCGGTGACGGATAGGGATGAGGAAGACTCTCGCCTTCTGCTGCGGGATATTGCTTTGCCCGGCCTGTCCGTCGAGGACCGTGAACAGCTGGACACCCCCTTGTCTGTTGACGAGATTGCCACTGCGATTCGGTCCCTTCGCTCTGGCAAGGCTATGGGTCCCAACGGCCTGCCTATTGAGTTGTATAAGTTGCGCCCGGATAAAATCGCGCCTTTCCTCCGTCGTATGTTCCAGGAGTCCCTCGAGACGGGTTCCCTTCCCGCCGACCAGCGTCTGGCTACTATAGTCGTGATCCCCAAGGAAGGTAAGCCACGAGACCGCTGTGCCTCCTACAGGCCTATTTCTCTATTAAACGCCGAGCCTAAGATACTGGCTAAAGTCCTCGCCAATCGTTTGCTGAGCGTTATCTGTGATCTGATCCATCCTGATCAATGCGGCTTCATCCCTCATCGTAACACCGCTCTTAACCTGCGGCGTCTCCACGGCGCCCTCGCTAGGGCGGAGTACCTCTCCGAACCAGCCGTACTGGTTTCTCTGGATGCCACGATGGCCTTTGATACCATCGAGTGGCCATTCCTCTGGGCTGTCTTGACCAAATTCGGCTTTGGGGAGGGATTTCTTGGCTGGGTGAAGCTTCTTTACACTGGACCAATGGCTCAGGTGGTTGTCAATGGGCGGGTCTCTCGGCCTTTCGCTCTCGGTAGGGGTACGAGGCAGGGGTGCCCGTTGTCCCCTCTGCTCTTTGCTCTCGCCTTGGAACCGCTCGCTGCCTGGCTCCGCTGGGAGCCCTCGATTAGAGGGATCCGGTGGGCCCCGGGCTTCGAGGATCGGGTCTCGTTGTACGCGGATGATATTCTTTTGTATCTCACATCGCCGCGACAGTCGCTTAATGTTCTCTTTGATGTTCTTACTTCCTTTGGGAGAAATTCGGGTTTGACGATTAACTGGTCTAAATCCTGTGTCTATCCTATCTCTGGTGGCCCTCCTCTATTGCCGCCTCGGCTTCCGATCCAACTATCTCTGTCCGGCTTTAAATACCTGGGGGTGTACGTCTCGTTGGACCCGGCGGTTCGCTACGAGCAGAACCTCCTGCTTCCACTTCGGCGTTTGAGGGAGGATACGGCTCGGTGGTGTAAGCTGCCCTTGTCCCCGCTTGGTCGCGCAGCGCTGTTTAAAATGATGCCCCTTCCCAGATTCCTTTATGCACTTCAGAACTCCTTCGACGTCATTCCGGTGGCCTACTTTCGGGAGGTGGAGAGCCTGCAGAGGAGACTGGTATGGGACGGGCGGGCGCGTATCGCTCTGGCAAAGCTTACTCTCCCCTGGTACGACGGGGGCATCGCGCTTCCCGACATTAGAAGGTACTATTGGGCCTCACAGCTATCGGCCATTAACCATGCCACGTATGCGCCTGGCTTGAACCCGGCGTATGAGATGGATAAATTCCTGCTTCCCGGCGGTAACTATAATAGGGCGCTTTACTCCCGCTCGGCTGGAAGGACCCTTACGGGCCCTACTAAGATTGCGGTAAGGATCTGGAAGGCGGCTAATGTAGCCATGGGCTGGAGTGAGCGCTTAACATGTGCCACTCCTTTATTTGCCTCCGACCGACTGGGAAGCCTCTGGAAAACGAAAGGCTTTGAGCGTTGGGACACGATCGGTATTAGCAGAGTGGGTGACCTATGGATTAAGGGCGCGGTTAAAACCTTCGCGGCGCTCCAGAGTGAATACGAGCTTACTGAAAGGGAGTTCTTCCGTTACGCCCAGGTTCGGCATGCCCTGCTCTCGGTCTTTGGGGTAGGGACCAAGGTCCCGGCTTCTTCGCCCCTCGAGGACCGCACACTCGATGGTCACGTGCCTGACAGCACTATCTCTCTAATTTATAAAAAACTTATTAATAATCGGGCTGACCTCTTGGTGCGTCTTCGGGAGGCATGGACGGGAGATGGGGTGGAGCTGGACGACGAGGACTGGCAGTCCGCACTGTCGTCCCCTAAGGAGGTGGCCATCCCGGCCCGTCTCCGTCTGGTCCAGCTTAAGATTCTCCACCGGGTTTACGTGACGGGTCCCCGTTTGGTTTCGATGGGATTTTCTGACGACGGGCTCTGTAAGCGGGGCTGTGGGCTTAGTGCCACCTTTCTCCACATCCTTTGGGAGTGCCCCGAGGTGGCGGAATACTGGCGCCGGGTGCATGTGGTAATGGGACAAGTCACCGGGGTCGCTCTGTTGCCGGAGGTGCGTCGCTGTGTTCTGAATGTGTGGGAGCCCAATGATTATAACGCGGCCCAGACTCGGTGGGCGGCCCTGGGGAACATGATTGCCAAGAGAGATATAGCGCAGCTTTGGGGTTCCCAGCGGCCACCCACCGTGTCTGTATGGAAGGAGAACATGGACTGGTGCATGTTCAGGGAGAAGACTGTGTATGTGGCTCGTGGTAAACCGGGGGCATGGGGTAGAATCTGGGGGCAATGGAATCAGTATCGGGGAAATATCTGTGCTCCCCCCCTGGTGGACACTTCCGAGGTTGCCTTGTCCCCCTGACCCTTGATGGTTCCTTGCGTATTTGGAATATCCGAGTGTAGACCTGGCTCTCCCGTGACCCCCCCTGACCTCTTAGTCCTCCTTTCCCTTGACCGCCATCTGGTGGTTGGATGTAGGGTCCCCCTGCTGTAGTCTGACGCCCACTTCATGTCACTACGCCTCGCCTTTTGTTTTTAGTTGTTATTTATGGTAAACGTATGTATCCTGATTCCCTTAGGAGTATCCGGAGCTTCTGTAATGGGCTGGGGACCATGGGTCGGTTGATGACTTTAACACTGTGTGATCCTTTTTGATTCTAGCGGCCGGCCCTGGTGGTTGTAGGCCCATGCTTGTATCCTTTTTTCTGTTCAATAAAAACCTTATATATAAAAAAAAAAAAAAGGCATTGTTATAGAACTGTGTTCAGGTTGACTGCCCGCCAAGATACCCTGGTTGGGGTGATTCGTTGACGTTATTAAATCAAGTAATAATAGTCGTAAGCCTGACTAATTGTTTGGTTTAAGACTGATAATCGTGGCAGATGTGCTGTAGCACAAATTCATGATAGAGGTGTTCAGTACATTATAGGGCCTTTTTATGCTCCTAATGGTGGAGAATTGAAATTTCTTTTTCAGGTGCTTCCAAATGAATTATGCATCTGGAAAGAGCCTTGTGTACTGATAGGAGACTTTGACTGTATTTGAGATAGCACTTTAGACACTACTAATACCACTGTTATATTCCCTGTCAAAGGGACACAGGCCAAGCAGGAGATACTGATCCCAACCGTGGAGGTTGAGGCCTGTTACTCCTGATTTCCTGTGGCCCACCTTGTTATGGGCTCTGAGCGACTGGGCCAAGTACCCCACCAGCACTTGCCCCTCAGTGGTATTGTGTGTCGAGCAGTCCAAGGCTTCTTGGGGAGGAGGTAGATGTAAGAAAGGCACAGGCTCACACCTCAAAAAACAAAAAGCAATCCCAATAAATGATTGTCCAGTCAAATACCTAATATTGTATAAAAAAGTATTTATCTACTTACTCAAAGTACAAAACAACACACTGTAAACAATGTCTTCTTGAGGCAAACCCACTAGTGTTACCCAAGTAAGCTTTTCATTCTCACTTCCCTGCTTATGGCTGAGAGTTATTACCCAATTCCATCTGGCAACATCCAAGCTAGGGACTGCTAAAGCATTCAAGTCTCAGACGTTTTATGGGGGCTCAATTGCAAAGATTTCTATCATGTCTATCAGAGCAAGATCCCCAGGACCTGGTGGCCTGAATATCAATCTTACCTGCTTTTGTGAAGTGCCGATTTAGAGTTTCCGGGCAAACCTCGGCAGCCCGACTATGTCCAGATGATTGGAAGCTGTGGTTGTGGCTGCCGCTGTCCTCCGCACTTCTCTTGTGCAAGAAGTCTCTCCTAGAATCCAGTGGCAGGTCTCCGGTGTTCCTGGACTGAGGAGTTTAAGTAGTTGCTCTCACTATCCATGGATCACGCCCACGGTGTCTTCTCGGCTGCATCTGGCACATGCCTCCCGACAAGCAAGTAGGGTTGCAGCAGCTTATACAGTGCAACAGCCCTCTCTCTTCACTGCGGCTTCTACCTGGCATACAGGGGTCGAGGGCGGCACGAACACAGTGATGATGCTATATCAATCAATGAACCTCCTCTCACAGTGCAGATCCAAGGGCGGTAACCCTTATTCTTAACTGCAGCCCCCACCTGGCAAGAGGGTTGTGAATTTTGCTCACGGGTAGCTCGATTGGTATTCCGTTCCCGACGTACTAGAATCTTACATTCCACTTGTGGGATCCATGCCCTGTGTCCCTACTGCACCTTTCTCCCTCCAAGTGCTCTTCTTCACCTAACAGGGGCCACTAGTCTTGGGTCAGGCAGAGATGGGTAAGAATTCATCTCAAAATTCCAAGCTCTCACTCATTCTTTGATATCTTTATCTACCCAGATAGACGTTACACTTGGTTTAAATGTAGAAAACCGTGATTTTTTGGTGGAGCCTATCAGCCAGCACAGCTGTCTGTCTCGTTGTGAATTGTGGGCTTTGAGCATAAACTCATTGTCATCTCTTTGGATTAGCTGACTTCTGTTCTTAAACCACTTGCTTTTCAAGCACTGCTTGTTTCTTTCTGGTTGAGCATTCCACGAGATGCATGTGTTTTCCAGCTGTCTCCCTCATGCACTTCTCTCCTCCTGCACTCTGTGTTGATCAGTGTCGCCCATGTGCATCTCCCCATCTCTGTTAGTCAGTCTTGTGTCCTCCCCCTGTTGCTTTGTGCTGCTGTGTGGTTTTCCGCTGCAGGTTCCATGTTGCTCTATCGAACTTTGCTTCTCCTCTCCACCGCTACCCTCTGTATTGCTTCCATTCCCCTGCCCTGTGTTGCTTCCCTCCACCCATGTCATCCTTCTCTGTTGCCCTTTGCTTCTCCTCCCCACTGCCTGCGTTGCTTCCTGCTTCTGTGTCCACAAGTTGCTCTCTCCCACCAGCGCCCTCCGGGTTGCTCCCCCTCCTCCGTCTCTCCAAAAATACTTTTGTGCAAAACAAAATTATTTGCTGATCCACTGTTCCAATGATGGCAGTGCCATTTGTAGTCTCGCTCATGCATAGTGTGCGTGCCTACAAAATGATGTATATGTCTGCCTGATTGGCCTTTTTTTTTTATTTAGCTATGCTCCACAGCATTGGGGAATGCAGCACATCATGGCTAAAAAACATTGACATAGTAGCTAATGTTTTGGGGCAGAGAGTAAAAACAAGCATTGGCATAACCAATAGGTCTCGCCTTTGGGACCTTATGTGTTTAGCCAGAACTTTTGGCTATGTTGTAGAGCATTGTGGCTGCTGTGCATTATGTTGAAAAGTTATGTCAAAAAGTGTGAAGCATTTTTGTTACCTTAATACAAACGAAGACGACATCATATACAACTGAAAAACCTGATTAAAAAAAGATTTTAACATAAAAAATGTCTTCTACTTTTTTTGTACTTGCACTGCTGGAAACTTTTTCCTGCACTGAGTGGTATTGTGTGGAGTGTATGTTGCATTCAGTAGAGTGTAATTATGTGGCGTGTAATTATGTGAAACTGAGTGGTAGTAGGAGTGTATGTTGCATTGAGTGCAACGTAATTATGTAGCATATAATTATGTGGCACTGTGTGGTATTATGTGGAGTGTATTTAGACCTATTGCATTGCAGACGCTTGTTCCTTCTTCCATTACTGGTGCGCAGACCTACGTACCTATGCATCAGTAGAGTCCCAAAGTGGCTGCGAAGGAGCGACCCTTGCGTCCGGCTCCTGTCAGGCTTTCGTCACCTTAAGGCGATGACGCGTTCTCCAGTGCTTAATTGTCTGTGTCTATGGGGTCTTACTCTGCACTTCTGAGATTGTAGTTCCTGCGACTCTGAGAATTTGGAGAGACAGCCAGACAAAGAGAGCTACAGCCTGCTTTGCTGCTGCGTAACGCTCACCCAAGTGAACCATCTTTCATTGACTGGATCTAAATTGCATTTATATATAGCGCCTTGTAGCTCTGCGGGTTCTTCCAAATGCTTACCATAGAGAACGAATGAGGGGAACTGGGTACGGGGAAAGGACTTGTGGGTGAGTGCGAACTCCACCCGGCAAGTTTCAAAGCGCTAGTTGGGAAATAATAAAAGATTCTGGATGAGTTTGAAAGTGAGACAATGCCGAAAGGGGGAGGAAAATTGAGAAGAGGGGGGGATGGAGGAAGAAAGATAGATTTAGGGAGAGATTTAGAGAGAGATAGAGAGAGAGAGATTTAGAGGGAGAGAGAGAGATTTAGAGAGAGAGATTTAGAGGGAGAGAGAGAGAGATTTAGAGGGAGAGAGAGAGATTTAGAGGGAGAGAGAGAGATTTAGAGGGAGAGAGAGATTTAGAGGGGGGAGAGAGATTTAGAGGGGGGAGAGAGATTTAGAGGGGGAGAGAGAGATTTAGAGGGAGAGAGAGATTTAGAGGGAGAGAGAGATTTAGAGGGGGAGAGAGAGATTTAGAGGGGGAGAGAGAGATTTAGAGGGGGAGAGAGAGATTTAGAGAGAGATAGATTTAGAGAGATTTAGAGAGATTTAGAGAGAGATAGATTTAGAGAGAGAGGGAGAGAGAGGATTACCTTTGAAGGAATCAGCAATGAACGGGACAGTGCTTGCTCAGGACTGTGCATAGGGGCCGGGCGGAGGAGGGAAGGGGCTTCACTGGTCAGGACGGTGCATTGAACATAGGTGGAACCCTTGGATTGCACACAAGAGCTAACTGCTCAAAATTCTGCACAGAACCCCAGGGGCGAACTGCTCAGGAGTGTGCACGAAACAGCAAACTTGCGTATCAGGATTGTGCACCTAAAATAGCAGGCTCACTGCTCAGGATTATGCACCGAACATAGCGGGCCGACTACTCGGGATTGTACACAGGTAGGGAGAACATTGCTTTGTATTGCGCACAATTAGATGGGTGAAAACTATTCAGAATTTCGCACAATTTGTTAGGGAGAAAGAAGCCTGCTCAGGATTGTGCACAATTAGGTAGGGAGAACTCCGCTCAGGACTATACATACTTCGGTATAGAGAAGCAGCTCTAACAGTTAAGCCACTAAGAGGGAGGCATAAGTGGGCACACAGCAACCCTGCCTACCAAGAGAGGGATGGGCTTCTTAAAGACGGGACAGGATGAATACTCATTGCGAATTCACCGATTCCGAAACAAAACATAATGGGCAGAGTAAAAACACAAAACACCAAAGTAAAATAACGAAATCCAGCAAAATCTGTGACTCCTGGTGTAATCTCCATTCTCAAAGGCTGAAACTTAGCCCGAGGCACTGTTTATAGCCAATTGGGGGGTTATTGCTACCACGAGGTTCATTCTCACGGGAAACAAAAAAAACAAAAAAAAGCGAGCACAATCTGTTCCCAATTACCGCCAACGCGATAATTGGCGACAGATAAGGTTGAAGCTCGCGCCTGAGGACAATCACCAACCTTGCACCAATTGCGTGCTGTGTTTTTAAAAAACACACATGCACAAGCCACATGCACAAGTGTGTGTTCAGAGCTCAAAAGCACTTACTTAATGCCTCGCAGTGCAGCGCATGCATGCTGGCTCAGGCGAGACCTAAAAAAATGTTAAAATGCCCACATTGCATCCTGGTCATTTTTTTAGGAAAGAATGCAGCAACACCAGCATTTTTTAAAGATGTATTAATATTTATTATAAAGATTGATTCAGTCTCAGATCTTTGAGGGAGGGACATTGAAAAGTGTTGACAAACTAGAGCTTAAATTTGTGTTGCCCAATACAGCCTACTTCAAATATTTGTTGATAAGTGACTACTATACCATGTTAACTGTGAGCTGCATTATTCTGCCAACCTAAACAAACAAATATAAAAAAGTGTTATGGTTTATTGTTACGGTATAAGTCAGAAGACGTATACTAAAGAGCAAAGAAATGGACCAATTGGTTTGACTCGTACTTATGCCCTTGAAAGCCTACAGGGAAGATTAGAGTTTCTGAAATATACTCACACTGGTAAAGCTACAAACCTTACAATATTCGACGATATTTGATTGGAAAATTGAGAGGCGAGAGTTCTGTTGAGTTGTTTTTGCATTTGTCCCCCCAAGTGGGAAGGGTATGCCCAGACGTGGGTCCTGTGCTCTCCATGCCACTGGAATCAAGCTATCCTGGCTGAAGAGGGGTGAAACCGCGAAACCGGTCCTAGGATGCGTCGTTCCAGTCCAGGGAGGAGCTGGCTTGGCAGTTCGGGCTGGACTGTTCCCATGAGGCATAGGGTCAAGACTGATTTGCATATGGCTGGGTTCAAACTGGAACGCATGGTGAGCAGAACAACGATGGATTTAGGCCCAGATCTCTGTACTGGGGCGAATGTATGACATTGTTCTGCTTTCTGTCCATCAACTGTTGTTTTTCCAAATGTGTGGAGGCCTCAGCCGATAGAGTACATATATTGGTGAGATGCCCGGCTCTAAAGAAATTCGGGAAAGTTGTATTCCATGTCAGGCAAGCAACTCCATTTCTGATGCGGCCTCAATCATTTTTGGAGCTAAAGCTAGAGGGATAGTTCTCCACGGAGTTGCAATTGTTAAGAATCTAAATGCGAAGGAGTGGAAGAAAAAGTTATCACTTTTATCTGGGACTAGCAGAGGGAATTGGAAGACGCTCAGGACTTAAACACTATCGGGTTTGAGAAGCAAGGGCATGTTTTAGGTGCGCCAGGTGGGCGTGGGGTGTATTCGTTTCATATTTTAATCGCACAGAGGTTATTTGACTCAAACACATCTTGAGGAGGGCAGTCTGTTTTCATTTCTTATTTTGTTTTAACCTTTTTTAAATGTCCTTTTGTAATATGACTGTTAAGAACAGTGTTTTATAATGACTGTATAGTGCAGTGTTTCCAAAGTTTGGGCATATGGGGCAGATTTTTGGTGGGTCGTGAAAGTCCAGTAATAACTAAAGATGCCTTTAAATGTTGTATTTATCTGATCACATTTCTACCCTTCAAAGAGAGGTCAAACGTCTGGCTATGGTTTATGACAAATTGCTGTTTATGATTTTTAGCGTGAGGATTGGTGTTTAAATCTCCTCTCAATTTGCAGTCGAAGATAGAAAAGTGACTTATGTGAGCATCTTTCTGGGGTAAAGGCAGTGTGAAAGGAAAGGCTGTAGATCATAATTTTTTTGTAACCCAACAAAATTTAAATACCTGTTAATTAACTGTATATGTTCAGCAGTTTAGAAAGCCAGCACTTTTTTGGGTAATTCTGAACTGTGATGAAAGCAAACATTTTAAACGGAACAAATCAAGACCCTTTACAAATGATGCACAGTCACTGAAATCCATTTCCACACATTTTCATATGTGTGCAGTATAGTTGAGCAGTAAAATTGTATCTCTGTACACATTTGATGCCAATTTCAATGTAAAATGTGCTGTTGGGGAATGTCAGTGTGGTACCACACGTTGCTTTAGTTACAAAAATCGCCGGCCTCATGTCCATTAAAGCTAGGTGGGTTGTGAAACTTTGTTGTTCTAAAAAGTGGGTCATGGTTCTAAATCGTGTGGAAAGCACTGGAATAATGTATGTATGTATGTAAGTCTCAATGCTACCAAAAAAAAAAATAATTAAGCAGGGCAAAAACTGAGACTCGGAGAAAAAATGTCTGGTAACTGTGAAAGCAGATATGTACTGCATGCACTAGCAGTGTTCACCATGTGGCTTAAAGAAACGGGATGGGTTTATGCATCTTTTTGACTTGGCGATGGGAGAGTGAATGCTTTGTGGATGTTTTACTCGCAACTGATTCGACAGTTGAAACCTGCAGGAAAAAAATGTGAAACCATCACACTCGTTTCAAACTGTGAGCTAGTAAAAAAATTAAAAATTTAGAAAATTACGTTTGTCATGTGCAAGACATTGCGCTCTTAACACAAAATCCCTAGACCTCACAAGAAATATACATACTTCACAAGTGAAAACTATGTAATATCGCAAACCGCAGTTTGACATGAAATAATTTCTGAATTTCAAGATGTCACTGATTCTGTTAACTAGTATATTTTTTAAACCCTAAAAAAGTTAACCTCGTTTTTAAACTTGAAAGTTGGGACTTTAGGGTGGCCCCTCACTCTACATCATCACGGACATGGTGTTTATGATCCTTTGCTTTATTTACAAACGTTTCCTATCAGTCAGTCTACATAGTTCAGTAGTAGCAAACCAAACGTACCATTCCGAAAATGCTGGGCACAATTCGAGGGTACAGCGTCCATCCTGCAAAAGAAGTTGGACTCCACAGAAATATATTGCACTCGTCCCGGTGTCATTTACTGACACATTCAGCAGCACCTGCACATTGTCTGCTTTCCTTTGCCAGCAACAACGTGCAGAGGGCGAGAGGGCTTTGTTATCCTAAATTCGAGAAGGGCCCAAAACAAAGTCCAAATTTAAGGGGCTGTCAGGCCTCCTTTTGTCGTGGAGCTATTTGGAGCCTCACACCTAGATGCAAATGCAAGGGAGGAGAAACCAAGGCACAAAGCTTGTTATCACTTCATAGGTACTTGAGGGGGGCATGCTTTTGACTTTTTTGGTCTCGCTGAGTCAGCGCATGCGCTGCTCTGCGAGACATTTAGGAGTGTGCTTTTAAAAGTGCTACCCCAGGCTTCTGCTGGCCTAGAGCTTGCGTTCATGTGCACGTGCAGCTGCCAGCTTTCAAAGCCCGATGCTTTGTTTGCTCTCTAAACGCTCCTCCGCCCCTTCCCCGCTGCGTCTCGCGTTAATTATAAACATATGTGCAAACGCGCTGCTTTCACTTTCGGTTGCGCGCGCACCACTTTCGAAGACGGGCTTGTTGTAGAAGGTACCTAGAAAAGCTTGTCAGACCCCCAAATGAATTCTTTAAATGTGTTTATGTTTAGTAAGGCCAGCTGTAGTTAAACAGCAAATAGGAAAATCCACTTCACCATTTTTTTGTTTTAACTTCAGGTGTTACATCGTTGCTTAAAGTGCGTCACTGTTGCACATCACTGCACTCGTGGTTCGGGCAGAACACCACAGGAAAACATATTTTTCTCATACTTTTCAACTTGATACTTTTGACGTTTACACATGTGCACTAGTAACATTGTACCCACTGCTGCATCCCAAGGGCATGTTTTGTAATCCGATTTGACTGACTTAATAGGATATCCTTCTTGTTTGTTATGCGTGTGTAGCAGCATCTCATTTCCCGCTTTTCTATGATGCCACCCTCTCCCTGCCTTTACCTGCTTCAATCGTTCTTCGATGCTTCTCTTGTGACCCAAACATTCTTCTGAAGGATTCATGGTGTCACTGGGGCACCGGGGACCCTTTCTTACAAGAATTATCTCTAGTCCCCTGGAGCCACAACTCCGCTCAACACATTCCAACTGCTGCAGCTGTCAACATTGGCTCTTCCGCTTTACGCAAGACTGTGCTGGACGTCAATTCAATCACGGTATGGCTGCCATGTTAGTAGGGGCATATCACTGAATAACGGTCTCAACCATAGAAACAGAAAGAAGCCACACATTCAGCTCGAATTACCTTTACAAGCACGACAACTTATTCTGGCGTTGACAAGGTAGTTAATGCAGCAAGAGCTATTACAAATAGGAAATACAACTCGTTTGGTGTACGTTTATACATGTACATACTGATTGATAAACGTGTTAACATGCACATATTTGTGTAGGTATACTTATAACTGCCTTATCCAGCATCCAAACTTGTATAGTTACCACCGATCCTAGTGAAGAATACCGGCCATCCGTTCACGTTTTAAGGTTCTGCTAAGGTCCGGACATGCTTCTTAAGTAAAACTTTAAATTAAAACGTCCGTATTCGTTTTTGACATTACCTTTCTGTCTTTGCTGTAGAACACATTTTAAACTATTTTCTTCTAATATTTGCTAGTTAAAGGTTAAAGTATGTACTGATAAGGGGGAAATATGTCTGCTACTGGTGTTTTTTCTCATTTTTGTACCAATAGGTCTCACCTTTGGTACCTTATAAGTATTTAGTTATTCAGCATAATATCCTTGGTGCAACAACATCAACTGTTCCATGGCTAAACACTTATACGGTCCCAAAGGCGAGACCTATTGGCTATGCCAATGCTTGGTTTTTTAGTCCCTCAATGTAAGAGATATGAATGCACTGTGATCATGTTCCGATGTGTTGGTCTGCCACAGTATTTACACAAATAACAATTTAAAAAACATTATTTGTTTTTATTTCTTTTATAGCGCTACTCATCCCAGTGCAGGGTGTCCGAGTGTTTTATATCACAAATACATATTATACATTAACAATAATTCATAACCGTGTGTAAATCAATTACCAGGATGTGTTACGTAAGACAGTGAGGGCTACAAGGTGTAGGAGTGACGTCCTTCAAAGCTCATGGCGCTATATTAGGATTACTATTTATGAATTGCAACTAACAAAAGGATATTTGTGTTAAAAGCAGTGGCCTACTTATCCATCTATATGAAATAAAATTCTGTTACATTATGTGATTAGCAGGAGACACATTAACCCTCTATTGTTATTCTTCTGGATTTACTGAGCACACAAACCTCTCTGAAGGAGGTGCCTTAACCCCCTAAGGTATTTTAAAATGCAGAGTTTGCAACCAGTTCAGTAGAACAGGTTTGCTGACAGGTTTCTCCTTGTTGCCAATTTTTTTGTGGCAGAGTTTATAAGTTGAGGCCCAGATTTTGCGTTGGTATTGTCACTTTTTTTGTCACAACCCCGACACAAAATCCCATTTGTTAAATATTGTAAGGTCCTCAGATGTGCTCATGATAGACCTGCTAAATGTGTGAAGACTTGCGTTCTAATGTCACTTCTTGTGATGTCACTCCCTTCGAGGTCAGGGGTTGTGATGCCTCTTCCTGTGATGCCACATGCATGTCATGCCCTGTGATGTCACTTGCATATTGCCTAACTTGGTTAGCCCCCCAATTCTTTCTTTAGGACTTGTTCCCTGTGAAAATGCTTTAAATTTTCACACAAAGCCCAGGACAGTCTGATGGGTTCAGTTTACTACCGCGTGTGGGGGAATGGGGAGGAGCGAGTGAATGTGAATGGAACAGTTAGCTGAGTTGAAAAAAAGCTGGAAATGATCATGCCAAGTTATCTATTCAGAATATGTTTTGAACATTCCCATGATGTGGGGTATTGTGTGGAATTTGCTGGGTTGTAGAGGACAATCTGTTTGAGTCGCCACTTTTTCTCATAAGGTCAAGCCCTACCCTCTTAATGTTTTCATGTCCCCTTTGACCTCTGTAGTCCAGCCTCTTGGGTGTAAAATTATCTCTTACACAGATACTACCCAGTTGCTTTTTGTCTTTGACAGTTTCCATGCCTCAATCGCAGCATCTTTCACAGACTCTATGTGCGCCGTTTTTGAATGGATGCAGGGTAGTCCACTCCAATGCAGCACGGGGAAGACGTAAATTATTCCATGATGGTCACGTGTCAAACTGGTGGGAAGATCTCTGGCCCCTGCATTGACGGCCCGCCTTCTCCATCTTTGGTGGTTAAAATTCTTGGAGTGAAGCTGAACATTGTCCTATCCATGTGGCCGCTGATTTCTGCAATGGTGAGCCAATGCTTCACTATGCTATGTACTTTGAAAAATGTCTTCCTCTCCTTCCTCTGGAGTCTAGGAGAGTTGTGAGACATGCGCTGATCACCTCACTATTGGATAACGGGAACAGTCTCTACTAAGGAGTGGTGGAGGCCTTCGTGAACCACCTGCAGGTGGCCCAAAATGCAACGGCCAGGCTTCTTTTGCGTTGGCCTAGGTGCTCTTCTATTCCTCCAGTCTCCAGGCACTCTTTTATTTCTCCAGTCTTGTAATCCCCCCCATTGGCTACCTGTAAAGAAACTGATCCTATTCAAAGCAATGGTTCTGGTTCACAGGGCAGTGTATCTGTCCAGTCCTGGTTATCTGGTGAAGAGATTTGTCCAGTACCTCCAGTCCAGATCACTGCGTTCCACCTCTGCTCCTGTGGATAACCTAAAATTAAGTGTGCCCGAAAGGGCGGTAAAGTATTCTCTTTTCTTGCTGCCATCACTTAAAATGAACTTCCACACGAATTACGTCCGGTCCCCCTTGAGATCACATTCCGCAGGAAATTAAAACCGTGGCTCTGCTCTGTGGGGCAGTAGGATCATGGTCTGTGGGTGCGTACCATGGGCTCTCTCCTCCAGCGCCGGGGCACTCATCGGAATACCCATATGCTCTATAAATTTCCCATACATTCATTCACATTGAATAAAGATTTTGGTACAAGACTGGTAAGTTAAAAACAACAGTGTTTTAAATTATTGAGTATGTTTCAATTCATCTTGAATCAATTTCTTGAGGGCTAAAAGGTTCCACTAGCACCCAATAGCTGACCAGATTTCACTTCACAACTGTCATCGCCATCTGGAGGTGCACTAACTGCACTTGATCAATGTTGAGTTGAGACGGTGGCAGCAATGAGGCATTGCTTTAAATTCAAATTTTCACGCTATTTACAGTTGATGAACGCGAGTGGGCTTGTGTTTGGAATGTTGGTAGACAAACGTGTAGAAGGCATATAATCATGGTATGGAGCACTCAAGATTCCCAAGTCCATGTGCGAGTAGTTTAACCAGTCCACATTTTTCCTTTGTATTTTGGGACTTTTTCGTTTAATTGGTTTTAATGCACAAAATACTGTTGCTTGTCTTCGAGGCGTTAAATTGAAAATCCTCTTTTAACTATGTGTTTCAGTGATCCATACGTGAAGCTGGCTCTCTACGTGGCGGACGAAAACCGTGAACTTGCTTTGGTACAGACGAAAACCATAAAGAAGGTAAATTCGGGATTGTTTACTTTTTATGGTTTGCATGATTTGCTACTTGTTTAAGCTCCTTTAAGTGCACAGCTGGTGTTATTTTACAAACCCTGTTGCGATATGGTGTGAACTTTTTTCCATTTAACCCTAACAAATAGAATGTCGCGATCTAGAGTAAGCAATTTGTTATTGGATGTCTCATTTATCTATATTATGCTTTATTCTGTGGTTACTCTGTGTAAGTATCATTGTAAAGCCAAAACAGCTATCTTTTTGTCCTTAACTTCTGTGGTCACTGGTCCTCACTACGTAAGTTCTCAGTTGCCAACAAGTCAAATATTTCCTATGAGCTTTGATTTTATAGTTGAACCACTTGTGAAATAGAGCCGTTTTGTGATTTTCCTGGGTCTACACATCACCTACATGTTCTCTATAATGTTGACTTGGTTTCTGCTTCGTCTTGAGATGTGCACTGTACCAAATGCATGGCCACCCCAGATTTTTCACCTATTTCTTGACCTTATTTTTGCTGGCTTTAATACTCTGCACTTTATCACTACTAAACAGTAGTAAAGTATCTGTATCTTATAGCCAAGTTTGTAGGAAACGCTTATTTTTATGTATTCACAAGTCCACTCTAAAATTTCCTTTTAAGCTCTAAAGGAATGGTGCTAGTATGTAAAAAGAATTAAGGCAAACTACATATTGAAAATAATGTGCCTCACAGTGAAATAATACCCGAAAGGTATTTTGCTTTGCCGGCTGGCCTGACCTTTCCTCAATGCACCTAGGTGGTATTCAAATCTTTAACTTCCACCTTCATTTAGGATAGGGCTGGAAAAAAAATTCAAAGTTTTATTCCCTGCTTAGTTTTTAAAATCTGAATTAATGGGGATATCAGAATTTTAAACAGAAATGTTACTTCTTAGACTTACTTTGACGCCTTGGCCAGAAATGGCTTAGCACTAGATTTGCGTGTCCTTGCTCCACGAGCTGGAATACAATAATTAGCTGTGAGACATAACACTGGATCAGAGGACAGTAGCTTGCCTCTGGGCCTAGGAAATGCCAGTGGGTGTTAACTGCAGACCGCTTAGCAAGGAATAGCTGGGAGTTCATGGAAAAAGGGCAGCTACCTCTTTGGACTTAGAAATGTCAAAGCTGGCTTCTCCTATTCATTTCCATGACCCGCTTAGACAGCGGGTCCCCAAAGACCATAGGAGCGACAACCAGTTCTGCCACCCATCTCAATACAGAGATGGAATACACATATTTTACTGGAAGAGGTAACAATTCTGGCTTAGGGGACAGTGGCCTGCCTCTGAGCCCAGAAAAGGCCAGTGGTTGTTAACCTCTGACCACATAGCTGGGATTACTTATCTGGGAGTGGACAGAAAAGGTTGGCAGAAAAAGGGCAGATTTAACACTACTTCTTTTAATTGTTTGATGCCCCTATTTGGTCAAATTATATTTGTTGTCAAAATGCACTTAATTCAGTGTTTTCAGTGCTGGTGAGCCAGTTGTGTGACAAAGCTAATAGTTTTGACTTTTGTGTAGTGAAAAATGTTTGGTGTTGAATTGGCAATGATGTTGTGATGCTTTCACATGAACAAAAATGCACTTAACAGCTAGGGATGTGAAGGGCATTCTCTCTCAAGCTGTCGAAATTGTTAACTTTAATTGGTAATTGATGTAGGTTCAACTCAAACTTCCCTTTAAAATGCATTGGCCTATCTGAAAGAACCTTTAATAAGGTATTTTGTTGTGAAAATACGAGTGAAATAAGACCAGAAACCTGAAGCTTGCCTGAAAACTATGATTGAAAGGTGTGTAGATAGTAACTAGCTTAGTTCTGAGAGTCTCTCTAAGAGTTTATCCAGAAAAGGTTGTTGGGAGTCTGGAGCTGGGTGGAGGAAGGAAGTATGGGGAGGAACCACTGCTAGGAGAGAAAGGAAGGATTGAGAACATGATGGAGAGGGTGAAGCGGAGCAGGAGTCGGAAACAGGGAGAGTACAGGGGAGAACCTTCACAGTGGAAATGAAATCATGGAGTAATATAATGAGCATTAAGGGGGGTATTCTTATATAAACACATTTTACAATCTAGAGAGGTTCTGGATAGAGAGAAGGGGCCATGGGTTCAGAAGAGGGAAACCTAATGTCATAGAATACCTATGGAGAAGGGTATGTCCACTCTGTACTGTCTTGGACTGCTGGATTCTTATCCAATGAAGTGAACCAAGAACATCCCTCTTAGACTCTCTTAGACTCTCATAGACCACACTTTGTTATAGAACCTGAAAACTCTCTGGTATTGACCCTTTGTCTCCTGTCTGCTAGTTGGTTCAGACGTATGTCTATGAAGCATCGAACAAACCTGGTAGCCTTTGAAAAAAACTTGTTTTAGCAAAGCAATTGCTGGTCCTGAGCTGGTGACAAAGGGCTCCCCAGATCCTCATATTAATATGCAAGCCTCAAATGGTACATGCTTAATAGGAAGTTTGAAGCAGGGACTTCTGCCCGGTTTCAGTGACCTTGTGAAAGAAATACCCAGTGAAAGAATAAATCTGAAGTTACTTGCATTGGGGGGGAGGGGCAAGTGATTTTAGGAAAGATGAGTTTGCCCTCAGAAACCCCCATATAGCATCAGATACCCCCCTCCACCCCACATACCAGTTCATCAAAAACGAGCGGGTAGCGGACAGCTTTTTAGTCTATTGTGGATGGACTAAATCCCGTCAACTCAAAGATGAGATCCAAGTAGCAAAACCCCGATGACAAAGGGCCTCACTCCTTTAGTTGGTCAAAAATTCACAAGACGTAATGATAGTAAGCATTGGTAATGCCCGTACATCTGGCTTATGAATGAAAATGCCTTGTGTGCGTTGATAGGTTTAACCACTCCATAATACATTTCTGTATTCATTTGGCCACTCATCTTTGCACTTCTTCATCCATTAATTCATCCACTGACTCATTCTGGCATTCACCCTTTGACACAACCACAATAAAACAGCACAAACTCAGCAAGATAAGCAATATAAATTAAAGAATAAGTAGAAAAAAGAAAACATGATACCTTTTCAATCAAGTAGGAATATCCTTGCAGTAACAAAACGAAATGTATCAGGTCCATCTTGCATTTTACGTAGTCTATCATTATTTTAAAGTTTCACCATCATGTTTAGAACCAATGTGTTGGTCATCTTAGAAAGGTAAAACAAGGATAAACTGTGGATGACAGCATTCCATCGTGGTTGCCTGGTTTAGAGTAAGTAGTAATGTGGGATTAAGCGCACTGCAGATAAAATTAGCGGCAGGCATGTGGCCCTTTAGTACTCTTGGGGGAGATTTAGTATCCTCTTAAGAAAAATTAAAGAGGGAAGAAGCTAAGGGATGAGAGTGAAACTATAAAACAAGGAAACCAGCCCTAATACTGAAGCACACTAATTTTCAGGTGGACGTGCATATGTGATCAGAAAATACTGTCATTCACCGGACAAGAGAGTCAATGACTGATAAGGATTGAACCATTTCCCATGCAGTACACTGTCATAGATGGTATTAGAGTATAACCTACACTGACCAATGGCAGAAGAGTTCTGACCCAAAGACCCTCTGTGTCTATATGGATGTATAATTATAAATGTGGATGGCTATATTAGTTAATTACTTTTTTATTACAAGATCCGTGCAGACATCCAAGTGTTCCATAATTACAATACAATTCTTCTACCCCTCGGGTGTGGCAAAGAAGTAAAACAGTACAAAAATCCTGTCGATTTGTGAGAGTTCATGTAACTAAATACTGGACTGCTGGCTTTAACATGGTGCAGAACAATTCACCCTTAAACATCTTAGGGTTTTGTCATATGTTTAACATGTTGTGAACTCCAGTTGATTCCGATCTGCTTCAAAAAATGCTCCACACAGTATTGATGCAAATAAATCCAGCTTTATTCCACAGAAGAAACTCCAGCCACCACCTCCTACCGCTCCAGGTAACTGTCTCTCAGAGTTTCATCCTCACCTATTTTCATTCTAAATCAGAACCCATTCAGAAGGGGAAGAGTTTATCATGTAGACTGGTTAACCAGGGATAAACATTACCCAGTGTAAGTAAAATACAAATATACACATTACCACACATGTATCACATTTAAATGAATCAGGCCTACTGCCTTTGTTATAACTTTTCCTAATAAACAGATCAGATCTATGGCATCTGAAAATACCTTTTCCTAGTGAACCAGTCAGGCTTGCAGTTGTTATAATTGACTTGTCACCATAACCAACTTAAACCTAAAGCATTTCGCTTAATCCTCCCACAGATCCGGCATACAGTAATAAAATTCCAAAGTATACAACATTACAATTGGAAAAGCAAAATACTCTCTCTCCTAATAGGGTCTAAAAGGATTCTTAAAGTCGGGATCTTCTACCCCACAATTTGGCGGAGACAGTAACCAACTCCAAAATACTCGTTTAGTACAGCAATTTGTGAGATTCAATGTAACAAAATACCTATCTGTAGGCTTTAATAAAAAGTAATAGTAATCCACCCTTAAATGCCTATTGATTTTGACTTATAGCTTTCACACTCAATAGGTCAGTCCTACTGCCTTTATCATACCTTTTCACCACAAACAATAAGGCCTATAACTTTTATTAATGGCTTGTCAACATAACCAATCCAGACCTACTGTGTTGAGCATTAGCTTTCCTCTGGTATATTGTCATAACATTACTAATAAGTAGAATTTTTGAGTTGTCAAAACAATGTAAAATCCTTCCTAGGAGAGCCTAATTATTGTTCTGCTCATCTTCTGTCCCCATGGTGTGTTCAGGTGGTTTACCAACACAAAAACCCTTGCCTATGATAGTAATTCCATGTCATAAAATACCTGTCTACAAGCTTTAGTGCAGTGTAATAATTATCCATTCTTAAAAGCCTATTGTGTTTAACGCATGCTTTTCACAATATATAAATCAGGCCTGCTGACTTAGCCATAAGTTTTCATGATAAGCCGATGAAATCTATAGCACCTTTATTACTTTTCCCAATGAACCGATCAGCCTATAGCATTTACCATTGACTTGTCACCTTGACCAATGCAGACCTACTCAAGTGCACATAAACTGGTAACTATCATGCCTTAATACTACATTACAAATATGTAGAAAAATACAGTTTCCATAATAATATACAATCCATCTCAATTGTGCCGAACAAGAATCATGTCCTTGAAACTTCCAGGGTTTGTCAGGGTGGGTGGCCAGTACCAAAACCCTTGCCTATGACAGTAGTGTGTGACATTACATGTCACAAAATATCTGCTGTAGCCTCCAACACAGTGTAATAACAACCCACTGTTAAAAGTGTAGTGGCCCAGTAACAAAGCTGGGCCTACTGCCTATGTCATAACTTTTCATAATAACATATCAAGACATCGGACACAACTTTTTCCTAGTGCTCCAGACAGGCCTATAGCTTATCACCTTAACTAACTCAGGCCCACCCATGGCAAGCATCGGACACAGTCTTAGAAATAAAAAGGTATACAAAATGACAGTTGCAAAGCAAAATGCTTTCTCTCCCAAAAGGGTCTAACAAGGATTCTCGTATAGCCAATATTTTATATCCATGGTTTGTCACGGAGTAGCCAACATCAAAACCCCTGCCTTCTACAATAATCTGTGAGATTCCATCTAACAGGTACCTTCTCTGCATATGTCCGACCTACTGCCTTTATTATAACAGTTCATAATAGATCAGGCCTTGCATATCCAACTCAGTCCTGTAGTGCGCGGGTCCCTAAAATTAACCAGAACACAATCGCCTGTGATGGTTTTTCTACTGCGTCCCACCCAAGCTATCCTACGTACCATCAGTACTTCACTTTTGACATTGTGCGGTAGGGGCCTATTATAATTGAGCCACTGGGTCACTTTATTTTTTAAGCACATAAATGATTCCTGACCTGAGTTGCTAATTTCAGGAATACCTGTCAATACCACCACATATGAACTGGTTTCATGCGGTAAATCAATTCTTTTCGCAACCTGGGGTGTAAAATTAGGTAGAGACTCTCCCTCCTCTATCGTGTCTGAGGTGGACGTACTCAAATTGACAGCCGGTACTGCCCCAGCACCAACTCCTGCGGCCACAGCTGCCATGTTTGCAGCTGTGATAGGGGGCCCGGCAGTAGGAGAATGAACTAGACTCGTGACCCCAATGGGCACAGAACTGGTTTGGGCTGTATCCGCCGACTGCATTTTTTTCTTCCTTTTTACCCCATTCCCAGCCATAGCCTGTTGTAGCTGGGAGAGCTGAGATTCCATGCGAGCTAGTCTCTGATCTAACGGATCAAGCGCAATCTTTAATAAGGACCCCAGTCTCTCTATGAGGATATCGTCCTCCCCCTTAGCCTCCCCCATGCACTGAACCTGCTCCGGAGTCGTGGGTCCTTTTGAAGCTGGAGATGACAGGGATAAGTCAGTGTCCGAGCCAATCAAGTCATTCAAGGTAGGACCTCCCTTGGGTTTTAAGGATGTAACACTGCCAGTCCGGCCCTTCGCTGTTCTAGTCTTCCTGTGACAAATCACTTTAGTGGCAGCCCGCTTCCTCTTGTATTTTGCCGCTCTTTGATTCCCCCTCGATGGATTTGCCGGTGATTTCAGGGGCGAGGTAGGCAAAGATGAAACCTCTGGTACCCCAGTTGCCTCTGGAATTGTGGAGCCTATAGTTGAAGAGATGTAGCCATCGTCCTGAGGAGCATGTACCAGGGCTGGGACGCAGGTGGTATTGGTATGATTGTTGTGCACAGGCGTCCGAGCATTGGCAAGGTGGCCCAAGGAAGATCGTTTAGCCATTGCTAGGTCCTGAGACACTCTGCGCTCCATGAGGATAATACCCTGGTCAATCACTGAGTTTGCCCTAATGATAAAATTGTCTAAAGTGCCAGTAACAAACCCTCTACTGGCCATTGTATTGCTCCTTGTTCCCCGAGCAGCCATATTAGAGATATCCCCAGCAGTACTTACTGTGGCAGATGTAATACAATTCTGGAGCCACAAAGAGGACGGCCACAGACAGCCCGCCCTTGTCCCGGGCTGCTCTCGGGGGTGGTGGTGGAATAAGTAGCGTCAGTAGGGGAGGCGTTGCTCTATCCCAGCGGCAGATGTGCGCAGCAAAAAGGATTTTCGAGTCCTTAATTAAATAATGCGCCTCTTTTGTCTTTCGCAGCAGCGGGCCCCCAGTGTTCTCCACTCAGCCTCCATATCAGGCAGTCACCTCGAGCCCACGCTGGCCTCCTCCTTGCAAACGTAAAGGGCACAAGCTCAGCACTCCACAGGACGCAGCGGCACACTGAACCCTCTCTCCTGCCACGGGATGTGTGCTTCCGCCGCCACAATCGTAAAATACAACTATTATAATTTTAGGCAAAGCTCTGAAGTTAGGCCTGTTCCGTCTCAAACTGCTAATCCAGCCCTCGTTTTATTTTATTCTTCGCATTCACTTTGTTTTCATACTAAACTACAAGTCCCAGAGTGCTAAGCGGTTTATCCTGACACTTGGATTGGGTTGGGTCGGGGCCTCTAGACGTACCTTTGAGCACCCTACGGTAAGACGTTGCCGTGACTTAGGGACATGTAGTGTAGAAAGCAGACGTAAGTTTCACGCAAGAATCAGCCGCATTCCACAAGCCCTTGTCGTGCTGCCTGTAACACGGGGACCCCAGTCTCCTGCTATTTACTTTCCACGGGGTTAGAGGCGATAACCGCCACTCGAGATTTGGACTCAATTCCCGGGGAAGCCAAGCGTGAAGGTGCTGGCAGCTCGAGACGCCACAACCACGAGAGCTGCGTGTGGCCAAAAGCGGGACCCCGCCACTTGCTCCGAAGCGTTCCTCCGTCACTAGGGCACCTCGGGTTCCTGCACTTCTATCGTTCGTCGTTCGGGGCTCAGTCTCCCCCGAGGCACCTGTCAGCGCGCCGCCACCCGCAAGAGCAGCAGTTCCAGGGAACCCCAGCGGCATAGAGCATCAATAACGCATACACAGTTGACACGTGGTGAGGAATCGAGTCGCTTCAGCCGCGGAGTCCAATCAAGAAAAAGAGGGCAGGAGCAGAAGGACGAAGTGGGCAGGAGTGAATGTCCCAGCAGGCCTCAGGAGCCCTGGAGCCAGCTGCTGAAAGGTTTCAGATTGCCATGTGTGACAATTTAAAAATTTTAGTGAAATTATGAGTGACAATTCAACGACTATAAGTGACACTTTCTCACGTGCACAAATCATGCAATGAAGATGAGGGAAACTTCTAAATATCAGAAATTACAGCCATTTGAGCAACAAGAAACTCCAAGAACTTCTTGAAACTGCTGCAGAGCACCCCTGTTAACGGTCACGCACTGACCCTGAAGATAATACCCAACTACAGTGGTCTGGTGTCTTAGATGAGACTCACAGAGCTGGGCAGCTGCCTGCTTGGCTGCGGCCGCTACTGATCAAATCAAGTGAGACTGCAGAGATAAAACTAAACCAGGACTCAGGCTCACTGACTCTGGAAGGATGATCAGACAGAGCAGCCCTGCAGATCGATGCTGTTTGAGTGAAATAATTTTTTTCAGATGAGATCATGACTCATGTAGTTAGTAATGGGTGCTACGGGCAAGTGGGTGTGAATACCTGACGCAGTGCATTGTAGGACTAAGGTGAAGGGTGGGCTGTAATAATGCAAAGGGTTCCTCAGTTCTTACCTCTCTGCGTAGGTGCTGTCTCACCTTCTGGCTGGCCTTCCCTTATTATTTCTTTTTTCGAGAACTACTTGTTCCTACATTCACAGCCTTTCTGT
Source organism: Triturus cristatus (assembly GCF_964204655.1). NCBI lineage: Eukaryota > Metazoa > Chordata > Amphibia > Caudata > Salamandridae > Triturus > Triturus cristatus. Next base: position 227,178,940 of record NC_140581.1, read on the forward strand.
CTCGCGTGACCCCCTATCCCTAAGTTGTCCCACTAGTTGTTTATTGTGCCATCTCCCTCTGTGTTTGTTCCCTTTACACCATGGCTCTCAGTCCCTCCTGATCATGTAGGGTGCCGCTGAAGTCGCGAGTGACCCCTGGATTATATGGTCCCTCAGGTTAAAATACTTGAGTTGCTGTGACTTTTATTTTGGTACCATTTTGCATGCTCATGCTAACCTGTATAGTGTCACCTACTAAAACAGTACTTACTTGTAGAGTTGACTAATGCGGTCTGTGTCAGACTGCACTGTTGCTGCATTGATGCACTGACTCTGCAGCCTGTTCTTCTTCATCTAGGTTAGCTGGGCTGCTGACCACTGGCTCGTCCCGGCCCCCGGCGCCGCTGGCCAGCTGAGCCGCAGTAGTGTCAAGTGTTTGCGCCCGCCGGCCGCGAATCGATGTGACGGATCTGCATGCTCTTGCACGGCGGGCGGCCATTGAGAGAGCTGCTTTTTTTTATTATTATTTTTACTATCCAGGTATTTCCTTTAATGTCCCATATAATTTCCATTTTAAAGTGCAGGAGCTGTTAGAAATTGATACAGAGGTGACCACTGGTGTCTGCACAAGGTAGGCGGTTTAGAGCCGGTCTTTTATAATCCTAATAGCGTCCTGACAGCAGCGAGCCGAGGCCGGCCTGTTGAGGGCTGATGATGTCTAGGACACAAGGGATTTACAATTTACATACTTGCTTAAGTGTAATTACTACCTGGGGAGTAGAAAGGAAGGGATGGTAATAGGAAAGGAGAGAAGCAAGACTCGAGTCTCGTCAACTTGAGTCGCGTTCCCCGCCGCTTCTGCCTACTTGCTCTTCCGGACGTGACGCCACTGTACTGGCACATCCCGGATATTAATACTGGCCCCCATGGTGTGCCACAGTGTGACTGACAGCAGTAGCATTGACTGCTCTGAGGGCAGCCCCCCTCCCCCCCCCCCCCAATTGGCAGCAGTGAGTGAGTCCACTGTGTTAAAGCCGTGCCACGCCGGCGCCGCAGACAGAATATTGCCGCATTGTTGCCAGGCGACTCAGGCAAGGCAGAGATTTGATACATTGTAGTGCTCTCAGCCACTCCAGAGCTGAGAGCAGATGGATTTAACTATTTAGGAACTCAGCCCAGCAACTCAGCACGTGTCTTGGGAGCAGCAGAGCCGGTGCACAAGGGCCGCTGGTGGCGCACGCTGGCAGGTGACAAAATGTGTGACAATGCATTTCAGTGCGGTGATGCGGCACACCGCACTGAAATGCGTGAGCGTCACACCTGATGCGTGATACTTGGCAGGACTGAGTTATATACATGGTGTCCCACATGGCCAATGTAGATTGCACTGTTATTGAGTTTGAGTATTTAATTTTTGTGGAATAAAAATAAAACCACAGACCATAAAGATTGTGTTGGTGCATGACGGCTTTTAAACGAGATTCCGAGCATAACTAGCTAACTTTACCTTATCTGAACTCTAGAAAGAGGCTGCGTACGTTTTGGCACCGCGCCGTGACGCCACTTGGAGCTGACTGAAGATTTATGACTCAGTCCATATCCAGTCACTTTCAGTCTCGAGGCGTGCGCGCGAACCATAACCCGACTTGCAAAGCACAAACCTTTGAATACATTTCCTTCATTTATTCGCTTGCACGGCAGCAACACGGATTTTTTTTTAAATGTTGCAGTAACACATTTGCTCCAAAATGAGGGACTGCTGTCGCCAAACTTAACAGGCTGTCATCACTTATTTTTATTTTGTTTAACTGGTGACATCTTAAAGCTGTTGCCTGTGTGAAAAGAGTGGATCTAAACAAATTACGCTTCCCCGATGCCATGCGTTCGTAGATTTTGTTTATGGTAAATATACGAAAACCCTTTTCCTTCACATAGAGCGTTTGCAATTAAAGCTGCTCTAATATATCTAAAATTAAAGCAACGCTGTATTAATGGGTTTTGATTAAACGGATGACCCTCCACGTTCGTATGTTTCAGGGAGTTAACAGTTCTAGAACATCCCTTCCTAAAAAGTGTGAGAGGGCGATTCCTTTATTACTCATGACTACATCAAAGTTTGAAACCCATGACACAACAGTGAAATGTCTCTTGATCTAAAAACCCCAGATTATGAACAGGAGCACAGTGCCTGGGGAGTTCTATTCTCACCATCCTGTTTTCAGGTCAGTCCCCGTCTCATTCTGAAATGAGAAAGGTCTGCTAAAAGGTCCACTTTTTTTAAAAGGACAGGCCATAGCCATGATATACAGAAATGGCTGATAAGCCTGTGCTTAAGGTCAACGCCCTTTACCCACCGTATAACGCTAAGGTGTGCAAAGTATTTCAAATATCACTGTCACGAAACTTAAAATAAAAAAATAAGATCCTCGGTCAGGTTTTTTAAGCTAGTGGCAATAAAAAAAACATAAATGTGGCCTGCAAAGTCCTTCAAGGTCTTTAATTCTCCTTTTAAGCAATTCAACAACGAGTATGTCTTTCTGGAGAGTATTTTCTAACTTTGCTTCTCAGCTTTTCTTGATTTTAATTCCAAGTTTGATGTGGTGTAATGTGCTACAAAATGCCTTTGTTTCCAAACGTTCCACTCCAGAGCCTCTTTTGGTTCTTCCTGTGTATCATTGGCCTTCCAACTTGCCTGATTGTGAGTCACTGTGTTGTGTGATGAGATGGAATTGAGTTCAACATCTCCTTCCTAACGGTGGTTTCAAGATCTAACCCATTGGCCAAAATGGTGTGCTGTGATATTATATGGCGCCCATCACACTGGTTACTGAGCCTCAATACTTTCACTTTGACAGCCCTTGAATACACTTTTTCTGCAGGGAATAAAATAGCCCTCCGCATAATATGAAGGATAAAGGCATCTCTTGTTCAGCTAAGCTCAGGGCCTTCCAAAGCAAGAGAAGGTAGAATGTGTGGGTACTACCCATGTTCGATAGTACACCCGTGGTGAAAATGTTACGATTAGGTGAGTGTAAAGTAACCATCTTTCTACACATTGGGCTTCTCTAGTGCCTGAATAATTCACTCTAACAAAGAAGATGTTGGGTTCTTGGGCCTACAACAAGACTATTTTACTGAATGTGTTACTTATGTATTCCTTTATGCTCATGTCTCTACCCTAATTGTATTACACTCAAGATGTGTTACTAGGCCCTGTGCATTTTTGCTAATATGATAACTATTGAACTCACCAGGAAATGCTTCATGGGTGGGAATTGCCCCCTGCTCCAGCACGTATGGCATACCTGTTTGGTTTAAATCTGTTTAGTTGTTTTTCAAATAATACACATAAACAAAGTCATGTTACATAGAGTGTTGCCATCGTTTTATAATGTATTTTGCTGGATGATGGCTATATATGCAAAGTTACGAACAACGCAATGGTATAAGCTTTAACAGTGTAGCACTGGTATGCATAAAACGTTCCCATGAGTGATCGCTGGCAAATGTTCTACGATTGACCCACTTGTAATTACACATCTAAACTGTTTGCTTCAGACAAACATAATATAGCAAAAGCCGTATATACAGCTGCCTAAAACGCATTTGTCAAGTCGACAGATCTCATCTCTCCAATGCTACGTGCATTATATATATTCAACCAAGTGAGTGCAGGCTCCCATATCTATGGCTACCACCATTGCCTTAAATGTCAATAGAGGGTAGGGTACAGCTAATAGCAGTGTGCCAAAAGCAGACGATTCGGGAGGGATGACTGTGTGTCTTCCAAAAGCGACAATGCGGCATCAGGCCTTTCTTTATAGCAGTTGCAGGGCCTGGTCCCGACCCGACCCCTGCTGCAGTACCGCCGGGGAGCGTTCCCTGGTTGCTACCTGTTTTGGCAGTTGTGATTTTCAAGGCATCTCTAGCGCTCCTTTTTGGCTGATATCAACTTGTCAATATTTTGTAGCCAATTATTTATTAACTCTTGCAACTAGTTATCAATAGTTAGAAATAAAAAGCATACATATTGACAGTATTAACAATAACCCTAACATTGTTTTTCACCTTAACTTGAACCCACTGTATACTTTTTAATTTGCCATTGATGTCCCTTGCTTCTATCAGACGCCATAGGGCAGGTGTATTACTTTGAAGATGGCCACTGTTTCCAACAAAAAATCCACGTTGGGCAGTGGCAGCCCCCCTCTACAGATCTAGACTGGAAGCAATTCAAAGGCATTTTCTTTATTTTAAATTAGTCTGTCATTCGCCATGGTTTTTCCAGGTGCCGGTTTCTTTGTTACATTTTAATCTCTATTACTGAGTAATCTTGCACTTTACTTCCTTTATTAATAGCAATCCCCATTTGTTCAAGATTCTGTGTAAAACCCCTAAAATGTTTCCCGAGTCCATATGCGTTGAGAGCTGATTCTTAGTCAATCACTATGGGGAGTTTGCAAACTTGGAGCCGAAAAGCAGAGCTGTGTCTGAGATCTTGGGCCATCCTATTTTTTTCTTTTCCTTTTTCCTAGGACAGATGCTACAATTCGTTGTACAATTATCAACTTTAATACTTGTTACTTAAACAGTAATAAACTAACAATAATGTTAGACGCCTAATGTACAGTACCTCTTTTACCATCCATCTCTGGTTATCATACGTAAAACATTATCCTTCTGTAAACAATTCCCTTTCTTGGTTCTGCTCTTCAACTCTTCCGCTCTCCCGTTAGCTACTCATATCTATGTGCCTAGTTCTCACTTTATTTCTTTTAATGGAACATTTATATAGAGCTCTGCTACCCTACTCTCACTGGGTCTAGTTCGAGCTATATAAAACTCTATAAATAATAAATAAAATAAACTCCCAGATAACCCTTACTAGCCACCTTGGCAGGTGAAGTCAACCCATTGGATACCTTCAGAGATTGATGCTTTCTACAGCAGCTTCTACTTTTACCCACAAACCCTTGGAAGCGTCACCCCGTAAAGTATTGCTGGTCTTGCGTGCCCTCTTGAATACGCTCAGCTCTAACAAGGCCTCTTTAGGCCTGGACATGCTGGAGATTAGTGACCTGACTTTGCACTGTAGTCTGCATCTCCCCTTTATGGAGGGTCATCTACAGAGTGGCAGCTTTGACAACCTTTTGTTTGTCAATGCTGGCGCTCCCCAGTGCATCGTTTGGAGGCCATCTTGCAGTTATAGCCACCCTTTTTTTGATCCATGGTATTTTTGCCTAGAGAATGAAGTGTTTCGCACGTGACTAGAGTGCTTTTTCTAGCACCATTCAACACCCATTTTAGTGTTATTGAAGGACATTTAATCGATTTCTGTTTCATCGTGTTCCTCCAGCATATAACCATACTCCTGTTCGAAAGCCATTCATTACTGTTCTGTCCTTAGTTACATGTCAGTTTGCTTTTTAGGTCTTGGCAAGCGTGGCTGCGCACATGCGCAGCTAGCTCGGCGAGATTTAATGATTCTGAGGGAATTCTGTAAAGGGCTTCAAGCCCCCCCCCCCCTCTTTCCCATTGGCTGGCGTCACTGTTTATGCTAAACGGTGGCCAGCCATTGGGAAAGAGTACTTTGTGACGTGGACTTTTCCATTTTTCAGACGGCCCACTTGGATGGGCTCGTCTAACTTCCTCCCGTCGCAAAAGCTTTCTTATCTTTATGGGGCCATGTGTTTCAAACACATGGCCCCATAAAGACAAGCTCCGGTGCGATCTCCCCCTCCCCTTTTTTGCCTCTTCCTCGCTCTCTCCACCCCCCTCTACCAGCCCCCTAAGTATTGGTATCATATTGCACAGCCTCTCTGGTTGCGGCCCGTCGGCTCCCTAACCGGTAATTCTTTCGCACTGGCCATCCCGAGGCAGAAACACATGGTGAGCCTCGCGGGTAATAGGCCGGGGTCGCCTGCACAGGTAGCTCGTTGCGGTTCGCTCCCTCCAGGCTCCAGTTGGCAAGGCTAGGCCGTCCCACCCCTTTACACCCGGGCAAGGCAGGCAGCAGGACAGGGCAGCAGACTCACAGAGGTATTTGGGGGTGACAAACAGCGTTGGGTGGGCCCGTGGGAGGGGGGGGGGGCGGGGTAACATGGGTTGATCGGGAGCATGGTGCAGAATTAATTCAAGGCTGCTCCAGAAAGAGAGGGACGCCTCGGGCTACACCTTTGAGGGGACATAACCATTGTCATTCTGTCACCAAGGGTTACGGATAAATCGCCAAAGAACCGATCGGGAGGACAGACGGAGACTACCGGCCCGAGCAAGCCGCTGAATTAGTGAGTGTTGAGCATGGGCCGAGCTGCGGCTGGGGGGGCGGCGTGATACCAAGCCGTGAATTAGCGTGTACCGTGCGCACACACAACACATAGCTTCAGAGGGATATCTGCAGCAAGACTCTCTACTACTCACTACTCCTCTCTACTACTCACTCTCCTATTCTCTACTACTCTCTCTCTACTACACACTCTCTACTACTCTCTCTCTACTACACACTCTCTACTACTCGCTCTCTCCTACTCTCTACCTACTACCCTACTACTCTCTACTCATTACTACTCTCTACTACTCACTACTACTCTCTACTAATCACTCTCTACTACCCTTTACTACTTTATACTACTCTCTACTCTCTCTCTACTACTCTCTCTCTACTACTCACTCTCTCCTACTCACTACTCTCTCTACTACTCTCTACTACGCACTCTCGACTACTCTGTACTACTCACTCTCTATTTTCTACTACTCTCTCTACTACTCTCTACTAGTCTCTCTACTACTCACTCTCTCCTACTCACTACTACTCTCTACTACTCTCTACTACTCTCTCTCTACTACTCACTCCTACTCTCTCTCTACTACTCTCTACGACTCTCTACTACTCACTGCTACACTCTTTGCTACACTCTCTACTACTCTCTGTACTACTCTGAACTCTGTACTACTCACTCACTACTACTCTACTACTCACCCTCTACTACTCACTCCCTACTCTCTACCTCTCTACACCTCTCTCTGCCTCTCTACCTCTACCCCTCTACCCCTCTACCTCTCTACCCACACACATATGCATATATATATGCATTTATATATATTTATGTATATATATATATGAGAAGAAAAGGGTGCCCCCGTTTTGAGAAGCACTTGCAGGAAGCACTCGTAGTTCAGGGAAGGCTTCTGCATTCACTGCGCCACCTTACGCGTTTCGGGCAACGCCCTTCGTCAGAGGTATGCTGTGCGCGGCTCACCAAACACATGACTCCAGGTATTTTCCCTCTTTTATTTCATTTACAGAACACGACTCAGGTGAATGTATCCAAAGCATTATGGGACTTGGAGTTCAAACATTCAAACCCAGGTGGGCTGTTGGTGAGATACGAGTCACAGTTCTTTACAGCACGATGATCGCACTTTTGAATCCTTCTCGCTCCTCCTGCTCCTTGCCGCTATCGTTTCCAATGCCGGCGGAACCAAACTGCATGGCGGTGCTCCTCCCGACCTGGGCTTGGCCGTATATATGAGAAGAAAAGGGTGCCCCGTTTTGAGAAGCACTCGCAGGAAGCACTCGTAGTTCAGGGAAGGCTTCTGCATTCACCGCGCCACCTTGCGCGTTTCGGGCAACGCCCTTTGTCAGAGGTATGCTGTGCGCGGCTCACCAAACACATGACTCCAGGTATTTTCCCTCTTTTATTTCATTTACAGAACACGACTCAGGTGAGTGTATCCAAAGCATTATGGGACTTGGAGTTCAAACATTCAAACCCAGGTGGGCTGTTGGTGAGATACACTCACCTGAGTCGTGTTCTGTAAATGAAATAAAAGAGGGAAAAACATTCTCTCATTCTCCTCAACTGTTGAGCATTCTACAATATTGCCACAACAATGTCCTTCAGCATAGGCTCGATGAATGAGTTGGACTGACTGTATCTACCGTGAAATGAAGGAGTTCTTTCGTATCCACTCTAGCCAAAATTCAGAATTAAAGCGTCTGAATCATCCTCCTACACTCTACTATTGCGCTCTCCATTCCTGACTCCTAGTTACCATTTACATGCAGTTCCTGTTCAGCTTCTGTACCAATACAATGTGAACCTTCTGATGTATACCAAACTCCATGGCTTAATGGGTCTGAAAAATTGGATAGCATTAGAATAGTCTTGAATCCTGTGTTCTGAAAGAAAGCCTTGTGTGCAAGAGTTGATGCAACACCGAGGTCAAGGTCTTTGGAAGAGCCGCATCAGATCAGTTACCTTACATCTGGCCACTGAATTTAGGTCTAAGTCCTTCTATGATTGCCTCAGTGATAATATTAGGAATCCTGTATGACTGTGATCTCTCCATCCATCATCTTCCAAGGGACGAAGAACATCAAATTGCCTTTTTCCCTTCCTTTCTTGTATATGGACCAACAGAATCCCTGCTGATAGCATGACCTTGATATTGTCATGTCATTTCCGGTGAACCCCCACCCCACCTTCTGAAGAAACTCATGAGCAGGCTGAAAGGGCCCCAAATGCCAGCCGCCATGATGTGCCTGGTACTACTCAGCAAGGGGCCACATCAAACTGGTGTTGATAGCACTTCACTCATTCCTAGTAAAGGTGATAATTATGCACTGTGCTGTGGACATTGATTGTAAGTTTACTGCAGTAATGTTCCAGGATACCTACAGAACCTTGAACCTGGCTATGGCCCTCGTAGGAGTCTAAGATCGACAACTACACACCTGATCTCACAGACAACCTCTAATTACTGAAACATGAATGGAAGACCCTCCGAGTTAAGGCCTAGGTTTTGATTTTATCACTCTGTGCATCCTATACAAAACCACTAGGTTTATTGGTGTGGGTGTGTGGGTGTGTGTAGTGGTGTGTGTGTAGTGGTGTGTGGGTGTGTGTGTAGTGGTGTGTGGGTGTGTGTGTAGTGGTGTGTGGGTGTGTGTGTAGTGGTGTGTGGGTGTAGTGGTGTGAGCAAGGCAGGAGATACTGCCGAAATGCGTTACAGCGAGAAATAATAAAAATATTCAAAAATTATATCAAGCCTGCTGTGTCGGTGTCTGGGTTGGATGCAAAACTGGAAATTGGAGTGTGTGTATATATATATGTATATATATATATATATATATATATATATATATATATATATATATATATATATATATATATATATATATTCACTGAAAAAAAACCATAGGTTTCATGCACGTTATAGTTAGGAATTGGCATTTATAAAACCTTAGAAATTCACTGAAAAAACCATAGGTTTTGGGGGCGTTCTAGTTAGCTGGACATTTCCCTCGTACAAAACCCTTGATATTCCCCTGTTTTAGTTAGTTCAGCTAACTATAACTCGCGCCCCCGCAATGCACTGCTGATGACGTCACATATTACATCACTCATTACATGGTCAGTGACATCACTGATGACATCATCCATTGAGTGTGTTTCTGAACTGTTTTATTATGTTTAATATATATATAGGGAAAGGCCTGTTGAAAAATAAGTGGGTGTACAAGTGTATGAATGGATGATTTTCTAGGTGCATAACTGACTCTATAAGTGAGTCATTAAATGTATCTTACTGCAGACTAGTGACTAAACTGTGTGAATTGTTTGTATGTGTCTGTGTGTTGGTGTATATGTGGCTGCATGGTTTTTTGAATAGCTATATGAGTGTCTATATGGGTTATTGATTGGTTGTCTGAGTATCTGTATGGGTGCCTGAGTGTTTGTGTGGGTAGGGTGTGTGTGACTCTGACTAGATGTGCGAGTGGGTGATTCAGTGAGTGCATGTTTTTAAGAGTGTATCTGTGATGGACTGTATGGTTGGGTGAGTGTATGTATAGGTGTGTTAGTGATTGAATGTATATCTCAGTGGTACATGTGTGAGTAACTACATATGTGAAAGGCAGTATATATGTGTGTAAGAGTATATACGTGGGTATATGTGAGAGTGTGTGATTGTGAGAGTGGCTGTATGGATGAGTGTGTGCTTGTATCAGTGATTGTATAAGAATGTGGTACTATTTTTATGAGTAAGTGAACTTGTGTATGTATAACTGCATAGGTGAGTAAATGGGAGTGTGATTAATTATTTGCATGACTGACTAGGTGTGTGAGTATGTCTATGGATGATTGGCGGTGTCTGAGTGTCTATATAGGTATATAAATGCATATGATAGTCCTGTACTGACTGACTGTAAGTATGAGTGACTCTACAGGTGAGTGAGTGGAGGTGTGTGTAGACCTAAGAGTCAATGAGTGTGTATGTAGTTATTGCTATTGGAGTATCTATGGTTTTGAGAATGGAAGTCTGAAATTTTGAGTCGGTGTATCAAAGGTTATATTAGGGTGTGAGAAGATGCACTATTTTATCACATGGATGACGTCATCAGTGATGTCATTTGAGATGTCATCAGTGATGTCATCCGTGATGTCACTGACATGTCATAAGTGATGAAATATGTGACGTCATCAGCAGTGCATTGCGGGGGCGCGAGTTATAGTTAGCTGAACTACCTATAACAGGGGAATTTCTATGGTTTTGTACGAGGGAAATGTCCAGCTAACTATAACGCCCCTGAAACCTATGTTTTTTTCAGTGAATTTCAAAGGTTTTTTAAATGCTAATTCCTAGCTGTATCAGGCCTGAAACCTATGTTTTTTTCAGTGAATTTCGAAGGTTTTTTAAATGCTAATTCCTATCTATAACTTATCTCTGAAGATATTATGTTTAATGATTTTGATTGGATTTCTATATTTTTCAAATTCAGTGTCATTTCATTAATTACATTTTTGTTAAAATACTTTTTTATCATCATTCTTAAATGTATTTTTTCAATTAATTCTTTTAAAAATTAAAAAATATGATTTGAACTTAATGGGTTTTTAAAACATATTTTTTTATATTTTTCAAAATATTTTTTTAACTATAAGTGCAAAACTTTATTTTATATATATTTTTCAATGTTTTTGGATCCGCGAACCCACCGCGAGAGGATCCGTGCATCCAACGCGTTAGGATGCGCGCACCATGCGCGCATTTCGCTGTTTTTGTTTTTTTTTAAAAGGGAATCCCCCTAAGCACCTCTAGAGGGTCAGAGTATTTCCACTCTGCCCCCTTTATATGTTGTACACACTTATTCCCCTTGCTTCTTCAGCCTCGCTTTTACCGAGGCAGAAAATGGCCGCCAACAGTTCCTGGTTTCGAATGTAGAGAGACACTCGACAGCCAATTAGCATTCAGTGCGCGATCGGGAGGGTGCGTGCTCGGTTCGGGGAGGGTGCGCGTACGGTGCGGGTACGGTCCGCAGATCCTCCGCGGCCATAGAGATCACTAACTTTTTACCTTAATTTTCTCAGGAACTACTGAACAGATTCACACCATATATGCAAAAGGCACGAGTCCAAACTGAGGACTACCTCTTTTCCAAATTTGGTGTCATTCCGTTCAGCGGTTCGGGCTGTAGCTGCGTCAACCGATCCTATGGGAAATTGCATAGGGAAAATGCGTTTTGGGACCCCCCTTTTTTCTCGGCCCCCGCTTGACGGATCACCACGAAACTTTCAGGGTAGGAGCGGAGCGGAGCTGGCCAAAAGTTTGGAAAATTTTGCAAGGATTCATCAACCGGCGCCAAAGATATTCCCAATAGAATGTTGAGGATTTCCTATGGAAAATAGGTCCTAACTATAACTATCTACTGGCGACCGCCAGTAGATAATGTGTGTGTGTGTGTGTATATATATATATATATATATATATATATATATATATATATATATATATATATATATATATATATATATATATATATATATATATATATATATATATATATATATATATATATATATATATATATATATATATATATATATATATATATATAATTTTTTTGTTTAATGTATTTCCCACAAATAATGGTGGTGTCTGAATTGTTGATGAGAAATGGTGTAGCTGTACGCAGTGGGAGGATGAAGGTTTTCTTAGAATACGCCAATTGCCACTAAGAAAGACTCATAGCTTGCTCAATCTGAGCTTGGACTGTTTATGACAAACTCCCAAGGCATCTATTATCCATTGGCTGTGCTCTTGCATCCCTAAATGCTACTCTTTCCAGGGGATCTCCTTGTCTGACCACTGGAGGGATTGTGTGCACAGGCGTGTTATTGACATATGTGACAAATGCCATCTGGACATCTTCACACACAGTACTTTTTAGGTCTCGCCTACGCAGCGCGCATGCGCTGCATAGGCAAAAAGACCTTTTGCAATCGCTTTGGCTTTTCAACCAAAAACGTGCACGCGTTCTATTGCCTTCAATGGCATCGCGTGCACGTGTGGCGATTCACTTGTGGGAGCGCGCGGCGCCATATGGTAGCAATTATCGCTCCTGGCGCTGCTCGCTCTCACAAGTGAAACGCTTTCACTCGCCCCCTCCTCTAGCCCCTCCCCCTGCTGCCTCCTTTTAGCACGAGGAACGCGCTTGTTTCTTTTGGTCTCTGCCAATCACGCTTTCATGTCTCTAGGTTCATCTTTCGCCTTCTCCTTGGCTGCCCCTTCTCTCCTTCTCAAGCCTGTCCCCTGTCACTCCAGCATCTTATTTTTCCTCATACCGGTCCATCTTCCTCCTCCTCCTAACTGACTCTCATCCTCTTTCTCCTCGTGTCTATATTCTCCTGCCCGACACCCCACTCTCCCTCTCTCTTTCTTCCCCTCGTATCCATTTCTCTTCCCCTGCTCTCTCCTCCTTCTGTCCATCTCTATTCTCCTGCCTGACCCCCACTCTCTCCATCTCTCTTCTCTTGCCTGACCCTCACGCTCTCCTTCACCCCGTGGTCACATCACCTCTTACCTGCCTCCTCTCTTTTTCTCATCTTGCTGGTTCATGTCGCTCCTCCCCTTGCACTCAGTAGCCCCCTCCGCCCGGCACAGGAGCTGATGCCTGTCTCGCAGCCCTACCTGTTGGCTGACAGCACTCACTCCTCCCTCCCGGGGAGGAAGCAGGTTTTCTTTAAAAGGCTCCGGGAGCCGCAGTCAAGGAGGGAGCTTTGAGGTCACCCAGCAGCCGGAGCCAAGACCCTGGAGCCCCCCTACCCTTGGCACCCTGCCCCCTCCAGGAGCTGTGCAGGACCCCTGTAGAGCTGTCCAAGTCCATCATCCAGGTCCAAAGGCCCTTCAAGGGAAAAATTTGACCCCTGGAGCACTGTCGCCCGGATAGACCCCGGACGAGCTCTATGACCGGGGGAACTTCCCAGAAGGGACATTAGAGGAGGGCAGGAGAGACATCCACAGAGGGGCCTAAGGGAATGCCTACGATAGACGTACAAAGAAGTTGCACCTCCTACCTGCCGAATCTTACCTCTACAACTATCAGATAAGTTTGGACGGCGGATGCGCCTCGAGTCGAAGCCTGACGAAGTTGAGGAGCATCAACAGCGGGCACTCAGAGGACTGTGATTTAACAAGTAAGCAGACGAGGTATTTTTTTTTTTGAAAACTTTCTTTATTGGCATTTGTTGGAAAGGCGTTCGCCGGAGGGGGGTTCGATGCCCGTCTTGCCCACCCCTTTGACCCACCTCTCCCACGTAGGCCGAACTAGGCGCGCACACCCTGATATACACTACGAACAGAGTGACACCACACGTATTCTTTGTAGGACGATAGGTTCTTTTATCGATGATTTACAAGGGATCTTTAGGATCCAAGATGCAAGTAGTACGGCAGTGGCACAAAGTACCACAAATCGGTCGTGGGGAATGGGGGTAGCGGGACAGTCTTTCAAGATAGTGTCTCTGCGAAATACCCTGCGGATAGCTCACAATCCTCGAGCTGGAGGGTGTCGATTCTCTGGGCGATCTCTTACCGAGTCGTCCTCAAGGGGAGCGCCGCGAGTCACTCAGCAGGCCCAGGTGATTTCAGCGTTCAGGAGCCGCGACAGCGTCAGCAGGCTCGGATGGTTCCAGGTTTTCTCTACCTTAGTTTCTCCGGCACCCCTTGTTATACTCCGCTTGCTCTTTGAAGTCCGGGGTCCTCGCAGAGGGGGGCTGGGGTGACGGAGGGGGTTCGGCGGGATTTCCTGCCGCTCGCTTCTTTGGTCTTTTCAGGTGGGTCTGGGAGGGACCCCAGACGCTCGGCAGGGGAGGCGCCTGCTCCCCAGGGGCCTGGTGGCCGATCGAGTCTTCCCGGGGAAGGCGACCCGAGGTGTGACTGGGCTGGCGCCTTTGGGTCTGGCTCGAGGGTTCCCGCTCCCTCGGTCGGACATGCGTGGTAGGGTGTCGAGTCTGTCAGGGCTCTGGCCGGCCCTCGGATCTGGGTGGCTGGGGTGGCCGGAGTCGGAGATGTCGTGTCTTGAGGGTGGTTGCAGGTTGGCTGGATGATTGGGAGGGCAACGCCGTGAGGCCGGTCTCACACGTGTCCCCCCCCCAGCTGAAAGGCGTGGAGAACTACCCATCCACTGGGGGATTCTCCTCGCCGAAGCGGAAGAACCGGGACAGGCCGTCGGCGTTGGCATGATCCGCCCCGGGGCGATGTTCGACAGTGAAATCCATCCCTTGGAGAGAGATGGACCATCGTAGTAGCTTGGGGTTCTCCCCCCTCATCTGCATTAGCCACCGCAAGGGCCGGTGGTCCGTCTGTACTCGGAAATGGGTCCCGAACAAGTAGGGCCGTAGTTTCTTGAGGGCCCAGACTACGGCAAAGGTCTCTCGTTCTATAGTACTCCAACGCTGCTCTCGCGGCAGCAGCCTTCGGCTGATGAAGGCTATGGGCTGATCAATGCCCTTGTCGTCGAACTGCGAGAGGACTGCCCCGATGACGTGTTCGGATGCGTCGGTCTGGACAACAAACTCTTGGGAGTAGTCGGGGGCCTTGAGTACGGGGGCGGTGCACATGGCGGTTTTCAAGGCGTCGAACGCCTGCTGGCACGGGGTGGTCCACTGCACCTTCTTCGGAAGCTTTTTGGAGGTCAACTCCGTGAGGGGCCCCGCGATACTACCATAGTTTTTAATGAACCTCCGGTAGTACCCTGTAAGGCCCAGGAAGGCCCGGACCTCCGTCTGCGTGGTGGGGGGCTCCCAGGACTTGATGGCGTCGATCTTCGGTTGGAGGGGGGCGACCTGGCCGCTGCCCACCTGATGCCCCAGGTAGACCACGGAGCCTTGCCCGAGCTGGCATTTGCTGGCTTTCACTGTTAGGCCGGCTTGGCGCAGGGCCATGAGTACTTGTCGGAGGTGCTGGAGATGCTCGTGCCATTGAGAGCTGAATACGGCGATGTCGTCAAGGTATGCTGCGCTGAACTCCTCGAGTCCGGCCAGGACCTTGTTCACCAACCGCTGGAACGTGGCCGGGGCGTTCTTCATCCCGAACGGCATGACCCTGAAGCGGTAGTGGCCATCTAGTGTGGAGAAGGCAGAGCTTTCTTTCGCTCCCTCCGTGAGAGCAATCTGCCAGTATCCGCAGGTCAGGTCGAAAGTGCTGAGGATCCGGGCGGCCCCCAGGCGGTCGATGAGCTCGTCGGCGCGGGGGATAGGGTGAGCGTCTGCTCGGGTGACCGCATTGAGCCCCCGGTAGTCCACACAGAATCTTAGTTCGGGGGTGACCCCCGGGGAAGCCGCCTTCGGGACCAGGACCACCGGGCTGGCCCAGGGGCTGTCGGAGGGTTCGATTACTCCAAGGGTGAGCATCTTCTGTACCTCGGTCTTGATGCAGGTGCGGACCCGGTCAGGCACTCGGTAGGCTCGGTGTCTCACAGGCGGGCTGTCACCGGTGTCCACGTCGTGGACACACCAGTCGGTGACCCTTGGAATGAGGGAGAAGAGGTCTGCGAATTGTCTGAGCAGCTGGCGGCAGTCGTCGGACTGTTGGGGAGTGAGGGTGGTTGAAAGTCTTACTCCCTCCACGGAGCCATCCAGGTCTTTAGCGCACAGGGGGTCAGGCAGGGGTTCGGTGTCTTCTTCCGCCCCATCATCGGTGGCCAGTAGCAAACTTAATTCCGTTCTCACAAAGTGGGGCTTGAGACGGTTCACGTGGAGGACCCGGAGGGGGTTCCGGGGGGACTGTACATCGACCAGGTACGTGACCTGGCTCTTCCGCTCGATCACCTTGAAGGGAACAATCCATTTGTCTTGTAGGGCGCAGGGCTTCACCGGGGCCATGACCCAAACCTGCTGGCCCGGCTGGAACTCGACCAGGGTTGCGTTCTGGTCATACCAGCGCTTCATTTCCTCTTGGCTGGCCTCGATGTTAGCCTCTGCGAGTTCTCTGAACTTCCTCGTCTGGTTGCGGAGCGCCAGGATGTAGCGGAACACATCAGGGGGTGTCCCCCGGGGGCTTGTCTCCTAGCCCTCTTTGGCCAGGCTCAGGGGCCCTCGGACGGGATGTCCGTATAGCAGTTCGAAGGGGCTAAACCCCAGAGACTTTTGGGGAACTTCTCGGTATGCGAACAGGAGGCAAGGGAGGAGGACGTCCCATTTCTGGCGCAGGGGCTCTTCGAGGCCCAGGATCATTCCCTTTAGGGTACGGTTGAAGCGTTCCACTAGGCCGTTGCCCTGGGGGTGGTAGGGGGTCGTGAACTTATACGTGACTCCGCACTGCTGCCACAGGGACTTCATGTAGCGGGATATAAAGTTAGTGCCGCGATCACTCACAACCTCGCGGGGAAATCCGACACGGGAGAAGATCCCCATGAGAGCTCGGCCCACCACGGGAGCCGTCACGGTGCGGAGGGGGATGGCCTCGGGGTAGCGGGTGGCATGGTCCACCAGGACAAGGATGAATCTGTGGCCCTGGGCTGTCTTCGGATCCAGGGGTCCAACGATGTCGATGCCGACCCGCTCGAACGGGGTACTCACAACGGGGAACGGTTGTAAGGGAGCTTTGCGTTTTCCGCCACTCTTCCCACTGCCCTGGCACGTGAGGCAGGATTTGCAGTGTACTTCTACATTCGCTCGCATCTTGGGCCAATAGAAGTGGGTAACCAATCGCTGATATGTCTTGTCTTGGCCTAAGTGTCCTGCCAAGGGTACATCGTGGGCCAGGCCCAGGAGGAAGCTCCGGAAACGCAGGGGTACCACCAGTACCCGGGCTGCGCCTAGCTCGGCGGACTTTTGCTCGCTGTATAGGAGGCCATTGTCCCAATAGATCCAATGGGTTCCGGTTCGGTCACCGGCGGCCTGGGCTTCGGCTTGTTGTCTGAGTCCCACGAGGGAGGGGCAAGTGGCTTGTTCCTGGCAGAATTCTTCCCGGGAGGGCCCCCCCTCACAGCGCCACTGGCCCATCTCGGGCAGTTCTCCGAGCTCAGTCAGGGCCTCCGGGGCGGAAGATTCTGGCCCTTCTTCCGGGTTAGTGTCTTCTTCTCCCTCCGAAGGAGGGTTGTCCGCTTCTGGTAGAGTGTCCCGGCTCTCGGGGATAGTGTTCGGTAGGAGGGCCTCACTGCCCTCTGAGAGAGGCAATCGCGCGGTCATGGAGCGCGTGGTGGCGCAGACCCATTCTGGTAGGCCCATCATCTCCAGATGGGCTCTTCGTTCTACTTGCCCCCACGGGGAACTCTCCAGGTCGTTGCCCAGGAGGCAGTCTATGGGCTGTTATGTCCGGACCGCTACCTTCAGTTCTCCGGAGACCCCTCCCCACTCGAAGGGCACCAGCGCCATCTGGCAGAGGCTCTCAGAATTGTCGGAGGATACGACCGGACAGAGGGCACCGGTTAGGATCTGGTCTTCTGAAATTAGGCTGCGGTGGACTGCGGTGACACTCGCCCCGGTGTCGCGGAGGCCCTCGACTCGGTGGCCGTTGATGGTCACCTGCTGTCGGTATTTCTTTGTGTTGGCGGGCAAGGGTGTCCCGGGGACCATTTCTCGATCACCAAGGGAGACCAGGGCCATGGCCGCCGGTTCCCATTCTTAGGAGTACTCCATCTCTTCCCCCAGAGCCACGGAGGCCATCTGCCGGGCCGGGGGGTTGGTCGTTGTGGTTCGCTGATACTGGGGACACTGGGGGTCATTGGCGTAGTGTCCGGGCCGTTGGCAGCGGAAGCAGGTGATCCTAGCTCGTGGACCTAGCCGTCCTGCGACTCCGGTGCTTGCTGGAGACGGGGCTGAACCCGCTGCTGGGGGGGCTGGTTGAGGACCCCCCGGGAAAGTCTCTTGGTCGGCCGTGGTTCCCTCCGCCCCTCTGGCGGGGGGGGCCTGGACTGTGGCGGCCGTAGTCCCCCACGGGGCCTCGGGTGGCTCGGGTATTCACCCAACGATCAGCCTCAGCGGCCAGCTTCCGAGGGTCGGTGAGTTTACTGTCCAGGAGATGCTGGCGCAGTTCTACAAAGCAATTGGCCGCTAAATGTTCCCAGGCAATCAGATCAAACAGTTCTTCGAAGGTGGAGACCTTGCTGCCCTTGATCCACCCGTCCAAGGCTCGGCTGTAAAAGTTAACGTATTCTACCCACGTGGTGCCCGGTATCTTCTTACAATCTCGGAACCGTTGTCGGTACATTTCGGGGGTGAGTCCATACCGGCCCACGAGGGCTTCCTTCATGTGGCTGTAGGAGTTCATGACCGTGGAGGGCAGATCTAGCAGGGTGTCTCTTCCTTCGCTTAAGAACCGGCCCCATAGGCCAGCCCCCCAATCCTTCTGCGGGACTCGGTGAGAGGTCATGGCGACTTCGTAGGCCTTAAACCACTGCTGGATATCGTCGTTCTTGTAATACTCTTTTACCACATCCTTGGGGATGTGGACTTTGGTTTCCCCGGTGGGAGCGGGCGGTGGATTCCCGGGTGGCTGTGACTTTTCGTTTTTAGCCCGCCACTCGATCTCCTTCAGGCTGCGTTCATGTTCTAGCTGGAGCTTCTTTTCGTCGTGCTCTCTTTGGCGTCTCTTCTCTTCGAGTTCCCCTTGTAGCCGTAACTGCTCGACGGCTAGCTTTTTCTCGGCCAGTTTTAGTTCTCCCTCGATTTTCAGCTTGGCCAGTTCAAGTTCGTGGTTGCGGCTTCTCTCTCGGTCCGCTAGCTCCTCGGGGGACAGGTTCCCCTCTGGCCCGTTGTTTCTCGCCGGGATGCTTTGTGGTTCATGGGCAGAGTCTCCTTCCGTTTGGGTCGGGGGCGCCCCCGTCTCAAATTCAGGTTTTCAATACTTTCTGGAAGTCTTCCTTTGTGCTTAATCCGGTGGTAGCGATGCCAAGGTCTTTGCAAAACTGTTTTAATTCTCTATGTGTGTAATAGTCCAATTGATCCTCTCGGAACGGTGAGCTTATTTCGGTACCTGCGGCACCCAGGGAGGATGCCCGTCTTGCCCACCCCTTTGACCCACCTCTCCCACGTAGGCCGAACTAGGCGCGCACACCCTGATATACACTACGAACAGAGTGACACCACACGTATTCTTTGTAGGACGATAGGTTCTTTTATCGATGATTTACAAGGGATCTTTAGGATCCAAGATGCAAGTAGTACGGCAGTGGCACAAAGTACCACAAATCGGTCGTGGGGAATGGGGGTAGCGGGACAGTCTTTCAAGATAGTGTCTCTGCGAAATACCCTGCGGATAGCTCACAATCCTCGAGCTGGAGGGTGTCGATTCTCTGGGCGATCTCTTACCGAGTCGTCCTCAAGGGGAGCGCCGCGAGTCTCTCAGCAGGCACAGGTGGTCGGAGTTCGGGAGCCGCGATTCCGTCAGCAAGGCTCAGATGGTTCAATAGCTGGGGGCCGCGAGTCACTCAGCAGGCCCAGGTGGTTCAGTGCTCGGGAGCCGCGACCTCGTCAGCAGGGCTCAGATGGTTCAATAGCAAGAGGCCGCGAGTCACTCAGCAGGCCCAGGTGGTTCAGTGCTCGGGAGCCTCGACCTCGTCAGCAGGGCTCAGATGGTTCAATAGCAAGAGGCCGCGAGTCACTCAGCAGGCCCAGGTGATTTCAGCGTTCAGGAGCCGCGACAGCGTCAGCAGGCTCGGATGGTTCCAGGTTTTCTCTACCTTCGTTTCTCCGGCACCCCTTGTTATACTCCGCTTGCTCTTTGAAGTCCGGGGTCCTCGCAGAGGGGGGCTGGGGTGACGGAGGGGGTTCGGCGGGATTTCCTGCCGCTCGCTTCTTTGGTCTTTTCAGGTGGGTCTGGGAGGGACCCCAGACGCTCGGCAGGGGAGGCGCCTGCTCCCCAGGGGCCTGGTGGCCGATCGAGTCTTCCCGGGGAAGGCGACCCGAGGTGTGACTGGGCTGGCGCCTTTGGGTCTGGCTCGAGGGTTCCCGCTCCCTCGGTCGGACATGCGTGGTAGGGTGTCGAGTCTGTCAGGGCTCTGGCCGGCCCTCGGATCTGGGTGGCTGGGGCGGGCGGAGTCGGAGATGTCGTGTCTTGAGGGTGGTTGCAGGTTGGCTGGATGATTGGGAAGGCAACGCCGTGAGGCCGGTCTCACAGCATTTATATATAGTATAACACGCGGGCACATCGCCATTATCACATAGGTTTACATTTCGAGTGCACCCATGCACAGTCCTTACGATCTTGCAGCCTTCTGGCCCCTCAAGCCGTTCGTCGCTGTCCTGAGTGGGGCCGCAGATGCGTGCCCGGGCCCAGCCTCTGGGTGCACCCTACTAGAGCGCGCCATGATCGCCTCGCCGCAGGGGTGCCATGCAGTAGGACTAAACCCCCCGTGAGGGGCGTCGCAGGGGCTATAGAATTGCAGCCATTAAATAACCACGAACTAACTGGGGGCGGAGAAACCAGGGAAAAGGGGGGGGTGCACTGTGTCGCCCTTCGGGAGTACTGGTAGCTGCGCGCTCATATGCTGGACCATCGTGTGGGAAAGGGTCGGGGCGATCGCGGACGCGGAGATGAGGAGGGGGCGGGGGGGGGGCGGGAGCATCCAAAATGGCCTATGAGGGCTCTAGTTGTGGGGCCTGTGGTGACAACCTCTGCGAGGCCCGGGGATCTCGGCCTTCCTGTGCATTACCCGGGGTGGACTCCGGTGTTGCGGGCGCCCCCAGGGGATCTATAAGTCTCGAGCTTGCCACAGCCTCTGTTTCCTGCGCGAATGTGTGCATTAACATGGCCCAGGGCATAGAGATCGGGTGTTTGCGCATCCCACGGGCTTCCTCCGTTCTGAGTGCGGTTTCCTCCGCCCTACCCCACTTCCTGACAGCCCCCACCCATGCCGCTAGAGGGGGCCCTCCCGGCGCCTTCCAATGCATGGCAATGCATCGTTTAGCGAGGATCAACATGAGGAAGGCAAACCTCCTCTCCACTTTCTGCTGCTTATGCCGGCCTTGGATTCCCAGCGCGCACGCCTCCCATGTGTCCATGTCCTGGAATCCTGTAACCGTTTTTAGGGCAGCGTGAATTGTGTGCCAGTAACTGTAGAGCGTCTGACAGTCCCAAAACATGTGCCTGAATGAGGCAGCAGGCTCCAGGCATCTAGGGCATCCAAATACCCCGTCGGGGAAATATTTCTGCAACTTTTCTGGGGTCAGATACGCCCTATGCAGGATATGCAACTGTATGTTCTTAAACCGATAGTTACGGGACACTTTCTTGGTGTACTCCAACGCCCTTGTCCACTCCTTATCGTGTAGAGGCCTTTGGAAGTCATCTTCCCATTGTTCTCTAAGGGTCGCCAACGTGGGGCTCCGCAGGGCCCTTACCGCTTTGTATATCCACGTGACTAGATGGCGGCCGGGCCCCATCTGCAGTATCGCATGGATGACCGGGTGTGTAGGGGGCTCCGCTTCAATCCCCCCCCCCACTGCCTCCGGCAATCCAAGAGAAGCTGTCTATGCTGCAGGAATTGGCCCCCAGGGAGCTCAAAGTCCCCGACCAGTGCCTCGAAGGGTTGCAGGCTCTCCCCAGAGAACAACATCCCCACCTCTGTTACCGCGTAGTCCGTCCAGACCCGCATCATTTGCTCCGTGTAGTATGCCCGACCCCTAGGTAGCCCCAGCGGGGAGTACAGGGGAATACCCCGGCTGAGTCGATGAACACGCGCCAAGCAGGCACGCGCCGTCATGACTTGGAGGGGCCGGGATGTCAGCGGTACTGCACCCTGCAGCAACATGCGGTGGACAGCGGGGAGTGGAATCCGCCCCGTCCCCGTGCACAACTCCTCTTGCGCCCTGCCCGCCGTCCAACGCGACACCCATTGTAATTGGGCGGCGAGGAAATACGCCTCGAATGAGGGACCCGCCA
This sequence comes from Triturus cristatus, assembly GCF_964204655.1. NCBI lineage: Eukaryota > Metazoa > Chordata > Amphibia > Caudata > Salamandridae > Triturus > Triturus cristatus. The sequence continues at coordinate 227,201,086 of NC_140581.1, forward strand.
ACCCGCCCTGATCAAGGGGCAGCTGCAGTTTTGCCAGGGCTATCCGCCGGCGGCCGTTGCCCCAGATGAGGGTCCCGAGAAGGGTATCCAATTCCCGGAACAGGGATCTCGGGGGTACCACCGGGAGATTGGAGAAGAGATAGAGCAGGCGTGGCACCAGGATCATCTTCGCAACGGCTATCTTTCCCGGAACAGCCAAGTGGAGACTCTTCCAGAAATGGACTAAGGATCGAATACTACCCATCAGCGTGCGGTAATTCCCCTCATAGATATCTTGCGGCGTATGATATAGCTTAACGTCAAGATATCGAACCGCCTGGGGACTCCACGAGACTGCTATGCCTCCGATTCGTATCGGACCCTGGGGCACGAGGGGTGTCAAGGGATAAACAGTGGACTTGGCCCAATTCACCCTAAGGCCCGTCACCTCTGCGAAATCATGCAGAATGCTTGATATTGGGGTCATGTCGATCGTAATGTCCCGGACATATATGAGTACGTCATCGGCGTACAGTGATACTGCATGGGTATAATCGCCGATCGGGATGCCCCACTCCTCGCTCGCCCCTCGCAGCATGGCCGCCAGCGGCTCCATCGCCAACGCGAATAGTAGGGGGGAGAGGGGGCACCCCTGCCTAGTACCGCGCCGGATCGGGACGGAGTCCGAGATAAGCAGACAAGTTATATATGGGGGAAATTGTAGGCAAACCTACCCCCAGGGTTCCTAGTCTTCGCTCGCCTAACCGGAAGTCTTTTAATTGTTTTTTTTTTTTTTTTTTTAGTATTTTTAGCGCTCGCATGCTTTCCAGATGGCCTCTCAGCGCTAGAGACATACAAATCACTGCCACAGAAGCAGCGTTTTTGCTAATTTAGGCTAAATTTGTAAAATTCACACCTCCACCCGCTCTAGATTATAGGCGGGAGGACCACAGGGATAGTGCGGCAATCTTGCAACAAATTCTACGGCATGGAAAAACAAATTATGTAGCATGTAATGCGATTAAAGGCAAATTATACAACATTGCCTGGGGCGATATTCTGAAGCCATTTACTTTTTTTCTCACACAGCTACAAAAGAGATCTCTGTGCTGCCCCCCCCCCCACCTCCGCCCCCAAAAAAACCCTGCCGATTTTTTTAGAAAGTAATGTACACCTTATTCAAAATATCACTCATACCTACATTTAACTTTGTCTTGCATGGAAGGGAAGGGCATAATTTCATTAACAGCCCCGCAGCACAGTACTGTACGTCAAATATTTGTTATGTATGGACATGATTTAGAATTTGACGAATAGGTTACTTCGTCATAAAGTGACGGCTATCCCGTCCACCGTATTACAAGTGCATTGTGTTTTGTAGTACTTGTAAAACGACGGACAGGATAAACGTCACGTTTGTGACCCCAGAGTAACCCGTGCGCTGAATCAAGCACCGGTGAGTTTTACTAGGAGGCACTTTAGGATTCAAGACATTGAACTTTAAGAGATTAAACAAATCCTTTTTTAAAGGCCTGCTGCTTTGAGAACATCCTTTATTATGTAAAAAATGAATTTGCGTGAGTACTGAAACAAAGCATTTTCATGACAAAAATTAAATCATCTTTTCTCCCTGTTTGAATGACATTTATGCATTTGATATTTAGTTTTCTGCTCAATCTAAAAAAGTTACAACTGATCACCGCATGAGGGTTTTACACTATCCTTTAAAATGAGTGACTTCTTTAAATGACAGAAAACAGAGTCTGCAGCTGTGGGAACCTGTTTGGTAATCCTAGAGCAGAGAGGGGCCACAAGGCTCAAATTGTTGTGTGATCCAGAGATTTTTACCACTGATGTCCCGATGCTTAACCTTAGAATTGAACGCAAATGGAGTGCTTTAAGTGAACCGGGTCCTGCCGGATGGATCCAACACCCAACAGTAATTAAAACAGACTTTTGAAATGGGTCCCTTTCGAGCTTGTAGCGGGTGCAAAGGAGACACGGAGTCAGAGGGTGCAGTTACGGTAGGGTTTATTGGTCGTAACACCTTTTTCCTGTGAGTCCTGGGCCTATAATAGGGAAGGGGGACTTCGGCTTCCTGCTTAAGGGTTGGTCGCTGATGTGGACTCTTCGCTCTGTATCGGCTCCCGTCCAGGATGTCGGCGTCTTCGGGCCGGTGCGGCTTTCTCCGCTCCCCGTTGTCGGCGTCCCCAAAAGAAAACAAGAAACACCGATGTCAGGCAGGTGTGCTGGGGAACAACTACGGTGAAGGGTCGGGAGTGAGGAATACACACAGTGCTCTTTAGGTCCCTCAGGTGGCGGTGAGGTGAGGGTAGGGAAACTGGGAAGTGCGATTACTGAGGTTTCTTTAGTCTCCGTCGTCCCGCCCAACCATAGATACGATCCCGTACCTGTAGGTGCCACGCTTCTCCGGAAACGTGGCGGGGCGAGTCGTGGGGTCGTTGGCCTCCAGGCTCCGTCGTCCCGGTCTCTGTTCTCCCGTCTTCTTCTCGGTCTCTTCTTTCCTCTACGCACGCTCTCCACTCTTCGTCTGCTCCGTCCGCTCTCTCCACTCCCGGTTGCTGACCTCTTCCTGGTTCAGGACTCCTCCTTTTAACCTCGTCATCCGTGTGGGCGGGGTGCGTGTCCAGCTCAGCCCAATTAAAGAAACACGCGTCCTCTGGTCTGCTCGTATGCAGCGAGCTATCCTCTCTGGCTCGTACTTCGGGTTGCTGGGGACAAAGAGGGGAGAGGAGGGGATTCACACGGATAGTTAGTACAGGTAGGCCATCACCCCCTCTAAGGCCGGGCTCCTCGTGACAGAGCTCTACATTACTGTCCTTAACTTTACTGACCATAGTCTGCAGTTTCTTTAAAAAATGACTGTAAATACTCTTAATTAACCTTAAATATTCCAAAGTGACTGTAAATACCCTCCTAACATCATCTCAGTGATGCAATCCCTGTTTATATTTCACGTTTTATTTCATCCTGCATTCCCTGTTTTTGGAGATTCGGTGTTTCTGCATTTTTCTCTTGCAACTTATCATTACATAGTACATATTTTAAAATGAGCAGCCGCCGGGTGTCTGAGTAAGTCCAGATTGAGGGCAGCTCTTTATGAAGGCGAACAATTGAGAGCTTTGAAGTTGAGGCTAAAGGCTGTGCGAGTTTCTCCCAGTGCGTTATAAAGGAGTGCACATCCAATCCTGGGCCTCTCTGTAGAGCTCACAGTGTGATAGTTGCATATATGCCATTGGCGATTGTGGGAAAGAGTAGGATAGGCAGATGGAGGGTTTCAGAAAGATATAGAGTGAAAAAGGACATAAGTGTCTAACAGAGAGACTGTGTAGAGGAAAGTTGTTTGAAAGGCGAGTGTGAGTGTCTGCAACCCTCTGAAGGCCACTCCCCTTCCACGGACCTTAGTAATGTTTAAGTTTTTATTAATTTATCCCACACAGCTAACAAGCAGTGGCAAAGCCAATAGGGCTGGCTTGTTTTAGGTATATATATTTATTGTTGTGTGACATGTCTGTGTCTAATAACAGAAAACTCACAGAGAGGCACCATAATACCGTTCAGCCTGCACACTCTGTGAAGCACAGGATGTTGTATACCGTGCCCCTCAATACATCGGCCATGCCTGTTGGAAAGGATTCCTAGTTTCATTTTTGTTGGCCACACCCCTTTTAGAGACCCCCTCTCCTCACAGTTTTTTCATCCCACTTAAAGTACTGGCTAACCTAAGCAGTAAATGCGCCCCTTGAGCATTTGATTCTCAGGGTAGCAAAGTCAAGCAGTCCAAGGCTTACTCAGGTAGGTGGTGTGGGGCTAGATACTCCGAACTCAACAAGTCAACTAACGCAAGTTAATGACTGAAAGCCCAGCCAGGCCTTAGTCTTTTGAAAAGAAAAAAGCAATTTACCTTAAGCTTACACACAATGTAATACTGTGCATAAATATTTCAGGAACAATAACTTACAGGAGGCTTACTCAGGCTTTCATACTACCATCCAGTGTTCACGTGGGTGGTCGCCTAAACTACTCCTGTGGTTCAACCTCATAGGGCACTATTTGGGCTACAATTTCCCCCCTTGTAGTCTTTGGGTTCCCCGGGTGTGCCTATGGGACTTCTAGAACAAGCATTGGCATAGCCAATAGGTCTCGCCTTTGGGACCTTATAAGTGTTTAGCCATGCAACACTTGATGTTGTTGCACCAAGGATATTGTGCTGGATAACTAAACACTTATAAGGTCCCAAAGGCGAGACCTATTGGCTATGCCAATGCTTGTTTAGTAATAGTAGTGGGTATTTACCAACAGTTTGCATGTAGTTTTGGTTCCTGACAAAAGCTCATTTACAGTTACTATTGTGAAATGTTGGAGTAAGTTTCTTTTCAAGGCAGGAATGATCAGGGAACTGCTTGATGTTGTATGTGTATTTGTTATGGAAGCAGTTTACCCCTGTGGATCAAATGAAAAAAAATCAATGTTCGACTGCCAGCTACCTGAATATTTACTGAAGTGGCTTCTCTAAGGAATTCCTTTAGACTTTAGTGATAAATATTCACGAGTTCACTTATGGAAGTAGGAGTGCTGCATGACGTAGAAGTAATTTTGAATCCTTAAAAGATACCCAAAATGTAAAAGGATTTATACAGGCTTTCCACAGGAAGTTTCTCTGCCATAGGACTTGTATAACTGCATGGTGAGTAGGGTATTTGATTTATAGCATTGCACCTTTTTAGTGAAATCCTCTTAATTGGAGATTTTAATGTATGGGTCCGTGACCTTCTAATGAGGGATGCCCAGACCCTTTGGGATTCTTGTAAGGGTTTGGTGCAGTTGGTGAAAGGTCCGACACAGAAAGGCAACCATACACTTACTTTTAACAAATTCTGAACAATGTCAATTTCTTTGCACAATAGCTTTGCCATGCACAAGCCATAATGAAGTATACAAAAAAGTGATGCATGGAATGCGTGAATTATTCTCAGCCACTGGTAATTACTTGGGCTGCATCCTATTCAGAGTTATTTTGCACACAGTGCCACTCAGATGTGACCCGGCTATATGCAAATCAGTCTTTACCCTGCTCCAATATCAATAGTCCAGACCGAACTGCCAAGCCAGGTCTTTCCTGAACCAGAACACAAGCAAACCAGGACCAGGTTCACCCTATTTAGGGCTTATCTGTCAGTTATAGCTTGGTTCCAGTGACACAGTGCAGACTCGACCCACGTCTGTGCAGACCCGTCCCATAAGGCATTATTTACTCGAACTGCTCCCCCTGTCTTCTCACAGAGTCCCCTCAAACTTTCACATCTAAATAAATCATAGACCGAGCTCAAGACAGGGGCTCTTTACCGGTCCTTTCTAATCAGAATGAAATTGATATGATTGTTGTGAGCAGTTTAATTACTTTGTCCCTCAATGTGACTATTCTGCTAAAAAAATCTGTCTAATCATAAGACTATTCCATTCAAACCCTCCTGAATGAGCACAAGCAAAATGCAAGTACAAAAACAATAGAATGCATTTTGTGAGGAAAATAACATTTTAAATCTCATGACTACTCTATAAGCCAAACAAAAATATGCATCAGCCTGATGTCATATGATTATAAAGAAAATCCAGTCAATCACCAATGGAATACAAACGTTATCACTCTACTCAGTGTCCTCTCTTATTATTCTTCAGTAATGTTCGATCAAACTTATTTCGATATGTAAAGCATTTTCTTCGCCTGGCCTTTAGAACCAAGCCCTGGCAAGGGTGATAGACTACTTGCCAGCTTTATTATACCTAAACTCACTTCTGTCTGTAATCCGTCATTAGAGTCAGGGACAGGCCTTGCTTCTTAGAAGTGGATAGAGTTACTCCAATACTAAACAAGCATTAAAAATGCAATAGGTCTCGCCTTTGAATAAGTTAAAGCCATTTGCTTTGCTAATGGTATTCTATAGCAAAGGAAATGGCTTAAACTTAATGAAAGGCGAGACCTATTGCATTTTTAATGCTGGTTTCATTTATTGCCATATCGTTTGAATGTAGTGATACCATCTTCTTATGCCTACTTCAGATCGCTTTCATATGTGTTCACTATGCTCTACAAAACCACCATCTAATCACTTCTGCACGAATTCATTAGGTAATAATAACAAGTAGTATCTGAGGCCAGAAGGTCAGATACATTGGAACCAGCTAGGAGTCAGCCACCCTCTGATCACTTCTGCATGAATTAATTAGGTAATAATAACACATAGTGGCGGAGGCCGGGAGGTCACAGACATTGGTGCCAGCTACGAGTCAGCCACCATCTGATCACTTTTGCATGAATTAATTAGGTAATAATAACACAGTCACTTTTGCATGAATTAATTAGGTAATAATAACACATAGTGGCGGAGGTCGCAGACATTGGTGCCAGCTAGGAGTCAGCCACCATCTGATCACTTCTGCATGAATTAATTTGGTAATAATAAGTAGTGGCTGAGGCCGGGAGGTTAGATACATTGGAACCAGCTAGGAGTCAGCCACCATCTGATCACTTGTGCATATATTTATTAGGTAATGATAAGAAGTCGCGGTCGAGGGCTGCAGGTCACAAACATTGGTGCCAGCTATGAGTCCCTAAGACGTGCAGTTTGACTCCTGTGATGAAGTAGCCATCTCTGGGTATGAGAAGGGTTTGAATTGACAAAGGGTGGGTGGGGACATGCTGATACTTATTCCTTGACTGTTGTTAGTCTGGCCAAAATGACTTGACTCATTAACTACATTAAGACTAACCCTCAATTGGAGGGTTCAGTCTGGCTGCTTGAAGATTAATTTTGTTGGACTCTCTAGGGTGCATAGATTGACCCCTCTGGGTTTTCTAGTCCCACGGTGCTACTTCTTGGTTCGAAATATGCATTTTTGTTTGTGAATGGTCTGCGATTTGGATGAGTGGATGATGCAGGCCAGAATCTAACACGGAAGGCAGTTTCTGCCGGGATCCAGCCATGACCCCCGGAATCTATGGTGCATAGGGGTTTGAACTGACCCCTGATGCCACTGTAGCCCAGATTTCAATACATGATTTTCCAAGTCACCCTTCTGCTTCCTCTGCTGCCTTCAGCCCATTTGATATCCACTCATACCGGTCAGTGGGCGTTAAGGTGTGCTGGAAAGTAGGGTCCCAGCCCAGGTTCACTAGTTTAGAAGCTTGAATAGGCCAATTTTGAACTGGGTGTGTAATTTTGACGCCACCGGTCCCATCCACTAGGTGGCGGTGTTCCTACATTTTCTCAACGGAGTGGTCTTGGGACCACAAATACGTGTGGTCCCGAGACATGTGTAATAACGTAATTTTCCCACCACCAACGCAAACAAGAATTTGAATCCGTAACTTTGCCATTTAATTCGAAGCAGTGCATGTAGTCATAAATATCTTAGAAAGCGAGTGATGATGCCAAGCCGCAGGAGGATAGTGTGTGTGTGGAGGTGTTTAAAGGGGGAGTTTCCGTTTTCATGTAGGATGACAGAGCGCTCTTTAGCCGACAGTCTGTAATCGATTCTCATTAAATCTAATATAAACATTTGTTAGTGTCTCTATAGCTAGCTCGCGCTTTTGAAACCTTTAGCTTTAGTGCGGGATATTCGTATCGGTGGGGGCATCCTTCATCCACGGGGGTGTATTTCTAGTGTACATTTTGATTTATAACCTGTTGCCCACGGGCTTTTGTGGTTACGCTAGCCATTGGAATTCTGGAATGTAAGGAGAAATGTATGAGACTGGCATTATCTAGAACTACGATGAGTATGAAAAGTTCCTTGGTATACCGTTCACCCTCATGCTGTGGGGGATGTGTCCACTTAAACTGCAAATCACCCATGTCTTCCTGCAGCTCTCAAAGATGTGTGTGTTGTGTTAGCCCTTGATTTGCATCGCTTACAAGCAGGATTTTAGTTCTGGGTGTGAGTTTTTAAATTAATATTTTTACGTAAACCGAAAGAGCGGTAATTCGTGTTCAGATCTTTTTGGTCAATTTCTTCTAATGGAAATCCAGAAGGTGTGGGGCAGTGATGCTACTGGACGTGTCCTATGTATTAAACACATGGACACAGCTTCAGCGGGCACCCTTGAGTGCCTGTGAAGGCCATGAGCCACCAGTAGTAGACAAACTGTCAATGAACAGATGAGGTGGGCTCTACCGTGTCCCCACCCTGTGCCTTGCAGTTCCGCTTACTTCAGCCTTCATAGTAAATTTGGGGGTCACACCACTTATCCTCGTGTTTCTTTGACCATGCTAATTCAGTTGGTATAATTAAAACCAATCAGAATTTAAGTTAACAAAAAAGTCACATATTTATTTTAAAAAATGTATTAAATGTAATAAAATTTTTAAATACAGCTTGAAAAAGAGGGGGTTGAAACGGGGGTGAAAGGGGTTGCCACACGATGTGATATTTTTAAAATTGCTTTTTATAATGTTATGTTATGCAGATTTGTAGAGTGCACTTTGACCCGGAACAGAATCCTGGCTCTGAGCAGGTGTGAGTCTAGCCACACCTTAGGCCTAATGGGACTACTTGAAAATACAGGTCTTCATCTTCTTGCAGAGTTCCAGAAGTGAGGAGGTGGCTCTTGGGTAGCAGCGTGTGATTCCACTCTTTGGGAGTGATATAGGCGCCAGGATACCCGTAGGGTCAAGTGCGCTTTATAAGTTCTGCTAACATTAACATATAAGAGAAGGCTTGACTACTGGATCTGGTTTTCTGCATTTGTGGGATTTTTGCAAGTAGGAGTCTGGACGAGTGGCGTTATCTGGCAGGTTTGTGAAAGCAGATGCGATTGTCGAGGTATGCTAGGTCAGTGTTATGTAGTGCCTTGAAAGTGTGGTTGAGGAGTTTGAATTGCGCATCGTTTGAGACTGTGGAGACAGTGGAGCTTCTTCAGGTTTGGTGTGGTGTGATGTGAGTGCAACATGGGAGGTTGAGCGTGATTCTAGCTGCCAAGTTCTGATTAGTCTGCAGCCTTCTGGTGAGATTTTTGTTGTTGTTCCCAGCAGTGCAAATGTTCCCGTAGTCCAGCTTGCTTGTGACTGGGGTGTGCATGACAGTTTTCTGTGTGTTAATTGGGAGCCATTCAAAAATCTTCCTCAGCATTTTCAGGGTATGGAAGCATGAAGTGGTGACAGCATTGACTTGGGCGGTCATGTCCAGTTTGCTGTCGATGATGCTGAGATTCTTGGCGTGGGTATCGTTCCTAGCTCTGTTGAACACCAGGTGGAGTCTCATGGTGATGTGATAATAGAAGATTTTATGTAAATTATCTAAAAAATAAATAGCAACATATTAAATAAGACCATATTTGATAAATACATAACATTTGCCTACATAATGGAGTGTGATAGGGATGCGTGCTCACATCCCTCCTTTTTAGAACGAAGCATACCAGACAGCATAGCTGTTTGGTTTGCTAACAATATCTTGGGGACATTTGGAAAGCTTCTTTGTGAAACCAGTCCTCCCATTGCTTACCATTGGCTTTGAAACTCAACTCAATAAAAAAAAAAACTTTATTCGGCGTGTTAAATAACCATAAAAGCAGTCAGAATAAAACAATCACACATGATTAAAATTAAGAAATAAAAACAACAACAGTGATAGTTTATTATAATCATAAATGTCCCTACCAGAGGTACATGTTTAAAAATAATGAAAAGGCTACCATCCAGTCTACATAAGGTTTGTTACACCATCAAAGAAAAATACTTTTACGTATGTTTATTGCTTTTGAGATGAAAAGTGCCATTTTAAGGCAAGCCCTAGAGTCATTCAACTCAAGCAGATATTTCAGGGCAACTATATGTGATCTTATTTCTTGTGCAAGCAAAAGAGGTTTTAAATAAAACAGAATAAACTGCATAAAGCTTTGTTTGCTCTGGCTGTCACAAGGACAGAGAATCGTATCGAATGGCCAAGTTTTCATAAGGAGAAGGCAACTAAATGGTGGACAATCCCTAATCCTAAATCTTGTTAGTACAAATCGGTGCTTAAATTTGAGACACAAGTTAAAAAACTTTGATAGCCCTTCTTCAGTGCAAGTGAGAAATAAAGTGCAACAGTTGGTTTTCCCCCAGAAGTGGGAATTCGAAGCAGAAGTCGAAGCAGAGCAGTGGCAGACTGAGTAGAGCGGCGAGAGCCTCCCTACACGCCAGCAAGCGGAGAACAGGCAGGAGAGGCGCGGTGGTGAGCAGCAGAGCAGTGAGAGCCTCCCAACGTGCCAGCAAGCTTTTGCCGAGCGGAGCTGCTTGTCTCTTCAGGAGCGGCCAGTGCTGCTAGGCATTTGCGCGGCAGGAGCCGCAGGGGAACATTTGCCTAGCCACGAGCACCCTTCAACGCGGCAAGCTATTGCCGAACGCGGCAGGGGCCGCTTGTTCTTCCGCTTGTCCTTCCTGGAGCAGCCGGTGCTGCGGAGCATATGCCCGGACTGGCAGGAGCCGCAGATCATCTGCTAAACGGTGCAGTAGCCGCTTACTTGTCGATCGCTGCGAGTCATCTCCAATGCGGCAGGAGCCGCTTTTCCGAACGCCGCGGGCGCGGTCGCTTGACCACTTTCTTTTTCACTTCCGGGTGCTTGCCGAGCAGGTTCGGGTTTTGGTAGCTGCACAGCATCAGAGCGAGGCCGCAAGAAGAAGAGGCTGTGGAGACCAGAACAGAGGAGGTGAGGCAAAGGTAGAGCGGTAGCGCGGTAGAGCCCCTGCTGCTGCTTCTGCTCCTGCTCCCACTCCCACTCCCACTCTTGCTCAAAGCTTTAAGCTGCAAGACTCAGCCCTTGTGCCAGCCGGGCTCACAGGTTGGTGCGGTCGGCGGGGGTCTTTCGTGGTCTGCGGGCTACCTGTCTGGCTGTTAACACCCTCGCTTCTCACCCTGACTTCCCTTTTATGAACCATAAAGTTATCTTTGATAGACCGTTTAGAGAGTGTTATTATCGATCAAGGGATAGGCTGAACTGGCATCTTAAACAGCTCAATATAGGTGGAATTTATAGAACTTGGCCAAGAGAAGCACAGTGCTTTATCCAGAGACAGACAGTCTTCAATAATTAACTTAGTAATACAAGTTTCTTCTTTGTTCCAGGTAACCCGCCAGAGCAACAAAGGGCAAAGTGCAATCACATCTGCTAGGTACTGCAACCCAACCTCACTATGTGCTACCTCTGTAGAGGCTGAGGTAGGGAGACATAACAAATGTTTGAGGAAACTATTTTCCTCAGTCTACAGAACCTTACTCTTCTAATGGCCCCATACCCCGCCTGTATGCGACTGTAGCTAATACCCTTGCCTTACAAATTGCAAGCATGTCTTGTATAGGCAGGGTGCCCAACTTTGCTGAGAACCTAAAAATTCAGTGGGCACCTCTACTCATCTTACCCCTAACATTGGAAATTACGTGTAACCATGAGACACGAGGCAAAGGTAATGCCTTAATAGCAAAAAGTGTCAACTGTAGCTCTCTGGGTATTATCCATACAAAATGTTCGACATATCTTCTGCTTGGTTCCGCAGATCATTGTATAGGTCTTGTTCTTGTTGACAACCAGTTTTCTTGCAGCTATAAAATCGCTGAAAGTATTCATTCAACGTTGTAAGCCCATCGTGGTCCTAGCCAGCAAAACAGCATTGTTCGCATACAATAGAACTGGTATAGGACTCCCAGCGACTTGGGGGAAATCTGCTTTTATAGCTTTTAGGGCCTTGTCCACCCCATTAATGAACAAAGAAAACAGAGGGGCAAGAACACAGCCCTGCCGAATGCCTCTTTACAATTTTCGGTGCATTCGCTACGTGGCCAAAGTGAACTGTATCAATAATTTCTCATATAGCCTAGCAAGGAAATAAATAAATAATCGGTCTAGGCGCACCAATGGAGAGCAGGATTAAACCTAGAATGGCTGGTTGACTAAATCAAAAGCATTGCTAAAATCTGCACAGCAGAGATACAGTCTACCACTATTGGCACGTGTATGTTTACCCATTAATAAATCTAAGTTCATATATTGCGCTATGGATCCCCCTCCTTTTCTAAACCCAAACTGTGCCGGGGAAAGTTTTGAGTGTTCACTTGCCCAATCTTCCAGTCTCATGAGTAACAATTTACTCATCACTTTGAAGAATCTAGAAGCGATATTGGGCGGTAATTCTTTGCTTCAGATTTGTTACCCTTCTTATAGAATGGTACCATAATAGATCTTCCCCATGATGGTGGAATAACTGTAGTAGCGGCCATATTAAAAACTCTGGTTAAAATTGGACCTCACAAATCAGCAGCGGTTTTTATAAACATCCACAGGCATCAGGTCAGGTCCTGGGGCCTCCTGCGCTTCCATTTACTGCTAATAGGACTTCTTCTATGGTAATATGCAATGGAAGAGCAGGCCAGGGGTCAAGTATCTCCCTTAATCTATACTCCTTCCTTGTAGCAGGTAACCTAAAAATTTCGGTTGGTAAAGTGGGAGACTCCGTTTCAATTCTCGGGAGGCTAGGATACAAGTATGACTGAACCAACCTCGCGGTTGGCCTTGGCCTGAGCTACTCGGGTGAGTCAGGAGGTCATAAGTTATATTAGTTACACTGATGAAAATAGATAGTAACTGATTAGGAGTGACTTCATCCTCCAGACACTAAAGAATATCTGTAAAGCCCTTACAAAAAATGCCATATATGATTTTAATTGAGTTGACTCCCACCCACTTAATATGAACGTCATTAGGTCTTGTAGGGATAATGTTAGCAGCGAAACTCAACCCGGTGTTGCTAACTTTTTCCCAAAAGAAGACTGTCCGTACAATACAATTGTGATTACTCTGGTTCGGCTTAACAACCCTAGGTGTAGAACACCATTTACTTGCACTAGCTGAAATCAGTATGTGGACAATATACTAACTGTTCTCCATTATTATCACAGGCACATTTCAATAGATGTAAATCCAGCTCGCTTGGTTATAATAGAATTCACTATACCTCAAAAAACATTATGGGTAAAATGCAAATAACCAGCCCCGGCCTGGTCAGTAACCCCACAAACCCATGTAGCAGAAAAGGGGCAGGCCTAATGTTAAAATCACCTGCCCAAATAAGTATAAAGCTACTAGGGATAGAGGGAAGTAATTTCTTTAAACCACCGTCAAAGTAGAGTCAAAAATATTATTGTAAAAGTTTACCAATACCACATCACAGCCTCCTTTAAATGTTAGCCACAGTATTAATAAATGTGGATCTACAATTAATTTCTTCTTAATGTTTAGTGGGAGTTTTTTTCGATATATGAACCACAAGCCCCCCTTTAGCCGACCAGAAGGCGATGGATCGGCCTCAAGCCATTATGATGAAAAACCCTCAAAATATTTAGGAGCTGTACACCAAGTTTCCTGGGTGCATATTACAGCAAAATTGCCAATGAAATCAAACCAACTGGGTTAACCCTGTTTATTTGCTAGCCCACCTGCATTCCATGATGCAATTGTATGGCTTCCATCCAGACCTGGGCAACAGGTGCTAGGGGTAGCAAGTCATGTGAAACAGCTCTCTGGCATATTTTGACTGCATTACTATTCAGCAATGGCGATCGGGCACAAGAATTATTATCAAAAACACAATTAGTATCATTAATAGCTATGACAACATCTTCTTGCCTATTATCCCCCTGATTTAAGACTTTGTTCATCCTATGTTGCCCCATCTCTTTTCAATCAATATCCTGCATGTCACGCAGTGCTTGAAACCTGTTGGAGACCACCAAGGGCTGACTTAATGGCTGTTATGAAACATGAGTTCTAAATCAATGGGGTAACCCGATAGACCACTGGACTCGGGTATATATATTGGTACATGAAAAGACAGTCACAGTGGAACAATTTGACTCAATTAGAACACACAATTGTTGTGTAAACTTAAATAGAATTATGACAACACCTATTGAGATACATCAATGACTGGATTTAATTGTTTGAACATAGAAAAAGGTCAGCATATCAACCTGTTCGACAGACAAACGCATGTCAAAATCATCATTTTCAATTAATAGGGGTGTAAGTAAAGTGATAAGTGCAATATAAATAGGGATAGGTGCAAACGATGTGAAGGGGAAGGTCGTGTGTTTAAGAACATCCAAAATCAATTTGAAGACCTAACCTGCCACTTAAATGGCAATACACACAAATGCAATAACATGAACAACACAAGCAGTTGTATAATCACTGTCAGTCTCATGTATTGAAAACAAACAAGGACAAAGTCGTCGACGTTTCGACCCCTAATCGAGCCAGCAATTAGGAATTCTTGGAAGCGGGGTCTTCTTCAGGACCAGTGGGGGGGATGGACTTACACCAACATCAGCAGGGATGACTCATGCTGGACGATATGTGGAATGGGCCAAAACGGCTCCATTGGATGTTGAAAAACCGGTACTTGACTGAGAATAATTCTTATCGGTATCTGAAGAATCAGAGTGGACAGTGGTTCACACGTAACCAGAGCTCCCGGGCAGCGTCAACAGCATCTGACAGCTAACCAGCTGTCAGATGCTGTTGACGCTGGTCCTGAAGAAGACCCCGCTTCCAAGAATTCCTAATTGCTGGCTCGATTAGGGGTCGAAACGTCGACGACTTTGTCCTTGTTTGTTTTCAATACATGAGACTGACAGTGATTATACAACTGCTTGTGTTGTTCATGTTATTGCATTTGTGTGTATTGCCATTTAAGTGGCAGGTTAGGTCTTCAAATTGATTTTGGATGTTCTTAAACACACGACCTTCCCCTTCACATCGTTTGCACCTATCCCTATTTATATTGCACTTATCACTTTACTTGCACCCCTATTAATTGAAAATGATGATTTTGACATGCGTTTGTCTGTCGAACAGGTTGATATGCTGACCTTTTTCTATGTTCAAACAATTAAATCCAGTCATTGATGTATCTCAATAGGTGTTGTCATAATTCTATTTAAGTTTACACAACAATTGTGTGTTCTAATTGAGTCAAATTGTTCCACTGTGACTGTCTTTTCATGTACCAATGTTCTGAAACATGGTTAATGAATATATTTCCTGCCCCACTCGTTTTAGACTGGGGATTCCGTAATTGCCTATAAAAAAGACGCCAGAGGTCGCAGTGATATATCTGATTCCGTTAGTACTGGGGGTCTTGCCTTCATTATAACCTCCCGTGCCCAGCAGGGGTTCCTAAAATTAATTATAATACAGTCCCCTTTGGAAAGTTTCCTCATAGGGCCAACTCAGCTCAATGTTCTGTTTACAGAATTTGTTGGGCTCCACCTACTGGGAATTGCCAGTTCTCATGAAGCCAGTGTAACACTATTTTTCAGTGACTCGTGGCTTTCTGTCTGATCTGTCTGCAAAGGTGGGATATTAGTTAAAACTGCCACACATGGGCAACATTCTGGCAGTAAATTGATGGCAACGGGAGCACTCATGTTAACACCAATAGCTCTTGCTTTATTTTGATTTGCATGCTGAGACTTGTGGCGGACAATATCGCTTTGTATCGGGTAGATATTATTTGCGCTAGACTGCTGCGACTTATGCCTTATCTGAGCCATAGGGGCAGACAGGCGTCCACCACCCCAGTTGGTAACTCTGTCCCGATACCGGTCTCCTTTGTTCCCTCAAGGTGGGGTCTAGTTGCACATATGTTTGGCCCCGGCAAACTAGATGCTGAGGTTGCTTGTGAAACTGTGTCAAATGCATTCCCCTCAAATGCCCCCTGGGTACATTAAAATGATATGTTTTTATCTTATCTACTTTGGTAAGCAGGGTATCCAGCTTTTCTCTAATGGGTATTAACAAATCCTCCATTCTAGATGTTATTCCAGCTATTAGTGGTGCCCAATAGGAATCTGCAGGGGGGCTAGGTCACTGTCTCAGTATGTGGCGAAATTACAGATGGATGGGCATATGACTCACCAATGATCGTAGGAGCCTTACTGCACTTCCTTATCCACTTAGCTGTGTGGAGATGGGCAGATGAGACACAATTATCAGAGGTAAAAACTGGTGCCGACTCTTGGTTTGATAGGGTAATCGAGCCATCTGCAGCACCAAGGCTATGAGGCTCTCCTATCTGCGGCTCAGGGACCGTTGTCGCAATATCATTATTCTGAAATGTCCCAGCCCCTCCCGTCCCTGATCCTAAAGATAGGCGACGTTCTGCAATATCCATTTCTTTAGAGATAACATTCACCGCCCGCACTAGAAAGGAATCAATTGTTGTGCTGCAGTGTCTAGTGCTGGTGGAGCATTAGTAGCTTTACGCTTACCCATACCAACTTCTGCAAAATATGGAGAAAAAGGGTACAAAAAATGTGGCTATTACAACAAGATTACAACAAAATTATCCACAGTACATATGGGCGGTCAAGTCAAAAGAAAGTCAATGACCATTAAACCGTTAAACAGGCACCACAATGGTAGGCTTTATGCCACGTTTAAAACCTTCACTGATAAGAACTGTAAAATCGAATCATATATTTCCCCTCAAAGAAAGGATTCCAAAGCAGTCTTCGCTGCTAATCCAGAGGAGCAAAGTCTCATAAGGAAGTGATATGTTAGAGGGTGGGCCCGGCCTGGCCTCTTCCGGGCAAGGACGGGCCTGCCCGTGGCTGGGCTTCTCTGGGCGCGGCCTGCACACGTCCCTCACCTCAGGGGTTGAGGCTGCGCTTTGAGCGCATTGGTGGTGCCTCCCCCTCAAGCAGCAAGGAACCCTGGGCCAGTGAGTCCCACCAAGGCAAGGCGGCAGCAAGTGGCAGAGTGCTTACCAGTGGCTTTATAGTTTGTAACTAACATTTGTTTGCTTTCTTTTTGCTTGCTTTATTTATTTTAGGCTGTCCAGCATGAGTTTATCCCTTCCCTTGCCCAAACCTTATTTGCTGTATACTTCAAGCAGTACTGGATTTCTGTAAACAACACTTTAAATCTTGTTTTTATCTGGTCAGATTTGCTGAGCAGTCAAAGATGGCTCTGTCTTCCAGGGAGCTTGGTGTTTACTTTTCTTTCTTAGACTTCAAAGTGAGAGGATTTATGTGACAATCATTCTGGCTACAGCGATTGTGCTGGGTGGAAGGCTGTAGAATGTTATTTTCTTTCAACAACAACATTTAAATGTCTGTTATGAACTGGAGATATTTCAGAATATATCAGAATTAGGAGCACAGATGAAGCACATTTTTTGGTAATTCTGAAGTGTGGTAGAAACAAATATTTAAAAATGATCAAAGCAAATCAATACACTAGATGATAACATTCCTACACATTATCGTTTGTGCACTGTATACTTTCATCAGTAAAACTGTATGTCCAAATGTAATGGTCGTTTCAATTAAAGATGTGTTGTCTGTTATGGCAGTACGCTACCTCACCATGTGCTCCCTACTCCACTCTGTTCTGCACCACTCCACTCCCTATTCCACTCCACAGTGTGCCACAACACTTTACTTTGCACCACTCCACTCTACACCTCTACACACTATTCCACTTCACAGTGCGTCACTGCACTTTACTCTGCACCACTCCACTCTATGCCTCTCTACTGTACACCTGTTCTTTATGCCAATCACTTTCATGCTCAGTAGACTGTTTTGGAAGTCTATAAAAGACAATATGTACCTATCACCACCTATGGGGAAGTGTATGAGATGTTGCTAATTGCTCAGTTTTGCAAGTGGAGAACAGCTGTTTTTGCAGACGCATGCTCTCTTTTCCTCCTTCCACTAATCACTATTTTTGCCATGAGAAGCTGGGTCTTTCCTGTTCAGAAGACTTTGTAAAGTTGAGCCCACCGAACCTATGGCTATCCATTTGGCTCAACCAGCTTGCAACTTTAAATCAACAGATAATTAGTGACTAGTGTAATATTTGGGTAAAGATACTGTGGTGTCTCCCGGACCTGAGGTGGCCTTCACTTGTTCACCTGTCCACTATACTCCCTTTAGATAAATCTCAGATCAAACACTTCTTCCTGGAGAGAAGGCATCTAACTAGGGAGGCGTATCATTTAGATAAATCAGAGGTTAAGCAGTATGGCTCTCTAGAGACCTGTAGCTCTGTGGAGCTTTAACTTGCCTTTTGTAAAAGGTGAATGGGAGATAGCCTTATTGTTCGGTTCTCAGCAGGCATGGCTCATCTTTTCTTTCCCCCTAGGTCAGGCACAGTAACAGCAGTGCCAGTGTTTGTTCTTGTGATACCGCCTCTTATAAGTCTCTTCTGCATTTTATTATATTTTGAAAATTTGATGCAATTTTTACTAAGTAATTTATATTGTCTTTCTTAAGGAATCTTAAATTTGTCAAAGGTAGAGTGATTGTTCAGGCCCTTGAGCTGTCTCGTCTTGGCTATGGGAGTACCCGGTTTCTTGGTTCAGCCATTGCTTTGTCAGGAGGTTGCAGTCTGTGCAAAATTCTGCAGCACGACTCCTGATTAACAATCCCAAACATCAATCGGCCACCAAGGCTTTGAGAGCTGTCCACTGGCTTCCAGTGGAACGCCAAGTGCAATTCTAGACTCTTTGCATTGTGCACAAGGCAATCAATAAAAAAGGCCCTTCTTTGTTAAGATCTCTAGCCTCCCCATATCTGCCGGGGAGAGTCCTCCAATCCTCTTCAGCATACTAACTGAGGGTCCCAATGATCTGTAGGTCTCAATAAGGTGGCTGTTCTACTTCCTTCCTGGCCCATAGACTCTGGAACACCCTACCACTGGGACTGCGCCTATTGGAGCAGGAACTTCCCTTCCGCAAAGCCTTGAAGACCTGGCTTTTCTGTGACAAACCTCCCTGTCAGTCTGGTTTTACCATCTGTTGCAGCGCTGGGAGGCCTCCGGGTAGCCATGCGCAATGCAAGACCGCAAGAATAGAATAGGATAGACTAGAGTGGCATTGCACTTTTTTATAACTGTTATAATGTGAGGCTTGTATTTGGGTGGGTTCATTTCTTATCTGTGGTTGGCCTTAAAAATGTGATGCTTTTTAAACTTCTGTTTGTTACCTTGTGTTTTAAAACTTATTATGAATTATTTTGCATACTGCATTATACTCTGCACTTTTATAAGTGCCTAGGGCACCTGAATAAAGTTGTTGAAATAAGGCACTATTTGATAAATATTGAAAGCACATTAAAGACAGAGACATGAGTGTTTCTCTCACATAATAGAGTTCTTAATTGCTGTGTCTTATTTGGAAGATGGTTGTTATTCAGTACATTTACTCATGTATGTACTTATTTCACTCTCATTTTCTATGGGTTTCCCTTTTCTGTTTTTAGGGTGCTCAGCTTCTGTTTGTATCTCAAAGCCTCTGCAAATTATGGTCTATTTGTATGTGTTTTCTTATTGCATATCAATAAAAATTGTATAGAACTAAAATAAAATTTGTACTATTATGTTTTTATAATATTATGGAGGTTAACATAAAAGCTTTTTTTTTTTTTGCCTTGGAAGGTGGGGAAGAGCTTCTCCAACGTTCCGAAGCATTTTTCCCCCCCCAGTGTAATGACGATTATGCTCATGGCGTGCTGACGTCATTAGGCTGACATTACATTGAAACTGAAATGAGCTGATCAGCTGGTTTCAGTTTCAATACTTCGTTGCTCGTGGGACTATCTCAGCCACCCCGAGCACCGAAACTCACAGGAGAGGTATTATTGGAAAGGAGAGAATCTTCCCATTCCAATGATACCCTTCCCTAGTTTATCCCTTCTTGGGGATTGCCGCAGTAGGGTGCTCCCCATGCAGGAATCCACCACTAGACACCAGGGAGGGGGAGGTGGCCTCTTAGGCAAGGGCCTTTGCTCTCCCATTACCATGTAGCCAGATTTATTCTTTCTGCCCCCACTGGGAGGCAGAAAGCACACAATTAAATACCAGGGATTTTTTATTTTTTTATACTTGGTGATAGGGGCTGCCCTAAATGGGCACTATAATGGCCACAACCCTCCCAAAAATGTGCAACAGTCTTTGTGAGCCTGGGGTGCATTTGGGGGCAATAGCCTCCAATCTGCAACCCGGGGGTAGCAGAAAGCCTACTAGGCACCAGGGATGCTTTTTTTTATTATAAAAGAGGGGTGGAGGGTGCCCACAATGGGCATGCCAATGCCCCCGCCCTCCAACACAAAAGGGACAGTATTTCTGCCCCCCCTGGGGCAAATGGGGGGTATTACCACCGATCTGCACCCCGAGGGGGCAGACGGCTAATTTTTTTGTAGTACTTAGGGAGGGGGCTGCCCTAAATTGGCACTATAATGCCCCCCCGCCAAAATTGCCACAGTCCTTCTGCCCCCTGTGGGGGGGGACAGAAAGCTCACTCTGCACCAGTGATTATTGTTTCATTTTATAACAGAGGGGTGGGGATACCCACAATGGGTGTGCCAGTGACCCTAGCACAAAAGGGACAGTCTTTCTGCCCTTCCACTGGGGGCAGATGGGCGCAAGAGCCTCCGATCTGCCCCCCGGGGGAGGGGTAGGGGGAAAGCCCAGTAGGCCCCATAGATATGTTCAAGGACATGTCAGGGAGAAGCCCCTTAGGCAAGAGTTGCACCCCTTATTTGTGAACACCATTTTGCTGCTTCTGCCCCCCTTGGGGCAGACCAGCTATATTTGTAGGCACATCTGCTCCCAAGGGGACAGAAAACCACATCACTAGCGAAAGTGTGTGTGTGTGTGTGTGTGTGTGTGTGTGTGTGTGTGTGTGTGTGTGTGTGTGTGTGTGTGTGTGTGTGTGTGTGTGTGTGATATTTTCTCGTTCGTATTTGGCTGACTGTCTGTGTTGGCTGTCGCTTGGCTAGTGCTCTTCATGGATGGCACGTCTGGCGGTGTGCGTGGGTGGCGCTTGGCTGGCGGTGTGGCTTGGGGGGATCTGCCAGCGTTTTACCCAGAGTTTTGGGCCATTTTCTGTTGCAGGCACTAGGCCTACCCACACAAATATGGTACCTTTGTTATCAGCAGACCTGGGGAAATGCTGGATGGATGGACGTTTGTGGCTCTACACAGATTTCAGTACTTTCCATTACAGAAATGTGAGGAAAAGTTTGAGGTTTGCAAGGGATTCTAGGTATTCTAGGTAACAGAACCTGGTGAGAGCCATACAAGTCACCCTATCCTTGATTCCCCTGGGTGTCTGTTTTTTTTAAAAAATGTACAGGTTTCTAGGTTTCCCTAGGTGCCTGCTGAGCTAGGACCCAAAATCTGCAGTGAAGCACATTGCAAAAAAAGGGTGAGTTTTCACTGGAAAAATGTGATGTGTCCATGTTGCGTTTTTGGCCGTTTCCTGTTGCAGGCTCTAGGCCTATGCACATAAGTGGGGTAC
Organism: Triturus cristatus; assembly: GCF_964204655.1. NCBI lineage: Eukaryota > Metazoa > Chordata > Amphibia > Caudata > Salamandridae > Triturus > Triturus cristatus. The sequence continues at coordinate 227,222,427 of NC_140581.1, forward strand.
CATTTCATCGGCAGACTTGGGGGAATGATGGGTGGTTGGAAGTTGTGGCGCCCCGCATATTCCAGAACTTTCCATCACAGAAATGTGAGGAAAATGTCTTTTTTTTTTTTTTAGTTTGAGGTTTGCAAGGGATTCTGGGTAACAGAACCTGATGAAAGCCACACAAGTCACCCCATCCTTGATTCTCCTGGGTGTCTAGTTTTAAAAATGTACAGGTTTTCTAGGTTACCTAAAATGCCGGCTGAACTAGGGCCCAAAATCCACAGCTAGGCACATTGCTAAAAAATGGTCGGTTTTCACTGGAAAAATGTGATGTCATCATTGCGTTTTGGGCCATTTCATGTAGCAGATGGCTAGGCCTACCCACACAAGTGAGGTATCATTTTTATTGGGAGACTTAGGGAACACAGAATAGTAAAACAAGTCATTTAACAATATCCTCTAATTCGCATGCTAATATGGGTACCCACAAATTCAGAGATAACACAAATAACCACTGCTTCTAAATTCCATATCTTGTTCCCATTTCAGATATACATAAGTTGACTTGAATACTAATTTTCACCCCTTGTATTTTACCAAATGACTTACTGTATAGCTGGTACACAATGAAAAACCATTGCAAGGTGCAACTCGGTTATTGGCTCTAAGTACTTTGTGTTCTTGCTGAACCTTCAAGCCTCATATATCCCCGCAACTAGAAGAGTCCTGTGGATGTAACGGTATATAGCTTTAAAAAATCTACCATAGTTAGAAGTAACAAGTGAAAATGTAGGCACAAATGGCTGTTTTTTTCAACAAAATTTCAATATTTTTATATTTCAACAGTTCCTTTCTATAAGAAAAACGTGAAGGATCTATACAAATGACGCCTTGCTGTACTCGCACTAAAAATAGCAACAATTGGATAGGTCCCAGTAAAATGCAAAAACTTTGTCGAAAATGTTGGTTTTCTGACATGTTTTCCTGTGCCTGAAAGCTGAGAAGATAGTGATTTTAGCACCAAATGCCCTTCGTTGATACCATTTGCAGGGAAAAAAACACTTTCTTCTGCAGCACTTTTTCCAAGTTTTCCCCCAAAACCCAAAATGTTGCTGTATTTTGCCTAATTTCTCGTTTCCCGTATGGAGAAACCGCAAACCCTGGGTACCTTAAGAATTCTCAGTATGTTGGAAGAAAAGGACGCAAAGTTGGCTTGGACACCTTATGTGAACAAAACGTTATGGGGGCCTGAGCACAAACTACTTAAAATAGCCAAACAAAGAAAGAGCATGGCACGAGAGGAAGGGCAATAATATGCCAGGCAGCAAAATAATACGACTTGTAATAATTGCATTAATAAAATGAATAGCAGTTGTAAAAATTACAGTTTAGGTGTAATGGACAGTAAGAGGTTTTTTTAATGTGACAAAATAATATACTTATTTTACTTACATTTCTTAAAAAGTAAAAAAAAAAAAATCCAGCCCAAAGTGGGTGAAAATAAATAAGAAAAACATAATTGCTAATAAAAAGTATCATTTGAATGAAAGAAAAATAAATAGATGTATTTAATGCAAGTCGAGGAAGTTATATGAATGATAGAGTGGGGTTTGAGGCATTTGTAAATTATATTAAGAACATATCTTGATATGTAAATGACTCACGATGTAGTGGTAGACGATATAGTGGCATACATCCCAAATAAATATGCAGAAATTCTAAAGTTGCTTAACGTGTGCATAGGCCAACCCATCACCAGGTAGTTTTCTCAACTACTTGGTCTCATCTATTGAATGAGGTCAACCGTTTCTAAACTATTAAGATGAGCCAGAATTGAAGGCTCGCACCAGCAGCGTTGTTCCCTCAGTCTAGGTAGGCTGGTGATCCAGGACCTACAGACACACCTTAGAACTTCCTACCAGAGGTGGGATGTCCGCAATCTCGACACCTTGCTGTGTAATTTTTCTTTCAAAGGTCGTTGGAGATACTGTAGCACGAGTATGAGCAGGCCGCCAACGTGGAAGCCTCACCTTGCCAAAGGTGATATCCAAGACTTGTCTCCCAAAAGTATTTCTTCAGGATTTCTCCATTTCTCTGGATCATAACACCTTGAAAAAAAGATCTACGTGAGGTCCAGGGAAATTATGTAAATACTAATCGTAGATGCATGGATAAAATTGTGATTTTTTTTTTTTTTTTTTTTTTTTTAGGCAAGAGTGCAATGTTTGCGATTTAGGGGTCATTATGGGTAAGGGCAATATTCACACAACCTTCGACAGGGCGATAGTCACTGACCGTACATTCCTGGTCTTTCTGATTTACTAAAGGCTCCAGAAACGTGCTATTGGACCATTAGAGCTATTAATGTTTTAGAATATGAAATCTGTTGGTGATGTATTTTATCGGTTGGTGTGCTGCTGGTGCTGTGGCGTTCACCACTCAAGGTATATCTTTTGTTATGTATTTGGCAATTGGTGTTTCATATTACAAGAACTACGGGCTACTCTTTTATTTGATTGAAACTTGATATACACCGCTCTTTTCTAGTGAGTCACAGTGAGAGAAAGGTCTGGTTACACCGCTCTAACTAGGGCAAAAAAGTTAAAAGTGAAATATATTTTCGCTTCATGTTCTAATGCACAGACAATTACATACCAGATTAGTAATGAAATAGATGGGTGAGGGGTAGGGTAGACACAAGCATGATGCGTATGCTACAATAACTCCTATGTGTATATCTTTCAGGACGTGTCACTGTGTATTGACACATCTGAAGCTTTGAGACTTACTACCCAGAAGGTTGGTCTCTGGCAGGAATAGGAATAAGTTAGCATTTGAGATAATAAATCTGTTGTATTCTCAAAGGGTATTTTTGTAGGTATACTGTTATTCTAGGCAGCTTCAATGGTGGGGTGGTACTCCAGCACACCAGTCACTATTGGAGGACACAATTCTCCCTTTGGTGATGTTCTATCAGTTTATAATAATTGTGAATCAGAACACCAAAGGTTTGTTCCTGATGTTGCAAGTTTATAGGATTTAAATCCCCATACTCTCCTGGCTGCATAAGGCTCAAGCCCACCTACTGTTTCCCATTGAGCCCAGAAACAAAAAATTAGCAATTCATTCCTGATCTCTCAGACCCACTGAATAACAGATGAGCAGGAGAAAGGGGAAGACCAGCTCTTAGTTTCCAAAACGTGTGAAAAAGTGCGTCCAGGGAGGATGTTTTCCTAACTGAAAATCAGCAAGTACAATTCGACAGCGACCACATCGAGATCGTGAACATTACAGGCTTGCATGCGTTGATGAAATCTCTCCAGAAGAGTGAACTGTGTGCGCTAGAATACTAGCATTGATCATCAGTCTTGATAATGCTGTTTCTTGGGGTATGATACGGGGACTGGTTGTGTAGAGTACCACAATTAAACACAAGTAGAAATAAAAATACTGTCTAACTGGGAAAGAATGTTACATTAACGAACTGTTCGACAGCATCCAAATTGAAACTGTAAGGCAAGTTAAACACCTGAAGAAGGCCAGACATCCTGCAAATGTGCAGATACTAACTGAGCTGCTGAAGATGAGAGCTGAAGCCCTCTGAGATTCTGAAGAGAAATTTACAAGACGAGAGCGCCCCAGAGTTCTGAGAATAATTCTAACTGCAGATTCCTCACTTTTAAAATGTCCCCAAGGTGCCAGGCATAATTCGGAAAACTCAAAAGCAGTGCTCCTGCATACTGGTAGGTGGCGCTGCACAATTGTGCATCAGCGCCATTCCCATCCAGCAGTGACAAATGGAGCCACGTGTAAGCGCCATGCACGTCCGCTGACGTCCGTTCCTTTCTGCCCATTCAGGCACAGTTCTGGAGCTCTGGAGCTCTGATCCTTCTTTCTTCACTCTGTGAAGAGAATCCTTTTCAAAAGCTTCCAGTGTGCAAGGATGTCAACCCCTAAGCCAACAGAATTTAAACTACTAGGGACTGTTGCAAACAGATATCTGTGATGGATGTCCACGAGGTGTGCCTCTGGTCTATATGTTCTTCACACAACTCCAAAGCCTGCTGTGACTACCCTCTGATGAACCCTAAGGCCATCTGCACTCTACATGGTAGAAATTGGAACGCTTCTTACCGGTTCCTCTCCAGACCCACAATTCATGGTGGTGCCTTACTCCAAGACAGCGTTGTCTTGACCGTGATGACATCCACATCTTGATGTGCCACATCCCTTGCCAAACTCCTCTGACTTGGACACAAAGCCACTGTGGTGCAGTTATACACAGATATTACATCAACTTTTTATCTCGGACTCTGGCCAGACCCACCCTTATGGAGAAGACAGTGGTGGGGATTGGGAATAATTTCCCCCCCTCAATGATTTTGGTGATGATAACTGGTACATTGAATTACAGGTTGCCATACTGAGCTGATTCCTCAACACCCCACTAGGTCACCAACTGAGGAGAGCACTTCATTTGTCACAGGTAATCAGGAGGGCTGCTTTACCTCCCCACTATGGAGGTAAAACCTACTGTGTTGGCAGAGGTCCTACAGCCAGTCCAGGCACTGACCGGACCCCTGTTGCCCTTCATGAAGCCCTCACTGACACCACTGTGCACTTAAATTAAAACAGGCTCTGGCCCCCCACACCACTGAGAGAGTTCCCATCACCATAGACCTACTCTAGGAGACCTGAACTTCTTCACACCACACCCAACACCTTAAAGTCTCTTAGTCCAGGCTTCCACCACTAGAGTCAACCCTAACACATTTCCTTTCATGCCCCCTGACAGCCAAAACTAGTGGACACATTCAGAAAACATCTGTTCTTCTCAGACGACTTTGCCTCGAGTTGGTCACAACGAGCTGTCTATTAGGCTGCTACGCTCAATGCACTATGGAACATGGTGGGTGAGATCTTCCCCCTCGTCCCCGAAAACGTCCGGGCCAAAACTATTCAGGTTGGTCAGGATCCTGCTGGATTTGACATCTGTTTGGGCCTGGACACCATGGACCGTCTAGATAAGGCCAGTGAAACAAGTATGAAGTTTCAATGTCATGCTTGTATGAAGTCCACTGGCTTCTCAGGAGATGTTCAGGCATCTTTGATGGACATGACTTTTGACAGCTCCCACCTGTTTGAGAAGGCAGATTCGGCCCTATTGCATTTTAAGGAGAGTCCGGCATGGCACACTACTTGGTCCTTTCAGTTCAATCAGCCTATCCACTGAACGGTTTTGTTATTTTCTGAGATATGTCAGGGGCTTGGCGTATCATCCGTGTCAGGTTCTTCTGCCCTCTTAACAGGCTTCTTAGGCCTTTCAAGGTCAGGGCAATGTGCCTAACAGACAATAACCTAGCCTCCTTGGGGCAGCAATCATACCAATTCTCTGCCCTTCCAGCTGCAACCTCCAAGCCTCTTTAGTGCACCTTTAGCAGTGCACAGTTTCCTAGTAGGAGGCAGGATCAGCCACTTCTTGCAGGGGTGACTGCAAATCACATCAGAGAGATGGGTCCGGTAAATAGTCCACACAAGCTATGTCCTGCCATTCCTTTGTGACCCACCCCGCCTGCCATCTTCTTCAGGCCATTTCCCAGAGGACACATTACAAAGGCTCACCCTGGCCCAGGTTCTCTCTGCCCTGGATCCTGGAGATTAAATGCAGGACACTTATTTTCACATCCATGTCCTAGAGACCCACAAACACTATGTGTGGTTCACGGTGGTCTGCAAGCACTTTCAGTTTGCTGTGCTTCCATTTAGCCACTCCACTGCCTCTTGGGTGTCCACAAAGATGATGGTGGTCTCTGTCTATCTTAGGAGTTGTGGGGTACCAGTCTCCCCCCCCCCCCCTACTTCCACGATTGGCTGTTGAAGGCAGGCTTGCCACAGTTTGTTGCGGACCCCCTCCAGACAACGGCAAACCTTGTTACATCTTTGGAGTTCTCAATAAACCTGCCGGAGTTAGACCTAACTCCTTCGCAGAGGCTTCCTTTTATTGAATCCATCCTGTATAAAGTGTACTTTTAAATCTTTCCCGGGACCTACAAGTCAAGAACTTTCATGCTTGATCTCGATGTTTCAGCTTCAGTCCTGGGTCTCAGGGAAGATGGCTCTAAGGCTTTTGGGGCTACTAGCCTCTTTAATTGTGCTTGCTGACCAGTCCAGGTGACATTGCAAGCTTTGTAGTAGGACCTGAATTCTCAGTGGGACCAGCACGAAGGGAGCCTGTCTGATTCCATCCAGGTGTCGGAGAAAACTGCAAAACACCTGCAGTAGTGACTGCTTCGCCACAATTAGACCAACAGCAAACACCTCTCCCTGCTTCACCCAGAGTTGACGATTGTGACAGGTGCGTCACTACTAAGTTAACGAGGTCATCTGGAAGAGGTGTAGATCAGAGGACTCTGGGCTCCAGTGGAGATCCGCTTACACATCAATTTGCTTGTATTGCGGGCTGTTTATTTCGCATTTTAGGCCTTCGTCCTCTCCATCAAAAGATGACTTGTGGAGGTTCTCAAGAACCACGCCACTGCCATGTGGTACTGCAACAGGCAGGACGGGGTTGGGGGGGGGGTCATAGGTCCTGTGCTAAGAGGCTCTCTGCCTCTAGAGTTGAGGGATCTCGCTGGTGGTACACCACTTGACAGAACCTTTAAACACCAGGGTGGACAAACTCAGCCAACGGCGCCTAGCTAATCACCAATGGCAGTTACATCTAGAGGTGGCACAGGGTATCTTACAACAATGAGGAGAACCCCGGCTTGATGTCTTTGCCACTGCTAAAAACACGCAATTGCAACTCTTTTAGGTGCAGAACATTTTCAAGAGGACTCTGGACTCTGAGATGCATTCTGTCTAGAGTGGATCACGGGACTCCTGTAGGCCTGTGTGTTGCTACCACAGCTCCGCTGAGTTCCGAATAACATCAGGAATGGCCATACCCAAGTAATTCTAGGGGCACCGGATTGGGCCATGAGAATGTGATACCTGGAGCTTCTGGTCTTTAGCATCCGTCCTCTGATCAGGCTTCTACTCTGGGAGGCTCTCCTGTCGTAACTGCAGGGCAGGATCCAGCATCTCAGCCGGTGCAACCTGCACCTTCATGCTGGTGACTGAGTGGTGACGGTGGGATCTCCTTTGACCATCCTTCCGAAGTAGTTGATGTCATCTTGGAAGCCAGACTTCCTGCAACAAAGTCTATGTATGCTGGATGCTAGGACAGGTTGCAACTTTAGTGCAGTGCCTATCAATAGGATACATTTCAGGCAAAACTACTAGATGTGTTGTTGTTTATCTTGTTTTTAGCCAGGCAATGACTTTCTCTGTGCACAATTAAAAGCTAGCTTTTAGCCTTTTTGGCCTTTTTCAATTTATCAGAACAAATGTTGTAAATCACCATTCATGATGCTAATAGTTTACAACACTTTTCCACCTAGGTCCTTCCTATTGCCACAGAGGGACTTAAATCTAGTTCTCTCAATTGTAATGTGTACCCTTTTTTAACTGATGCACAGTTGTCCATTGCACCTACTTACCCTTAAAGCAGTGTTCTTGATTGCAATAACACCTCGACAACGAGTTAGTGAACTGCAGGTCCTCTTTGTTCAGACTCCCTATAGCACGTTTTTTCCGTTTAAGCTGAAGTTAAGGACTGTAGCTGTATTCTTAGTAAAGGTCATGACGCCTTTTCATGTTGGACAAGTCATCACTCTTCCAACCTTCTTTGCTGTTCCTCATCCCTCAAGATGAGACTTCATTGCTTGGACCCCAACGGGGCTCTCCGTTTTTACATTGATTGTACAGAGAACGTCAGGAGGGACAATCAGTTCTTTTAGGGATTCTTTTGGGCACAGAAGGGCAAAGTGGTCTTGAAACGGACCATCTCTCGGTGGCTAGTCCTCTGCATTAAGCTCTGCAGTGCATTGGCTAAGAAGAAGCCTCCAGAATGTCCGCTAAGGCCAAGTCTGTTACTAGTGCGTTGGCACACAGAGTGCCTGTCCTGGATATTTGTCAGGCAGCTACATGGGCATCAGAGAAGGCCATTTTGCCCACTCAGTCCTGCGGGACTTTTCAGTTTGAACCATTTTACAGCCCCACCACCTCAGGAAGTACTGATTTTGTATCTAATCTAAAGGTAAGGTATATACTGTTAGAAGTATCCATCAGAAGAGCGAGTTACTTTCCTGTGGTAGCGCTCTTTCTAATGGATACTCTCTGTAACCCCAGATTCCTCACCATCCGTCCTCCTCCCTGTTATGTGGTATGATCTCTACCAGCTAAAAATATACAAGACTAGCAAGCTGCACACTATCTTGTTCAATTTGCTGATGGGCTCCATACTTGAGGTCATAGAAAAGTTCCTTGAAGAAACGGACATCAGCGTGTATTGGGTGCACTTATATGCAGCTTCGTTCGTCGCTACTGGAGTAGAATGGGGTGGCCGTGGAGTCATACATCGCTACCTACGGGCGCACTGGAGCACAGTCTGCTGCCTCGGGGGAAATTCTAAATGTGATACATCTATGGTTGGATCGAGTATCCAGCAGATGGAGAGTTACCAAAGGTAAGTAACTTGTTTGATGTGGACACAAACATGTTGTGGGATGATTTTGTTTACATTGCTACAGTTATCTCTTAGTAGGCACCTTAAATGTTAAAACTGTGGGAAAAACGTTTTTAAATGCTATAAGGAGTTCCTCATCCTACGTTATAAATAGCTATTGGAAGAGCTTTATATTTTCAGGGACGTGCTAGCAAAACCTGATGATCGAGCCCTTGGTTGAACATCTAACCAGGCCTAGGGCAGCTTATGGTGGGAGGCAGATCGCTTTCCAAAATGGTTGCTGCGTAGTATAAAGAGTGAGTGAAGACAAACAAGGCCCTAGATGAAGTGTGGTAAGAATGTCCTTTGATCTTCCCCCCATCTAAGTTGGGGCCTGTCATGACCTGCGTTGCGCATCGATATCGCTCCCTGGCCACAACGAAACTACATATCCTAAGACACCCTTCTCTGCAGTCTCGGAGCACCAGGACCAGCGAGCTTCCTGATTCGGAGGCTATATAGCCCCGCCCATGCCGAGAAACGGGGCTTGACAATCGTTCCTGTTATTCAAGTCCCCCACTAACGCCATGCGGACGGTGTTTCCCCGCCGGAGGTCGGGCGTTCTACACCCCTCACGGATCCCGAGAACTGCGACAACTCCCGGAAGATACTTTGCCACTTGAAGGTAAAGCGCCAGGCGGACGGTGTATCCCCGCCGGAGGTCGGGCGTTTTCAACGAGACTTCACCGCAGCCACCCGAACAGCTCAGGTAGGGCTCCTCGCTCGTGCGAGACCCTCTTCGTTTCCTTTCCCTGACTCTACAGGGTTCCACAGTTACACTAGGTACTTAGGCCAAGTTGCGCGGTTAATTTTCCCGCAGTTCCAAAACTCCCTGGAACTTCCCCGAAGGGAACCACATCAGCAGTGACGTTGGGCTGCGCGTTTTACGCTGTGAGGAAACAGCGAGAGACACAGCGTTGCCTTAACTGTTGAGACTAGCGAACCTGGGTGCCACCAGTAATAGGTGGATTTTGCGCCATACGAGCAGTTGGTTTCTTTCTGGGCGACTTGGCAGGTGACAAAGGGGAGTTCACTGTGTACATCTAATCGCTTTAAGGTAGGAAGGGGGGAATTGCCTTCCGATGCCATAAGAGTGTATGCTCCACAGGAGAGAGACTGTTAAGTCTACTTACCGTCTGTCTTTGTCATTTTCAGTTGGTTCAAATGCCCATCCGACGTGGCTGCTGATACTGGAATCTTTCCCTAACCGTCTCCACGGAGCACCACACCGAATGATCCCGTGTTCTACCCTCCTCTCCCGGGGGGACGTCTGTTCATAGAGTAGTGTAATTCTCTCTGGGGCACGACGCGCCCTCGGGAAGTAGGGAACTTTCATCTGCCGCCGTCCCTGCTGCCTTCTAGTCAGGTTAGTGACACCGCACAGTGTGCTCCTAATACTGTCACGACATGGCCGAATTGATGTGATTATCTCCGGCTTCGTTTTGCTTTCCTTCCGTTTCTTGTTCTTCCGGTCATAAGCAAAGCTCAATGAAATCTGGAAAACTGGGATGAAATTGCAAGATTCATGAAGAAACATTTTTTGGGATACCATTCCTCATTTTACAGGCGCCCCAGATAGGTGAAAAATCTCATGGGAGGATGATGTCTAAGTGGAAGCTTGGGTACAATATTCCGTATTATTTAATGGAATTGCGATTTTATAATTATTCTTTTTGATCAACAAAATAACCTTAAATTGCCCAAAAACGAAAAATTTAAAATTTGTACAACTGAACTATTTTTATAAGCATTGTGCTTCAGAAGATAAGTCAAATGGGTGCAAATGGTGCATTTTACTGTGTACATTTCACCAAAACTTGCAGTTGGTCTATTTTACAGCACAGTTGTGGGGAAGTTATTTTTGAGTTCTCCGTGGTCGTTCCAGTTGGTCTTTTGTGGTCCTCGGGATCTCTTGCACCCTTTGGGCGGCTAGCTCAGAAGAGGCGCTGCACAGTGCAGAGTGCTGAGCTGACAGTGGTTTGTCGCCCTGAGGTCACAGTCCTCCAGACGTCCTTGTGGTCTGGGGAGTGACTTTCTGATGTGCTGGGACTCGGTCTTGGCAGGCGGACAGGCAGGCACACACAGTGACTCCAGTGGGATGCAGAGTAGGCAGTAGTAGAATGACTCCCTCGCAGTCACTCATTTAGTAACAGCCCAGGCTTCTGCACCTCCAGTCGTGTGTAGTGCCTGAGGCAGGCTGGTCGAACCTTCAGGCTGCAGGTGGTCACCTACTGCTGCTGTTTGTCATGCTTCGTCCTTCAGAAATGCGAAGGCCCTAGGGTTTAAAAAAAAAAAAGAAAGCACGGACAATGTAACCCTAGCTTTAATGTACTTCGTCATGCTGCATTCACACAGCACACCACTCTCCCTGCACACATTAAGGCATACCAAAACCATGCACCCTTGACTAGCACAAACGCACTACTCACCCTACAGTCACACTACTCACCCTACAGTCACACACTCACTGCTCATCCAGAACTCACACAGCCACACCCTACACTCACTAGCCCATTGCTAGTGAGTGTAGAAGGGTGGAGAAGTGTGGCTCAATGATTAGAGCGGCAGACCCTGATGCAGAGGTCTAGCCCGGGACCAGGGTTCAATTCCCCGCCTCGGCGGGTCTTGGGCTCAAAATTCCACGGACCTGATAATTCTCGCCTCGGTGCCATTCCAATCATGGAGTCCCACTCTGCAACTCTGGGCAATAGCTTGCTTAATCTCCACAATGGCCCCCACAACGCTAAGGATGCCTGGCCTCCACCCTGGGGGTGCCCAGGAGTGGACGCCTCACAGGGAAAGCCAGGATGGGTTCCACAGCGGTATTCGTACAAGCGCCTTGAGACCCTTGCGGGTGAGTAGTGCGCTATACAAGTATCAATTTACATTTACATTTACATTGCTCACCCTGCACTCACAGAGACTTACCACTCACCCGGTACTCACCGCACACTTAAATAAATCAACTGCTTTTCCGCGCACACACAGGCACGCTAGCCTCCCTGAACTCACGCAGGCACGCTAGCCACCCTAGCCACCCTGCGCTCACACAGGCCCGCTAGCGTCCCTGCACTCACGCAGGCACACTAGCCACCCTGCACTCACACAGGCACACTAGCCACTCTGACTTCCCACGCTGCATTACTTACTGCTGTTAAGGGCCTACTCTAGGGGTGACCTATATGTAATGAAAGGGAAGATTTGGGCATGGCAAGTAGGTGAACTTGGCAGGTCGAAATGGCAGCGAGTTTAAAATTGCACGCAGTGGCAGGCATGAGACATGGTTAAATTGCTATTTAGTTGGATGGCACAACAAGTGCTGCAGGCCCATTGGTAGCATTTGATTTATAGGCCCTGGGCACAGGTAGTGCACTTTACTAGGGACTTATAAGTAAACCAAATATGCCAATCATACTGGATAAACCAATTGTCATCACATTTTAGATATAGAAAACAAGCACTTTAGCACTGGTCAGCAGTTGTAAATGGCTCAAAGTCCTAAAGACAGCAAAAACGAGTCAAAAACAGGAGGTCAGAAAGCAAAAAGTCAGGGGAAACCATGCCAAAAGATGCCAAGTCTAACAGTTGGGTTTTATGGCATCCCTGATGAGGCAGAAAAAGAAGACATGCTGGTGTACATAACCAACTTTGTCTGCTGCATGCTGGCTGTCATGTTTCTGGAAATTCAGAGGGCTCATCAAATCCACCAAGGAAATAATGCAGAGATAGTGTGCCCCGCCTTGTGATAGTCTGACTCCTTCCAACCCCAAGACACCAGAATCCTACTAGACCTTTCAAGCTGCAATGGCGGCTTGTGATCTTTGAAACTGGTGGGGCGTAATACATGCTCTGAATGCCAGCCAGCGATTAATTTGTAAACAAAGTAAGTGCCAGGGTTCTCCTCAGGAGGCAACTTCAGCTTGCACCACACATTGCCCCAGCCTTGCAGCCAATGATAGTAACATCACAACTACTAACCATCACACTCGTGCAAGTGTGACAATTTGGACTAGTTCAGGGCTCCATAGATACAAGTATGGCATAGGCAGCAGGTAAGAGTCCTTTTAATGTATATTGAGTTAATAATTAACTGTTGTTGTGGTCATCTCTAAATTAGCCAGACAGGGCCACCTTGTGGCAGAGTGCCACAAGCACTGGTGTTGACAATTAAGTGCAGGTGCTGAGCACCGGTAACCACCGGCTCAAATTAAGCACTGATGTCAAGGAGCGTGGCTCCAAGGGGGGATGTTTGGGGTGTTACATCATCCTAAATAATGTATTCTGTAGTAAATAGTTGGGCACAAGTGCTTTCAGTTGGGTAATGTGAAGTGCCTGCCAGATTTCATTTAGGATTTTTACATGCCCACACTGAAAAAAACACACACACACTCTAGCTCCTATGTTTTGAAGTCCTTAAAAAAGGTTGAAAACATATTGCATTTTCAGTACCCACAATTTTCAGTACCCACAACTATCATCACACCTCTTTCCACTGCCCTGTAAGCCCCACTTAGTCCTGCTTCTCATATAATGCATTTTAACAAGATGTCCCAGTGTGATAGTTGAGAAATATGAAGCTCACGCCCTCCCTATTGTACTGACCAGGCTACACCCCCGGATGCCAGCCAAGCAAGGGAGCCCAAATTATTCTAAAGTCTTATTCTTACTCCCCATCACTCACCGCATTCATTCTCAATCCCGCACTGTTATTCTCACTACTTACTCTCACTCTTTACTCTCACACATAAGCAAGCACCCACTCTCCGTAACGGTGAACACAGCAGTTTTTTCTTTAGCGTCTGTCAATATTATAACTGTTGTGCTGTGTATTCCTCCTTTCCACATATGGTGTTAGTTACAGTCGGCACACCAGGGACTGTATGAGCATCTTCATACACTTATGATTTATAGAGGGACAGTGTGAGCATCTCAGATCTAGAGCTCTCAGCTGTGTCCCGTCATGAATACCCCCCAACAACCTGAACTCACCTGGTCTACAGTAAGCACCATACAGAGTTATATGTTGCACTGAAAAACCAAAAGAAGCACAACATTTAGGAACCACAATTTTCAATCCAAAAGGTCTCGCATTTTTACGCAGGTTTGAGCTATTGGCATTGTAAATGACAATGCCTTTTATTTATATTTTGGTTTTTGAAACCTGAATAAAAGGCATTGTTATTTAAAATGCTAATAGCTTAAACTCTTGCAAATGTGTGACCTATTGCATTGCACATGCTTGTTTTTAAAAGTGCCCAATGCCACACTTTCACTTCAATGGCTAATATAGTCTTTTATAGACTTTGAATGGAACACACATCAACAAAGATAATACTTAATTCAACCGTAATATTTACTAATTCATAAATGGCTGTCACATCTTAAAATATCAACACATAAGTAACATGTAGATAAAATAATTGGGGTGAGCAAGCAGATATAAGTGACAATGTGATGTTATACGTAATGTGTACAAGATGTACAAATGTGTATATACATTTTTCACATATTTTCAACAACCCCTTTATGATCCATATCTTTCTTGGGGCTGGGAAAATTGATGGACATGCACTGAAATTACGTCAACACTGTGTGCCCTACAGCCCATGTTTGGCACTGCTGAAAGGCATTTTGTCTGGCAAAGCACCACAGTACCATCCTGTTTGACGCATCAAAGCCAATGAGAATCCACCAATCCAAATAGGATGAGTATGATACACTAGTCCATAACCTGTGCTCACCCTCTTAGCTTGACTCCGAACAGTCAGGCTTCTCCTCAGGGCTTGGGTGTAAAGTATTGGCGCAAAACCCCTCCTCGCAACACACTGCGTACGCTTCAAAAAGACTCCACATCATATGTACAAAAATGTGACTTTGTATTACACACACTGAAATCAAAATGAAATACACATTGTATGTACACGCTACAGTTATATGCAATTGTCGGACTATTCAATTGCAGAAAAGTCAAACCATCACCAGCCCCTGACTATGCCTCCTAACCCAGTCCCCCAGTCCATCAACTCCACCAGCCCGTGATACATGTTGCCCCGGCTGGAGCCCCGTTGTCTAGACAGTTGGAACCACCTAACATGGAAGGAAACAGTTGCTTAGTTTCGTCCATTCTGATTAGACCTTCAGATGCCCGACGGCCCCTGCAAGAGTGCGGGATCGCTATTTCCGCCTAATGCAAAAGGCTGTGACCCAGGAAGCTGGCACGCTTTCACGTCTGGAGAAATGGTTTTCCCTCAACAGAGGTGTGACCTGTATTAGACCACCGACAGTCAGCTGTAGATGCCTATAAGGCAAACGGAATCCCACTGGTCTCATTGTGGTGTTTTCCACAGCTAAGCACCTGGTTACATCGATCGATGGAGTCAATGACCTCAGTCTCCGCTCCCGGCTCAGGATCCCCCAACACCCCTCAGACACCACACGCTCTGGAGCGCAAGCTTGCGAAGGTCCCCTGGTTGCAAACACGGGTCCCTCGGAATCTGCGAGCTTCCCCTGCACTCCTCGAAGTCCTCGCGTCCTGACACCTCAGATGGGTGCTGACCTTTGTGCACGCATTTCTCTTGCAGAGCAAAAGGATTGTGTATGTCTGGACGGTCCATGTCCCAACCACGATCACTTCCACCTCTCTCCGACGCACCCCGTACGGTGCTTATAATCTTGTGGAGACCGTGAGATTCTTCTTGACACTGGCGTCTCGTGGACAGCTCACCGGCCCTTGGAGAGTGCTTTGAGACCCATGCCACAACAGTTGGCACTAAGCTGCAGGCCAGCAAAGTCCAGGCAAAATCCACCAAGTGATAGTCCCCTTCCTGGAGTACGACAAGCTCAAAGCCACCACAAGTCTGTGGATAGTCCAGTTGCCGTCCCTCCTGCCCTAATGATTCCTCGTGTCATATTCCAGTATCGAACCATCATTTTTTTTTTTTTTTTTTAAACTTATTTTTATTGCCATTTTCACATTTCTTATATTGTACATCAAACATATTCGTCAAGTGGTCATATCCGATCATGCATCCTGTAAGATTACTCAGCAATTATATTACTCGATAATTCGTTATCAAGAGGCCTAAACAGTATATACAATCATCGTGACGTTCACAGCCTACAATCTCGGGTTCCATACATGGCAAAGGAACTGGGGGTCAACAGTGGTGCAAACTAGGGGATGAATATGGAAGAATATATCCAATTGCACTAAGGGGGGAAATGCAGCGTCGTGATGGTGGGGTACCTCTGATACTATGTGTGCCTATCTTGGTCGTTGCGACCCAAAATCGCAACAGTGCGCCTGAAGTTAGGGTCCGTCAAGGCTTTGCACAGCTGGGGGCCTACGGGTTCAGGTGGGCAGAGCCTGTGATTGTGCATTCCGGATTAGTTGTGTAGATGCGTCGTCTGGCGGGTCCGCTCCCGGGGAGAGCTGCCTAAATTGGTACAGTAACATGGCCCATTCCATTGATATAGGGTGCTTGCGGGTCCCCTTCACCTCCTCCTCCCGTATCGAACCATCATAGTATGGTTCCAAATTCAAAAGTGTCTCTACTTTCGGAGACCGAAGCCCTAGTATTTATACCCACCATGGCCTTTGAAGATACGATCAGTTCAAGAGGCCACCTTTGAAATGCAAAGGCCCTCTTCAAAAATGTTGTCCTGTCTGCCATTCTACCCTGGGAGGCTTGATCACTATCTTTAGGGGGGCCAAGACACTGCCCCTTCGAATGTAGGTGCCAATTCCACCCCCATGTAACCGTTCCAGAAAGTCTCCTCAGAGTCAGAGGTCTGCAGTTTCCAGGTCTATCAGGAATGCACAGATGTGGATGTCATCCTAGCAGCCACTTGTGAATTAGGCGACAGGCCGCCAGGCACACAGAACCACGAGCATCGAAATGCCCATTTCCCAAAGTGACATTTCCATCACCGTAATGGCAAACCCCCTCCCACTACCATAGAGGATTCATCATTACAAACTCATCAATACCAAACACTATACTGTTATTATTCAGCTCGTAGAAAATAATGCTCAATCGTTTTTTCCTACACCCCCCTCTTCCTAATCCAATGCGAGAAGCAAGCCGCATCGTACCGACCATGCCATCCGGTGTCATTCACGACTCTTGCAGGTAACGCATACACACATCTGCCCAACCTCTTCCCAACACTGCACAATGTCGCCAGGGAAAACTCTGATATAGCAGGAGACATGCAGAACCTTGAAACATAGCTTTTTAAATGCCAAACAGAGTAACAGTAACCCATGCACACAGACCCCACCAGGGCAAACCTGTGTCACAATGGATGAGCTACCTCCGTGGGTGGCACAACCAGTAGGGCAGGCCCACGGTGGTACATTCAAGATGCATGCCCCGGGTATAGCTGTCACCCCATGACATGGGCCTTACAGCTAACTCAAATCAGCCAATTATATATACACCATTCCACAGTATGTATATGATGAGCACAGTGCTTTTGCACTGCATTTCAGTGACAAACGCGCCCCAGTTCGAAGGCTAGCATCCAGATCAGCGGAAAACTGGGAAGGAGAAAACCAAAAATCGAGGTGAAGCACCTTAGAAAGGGCCATTTGCAACACATTTTACATTTCGTACACCAGTCAGATGTACTTTTATTATAGGCCTGATTCTGTCTGGTGTACAGAATAGAGATTCAGCCCACAGATAAGTTAGTGTTGGTCCCTATTTGTTAAAGAAGGTTCCGCTGTGCACATTTTGTCCCTAATTGCCTCTGACAGGATTTTACTGCTTGCCCTTGCTCGTTTTTGGTTACACGGTCGCTAATCTAGTATGCTAGCCTTACTTGGACACTTATAGAGCTCTACTGCCCATTAAATCAACAGATAAGACTTCCTCACCTAGTTCCAAGACATTGCAAATATTTTCCCAGGATGTTTATGGCCTATCATACTAACTGAAACACTATTGCTGGTCAGATTACCAAGGCTACAGATGTTGCCTTGATTTAAGAGGCTCAATTGTTAGACGTAGAATCAGCCAAGCTTCAGTGCAAATGGGTGAGGTTTGTGAGTAGTGAGTGTACTAATGGACCTGACTCCCAAGGTGAGAAGTTGACATATAGCGAGGTAGGTACAGCTTAGTCAATGCCACCCTGCACCGCAAATTATTCCAAACAAAATCACGGACGATCTCCGGAGAGCGGAAGAAGGACACAGGTAGGTGCAACGGCAGATTAGCAAAATAATAGAGGAGACGTGGCAGCATGACCATTTTTATGACCGAAAGATTACGCTTTTTCCAGAATTCAATCTGGGATTTTAACGCTGTGACCGCCCTCGTAATGTTACCGTCTAGAAGATCTTGATCGCTATTGTAGATGCGGATCCCCAGATATCTAAACGCCAGTGGTTGCCATTGCACTATCGTCTTGTCTACCTCCCAACCCGGGTCTTCCGTAGCAGGATGGAAAGGATACAGACCTGACTTACCCCAATGTAACCTCAGCCCAGACAGGGACGCGAAAGACCACAATATTGCAGGAATGACTTGGGGGATTGCAAGAATGTCCATGACATATAACAGAATGTCGTCCACGTAAAGCGAAATTGCATGGATGCAGTCCCCAAGACGTATCCTCCATTCCGGCGCCGAGGCGCATAACGCCATTGATAGCGGTTTGATCACCAGAGTGAAAATTAAAGGGGAGAGTGGACACCCCTGGCGGTTCCCCCGTTCTATCAATATACGGTCCGAGAAGAGAATACCTGACCGCACCCGAACCGAGGGAGCACCGTATAGTAGCTTAAGACTTAAAAAGTAAGGTCTGAACCCGAAACAATGGAGCACAGCAAGCATGAAAGGCCATTCAACCATGTTGAAGGCCGTTTCCAGGTCTAACACAACACAGCCGGCCATTGGCCAGTCCTTTGTAGCACAACGCATCACCCTGAACAGCTGGCGTATATTAAGCGACGTGTTGCGGGCTGGTACAAACCCATTTTGGCCATGATAAACCAAAGGAGGGGTCAGTGGTGCTAATATATTAGCCAGGACGCTTGCTAGGATCTTGTAATCTCCTTTCAGGAGCGCCAAGGGCCGGTAAGCCCCCATGGAAGTGGTGTCCCTGCCTGGCTTAGGGAACTTGATCAACGTAGCCTCCATCATCGAGGCCAAGAGGGCAAAGGTCTCGAGTGGTTCCGTGTCGACTTTAAGCAGCTGTGGACTGAGAGAGTCTGCGTACGACTTATAGAATTAATGTGGAATGCCATCGGGACCAGGAACTTTCCCAGCCGGCAACGCCCTGATCGTGCCTTGAACCTCTCAAACCGTGAATGGAGCATCTAATTCCGTCCACTGCTCGCCCGACAGATCTGGGAATGAAAGGCAATCCAGGAACTTATTTATCCCCCCCCCTCTGAGGCCTGTTGACCCACTTTATACAGTTGTGTGAAATGCGCGGACAGTTCACCATGGATTTCCAACTGTTACCGAAGGTCCCCGCCTGGGCAGCGACGTGCTGTGATTAACCCCCCTGATTGTTCCTGTTTAATCAACCACGCGAGAAGGGTTCCCGAGCAATCCGCCTTAGCGTGTACGGACGCGGAGTGTGCAGCAAAATTAAGGCAGTGCTGTCTGTCCAGGAGTTTCGCGTGTTTCTTGCGCACCTCCTCCAGGTCAGCCAATCCCCCAGCATCCACCTCCACCCTAGTTTCTAACGGCAGCAGACGTCGCTCAACTTCAAGCAAGTCCGATGCCACCGGTTGTCGCAACCCTCAGCCTAGCCCCAAACACTTCCCTCTCAGGGTGACTTTCATAGCTGCCGATTCCACCATTGTGAAGGAGGCAGTGCCCGCATTATGTGTAAAATATTCCTTGATAGCCTCCCTGATTGACTCCCGAAACACCTCGTCGAGCCGAACGTGTAGGTTATGAGGTGCTGAGAAAAAGGAGTACACACTCTCCCCTCCCCGGTGATGATGTCTCAAGACGTCCATCAGCACCACAGAATTAGCCAAGGCTGCTGTGCCCCCAAGCAGAGGAAAGGATCTATCGGTCTCCACATCTAAACTACTGTTAAAATCTCCACCTAGCAGCCTACAGATGCCACACCACATCCCCAAAGCAAGAGACAGCAGACCAAAGAATTGACCCTGATCCACACTCTATGCATACAAGTTACCCAATCATACATGGTGTCCATCCAATTTACCCTTTGCCAACACAAACCTGCCCTCCCGATCCGTAAGAACCTCATCCAGAGCAAAGGGCGTCCCAGGTCTTACCCAGATAAGAGCTCAACTAGCATACAGGGAATAATCCGTGGCATATATTTTACCCCTCCATCTGCGCTGTAGTCGGGAAACCTCTAGGGCGTTAAGGTGTGTCTCCTGCAGTAGCGCTACATGCATTTTTGACGTTTTAAATAAGAGTACACTGCGTACCTTCGGGATGGCCTACGGAGAACCCGAACATTCCAGGTAAGTATCACGTAACCCATAGTAAAGTTAAAGAAGGCATACCCCAGTGCCCCCCCCCCCCCTCAACCCGGACCTCAGTAATAGGCAGTCAGATATACATCACAACGATTCCAAGCGTACCCCCCCACATGCTCCCGCAGCAAAAGGGATATGGGAAAAGCTAACTAGGGAAAGAAAGAACCATATAAGGGCAACCCCCAAAACCTATGGGTGTTGTCCAAACACATCATACAGCAACCCAGCCGCATGTCCTACCATCCCCGAAGAGATGGGGAAAATAGGGGGTTGTGTAACCATACAGGGTATACCCTCTCAGTCCCCCCTAAACCGCTAACATGGCATTGCCAAAGCTGAAATCAAAAAGCCCGCACCGGTGACCCTCTCAGGACTCAGTTACCCCCAGTACATCAGCCCCCTCCATCCTGAGTCATAATAGGACACATGAATTAGGAATAGCTAGAAACCCACACAGCAGCAGGAACACAGCACCCAGAAATACATTTCCATATCCGGCATACTCATACGATACCATCCGCCGTCTGAGGTGTAACGTCCGTATTCTCATAGATGCCTTAACAGATGAGTCTGCTTTCAAGGTGTCCCCCTCCCCTGACCAATGAAAGGAAGTGTCCCCTTTATCCTCCGGCGCCGCTGCCTCCGCCATCTGTTCCGCGATGCGGACCACGTCCTGTTGCTCTTTACGGATCTGGTCCTGTCCTGGCATCGCCGCTGACCTCAGGAACCGCCTGCCAGGCCGCCGTTGTCTGGGTCCTTTGCCACCATCTACCCCAGCCCATGTTGCAGCACCGCCCGCCTAGGACCAGAGTACAAACCCGACGTCCCTAGCCAGTCCCAGACATCCTGAGGCGTTTCAAAGAATCTAGATTTCCCATTCGAAACAACAAGGAGCCGGGCCGGGAACATCAGAGAATAGGATAGTTCGAGCTGCCGCAGCTATCGCTTGACCGGCAAGAAGGACCCCCGCTGGCTCTGGACCTTCATAGTATAGTCCGGGAAGAACAGAACCTTGACATTCTCATATTGGATGTCAGTTTCCTGGTCTCCCAAAGGATCACATCCCGATCCCTAAAATGCAGGAGTCTGAAAATGAGCGGGCACGCTCTGTCGCCGGGTACCTGCTACCTGCCCGGAACCTGGTGGGCCCACCCTACGGTGAAGAATGGGGAAAATACAGAGTGTGGCAAGATAGTCTTGAGCCAAGTTTCCAGAAAGGTGGCCGCGTCCCGGCCCTCCACACCTTCTGACAGCCCAATCAGCCGGACATTGTTCCGCCACGAGCGGCCCCTCTGCATCCTCAACTCGATCCTCAAGACACCTAATCCAGGCTTCATGGGCATTCTGTTGTTTCTCCTGAAACTCCGTGGCTAGTTTCAATTCAGCGATCTCCTGTTCCACGGTAACGACCCGGTCCTTCAAGTTCTGATTATCAGCATGCAGAAAGTTAAGATCCAGCACCATCTTATCTAACTTGGCTTCCATGGATATGCTAGATCGTTTAGTGGCCTGCAAAATGGCGTCCAGTCGATCATCTGGAGCCGTTTGCCCACTCATCGGCTGCGGCGGGTCAGCATCACTTGAACTCAGGTGCATGCGAGGAGGTCCTCGATCCGGCGCCTCTGGTGCGCCTCATTGTTGTGTATACTCCGAGCAGAGTCCACTAAAGCACCAGATCGTCCCACCGGGCACCACACAGCGTCCCTTAGATCAACTCTAGGCCATACCAACCACTACGGTAGGCCGCAGTTTGCTGTGCCACACACGTGTTACCTTGGTCAGCGCCCTTCTTAGTGGAGTCACCACTTCCAGGTGTGGTACTAACTGCACTGTTACATAGGGTAACCCGCACGATTGTTCATCAGAGGCCCCATCTGCATCTATGTCACACTCTGTGGCAGCTTACCTCTTCCTCTGCTATAGCCTCCTCTGAGCAGCCACCTACATCTTCACACCATCTAATTGGGGGCCCCCTCCTCCTCTGCAGGGGCTGCAACCCATCAGTGCTGTCTCTAGTCCAGGTGTGGGCAACCCCACTTCGTCTAATACCAATATGGTGGGGGTCAGCGCCCGTCCCCTCATGGCCACAATTCCGGAGCAGTCATCGTCCCTCAGATCTCTGCAGGCGGGGACCCAACACCACACTCCGCAGCCAGAAATGGAGCGTTCGCCTCTCGCATCGTCGCTCACCACCGACTTGTGTGAACACAGCATGTACCAAAGTCCCTGGGCAGAAAGTGAGGCCCAAGTGCACAGTGTGGTTGATGTGTTGCGGTCCCTCCTCTGCTCACTGGTGCTCCTCTGGCTGCCGTCGGGCCTCCAGCCTCCCTGGCACAAGTTGTGAGGCTCTTCTCATGCCCCGAGTGGCGGCTCCATCCCTTTCTGACTTATGCCACAACTCGACCGGTGCGCTACGCAGTCCCCACGACTAGGCCCAGTCACCGATGCTACGCCCTGCCGAAAATGGCTGCGGTTTCTCGGTGGCTCATCGGCGCTCCTCTGCAGTTCGTGCCACTCTCCCTCCGGGGCTCTTGTCTGTCTCTGCCGGCCTCCCGTGGACTCACCAGTGCGGTGCCCCTGTCCTCCGATAGCAGATACCGGCTAGCCCATATAAATGAGCCAGAATACGGGGATAAGTGACTGAACATTCTCAGAATGCGTCCGCCATGCTGCCCCTGCTGGCCACGCCCTGTAAAAAGTCATTTATCTTCTGTCTATCCCATGTTGTCACAGAATTTGACTCCAGAAGATTGATCATAGGTGGCGATTGGAATCTTATCCTTCCCTTGATGGATGAAATTCTTTCGACGAAAGTAATGATGATTGGGAATAATGTGAGATGTGCTGTTGGACCACAGCCTAATCCATGTTTGTAGTCTGCTTTATCCTAAGGCTGTAAATTATTCTCTCCACTCAAACTTCCATTGCACATTGTTGCGGACTACCTCTTAATTGACTTGGATGAGTTGCACAGTCACCTGCCTGTTTGTGGCATGCTTCATAGAAGGCTATTGAAATAGTCGTATAACTGGAATGGGATATGGGCTGTATAACCTTCTAACTCCACCCACCCAATCTACTTGAATGATGCAGGAAACAAAATACAACCACCCTGATGACAAGAAGGTGTTTAAGTCAAACAGCTAGGTCTTTAGAGAGAGGATTGAGAGTTAAATCTCTCCGCCTCAAATGTGGGTTGCTGGAAATGTGGCCTCGGTTGCTCTCATGGCGGGGACTCAACTAGGGCAAGGAAATAAGTTGGTCTGGAGAGAACCACATTACAAAACTGTGCTGGGGATCTTATTGATGGGTACAATAAATTGCAGATCCATTCGCTCCACTGCCAACTGATCACAAAGAATCTGTCTCTTAACCCCTTCTTTACCACCCAGGCCGAATGTGCTATGATTAACCTTTAGCAAAGTCACTGAGAAAACAGCGGGTAGATATTGACTTCTCTGTTGCGCCAGAGGGAATCACTGAGTACAGTTGCAGCCATACTCGAGTGACTGCTTAATCAGGCTGTCTATACACCCAAGTGAGGTATAAAGCCTTTACCTCTCCTCACTGTATAGCTCTGATGCAACAGATGAGACCACATGTTGAATTTCTGGGGCACCTCTCCTCTCCCAACCCTACCTCCGGAGCGTAGACAACTCTTACATGGTGAGATTACAGAGATATCAAATGCAGTAGGATCACAGGCCACGTGTAAGGCTCCTGAGGAGGATAAATTGCTGAGTGCATTCTATAAAACTGGTAAGGAACCTTTGCCCCCCCCCCCCCATATTGTATGCAGTATTCAAGGAGGTAGAGGATATGGTCTCTCTCTGTCATCCTATGTGTTTAATTAATGTAGATGGTAAAATCTTGGGCCAGTATAGTGGCTGCCAGCCTGCGATTGGTCATACCTTCCCAGTTACACGAGTCCTAGGTGTGTCTTGTTTCAAGTCGAGCCTCTTGGAACCATATGTCCTGCTGGTCCACGTCTGTGGTGAGTATGAGACTATCTGGGAGAAGCACTGGTGGTCTCTCTTGATGTAGAGGAATCCGTTAAGAAGTAAGGCTTTCTTTTCATAAGATTGGAGAGGACAGACCTCGCGAAAAGCTTTTTTCAAATGTCAAATTAGTCTACCAAGATCCAATGAGCCAAGTGAATTACTGTTTTTTTTTTTATCCCGTCCATTACCAATCAGAAGGGATATGCATCAATGTTACCCACGTTTACCTTTGCACTTCACCATTCTGAAGCCATTGTGGGCATACCGCCATGCTGCGATCTGACTAAATTGTTTCCCTGCACAAAGGATATATTGATGACCACTGTTGACCCTGAGAAATGGTATCCGGAATCTTGACCTTTTCAATTTTCTCTGGCTATAAGATCAACTGGGATAAATGGGATGCATTACCCATGTCCAGGTGCAGGATAGGGATAGTCTAGGGGCACGTCAGGTGATTTTAATACTGAAAAGCCTTAAATCTCTTGGCATTTTTCTCAGCAGGGCCGGGAAAACATAGTAGGAACTAATATAGATCCTTTATTTTCCAAGACCCTAATGATGTGTCTTACTGGAAACATCTGAACCGGATTCCAGGTGGTAAAAAATGAACACTGCTCCAAAATTGATTTTTGTCTTTGGCATGGTTCCTTTGCAGATATGGTAAAGCACAATTTCTAATACTGATTCACTGGTGAAATCATTTTTATTGGATCCCTATAATCCTAGACTTAAACCTGATGAACTACACGTCCATTCGACTGTGGGGGACTTCCCTACTCCGCACTCACTTCCTGGCTCATTGGCACGCAGACACTCACAAGTGTGGTGTCTTCTTCCTTCATCCGGTGAATTGAGGGTGGTGCGTGCTCCTGCATTATATAACTTGCAGAGAATGGCTTTGAGCTATGTACCTTATGCCTCCTTGACATCCAAAGCCAACTCTGTTGTAGAAATTACATTGCTCAACTACAAACGAATAAAAAGTAAATAGGAGTAGGTCTTTATTTTCACGCCAGCATGTCCCTGTGACTTAATGCAGGTATCAAGATGGGTGACAAGCCGGGTCAATGGTCCAGGTGTTTTTTTTAAGGTTCTCATTCGTATGGAACAATTGTTCAAGGATGGGAGGCTCACATCTTTTGATTTGCTACTAGCCGAATAGGAGTTAGATGGCTTATTTGGGTGCCAATATTGTAAATGTATGCCTTGCATAAGCAGTTGCCTGGAGTCACGAACAGCTATGGCCCTGCTAATCTCTCTGATCTGGAAGTATACCACAACGAGGGTATCTGGACACACTGTCCTGGTGGAGCAATTTTCCCCAACATCATTGACCAAGGTCTCAAAAGGCAGTGGCATGCGACCACAGGGAAGTATTACCCTGATGAGCATTGTTCCTTGCTGCTTGAAACACATAATCGGCTTCTTAGGGAAGCAACATTGAAATTACTGCCCTTCAAAATGCTCCCTAATCAGTACTGGACCCTTGAGAAATTACATAAGGCCAAACTACTCCCCGACTCACGGTACTGGCACTTCACTCAGCTGAACAATTTTCTACTACAGGTTACATGGCACTGCCACATCTTGGGTCACTATTGGGCAGATGTCGAAAGCCATTGAGATTACATTGCCTAATTAAGCTCATCTCGCATCCTGCATAAATCACAGATCTGCCAGTTTTTCCTTGTCGCCGGCGTAGAAGGCTAGTGACTTCACTAGTGACAACCAAACTATGTATTGTCCATTATTGCAGAAGCCAAACTACTTGAACATGGCGGAATGATGTGCTGATATTTCTTACTTTGTATCTTGTGAACTGAAAGGTTCTGTGGTTCCTTTCGCAAGAACAGATGCCTCCATCGCCCCCGCCATAGGTCTCCTAATATTGCCTGTAGTTGAGTCTGTTCAAGAAGGGCATAGGTCCTTTACCTGTATACCTATTGATCGTTGATGGAGCCACATGCTGACAGGCTCGACGTATGCCGCTACATCGGCCTACTTTTACATACCTGGCTGTGTCTCGATCACCAAGTTTGGGACCTCCTACTTTCTATGTCGCACCTCCTTTAATGTCTTATGGTGACCTGGGCACCCCCCATTAGTGTGCATAAAGCTCATCCCTTGCACGCTCACCATGCTTACCTTATGAGGTCCGTTTCTAATACTCCACATCCCTCCAATTTACACCACGGCCCCGCCTGTGAAGCTTCCCTCCAGTACTCGGGGCTCGGCCTTCCACGGAGATTTCAGCCGGGGACCTTCATGACTGGGGTAGAGCACCTACCTTTTACTAGTCCCTCCCTTTCCCATTCCTAATGTTTCCTGTTTTCTTCTGCTTTGAGTTTCTTTTTTTTTCTTTCTTTTTTTTAATTATTGTATTTGATTGCAATTTAAGGCATACTGCAAAATAAGAAAACCAAAACATATACATATCTAATAATAAATGTAAGAACAAAAGCCAAAGTTAACACAAATGCGGATCGCTGAAATCACCACCAAATATACAAATTAATAATATCAATACAAAAGAACAATGGCGAGCAAGGGGAGGGGGTTCTGCTTTGAGTTTCTAGTGTTGAATTATGTTACTATAATGCAACCGAGGAAAATGACTCCCAGCCTCCTAACCCCACCCTGCCCCCACTCAAAGTCTGGAAGTGGTAAATAACTATAATTTGAGTGGAGTGGGCCCCTTGCATGTCTGTGCCCTGGTGCCACGGCACCTGCTGCACTATTGATAGCGCCCGCCATTACTGAGAGATTGCCAGGGCCTGCATGGAGACGGGGAAGTGCTGAGCACGAGACGGCGCGCTCCCTCCTTGCCACTGGCCGGGCTGCGCATGACATGGCGCTCTCCGCGGCGGTGTCTTGGAAGAATCCTTGACTTTCGCCCCCGAGAGTGTTATGTGAGGCTTTACTGTGGAATGTTCCAGAGTCATCAGAAGGGGTTTCCTGCATAGGTCTCAAATGACCCCTCCTCTGGAAAAAGATAGCTATTTTTAGCCAAAAATCTATTCTTAAACCTTCTGACGCACCAGAACTCTCCCAGGCAGAGGTCACCGAAGGGATGTGTTTTCAATCCATTGATCTGTTCCTCTTTTTTTTTCTACGAGCTAATGCCACATTCAGACAGTTGGCAACTTTTAAGATGATTTTTTTTTTTTATCTATTTTTCACATTGATAAATGAATCATGTATACTATATGTAGAAGTAATTATTGGCTATATGGTCCATGTGTTTTAAAAAATTATAATATGAATATATTTTCTTTCAGACGCTGAATCCAAAATGGAATGAGGAGTTTTATTTTCGAGTAAGTTCACTTTTTTTCTTGATTTTCTCATTTGAGTAGTTGACAGAACATCGTGGTTATAAATGATAAAAGCTGTTGTGTAAATTTGCAAATTGCTTAAGAGTATATTTTTGATCATTGCTTGGCTATTATTGGCGAGTGCCTGTCATATTCTAGCAAGTAATGCTGTTTTTGGTGCACGCAAATTGCCTAGTCAGTTTTGGGGTCCCCCTTCTCTGCATGTCCTAAGTCGCCTAGATTGTGCTCGATAACTCATTTCCGTAATGAAAAAACACGATACCAAATCTATGCTTTTACATCTCTGATCCCACTTTGCAAGCCTTTGGCGTGCGCCACGCCACGCCTTGTTCCCTGCTGCTCAATGAATGTGGACATGGCTCAGCCTTATATGAAATAAGCGCGAGAGGGAAGGCCGCCCTCACCTGTGTGCTGAGAGGGCGCTTGCAGCAAAGGTGGGCACGTGATATCTTAGTGACAGTTTTATGGGAAGTCATGACTGGACTACTTTAGTTATAGGAATCATTTAAAAAAAATCTTGCAACCCTCAAAAAAGAAAGAATTTTACATCAAATTCGCAAAAAAATTTCAGCGTTCTTTTATTAATTTTACTTAATTTCAGTTTTTATCGTTATTTTGTTTTTCAGAAAACAAACCATTAGAGTAGATTTATAGAGGTAGGGGAAGCAATCAGTTGGCACCGAATAGATACATATACAAGCTTGATAATACTCGACAAAGCAGCTTTATAAACAAATATTTCATACCGGTGTGGTGGGGAGCATTGGAAAGACTGACTTTTATGTTCTCCCCACTACGGGATTGTTACTCAGTGGTTGGAGTGTAAGCAGCAAAGCAAGTGGTGCCTGTGCCAAGCGACCCAAATGCAGATATCAGGGTTTGGAGGGTGGGGCTGCAGCTGGGGGACGCGAGTGCGGCAGTCAAGTCGCAAGTAAGAGTGGGTAGAAACAGCCAGTACATGGAATGCATGCACCAGGGGCGTAGACTGCCATGGCCCACTGATGAAACCAGCAGAACTCAAGGAGGCTCAGCAAATGGCAGCAGGGAAGGCATCACAGTGGAAACAAGCATTTGCAATGCAATAGGTCTCGCATTTACGCGAGTTTAAGCTATTGGCATTGTAAATGACGATGCCTTTTATTTATGTTTGAAAAACGAAAACACAAATAAAAGGCATTGTTATTTGCAATGTGAATAGCTCAAACTCGCGTAAATGCGAGACCTATTGCATTGTGTAAATGCTTGTTGTTCCTTTCACTGTAGCAGTGACCTGGTTTGTTTTTTAAAAAATAAGACGTTTGGCCTCACGCTGTTTGTTCATTTGCATCTCACTGATGCTGGGAAAAAAGAGATTGCAATCTTTACTGCCATGCGGCCCGCGAAAGTGAAAGCTAACAAGTGCTTTCAGGCCTCCAAATGGTGCGCGCGCCCGGATCCCCCATTTACAAAAGCTCTCGCGAGAGCAGCACTAAAGCGCTGTCTCAGGCGAGACCTAAAAAGGAACTGGAGCTTGGAGTGGAAGCAGAAGCAAGAGAGTCGCTGGGCCTATCCTTCGAGAGCTTTGAAACCCTTGAGATCAAGCTTGAACACAGCTGAGCGTGGGCCAGATCAGACCGAGAAAGAGCGAGCAAGCCCTTCCCTAGCTCGGCAGCAACTGGTGCATGGCCCAAGAAGGCAGTGTGGACAAATGTAGTGAGACCGCTTTGCGAACAGAAGACTGCAGCACTGTCCCGGTGACAGAACACTGCCTTCTTATGACGCACAGAAACTGTGTGGTTGGCCATTGACTAGCCATAGGCTTCACTGCAGATTATATAGAGCGGAACGCGAGGTGGTAAGGAGCGAGCAGGCGATAGTTGCAATCTGAGCGTCTCAGACCAGCGACGTTAACCCTATGTGGTCCCCAACCTTGCAGAGCATACACTGAAGGTATTGAGGACTAAATAGCAATACTACTCTACCAGGGCAGTTGGGGGCCATAAATGAACAGTAGACTTAAGCACTAGTGATGTGAGGACACCAGGTGTGAGGTCCATTACCCACCAGGAGACATCAGCGTGTATGCGCACACACTTTGGCCAACTAATGGTGGCCCCAGTAGTGCGAAGAGGGAAACTGAAGGACAAAGTGCAATGATGAATCACAGGGGAGATGACAGAAGTCCTCCAGAGAACTATTAGTACCTTTAGAAAGAACTAAAAGTTGGCGTTGATAGCCTGGTGTTTCAACACTACACCAATGACCCCGAAACAGGGGCAGTGAACATGCTCCAACACAGCAGGGGTAAACAATGCCTCACTACATACTGCATCATGGGCCCACATAGAGGGAAGTGATAAGTATGCAGGGTTTAGCATGGTTCCTTGAGGTCTTAGGCATCCGAGTCACCAACCAGGCAAATGCGTTAAAGAAACAGGGGTGTTGAACACAGATATGACCATATAGCCTATTTATTTGGGCACTCCGAATCTTGAGCTATTGACATGGGTCAACGGCTAGAACCCCATATCAGGAAATCAGGAAACCTGGAGCTGATTCTGGAGCACCTCCATCACGGAGCGTGTGCTGTGGCATGTGGGTGTCTTCACCTAGCGAGAAAGTCACTGTTTTTTTCTGAGATTCTTTGCAGGTGGAACATTATCAGTCAAGGCTAACCTGCAATAGATTCTCAGGCGCAAGAGCACATTCTAAACACATTGGTAGCTAAAAGGGTATTGGATCAAGAACCGCTCCCATCCATGCTGGTGTTTTGAGAAGAGGGTCTGAAGGAGTTTGTTGTAGACATAAAAGAGGAAGCAGAATCCCTCGAGTGAAGACTCTAGTGGTTAAGGTCCTTAGCAGCTGAAGGAGAGATGTGGCGAATGAGGGAAAGATACACAAAGGATATGAAGCAACCTTGAAGACAAATAAACCCGTCATCGGGGAGGAAAAAGAAGAGTAAGAACATACGAGAGGGGCTTTCCCACAACTAGCCTTTGGGAGAATTAGGTGGCTTGGTTGATGCAGGGCTACATCAGCAAGTTTTGGGGACGATGCCCAGGGTCAGGCACATGTGATATTGGCATGGGCACGAGGCTGGATTGCCGGATGTCTCCGCTGCCATTCACTTTGTTGCTGCAACCACTGGCATAACTTAACTTGCTCATTAGGTGAGTGAAGCTTGATGGAGGGCTACCGGGTGTGTGCAGATGATCCAGATGTCTCTGGATCCTATTCCCTCTGGTGTGGAGCCTCTGAAAGAGCTTGATGGATGCTAGACTAGGCGAAGTCATAGGCCGTGGCATTGACCATAGTTCTTGGAGGGCTTGGGGAGCACAAGCCCCTTTAAGTGGTCCAATGTAACTATTCAGTATTGACTGGAGGCCGTGAAGATGGTTATCATTCGTCC
The DNA here is from genome assembly GCF_964204655.1 of Triturus cristatus. Classification (NCBI taxonomy): domain Eukaryota; kingdom Metazoa; phylum Chordata; class Amphibia; order Caudata; family Salamandridae; genus Triturus; species Triturus cristatus. The sequence continues at coordinate 227,253,220 of NC_140581.1, forward strand.
TCATGGTAACCCCAAGGCAACTCTTCAAAGCTGGCAGACCCTTATAATGTGCTAGGTGGTGAGGATAGTGGCAATCATAATGACAGAGCTGCTAAAAATACTCAATATATTTTAGTTCACACTCTTGCAAGTGTGAAGGAGAACCGTCATGAAATACAGAAGCTGAGCAGTTCATACTGTGGGCAGTAAAGAGGCCAATGACGGGCTTGGCACAAAGCACATTAAATACTGAGATGTTTGGAGGGTACTCTGAGGGTCCCAAACATTCAATGTTATCACTAAGTAGAGTAGTACTGGTTTATGGTGGAGTAGGAGGTGGGGAAAGTCTGTAGCTTTATGGACCAAACCTTGTCGAGTCAGCCGCTACAGGAGATGCCTGAGGATCCCATATGAGTGGGAAACACAAATCTGTGTCGTTCTCGGATTACCTACACCATTTTGAGTTTGTGGCATTCATTGGGAATAGGCATGAGGCTCACAATTTACCATTCTCCTTTTACTACATCACTTTAGAGGGATGCCTTGCATACGAGGAAGGTCACAGTCTGCATCAGACAGGGGGTCACAGTCTGCATCAGACAGGGGGATTATTTTATTGGGCAAAGCATTAAACATTTTAGAGCTATAGTCGGAGTATCATATCCCAGAACCTGAGTGCATTCAAGCCCTCGCCCAAGTGAAGCATGCCAATGAACTTGAGCCTCGATTGCACTAACATTTTGCTGTAAGCCACGAGGTGGTTTAGTATGGAGGTGAGTAGTTGTCCAAGGGGACTTTGGTCAACTTTTATATAGGCACAACAGAACTCTACCCAACTACTATGCTGCTGCTTTGCAACTTTGATGACTTGGAACCCAGAAACTATTCTGCAGCTGTTGTAAAGAGCTAACTGCAAGATAGGATGCAGGAAAAGTAAATGTAATGTAATAATAATTAATTTTGTAGAGCAGTTGCAGACCCACTGAATAGGCTTTGTGGACCCTCGGGGTCCTCGGACCACAGTTTAAAAACCACTGAGGTGGATGGTTTGCCATGGCCATGACTGTAGCAAAGTTAGGCGTTCTTTGTCAGTGGAGATCAACACACATCCCCACCGTTGAGATCTGGCTATCTGAAATGTACTAATTAGCGAAGTATGAGCAAATAATATACAAGTTAAATGATCGCATGCCTATGTTTGACAAGGTCTGGGGTGGTTTCTATCAGGCGTGACACTGTAGTGAGGCACATGATCTAAAGTGGATGCAGAAGAACTTCTAGATTGAGTTGATGGTGATGCCCATAGAAAGATACTGTGCTGTGTAGGGTGAAGCAGTGTCGAATTCCATTCAACTGCTAGACACAGGTTTCGGTCAGAATGTTGTTTTTCCACTTTTTTTCCTTTTCCGCTTACTGTATGCCTAGGGAGGTATGTACAAATGAATGCATCACCTTTATTATCTTGATAGTAGTTTTGGGTGGAAAATAAGATGAGGAGGATCCCGGATGGAGGTGGGACTGGCATCACTTTACAATAATGCATGATAAAATGTATAGAGAGTGATCTCTTTGAGATGTGTGCAATGATTAGAGTTCAGCTCCCTAAAATGACTTGGTCTAGATCAGGGATGTTTTCTGACTGACAATCAAGTGTTTAGGATCACCAGCTCTAAGGGTCTCTTTGTGAAATTCCATCCATCCCTATGCTCAACTTGTTGAACAGACAGAACTTATCACAAGCTAAAAGCACACAAACCACTAAAACTCAACGGAAGCAACTGCACAATATGAAGCCTTATATGGGCTTAAAATATTTCACTTCGATTAGCAATTACTATGCTAAACATAGTTTACAACGCATGCCATTACAGCGCAGGTTGTTCCAACAACATGTTGTTACATCGCATGCCATTACAACGCAAGTCGTTGTAATGACTTGCTGTAGGGGGCAGAAGGTGTTGGATTTTCAATCCAACACCTTCCCTTCTGTTGCACACTGGAGTTGGAATAGTAAATTGTACTATTCCAAACTCCAGCGCCCCCCCCCCCCCTACTGCAAGTTGTTGTAACGACTTGCGATGTAATAGCATGTGATGTAACAACACATTGTTGTAACGACTTGCGTTGTAATCGCATGCATTAAAACGCATGCGTTTTAACGAGTGCTATTCATTACTATTCCTTGAGATGCTGTGGTATACGATTTGGTTATCATAATTGCATTCAATTGCTTATAGTAACAGTTATATTTTTTTATGTTTCTTGCAGGTTAATCCCACTAACCACAGATTGCTGTTCGAAGTTTTTGATGAGAATAGACTGGTGAGTGAACAGCACGTTACAGCACTTCAAGCAAAATCGTATTCTCGCGTAATTGTATTCCGAGTTTCTCAGTGCCTTCTGTCAAAAGTTTTAACCAGTTTTATCAGAGCTGTGGTTTATCGCTTTTCTGCTTTGCATCAGTGTGTGTTTGTGGTAGTATCAGCAGGAAAGCACCCCTTTGTTTTATATATCCTTTTCTGTCTGCCACTTGGTTGAGCAAAGCTCTCGCCATGCTTGTTCAGTCTTTTCCTAACCAGATTAATTCCAAGGATTGTCCTATGTTTGGGTTTTCTGGGCCTGCATTTTAACCACGTTGCTATAGTATTTCAGCTCTGATAAACCGCTTGAAGTGCAGCTATTCGCTGGTTGAGGCTCATTGACAATGGGCTCTGCCCATTGGTGGCCTGTTTTCTTGCTTGTTTTTGATTTTTGCATTTTACTGGTGTCGATAATTTGTTGTACTCAGTGTCTAGCAGTTCACATAGGCGTTATAGAGGTCATAAAATGGTTTCCAGAACTTCAACTCCAGTCTCTTTCAGTGCACAGATGTTAAACTCTTCTGTCTAGACGGGCCTAAGCGGATGAAGACCTGTATATCCTACTGCCGGCGGCCCCTTTTCTATTAGCGCTACGCCTATCACTTTACTTGTGAATAAGCGATCAGCTCATCTTTCTTAACCTTGAGGTATTCTCCCTCTATTGAGTGTTTTGTTCGTAAAGCAAGCCATACAATACCAGCTTTTATTGTACTGTAAGCAGCTTAATGCAGAGAAACGATAAAGTTACCAGATGGCTAAGTAAACATGTCAAACACTCCACCGAGGACAACATGCTGCCTTTCTTTTATTGATTTGTCCATTGCTTGCCACAGAAGGCACCAGGAAATTAAGGACTGCTCCTAGTAGGGGGAAAAGGCAGTCAACCGCTACTGTATCTTCAATCGTGGGCTGGTTTCACCTCATTTCTGAAAGTGCTCAGATGTACTGCGCTGCGTGGCAATCTCTACAGCTCTCTCATTCCCTCTGCAGCATCCCATAACACCGCCTCTTTTCCCACCATGTATGTACCCACTGTAAACCTTTATTCAGGCGGCTGTATCCCTGCTTTCAACACCATGGCGTAGGGTTTAACGGAGGCATTTCACAATTGATTTTAAGAAAACGTGTATCTTTTCGTTCCACTATCTCTCTAACGGATTATGTATGATGTAGCGGGACCAGCAACCTAAATGTATTTTTTGTTTTTATTCCATAGCACGTTCAGAAGTCTGTATAAACAGCAAAATACGACACAGCTCCATTTTGTTAACCTTGATGGATGTACAATTTGTGTACAGTACTAATTGTTTTGCACTTTATCATCATTAGCTGTTAGGCATAAATGATAGACTATTCCAGAGTAGGATTAAGCAAGCACCAGTGCTTTAAACTATGTTTTTTACATTTTCTTTCCATTTCCTCTTTCTCTTTATGTTGTGCAGTTTTCATGATTCAAATAGGAGGCCAGTCTCCACATGTTTATTTTTCCGGTGACGTCAACGGAGAAGCCAGCCCGTAACCATGAAGTTCTTCTTGGGGGCCTCTGGGAAAGCCGAGGCTCCGGCCCCATAAAAAGTGAGAAGGGGCGGTTGTTGGTGTTTTCGCTCAGCAGCAGTTGCGCGGCGGCGTGACAGGTGTTTGGCATGGGAGCCGGCCTCGGTGGGGCTGGTGTTTTGGACTCCGGTGGCAGGGGCAGGGGGGCGCCCTGGGAGCGCGGGACGGGCGGACGGGCGGGAGGGACTTGCAGCCGCGCCGAGTGTGTGCGCGGCCTCAGTCAGCTGCGGGAGAGCGCTCTCCCGCCGGGCCCGCTGCCGCTCTCTGATGGAAACGGAGCAGCTGGGAAGGTGCTGAGCGCCAGGGAAAGAGAGAGAGGGGGGACCGGGTCACGTGCCCGCGGCCACCCTAGCCCCTGCCCCCCGTGTGTCGGGGCACCGAGAGCTCTTACCCAATCATGCCCGGAATGCCGCTTGTCACTTGGGCTATTTCTGCTATCTGTCGCTGCCGCCGCCGCGCCGCTAACCGCTTGGCAGATGGAACGCCTTTTCTTGGACTTTATTTGCCTTTCTTTGATTTTTAGCTTCTGGCAGGGCCCGGCTTGCTGCTGCTTTACTTTTCCGTCTCTTCGCCTCCGGTAGATCATGGCCCACCGGCTGCGGTTTCACTTTGGCTCTGGTCGGAGCAACACAGACCCGGAGTCGGACATCCTAGACGGGGAGCGGGACGACGACTTCTTCATGGCATTCCACACGCTACCGAGGAGGAACGGCCCTCACCCCTTCTCCCGGCACGGGACGGACTACGGGGGTCTGCAAGAAGAGGGCTCTTTGAAAAGGAGCACGTCCATGTTTATCCCCCAGCTGCTCAACAGCATTGACCTGCGTCCAACCAGGAGCTCCTCCATGCAGATCTCTCTGCAGCGGAAGGCGGCCAACGGCTACGCCGATGAGTGTGGGCCCCCAGAGTCTCCAGAGGAGGGCCTGCCGTACGAGTTCTCGAACTTTAGGGAACACTTGACGTCCTCTGCCAGGAGTAACTGTTCCTCAACAAGCAGTCTCCATGATACGCCTGACAGTTCTCCACCCACAGTATATGGCAGTCCAGGGCGGCCGGTGAATGGGGCGGGCTCGTGCCACCATAGAATGTTTGGTGGACCTCCCGTTAATGGGCAAAATGAGCCTGTTACTGAGGGGGAGCAGACGAATGGTGCTTCACCAGGTTTGAATAGAGCTGATGGGAATGCTCAGCAGCATCCTCAATATACTGATATCCGTCATGTCCGACTGCTGCCCCCTAGCAATGATGACACTGAAGATACTCCTACAGAACCCAGGCGTTGGTCTTTGCAACACCTACCGGACTCAACAGGAAATCCTGGGAAACGGTGCTTTGTGTTCCAGTTGCAGCAGTCCCAGATAGGCACTTCCAATCCAGGGAGCGACTCAAACTTTGGCGTTACTGGCACAAAGGGGGACCGGCTGGTTCGATATCCTCGCATACGTTTGGAAAGGAGTACCTCCTATCCAGTCCAACCACAAATTGAACGCATTAGCCCACCAGAGAAAGGAGTAAGAGCAGATCCTCGCCGAGTCAAGAGAGACCATGTTGAAATGTTTCGGAGCAACTCTGCACAAAGGGCATCTCAAGGACAAGGTTGCACTTTTAAAATCCAACAAGAGCAGAACACAGGGCAACCTCATTTTAGGATCCTTGTAACCCATAGCAGTGATGACCAAAATAATTGTTCGGGGCAGGATGCTCCAAACAGACCCAGTTCCCATGCCAGCAGCCCCATGGTAAGTCCTTGGAAGAGCATATTTTCATGAAGCTAGAGGTCTTTGATTTTTTTAAAGTTTCGTGGATGTTTGAAATGTCATTCGTTTGTTTTATTTGTCTTGTTGGTGGCACAACATCACCAGAAGGTATTCCTCTACGTAGAAGGCCTCAATAAATGTTGCCATAATTAAGTGCTTAGTAAGATACAGTTGTGGAATAATGTGTTATCTTATACATGTTCCTCTAGGTTTTATGTAATTTCCCTTTCTTAAAGAAGTTGCTATAATTACTCAAGTCTTTGCACATTGCAATGGCTTGAGAAATTTGCGCATCGCAACCTGTTGATATTAGGTTTGAGGCTCATCAGGTTATTTTTTATAATTTTAGCACAGTTCCTTTTGTTCCAACCACCATTTATAGTTCATAACTATTTGTCGTTCTGAAAAATTGTAGATGCTGACGCTTTCTATGATGTACAGTTTTCTGCTATCTAAAGCGTTTGTGTCCACCATTGTTCTTGCTTTTCTGACCCTGGGAAGCTGTACTGCGGATCACAGTGATGAAAACCATGCCTGCCATAGCATGGAAGTGCTCTGCTGAGGGAGTGTGGGCAAACGTTAGTAGGGAATTGCAATTACATGATTTGCATAGTGGTGCAATATAATCCAGCTCACTTGAGTTTCTAAACTTGATGCTGCTGAATATAGAATAATAGACACACTGTCGCCAGCTGTGACAACAGACAGACTGGAGCAGATTTGCTTTTTATTGCTGGTGTGTGTTCCCTTGCTCTTTCTCAGTGAAATGTAGAGCAGCCAAGCAGCTGTGAAGTACAACGGGGCCGCCTGATGACTGCGCCGTTTCAATAGCTTGGTGTGAAATACTATAACGTAGGCATTCTTTGTTTTTTTGTTGCGTATGCAGTGTCTTTGAAGAAATAGATTTGTTCCGCATTCATGAGATTTTCATGCAAGCCTTAAAGCGAGTGGTTACAAACCAAGGGCCGCAAGCAGCAGAGTAAACGCAGAAGGTATTTCCCAATGTGTACAGTCAGAGACAGTTAACAATTGCTGCAACACCTCTAAAACCTTCTTTAGTTTGGGTGTGATTTGGCACTGCACAATGGGGGTATTGCTGCTAACTAAATAAAACGCTCACTTTGTTTCAATGTGTATAGTGTTAGTTCATTATGGTCATGCATTTCCAAGAGCTTCTCTTTATGGAAGAGCTCCTTATGGAAGTTTTGCACATTGTGTAATCGCGTGTTGTAGCCGCCACTTCAGCCGTCAATGTCGTTGATCCATTTTTTCTTTGCCTTTTGTTTCAAAATGCGTTATATACCAAATACTCAAGGATGCGAATGATTAGTACTACGATTGTTGATCACCCTATTTCCACCGCCTAGAAATCTAAATGAGAGGCCTAAGCTTTGGCAACATCTTCCTGTGGTCACAGTTATGAAAGAATATTATAGAACATTATACAGTTCACTTTTTCTGTCTGTTTTCACTAGTATGGCATCTTATTGGGAGAGCTGTATATCGAGAACCCCTATTCAATACCCATTTGATCTGTTATGTAAACCTGTTTAGTATGAAGAGCAATGGTGTTTTCAACTTTTATTGAAACATATATTTCCTTATACCTTTCAGCCAATGAAAGAACACCACCAAAGTAGGGAGGAGGATGTAGTGGGGGAGCTGCTGTGGTTGTAAAATAACCCACATCCAACTTAGTGGATGCGTTAGGATTGTTGAGGTGGCAACAAGCGTAATCTCATTTTAGTCTCGTGACCATGCTCAGATTTGATTTGCTATCATAAACTTTAGCAAACGCAAGGAGATGATGGATGGAGCACAGAAACTTTTTATACACTCACCCCCAGTCACAGATGTAAGTTGAATCCATTATCTTTCCTTAGCTTACTTCACCACCCCAGTTCAGACCCAGCAATATGCAAATCAGCCTTGACCCTCTTTCTCATGGGAACAGTCCAGCCTGAACTGCCAAGCCAGGTCTTTCCTGGACCGGAAACAAGCATCTGGGACCAGTTTCGGGGTAACACCCCTCATCAGCCAGGCTAGCTTGAATCCAATTGCAAAGTGAGCAAGGGGCCCGCGACTGGGGCACACTTGAAGTTCAGGAAAACAAAATAATAATGCTATAATTAGCACTGGAACACAGACAGTGTGTGGAATCCCTTTTCTGCACCAGCCAAGAACAGAGCCTTTCTTTGGTTTCAGCAGTGTAGTCTTTCTTCTGTTTTCTGGCATGTGATTCTGTCACTAAGGAAAGCTGTTGAGCTTCTCTTGCTGAAGGCAAAGTGAACACAAAGGTGTCTGAGGAAGCCACCTGTGCAGGTGGGTGGCTAGAGGCTTGCTGTTATAATAAGAAGGCCATAATGGAGGACAAAAACAATGAGAGATGACGAGAAAAACACAGATGCGAGCAAGGGTGGGTAGCTTCAGTTAAAGTATTGCCCCACACATCATGTAAAAGATCACTGCACCGTTTTTGAAAAACTAAATAGCAATTTGACATCAATCAAAGTAAACCATTTACTGTGAAATAAAGAAAAATAAAACTGGTTAAAATGTTCATAGGAAATCCTCATCATCCTGAGAAGGCAGTATCCGAGTCTGGTGGCCCAGTGCACTAATGTCCTCATGGTCACAGGTTCAAATCAAGGCGGGTCCACTCAGCCTTTCATCCATCTGAGGTTGATAAAATGAATACCATTGAGTTGGGCAACAATAAACATCTGTTATTCACCACCAAGATACCTGCGGGTGAACGTACCAATACAAATTTAAGGTTATGTTTGCAGCTTGGAGGAGAATGTGTGAATGTTTCCAGTAATGTGGAAGGCTCTACTATCCTCTGTGCCCCCTTTCCCTTTCTTCTGAACTGGTGACTGGAATGCTCAAAAGGAATAATGTAATAACATGTTGGTGTGTGATCTGGAGTGGAAGCGAGGAGATAGGGACAGGTAAAGGGAGGATGGAGACCTGATAGGCCTGACCTGTTGCTGTACCTACCTACCTACCTAAGGGCCGAACTTGCCACCTGTTTAAGTGGCTCCAGACTCTTGTATGAAGTCCCTGTGCTCTGACTTCAACAGACTTCCAATTCACACGTTTGGCGCCTCACATTTTTCACTTAAACTAAGTTCACTTGAAGCCCCTTTGAAGTTATCTGCATATTACTCGCTACATTAAAAAACAAATTCATGCAACTCAGGTGGAAATCAATACGCAAGTCTTCAAACACGCACCAGCTCGATGTATGCGGACATCTGCTGTGACCTGCAGGTCACGAGTCCTGGTTATGCCAACTCAGCCTTCTATTTTTCCGAGGTCGGTACATTGACTACCATTGCACCTTTACTATCGGCTTCTGGGAGCAAATGCGCAGTATGGAACCCCGCATATAGCAACAAGTTTTAATTAGACAATCATTTCTCGTATGTGTGTCATTTACGACGTCCTGCCTGATGAAGCATTGTCCACATATGATCACTGGTGATCCGAGCTGTGCGAGTGCATAGGCACGGTTACAGAAAATGGGCCTGGCCAATCCGTGTTTTGTGACATATTTAGTTCAAGTTCCGTATAGTGTTTTAAAATTGCCAATTCCAGTTTGTACTTACTGGCAACAATAACGTTGATTAACCAATCAGCCTTCCTTGTGTTTTAATTCCCAGTTTCGTTATGGAAGCTATGAACACATTCCTTTGGTAAATCTTGCAGTGCCATTAAAGCGGCTATAAAAGGCAGCGCTTCTCCTAGGCTCCTCTCCTTCCACATACCTAGGAGTTCGCTGGGGTGTTATACGTACGGCATCCGTGCACCTACTCCTTCGCATGTTCACACTGCTGCCGTGGGAGCTCCAGTTTTCGGTCTCTTCCGGGCAGCGGAATGCCAAGCGCGGGCAGTGGGGTCCTTTGGACTGTGTGCGGAGGTGGTTTATTCAGAGAGAGTTGTCATGCCTGAAAGGAGTAATCACTAAGATTCTTTAAGTTCTAAGGTTACATTTCTATTTCTACACAAGAAATTATCACCGCGTTGGGGGCAGCCAGTATGGCGGTTTGTGTATCTTCACTGGCAGTAATGCCCTCTGACATGCAGGGATACAGTTACAGACACACACTTACCCTCCTAAGATATGTGAAGTAATCCATACCCTCTTCAGACCCTCCCAAACACCCTCTTGCAGTGACACACTTAGTGTAACACACACGAACTCCGCTGATCTGTATAGGGACTTCTTCCTTACTAGTGGCAGGCATCCTATATCGGTGCCTACCTGTTAAAGGTAGTATTCAAGCGCATGTAGTTGAGTTAACCCACACATGGTTAGCAGCTCAGAGGTTTAGACTCAAGCTGTTACACCGCAGATGATTACTAGCAGGGGGGGTCATAGCGGCCGACATTCTCTTGCAAAGACATTCACCCCTTTGTTGGGACACATTAGTGTTGACTCATACTTCAGCCTTTGCCACTCCACTCTCACAGGTTAGCTATTGGGAGGCAGTCTTTGAATCCAACTCTTGTACATTTTAGATTATTTATCATGCTCATTACTACCCGTCTTTGTAATCTTCTTTTTTGCTGTCGCATGGCCCTACAAAAATGGTCCCCAACGTTCCATGAGGTATACTTTCTCCAGTTTCAGAGACTCTTTATTCAGCCGTTCCTCATACCCAGCCGGCCAGTTGCAGTCCACTCACTTGCATCATTAACTCTTCCCTCTTGGTGGTCTAACAACACCATACCAAGGCATTCTCGTAAAAGTTTTGAACGGCCATCGGTGTCTGCTCGAATTTATAATCTCCCTACTGCAGCCACAGTGATTTTAGGCTGTTTAAGGTAGTATGGAGTGTTTTTTTTTAATAAGAACCCCAAAAAAATATATTGCCTCATGCGTAACACACTGGAAAACCAATTCTTTATTTTCCCAACTAAAATGTTTAGAAAACCCCACATGGTCAGTCAGAGAGCCCCACTCCTAAACATATACCTGTTTGAAACTAAATAAATGAATATGGATACCAACCAACTCAAACATGCTTAAAGAAATGGACCTTGGTTACTGTTACAGGGATGTAAGCAAGAATAGATCTTTTACTGTCCCCTTTCTCTCTACCGCTAGACTCGCATGTGTTTTGGTAGTATTTGGAATCAAGGGACAAAGCTCAATTAACCAATATGCCAAATGAAGCATTTTATATGTAATCCTAATTTGCTGCAGAACTTCACCCCGTGGCTAAAATTTCTCATTGTCTGCAGATGATAATTCCTTTTTGTACAGCACACTATCACCATTTCTGAGTGCTGCATATAGCAGATGTCACTATTGCCTATTTTAATGGTAATCAATTAACTGACCTCATAAGTGTGGAAGGCCGAGCTAATGAACTTTAAAGCTCCCACGTCAGTTCATGCCTCAGTAGAGAGCGTTCAACTTGAAGATCTAGACTCCTGACAATAGTCCGCATATGGTGTCAGAAATGCCATTAAATTGTGTACCTACTAGCTCAAATATATCGGTGATTTCTGCCTCACTATCACTTATGCCACAGTTAAGCTGACCACCCTTGCTCTTGGCAAAACATGGGTACTTGAAGAATGCCTACTATCTCTCCTATTTTGGAAACATCTGACATTGAGGCTTGTGGTAGCACAGCTTAAGCATCATACATGTCTTCCAGTCCTGCCCACTCCGTAGTTGATCTCAAGCTCCTTTAATTGACACACTCTCAGAAGCTTGGTCTACATTTCTGTTTCTAAACCGTGCCAGTATACCTTCCATTTCCTCTTGCTCACAAGGGACCATTAAGCTTCTGTGTAGATGTATATTGGTGTGAAGACTTTGGTTTGCTTTAGTTGGTCTTTGTAGCTGTCGTCTAGGCTTTGTTCTTTGCTTATCACCTCGTACTGCTATATGCTTCTGCATCTTTAGAGATTCTGCTCATTGTTCACCACTTTCCATTTTTATTTCCAAAATACACTTTTGTTAAAATGCTTTGAGTTGTAGAAATACCACCCTGCTTTTGTTTACATGTTTCAAAAGACTCCACGAAGTTAGCATAGAGGGTACCGCTCTCAATTGGATCTCATCTTACCTACAAAATAGGACAATTGTCAACCATACTTCTCTTTTCTCATCCAAACTCCACATCATAAAAGCAAGGTTCTATCATCTCATACATGCTTTTCAACATCTACATGAAGTCATTAGGGGCACTGATCAATGATTTTCAGCTTAACTGCTATAACTACTCAGATGACTTGCAAATACTTCTTAAACTGGAAAGCCCCAAAGACATTAGAAACTCCAAAATCTTTAGTTGCCTCCAATCCTTGGATCAGTTGATGACATGGAGCCATCTCAAATTGAAATGTGTCCAAAACTGAAACACTTGCCTCTGGCGATTGTAAAAATTATGACCTACTCCTCGCCTGACTATCTGGGACCACCACTTAAAATATCCTAGGAGGTAAGAAACCTCATAATTACCATGAACTCCAAGATATCAATGAATATCGAAGTGGATAAAGTAGCAAGATCAAGCTTTATTACTATGAAATCAATTTTACTCATCTCCCCCCTCCTATGATGTCCACACAGTCTCCAATGCACAATGTCTATTGTACCATTTCAACATAATTATGCTAATGGCCTATACCACAGATCTTCTCTATCAACTATGAAAAGGCTACAAAAAAATCAGAACGCTGCTGCCAGACTACTCCGACATGTAAAGCCACTAGCAGACATCTCTGCTGCCTTGAGGGCTTACATTGGTTACCGGTTGCCAGAAGATTCACTGCCAGTCTGGTTTGTATCACCCACAAAGCAATACTTAGCAAATAAATACTTTTTTTCTGGCATGTTAAGAGGGGGAAATATAATACATTAAAAAAAAAAAAGCAAATAATTTCATCTGTTTGGGGCTCTACTTTTAATATGCTCCTCTGCACTAGTCCATAAACTCAGTTCTGTCTTCAATTGTAGGGAGTTACCTAGCCAATCAGTTAGTCAGAGAACGTTATCTCTTTATTAATTTGATCAAGTACATGTTTATTTATACTAAAGTAGTTGTTCATATTAATCCACAGAATATATTGGAGCAGAGGCCCAGAATACCTGCAGAAACTGACTCCACACTATACACCAGCCATAAACCTCTGATTGTCATCCACCCACGACTGTTTAACCCCTTCCCTGCTCATGACGGAACCACTCCGTCATGAGCCACGGTTGCGCTGTGCTCATGACGGAGTGGTTCCGTCATGCTACGGCCGTTGGCGGCCGCTCCGCCCACGCGGCGCTAATTCCCCGCCTGTGCGGGCAATTAGCGCAGTGGGCGGAGTCGTGACGGAACCACTCCGTCATGAGCACAGCTCAACCGTGGCTCGTGACGGAGCGGTTCCGTCACGAGCACAGCGCCACCGCGCTGCCCCCAAACCCCCCCCCCCCCCCAGCGCCGCGACAGAATTCCTGCCGCGGCGAAGGGGTTAAGAGGATGGTTGCAGATCCCTAAGGTGTTATTGAAAAACGTGCATATGTATCCACTTTTTCGATTAGAATCTGTCCCTTTCTCTTCACAAAACTGCAATTAATTTGTCCTATAGCGCCCAGGAGCATCCAAACGGCAACATGTTTTGTCTTGCAGAAATCTTAAAAGATATTCTTGTCTATCCTTTGCTGGGATTGTGGTTGTTTCCACATTGTGTCTTAATCTTGCGGTAATCTGACAGTCTTGCCCTAAGACTTCATTCTACCCCTTTACTGGTGTTTTATACTGGTCGGCCTGTACTGCTGCTGTTGCAGCAGCCGACTCTACTTCGTGATGCACGCTTGTGCTTACTTTTGCTTTCCAAGGTGTAGGTTCCTGTCAATCCTTGTCAGCCCCTCCACATCTATTCGTTGCCTTCCTTGGACTTTGCTTCCCTGAGCCCCAACTCCCCCCTACACTTGTAATTTCAGCTTCCTCGTTTCTAGTTTTTCCATTTCTCTCTACTCATTCAACACTCCATTCAGCATTGCTCAAGGTGTCACCGTTTTTCACAGTGGTGATCATGTCGATTGAAAATGATAGTCACATATTTGGAACCAGATTTTTCTAAATTCAGATAAATGCGTTAGTTGCCAGTTAGCTAAATTCGGCAATAGTTGTGAACTTCCTGTTGACTACCTATTCCTGAGTTTGTCGTTTTCAGGCACAACTAAAATATGTTTACCTTTTAGTACTGTTGTGAAACTATGTAATTTATTTCCAGTTTCAGATTTTATAATAGCAGCTCTGAAATTCTAGACCTTGGTGTTGTAAAATCCAGCATTCGAAAATATTCCTTTACAGGCCAACTCGTATATTATGCAATTTTGGTTGGCACAAGAGTTTGAGGTGAGGTAATCTCCTTCTATTTATTTACAGGTTACACTCCTGATGCTGAATTTCAGGTGCTTCCTAACGCTTGAGCCAGTTCAGAGAGTCCGAACTAGCACGCCACGGATGGGCAGGAAGTCAGATGGCACATTTACCTGAAAAGACGTTGTTTGTTTTGTCCGTATTAAGTTCAGAATAAATAGAGAAATGTTTGCTCTTGCCCTTACATATTCCCGGTTTGTACTGGTCAGGCTTAGCCATCTGACCACACTTTGTGGGTTGGTGGTGCTTATTTGTGGAGTGGAGGGCTACTTTCAAAAGGTTAGTAGTCTGCAGTGGACCCAAAGGCCATCTGAAGGAGGGTAGTTTTTATCCCTCTGCGGGTTGCTATTGACCAAGGATTTATTATTAATGTTATTTCGAAACTTGCCGCATATGCAGAGGCTTCTAGCGACTAATGATTACTGAAATTCACGTTGCATAATTTTTTAATGAGGGATTAGCCAAGTTGTCAACACTTTCCTGTTTTTTTTGCTCGGCAAGGCCTACACATTCATTCTTCATCAGCTCAGAGAGAACATGTTTTCCCCAATGTGTGATCCTTTTGCTCTGCAGGGTAGGCTGAGTACAGTTTTCCTCTACATATGCAATTGTGAAACCTAGATCACAACAATCCTCGACTGATCCTGTGTTTTGCACACAACACCTAAGGCTTTGAATTTGATGGACTGGTGGACCTGTTGCCCACAGCTGGAACTGGGTTAATACTGGAGAAATATGCTGTCTGTCGTTGCTTTTAGTAAGCAATGTTGGTACTGCATTCTGCAGCCATTGGAGACCATTTAAGGACGCCAGGAAGGGTGTGACATAGACCCCTACAATAGGTTGAGCTTGGACAAAACCTTAGTTCGAACCTCAACTTTGTTCTGGTTTTGGGTTAAAGAGTAGGATGTGCCACGGAGTGAGCAACTTGAAGTAAGAAGCCCTTGTGCTCCAGGTTGATGCGAAAAGGATCACTATTCAAAACGTTTGACGCATTGCAGGGCTGGACTGTGGGACGTTGCCAGCAGCGTTCCTGGAGAAAAATCTATGTTCCAGCAGGTCTAGTCCCTGGAGATGTGGAACTCGATGTCATTTATTGCCATTAAGTTACAAGGAGTACTGGAGCATTGGGTCATTAACTGCTAATTAATTAATAATTGCTTCTGCTGATGGTGCAGATAGGTCGATATTGATAATCTGTTTGCTTGTCATCAGCATATGTGGAAAAGCGAAGTTCAAAGCCAGCTGTGGGCGTAAATTGTCATTGAACACCCCTGGACTTAATATTGATGCATCGAATTGCCCCAGATGAGTTTCTAGGGGCGCAGTGCAAACCATCTAAAACTTAAACTCTGTTGCACTAAGTATCCGAAAATGCAACCACACTCTTATGCTTTTATCACACCCAACCATTTATTTCAGCGCTTTCTCACATGCTGTAATATTCTGTTTGTTCGCTATTTCAGAGCAAATTATTAAAATGTGCCAAAAGTTTGTAAAACTCAAAATGCTATTCTGGCATTGTCAAATCAGTGTTAATTAAGAAAGCCAAACTTGAGCAGTGGCCAAAGAAGCTGCAGGTTAATGTCACATTGAGAAAATTCCACTTCCAACAAAATGAACAGTCGAACACCAGGCCCGGTATGCATAAATCCTGTATGTGTTGTCCACGCATGCATGCATCTTGTATGTGTTATCCACACTGTATGTATTTGGGCACAGTACTTTATACGGAAATCTAGAGGCGCACGTACCTGCTACTCAGAGTACCTGGTGCAGATACTCCGTACCGGACACTACCTGCCCATTTAAAGCACAGTTTGGGGACGCCATTGTTCAACTTTTAAAAACGTATTAAACTAATTGTAACCTTTACCCGAAAAGCACCTTTGTGAAAAATATTCTAATGTAAAATTTGGTTGAAATTGTTCCATCACTTCCGGAAACCAGTGGGGACAAATTTTATTTTTTGTCATTATTTTCTCCGCATAGTAAGGTGTTTTCTTAACCAATATTTGTGCAATCTTTTTGGAGTAGATCTCTTGGTTCAATAATTGACTGTTTAACAAAAGTTTTTAGATGACTGGCTTATGTCTTAAATACTTAACAACTATCAAATTTAATTTCGTGTGAAATTTGGCGCAACACGCAAACACACCCACCCACCCACCTACCTAACCCCTGCTCTCTTGTTAGTAGTCTATTTACACGTTCAAGGCACTCAAAACAAACGTTGGGTGTTGGGGCCTCTTCAGCATGCAGAGTTGCCCTGCTTAAGCTATGGAAAGACATGCCCTAAAAGTTGGTGGTGACCTGCCTCTAAACACTTGGCGGAGCCTGTTAAGGCTACATCCATTTCGCCTTCAGGGAGCTACAGGACTTAATGGACTATTCTGTGTCGTCATTCGGTAGTCGCTTCGTCGAGGGGCTGGGGGGGGGGGGGGGGTTGCCTTACTGACCCCTCCTCCGTGGTATCTTGGTGTGAACTGGTGAACCAGTTGAATTGTGCGCAAGATCCTCTGAGGTAGGTATCTTATTGAGCCTTACTCTAGTGGTGTTTCTTCTATTTATATGGGTAAATATATTTTTCGTGGCAACATCCCCGAGACACAAAATCGGCAGAAGTACACTTTAAATAGAATGCCGGCTTCCTTGCATCCCTTTCCGTTAGAAACGCGTGGTGATTGCCAGCAGTAAAGTAAGCCGCTCTGGCAATCACCGCTAACTTTTCTTCTTTTGCACGTGCAATGTTTTGGTTTTTGCTTGAACAATCAAGGCTCTGGCATACAGCACACACAACAATCTTGTACACAGCACTCCATTCCTTGGTAGGAACTACCGGTACAGTAAAATATTTAAACGGCTCTTGTTTCTTAAGCACCAGCATTCAAGTCTCGTTCTGGAGTGACTGAGCAGTGTGCAGTCAAGGGTCAGTGTTTCGGTTCGAACGAGGTCCATCTTGCAGGCAGTGCATGTTCAGTGGCTTAGACGTCCTCTAACCTTGGTGCTACTGTAGTATTTAAAATGCCGCAGTCCCGCTACGTGGTGCATTTTCAGTTTTATTAGTCCTTGTTTACAGACCCATGCATCATTTTTAAAAGCCTTACATGCCCTGCCCTACTTAAGGATGCTATTTTCTGAGCGAATCCTGCCTGGGGCTGTACGGGAAGATGGCTTTCCCCCCCCGAAGGCAGTACTTTATTATTGACCTACTCACTGCACTACTTCATAGCTCCAGTGTTTTCTCCTCTGCTCCATTTCACCCAGACTTATGTAACATACATCGCGTTCCGAGAAGCAGCTGCAAGCCTGGCACAGAACCCGCTCTTTGGAAGAAAGGGTGGGTGAGACCGCAGCCATGGCTCCAAGTGTGATTCCACAAATCTGTCACCAAGAGACATAAGAGCGAGCCAGAGGGCAACCCGATCGGTACCATTTCCCCAGAGTGGAAATATTGAAGTGGTGTGCCACTTGTTCTCGACTTGGTGACGGGGTGAGTGCGGACATGGGAGTCGGTGCCAAGAATTTGAACTCATTTGTGGTTACTAGGTTTGAGATGATTAATTATGTGTTTATTTGTGTTGTGTTTGTAACTCTGCTCTTGTTGCTTCTTGACCACTCCCATTATGCAGGTACATAGGTTGGTGCATTAGTTCTGTGGAAGAGGGAAGGGGGTAGTTGTGACTGTTTACCAAGGTTCCCTGCTCTAGGGTGCCGCTCATTCACTTAGTTGTGAGTGCTCATAGCTAGACTTGTGTGTGGAGTTCCTTTTTCAGGTTCTCTCTCAAAAGAAGGTAATTGTGTTGGCATACCCAGGGCGAGCTCTGCCATGCACTTGGCAATTTAGGATTAGAGTGCAACTCCTTCCCCACCATCCAAATGCACAGGCTTTTGTCCTGAAACAAGATGTCAAGTACGCAGCCTAGGTGCTGTGGTTCATTAATGCAAGCTCTTGGGATCGGTGCCTACTTGTCAGGCCCTCTCAGGACCAGGCAAACGAAGGAGGCAGTGGACAGAAGATGAAGTAGATCACGAGAGGTTCACCTGATGTGCGGCTATCCCTGCAAAAGCCACCCGCCTGGCTCTGGACTGCTCTGTGAGGAAGGAAGTAGCACTTAGGTCTGTATTGTATATCACAGGAAGACCCTCATCGGTCAGAGTCCATCGGATGCCTCCGTCCCTTGTAAATTGGAAAACAAAAAGGTAATGAAGAATCCAGATCCCTAAATAATGAAGTCAACTACCCCATGGCTGAAGGAGAACGGAAGCACCGTGGAAAAGACGCAGGCGCAGACTCGCATCACAGCACGGCTGATCATCCTTGATTGGGTTGACGTGTACAGGAATGAGCTTAATGTGACAAAGGTCGGCAAAAACAAAGGCAGCAGGACAGTCTATGAAGCCTCGTAGAATAATGCCATACCTGCTATGCATTGTAATGTTGGAACATGAAGCTGCTTTTGAAGGATATAGAATGCAGCCTCCAAGTTTAATGTGTGGTTAAGACTTGGAAGCTGCAAAACGTAAAGAGATGTATGTCATAGTATCGAAATATATTGTCTTAGCTCAAATGGCATGAAAATGCACAGTTAATAATTAAATTATAAAACTAATAACATACTTGAAGAAAAATGAATGGTTCAAGGGAATGGTTTCCTTTCGAAAGAGCATACCTACTACACCTGCTCTGTGATTTTTTGTGTGAAAAATGACGTTTTTTAACATGCATCTCATGCGGCCCTCAGAACTTTTGTACTGTGTATTTTGTCGGGAGCAGTGGCCGAACGAAGTGTGTTACTTATTTTGTAAAAGACTTGATTACATAGTTTCCAGCGTATGCGATGTGAAAAACATTTCCTGGGGAACTCCAACAGAGCTAAATTAATAAGAATCTCTCAAAACATTTTCTAATTTTTGCAGTACATATACGTTTCTGTGTCTTGGCGCGCTATTTTTCTCAGGCCTCTGATTTCTGTTCCCCGTGGATAACGTGAACGCCTCTGATGCAGTACTTAAACCAATTATTGACGTTTTAGGAAAAGGAAGAAGACAAGTGCAGATTTGTTTTCTTTTCCTTTCTGCCCGTATCTGACTTGTTTAATGTTGAAGCAGTAGTATCCACCAGCTAAAACAGAACCAAATTATATTTTTGTTTCCGGCATCATTGAACCATCCTTTGTGGGTCTAGAGCATCATTTATCAATTGCATTTCTTGCAACTCGTTGAATACTCACACTTTATTTTGGTGGTAAGTGGGCAATATGTACCTTGTACTGCAAAGAGAAATTAAGATTTGGTTTTGTGAATCAGGTTCTTTAAATTGTGCTTAAATGACCTATCATTTGTAAACGCAAGTACTTTTTGGAACAAGTTGGGAATCATCCATAACATGTTTGTGGCTCCCTGTCAAGGGAGGGTTATTCACTGGGGATGGATGGATAAGGGAAGAAAGCAGTGCTGAGGATGTCTGTGTAGGCAAAAGAACACAAACCTTCAACAATAGACACTAGAAATGCTGAAGTTCAAAGTAGCCTCGTTGGACGAAAGGACCGGAGTTATGTCCCTGTGTCCGTTTGTGTCTGTTTTCACACTTCTTGTAGAAATTACACCAATAAAGAAGCCCTCTCCTCATAAAATTGATAAAAGCACATATTTTCTAAGAAAAATAAATTCCCTGGTCCCTCCTGAGTTGATGTGGTGTGAAGACTGCTTTCTAGAATCGGGTAACACTGAAGCGCAAGTTTGAGAGGTGTGCCGACTCTTGCTGATGAGGTGTCCTAGACCTCTCTTAGAGAGATAATATTTTGGGGTTGTATTTGCTTTTCTCCATACTAGATCAATAAACTAAACATAATGCAGATTTGCAAAGAATTCCTATACATGTGCGTGTTTACTTAAACAATTTTGTTTATGATAATGACACAATTCTGTAATTTTATAAAAAATAAAATCCAATAGAGGCAATGCCGTGGTTTAGAAGATTAGTTTATTACACAAAATGCAGTGAAACCTTTACGTCTCACTGTTAAACTGGTTTTGAAATGACTCCAAGGCTGTGTGTAAGCTCTCCGTGTACATTGGTTTGTAGGCGGGGTATCAGATTAATGTATACAAAACTAAGACACGGGAGAGGGCAGGTGTAACTTATCATATCGATACGTGAGGGTCAGAGGGAGGTAAGAGCCAGACTGACATCTGAATATAACCTGAACTGGCACCTGCAACGCAAGGGAAGCCGGGAAATGAGATGCATAAACATCAAAATTGCATGTGATGGATGGGCGAGTGGTACAAGGATTGAGCTGAATAGCGAAGGAGTAGGAACATGGGGTTAGACGAAGAGACCATAAATGATACAGAGTGAGATAACACTAAGGAGACTGATCAAAAAAATGAATTACTTCATGTGTATGACCTGCCTAAGGATAGTATAGATATGAAAACTCAGGCTGCGTCTGTTCTCTCTACAAAACTTGCCTGACAAAATCTGCCTTCCTCTGTAAATCGAAATGGAGCTAGATTGTTAATGTAAAAACAGCTTCTAATCTAATCCCATTCGAACACATAACACTCATACTAAAAGACCTTCATTGCCATTAGAAGAGAGGTTGACATTTTAAGTGCGCTCCCTGGCTTCCCTACCTGTTCACTTGAAGAATCCTCCATACATCTCTGGAGGACCATGAGGTTCACGAAGTAAAGGACTCTTTTCCATGAGACACCAATACTTCACAACAAGCTTAGTCATGAAAAACTCTTCTCAGACATGGGCCCCCTTACTCTGGAACTTTTTACCCACAAATGTAAGGACTGTGGCAGGCTGTCTCTTTCAGAAAACTCGAAATACTTGTTTCTGGTACACCACCGTTAAACTCCATTGCCTATTGTATGTGCCTGAAGAATAAATGGGCTCATCAGAAAATAGCAAACTAATTGAATAATAGTATATCTCACACTCCCTCCTTTTGTAGTTTCATTGTGGAACTTGATTTGTTGTTCCAAGTAGTGACTTCTCCTCCATTTGTATTCTTGTCTTCCATGTAAACCACATAATACTACTCCGTAAAGTCAGTGCTAGTTAAAACTGGTAAAGTAAATGAAATCCATAATATTGCATGCACTCTGGGATTCTCTTTCACCCACAAAGAAATACCCCTTAAAATACTGATGTACAGGGCACAGCAGCACTAGTGAGTGAATACTGGTAGGGAAAGGATCTTCTGGAGAGGGCTTTTAACAAAAAGCCTGTTTTGGGATTGAGACTGTTGGGGCAGCAACAAGAGTAAATGAATCCATGACAGGAGCTGCAGGGTAAGGGAGCGACATGACGGCACACAAGGAAAGTGAGCCAGTATGAAACCGTGCAGCTGAAGTTCCACTGGAAATAATTCTGGATACTATCTTGGACATAGGACTGCCAGCAAAGGAAAACGTGATTTAAAAAGAAAATGGGGGTGCAGATACTGAGGCTATGAAGCTGCTTAGGAGCTTGTGGATAGGTTATAGATTATTACAACCACAGGAAGTAATCCGGCTGGAAAGCTGCTCACCAACTGGACCAAATTGAAATGGGAGGACAATTGGAAGCAAGTGGTTGGAAAGCTTACTTCATAGTGATGCTTAGGCAGTGTTCAACTGTTGTGATCATTCTGACCTCCAAACTGACAGTCTTCATACAGCTAGTGCCTAGAAGGAACTTTGGTGTTATTAATGAGCTGGGAAAAGGCAGTAAGTCTGCAGCATTAAGTGCTTTAAGACTGCCGTCACTGAGCCTTTTCTGCGATGGTGCACCTGGTGACAGAATTCTTACTGACGGGGAAAGAATTCTTACTGACGGGGAAAAAGGTAATATGGTTGTGGCTTCTTGCCTTTTATTTTCTGAGATGGTAATTTGATATGGAGGTACCTTAATTTGAAAAGAGAAGCATTCGCATAGAAAGGCCTTAAACATATTTTGTTAGAGTGATCCATCATTCAACACAAGTAGACTCCCAACCTGTGTGACTTTATTTCTTCAGTATCCTCAACCATCTCCACAGAAAGTGACATACATTCCTGACTTCTCAATACTTCAGTCAACTCTTCCCATTGCCTGGCGTCTTTAGCAAAGGGTGCACATAGGCAAGGATAAAGTCTATTTGTGCCTGTTAAGTCCTTCAAACAGCACCCCTTTTCCAGTGTAACTTATAAGGTAAGATAAAATCAAGTTCCTGATACTAACAGTCCCCATAATCACACCCTGATGCTTACATAGCACAAGCACAGCACATAGACCGAACCTTATTCACATCTCACAAATTAGAACAACCTCAAAGTACAGAACACACATTCCTGTTCATGCTTATTAACACTGCCTCTGCAGTACTCCACCAGACCTAATCACCTATCACAAGCTTTATGCCCTCTTCATCACAAAACCATGGTTCAATCCAAAATCCTCGAACATTCTAGACATCCTTCTTCTCACAGACTTTGGCATCCATTCTATGGACCGTACACATAATAACAGCGGAAGCCTTGCTGTCATCTATAACTCGTCCTGGTTGTGCACCCTACGCAAGCAATTAACACTTAACTGTAACACTTAACTCCATGGAGCTGCTAACAAGGCACCATTTGTCTCTCTGCAACTTAGACCACCATCTTCCATTTCATCTATGGCCCCCGGGTAGAACAAGGACTAAACTGATGAATTTGCAGATCTCCTCACCACCTGTCCATCCAACATGCCCTCACCATCCTCTTGGGTTTCTTCCACCTCCTAGACCGCATAACCCTCCTCCCTCCCAAATACTCCTTAACCTTATCGATAGATTCAACTTGGTACATCATGTCACACAGCCAACAAACTCCAAAGGCCACATCAAATGCAAAACACCCAATGCCTTGGATTGCTCTTGCTATACCCATCTTCCAGGTCAGTGTCTTACCAACAAACCATGGTCAACACAGAAGACCAAAACTTCAAATCCTTCAAAGACTACTTCATAGACACCCAAATACTTGCACTCATCTCTCGCACTACTGGTTTCCACATTTGACACTAACACCCATCTTAACCGGTACAACAGGTATTGGATTCGCATTCATAGTCCACAGCCACTTCTTATGAAGATGGTATCTTACTCTTAACCTTCATCAAAGCTCTTTCTGGAGATGCTCGCTCACCACTACTCACTATTGTCAGTACCTCCCTCACTCAGGGCATCTTTCCAGAAGCTCACAAGACAGGTCAGATTCTCCTACTCCTAAAGAAACCTACACTAGACCATGATGACCATGCCATCCACTGTCCCATCGCTCACCATTTATTGGGAAGATGGTTGCAAAAACTGTTTGCTTCAAGAACACATCAGTGATAACCATTTCCTGCACGACTACCATTCTGGCTTGAGATAACACTGCAGCATAGAGACCACTATCTTACACATTTTAGAAGATGCCCTCTTGACCACAGATGAATATGACCCCTGTCTTGCGATATTGCTGGAGCTCCCAGTTGCCTTCCACCCCCACCCTCATATGCACCCTGGAGTCTCAAATGGGAATCACCTGGTATGTCCTTCACTGGTTCTTCTCTTACCTTTCCAACCTACACCAACAGTTTGTTCACTTGGGCACCTCCAGGTCACAAAAGATACCCATTACCTGGTTCCATAATGGCTCACGTCATCTTGAAATATTCCATTGAGCTTCTTAGTGCTCTGCTCACAGATAGCAGCATCAAGCTTCACCAATATGCCGGTGAAACACAACCAGTGATACACCACTGTATTTGAAAGTCTCCTCTACTTCAGACTTCCAATTCCTCAAGCACTTTTTGCATATCATTGAGACCTAGATGTCCAGCACCTCCCTGAAACTGGCGCTAACCAAGACCAAATTCCTGTTATTTGACAAAAGCAAGAAACAGTACAAACTTGGCTCTATGATAGGAACCTAACAGCGTTGAATCCCAACTTTCACAGAATGCCAAGTCACCTGGTTTCACCAAGCACACCACCTTACACAAAGACCATCTGGTATAAGTTTTGTAAAGCGCACGATTACCCGTAGGTGTCCTGGCGCTGAATATCAGATGTTTATTGTTACCCAACTCAATTGTACTCATTGTATCGACCTCAGATGGATGAAAGGCTTAGTGGACCTGCCTGGATTTGAACCTGTGACCATGAGGTCGAACACAGGCCCCTGCAGTGGCTGCTTTAGTCCACTGAGCCACCAGATCCGGCCCACCCCATCTTTAAAGCCAGCTGCTTCATTTAGAAAGCCATCAAAACCAGCCCCCTGCATATCTAATAGACAAGCTCACCATCTCTGTTTGTTCTCGGCACACCTGCAGCCAGGAGACCATAAGATGGCCTTGCACTCTACCTCACTCTACTATGCACCACTGTACTCTTCGCCACTGGACTGTACACCACTCCACGTCACCACAACACTGCACTCTACGCCACTACTCTATTCCACTTAACTTTACCCTGCACCATTCCATTTCCCTCAGCTCTGAAACAGTCTGTTCTACATCACTACACTTTATGCCACTCTATTCCACTCTACTGCATTTAATGTGCTGCGCCACTCTACTCAACGCCTCTCTTCTCAACACCAGTGCTCTCTACACCATTACTCTTTGCCACAGCACTCTACCCTGCACCACTCCATAACAATCTACTCTACGCCTCTGCAATCTGTGCCACTCTGCAGAACTCCACTCTACGCCACTGCACTTGACGCTGCACCACTCTACGCCACTGCACTACGCTACGCCACTCTTCTCTACGCAACTCTTCTCTACTGCACTCTATGCCAATTAATTCTACACCACTTTACCTTAAACCAATTAACCCTGCGCCACTACCTATGCCAACTACTTTTCACCACTGCACTTTACACCACCATACTCGACAACATTCTACTGTATGCTAATGCGCTATGCCACTCCACCATTGAGCTCTGTCACTGCTCTCTGCACTACTCTATTCAACTCTGCCCCACTATATTCTACATCACGGCTCTCTGCACCACTCTACGCCATTGCACTCTGACACTCTGCTCTGCATGACTGCACTCTAGGCTGCTCAATGGCACTCTGCGCCACTGCACCACTCTATTCTATGCCAAAGCACTCTACGCCACTCTACTCTGCATCACTTCTCACTTATGCCACTGCGTTCTACTCCGCACCACTCCACGGTGTCCCATTTCATTCTACGTCACTCTACTCTGCAAAACTTTTCTCTCCGCCACTGACCTCTACTCCACTCTGCATCGCTCCACTCTATGCCAACCACTCAAAGCCACTCTGATCTACTCTATACCACTGCACTTTATGCCACTTCACTCTACTCTGGAACAGTCTACTCTGTCACTGCAGCCTACACCAGTATATTCCACTCTGCATCAATCCACGCTACACCACTCAATTTTATACCACTGCACTCTGCCGCTGCACTCTAGACCAATGCTCTCTGCACCACTTTACTCAAAACCAATACACTCTGTCAATCTACTCTGCACCACTACACTGTATGTCACTATACTCTACTATCTGGGTCTCCACTGTCTGAGGCTTATACTGGTGAATTAATCTTAGTGCGGGGACACTCCTGTTTGGAGTAACCAGGCGCTTTACAAATTACGTAACATAACATAACTCTACAACACTGCACTCTATGCCACTCTACACCAATGCACTCAACGACACTCTACTCTGCAGCACTGCACTCTTTGCCACTGAACACTATGCCACTCCACTCTTCCCCATTATGCTGTACTTTGCACCACTCTACGGCTATGCACTCCATGCCACTCTAATCTATGGTGTACCACTGTACTCTGACACTGCACTCTACACCATTGCACCACTCCACAACACTGCTCTCTACGCCAATGCACTCTACACCACTCCACCCTGTATCTACTCTAATCCACACCACTGCTGTGCCACTCTGCTCCATGCCACCTCGCTCTACGCCACCCTACTCTTCGCCACTGCTGTGCCACTCTGCTCTATGCCACTGCGCTTTACCCTGCACCACTCCACTCTGAAACAATCTACTTAAAGCCGCTGGACTCTATACCACTACACTCTACGCCACTCTATGCCACTGCAGTCTACGCTATGCCACTGTATTCTAAACCACTGCACTTTATGCCAATGCACGCAACACCATTTTACTCAAAACCAATGCACCCTACGCCAACAACTTTGCACCACTGCACTTTACTACATTATACCACATTCCACTCTGCTTCTGCACTGTACGTGACTGCATGCTATGTCACTTTGCACCACTGCACTCTGTCCCTGCTTTCTACGCCACTCTATTCTGCGCTGCACCACTGTACTCGACTTCACTGCTCTATGCACCACTCTATTCTGCAACACTCTACGACTCTGCATGCTTGACACTTTACTCTGCATGACTGTACTCTTTGCCACTACACTGTGACTGCACTCTACTTTGCACCACTCTGCTTCTCTGTACACTACTGCACTCTATGCCACTCTACTATGCACCACTACACTCTGACACTTTAATCAATTCTGTGCCACTCTACTCTATGCCACTGCACTCCCTGGAGCTCGTCCTGTACAGCAAGAGAAGGCTACTGGGTCTTCTCGCTGAACTAGACGGCTGCTTGCACCAAGCTGGCAAAGAACATTACAGAGTAAGAACAGAAATTCCTTTAGCTTCAATGTCTTGTCTGGTGGACTGCAATCCTAATGTACATACTGGTAGAATGAACTGTTAAATTGTTTTTGCCCCCTTACTTACTTTGCTTGCCCCAACTGCCTTTTTAATTTTGGCGCATACAATCTTTAATCACCCCTTTTTCCCTATCCAAAGAGCCGTCCAAATTGTGGCCAACTAAAACTCTCGTTTCACAATGCTCCACTACCTCACAGAACACGATTTCACCAATTTAGTGGGTTTAGCCTCTGGATAGTACAAATACGTGGCCACACAACATCCATGCAAACATTGGTAAACATCACACATACAACAGACATCCTTACCCTTAAATTCATTCTGCATAAATCCACTAGACACTACACATTTTAACATCTTATAATAAAATGCCACACAATTCAACTAACACTTCCGCACCACATCATTCCACTCCATGCCACACAATTACAAACCAATAACATAAACTGCACAGAATTCCACTCCACTCCAAACCATGTAATTTCACTCCACACAACAGAATTCAACTCCATAGACACATAACTACACTCCAAACTACATTTCAGGCAACATATTTATACTGCACATCTATCCACTCAATTCCCAAAAACATAATTGCTCTATACAAAAAAAATCAACTTTTCAACACGCCACATAATTCCAAATCATAAAATACTACTCCACACCATGTCACACGAACCATGCCACATAATTCCACACAAAAAAACAAAGTTCAATGCCGCACAGTTATGCACCTCACAACATAATTACACTCCACATAATACCACTCAGCTCCACATAATTACATTACACATAATTAGACTATACATAAATATACCCCACATAAATGCACTCTATGCCACATACCAGCAATTCACATAAATGTACTCCACACAATAACACATAATTCCAATAAGCATAATTTCGCACAACGCCACACAATCAACTCTACACATTTACAAACCACACCACATACCACACAAAACTACGTTTTTCAAATACACACCACTCACCTCCAAAACATTCCACACATTTACACATCATACCACAACTAATGATTCCAATACAACCCACAAAATTCCATGCCAGACCGCAAGCATCCACTACACTCTAAACCAAAACACATAGGTAAATGTTATTGTCATTTACAATGCCGGTAGCTCTAACTCTTGCAAATGAGACCTTTTGCATTGCAAATGCATGTTTTCTTTACTGTCCATGCTTCCTGCAGTTTTTGCTCTCCCGTCATTATCAGTCCGCTTGCAAGGTAGCCATCAAGTGTTGGGGGAAATTAAAGGGATGAAAGCCCCTTTTAGCACTTACCACCTCTACGTGCGGTGCCACATCACTCTTTCATAAGGGCAGTAAAGTACGGCATGGGGGAGCACGTGGTAGGCAGTGTTGATTTCCTATATAGTAAGTATTTTGGTGTGGTGTGTGAGTGACCAGAGTGGTGCTCTTAGCTTGTCTTGATGCACAATACCTAGCACTGTGATGCAGGTGTGAAAGACTGGTGCACAGGACTGGGAATACAGGTTTATAGGTACAGGACTTTGTATGCAAGCTTATTAGTACGAGCATAATCGTACATGATAGAGAATACAAGGTTATGAATACATGGATATGTTTACTGGTTTTTGGGCTACTGCTGCATGGTTATGGTTATGGTTATGGGTAGAGGGCTAGGGGCACATCATACAGGCTTAGGGCTAAGGGTGCATGGTTGTGTTTTTAGGACTAAGGGTAAAGGGCTAATTTACAAGAGTAGGGTTATTTGTGGAGAGATACTGCAGGCTAGAGTATTAAAGGACAAGGGTACACAGTTATGAGTACTAGGTTATGTGTACATGTTTCTGGGCTAGGGGTACGTGGTTGTTGATATGGGGTCTATATTCTATGGTCTATATTTATGGCTAAGGTACTGGACTGGTGGATGCCGGTTTATAGGTGTGGGGTTATGGGTACAGGATGCATTGTTATGTCTAAAGTGCCAAGAGCAGACGGGCGTGGGCACAGGAATAAGGTACAGTATACAGGGCTAACAATACATGGTTATGGATGCAGGGTTATGGTTACAGTGTACAGGGTGCATGGTTATGGCTAGAGGGAAATGGCTGCCAGAGTTAAAGATGGAGCAAGAGCATAAGCCTTTGCCAGCTCCCAGCCTGTGCTCAAGCCCCGGGACAGGTGTGAAATGCCCATCAGGAACAGACAATAGGCTGACCTTAATACGCAGATATGACTCCTCTGAACTCCACAGAAAATTCAGAGGAGGCTGCAGGCATCCCGTTGACATCACACTGTCAAATTCGGCACGTGGCAGCTGTGACCTGTGAGAAAAACGTGAGTAGGTTGCCCCTCTTTCTACTTGAAGTTCAAGGACAGAAAGATTTCCAAGGAGCATAAGGCAGATCGCCTGGGTGGCTCCAGGAACTTTCTCACATAAAGCTAAAAGGCTTTTAATGGTGTATTGGCCTGTAAACAGATATTTTGTTAATGAAATTAACAGATTACGATATTAGTCAAGGGTTATATTGTTGGTTACCCTTTCTGGTATATCCTGGGTGTAGAAGATTTGCACTGAATATCCTTGTTAGACCTTCTTATAAAGGAATGCGTGTTTTTGGCACATGTAATGTACATATTTGCCATCAACTGTAATGTTATACATATTTGTCATTTTATAACTGTATACCTGATTT
This sequence comes from Triturus cristatus, assembly GCF_964204655.1. Classification (NCBI taxonomy): domain Eukaryota; kingdom Metazoa; phylum Chordata; class Amphibia; order Caudata; family Salamandridae; genus Triturus; species Triturus cristatus. Next base: position 227,282,663 of record NC_140581.1, read on the forward strand.
TTACCTTGTTGGAAAGCATATGCTCAATATTGTCAGCCTTAGTTATGGTGACAAACCACTGATCACAGCTGTGGGCTTGATTTTGTTTATTAGAACTCATTGTCATGTGCCGTAGATCTAAACAGTTAATTATAAAGTGTCACAAAAAAGGCAAAAGATCTGATTTCATTATTATAAAGTATCTGTTAAAGCCATTAGACCTTTAAGGGTTGTTGTTGTTCTGTCTTAAATTCTCTGTACATGTATTTTGTTGCATGGAATAGCAAAGATTATTTTGGCAATCTAGGGTTTTTGTGTTTGTTAATCTCTTTTGACAAACCTTGAGGTAGAAGATTTGAACAATGATAATCCTTGCTAGACCTTTTTAAGAGAGCTTGACCAGTTTGTGTCGAGCGGCTCTTGTACTAAAAATAAATACATACATATACATACATATTCGTTTTTTTGACCAGTCCTTTTCTTTATCTAGCCTGTTGAAGAGCCATCCACATTCTGCTTTTGCCCATCACAGCCTACAGCGTGGGGATATAGGACAGCCAAGGTGAGCCATTGACACTCAGTGCCATGTGAGTGACAATATGTGTACGATCAGAGATGCTATATGGCATCTTCAAAAAACATTGGCAAAACCAATAGGTCACAAAGGCGAAACCTATTTAACAATGATGGTTGTAATTTACTGTTCGGAGATGGGTGTCCACCATTTTGGAATGGTAAATTAAAACAAAATAGTCACCACTTAAGGGCATGTCTGCGTGCATGCATATGTTCTCATGCGTGGTCCACTTAAGCATGGACACACATTCATCTCTGCTCTTTTTTTATGATGAGGATGCTTTTCTGCAGTGCAACAAGCATTTTTTCTTCAGCTGATTAAGATGATGCAAAACAGGATTGACATAAAGCATTGGCAAAGCCAAACGGACTCCTAAAGCAGTGAAGGACAAGACCTATTGGCAAAACCAAAGCTTGTTGTTCCTCCAAAGTAATATATGAATGTGGGTTTGTGATGGAGGACGTTGGGAACTCATTACTGACTATACTCTTTCCCTCCTTTCTATTATACTTTTAAAGGGGTGGAGTGGTCAGTCTTAAAAGTAGCCACCTATTTATTTTTGTACGTTTTTATTGCCATTTTTGCACAGACTTACAAATAGAATGCAGCGTAATTTATTATATCCAGATTTAGAAATGGGGGCGTCAGGGTGAAAATGGGGATGACATGCTTTTGAGAAAAAGCAGGGCAATAAATAGTAGTCACAGATTTCAAGCATCACGACCCGTGCAGAAACTATAATCTCCCTAATATAAAAAATAGAAATTGAATTCACAAATAGGGCAATTATTGGCTAAATGTTCAGTGAAAATGTACCTGGTAGGTAATAGCAAGAAAGAGGGTACCTAACCTTGGATACATTTCACTTTTTTGTTTTATAGAAAAGGTTGGGGAGGTCCACCCTGGCATAGGGGGTCCCAATTTTCATTTAGTACATGGTGTAATTGCCTATATCACCAGTATGGCAAACGTGGGAGATAATTCGATATTCAATCAGAGTTTTCAGGGTGCTTCCCTTATAATGTTTTTGAGTTGAAATATACCTCTTGTGGACAATTCAAACCAATGAACTGGGCATTGTGGATCTGGATTCCTGTGTTGCACTACTCTTTACTGCCCTGGAAGTGACACAACTGTGCTGCAGATAAACTCCATCCCTGAGCCAAACCAGAGTAACACAAAATTCCCAAAAATTACTCTCTTTATAACGAGCTCCTCGGAGACTTCGATTTTCTCACCAAACATCCTACTTCAGAGAGCCTAGTGGTTCTGGCCTCAACCAATAAGATGAATCCCTATCCATTCCCCCATCATTCCTCCTGATAGAGAATCCAAGAGAATTGAGGCCTTTAGCAAGCATGTTTCCTCCGCCAGTCTAGCATTGTGTTTGGTAAATATTGTCTGCTTTCTGAGTCACTATACACATTTCCCAGTGGGACATGAACAGCGAGCTCTTACCGGTGGTCCTGGAAGACCTTAGGGTTCTTTGGCTCAGACAAGTTATGATGGGCAAGACCTAGCCAAATAGGTTATCCTTACTGGTCTAGATACTAGTTATTGCCTGGGGAGAGCAGTTGCAGATGTACAGGCCTCTCTCTTGGACATGCCCTTGATGGGTAACACCTTTGTAGTGAGAAGGCCGACTCTGCTTTAGAGTGCTTTTAGAAAAGTAGAGTTCTGGCACATTCCTTGGGCCTGTAGACCCCTGCTAAACAGTTCCCATATCAGTTCAAAAAGTCTGAGGCCAGAGTCCAAAGGACTGGCATAAGAGGAGAGAAGAGAAAGTCTTCCCAACCAGTACAGCAGTCACTCCAGTCCTTTTGAGGCCATGGAAGTAAGTCTGGCTGTCAGCGCTCAGAAGTCCGTCCATCCTAAGTTCGGTTTTGTTTATTTGTAGGCCCCTTAGGTGGCAGCAGATTTGCAGTATATTTGGGCTTTGTTGTAAGGCTGACTTTGTAAGGAGCAGGGCGTCTGGATAGTTTGTGAAGAGTAGAGCCAATTAATTAATAATAGTCGAGCCAGAGCCAAGCCAAGGGTCTTACTAGGCTTTTAGAGCCCATGCATGGGCCGAGTCCTGAAAATGTTTACCATGTGTAAATCATAAAATAAACATTGCATAAAAGATGATATTCTCTTCAAAATTCAAGTAAGTGTATTTCTTTAACATGTGGAAGCTTTGACATTAGTATGTCACTTTATCGTAATGAAAGTGATGTGTTTTTTAAACCTGAACCATCAGTGAACTAAGAGGCTGGACGATTTTCATGTAAACCCTGTACGTGGCCCAGATTATTATAGGGCAATATCCTAGTCTACTAATCAAACCCAATACATTTCTCGTATATCTGGTATTCTGAACCCACATTTTTTAAAGTGCTTTCATACAAGATAAGGGTAAAGGGAGTTTTGGTGAAAAAGTATTTGCCTAAAATCATAAAATTGAAGTGGGGAAGCTGCGATTTATCTAGGTTTTTTCACTTTGAACAAATCATTCACTAAACGGGTATTAATTTGTTTTTCCTTTTCATGTTAATGCTTTGTTTTCACCTCTTTGTGCATTTCTCTGCAGTTTTCGCGCGAGTTGGACCCTAGGATATTGGAGCACTTTATGTGAGCACCTGTTATATTACAAAAGGCCATACTCCTTTTTTTTTTTTTTATAGGCACGGGGAGATTAAATCATTTCCCCGGGGAGTGGGCTCGAGGTTCCAACAGGCCCTCGAGCTGGGCCAGAGCCAGGCTTCCGGCTTGAGCCTGGCTCGAGCCTTTCAGTGGCTCGCCCACCTCTGGTGAAGAGTAGGCATCTGTTTGTATTTACTGGAGGTGAACTTGCGGGTTGGTCACTCTTGAATCATGACCGCCACGTTGTTCATGTATTTGTTAAACAGAATTCGGCTAAGGCAGCCACCATCTTACCTCACCACGGGTTCCTTTTTGAAATTGTCAGTCTTGATATGTTTATACTGAATTGTATTTGCGAGTGCATTGCTTTGATTAATTAATATGCCCATCGCCGTATACGGCCTCCTTTTTGTTTTCGAAAGAGTCCTGCGTGGCAGATTGAATCAAACGCCTTTTGCAAATCAAAAAAGCAGGCTGATTTTCCCCTTTCTGTGCTCGGTGGTTTTTAGGCCGTGTGAGATTTAGAAGTAGTTGTGTGGCCTGTGATGGGGAGGAAGCCTCGTAGGCTCCTGTGTAGCATCTCGATGACGGATGCTTGGACGCCGCGCAACGCTTTTTCGCAAGTTGCTGCTTCACAGGGCAGTGCATGCTATATAAGGAAAATGGATTGTTTGCAAATACGGGATTTAGTACGACATTAGCTGCAGTCGACTCGTGCGGTGGTTAGTTGTTCTGGATTTCAGCGGAATGCCGCACAGCCTCCTCGTTCGTCATCACAGGTGACTGCTTGCTGCTTCACGCGCGGCGATAAACTGCGCCTCGCATCTGCGCATTGAAGACTCAGCGCTTGCTGCGCCGGATTCTGTAAAATGCCCCCGCGCGGGTTGTTGGCTGCATTAGTGATTGATTTCGGGCACGCCTGCTGGACTCCAGGCAGCAGCTGCCGCTGCTCCATTTATCTCCAGTCAGAGCATTCACACGGGCGTCTGCCGCCCTACTGACTGCCGCGAGTGTTTATAGCCTTCAGATAGCTTGTCTTTTAGTCAGAGGAGTTCTGGGCAGGCAGGATGTATTTCATTACTGTGCACTATTTCACCAGGAACGGAAGACGAACCTGTGGCATATGTAATGTAAAATGGAGCTTCAAAGTCTCGTTTTCTTAAGGCATTTTTTGTAAGTGGCGTTACATTCTGAATGTAACACTTCCGAGTCAGCGGTCTGCATGAGGGAGGACCAGTGTGTTCGTGACACCTTTGTGTCCAGGGTCAGCTGCTTAGGTTTGTCCTGGTAGACTGCTCGTTAAGTGGGGTCGGATCACTCCTTCCCTCAGCTTCCAGGCACTTCACGAGAGGGAGAAAACGCTTTTCTCCAGGTTAGGCTTTTCCCCTGCTCTCGGGTAGCTGGTTTGCAGCGTCACAAGTTCTGGTGCTCAACAGTCCTCTGGGTACTCTGTGGAGCACCCCCTTCCTTCTCGGAGAACTCTGGAACTATGACAAGTGAGTCTACAGCTCCCCCTTTTATAGAGGTACAGTAGACCGAGGATGTGCATTTCTCTGCCTGCACTTCAGAACCAGTTTGAGTTGATTCTACTGTCATGTGTCCTTTCCAGGCTGTTTTCCACACACTGCCTTTCTGCCCAGTGATGCTCCTCACAGTAGCTTCATCTCCGGTATAAAGCCCTCCCAAGAGAGCCATAAAGAAGCGTGGGCATTCCGCACCTGATCAGTAACACCCTCTCTGAACAGTGATCAGAAAGAGAGCTTTCTAAAGGACCCTTCACAGGAAATCAGACTACAGGCCCACCCTGCTTCACCCATGCCGTCTACCACAGTGGTCAGGAAGAGTCATCACCGGCTCTTTGAAGCAAAAAGACCTAATCGAAGTGCTAAGGGGAGCCTATTTCCTCTTTCCCCCTTCAGGAATGTCAGCAGTACACTTCCACTCTCTAGGAAACAATCCTCACCTACATCTTGTGCTTATAAGCAGGTTAAGGGGTTCCAGAATGAAACTCACAGGTCTACATTACTCTAGCTCCTTATACACATTATGCATGCACCACGCAGACTTCAGGACCTGGGTTAGTGTGTAGGAGCAGGAACTTTACACTAGTGGGTAGGTAGACTTCCACTCTTATGACACAGATGAAGAGGTCTGGTCACAACTTGCGATTCACAAAACACAGTATACTGCTGCCACTGCTCTACCTGCCAAACCCACGAACGGTAGTCCACTGTCACTCAAATGAGGGCACGCTTTGTGTGCCCCTCGAGGTTCAGGAACTTGTTCATGTCAAAGAACAGACCTCGCCCTTCTTGCGCACTCTGGCGCGTAGGTGAGGGTCAGAAGGATTAGACAGAAACAGAATGCCATTCAGTTCTCCTGAATTCAAAAGCTTGCACCATCATGTTTCCAACTTTGCTGTTCTACTCCATTTACTCCCCCTCCTCCCATCTTGGCCACTTGAATCGTGATTTTATGAATTTTCCGCTGAAATGCACCACAGGGAAAGGAATAAGCTTTACCCTCTAGAACAAACGTTATATACTGTGCAATGCTTCTTTCATGCCCTGCTTGCACTTCACATATTCCAAATGTCAGCAGGGACCTGTGCACATATGTTTAAAGTGCGCATGTCCCTTTGGTCGGCAGTCTTGCGACGGCCAGCCAGACATGCGCATTTTGAACTTCTCTGACTTAGCTCTCTTACACAGCTGGGTTAGAGACCGCACAGGCCTTCACTGCTATTAAGAGTGCCGAGAGAGGCCGCTCCCTCCAATCCTGACGCTTCTCTCTTGCTTGAGAGCAGTGCCAGGATTGGGTACTGCAGTTACCTGGGTCCTGGAGCTTTGAGGTGAGACGAGGAGGACGTTGTGCTGCAAACCAGGAAGGTAAGTACCATTTAAATGTTTTTTTGTACTAGCCGCCCCATCGCTCTTAATACTTGCCAGCCACCACTGGATTTATAAGCACATTGTTGCATGAATATGTTGTAATTGTCATTGTAAATGGTATTTATATAACTCTTATTACCCACTGATGAGGCATTGAAGTGCTTTGCAGCGAGCAGCACGCTACTTCAGAGCCCAAGATAATAGTTAGTGGATTAGAGATGTGTGTTCTTTTCTCCACCTTTTCCTTGTAGATCAGTTGCGGCACATTTGTGCTCTAGAGGTCTCAACCGTTTAGTAGCGTTTTGAGTAGATAGATAATGGAAGTTGATTAGAAAATGAAATTTGTGAGTTGTTATTGAGAGTAGAGGACATGTGCACCTGTTAGTTTGGTGAATTGGATAAAAAAAGTATGGAAGATTTAGGGATGACAATGAGAGGAGAAATGGGATGGGGTGAGGGCTATTATTTATTTTTTTAGCAATAAGTTACAAATCTATGTGGCGGCTGTAAGCAGCGATAAAAGCACAGAACTGAGCACTGCTGTCTGTAGAAACACATCATTTAAATGCACCTTTGGACTGTAAAATTATATTGGTGCAGTATTGCTAGTGACAAGTGGATGCGTGGTTTTAGATGAATTGACCAGGTTGGTCACTGAACGGTGAGATGAATGTTCGGTTGGTGTTTAGAAGCAAAAGCCTTTGGCTAGGTTGTGTGTTCAAGCCCCATTGGAGATTAGGAGTGATTCAGTGTGTACTGGACTGTTTACAGGACTGCGCCAATGGCTGCAGGTTTAAGCAAACATGTAACCATGGCAATAGGATTACCCTGCAACCCAGCGCTCTTCGTTATGAGGCATGAGGCACGTGCTTGCCGGTAGGCCAAACCGACTGCCACTCTTCATACCTCATTAGCCTTCAGTTCTCATTAGCCTTCACTTGTCTTAACACAGCCGCATCTGCTACGCAGACGTAGTCCCAAATATATGTCAGAAAGCAGATTTGCTGAATAAAGCATATATAACCAGACCAGTGGGTGGAAATCAGTACAGTTTGAGTAAGCTGGACATAAGACCTGTGCAGTATACCCTGCAGATGAGGCATACCCTCCCAGAGCCATCGATAAATGATCTTGATCCGGCAAGCGTGTCATTTACAACATTAAGGAAATGTGCCTTCTAGTTACAAAATGTCTCAATTGGACATTTGGCAATATATAATAGCAGGTAAGTGAGCAATTATTTCCCTGTGGACATTGTGTGTTGTTGTCATTACAGATTGCCATACTGCAGTAAGTCGCCTAAGTCTATCTGTTGTATTCAGATTGAACACACTGCTGTGCGCAGTTGCATTTGTCTCCTGGATGATCCCAGCAGTTAAATTGATGGCAGAAAAAGCCCTCTGAATTAAGTCTTCTTCACCCACTGAATTTAGATAAAAAGAAAAGAAGGGCACTTCCTAAACCAGTGACTTAAGACCGAATTTTCATAGCCCGCTTGTTTCACAAATCAAGAACCCAGAATTTGGATATCACTAACTGGCATATACCAACAGCAGGCCAATTTTGAATTAACCCCCCCCCCCCCAGAAATCAACAATTAATAGAGTCAATAAAGTGCGTCCATATTAAAATCATGCCTTGGGGACATTGTTTCCCTATCAATTTGCTAATTTGCTGACGATGCATTTGAAGGCATGCTCATAAGTTACGTATATTTCCAAATGAAGTTTCAAAACCTTTGCATATAATGCATGTATGTTATTCAAACCCATGCTGGCTAGCAACGTTTCAAAGCAGTTATCACACAGCAGCCTTTAGAAACTAATGGCCAGATGTACAAACATCTAGAATTGTGATTTCCTAATTGCGATTCTTACCAAATCGTAAATCCTCATATAGGAAAGCTTGCATCTTTTAAATAGCGATTCCTAGCGGGTCGTAAACTGACCTACCTCATGAATATTAATGAGGTAGGTCGCAATTTGCAACCCATTAGGAATCACAGCCATCACAGGAATGGTGTCCTGTTGATGTCAGCAGACTGCCATTTCTGTTTTTGTTTTTTAATAAAGCAAACTTTTTTTTTAAAATGTTGCCCGTTTTCCTTAAAGGAGAACAGGATATGTTTAAAAAGAAAAACATTAAACTTTGAAGTTTAATTTTTTAAGAATAGGCAGTAGGTCCGTGGGAGCACTTCCTGGTGTTAAAAAATCTTTTTTTTACATTCTCAAAAGGGAAGTGGTCCCTTGGGGACCCCTTCCCATTTGTGAATGGTTAACAATACCTCTCAGTAGTAAGTGAAAAATGAAATATTGTTTCCGCCATAATACGGTTACGCCCTTAACACCCCCTTCCAAATACCGAATCATTATGTATGTGCAATTACAAATTGTGATTTGGTAACGTGTTACCGAATTGCAATTTGTTATTTGTACATAAGGAAAAACTAGCAAACTGCGCAATCGGGCCGTTTTCGATGTCAATATTGTTTGGTACAGATGTCCCTAAATTACAGGATTAAACTTAATTTGAGATTTCAAAGAACTGGAATGAGAATAATAATGCTGGCGTGCATATTCTACACGGGTGAGTTTATCACATTTCATTTTGCAGATCTTCCCAGATGTTTGTGAGTCGGAGATCTGTGTTGAAACCTACTGACCTGATGTATAGATGGATAAGAGCTCTTTGAGTTCTGGTATGTGTCTACTTTTCCAGTATTTCCAATATTGAGAAGTCTTTGGGTTGTAGGAATCAAGGTCAATAACTCCATCTGCTGTTTTCATGTCACATAAGAAACGGTGCACAATTAATGAACTATCTTGGGCTCATCCTCTCGGAAGTGGGAGGTTTTCCCAGTGATGGAGTGGAGTGCAGGCTACATGGTTACCATGAGGTATGAGATGGCTGGTGCGAAGAGAAAAGCATTCATGACCTTAATGATTTTGAAGCTTATGGAATTTCATTGATGGCATGGAATTGAGGGGAATCACACTCTACTTTTAGTCCTCTTAATTTTAAATTTTGTTTCACGCTTGTATTAGTACTCTGCAAGCTTAGAGATTCTATAGCAATTCCTTACATGAACACACACTGTCTTTTTCTCTTGGGTATACCTCTCCAGAAGTCAAACTTTATCTTGGACATTTTGCACTAATCCTGAACTGCATTGACTAATCTCGGAATAGTAGTGTGTGCAGTCGTTGTGAAGTGCAGGGAAGTTTACTGTACGTTGTAAAGATAAGATTGCAGCCATTAGGCTAATATATATATATATATATATATATATATATATATATGTATTTTAGCCTAATGGCTTCAATCTTATATATATTGATCTATTGATATATATTGTGATCACAAGGTTACTGCTTCTTTCAAGTGCCGTCTAAAGCTATCAATCACATCATTGGTTACAAAAGCATAGTATTCTATTCCTATAATGTACTGCCAATTTGAGAAAAGATCCCACACAAAAACTTCCTCGTCTCAGGCTAATATAAATATATATATATATCTACAAGGCGGTCGCCAGTAGATAGTTATAGTTAGGACCGTGTTTCCATAGGAAATCCGCAACATTCTATTTGGAATAACTTTTGCGTCGATTGACGAATCCTCGCGAAATTTTAAAATAGGTGGGGCGCTCCGCTCCTTCCTTGAAAGTCTCGGGGGGATTCGTCAAGCGGGGGCTGAGAAAAAGGGGGGGTCCCAAAACGCGTTTTCCCCATGCATTTTCCCATAGGACCTTTAGTCCGCGCTACAGCCCGAACAGCTGAACAGAAAATCTTGAAATTTGGCAGAGAGGTAGTCCTCAGGTCAGGGATGTGCCTTTTGCAGGTCTGGTGTAAATCTGTTCAGTATTTTCTGAGAAAATAGCATTTAAAAGCATATATATATCTATAGGCGCGCACCGTGCGCGTACGGTAAGCGCACCCTGCCGTGCACGAGCGCAATTCTGATTGGTTGTTAGATCTTAGTAAACATTCGAATCGGTCGAAACCTGGAAGTGTCGGCCGCCATTTTGTCTCTCGCAGTCCGAGGGAGGTGAAAAATAAAGGTGGAGAACATGAAAAGGGGGCAGGGTGGACCGTTCCTGACCCCCTAGCCATTGTCAGGGGGTCCCCAAAGGACCCACAAGGGCCATAAATATTTTTAATATTTTTACGAAAAATCGCGGAGTGCGCTTACCGTGCGCGCACGGTAGAACCGTGAAAATTACGCGAACGGCGAAGCGCACCGTGCGCGCACGGTGAAAAACCTTAAAAAAAATAAATGTAATAATAAATACATAACTTAGCATTTAAAAAACCGTACAAATTCACTGAAAAAACCATAGGTTTCACACACGTTATAGTTAGGAATTAGCATTTAAAAAACCTTGCAAATTCACTTAAACCATAGGTTTCACACATGTTATAGTTAGCTGGACATTTCCCTCGTAAAAAACCAATGAAATTCCCCCGTTATAGTTAGTAAAGGGAACTATAACTCACGCGACCGCAATCCACTGCTGATGACGTCAGATATTACATCACTGATGACATATGTGTCTTTCTGTAAAATAAATATTTATTAAATATGTATAGCTAAAGGTTAAAGGAAAGAAAAATGGGTAAATAAGGGAATAAATACAGTGATGTAATATCTGACGTCATCAGCAGTGGATTGCGGTCGCGTGAGCTATAGTTCCCTTTACTAACTATAACAGGGGAATTTCATTGGTTTTTTACGAGGGAAATGTCCAGCTTACTATAACATGTGTGAAACCTATGGTTTTTTAAGTGAATTTGCAAGGTTTTTTAAATGCTAATTCCTAACTATAACGTGTGTGAAACCTATGGTTTTTTCAGTGAATATATATATATATATATATATATATATATATATATATATATATATATATATATATATATATATATATAGTGATCACAAGGTTAGAAAAACTTCCTCGTCTCACTAAGTAATTGTAAAAAGTGTGATTCTGGTCGACACTGTGTAAAACTGTGTTTTGTTATACGGGGGTTAAACATTTTTGGTATAAACAGTCAAAATGTGCAAACAATAGGTAAAATGCAGTAAAGACTGTGCAGACACTACATCACACAGCCAGTTATAAGCAGAAGATTCTTGATGTTGACCTAATGGGTAACACAGTATGTGTGTGTGTGTGTGTGTGTGTATATATATATTACATTACCTTGCCTACTGGCGGTCGCCAGTAGGTAGTTATAGTTAGGACCTAGTTTCCATAGGAAAAGCGTTTTTTCTTTTCCTAACAACTTTGGCGCCGGTTGATGAACCTTTGCAAAATTGTTTAAAAAAAAGTGGCCAGCTCCGGTCAGCTTCTGTCTTGAAAGTTTCGGGGTGATTCGTCAAGCAGGGGCTGAGAAAAAAGGGGGGGTCCCAAAACGCGTTTTCCCCATGTTAATTTCCATGGGAAACTTTAGACAAAGCTACAGCGCGAACTGCTGAACGGAATTACACCTAATTTGGCAACAAGGTAGCCCTTGCTTCAGAAAGAGCCCATTTTGTTAAACGGTGTAAATCCGTTCAGTAGTTGCTGAGAAATGAGAAAAAGAAAGTTTCGATATCTGAGCACTGAGGAGGGTTTGTGAACACTCCTGGGCAATAGCTTCACTTTGATTGGCTGCCAACACTCCAAACCAGGAAGTGTTGGCAGCCATCTTGTGACTTTGTAGAATCGAGTCACAAGAAAACAGTGAAACAAAGTGAAAAATGAAGAAAAGGGGGCAGGGTAGAAACACCCTGACCCCCTAGGCCTGCTCAGGGGGTCCCAATAAAGTATTTTTTCTTTTACAGCGGGATTCGTGTTGGGGTCGCAAATCCCGCTGAAAAAAAATAAAAAATGAAGCGCTTCATTTTAATGAGGCCCCCGGGTTGGCCAGGTTCCGGGGGCATTGCCCAAAAAATAATAGTGGGGGCCCCCGCAGCTCCGGGGACCGCCACCTCCCACGGGGCTTTATGATTTGTATGCGGGGGGCATGCGACCCCCCCACAGCCCCGGGGACCGCCACCTCCCCGGGGCTTTTTAAAAAACTAATGCTGCGTGGGGGGTGAGAAACTAATCCACCCCCCCACGCTGCCTCGGGGACCGCTATCTCCCCGGGGCTTTATGATTTGTATGCAGGGGGCACGCGACTCCCCACAAACTCTGGGACCGCCACCTCCCCGGGGCAAACTTTATTTAAATGCGGGGGTGTGTTACGGAGCCCCAAGGACCACCACCTCCCCGGGGCTTTAAATGTTGGGAGGGGGGGCTGCGCGGACCCCCTCCTGGAGTCCTTTATGGCCCTGGGGACCGCCACTCCCCAGGGCCGGCTACTGCTGTGTCGCGGGGTCCCGGGACACTGCTTTTTGCTTCATTGAAGCAAGAGCAGGCAAACCTGCTTTCGCTTCAAGGAAGCAAAGCAGGATTGCTTTTCCACAAGGGGAGCTGCATGTCAGTAGCTCCCCTTGTGGAAAAGCAATGCCGGCTTCCGCAGGAGGCGGAAGGCCGGCGGGATTGCGGGGGCATTGGGGCTCCCCCAAGGGTTCCCAACAGAGAGGCCAGGCCCTGGGAGATGGGGTCCCCGGGGCCAGAAGTGGGCTGAGAGGGGGGCCACGCGGCCCCATTACCATTTAATAAAAAAAAAATGTATGCAAATGAACGTTTAAAAAAAAAAAAAAAGAATTTGGAGTCGCGACCCTTCCCCCCCCCCACGACAAACAAATGTGACTGCAACCTTTAGAAATGTGGAACGTAACAAATCGGCTGATGTCGCACAATTATAACAATCAAGATGCATGTGCGGTTGGACAAATGAGAATCAGTCATCTATGGATTTACATATAAAACATTTCATTTAGACAAAACAACAAAAAATAGTAGATACAGCCATGGCGTGTCATTCCTCAGCAATCTGTGAATCACAGCCTGCAAGACAAAAAGTAAGATTAGATTGTGTGTTATGCGCCGAGAGAGGAGACAGAGACAGAGACAGAGCGAGTGAGAGAAAGTGAGTGAGAGAAAGTGAGTGAGAGAAGAAGAGAAAGTGTGAGAGAGAAAGTAAGAGATGGAGAGGGAGAGTGAGTTCCGACACTGCGGACAAAAACCTCACAGCTCACCTTTCCGCCACTGGTGTGTCTCCAACCACGTGCCGGGACATACTGCAGCCCTCAAGCACACTCATCTGAAACATAGTATAGAATCATTAATGGCAGAGTACATACAACTGCACACGTTTTTATCGCTGTCCCACCCCTGTGCACCCAGGCTGCTGCACCCCATCCACTCCCGCCACCCAGAGGTGTCTACCTGCCCCTGCGCACCCAGGTTGCTGCACCCCATCCACTCCCGTCGCCCAGAGGTGTCTGCGTGCCCCTGCGCACCCAGGCTGCTGCACACCATCCACTCCCACTGCCCAGAGGTGTCTGCCTGCCCCTGCACACCCAAGCTGCTGCACACAATCCACTCCCACCCCCCAGAGGTGACTGTCCGCCCCTGCGCACCCAGGCCTCACTGCCCACCCCCTGTCCGTCACCGGTGTGTCTCCAACCACGTGCCGGGACATACTGCAACCCTCAAGGTCACTCATCTGAAACACAGTATAGAATCAGTAATGGCAGAGTACATACAACTGCACACACCTTCATCGCTGTCCCGCCCCTGCGCACCCAGGCTGCTGCACACCATCCACTCCCACCGCCCAGAGGTGACTGCCCGCCCCTGCGCACCCAGGCCTTACTGCTCATCTTTCTGCCACCGGTGTGTCTCTTACCACGTGCTGGGACATACTGCAGCCCTCAAGCTCACTCATCTGAAACATAGTATAGAATCAGTAATGGCAGAGTACATACAACTGCACACGTCTTCATCGCTGTCCTGCCCCTGTGTACCCAGGCTGCTACACACCATCCACTCCCACCGCCCAGAGGTGTCTGCCCAACCCTGTGCACCCAGGCCTCACTGCTCACCTTCCACCGCCTGCGTGTAGAAAAGAGGGCCCACTACATGCCGCTGCAAGCCCCAAGCCTGGGGCCCGCGGACAGGGCACCCTCCACATCATGCAGCCCTGCTCCGCAGGCCACCAGGTCTCACATTTGGTGCTGCGTCTTGATTTTGCCTTGGCAGAGGACATGCCAGTGCACTCGCCATCATTGCAGGATGCTCACCCGCTCAGCCCTTGTGGTGCCACTAACTCTGTGACCAGAGAGGCCACGCCACGTGACCGTAGGCCCCCGCTGTCCGATGGCTCAGGCCTACACTGCGGTCCAGCAGGGCACACAAAACCTGAGCTGTCCGGACCGCCGGGACGGGGCATCATCGCAGGCTGCACACCTGCTCAGCACTTACGGTGCCCCTATCTCAGTGCACCGCAAGTCACCGTCCCGTGGCGGCGTGCCTGTGCCGGCTGCTGTGCATCCGGTGCCACCAAGTCTGAAATGGAAATGGCATCGAGCACGTGCGCACGGTCCTTTTTATTGGCAGGGTCACGTGTCCTCTGACGCCTTTGCTTGATTGGTGTGGTGTGGGTGTAAACCAGCCGTGAGGAAGTGGCTATGGCGTACTGACAACTAGACCTGTGAAAAGCAGATCACTACAATGAAAACCTGGGCCATGTAGCGTTGTCGTCCCTCCCTGTAATCGTAAGCGGAGTGGGCTGGCCAGGCTTATGCCAGTCCTGCGTGAGGCTGTGAAGAATGACTTCGAAGCTCTGGGTGTGGTTCCGTCCTGGGCTGTATGAGGAATGAACTGATGCGGCTGTCCCTGTTATAGTGCTGCCGCCAGCCGCGCCACAAGTGCCAATGTGTCGCCCTGTGACCCAAGTCCCACAACATGGTCAAGATGGAAGGGAGGCGGAGTCACTGTCCCTACATTCATCCATACTTCCACACATGAAAGATCGTGGACATGGCACATCTGTGTGTATATGAATGTTTATTGCACATTCAGTGGAGTGTTGTAGCTGTAGCAATACAGGGACATGCAAAGCCCAAATTTCAGTTTGTGGCACATGGAGGGTAGCCAATTAGAGCCAAGCTCATGCTCGGGGGTTAGGCTCCGCCAACATATGTACTTATCCAATCACTCCGCCAATCCCCAAGCACTTATAAATTCACTATACACTCTCCTTGCATTACTATAATGATCCAGTCTCTACAAATGTACTTATACAATGACCCAGACAAAGTTACATAACCAAAGTCTTCCCCACTGTCAGTGGTAGCATGCTTGCGTGCGCTGTCCACAGCACAATATAATGTGGTAGGGTCCAGGGGCATCATGCATACATAATGCACACGGACACAGTTAGATAGTGGAACTGGGTACGGTCACGCTCGGCCCCTATTTATTACCAGGGTCACATGTCCAGTGACGCCTGTGCTGGATGCGTGTGGGGTGAGTGTAAGCCAGTCCTCAGGGAATGTTTGGTGCTGGCAACAAGTACAACAGTAATCATCGGATCACACACAGAGATTCAATCATAAAGGGTCCATGACTTGTGCTGCACTAAGGTAGGGGCACCAGATGTGAAATAACACACAAAAGATTCTATTGTAAAGGGTCCATGAGTTGTGGTGCACTGAGGTAGGGGCATCGGAAGCATTCGTCGTGTGCGCAGCCAGCGATGGTGCGGGCGGGCTGCACTGGGAGCAATGTCTCTTGCCTACTGGACTGCGTCATCTGCAATTACGACGATCTGAATTATGAGCCTTGCTGTCCGCAGTGTAGATCGAAGGCAGTAGTCAGCAAAGACATCGTGGAATGCTATTTGTCACTTCCTCTTGACAAAATCCGAGGACATAGAGTAAAGTTCACTCTGCAATTACTAAATCAAAACTGAATTTGAATTGTGAGCTCTGCTGTCCGCAGTGTAGACTGCCATTCAGTGTTCCTTTGGACTTGCAAAATGAATTTGGTCATTGTACTGAAGCTATAACTGATATAAAACCAGTTCTTGAAGCAAGAATAATAAAAGGATATTATTTGGATAAACTTGGAGGACATTTATTTTGATTTTGGTGCACCTTCCCTTTTGTACATAGATTACGTTACAGTTAGCTGCCTACTGGATTGTGAAATTAATGAATGAAGATTGAATTTGAATTGTGAGTCCTGCTGACCACAGTGTAGGCCGGAGGCAGCGGTCAGGAAGGGCCCACAGCCACGTGGCGTTGACTTGAACTGCACAGTTAGTGGTACCTGAAGCACTCAACGTGTGCCCAGCCAGCGATGATACGTGGTCCGGGCTGGCTACACTGGGAGCAATGTCTGTTGCATACTGGACTCTGCAATTACTAAATCAAGAATCAATTTTAATTGTGAGCCTTGATGACTGCAGTGTAGGCCGGAGGCAGTGGTCAGCAAGGGCCCATGGCATGTGGTGTTGACTTGGTGCACAGATTGGGAGCATTTGGTCTTCTTAACCGATTATACTCTCTTACACAATTTCTGTTGCCTACTGGACTGTGTCATCTGCAATCGCGACTCGATCTGAATTGTGAGCCCTGCTGTCCGCAGTGTACATCGAAGGCAGTAGCTGTACAGATATAACTCTGCAGTACTGTGCTACAGGACAGATCTTCCCCAATGCCTGAGGTAACATGGTTGCGTGCACTGTCCACAACACTACAAGCACCAGCAGTATATGTACACATGGAGAGGTCTGTGCTCTGCATAGTGAGGTCTGTCCAGCACATCACCGCTACACTTGCCTTTGTGTGCATTCTTATTGATGGTTGACTTGCCTCCTTCACACATACTCTGTTCCCACCTCTACCAACATTCAGCTATTCTGTGGCTGAGGGGCCATGCCGCTTTCGGAAGGTCCAGTGTCCTGTTCTGCGCTGCCTCTGTGGTAGTTGGGGGTGGGGGGGTGCTACAGGGGGTCTGGGGGTGGTGGCGTTCTTGGGTGTCGAAGCTGCATGGTCAGTAGCTCTATGACATGTGTTGTGTAGGAGAGTTGGATCTGCTTCTTATGGTTACCCCCACTCTTTGCTGATGTTTCACGTTTTTTTTTAATTTAGTCTGGCTGGGGCCCTGCTAACCAGGACCCCAGCCTAGCTGCTTCCTCTCTAAATTGATTACCAGTACTTTAGGTACACTCCAGATTGGATTCTGGGATACCCTTATAAGTCCCTAGTATATGGTATACTATGTACCCAGGGCATAGGTACCCCAGAGGCCTACCAGGGGGTTGCAGCATTTATTGTGCTACCCCTGGGAAGCCTTCCAAAATGACACCACAGGTCTGCTACTGCAGCCTGGGTACGGTGGTATATGCACCCCTTATTGAGATATAGGTTACCTATATCTCTCCATATCACTGCACATGTAAACCTATCAGTCACCCCTATGGCAGGCCTTAACAATCCTGAAGGCAGGGTGCTGGGTTTCATATGAGAGGGTGCCCATGCATGAGCAGAGCCCCTCTGCAGCTTTCGGAACCTTTATTCTGGGGTTGTTTGTGATGCAGCCAAACCATATACTCTTAGGTGCATTATAACCTCGCGGTAAATGCTAACTTTGGAATGGCTGCATGGAAACATGTTGTGTTTGGTGTCAAACACCTTGGAATCATACCCCCAGTAACTGGTGTGGGAGTATGACCCCACCCTTCTAGAGGGGGAGACCTGTCAGTACCGGTATACCCGGTACCAGCTTAACAGGCCCTGGCATCACAAAATGGATGCTGTCAGACACGAGTCTGCCCTCCTGCTGCTGGACGAAACTCTGGCAGGGAAGGCCTGGACAATAGGTTTCCTGTCAAAGGGAGGTGTCACCGCCTCCCAGACAGGCTTTAGTGTATTAGGGCTGGGTGGGTGCACTCCAAGAGTGCTTTGAAGTCTGCACTGGGAGCACATTTGGTGTCCCTGTGCATAGTCCAGCTCAAACCAGTTACAGGGGCTACCTGGACAAAGGAAATGGGTGTAGCCACCCCTCTTTCCTGACCCTCCCATAGGTGGGTCCCTAGAGTTTGTCCAACCCCTTCCTTGGGTATAAGATAGGAACCCCTGGCTACAGGACTTTAGATTACACGTGGACAAAACTGATACATAATCCTGGAACTTCGACGATCTACAAGGCGCTACATGACTGAATAATCTCCCTTGGAGTAAAGGAGTTACTCCCCTGCAAGGCAGGCACCTAAGACACATCTGACCGGTTTGCATCTCCGAAGCTCCTGCCGGACTCTGAAGAATTTGCAACACAGGAGGTGGGTTCTCAGACTTCCCAGAGGCTGACCCGAGCTCCCAGCAAAGCTGAGATCCGTAGCCCTCGTGTGGACCGTGGAACCGGAACCCCTGAACACCGTGCACATTTGCAAGTGCATATGCTACTCGTCGGTCCTTGAGACTGTGCTTTGGGCTACTTGTAGTCCACACCCCGAGCAGTGTTTCCATCGAAGATTACTGGCCTACACTCACCGAGTGTCCCGTGGACTGGTATTGTGTGATTCCTCTCGAGGTCCCTGTTCCATCGACTGGTGGGTCCCTGTGAATGCAACTCTAACTTTAATTGGGCTTCCCTGGTTGCTCCAGATGTGCACTGACTCTCCATTGCTTGGGGAGTCCCCAGAACCTTGCTGGTCTGCACCGAAGCATCTTTTCTCTTCCTGCATGGGTTGCTGTTGCCAAGGCTTGTTGGGTTCAATCCGAGCACCGACACCGCAGCACTCGACATCCTTCGTGGGACAGCTCAAATCCAGCTCCTGGTAGTCGTCGACGTCTCCTGGTTCTCGTGGTTGCAGAGTCAAGCTTCACCTCTTCGCACCTGAAACACCCTACATCGGTGGGCCTTCATCTATCGTGCCCCTGGCCACTGGCAAGTGACCCAGACTCTGTCCCCTCTGCTTTCAGGTTCTTCTGATCTTCGATCCAGGCTTGGATCACACCGGATACTTTTCTTCTTCCCGACACCATTTGACACCTATGCACCCGGCTTCCTTGGGTGAGGTAACTCGAGTACTACAGTGCTCCCGTGGGTGTTGGCCCTAGAACCCCCTAAGTCTAAAGGGGTTTGCTCAATGTCCTCTCCTAAGTGTCCTTAACTTCTAAAATTCCAATCGCGACTTTCCCATAAAATAGTACGGGGCTTGCACCTGTGTTCTTACACTGCACTTGTCCCCTGGTGTCCCTGCGATTCTATGTGCTCTAGGCACTGTGTCTAGTCAAGTCGTGTTTCTTATACCACTTTCTTGGTATATGGTTCGTCCGTCTATCCCCCCCCCCACCCCCACCGGGGCCCATTGTATATTGCGCTATTTAGTGTCGTTTGAGAACTGTATTAGTGTGTATCTTGGATTCTAATTTCATAAAGAGATTAGTAGTGAGTGTTTAGAAAAAAATACATATATTTTATATATACCTTGTGGTTCTCCTTTCATTTAGTAACTCAAGAGGTTATACTCTGGTAAACCAAGCTGCTTTACACTCCTAGACGTAGCCTGAAGGCTGCTCTCCATAGCTACCACTAGGATAGCTTTCAATAAAGGTTGTCTTTAAACCTATTCATCAATAAGGGTTGTTTTTAACTGGTACAAGGTGCCCACTATAACTAGTGGACAGCATATACCAGGCCAGCTTCTCACATGTTGGTCTTCAGATGTGGCTCTGGGCTAGGCTCCCTTTCATACTGTAGGTCAGAGGTCTTCAAACAGTGGGGCGCGCACCCCTGGGGGTGCGTGAATGTGTTCCCAGGGGGGGGCGCCAAAGAGTCTGCATCCTTTACTCCATGATTAAATTAGGTGCCAATGACTTTTGGAGAATGCGACTGAGGAGCAACATAAACATTTCAAGTCATCAAGAAGGAAGGGTTTCAATTCTGTGAAGGACAGACGGAAGGATTACTGTCTTTCTTCACCTTCATGAGAACAGCTGTCATTTGCAAGGTCATTTATTTAACGGTAAAATTATAGTTCTCAAGACCAAAAGTATATTTAATTACAATAAAAGATGTAGTCTGCCAGTCATGGCAATCAGTCCCATAGATTATCCTTAGTCTACTCTTCATTTTCCTCTGCTCTGTCCTCTTCTCTCCTCTCACTGACCACTCTTCAGCTCCAAACCTAATAAGGTAACGCAAACCTGTTATGTTATCCAGTTCAATAGTAACCTCGTTACTTGTCAGCACATCATGCCCTTTTATCACTTGCTGTCAGCAGTGAACCCTGAAACAGTTTGGCTTTTCCTTATTATTTTAGATACTTTCCATGTTTTCAAATCCTCTACTTCTTGCCCCAGAGCCTTTCAGACCACGTGGGTTACACAACTTTCATCATTACAGTGACGCTGCTTTGGTTGGTCTAGCAAAGATGTACCAGGAATGGGCGAAAGGAGCATCTTACTATTGTGCAACTGGGTTATATGTCTTTCCACTCTGCTGTGCCTTTTCCGCGCGATTCTGTGTTTGTTGATTGTTTGCATGCTAAGCTATAACTGTGATGCTCTTATTTATCATCTGCTATGTGAAACCTAGCAGAGTTGTGAAACTAATTGGTGCCTTTCTGCTTTTCTTAAATGTCTATAAACATATTTTTTGGAAAACAAATCAATCCATCATGTGAACTTATGAATAATAGTTCCATTAAGTATAATGATACACATTCAGTTACATCAATATCCTTTACTCTGAAAAAACGAACTATTAATTAAATCACTCACAATAAGGTGAGAATCTTCATTATAAGGTTGTTGGGTAGGATAATCCTCACCTCAATGTCTTTAATAGAACTGAAACTTTTCCTCTTGATAGGAAATATTATATTCTATGTCAAGACTGGAGGTATGGCCAATGCATGTTCAAAGCCTGGTTACCACCAAGGAGACTTGGCAGTAATTTGTGCGCCAACACAGAGTGAAAGGACAGGAATGCACCATATTTCATAAATTCGGTGCATTCCTGCACTTTCACATTGGCGAAGGGCAGTGCAGCAAGAAGACTTGCGGTGCTGCCCTACGCGGATGCCTCATAAATGAGGCACATTGTTTTTAGCCACACTTTTGACCACGCCCCCAAGCTCACTGACCTTTGGTTTGCTAAATATTGTTTAATTTATTTATAGAACGTGGCCCTCCTCATCATTGCCACCTATCCAGCGGCGGGCGGCTTTGGTAAGCATGGTGAGGCTGTGGGGTGGGACGGGCAGGGAAGTCAACAGACAACGGACTAGGTATTATTAAATAAATAAATCATACCTAGTTTGTTGGCTTACCCCCGCTCCGCCCACCACGCTTACCTGAGCTGGCCGCCGCTGGATAGTTGGCAATGATGAGGAGTACCAAGTTCTATACATTTTGTCTCGGCATCAAAAAGTTTGAAGACCTTTGCTGTAGGTAGTCGTCCTGCTTTACACCAATAAAAGGCAGATGTTAAATTTCTACTGCTAACTCGGCTTAACGCCTGTTATTGTATCGCATCGCAGATTTGGTTGGTCGTTAAAAATATTGGGAAGTGGTGTTTTCGTGTTTTTTTTGTACGGGAACATCTGCTGTGCATATCATTAGCGTTAGTTGTCGCTCTCACCCGTGGCGATGTTTTTTTGCGGAAGCTATCGCTGGAAAACTGGCAATATCGGTAGTTTGCACCAGGTTGAGACTGGGATGATAATTTTTTCACCACTTTTGCTGCGCTAAAGTGTCGATAACTCGGCGAAAAGTCCTTGAATACGCCCCATCGTTTTTTTGTTTTTTTTCGTGCGGATTTGAGCACCCAGCCGCTTTTTATTAAAAAGAAAAATATATACATTTTTTGGCCTTAGGGGTTTTTGTGGGATCTCCTGAGCAGGCCTAGGGGGGGGTCAGGGTGCTTGTACCCTGCCCACTTTTCTTGTTTTTTCATCTTTTTCTTGTGATTCGCATGTAGTTACAACAAAGTCCTAATGAACACAAGGACTCGTTTTAGAGTCAACCTATAACCCAACAGTGGGGACTTATCACTGAGTTATCGGCACTTTAGCGCAGCAAACGTAGCGAAAGAATTATTGACCAATTCTCAAGTTGGTGCACACTGCCACATTGCCCACAGGCTGACGATACTAACACAGCGGACAATTAACATACTTCCGCAGACAAAGCTGCTGGCTGTGCTGCACCTGTTGCCTTCTGGTACCTTCTAACGAACAACTGTCAGAGGAGTCTCACAGCCATCCCTATTAAACTTCCTCACACGTCTTGGATGCATGTCCACAAAAGCAACGTAGGGCCCCTGTAGCCGCACCACCCACTCGTCCCAATTCGTAGTATTCCTGCACAACCAAACCCAACCCCAGCCGTTGCTTAACGTCTCTGTGCTCCAGATCCAAGATTGTAGTCTCTGAAATGGGGGTGCGCCAGGTCATAAAGTCCAGTAGTTAACAGTAGTTGAAAAACAGAACTTTATTACAAAAACATAAATTAACAACACAAAAACATCAAACGACGAGTGACATTCCCAGCTGGGAATATCAAAAGGGCAACTTGTGGATCCAAATAACTGCAGATCGTCCTGGAAATTCCCATACTCCACATTCAGAAACCTGTTGGATAAATGGTGAGAATGGTAAAGCGGTAGTATGGTTACAATCGTAATATGGTACAATGTATTGCACTTGGACTAACTGGAATGCTTACAGGTATGATCAATCCTGCACAAAATGACTGTAACAGAAGTTCGTGTGGTCATAACTTTCGTCGGAAAGAAAACGATCGTTACAACCACGCGAACTTCTGTTACAGTCTCATTATGCAGGAATTATGATACCTGTAAGTATCACGGTTCGTTTCAGCTTGATACACCTGCATCTTCATTTCAAGCACACTGCGCAGGAACAGCTGGAGACCAAGCAAGGTAACCACGCCATAGCAGGCTTTGTGCACGTGTTGGGGGCAATTGACTGCATACATGTACTACTTGTGCTCACTGTTGACACTGTACACAATCTTTGCAACAGAAACCGCACGCATTCTAACTATGAGCAGGCAAAACTGGACCACCGGAGCCTCTACATTAATGTTGTCGCAAACTTCTCAGGCACTGTGCATGATTACTATATCTTTCGCAAACATCCTAGCCCCAGTCCCCAGAGCAGTCCGCCGCCCAGCAATGAGTGCCTAACCCTGTGCACACAGACCTCAATGCTCACCTGCCGCCACCGGCGTGTCTCCAAGAGGGTCCACCACGTGCCGGAACAGCCTCCTCAGCCGTCGCTGGATTCCGCGGCACAGGCCTCGAGCGCATTCTGCATCCTGCCGAGGAGTCATCTGTGTGTGGCGTACACGCGGTCCAGCTGAGCTCACATTTCAAATCGGGTCTTGATTGCCAGGATGGTGAATCGAGGTCTACGCATCATCGCAGGCTGCACACCCGCTCAGCTCTGGTGGCACTAACTCAGTGGAATTCAAGTCATGGGAGAGAATGGAAATAGCCCCCAGCACGTGCGCCCGGCCCTTTTTATTGGCAGGGTGACATCTCCTGTGATGCCTGTGCTGTATGGGTGTGGTGTGGGTGTAAACTAGCCGCGAGTGAGTGGCTGTGGCATGCTGACAACTAGACCTGTGATCAGCAGATCACTACAGGGAAGACCTGGGACATGTAGCGTTGTCATTCCTTCCCTATAAGCGTAAGCGGGCTGGCTAAAACGCGTATCCTTCACGACTTCACCAATATGGCGGTTTGAATCCGCGCACCCACCAAGATAGGTACACGATGGGTTTACGACTCCACTTTTTTCTCCCCAAAAAAATATATTGTAGTATTTAATAAAAAAAGAATACATTATATACTTTTAATAAAAAACACAAATAATTACAAAACTATTTTTAGGATATTAAAGTTACAAAATATCACCCCAAAAAAATCGAAATTACTGAAGAAACCATAGATTTAATGAACATTATAATTCGAAATTAGCATTTAAAAAACCTTTGAAATTCACCCAAAAAAACATAGGTTTCAGGGACGTTATAGCTAGAAATTAGCATTTATAAAACCTTAAAAATTCACTGAAAAAAACCATAGGTTTCAGGGACGTTATAGTTAGAAATTAGCATTTAAAAACCTTAGCAATTCACTGAAAAACCATAGGTTTCAGGGACTTTATAGTTAGTTGTACATTTCACTCGTACAAAACCAGAGAAATTCGGCCGTTATAGTTAGTCGAGCGAACTATAACTTGCGCCCCTGCAACGCACTGCTGATGACGTCACATATTGCATCACTCTTCAAACACAGACCGCATGAGATTTTTGGTTGTCAACAGGACTCTGGTCCTGAGTAGGAGCATGACTTGGGCTCCGTTTACCATCTGTGGACGGGATGACAAATACCCTTTGTCTTGATGACTATCCTACATTAATAAGGTGAACACACTACAACACTTGTTGAGCCCTGATGAAGTTCCTGGGCATCCAGGAACGAAAAGCGTTGGCTGCTTTTAGAAAAGAAAACGTTTATCGTGTACATAAAAAAACTTTTGGGATAAATAAAGGAAGATGATGGACTAAATTTATGCAAATTGGAAAGACTCCTCTTTTCCTGGTTCACCTTCCCTTTGAAGCATTTAAAAGCTAAAGCTTTACCTGGTTTTTATCTTCTACATGAGCAGATGATGGTTAGTTGAGCATGAAAGGATGCCCTTACATTACAGACCTATAACAGTCAAACGCGAGCCACGGTATACTGAGGCCTTTGTCACAGGAGAGGCAGTCTTTAATCATCTGCTGGTTCAGGCTAACTTCTGGTTTGAGCTAACCTGAT
This sequence comes from Triturus cristatus, assembly GCF_964204655.1. NCBI lineage: Eukaryota > Metazoa > Chordata > Amphibia > Caudata > Salamandridae > Triturus > Triturus cristatus. The sequence continues at coordinate 227,307,471 of NC_140581.1, forward strand.
AGCCACAATAGAGTAGTCCCCAGTTTTATGCAATTGTCTAAATAAGTGAGTCTTAATCCCTCATGACATACATATTGTGAGGTCTATGGCGGTACTGCAAGTAGCTGCCTACAAAAGCAGTTCTCAGTTTGAATGACATAGCAGTTTGCGTACCCTCCAAATACCCTCTATATTTTTACACCACAGAACCAGCTTCTCTGTTGTTTTCCCCCTCACACTGATCATTGGCAACCATTAAACCCCTTGATCCCTGCCTTCTCTACCACTGCTACCCTGTCCATATGTCAGGCCTCATTCTTTTTACTTATTGGATGGCACAGTAGCTGCAATTTCCTGCCAGGCTGCTATTTCTTTTTTAATGTGCTTTGGTGCACATTTTTGCACCTACTAGACAGCATAGGCCATTTGGTTGCAAAAAAACCATTGAGGGCTTACCAAGACCTTACAGGGGCTTAAAGCACCCTCATTGCTTACCTTTGGTTGACATTATTGTTACTCAAATTTGCTTGCTTCTTATTCAGTATCTTTCCTTGTCCAAGCTTGTCCATCTTGTGTTTGTTCCTTCCCCCCGGAGCTTAGCCTCTTTATCATTTTTTTTATTGGCTGGCTTCTACGTTTAAAAAAGGACAAATGGGTATCTCCTCCATGATTATAAGGCTTTCCTTGTAAACAGTACCCTGTCTGTAGCAGGGAAAAGATGTATTTTCTTTTGTTAGACTCTCACCCACTCTAGTAGTGACATGCTTCATCATTGGATCTCATCCTGGCCCCCAAAAACCAGGAGGGGGTCGACCATATTTGTGGGAGCACATAGGATATGGTCATTGCTGGGGTACCTAAAACAAATACAAAATACCTCAAACAAGTCTTGGCAACCATTTATTAATGATTGCTTGGGTATGACCAGACAGAAATCTCAAAGAAGTGGGTAAGGATACTATGGTCCTCTGACCCTAATAATTTGTGGCCATGTTTCAGCCCCTACACTAAGACCACTTGGGTCCAAGGCTTTTTCAGGATATCACATACACATTGGCCTGTATACACACCTAATTCATTCAGAAGGCATACAGCACTATCTTGCATGCAAGGTGAGTTATCACTCGCCTTTTAGTCGCGTAAGAGGTCTTAATTCTTGTGATTAAAAAAAAACAGCTGCATTGTCGGCAACAAGGTGTCATTGAGGCAAGCCGAGAATCATATTTGTTTGTGATCGTACACCTTTGGTGGTGGTCTACCATTCCCTCCCAAACTGTCTTTCTCTGATACACATATTATTCATGCAGTCATGTAAACATGCCATATTAACGCACTAATCAGTCTATGAATGCTATATGTAGTCCCACTCTGTGTGCTTTACTAGTTTCAAGTTGTCACTTTTGTGGTACGGTCTCACCCATTCAGTGGGAATTACCCTACTCTGAGGATGGGGAGCATGCAGGAGGGGAGCATGCACCTATAGTTGCACACTAAAAGTTTTGCAACATCGGTTGGAGGACGTCATGGAACCCCTATGTTACGAAGAGTACAAAGAAAATAGACAGACGTTAGAAAATGCAGTCATTTAGAACATCGAAACCCATTCCTGAAATATAAGGGGTACTGCACTTACTTGGTCATGGGTAGCATGCTACTTTTTTACCTACTCTGAAGGCCCCCTCTCCACCCGGCTCGCCATACTGAGGAGACCCGGCATAAATATCTCCTTGGCCACTTATCTGGTCGTGCCATGGAGCGTACACAATGACGTGGTGACGTTAGCAGCATGTTAAGAATCATTGGAAATGCAGTCCCATGCACCTTCATCGTGGGAAATTTTGTCCTTCCGTATAGAACACAAGTAGAAGTACTTCGAGAGGCTCATAAGGGGCAAAGTCTTTATATATAATATAATGCATAAGTTGAAAGAGCCCTTATGATGGGTCACACATAAAAGTATGGGAAGTAAAACAGGTAAATGTGTCAAAGATGCCTCAAGCAAAGGCAAAGTCAGCAGGTGCAATGACAAAGCCAAAAGACAAGACGTATTGGCTTTGCCAATGCTTGTGTAAATCTAGAAAATTTCTTTTGGATGCACAGAAGCTTTCGATATCTCCTAACTTTGTCAGCCCGAGTAAGGGGGCATGAGCACCCCACATCCACTCTTTAAGGATCAAATGCTCTGAAAATGTCATCCATGTTATCTTGCTGTTTCTGGGCCTTTGATCACTCTTAGTAATTATTTACTCTCTTTTCTTCCAGTTCTTGAAGGCAGCCGGCAGAGCCGGGCTGGCGAACCTCTCTCTTCTCCCTCTCTGATTAGTTTCTCTCTACCTTCTTCCCCTCTCCCCTCCCCCTCTCTCCTAAATTCTCGTGTCTCTTCTCCATTAGCCCCGGGGACCTGGGTATGTGATCAAGGCACCAGGAGCGGCCATGGGCTTTGAAAACCAGCTTCAAGGGCTCCAGCCCACCTGGGAAATGCCTAGGAGAATAAAAGGCCTGTCCGGCCCTGGCAGCCAAAATACACTTGGATTTTATCTGGGTTAGCTTTCTCAGTCCACATGGCTCCCAGCAAGGCTGTCGCATTGAGTTCAACAGTTCTTTCTCATTTTCCGTGTTCGCTGATCCTTATAGGGTGCCATGGCCTTAGTAAACTCTGTGTTGCAGGAACGATCGGTAAGCTGTGGTTAATGGTTTGTGAATTCTTGTGCAAATGAGTGTGTTTTGGTGGTCCACTGGCTCTTCAAGTCTTGTTGGCGTTTTTAGTTATTGTTTGGTATTTCACAGTTTGGGGCCTTTCTATGTGGCTGAATGTTAGTTACTCTTCACACTTTGTCATGCCTTAGCTCCTTGAAATATGTTAAGCTCATGAACGGCCTGCTTGAGATCTTCGAAAGTTGAGAGATGATGGAGAGATGTTGCGTTATATTCTGGAGTAGAGTGGGCGGGAAACTATTGACCACGATATTGTGCATTTATGTAACCTGGTGGCTTTATGGATCAAACCACTCTTCTGCCATGTGACACGTATAATGGAATAATTCCATTTTAAATTTGAAAATATCCACATTTTAGTCACAGTATTTACTTAACCCACATCTTTTTTATTTATTGTAATCCATTAAGACGTTGTATATTAGGTATTGGGAAAATGCATACAGGAACAATATTTGTTTTCATATTAACAAGGCTGTTTGTTGACTTTAATTAAACAAACCAAGTGGGCTCCTGTCTGTCCAGTGGAATAATGCCCTTTCCCTCTAAATGTTTGCCGCAGTGTAAATTAATAACTCACCAGTTTGAACTTCAATGTACATACTTTGCTTCACATCGCAGTCTTCAAAGAACGACAGGCGCTCTGCATGCGAGACTGCGGTGACCTTTTAATGATGAAACACAAGTCCCTATGCCTGCGCGTCGAAGCTGTGTCCTCGCTCCGCACGCATGGCGAGCGATGTCATGTTTTATTTCATGGCGGCGCCGAGCCTCGCGCCAAGCCTCGTTCAGAATCCGTATCACGTGACATGGGCTGGAGGATTTCAAAGGGGCTGTACGGTGTTGAGCATCACCATAACCACTGATTGTGTAAAAGATGACTACTTGTTGTAAGTCAGAGTATCTAATTATTATATATTCACAGTGACCCCCCCCCCCCCCCTCGCCCACCCCTCTCTCTACGCCCACCGAGTCAGTGTGATTACTATGGAGATTTATCTAAAGTAGGTCTTTCCTCCAAGCCTAATTGAGGGGAGTCTCAAAATCTGTGCTTGATAAATTCATCAATTGAACCTCACTAGAACATTCCTTGACAGCGGAAACAGTCGCACAAGGCAGATATTTACTCATATTATTTAAAGACGATCATACTGCGCCAATCAGCAGGGCTGAGGACAGAGAATTAAACAGACATTCTAGGTATATAGAATGTGTCTGGTATTCTTCCTATCGGTTGCAATGTAACAGATGCGTTCTTGTTTAATGGGTTTTTGGAATATGAGCTTGGCACGTATTTGTAAATTGTATTTATACAGTGCTTACTTACTATGCTTAACGAGGGGTTTCTTTAAAGGAAGGGCCTGCAACCTTTTGTGGATTTAGAGTTACTAATCTTCAATAGAAATATCCCGGAAATGTTAAGATTGTTAGAGAAGTAGTAGTACCTGCATCAGGCAGGATTACAGTAGTGGCACCGTTTGAAGTTTACCAGCAGTGATCACCTCCGTGCATCGGTTGCCAGCGGTGGTGAACAAAACTCTCAGCCAGTGCGGAAGGCCACTCTATGAGTAATACATTATAAACACATCTGCAGTGTCCCCGCACCACGTTAGTAACATCAGTAATAGCCTCCCTAGTGCCATTTGATTGTTATCCCTCAAGTATCAGCTTTAAATATATTTTGGAAATGTACCCGTTTTTTGCCTCCAAACATTAGCTTATGAATTCTGAAAATAGACACATTTTAGTTTCCAATATGTACTTTTCAATGTTGGTATGCATTACATATATTCGACCAAGCAAAAGCTTCTAATTTAGTTCACTGGGCCGCGCACAGGAGAGCTACTTACAGGTAGCTGAAGAGTTACCAGTAGCTTCCGAGCTACTCGTTGGAAAAGCCTGCTTCAAAGATTTAAGACAACTTAAGGATGTCTTGCATTGCTCCTTTCCATTCACTGCTTGAACACTTCTGCGTTTGCTCCCCATAATGTACATAGTCTATTACGCTTGCCTTGCTGCCTGTAGAAAATTGGGTTTTTGATGGAGGGTTGCGAAGACCCTGCTCAAGCGCCAACCATAATCCCTGTCATGGTGAACCACAAAAGTCACTTAATCAACCTGTACTTAACCCTCTGGTAGCATGGCACAAAAGCAGTCAGGCATAACTTAGAGGCACTGTGTAAATTATTTATGCAGCACACAACCAGTAATAAAGTAAGAACACAATACAATTACATCCATTTTGAAAATCACGGAACATTTTAATAAATAAAATGACACCAAAATCAAAAACATTTAATCAGTAGACCTAGAGTTAAGAATTTATAAATTTTTAAGTGAAAAATAGTGGCTAAAGGACCAAAGCGCTAACCGTGGGTATCTTGTCATGCAAGTCTGGAGCAAAATCAAAAGTTTAGGCTAACCACAATGGAGCATGGTTCAGCTACACGAGGTGGATTGGGCCCGGTCTCCGCTTACCTTCTAACTTGTTCCTGAGAAGGTAAAGTTCAGCAGGGCAAGGCAACCGGCATGGTCTGAGGAGTAGGCCTAGCCGTCTGGGAGCCGATGGTTGTGGTGATTTCTACGTTCAGACTTTACTTTTATTGAAATTTAAGATCTCCAGTGCGACAAAGCTGCAGTCTTTAGCTGAACACAATGTGCTGCTGTGGAGAAGAATATAGCAGGAGCAACCGCCATGTTAGGATGACCAAACCTGCACCTCGGGTGGATTGGCGAACAGGTAGGTCCCGGTCTCCTGTGGGTTCTTAGGCCACCTTTTAGTGAACATTTTTTCAAGTCCCAAGTTTCAGGTTTTGGCAGGGGAAACACCTTTAGTATCTCTTCCAAGGGTCCAAGACTGATTGGACACCACTTCGAGGTGGGAACAGGACTCACTCCAGGCAGAGGTCAGGTGCACAGTTCAAGGACTCTGGAGCTTATTATGTAAATTTAGCTCACACTAAAGGCCACCAACAAGCCCTTGAAGTCGCTCTGGTAGTCCGGGGATCAAGCTGCAAGGCAGGCCTAAAGCAGCAAGGCAGGCCTCAAGCAGCAGGGCATTCCTCAAGCAGCCAGGCATTCTTCTGAGCGTACAAGGCAAGCTTCAAGAAGCAGGGTAGTCTTCTGAGATACAACCAGTCCTCAAGCAGCAAGGCAGTCCTTTGAAGTACAATGCTGTCTTTCTAGGGCTCCTCCGCAGGTCCAGGAGTGTACTAAAAAGTTGGTCCGACGGTCCAATATGTATACCTGGTACCAGCCTTTGAACTGGGGGAAACTTACAGGCTATCCTCACTTCTGGTTCTGTAAATTTTCTTCCTTTCCCTGCCCAGGCTCCAAGTGGACTAGGGTGACAAAAGGCTGGTGTCAAGCTCCTTTGGAGGCAGCCCTCTGGAATGGATTTGTGGCAGGGAACAGCTCTGCCCCACCCATCCTGACAGGGTGGACCATTCTTCCAACATCTAGGACCCCCGTTGTCTCACTATCTGAGAGGAATACACAAAGGCAAACTGCCACCTATTCACAGTTATGTGACACTGGCTGCAGGCACAAAATATTTAGAACACAAAAATTGCTACTTTCTAAAAGGCTTTTCAGAATTGTGACCTAAAATCCGACTTTACCATTTAAGAGGGTTTTAAATTACAGTTCCTTTTTAGATCAGACATGGCATTTCTACCTGTTACCAATCAAAAGTTAGCTCTTATTAAATTTAATAAGGTACCCCAATTTTATCATATAGGAGAGGTAGACCTCAGTAGTGGAAAACTAAATTGAGAGTTTGAAAGTTTAAAACTACACAGAGACTGCAATGGCTGCCTAAGACATGATTTAACGGTCTACTTTAGTGGGTGGCATAATAAATGCTGCAGGCCCACTAGTAGCATTTAATTTACAGGCCCTGGGCACATGTAGCACAACTTTACCTGGGACTAATCGGTAAACTAAATGTGGCAATTGGGTGTAAGCCAATTTTACTATGTTGAAAGGAGAGAGGACAAGCACTTTAGAACTGGTTAGCAGTGGTAAAATGAACACAGTCTTAATGCCAACAAAAATCGAAATTCAGAAAACAGTAGATAAGAAGGCAAAACGTATGGGGGGAAGACCACACCCAAAGCTGTCAGATCTAATACTGTATGTGTTATAGTGACTTGTGTTTGAATTCTCATATATGAGCTTAAAGGTTCAAAGTGTCTGCTGCAGTGCATTACTTGTAGCTTGCGGGGCACAGACCCAAACCTTGCTAAGATGAGTGGATTGCAGCTATTGATAAAGTCCTAATCCTTAAAAGATAACAAAATCCTGTGTGTTGCCTGCAAAGTTGAATTTGAGTCCTTGCAGGGTGAAGTCCCATTTTCATTTGTCTGAAGTAAATAAAGCCATTATCATCGAGGTGAGCAGTAAGTAACACTTACAATAAAGCATCAAGAAACAATTTGTTGTGGTGTCTTTGTTCTCGGGGCATTATTATAATTGCGCACACAGACCCACAGTAGTAGATGTCCCTATATCACCTACAACCTAACCCTTCTAAAACATAGCTCCTCCTCATGTCCCCATCTCAGTGCAGTATCCCCATACAATCATGGTCCTGCTCACTTAACACTTCTGACTGCATTCCATCCCTAGTTGAATGTGATAAATCACTGGCCTTTAACTTTGACAAAAACCTAAATCTATAAGAGCCCATAATTTCGCTAGCTGACACCAAATTCGACCCATAAAGAGATTCAAATGCTTCCTCCATGACAGTGAGTTTAAAACTGTGGTGCATTCCCTGGTACGGTCTCAAAATGACTACGGAAACTTGCTTCTGATAGGCATCTGCGAAGTACACTTGGTCCCTCTGCATACAACACTCTATGCACGAGAGGTTTGAGTAAATCACACCAGTTGTAGCCACTCTTAATTGGCTACCCGTAGGAACCAGAAACCATTTTTAACTTGCCTTGCTAGTGCACAAACATTTCATTCTGGCAGCCTACTTAATGTAGTTGAAAAATATGCCATATCAGAAGATTGCCGGTCCTTACACAGCCCCACAATCAACTTCTTGAAGCTTCTTCCTACAAGAAAGCAAGAACAGTTAAAGAGTTAATCTGTGGAAGCACACCGAAGATATGGAATCCCCATGCCCCTTTCACCAATCGTCAGAACCACTCCTGACTTCATGGCCTTTTAAATGAATTAAAAACCCTCCTATATCAATGGCATTGCCGAACATTACCCCTGACATTAGTCCCTGTGAGCATGGAATCTTATATCAGATTTATTCTTCTAATCTTAACCGTTACTTCCTTTTGGATCAGCTGGAGGAACCCACTAAGACTTGTAATTATGCATCTGTAGACGACCTGGGATAACTGTTTTTTCTAACTCATTGCTTTTTTTGATAAATATAGTTCATATGTCCTTACCACAACTGTGAGCATGAATCCTATGGAATGTTCTCGACTACCCGTCTAAGGTCTTGTTTGTGGTATATATGAAACCACAAATAAATATGATAAATTACTCATAAAGGGTATTTAGTGTTTTTTTTTGTTTTTCTCTCTCTGTCTCGGTACCAGATACGAAATCTCTTTCAGTAATTTCTCTGGTTGTTCTGTAGATATTTTGCGGACCTTTTTTAAAAGATCCTTTTGATGATGTTTTAGAAAATAGATTACTTTAATTTATTTGTTAAGCTCTTGATCAACTTGGAAATTGAGGCAATGTGTTGATGTGTTGGTATACAGCTGTGCTACTTTATTATTATAATTTTTTTATTTGCTTTTCAAACTTTAATTACACCGTACAAACAACATGCCTTCATCATTCCAACCCATAAATCGCCAGAATTCAGTTACATGGCGAGAATATACCTCCCCATCGCCCATTTCCCATAGGACACCTATATAACACTTGTCACTAAGTCTGGATTTTTCATCAGAAATGTGGTAGGTGGGCCCCAAATGTCACTGGGTCTTGAGGGTACTGGTAGCTCCTCCGCATATGTCTCTAGTGTAGTCTTACAGTGCCATGTCTTTTATCCAGCCACATGCGGCTGTTGCACTGTGTTTACCCTAGCTAATTGCTACTAGTCTTCTAGCTAAGAGCATTGCCACTGCAGCAAACTTGCGGTTTACAGATAGTACGGGCTTGACTAATCCCAAGGGACACATCTGGGGCGTGCATTGCACTTGGTCAACCGTCATGTGTCTGAGGATGTGCACGAGTGTCTCCCAGTATTCGTGCACCCGCCTGCATTCCTAGGCCAAGTGCAAGAAGCCTGCCCCAGACCTCCCACATCGAACACAGCATGAGTCACCACTCTGTAGTCCATAGCGAAACAGCTTAGAGGGGGTATAGTATCCTTGTTGAAGGGACTTAAAGTGAATAATGCGCAAGTTGCAGTTTGAGGTCAGCATGTCAGGGTACAGAAAAAACTCCATTCCTCCAGCGACATCTGAGCGTTTAGTGATGTGTTCCAGTGAACCATCGCCGATGGTTCTGACACCGGTCTGTCGCTCTGTGCTGTGTTGTAGAGTTGGTGACCAAATGTCGGCGAGAGGTGGAGGTGAGTAATGTTTACTGGGAGTTTAGTGTTGGTGGCTCTATTGGAAATGTGGGATATAACGCTTTCACTGCAGCTATGAGACGAAGATATGTAAATGTAAATATTGGTGTTTTATTTCTAATGTATGCAAGGTCTGTCTCAGCTAGAAACTTCCCTTCTGGATATGCGTTTCCCATTTAGTCCAGCCCCACCTGCCAAAGAAGAGCCATGGTCCTCATCACCTGTGTGACCGTGATTTTAGGGTGATACCCAAGTGGCAGTGCGGGGCATAAATCAGAAGTTTATGTGCTCTCGTCGCTAGATCCACCCAGGCGTTAAGTGTGCAGTGTATTGTGTTGACTTCTGTATGGTGTGTTGTAGTGTATTTTTGCGTTAGGACATATCTGTTCGGTGTTGGGCTAGCTATCCCTTCCTTCACTGCTAAGTGCGGTAGATAGGGTGGTGGGTAGCAGCAATAGTGCGCATATTGCGCCTGGGCACAGAGATAAATATAAATGTAGATCAGGCGCCTCAAACCCACCTTGCTCATATGGAAGCATCATGGTATCCCATTTAATACGCTGCTGTTTGCCTGCCCAGGTCAGTTTCATTAATTGTGCACACATTGTGTTAAAGAATGATTGATTGCAGGGTTATCGGGTTATTAGACTAGATAGAGAAATCAGGGGACCACTATCATTTTCATGAGTGCTACCCTGTCTGCTAGGGATAGTGGCATTTTTATCTATCTAGCCACTTGGCTTCCCAGTTTATCCAGCGCTCTCCCGTAGTTTTCTTGTATTTCTATTTCAGAGTCTTTGTAAATCCATACCCCCAAAAATCTCACTGGGTCCGCAGTCCACTCTAAGGGATAGTCCAGGGCATGTGGCTGCGTATTCAGAGTTAATGGCATTATTATTGATTTGGCCCAGTTTATATCCAGACCAGAGTATCCCTCAAATGTAATATATTCTCTAAGCAGCGCTGCTAGATTTTTGCGCTGGGTTACGAACATTCAGGACCATATCGTCCGTATATAAGGAGATGCCGATTGGCCTTTGCCAGAATCACAGTGCCGCATGTTTGTCATTGACCAATTTTGCAGGGTAGCGGTTCTAGGGCCGAGGAGAATAAAATCGGGGACAAAAGCCATCCCGGTCTTGTGCCTCGCATTATGCATATTTTAGTGGAGATGTGCCCATTGACCTGCACTCGTGTGATTGGGGAATTATATAGTAGACGCACCCATCTGATAAAGGCTTCTGGAATGCCCCTGCGCCCCAGGATGGCAAACATATAGGGCCATTCTATAGATTCGAAGGCTTTGGCGGCATCCAAAAGCACCGCCACTGCCTTGAGTTTGGGGTTCAGTTGGTGTAGTAACGTGAATATGGTCTGCAGATTGTGTGCCGTTGATCTTTCTGGTATGGTCCCGGATTGATCCAGTAGGACCAGAGTGGGCATCAGCAGCCGCAGTCTAGGGGCCAGTATATGCACCAGTATTTTGATGTCAGTGTTGATGAGTGATAGAGGACGACATGATTCACCTCTCTCAGGCTGTTTTTTCGGTTTAAAGAAGGTTATCAGGAGGGCTTCCCATAGTAATGGTGGTAGGGTCTGTTTCGTGTATGCCTCCATGTACAATCCCAGTAAGTGTGGCGGCAATAGGCCTGTAAATTCTTTGTAGAATTTGCTAGTTAGACCATCTGGGCCCGGCGCCTTCCCATTAGGTAGGGAGTGAATGGCTTCGGTCACCTCCTCTAAGTCTACAGGTTGCATCAAGTATTCGCGCTGGCCGTTAGAGAGCTGCCCTAGGGCTATGTCCTCAAGGTAAGTATTTATGTCCACCTCCGAAGTGGATACCTTGGAATCATAGAGATTTTCGTAATATGCTGAAAAAGACTCGAGGATCCCAGGTGTGTCGTAGTGGTCTAACCCCCCCTTCCTCTGTTATTTTTGTTATGGGCCTATGCCCGCCTACTGGGCGTATCTTAGCAGCCAGTGTACGACCAGGTCTTCTGCCTTCCCCATATGCCCTGGCCGCGTGACGTCTAGATAGATTACGTGATTCCCTCTGTGCCATATTGTTGTATTCAGTGATGTTTTCTCTAATCTTCTCCAGGGTCTCTGCTCTCCATTCCAGCTTTAGCACCCTTTCTAGTGTCTGTCCATTTTTCTATCTTGGTGAGTTGCCCACGTATATCCTTAAGTATTCTCACCTGGGTCCCGATTGAGACACCTCTTATTGTGGCTTTAAATGCTTCCCACAATGTATCTGTCCCGTCCACCGAACCCTCATTAATATCAAAGTATTCCATAGTGGCGCACCTGATAGCGTCTTTGTATATTGGATTCAGCAGAGCGTGGGCATTGAACCTCCAAAGGTATTGTGTTGGTCTTTGTTTTGGTATTGCTAGATCTAGTTTCACAGGGCTATGGTCCGATAGTTCTGGCAAGATGCTGCACTCCATGGGTCCATGTGCTCACCTGGCCGCCGTCAACCAGTAATCGAGTGGGGACCAGGAGTTGTGTACTGAGGATGCGAAGGTGCCTTGCCTTACACCCGGGTTTCTCAGCCTCCCCACTTCCATCATATTGAATTCCACCATGCCTTCCCTTAATAATTTAGTCACATTCTTGACTTATGGCAGTGCCTGTGGTGATCTATCATCTAGTGGATTTAAAACGGTGTTAAAATCCCCTCCCTGTATCACTATCGCTGGAGCAAGGGTTCTCAACTCGTTCCAGAAATGACTTAAAAAAACTTGGGCCATCTGTGTTTGGCCTGTATATATTGACCAGTGTGACCAGGGTCTCCGATAGCACACCCTGAAGAATTGCGTACCTGCCTTGCTCATCTGTGATGGTCTGGGTTACCTCGAATGGCACTCCTTTTCTTACTAAGGTAAGTAACCCCCCTGGAGTAGGACGAGTACGATGATGCCAGCCGGACCACAGCCCACCGGGCCCCCACTGCACTCTCAGAGCGTTGTGTGAGGTGCGTTTCCTGGAGCAGCAGAATGTTTCTTGTGTGTGTCCAGGTGAGCCAGCACCTGCCTGATTTTGCGGGGGTCATTTAGCCCACAGACATTCCATGCTACACAAGATGTTGTACCAGCCCCCCCCCCCCCCCCCGATCCCACTTCATCAGCTCTGTTCGTATGCAGAGGGTCCCATGCGTCTATGGTATAGTGACATCCTCATCAGTTATTGCATGGGGTGAATAGTCAAGGCAACAGCATACAGTAACATTTCCCCTGTTCTTCTAAGAAGTCTTATTGGGGCACCTTGGTTAAGCCCTGTTTCCTTAGGCCATTCGACTGATTTTTCTAGTATGTATTTCACAGTTCTCACGAGATGTCCGGGCTGCATGACAAGGCCTTGCTCAAGCCCAAAGGCCCCATCAGTAACATAGAAATCATGTCAGGTGATCAACGTGGATCTAGATGCATTGTGATCAGTCCCCCACCCAGCCCCCCCTCCTCCCCCATCGGCATCCCGTTCTTGAAGGCCTTTTTTTTTTTACCTTTTACAGAACGTTTATTAACGTACTCCATTGCTGACTGCGGTGTTGAGAAGATTTTTGGCTTTTCTTGATTGTCTATGCGTAACCTGGCGGGATAGAGCATAGCATATGAAATTCCCGCTGCCTGTGACTTTTTCTTGACTGGCGTATATTCCTTTCTAGCGGCTTGGACGCTGGCGGTAAAGTCTGGGTAGAAGGATAATGCATTACCTTGATAGGTAATGTTTTGTCGCTCACATGCCAGCCAGAGAGCCATGTCTTGTCCCTGTAATTCAATAGTTTGGCAATTATCTGCCTTGGGCATTCCCTGGTATCGGCCCCGGCCCCAGAGATCGGTGGGCACGCTCCACCGCCAGTAAGTGGAAAAGGTTGTCCTCTCCAAACACTTCTTTTAGCAGGCGCTCTATGTATTCTTCAGTTTTGACCATATTAGTTGTTTCCGAAATTCCAGTGATGCGTATGTTACTCCGTCGAGAACACGCCTCCAAATCCTCGTTCTTCGCCTGTATTATCACCATCATTTTTCCATGTTGAGGCATTTGGTCTTTAGTTCATAGCATCTTCTGTGTTTGAGATTCTTTGTTCTGCCTCAGTTAGACACGCCGCATGGTTGTCTATTTTATTGGTGAGAAGATCTAGTCGAAGGGTAATATGGTCTATCTTTCCATCGATTGAGTGCAGGCTTTCCTGCATTTGCCAGTAGGGTGTTTTCTAGCGTCGACGTGCCTGGGGTCAAAACGTCCCCTGGGCCATCATCCATTGTTTCTGGTGCTCCTCTTGCACTTTTCTTGTTGTGAAATTTGAGCTTGGGCTGCGTCTTGTCTGTCTTGCCCATGGGCACCATTTAATAATCTGGTAGCAGACACTGTGTGTGTCCCCCTCCTTTTGTTCTGTATCACGTTGCTTGCTGTCTCAGGCTCACAACACACCCCTTGGTTGCCTTTGTCTCTCTTTGTTGTGATAGTCAGTAGGTGTGGTATTAGAGGCTGCTGTTCTTCCCACCAGTGATAGTGTGCAAGGGGGCTGGGTGTTCGGTACTCCGCTGCTAGCAGTCCACAGGCTATCTTAGTCACTGTATTTCTGCAGTGGCTTAGGTGTGGTGAGTTGTACAATATTTGTTATTTAATTAAGTGTTTAACCATATACATATTTCTTGTGATGTAACTTTTCTATTGTTGTTTTCAAACCTGGGCAGGAGTCTTTGTTTGAACAGGAAATGTTGCTGGATGGTGATGTGTGGATTGATGAGATTGGTGAGAAGTCTTTTCTTCCCCATTGTTCTACTGGGAGATCTGTGGACGTGGAAGGCTCTTGTGGAAGTTTTTCTGATGATCATTCTGCTGTATTAGTACAAGATATTGTGGGTGGAAAATGTCAAGGAGTCTTTACAAAAAAGGTGTACTAAGGTACCAAAGAAGTTTGAAGACTATATTTAGGAGTGAGTTTACTTTTGTTCCTTGCCTTTTCTTTTTGTTTTCTTGTTTAAAAAAAAAAAGGAACATTTGGTAAGTTGTACACTGTTTGTTATTTCATTGTGTTTAACCATTTACATCTTTCTTGTGATGTAACATAGAATTGTTCCTATGTCATTTGGAGTTCAGTGATGTGGGTGGAATTCTATGATGTAACTGTGATTGTTTAACTGGGACAGAAGCGGTTGGAGTTTACTGGAGCAGGACGTCCTTTACTCTTGCACCAGTGGTTCTGTAATTTGACACTGAAAATAAATAACTTTATTTTTATATACTTCACGACTCCCTCGCTTCTTTACATTAGGCCCCATTGCAACCGACACTTCGATCTGCTTGATGTAAATATTGGGAGTTCTGGTCATCCACTTCAGTCCTCCCCCTTTCCCAGTTGAGGCTGTTTTCTATCTCTGGTGGCCTGTTAGCTCCCCAGGATCCTGTATTCTCGGGCGTTCCCGCTTTGTGTTTACAAGGGCCCTTAATTTCCTCCCCACTCTGTGCATTGATTTATCCAAGCAGCGCAGGTAATCAGGTGGCCCGCTGGGAGGTGGGAAGGAGGCGTGTACCGCTCTCTCACAGCCGGACGCTTCAGTCTTATTGCCTGGCAGCTGTCTAGAGAAGCCTTTCACCACACCATCCTGGACTGACCATTTCAGGTCCAGCGGTGTGCCGTGACGATTGTTCCTCGCTGGAGCAGTGGGCAGCTCCCGCGCCTCCCCTCGCCCCTCCCTCGAGGCGGGTCAGGGGTTTTCAAGCGGCCCACCGTGTCCAGAGGGTCCGCGATCAGTCTTGCACCGCGATCAGTATGTGATGGGGTGCCATCTTATCGGCGTAAGTTCCACCGCACCGGCTCGCACCACCTCAGGACTCTCGCAATTGCGGTCTTGTATCCCACCCGATCCAACTTTCTTTTGCTCCCTGGTGTTCTGCACCTCATCGGCAGTGCAGTGGAGCTCACAACACCCACCAGCAGGATAGTTTTGACAGGATCGGTGCTACGGCCAGCGGAGCTGCACTATGGTGTGGCCATTTTGCTTCGGGCTCTCTAGCGCCCCCCGCCCCTCCCCCAGCTGTGCTACTTACGACCTTTGCACAACCTCGTCCTGCCTTGACATTTTGCCTAAAGTAAACAGTCTGCAAATGGCATTACTGTTAGGCCTTCAACTGAAAGGATTACAGAGAGAGCAGGGCATCTCTCTCTCTGTCTCTCTCTCTCTCTCTCTCTCTCTCTCTCTCTCTCTCTCTCTCTCTCTCACTCGCTCGCTCTCGGTTTCTTTCTTTCTCTCTGATGGCTTTCTGAGCTCACCTGGTGGGTTAGTTTGTTTTGTTAAGATCACAACGGCTGCTAGTAGCGAGCATTTCACTAACAGCCGTCATGCCTGCTTCTTTTTTTTCCATCACAAGGCTAGTAAATCTTGATCTGCTGTCCCCAAGGATGCTGGGCTGAAGCCAGAAATTGATTGGACTTGCATCAAGGATTGTTTTTTGTTTTAATCTTTTTTTTTGCAGGGTCCGCTATCCACATGCTTAATCACCATTCATTTGAGAGAGGTAGCCACTTCGTTAGCAGCAGGCACAGGCAGGAGAATCACTGGGGACTTTTCCCAGCAGAGGTTTGTGTCAATAAATGAGATCGTGTTTGTATTTGATTCGCTACCGCCTCATTGCATTTTTAGACGCCCTTCACATCTGCATTATTTAGTTAGATATGAAGTTGGTTGCCACTCAATGTGCATTACTTCTCATGAGTACCGTCAACACGAGATTTAATTGCTTTTTGAAGATGTTGTGGGCTAAACAGTTTACTTATTTTTTGTGGTAGAGCACTTTGTTTTTTATTAAGTTTTGCCTACCAGACAGTGCAAGCCATCTGTTGGCGAACATTCTCTTGTCAGATTACAGTGGGTTTGGAGCCTGCCCATCGCTTACCATTGGTCGTCTTTACTCTCGCTATCATTTGCTTGCTTTTCTTTCGTTGACTTATGTAAGCTTTCCTTCCTCTTTTTATGTTCCCCAACAAATGTATGGATGCTTTACTTGTGTCCTTGCACAGCCTGGTTTTCAAGCACTACTTTATTCTTTTGAGTTAAGCACTCCATGAGAGTGCACATGTTTTTAGCTGTCTCCCTTCTGTACTAACTCCCCCGCCTGGACTCAGAGTTGTACCTTGTCACCTGTGGGCTTCTCCTCTATCCCCAACATGTTGCTCTCTTCCTCGTGTACATCTCCACCCTATGTTGCTTACCAGCCATGTGCTTTTAACCTGCCCACTTCATTTCTTTCTGTCTCTCGCCTATTGCTTCCCTTCCCCTTTACCCTCTGTATTGCTTCCCCAGTCTCCTTGTCGCTTCCTCCCACCTGAATATTCCATGTTGCTTTCTGCTATCCATGTCCTCCCTGTTGTTTCCTCCACGGTAACCTTTGTGATGCCCTTTCCACCCGTGACCTTTGTGTTGATCCCACAATCCCAAAAATATTTACAAAATGATGCAAACGCTGTGTCTTAGTGCTTTTTTTGTTTAATTTCTTTGGCCGTGCCTCACAGCACCGGGTATGCTGTAGCGCTTGGCTAAAAACCCTTGGAAAAGGCAATAGGTTCCAAAGACGACCATGCAAAGCCAGTAGGTGCCAGTGCTTGTTTTCTTGTACTATTCCTTTGACCTAACATGTATGTTGAATTTGCTCATATTAAGAGAAGTGGCAATTAAAGTATGTCCCAAATGCGCTTAAGTGCTCTTTTTAGGTCTCGCCTGATCCAGCGCATGCGCTGGTCTGGGGAGACTTATTGAGAGGGCTCCAAAAAGTGCTACCAGGCTAGCCTAGAGCTACAGTGCATGTGCGTGGGTGCGCGCGCCGTGCTTTACCGCAATTACTTTGATGTTTGATCGCGATCACTTTCGCGGCCGCACAGCCGCTTGGCATAGCCAATAGGTCTCGCTTTTGGGACCTTATAAGTATTTAGTTATGCAACTGTTGCATGGCTAAACACTTATAAGGTCCCAAAGGTGAGACCTATTGGCTATGCCAATGCTTGTTAATATTAGGAGTAGGATTTACTTACTGCTTTCTTTAGCTGTTTTGAGGTTACTGTTGATTTTTGTGGCAAATGAAAACTTGGATTAGAAAATAACAACGTTGTAGAATTTCAAGAATAACCTCTATAGGTTGGATAACAAATATCATTTGTAGTTGTACCCTTGCTCAATTAGAAATTGCTGTTTTTTGTACCCAATTATTTGTGAGTAGAGCTTTTGACTAGCACACTATTTATACCGAGATGAGGTTTATATTCTACGTGTTTTATGCCAGCCATACTGTCAGAGTGTTAGAACATTTTGATGCCAGCATGAACTTCTATCAAGTACGTCAGAAAGTTTTAAAGCATGTTAATTCTGCTGACATATCTGTATGAAGTTATGTAGAAATGTACATTTAGTATGTAAATACAAGTCTTGCTGTCATTGCACCAACATCCAAGTCACACTTTAGTCCAGTCTCATTGGTGCTCCCTTACAGTCCACCAGTTTCTCTTATTTCCCATCCAAGACAGACAACACTTTTTTACATTACTGTTAGACCTGGCATCTTTTGGCATAATTTCCCCTGTCTTTTTGCTTCTTGCCTCCTATTTTTGACTGTTTGCTGCATTTAGTTTTTGCTGGTTTTAGGACTCTGGGCACTTTAACATTGCTGACTAGTGCTATATAGTGCAAGTGCTCCCTGTGTAATTTGTATTGGTGATTGGTTCATCTATGATTGGCATATTTGATTTACTAGTAAGTCCCTAGTAAGGTGCCCCGAGCCTGTAAATCACATACATTAGTGGGCCTGCAGCACTAATTGTGCCACCCACATGAGTAGCCCTGCAAACCTGTCTCAGACCTGCCACTACAGTATCTGTATTTGCAGTTTTAAACTGCCATGTCGACCTGGCAGGTGCACCCATTTGCCAGGCCCAAACCTTCCTTTTTATGACATGTACAGTGCCCCTAAGGTATGCCCATGGCAGCCCCATTTCTAGGGTGCTGTGTATTTAAAAGGCAGGACGTGTGCTGTTGTGTTTTACATGTCCTAATAGTGAAATACTGCTAATTTCGTTTTTCACTATTGCACAGACTATCTATCCCATAGGGTAACTTGGGGATTGTCCTTGAAATATCTTTTAAGTGTAAATTCCTATTGGGAGCAGAAAGAGAGATTTGGAGTTTGGGGTCGCCAAACTCATAATTTAAAAATGCATATTTTGGTGAAGTTGGTTTTTAAATTGCGGGTTTGAAAATGCCACTTTTAGACAGTGGGCATTTTCTTGCTTATCCATTCTGTGCCTCTGCTTGTCTGTAGAATCAACATTTAGATCAGGGTGACAGTTGGGCTCTTTCACATTCACTCTAGACAGACACACAAAAGGAGCAGTGGTGTGCCTTGCATATCCTTATGGCCCTCACCAGGCTGATGGGCCTTCCTGAGCTAGAGTGATGGGAGGAGTAGTCACCGACACCTGAATAGGGCTGTGCCTGACCTCAAACACAGCTGTCTCCACCTACCTGAATGTGTCTGGAACCAGGTCAGAGAAAGGCAGGGTCACCTGTACTACAAAGACTTTCCTTTGGAGTTTGCCTACTTCAAAGGCAGAAAATTGTATAATTACTGGAGCTGTGACACCATAACTTCAGAACACTTCCAGGAAGAAGAACTGTGTTGCTGTCAGGAGGGACTACAGCTTTGCTGTGTTGGCCTGCTGCTTCTGTCTTGGGCAGTGAAAGGACTCCACTTTTCTTTCTACATCTTGCTGTTCAAATTTCTCCAAGGGCTTGAGTTGAGCTTGCCTCCTGTTGGAAGTCTCAAGAATATTAAAGACTTCCACCACATCTTGTTACCATCACTGGGACTCTTCTGCAAGTCCTGCGTTGTAAAGGGGTGCCAAAATCAGTCCTGGGTCATTGGAACTGAGTGGTTGTGCTGTAACCTCCAAAAGGAGCAAACCTGATGCCGTCTCTGATGCCTGCACCGAAGCCGTGGTCACTGCTCGTGAGGAACAAGACACATCAACCGCGATGACATCGCAGCCCAACCCTCACCGACGACATTGCTTCTTGCTTATTGTGTATACCAACACTTCTGGATCTCTTATAGAGGACACCTATAAATCGTTTTTAAGTTGTATGCAGGGGTCCTAGTTTTCCGTTTTTACTGGTTTTCGCAGAAAAAAATACAGATTGGAAACTATTTTCCAGTCTTTATTTTTAAATACGGAAAAGTATAGAAGAGAGACGTCTTCTTTGGACGATTCTCACTCCTGTCACGCAAGACTGCCAGGTCAGTAGATTGTACATTGACCGGTCGGGGAGTTAATAAAGAAAACAAGATTTTCTAATTAAGCCTACAGGAGTTGAAATATACACTTATTTGCACGATTATAGAATGGAAGTGTTTTCAGTTGAATGTATTGTACTGTATATAGCTAAAACCTATTGGGTGGTCAAATGTGAGTATACATTTATAAGTTGAACGAAATGCAGAAATATACCCATTACACCATCATTTATACACTATACATAAATTACAAATGGGTAAATAGAGAAAAAATTAGCAGAAAATAGATCTGGATCAATGCAAACAGAAATCACCATAATACCTCGAACCCTAGTTATATGTCGCCTTGTGTATGCATTACTCTACGACTATTGCGTTTTTGTGTACATGCTGATTAGGCGCATAACTGACGAATAAATCTATATTCAAACCCTCTTTTATTCAGTTATTGTACAGTGTTATGTGCAATTCACTTTTATTGTACATCATTCAGTCACCCTCGTGAGGGCTTAGCAGTGCTTTTAAAATAAAATGTTAAACAAAAACTTAGTGTCTACTGCCCACGTAGATGCAGGGTAAGTGAGCGCCCAAAAACGACTTGTTCTCCCCCCAGATCGGATGATCACGTGACACAGGAGGCATCATTAGGACAAGCCCAGGCTGTTCACAGCGTTACACGGCAGAATCTTTTCAGTTTCCATGTAACACGAAAAGAAAGCACCGAACATTGACATCTTTATAAGGCCATGCACGGCACAGGCCACTGACAGCATTTCAGTGTTGGAGCTTCTCATTTGGAAAGTCGTTGATAAACCCCAACATTTCTAGTCGTTCAAGGCATTAACGAGCATTGGCAAAGCCAATAGATCTCGCATATGTGAGAGCTATTGGCTTTGGCCATCTGTTTTATCTATGTTGTACACCAGTGTGGCTGCTTGTCAGCACGGCTAAAATAGGGTGACCAGGCGTCTTGGATTTGACTGGACAGTCCCAGTGTTCCACCAGCTGTTCTGGAATATATTGGCAAGTTTAGCTTACGTCCAGGTTTTTAAAGACGACCCGATGAAAACAGAGGACGGCGGTTTTATATGTGCTCAAAAGCAGGACGAGTTTGCAGCTCTTATCAGAACACAATGTAATTAACACCAATGTGTCTGGGTTCAAAAGTTGCTTTCAATTTAGTTCCTTAGTACCTTCTGGTCTGTTTTTCTATGTTGATGCGTGCTGTCATTTGTCATGTTGTGTCCCTTAACGGATGTAAATATGTAGTTCTTTTTACATGTTAGCTTAATGTCCCGATTTGTGGTTTTCTAAATCTAGTCACTCTAAGCAAAGATTTTGTGAGGTGGGGTGGATGGAGTGAGAATGGGTGGATTGGAGTAGATTGGGGTAGAGTGGAGTGGGGTATGTTGTGGTGGGGTAGATTGGGCTAGAGTGGAATGGGGTAGGTTGGGGTGGGATGGCTTGGAGTGGAGTGGGGTAGATTGGAGTTAAGTGGGGTAGAGTGGAGCAAGTTGGAGTGGGGTAGATTGGACTAGAGTGGAGTGAAGTGAGGTTGTGTGGACTAGATTGAAGTAGAATGGAGTAAGGTAGATCAGGGTAGAATGGAGTGTATCGGGTAGAATGGAATGGAGTGGGTGGAGCTTGTTAGATTGGAGTGGATTGAATTCTTGCAAAAAAATTAAAAGGAATCACCAAACAAATAAGTCACTTAGGACAAACTTAAAGGTAGAAAAAAATCATGTTAGTCAGAAAAAATTGTGAGGAAAAAAAAAGTCAGTGAGTGACAGTGCGAGCAGCAGAAGGACACAAATTAAACGAAATCAGTTGGTACTTGGTCCATGCTCTGGAGAAATAAAAGGAAGTGAAGTGAGGGCTATAGTGGCCAATCGGACAGCTAAAAAAATATTGACAAGCCGGCAAATGGTAAGTAATGTGCGGGCTCCAAGCCTCCCTTTACTGTATAAAATACCCCTTTGTGAGCCCTAAGAGCAGCACAAGGCAGCTATAGTGGGGAGAGCGACAGAAAGAGACGAGAGAGAGACAGCAAGAGAAAGAAATGAGCGAGAAAATAAAATCGATCTCCATCTATCTTTTTGTTATCTAGCTCTACACCTGTTGCAGTCTTTCTATCCATCCACTCATCTATCTCTGTCTGCATCATCCATATCTTTGTTTACCATGTGTCTCCCATTGGCTGTTCGTTTATCTAGCTGCATGTCTTTATTGGTACCCATCTAGACCGGTCTCTTTTGCTATCGTTTAACCTCTCTTTCCCCTCCAGTTCTGTATCAGTCTGTAACTTTTGTACCTGTCTAAATAACTGTCTCTATCACTGTCCATCTGTCTATTTATCAACTCATCTCTTATCTATCTGCCTCCGTCTGTCATTGCTCTGTATCATAATATGTTTGTGTTCCTTTCCGTGCCTCGGTTACTCTCTTCTTCTGTATATCTGTCCCGCTCGAAGCCCCCTCTTATCCTCTGCTGCCTCCCCCCACTCCGGCCACCTTCTTCTGTCTCTTAGTGTAAGCATACGTTTGGGTCACACCAAGCATCTACTGGGACAGAAGTGCGTTCAGAGTACAATCTGATCCTACATTTGCGGTGACAGTAGTATCGGCCTCATAAAATATATCACGGGTGGCTAGGTGTGGTTAATGCCACCTCCTTTACGCGCACTGCCCACGTTGTGCATATGCGCTGCATAAAACCATAGCATTCCTCTGCGTGTATTGACGTTTTTGGCATTCCATGGTGCTCCGTTTTCTGGCACCCAATCGAATTATACATAACTTGGAGCTTGTAGGCATTTTCCGCTGAACGAGTGCTTCCCGGCATCCGTAGTCTGGCTACCGTCTAGCACTTCCAGGCGCTGGCAGCGTGATGCACAGTTCGTCGGCTGCTGCAGGGGTTTTATTGATTTACTTATTGCTGAACTAAAGTTGATATTGTGTATCATCCGACCCCTGCTCTCTGTACCAACAGGTAATGCCACTCTAAAGATGTGTTACCTTACATTGTGTACCATTCCAAGGCAAGTGAGTGTTTGCTGTGAATCAATGGTAAATGTGTACATTGCAGCAGTCCTAATCGGGGAATGTCATGCAATGGTCAAAATATACAGCAATCAATACGAGCAATCCTAAAAGCGGATGTGTGGCTAGCAGAAGTGCACGCCGTGCATGATTTAGGGGACCGTGAGCAGCACTAAATCTGCCCCGTAGAGCTCTACATAATAAACCAATCAATAAGGGCAGCCCTAAAAGATGCTGTGTGGGTAAAAGGCTTACTGCACACCACACATGGCCTAGGAAGAAAGAGCCAGGCTGGGACCCATGAGCATCACAAAAGCACTACTTCAGCACAGTGATACAAACTACCTGTTTCAAAGAGGGGGCATGGGGGCGTGCAAGAAGAGGGTGCTACGAATCAATTTCATCCCTCACCCTCGACACAAACCTCTGGAAATGGGACCACGCGATACTTTTAAAGAACATCTTTCCCAACATTTTGACTAAATTGTCAATGGATTGTAGTGGCAAATTTCATGGATCATTCATGGAATACTCTGACACTCCACGCTCAGCCTCATTACCCAAGAACATTATTCCTGTGGCTAAGCAGTAACACTTTTCCATTGGGAAACAGGGCTGCAGGTCGAGACACTGGGCTTTCAGATGTGGATGTGTCCCAGTGGAAAAGGGATCCGCGTAAATCCTCTGTCAGCGCTGTGCCTTACTTATCAATAATGTTTCAAGAGTTGGAATCCAGTGTTGAAGTCTTAGTGAGACGCCAAAGAGTTGCTACTATCGTGTATCGGGTGCAGCCAGGCTCTTGGTCAGTTATGTCCGATTGCTGTTCTTATGTCAATTCTTTGCACCTATCACATTCTGCTGTCGGTACCAATAGAGTGCTGCTAAGTGTGCCAGGCTCCTGAAATAGGCCGTAGTGCTGCTCAGTGCAAAGTTCTCACTGTACCTCTGGTATTGTTCAGTTATACAAAATATACCATGCTGCTGCTGAAATGCAGTATTATATACGTGCTTAAATATTCTGTCGCCCTGCTTAACGTCACAGCATGGCAGGGCCGCTTATTTGTGTGCTAGTGGTGATGCCCAGTTATACCAGAGCTCATTAGTGTTCCAGTACTGTTGACTATATCCTGGCAACTTGTGCCAAGGCTGCTGCTCTTAGGCACATGACTACCTATATATCTTTGCAACTGCTGCTGTGACATGTGGCTGTTGCTTATCCTTTGTCATCATGCTATTGCATCATATGACATTTGTTTGCGCAAGTTGGCGGGCACTTCTCACATGCTTTGGGGATGATGCTCCTCTGTGGTTGGCGTAGCTGTTTATCTGACGTTTCATGGTTCCCGGTAATGTGACCTCTTGGTACCATGGGCACTGGACTGCTGTGTTCAGGTGTTGGATGGCTGCCCATGAGCGACTTATGTGCAGTTGAGGCTTCTTTGTGTTTCATGAGGCTGCTTGTTTACTGTGGAGATGGTTGTTGACCAGAGGGCTAGGAGCGCTGTTTAGTCTGATTGAAATAAAGTTAATTTATCACATCCCACACCAACACCTTCTGTTTTACCACATGATTTAACAAAAGGGAAATGTCAACTCTTTATTAAATTTAATAAATCCTACCTCACATGCTTGATTAACATAAAATATGGCTTCAAATGCTAGAAGAGCAGTTAACTTGCTACTTGGAAGCATACATGTACATTAGAACTGTAGGGTATGTACTGAGACAACATCCTTGTGACCATGTCCCTACACTTATTTTGCATTTGCTACTGTACTGGATGCTCATTCTTCCCGCTATCTGAAAGTCCGAGAGCTGACTACCTCCGCCCACTCACACCTCCCATAGTCGACAAGGTAGCTAACTCCTACTTTAACAGAACCTGGGGTGTGATCTTTAATAGCTTTCCATCTTCTCGGACTTCTTTAGTCCCTCTAGCATCCACCTTCTGAAATTACTAAAACTGTTTGATTCCCTTCCCGTTTCCCTAATGTCAAATCGTGCATCTGACCTGCTCCACTGATCCACCTGTTAACAGAAACATCTCTGGCAAATTTCGTTTTAGTCTCTCCACGAATGACCGTTCCAGAACTCTGTAGCTGCATATTATTAATGGAGAGATCACTTGCCGCCTTACCTACACTCCAACATCTATTTAGTAGTTGTCGTAGATGACTGGCCAGCAGGCAGATGCAAGGGTGTTAGCATCATCTTCGGCAGTCACTTTGTCCTCATTATGAGCCGGTTCCCAGTTTTGCCATTGCAGTATGGGAATCCTTGATTATTCGGTCCTCCATCATTTCTTCTCTAAAAGTAATTCCCCATTAGCCATTGTCTTGTCATACTGAAAAAATAGAAGTCCTCCTTTTTTTCTCTAGCAAAACTCAGCAGTTACATTTTCTTGTATATACTTCACTGCAAGCCACACACAAATCTGCCGAACAGTGATTTTCATCTCCCCAGCTGGGTTTCCATTACTAAGTTTGTTCAATGCATTCTTCAATCTAAACTTTTCCTAAGATGCCCTAGTCTGAACTATGCACAGAACCCATATCACTAGCGAAGGGACCTTACCACGGTTTGTTCTATCTGATGGCAGTTGACCCGTTTCGCACTGATGAAGACACTACTGAAACTGGTTTATCTAAAAATCCCATTGCACTTCTAGAAGCTGTTCTCTACCTTTTGACTCATCTCTGATGGAAGCCATCATAAAACTACAGCGCATGTGTGCCTATACTCGTTGCCACGTAATGCTTTCTGTTTTTTAAATTGTGCTTTTAGAAATCCTTCTAAGGTTAGCAGCTAGGCCAGCTCGATTGGAAGCGTATTTCGGAGGTGAATGGACAATTCTCAATTATCTTGTGCATGGTTTATTATTCCCAAAGTTTAAAATCATTAAAACCGCAATCAATCTTTTCTACCTTTGTTCCAATAATTAGAAAATACTCTGCAAGTTTGACGACCTCAGACTCTTTATTTCTTAACCTTATGTTGTAATCCAGCGCTCTCCAAACCCAGCTCTACCTCACTCTGTAATCCTGTCATGTTTGCTAATGCCAACCTGGTTAAAGATGACGTGCATTGCTCCCTAACATACCTCTTTAAGCCTCATGTACCGTCCGCTTTATCTGTCCATTATCAAAGACCTATTGTTTCGGTACATTAAAATTTGTAAATATAGTAGGCTTTTGGTCAGCCACACGCTCTTGATTGATGGCTTTCTTGTCTATCATTTCCCTGCTCCGTAATCAATTATTTTCTTTCTTATTGTTTGTCTTACCCATGGAGCACTTCTTCTTTACTATATTCTAATGGGATTACTGGTGTCCTTCCATGACTTGCATCCAATGAACTACCTTTTTATTTTTTATTTTAAGCACCTTTTGGAAAGTGTATTTTATTTCTTGCTCTCTCCCTTGTGTTCAGTTTCTCGCTCTTAAGTACCCCCAAACTCCATTCCATCTGCTATTCATTGTCTTCTCACCACGCCCCTCCCAGACTTTTTTCTTTTTTCACTTTTACAACCCCGCTCCTCCATTACTCATCCACCTCCTCCCCCCACCCTTCCTTATCCCTTTTTCTTAGTTTTTTTCCGCTGGCCCAGCAGCTGCAATTTGCAAGCAGGCTGCTCCTTTCTTTTTCATGTGCTTTCGCGCATATTATTAGTTTACATTTACTGCTTGAAGATTACTGCCCATGCGTATACATTGCACCATTTCTTATGTCGAAGCTGTTCAGTATTAACAGTTTTTTCTCTCTGTGATACAGTGGACCGGACTAACCTGGTTTCTTAGTCTTGTTTGGTCTCTCTGTCTATCTTCGGTCTAGCGCCACACCTTGTAGGAGGAAAAGGAGAGCAGACATAAGAAACAGGGAACAGAGGGACGACAGAGGAGCTCATAGCAATGACAGGAGGCAAACCGAGAAAGGACTGTTAGACCTGGCATCCTTTGAGTGGTTTCCCCAGTCTTTTTGCCTCTGTTTCCTGTATTTTTGATATTATGCTGGACTTCGTTTTTGCTGGTTTATGTACTCTGGACACTTCACCTCTGCTAATCAGTGCTAAAGTGTAAGTGTTCCTTGTGTAAATTGTAGTTCTCCATGATTGGCGTATTTGAATTACTGGTACGTCCCTAGTAAAGTGCACTAATATTGATTTAGTGATTTAGTTTAAATCATAAAAGAGCAGCATAACCGCTAAAACACTTAAAATTCATAAACAAGATACAGATAAATTAATAAATTCTCATAAAAATGTGTGATAAAAACTTTAAAAAATGGAGTACATTGGTGCCTTGTAATATTGAGTCAAGCTGTTAAATACATTGTTTTATAAGTAGACTGCGAATTGATTGACTACACTTTATCACTTTACATGCTTTGCCGGTTCAAATTCTCTATCACTCTTTTCAAGTTCATTTGCCGCTAAACTCTAAAACGTTATTGCTTTGCATGCCGATTGTGTTGTCGAGCCTCCTAAACATTTTATTACGGCGGATCTACAAGCCCTTATTTGTTCTCATTTCATTATTGGCCGCAAAAGTTCTTTTTGTATGGATAATAATGCTGGGCAAATGCAAAGTAAGTGGAGCAACGTTTTGTCTCCTTGTCCACAAAGACGGCAGTCCATTGAGGGCCACGGCCGTTTCCATTTTGGGATTAGGTCTTTAGTTGGATAAACTCCCATTCTCAATAAAGTCAGCTGCTGCTTCGTGCGATTTGCAAAATGATCCAGCAGTTATGGTTGAGGCTTTAACGTTTTGTATGTTGGCAACACGATCCATGCATTGGTTTTTGTAGTCAATGAAGCTTTATCCATTTCCTGAGATGTCCGATTGATCGTTTTGTTAACTATACGTTTGAACTCCGGGTAGGATAGGATTGTGTGCCAAGCTTCCTCTAACTTTAAAGCTTCGATCGATTGCTTTAAGGGTGGGTGAACAGAGTTACTCAATCTAGATTGCCTTTCAACCTCCAGCCAGCAGTAATGTGCCAGAGACTCTTCCTCTGCTGCCCGTATTCTCCAATAGTATTTTACCAGCACTCCTTGTCTTGAAGGGATCTGATTTTTTTTTTTAACCCAAATTCTAATCTAATCCGGGTTTGAGAGATGTGGCGCGGAATTTTAAATAGATTTTTGAAGAGACTAGTTTGGGCGATGTTCAGTTTTGTTGCATCCTTTGTATTTAGGAGTTCTGGGCCGTACGTGATCGAAGGTAAGAATTTTGCCGCCACGGCCTTTAGTAGATGGGACGTCGAGCAGTCACTGAGTTTATTTTGCAAGGTTTTGAATGCAAATAATAGCAATTGCTATTGATCGTCCATTTGAATTTTGGTATCTTTTTTTTGTGGATTCGCAAAACACATGACCTTTGTTTTTTTAAAGTTTGTCTAATTGGTTTGAGGCTGTGTATACTGTTAATTGGTTTATCAAACGTCGGAGGCCACGGGGCGTTTGGGATAACAGCACGATTTAGTCGGCATATTGCAGACTTGCTATTCTCACGTCCCCCAGTTTTGGGGGGTCTCCTAATGTCGAGCGTAAGTTGTTCTCTAAATCGGCTGTATATATGTTAAATAGACAGGGGGCTAGGACGCACCCCTGTTTTAGACCATTGGTGGTGGTAATTTTGTTTATTGAAGTTCGACCGTCTCCCATTTTTATTTGAACCCATGTTTTGGAGTAGAGGTTAATTATTGCGTTCAGTAGGTTTGTGGTGACTCCCCAGGATTCCATTTTTGCCCACAGCACTTGTCTGGGGACCTTGTCGAAGGCTGCCTTGAGGTCCACAAAACATGCATACAGAACTTTAGAGTTGGCGATGGCTTGATTGGCCAATAGGGTAACGGCAGATAAATTTGTTAAGGTGCCCATTCCAGCTCGGAAGCCTGTTTGTGTATTAGGGATCAGTTTGATGCTGTCAACCCAATCCTCCAGGTCTTTCAGCAAATTTGCGGCGTACATTTTTGCCTCAACATCAATGAGGGCTATTAGCCTATAATTGGAGGGATTTGAACGAGCTCCTGATTTAAATATTGGGTGTAATATGCTTCCTCGCCAAGAGTCTGGGATAGAGTGAGATGCCAAAATATTAGCGAACAGTGATGATAGGTGATTGGACCAAAATGCTGGATCTTTTTTAAATAGGGTGTTGGGCAAGCTGTTTGGTCCCGACGATCCGTCAGACCTTTGTTTTTTTATGACGTTCAGTACTTGTTTTTGGTAATCTGTAGGTAAAGGATTGATTGATCTGACCCTGGTGTTTCAGGTAGACCTCGCTGAAGTTTACCTTCAGGTTGTTTGACTTGGGGGTTACTGCGATCGTTCGGATTTAATTTGCAAGTGGTGGAATCTAGGACCTGGGAGGTTAGTTTCGGTGTCTCAGCCGTCCGATGTTCTCTAATTAGAGTGTCACTAGAGATACTGGCGCTGAACCTTCTCGCCTCCAGTGTGTCATTTTTTACAGTAGTCCCAAGGGCTTTCTGGGTGTTAAACGTAGCCTCTGTGGGCTCTCCATGCATGCTCGGTTATGTCGGAGTTGTAATGCTGATATTTTCCATTTGATAGGACGTTGATTTGGGCCCAAAACTCTTTTGAGTTTTGTTGTCGGCTGACGTGAAGCATTTTTGTCCAAAATTGTTCATTGTATGTGCGTTTCGCTACACGAATCTCTTTTTTTAGAACGCTTCTCATTTGTTTGATTGTGGTCAGGGCCTGCCGAGAGGGTTGTTGACCATGAGTTTGCGTTTGTCTGATAGCTTTATTTAGTTGTCTTTTTTTTATCCTTAGGGCGTGAGTGTACCATACTGACCCACTGATCCCGGACGGATTTTTGTTTCTAGAACTTTGTGAGAACTTTCTATTCAGGCTGTTAATAAGTGACTCCCAGACCTCTGTCCCTAATGGATTTGCGTCAATAGCGGCCAATAAAGCTGAGCAGTGCTCCATAATTGCTTCTACAGTATTGTTATTCCATGTTAATCGGTTTAAATTGTACAATTGGGTAAATTGTGTGAGACCAGTGGTTGACCGGGGCTTTTCAAGAATGTTGGTTAATATAAAAGATTGGGGATAGTGATCGCTGTTTGCTCTTTCTATTATTTGAAAGTCCGTAATGAGTGGAAATAGATCTGGATCTACTAGAGTGAAGTCGATGGTTGCTCCTGATTTTGCCGTCACTCTAGTGAAAGCTGCCGGACTATCTTGCGGGCCTCGACCGTTTAGAGTATACAATGAGTGATTGTCCAGTAGTGCGGCGCATTTCTTACCCAAAGTGTCGCGTCTTGTTGTGTTGTCGTTCCTGACCTTTATATTGGTGGGTAGGTATTTTTCTTGGACTTGCCTCAAATTCATGTTAAAATCCCCAGACAATATTAAATTGGCATGTGGGTAAATTAGCTGGCGGGTTTTAATGGCTGCTTCCAATTGTTGGATATCTCTCCCCTTATGCTTATAAGCTGGGTGCATGTAGATGTTCAGAATTAGCATGGTGCAGGTAATTGAGACTGTGAGTTTAATACATTGCATCCAGCAGGAGTCTAAATCGATGTGGTGTTCTTCATTTCTGTTGAGATATAAATTGAAAGGCCACCTTTGGCTCTTCCATATACTGACTCCTTTTTAGCCGGGATAAGATGTTCTTTGTAACCTACAATTGGGGTGTGTATTGTCTGCCAAGTTTCATGCAATAGCAGTATGTCATACTGTAGGATGAAGTCAGCAAAATCAATATCCTCTATTTTAGAGGCTAGGCCGTTCACGTTCCAGGAGCAGATTTTACAGTCCTGCAATGTGTTTGGTTTTTTATGGATTTTTTTTCTTCATGCTGCTCCTTGATGTGCGTTTGGGGATCTCCAGAGCTGGTTGTCCTTTTTATTAGCTGTTTCTGAGTGTAAAATTGTAATCGTGAGTTGTCTTATAGATCGAGCGTCATCCTGCGTTTGGTCCGGATTCTCAGGGCCTTTTGCTCCTTTTAGTACGCCCTCTGTACTGTGGGGATGTTGTAGGGGACTAGGATAGCGGGGAGGTTCCACCTTTTTTTAATTCTATTCCCCATGATGCAAATACCTCCTTGTGCCTCAGAATCTGATCGATGATGGAGTAATTTGTCAAAGTAGCTGTTATTATTTCGGGCCCTGTTGGTTAGGGTTAGGTTTAAATTTGATTCTTTCCAGGTCCCTAGATGTAATATGTCACAGGGCAGGAAGAGATTTGAGTAATCTTATTATAGCGGTTCGGTTCAGTATGTCGTGAGCTCCCCTTGATTTATAATGTGTGACCAGTTCTAGCTGGCCTTGAGTGGTAAACAGTTGTGTGCTTGTATGGTCGTTCGGGGTCCCTTTTGATGCTTCTGTTGGGTCTAAATGATATGTTTCGACGTGGTGGGTGTATTTGGCTTGGTCTTTTTGTCTACTTTCAGTGGGCTCTCTCGACCTCTGGGACTGTGGGTTAGTTTTGATTTCGTTATTGACAATTCACACCAGTGTAGATCCTTTCCCACTTGGTGCTGCATCCTGCTTACTTGTCTGTCTTTGAATCCTGTGGTATTTGGATTGTGTCTGTTTTTACAGTTTCTTTACTTATTACAATGTTATGTTCCTTCTTGATCGAGGGTTTGAATATGTCATATAATTTACTTATTGACAAATTTTCCTTTTTTTGCACGTCGTGGTTTAAGGTGGCAGCCTCTTTTATCACCGGGTTTTTGTGATCCGGCGTACTAACTATATCGCTGTTGCTTTCGTCATCTTTGTCTTTTCTTATCTGGATGGGTGTCAGCGATGAATGTGGAATGGCTTTGTTTGATTTATTTTTCCTTGCTTTCCTCAGGCGTTTCCGTTCCCGCTTAGTGAGGGATGTTTTCAAGCTTATTTGTTCCTTGGTTTCTACAGTTTCTTTTGATAAATTGCTTAGATTAAGAGTTGATAGTGAACTTGCTAAAGGTGGCTGTTCTTCTAGTTCGGACCGTAAAGCGTCAAGTAAATTACTGCATTCACCTTCTTGATGAATTATTTCTTCTTTTTTTGATAATTTATTGTTAATGTTGGATATGTCCCCACTAATTCGGTCTGCTTCCTTGGGGTCTCTTTCCATAGGTGTTATGGAATTATGTTGTGTTCCCCTGACTGCCCCCAATAGCTCTGACATTATATTTGGGACAGTGGCAAGCCTATCAATTATTTGGTGACAATGACACGTGTGGTATGTGATGTTCTGCGCATGTTGTACCTTCGTTATCATGGCATTTAGATCATGGAATTTTTGTTCTATCCCCTGAACGTATAATGCTAAGACATTTAATAGCTCGACTTGAGTGTCCAGCTTGTCGGCATGATAAGTCATAACTGATCCGATCGTTTTCATAATGCCTAATAACTGATTACGAAATGGTCCTATTGGTGTCCCTTCTTGTTGTTCCATTGAGTGTTGTCCTTCTTGTTTATTAGTGCTTAGTTGTTGCGCAAATTAGTTTTGTATTTCTAGGTGACTCAGTAGGTTGAATTGTTCGGCCTCATAAGAGTCGTAGGGCACTGGCCCCTTTTCCTTTTGTTGAGATGGTCCCTGCTCCGACTGAAGCGCAATTTGAATTTGGTTGATTGGTGTTTTCAAATTGATGAAGGGTTGATCTTGCCCTGTTTGTTCCCCGAAATGGACAGGAGCTTGAGGGTCTGCCGATGAGTATGGTGATGCGCGGGAGCTTTCGATGCTGTCCTGCCAGAGTGCCAAATAGTCCTCCGGGCCCTGCACTTCAGGGCACTGCTGGGCGATATGTGGTTGCTGGTGTCGTTGAACCTGGCAGGTCCATTGTTTCGACTCCCGGATTAATCCCGGGTCGTTGTGGACTTCTGCCTGAACAGTCTGTTGATGAGGTCCTTGATGGACAGTGAGTGAGCTCCGACAGTCCTGTGTGGGACTGGCACAGCTTGAATCTTCCAGTGAGACAAAATTGAGGTCCATTTGTTCTTTGCCTTCCTTGTTTGCTGTTTTGCTAGTGCTATCTTTATGTGTCTCAGTGCCTGGACTACCCCCCTTGGTCTTCTTAGCTTCTGTTCCTTCCTTGAGTGCTTTATGGGCCTTTTGCTTCCCCGGGGATAAACTCCGAAATACTTTTAAGAAGTCTGTTATGAGAGCCCACTTCTTAGTTTTGTTGCTGGGTTTGATGGGGGAGCAAGTGGCAATAGCAGGGGTGTGATTGTTTCCTTGGATGTTATCTGTTTTACTCTCCCTGTCTTTTTCTTGATCTTGATCAGCTTCCAAGTCCACCTCCGAATCCAATTCCTGTTCCTTTTCCTGTGACTTACCGATGTTTTCCATTGCTGTTTGGTCCTCTCCCTCCTTTTTGGATTTCTGTTGCTGGGTGCCTGTCGCCCCCCTGACTTTTCCTGATCTCATGGTGGGTTATTAGCACAGATTTATTTGTGTGATTTTTTTTTTTCCAGCTTTTATGGCTCACCAATGCGACTTATTTGAGCGTGGCTGCCCTGCACGTGCTGGTTTACTTGTGAATTTGCTTGCTGCCACCTTGCGCCTCTATGTCCTGGGGCGAGGTGGTGTTGAGGTTTTTACTTTGATTGCTTTAGGCGCTCCTGGGTTTTATTTTGATCTTAGTTTAGGTCTTGATTTTGAACTCCCCTCCCCCCCCCCCCCCCGCCCCCCCCAGGAGCCCTAATCGTCTTACTTTAGCTTTTACTCTGTCTTGCTTTGACTTTTAGTAGTTGAGTAGTTGAATGGTCTGGTTTTAATTTTTACAGCCAGAGCACCTGGAGAAGCTGCAGAGGAACAGGACAGAGTGGAGGGAAGAGCGAAAGCGAGGCACACAGCGGGGCACACAGAGCAAGATTGCTGGCAGTACCGCGAGCTGATGGTGCTAATCGCGCTGCCTCCGTGGAAGGCTCGCTCTCGCTGCGGCCGCCTTGCTGGTGGCGGCCGCACTTGCCACTTACCGTAGACGCCCTCACGAGTCTCTTCCGCCCTCCGTCCTCACCGACTGGGCTGCCGCTGCCTCTGCTACGTCGGCTACTGCTGCTGCTGTTTCCCGTTCGCTCACCGCAGAAACCGCAGAGCCCCAGAGCCGCGTTTGGAAACGCTGCGGCGTGCTGCCCGCGGTTAGCGGCTCACCGCAACAACAGGACAACGGGAACGGCAGGTGAGGCGGGTCTCCCAAGTGTGGTGGGGCGTGATAGAGCGGATTCTTTCGGCCCCCGGCTGTGTCGTGTAATGGTCGGCGAAGGCTGGGAGCTAGGGGCCGCGAGACAGCTAACTCGCTCGCTCGTAGTGCAATCAATCAATCGCCAAACGGTCTCTGTCGTCAGGCCATGTGTGTTTCAGCTGCACATGTGCACTAATTGGGCCGGACCTGTAAAACAAATGCTACTAGTGGACCTGCAGCACTGGTTGGGCCACCCACATGAGTAGGTAGCCCTGGAAACTTGTCTCAGGCCTGCCATTATACTGTCTGAGAGTGCAGTTTTAAACGGTTGTGTCGACCTGGCAAGTGCACTCGCTTGCCAAGCCCTAACCTTCCCTTTTACTACATGTAAGGAGCCCCTAAGGTTGGCCAAAGGTATCCCCATGAGCAGGGTGCCGTGTGTGTGAAAGGTAAGATGTACTGGTGTGTTTTACGTGTCCTGATATTGAAAGACTACCAAAATGTTTTTCTCTATTGCAAGGACTAGCTCTCTCATAAGCTATCAATAAAGCCTTGTAACATCTTACAAGTGTAACTTTCAATTAGGAACAGCTAGAGATTTGGAGTTTGGGCTCTCTGACCTCAGGATTTAAAAACACATCTTTTAGTAAGGCAGGTCTTTAAATCGTGTGTTTGAAAATGCCACTTATAGAAAGTGGGAATTTTCTTGTTTAACCATCCTGTGCCTCTGCCTGCCTGTGGAATCAACGTCTGTTTTAGACTGACCGGGGCCTGTTCGTGCATACACTCTAGACAGTCACACAAAGAGAGTTGAGGTGTGCCCTGCATATACTGATGGCCCATCACCAGACTGATGGGCCTTCCTGAGCAAGAGTGGTGGGAGGAACGGTCACCTGAATTGGGCTGTGCCTGACCTTTCACAATGCTGTCTCCACCCCCTTGGAGTTTTTCTGGAGCCAGGACTAGGAAAAACTAAAACGTTTGCACTACAAAGAGAGTCCTTTGAAGAGTGCCTACGCAAAAGCCAAAAGGGGTATAAGTATTGGACCTAAAACCCCAGACTATAGAACACTTCTTAATCAAGAGGAACCTCTGACAATGACAAAGAGCTGTGAGGTTGAGTACTGCCCTTTTGCTGTGTGTTGCTTTGCTGAGTTTGCCTGCAGTTGCTGCTTCTACTTTGGAGAGTAAAAGGACTGGACATTGCTTTGAATTCTGCTTGTGAAGTTTCTTCATGGGCTTGTGTGTGCTTACCTCCTGTTAAGAAGTCTCAGAGCCTGAAAAAACTTTTAACTGCAGCATCCCTGAACTCCACTGCTGGGAGTTCCAACCTGCCAAGTGGTGCCAATTCCAGTTCTGGGCCCTTGGAGGTTGTTCCTGCTGTAAAGATCTACTTTAAACCACCAAAATTGATGCATTACCTGTCCAGTGCCTGTCTTTCCTATGCAGCACTGCCGTGCGGGAGACATTTCCACACACTGCTGCCGCATGGCTTAAAGAATTGACAGTGCGCCTGCCCGCGGCTGAAGAAACTGCCACGGCACGAGTTCAGAGCACCGTGTCCCCCGAGGCTGAGACCACTGCACTGACTCAGACGCATGCCTTGCTGTGCGGCTGACAAGATTGACGCATCGGGGGACCGCGGCTGAATAAACCAACTCAATGCCTCTTTGCTGCCGCAACATCGATCTCCAGCTCGTCCATATTTCCACGCATCGTATCTGTGCAACAAGCTTCTTCGATGCATCACCTGTAGACCAGAACTGTCTTGGATTTCGACACATCGCTTCCCTCTAAAGTCTCGATTTGATGCAACACTTATCCTGCATGCAGCAGAACTGACACATCGACTCCCCAAGGACTCAATAACCATTACTGTATTTTTCCGACACTTCCCTCCTCTGTGGCTGTTTTACCTTGTGGATTTTGACGCAGCTGAGGTACTTTGTGTAAAATCACTGCATCCATGGAGTTCCATGAACAGAATTGCTTGAAACCTTTTAAAAGTCATATTTTGAGTACTGTATGTTGGATTTTTGTTGTTTTGGTCTTGTTTGGTTAAGTTAAAGATACTTTATTGTTCTAAACTGGTGTGGTGTCCGTTTGTAGTGTTCTCACCATGTTACTATGAGTTATGTACTACTACTTTACACATTTACTTTGGGATAAGCCTGACAGCTAGTGCCAAGTGGGTGTGTTATCTGGGTGTGTAACTTCCTTATCCTGACTACAAGGAAGGGTCCCTAATTGGACAGGGTGCAAACCGCTACCAACTAGAGACTCCCATTTCTAACAAGGACAACGTGGAATAATGGGAGCAAGCGATATAAAAATGTAAGACAGACAATACTCTATGCCTTCCTGCAAACGCCGACCAGTTGGAGAGCTCAAAGAGAATTATAAGATTAATCTGTAAATTATGTGCATTGCTTCAACAGACCAGAGAATAGAAATGACGTTTTCCATAAGTGAA
This sequence comes from Triturus cristatus, assembly GCF_964204655.1. Taxonomy (NCBI): domain Eukaryota; kingdom Metazoa; phylum Chordata; class Amphibia; order Caudata; family Salamandridae; genus Triturus; species Triturus cristatus. The sequence continues at coordinate 227,343,676 of NC_140581.1, forward strand.
ACTATAGTATAGCCTCTCTGTGTAGCCCAATCTGCCCCTTTCTGTTTTGCCAATGCTGAGCAGCATTTGAAAAAACTATTGGAAAGGGCAGTGGGCCTGCTTTTGCAAAGGCAAAAGTCAAGACGGATTGTCTTTACCAATTCTGGTTTTAAACTGCAGTGTGGGAGCTGAGGGTACTGCTTTCAAAATATGTTCATGATTGAGTACATATTGATTCATTAATAGAGATTGGCTACTGCATTAACGCTTTCTTGATGAGTATGCATTATGATGATGAAAGTCAGAGAAGTGACGTATGGTGGTGAGTTGCTGCCCATGACATTCAATTCTGCACATTCATGTCCTTGCCACACCAGCAGACATCATATTATCACCCATTTATATGGGTTTTCTTGTTTAAAAGTCCAAGTGGTTATTCCTGTCCAAGATGCAGATTTTTCATTCACCAAAGGCTGCGGTAGAGACAACAGTGAATTGAGTAACTGATCTAACTGCTACATATTATTACTTCTCCCGGTATTGAAATAGCAGTCAAATAAATAGAACTGTATTGAATAGACAAACATTGAGTGCTTTAAAGACAAATAACAAGCACTGACAAATCCAGTAGGTCCTGCCTTTATGATGCATGTGCCTAACTATGGCCTTTGCAAATGTTTGTTTGTGCAGCTTTGTTTTTTTTATTAAGTAAAAGAAAAATATTTTAAAATACAGGAGGAAAGCAAACACATACCTTAATCTATTTCAGAACAGTTAATTGAATTCAGTATTGTCACGCTTTTTAAATGGCGTGTTTTATTTTTCAAATACGTTTTACTTGGGCAACTCTAAACCGATTAAAAAAGATGAAGGAACTGTGTGAATTTAAATGGGAACTATTGCTGAGAGCGGACTTCCTGTCCACAGGATGCAGCGCTGAAACACATGCAACAGAAACAAGGGCTCCAGCTATTTGGTCTTCTGCAGTAGCCTAGAGCACAGGCAAGGCCCTGCAGGCGAGGAGACACCCATGTCAGCCATGCCTAGTATTCCTTCTGCCTCCAACGCAAGTGAAGCGAGTGCAGCAGCCGCCCCGCCTTCATAGTATGCCTCGGCTGGTGCGTTCCTGCAGTTTGTGAAATGCAGGACATGAACAGCGTTTCAACTGTGCTGTAGTCATGCCTCGGCAAAACATGATCGGTTTGTATGCTTTTACAAACAAGCGGGGAGTAGTGGGAAATAACAGCGAGAGTGCGGGTCTCAGGTATTTGAGGGAGATTGTAGCACACAATCGAGAGAGCAAGAAAACGCATACTCTCTCAGGAAGTGCTAATTGAAAACAGAAGTGCGAGTGTGAGCAGTGCCAGGATACAAGTCATTTAATCCAAAGGATGGTAAGAAGCTCAGGAGAGAAGGACAAACTCCTTACTTACAGGCGGTAAGAGTTGGTGGCAGCTACTCCCCGCTGGGCGCCGAGCACGAACATTCTGTTAATATAACTCGCTTTTCAGAGGCTAATAATTGTTTTAAACGCACATTGTGCAGTGACACTGAGCTGAAGCTCGCTTTTTTTAAATAATTGAAACTGTTGTTGTGTATATGTTGTTTTTAGATTCACCCTGAAAATAAGAGCACATACTTGCACTCACCAGTGACATTCTTTGTGAGCCGTGGACTGTTTCCGCGTAGTTTAGAGGCAACCGGCATCCTAGCCAATCGCGGTTGTCGAGGGCGGGACAGGGGCGGCACCTGACGGAGTGTCGAGCGGTTAGCGCTCTAGACCTCCGCTTCCTGGAGAGTATTTAGGCTGCGAGGAGGCAGACGTTCCACGCGGTAAGAGTTGGTGGCAGCTACTCCCCGCTGGGCGCCGAGCACGAACATTCTGTTAATATAACTCGCTTTTCAGAGGCTAATAATTGTTTTAAACGCACATTGTGCAGTGACACTGAGCTGAAGCTCGCTTTTTTTAAATAATTGAAACTGTTGTTGTGTATATGTTGTTTTTAGATTCACCCTGAAAATAAGAGCACATACTTGCACTCACCAGTGACATTCTTTGTGAGCCGTGGACTGTTTCCGCGTAGTTTAGAGGCAACCGGCATCCTAGCCAATCGCGGTTGTCGAGGGCGGGACAGGGGCGGCACCTGACGGAGTGTCGAGCGGTTAGCGCTCTAGACCTCCGCTTCCTGGAGAGTATTTAGGCTGCGAGGAGGCAGACGTTCCACGCGGTAAGAGTTGGTGGCAGCTACTCCCCGCTGGGCGCCGAGCACGAACATTCTGTTAATATAACTCGCTTTTCAGAGGCTAATAATTGTTTTAAACGCACATTGTGCAGTGACACTGAGCTGAAGCTCGCTTTTTTTAAATAATTGAAACTGTTGTTGTGTATATGTTGTTTTTAGATTCACCCTGAAAATAAGAGCACATACTTGCACTCACCAGTGACATTCTTTGTGAGCCGTGGACTGTTTCCGCGTAGTTTAGAGGCAACCGGCATCCTAGCCAATCGCGGTTGTCGAGGGCGGGACAGGGGCGGCACCTGACGGAGTGTCGAGCGGTTAGCGCTCTAGACCTCCGCTTCCTGGAGAGTATTTAGGCTGCGAGGAGGCAGACGTTCCACGCGGTAAGAGTTGGTGGCAGCTACTCCCCGCTGGGCGCCGAGCACGAACATTCTGTTAATATAACTCGCTTTTCAGAGGCTAATAATTGTTTTAAACGCACATTGTGCAGTGACACTGAGCTGAAGCTCGCTTTTTTTAAATAATTGAAACTGTTGTTGTGTATATGTTGTTTTTAGATTCACCCTGAAAATAAGAGCACATACTTGCACTCACCAGTGACATTCTTTGTGAGCCGTGGACTGTTTCCGCGTAGTTTAGAGGCAACCGGCATCCTAGCCAATCGCGGTTGTCGAGGGCGGGACAGGGGCGGCACCTGACGGAGTGTCGAGCGGTTAGCGCTCTAGACCTCCGCTTCCTGGAGAGTATTTAGGCTGCGAGGAGGCAGACGTTCCACGCGGTAAGAGTTGGTGGCAGCTACTCCCCGCTGGGCGCCGAGCACGAACATTCTGTTAATATAACTCGCTTTTCAGAGGCTAATAATTGTTTTAAACGCACATTGTGCAGTGACACTGAGCTGAAGCTCGCTTTTTTTAAATAATTGAAACTGTTGTTGTGTATATGTTGTTTTTAGATTCACCCTGAAAATAAGAGCACATACTTGCACTCACCAGTGACATTCTTTGTGAGCCGTGGACTGTTTCCGCGTAGTTTAGAGGCAACCGGCATCCTAGCCAATCGCGGTTGTCGAGGGCGGGACAGGGGCGGCACCTGACGGAGTGTCGAGCAGTTAGCGCTCTAGACCTCCGCTTCCTGGAGAGTATTTAGGCTGCGAGGAGGCAGACGTTCCACGCGGTAAGAGTTGGTGGCAGCTACTCCCCGCTGGGCGCCGAGCACGAACATTCTGTTAATATAACTCGCTTTTCAGAGGCTAATAATTGTTTTAAACGCACATTGTGCAGTGACACTGAGCTGAAGCTCGCTTTTTTTAAATAATTGAAACTGTTGTTGTGTATATGTTGTTTTTAGATTCACCCTGAAAATAAGAGCACATACTTGCACTCACCAGTGACATTCTTTGTGAGCCGTGGACTGTTTCCGCGTAGTTTAGAGGCAACCGGCATCCTAGCCAATCGCGGTTGTCGAGGGCGGGACAGGGGCGGCACCTGACGGAGTGTCGAGCGGTTAGCGCTCTAGACCTCCGCTTCCTGGAGAGTATTTAGCCACTCGGAGGCCCCCAGCGCGCAGCGATGGCGCGCAGGGTAGGCGCCTTTGACTGCGCCAAAGACGAGCCTAAGACCAGCCCGTCTGTGCCCGTCCGGGCCAGGCCGGGTCACGGGGCAGGAAACGCTAGTCCGGGTAAGATCACTGTGGATCAGTTACGGTCTATGCGCCCAAGTAGCAATAGTAAATGCTCTGTCCTAAAGCCTTCCCTAACGGGTATACAAGTATGTCCTCACTGTACATTTGCTCTTACAAATGTTCAGCCCTACCCAGAGGTATCACACAAACCTAAGCCATCAACTCAAACCTCTGTTTTAAATTCTCGCACATTCACATTTTACACTGTGAATTGTAGATCACTGCCTCAGCATAAAGCTGATATCTACCACCTCCTAGCTGAAGAAAAACCTTGTGCGCTATTTCTAACAGAGACCTGGTTGCATGATGGTGCAGGTCCCGATGTAGCCGCTGCCTTACCCTCCAACTATGCCATTGTTAGAGTAGACAGAGATAAACAAGTAGGAGGGGGCATCGCTGTGATCTTTAACAGGGATTTTAATTGTGATTTTGAAACAGTAAATATTCCTGGATGTGAAGCTGCTTTTTTTAAAATTTCATTGAATCCAAATTTTATGTTTTCTGGATTTTTAATTTATCGTCCTCCGGGAAACAGCAGTGGTTGGGCTGCGAACTTGGCTAATTGCATTTCGCCTTACTTTCTGAATGCCCAAAACCTGACCATACTGGGGGATTTAAATCTTCATTTGGATGACAAATCTAATAGCATAGCTGTTAACCTGTTAGAGGACTTTAATACTTTGAATATGTCTCTACGAAATGAGGGTCCCACTCATAAAGCTGGGCATCTGTTAGACCCCATTATTTCTAGTGTACAGGAGCTAAAATGGTTGGAAACACACCCTATTTGTTGGTCGGACCATTTTTTAACGCTTTTTAGTATTACTCTGGAACAATTTAATTCGCCAGGCTCTGCTTGCCCTCCAATTTTTATGAGAAATTGGAAAAAGCTAGATCTAACTGAGTTACAGAACGCGTTACAGGCATCCCTCCCTGTTCTGGGTGCTGATATGGAAAGAAATGCGCTGGAAGCCCACACTTGGCTAGAGAGAGCAGTTGACATCTGTCTGCCCGCTACCAGGTGTAGAGGGAATGTCCATCGTCCCCCGGCCCCCTGGTATACGGAAGCACTGAAACTAGAAAAAACCAAGTGTAAGGGACTTGAGAGGAAATGGCGCAAACAGTATGATCCTCTTAAAAAGGAAGCATATCGTAAGGCCAGAAACCTCTATCACACGGCCTGTGCTAGTGCTAAAGCATCCTATGTAACAGAGACCATTAATACTGCTGCCAATAAAGCACGGACCCTTTTTAACACAGTTAAAGAATTAGCCGGAGCTAATTCTATGGCAGTTGCACGTCCCCTGACCCCTCAAAAATGTCAAGACCTTGCCACATATTTTGTGGAAAAGATCGAGACTATTCTTGCCAACATTAATGTTTCGGTGAGGGATGACAGGAAAGTTCCTCCCTTAGAAAGCCTACCAGGAAACCGGCTTGTCTCCTGGCCATCCATCTCCCTGGACACCTTGAAATCTTTAGCCACCTCTATCAAGTCGGGCTCTCCATGTGACCCTCTCCCAATTAATATTCTGAGCCAACTGGACGACAGTGCTTTGGGGATTATTGCTGAGACACTAAACGCCTCCATTCATCTGGCAACCGTCCCAGCGTCCTGGAAGCACGCCATGGTCAGCCCTCTGCTGAAAAAGCCGTCAGCCGATCCAGAGGTACTGGCCAACTATCGTCCGATTTCCCTGCTGCCAGCATTCTCAAAAATACTGGAGAAGCACATCCATGGTGTACTTTCAACTTACACAGAGAATAACAACCTACTCCATTTTTCCCAATCGGGTTTTAGGGCAGGCCACTCCACCGAATCTGCCCTCTTGGGAGTCACGGAGAAGATCAGGGGACTTTTGGACGACGGGCAAACGGTTGCTCTTGTTCTGCTTGATTTAAGCGCAGCCTTCGACACCATCTCACACAACAGACTGCTTGTCAGGCTGAGTGAGGATGGTGTCGGAGGGGCAGCGCTGGACTGGATTAGATCTTACTTGAGCAACAGGACGTTTCAGATCTCGTCCTCACAGGCCCAGTCGGACATTTTTCTGTCACCCCACGGTGTGCCTCAGGGCTCAATTTTGAGCCCGCTATTTTTCAATCTGTATCTCCGCCCCCTTGCCGACTTGGCAGAGCGGGTAGGTCTAGAACTTATGACCTATGCGGACGATTCGCAGATTATTTTTTCCCTTACTAACTCAGAATCTTCATCCCCCTCTGTGCTGAAACTAGGCCTTCAGGAAATTTTCAGCTGGATGTCTACGAACCAGCTAAAGCTCAATGGGGAGAAGACAGAGATTCTTCTCCTGGGGAAAAATAAAGATCTGTGGCAGGATACCCATTGGCCACCATCTTTGGGCGCCTTCCCCACCCCGGCTACCCAAGCTAGAAATTTGGGGGTGTGCATTGATGATTCATTATCAATGAAACAGCAGGCCAACAAAGTGGCTGGTGTCTGCTTCACGATCCTTAAATGGCTGCGGAAGATTATCTGGATGCTGCCTGTGGATACCCAGAAGACCGTAGTCAATGCATTAATTACATCTAGGCTTGACTACGGTAACATCTTATACCTGGGTTCCAATCTAGCTGTGATCAGGAGATTGCAGCTGGTCCAGAACTCCGCAGCCAGGTTGCTGTGCAAGATTCCTAGGACAGCAAGGATCTCGAAGCATCTGAGGAACCTGCATTGGTTGAGGGTAGAGAACCGAGTTCGGTTCAAAGCCTTGACATACATGTTCAAGATCAGGGCAGGAACTGCACCAAAATACCTGCAAAAATTGGTTAGGCCCCATGTTCCTACACGTAATCTCCGTTCTTTAAATGGAGCAAATTTCGTGGTTCCCAGGTTCAAACTGGCCCGAATGGGGGGGAAATCTTTCTCCCATCTGGGACCAGTTCTTTGGAATTCCCTCCCCTTAGCCTTACGGAAGGAGGAGAATTTTGCCAGTTTTAAGAAAAACGTTAAAACTTGGCTTTTTAATAAATAATTGTGGTCCTTGTCAGTTACTGCCTCTATGTTTTGACCTCTTAGCCCTGGCGCCGGGAAACCCTTTGTGGGTATCTGTGCGCATTACAAATGCAAAAAATAAAATAAATAAAATAAATAAAAATAAAATAAACTCAAGAAGGAAAGCCACCGATGAAGAAACAAGCTAACCAGCGGTGTTTAATGAGCTGCTATAAAGTTCCCTAAGTTTCTGATATGTTTCACCGGAGGGTTTACAATAAAAGGCATCTAAAAACTGTAGGCGAGACGTAAAAATGTGCAGTGTGGGCCTTAAAATCAAGAGCCTCTCTGGGACAGATTTGCATGGCTGATGCCTTTATTCTTCTGGCCTTTGTGCATTCCTTGATGTGTTGGGCATCCTCTATCACGTGCAGCTTTCGTTGCTGTCATGCATGGCATGTACTCTGGCAGCCCTGCAAGTCCTGACACGGCATACGCTTTGTTACAAAAAATTCTTGATGCACTCTGTCATTGGATGGAAATGAAATGTGTGAACGTATCGAGATGCAGATTGTTCCTTTCTTAAAACTTCTTCTTGTCGTGGCCATGCTTCCCCTGCTCCCGCTCTCCTGAGCTGCAACTATTTTTGGACTCTGGCTCCCTAGACACTGTAACTTTAACATGGTGTCTTTTATTGCTGGTCTAATCCACTAGGGCCCTCTGTCTGCATGCTAGGCATTTCTAACGTACAGTGGGGCATTACTCTGGATCAGACGTGCACAAGTGTACAGAATGTTCTAGGAGCCAACTCTACAGTGCCTCATAATTAACTACCCTCCGTGGACCGCAGCAACGCCGACGGATTGTAGTAATGAAGACTTTTACACGAGAGGCTGTTGGAGTGAGGCGACTGACGTCCCACTCTTATCCAAAGCATGTAGTAGCCTCTTAATGCCAATCCAAGGGATTGGCAGGCAGTCCGAATCTAAGTCCTCTTTTCTTCTTGATTATGGAATGTTTGGCATGTTTGCTGCAGTAGCCATTTGTATTCAGATTTACTGAGCATCTCTTTACCTTTCTACCATTTCTCATAAACAAGTAAAACTACCAACTTAACCTTTCGGCAAGCTAAAAGCAGATCTTCCTAAATTAGTCCCTTACTCTTAATCTTCCTACTGGGAAGTGCCTCGCGTGATTGAGGGCGCAGAGTGGTACCGCATTAGTGTTTACTTCATTCTTTCATACATATATCCATTCATCGAAAACTGTATTTACTTTTAACTTCCAACTATAACCTATTCATAGCTGCCAAGTGGGGGACCAAACGCCAAGCAGGGCATCATTAGCCAATCCTTGCTTATTATTAGCCCAGAGTGCTTAGTATGCTTGGACTTTAGAATCGGTGTGTTCAAACTGGAAGGTGAAACTAACATTTTCAGAATGCCACACACTGCTGGGTGAAAGCCAGAGACGTTTCAAATTGAGGGCAATGTGTATTCGCCACAAAAAATACAGCCCTAGCAAGTAATACAAATTTACGATAGCCTTAAAATGGTAACCTGATTGCACAATTGTTTTTTTTCTTTTCATCTTTTTAATACCCAAAACACCATACTGAATTGGTTATCTATTTTCTGGTTGATTCTAATTTTAGGTCAAGCCTACTAAACAACACATGCGCTGTCTTTTGCAAGGCATATTGTGGTTAACCAAGAACATAGAGGGGCTTGAAGCCCAACTATTGCTTACCATTGGCTGGCTTCAAATTTGTGTCTCAGCTAAAACACATACACATCCACGACTGCTAGGTCTGAGGAAGATTGCACTGACCTTCTCAGAAAGACCTTTTCCTTCTAGTCATCCCGGACGCGGACAGAGAAAACTGGAACAAGACTTGGCTGTAAAGGAAATAAAACAGGAAATTTGAGACTTACAGTTGGGAAAGGCGGTAGGGCCTACGGCCTGCCGGTGGAACTATATAAATGTATGGCAAAGAAGGTAGCAGGACCCATGCTAGACATGTTCAGAGCAGCCAGGGAGGAGGGTTGCCTAGTGGAAGATCAGAGAACCATGTTCTACAGAATATCCCATATAAAATACCCTCTGACTTCTTTATGAAAGTAGATAGTGTATTGCTGGAACTCCTGTGGGAGATGGGCAGTTCAAGAATCGCACTCTATAAGCTTCAAAAAGGGGTGTATGAAGTGGGGTTGGAGGTCCCGGACATATACGCAAGTACTACTGGGCTGCACAGTTGATACTATAAAATGACTGAGTGCTCATGTATACAGCTGAACCGGCGTACTGTATGGATCGGAACATCACGGGATGTCAGGGCTATATATCACTGTTGTATACAAGGGGGTGTGAGGCTGCCCCGCCGACCTACCCCCAGACTGTGGTGAGGCTGTGGCGACAAGCCACTAGATTCTTGGGATGGGACAACAAATGACTGGACAGGACTCTGTTGTGTGACGATGACCTACTGGGAGAAGTTGGGAGGCTAAAGGGGGTTTCCAAATGGGAGCTACTAGGCATTGAACACCTAGGGGATGTGTGGATGGGGAAAGCATCAGTAACATTCGAGGTTCTACAGCATGAATATGAGATGCCAGAATGCTTTAAATATTTATATTGGGTCATAATCTGAGGTGCACCAAATACTAGAGTGAGAGTAATTGCCAGAATCAGCACCTCTTGGGGATCGACTCATGTTGGACCCCATGATGGACAAGGCCTACTTATTGACCTACAAGAAACTAATGAAAAATTCCCCTGCCCCTCTGCAGAAACTACGGGAAGCGTAGGAGGGAGAAATTGGACTTCTAGAGGAGTAGTATTGGGTTGAGGCAATACAGAGCCCTGGAAAAATGGCTACATCTGCCCATTTCTGTTTAATCCAGCTGCACATGCTCCATAGGTCGTTCTACTTGTAGGAAAGATATGCTTCTTATGGTTACCCCCACTTTTTGCTTTTTGCACCCACTGTTTTGACTAGTCTTGCTGGGATCCTGCTATTCAGGACCCCAGCCTATCTGCTTTCTCCATTAAATTGATATGTATGTACTTTGGTACAACTCCAGATTGGATACTGGGGTACCCTTATCAGTCCCTAGTGTATGGTACACATGTACCCAGAGGCCTCCTATGGGCTGAAGCATGCATTATGCCACCCCTGAGAGGCCATGCAAAATGGAACCTTAGGTCTGCTACTGCAGCCTGTGTAAGCTGGTGCTTGCACCCCTTACGAGAGATATAGGTTCACCATATCTACATATATCACTACACTTAAACTTTTGTGAGTCACCCCTATAGCAGGCCTTAACAATCCTGAAGGCAGGGTGCTGGGTTTTACTTGAGAGGGTGCTACTGCATGAGCAGTTCCCCTCTGCACTCTTCGGAGACCATTCTCCCGGGCTGTACGTGATACTACCAGACATATAGGTAGAGGTGTATTATAACCTTGCGGTAAATGCTATCTCAAATGACTGCAACGAAGTATGTCGTGGTGGTGTCAAACACCTCAGAATCATACCTCTACACCAGTAACTGGTGTGGGAAGTATGATTCCTCCCCCCTAAACCGAGGTTCAAGGGGTACCTAAGTCTACCGGTACCAACTTTCTCGAGCTTTACAGCACAACATGGATGCTGCCAGCCACAGACACGAGTCTGCCCTCCTGCTGCTGAGCCAAGCTCGAGCAGAGGAAGGTCAGACAATAGGTATCCTGTCACAGGGAGGTGTGACCACCTCCCTGACAGGATTTAGTGTATTGGGGCTGGGTGGGTGCACTGTCTCAGTGCCAGAAAGTCTGCACGAGGGCACATTTAGTGTCCCTGTGCATACTCCAGCTCAAACCAGTTCTGGGAGCCATTTGCTCCTGCTGTGGCGCGAAACTGGACAAAGGACATGGGTGTAGCCACCCCTCTGTCCTGTCCCTCCCCTAGGAGGGTCCCTAGAATCTGTCCAACCCTCTCCCGTGGGTATAAAATGGGTTACCTGGCTACAGGACATTAGATTTTACGCGAACAAGATTCTGCAAGAAGATACCGCTACACTTCGACCGTCTGGACACGCTGGACTTCGCTAGACCTCCCTTGGGCTCGACTTCGTCTTCCCTTGCCGTCCCCAGTCTCGCCACTGTCCGTGATCCATACAGGCTCCGTGCAGGACCCTGCGGACCTCCAAGACAACAGAAGAATCTCCCTCGGAGTGAAGGAGTCACACCCCTGCAAACGCAGGTACCGTAACGCATCTGACCAGTTTGCTGATCCTGAGCTCCTGTGGACTCCGAAGGCTCCAGCAACACAGGAGCTGGGTTTCTGAAGGTCTCGGAGGTCGAGTTGCCCTCTTACTGAGTTTGAGGCAAATATCCCTCGTGGAGACCGTATAACCCGTACCCCTGTGCACAGCGTGTATTTGCAGCTGCACATGATTGTTGTTGTGCAACAATTCCGTGCATTAGACCATTTGTAGCCCTGACCCCAGCGCAACTTTTCTGAGAAGGACTCCGGCATCCTCACACTCTGTGCCCTGCTAGCTGGTATCCTGTCAAACCGCCTGAGGTCCCCTCGCGACTCCTGTGCCATCTGCCTGTGGGCCCACTTGATGGTCAACTTTGCCTTATTTGGGCTCCCCTGGTTGCTCCAGGCCTGCCCTGACTCCCCTTGCTGTGGTGAGTCTCCTGGTCCTTGCTGGCTCAGATCAACACCGAATGTGACCATCTGCGTTGCTTGCTGCTGCCAAGGATTGTTGGGGCCCCCGCCAGACACCGACCCCTCAGCAATCGACATCCATTTCACGGGACAGCTCGCCTCCCTCTCCTGGTCGTCCTAGACGTCTCCTGGTCCTCGCAGCTGAAGAATCAAGATCACCGTCCTCACACCTGGAGCACCCAACATCGGTGGGCATTAGTCTACCCAAGCCCCTGGTCATTCCAAAGTGGCCCAGACTCTGTCCCCTCTGCTTTCAGGTTCCTCTCATCTAGAATCGACGTTTGGATTCCACGGACACTTTTCTTGCTTCCAGCAACATAATTTCTTTGTCGACATCCATAGAGAACGACGAGGGTTTCCGACGCCACTTCGTGCCTATACACCTGACTCCTCTGGGATAGGTAACTCTGGTACAAAGGTATCTACGGGTGGGGTGGCTCTCCAACCTCTTAAGTTCCAAAGGTTGTCTTCGTAATCACGACTTTCCTATTGAATTGTACGGAGCACGCGATCGTGTTCTCACTCTGCACCCGCCCTCCATGGGGTCCCCACTCACTCACCTTGGGTGGTTCCTTGGGGTCCCGGCGATTCTACACCTTCTACACTAGGTCTAGTCCCGAGTCGTGGTTCTTATACCACTTTTTTAGTATATGGTTTGGTCCCCCGGGAGCCCACTGTGTATTGTGCTACTTACGTTTTGATTCTTTGCAACTGTATTATTTGATTTGTGTTCTATCCTCGTGCAGAGTGTTATATAGAATAAATACATATTTTTATAACTACTGTGTGGTTTCCCTTTCATTTAACCAATACTAAAAGGATGCATTCTGGTAAAAACAAGGGTGCTTAACATTCCTGCAAGACTTAGCGTGAAGGCTTCTCTTCATAGCTACCACTAGGATAGCTTTCTATAAAGGTTATCTTTGACCTAATCACCATAAGGGTTGTTTGGACTGGTACAAGGTGCCCACTTTAATTAGTGGACAGCATATACCAGGCCTACTTCTCACACTAGTCCAGAACGCTTCTGCACCGCCTGGGGAGGTGCGACACCGCCTTATGTGGTAATAGTTGTGGTATGGTAGGTTCTCTTTTCCACATACTCTGGGACTGTCCAGAAATTCAATGTTGCTGTAAGGGATTAGTGCAAATTATGAGCCAAGTCATTAGACTCAATGTGCCACGGGCAGCTAGATGGCACCTCCTATCTATATCTGGTGACAGAGTGGCCTAAAATATCAAAAGACATGGCTTGCACTGGCATCTGGGATTGCTAAGTGAAATGTAGCACGGGCCTAGGGGGGGTGAGCGAGTCACCACGAATTACACACTGGGAGAGCGTTCTAGTTTGATGTCATAGGGCTGAGTACGTGGTGTACCATAGTCGGGGCTGCCCAAAGAAATGAGAGACAATTTGGGTCGACCTGCACAATCACGGGCTAGTTTGCATCTCTGCTTCCTCTGCTTGCTTTTCAACCATTACATTTTTTTGTTGTTAAGCACTCAGTTTGACCTGACCCTCTCTACAGAGTCACCTCATATTTTTGCCTTCCTTTGCTGAACCTGATTGTTAGAAGCTACTCTGTGCACTTTTTACTTGCTAACCAGTGGTAAAGACCTTGTGCTCTCCCTTCTAAACATGGTAAAATGCACCTATACCTGATTGGTAATTAATTAGGCCCTCGGTACTAAATTTATCCAGGGCCTGTAAAGTTTAATACTACTAGTGGGCTGCAGCACTCATTGTGCCGCCCACTAAAGTAGCCTCAAACATGTCTCAAGCTTGCCACTGCATCCTGTAGTGCAGTGTTAAACTTACATTTCAACCTGGCAAAGTAAACCTTTTAACAAAACACACAAGATGATGGACAGAATGTTGCACATTGGCAAAATATTCACCCCCAGTCACAGATCTGGGTTTAATCCATCGTTGTTTTGCTCACCACGCCACCCCAGTTTAGACATGGCCATATGGAAATCAGTCTTGACCCTGTGCCTTATGGGAACAGTCCAGCCCGAACTGCCAAGCCATTTCTTCCCTGGATCTGAATCAAGCATCCTAGGACCGGTTTCGGGGTTTCAACCCTCTTCAGCCAGGATAGCTTGACTCCAGTGGCGTAGTGAGCACGGGACCCACGTCTGGGCATACCCTTCCCACATAGGGCGAACAGCAAAACTCACAAGATGATGGACGGAATGTTGCACTGGACTGTTCCCATGAGGCACAGGGTCTAGACTGATTTGCATATGGCCATGTCTGAACTGGGGTGGCGTGGTGAGCAAAATAACGATGTATTAAACCCAGATCTGTGACTGGGGGTGAATGCTTCGCCAATGTGCAACATTCCGTCCATCATCTTGTGTGTTTTGCTGTTCGCCCTATGTGGGAAGGGTATGCTCAGACGTGGGTCCCGTGCTCACTACGCCACTGGAGTCAAGCTATCCTGGCTGAAGACGGGTGAAACCCAGAAACCGGTCCTAGGATGCTTGATTCCGGTCCAGGGAAGACATGGCTTGGCAGTTCGGGCTGGACTGTTCCCATGAGGCACAGGGTCAAGACTGATTTGCATATGGCTATGTCTGAACTGGGGTGGCGTGGTGAGCAAAATAATGATGGATTAAACCCAGATCTGTGACTGGGGGTGAATGCTTTGCCAATGTGCAACATTTCGTCCATCATCTTGTGTGTTTTGTTGAAAGTCAACCTTTTGCCAGGCCTAAACCTCCCTATGTACACTTAAAAGTCACCCCTAAGGTAGTCCCTGAAGGCTCCTAAATGTAGGGTGCATGCTGTGCTGTTTAAAATCTATGACATTTGTAGCTAGGTTTTACATGTCCTAGTAGTGAAAAAACTCATAAAGTAGTTTTTCACTGTTCTAAGGCTATCTCGCCGCTTGGTTACCTTATTACACTTAATAATAACTTCAGTTTGGGACCAGATGACTTCCACACATCCCCGGCCAATGCACACGACCGCTCCTCGTGCGGACTCAAGAAGGTAACTTTAGCGGGACAAATCTGGTCCCTGTATCTGACACGCATGCCTATTGGTCAGCCTGAACTTGTGACTTTCACCAGGTCTAGCACAAGCAGATAACCAAGATTGACAAGCTTGGAACCTATTTCCACCTCAAGATCAAAAACCTCTACGACAACTTCATCTACCATCCACCAGGCGCTACAGACGGCCCCCTAGAAACACCAGCCAGCCCACCATCTCCAACTGGACACCGATCACGACCGAAGACACCGCCTCGACCATGAAAAGCATCCACTCTGGGGCCCCCACCGACCCCTGCCCCCCTCACATCTACCACAGAGCCGCAACCGCCATTGCACCCGAACTACAACGCACCATCAACACCACCTTCAAAACCGGCACCTTCCCAGACGACTGGAAGCTCTCAGAAGTCAGACTCCTGCTCGAGAAGCCCACAGCTGACCCCACCGACCTCAAGAACTATCGGCCCATTTCGCTCCTCCCCATCGCAGCCAATGTTGCAGAGAAAACGGTCAACAGGAAACTGACACAATTCATTGAAGAGAACGCCGTCCTCGACCCATCACAATCCAGATTCCGAAGCAACCACAGCACATAGACCGCCCTACTCGCCGCCACAGATGACATCCGCACCCTCCTGAAACAAGGCCACTCCGCAGCCCTCATCTTACTCGATCTATCAACGGCCTTCGACACAGTCTCCCACCGCACACTAGTCGCCAGACTACACGACGCAGGCATACAACTGGTTCCGATCATTCCTCACCGGAAGAAGCCAAAGGATTAGACTCCCACCCTTCCTCTCTGACCCCACGAAAATCACCTGCGGAGTCCCACAGGGTTCATCACTGAGCCCCACCTTCTTCAACATCTACATGGCCCGCTCGCAGCCATCGTCCGACATGGCCTCAACAGCGTATCCTACGCCGACGACACCCAGCTCAACCTCTCCCTCACCAAAGACCCCACCACTGCCAAACTCATCTTCCAGAAAGGAATGCAAGATGTCCCAGTCTGGATGACTAACAGCTGCATGAATCTCAACGCCGATAAGACAGAAGACCTCGTCCTCGTCACCACCCCTTCTGCATGGGACAGCACCTGGTTGCAGACTGCCCTCGGAAGCCCACCTACCCCCTCAGACCACGCCAAGAACCTCGGCATCGTACTCGACTCATCACTCACCATGAACCGACAGGTCGACACTGTCACCTCCAGCTGCTTCAACACCCTCCGCATGACCTTCAAGTGAATCCCCCCTGAGTCAAGGAAGACAGTCACCTTCGCACTCATCACCAGCAGACTGGACTATGGAAACACACTCTACGCCGGAATCAATAAGTCCCTACTCCGCAAACTCCAGACAATACAGAACACCGCCGCCAGACTAGTCTTCGGCATCCCCCTACACAAACACATCAGCCAACACCTACGAAGTCTCCACTGGCTGCCCGTGGAGAAAAGAGTCACTTTCAGAATCCTCACTCATGCCTTCAAATGCCTACACAACATTAGACTCAAATACCTCAACGACAGAATCAACTTCCACGTACCCAAAAGAAACCTCCGATCTTCCAACCTCGCATTAGCCGAAACCCTGGCGCATCCACAGAGCAAGCGCAAGAACGCTCTCTCACATTGCAGCCAAGACCTGGAACAAGCTACTTGCAGACATCAGACGCGCCCCCTCCCTGAACACCTTCAGGAAGACCCTCAAGACTTGGCTCTTCTGCTAAACCGATCTGCAGAACCCCCCTCCCCCCAGCGGCTTGAGACCCTCACGGGTGAGTAGCGCGCTTACAATTCTGTGATTGATTGACAATTGGCTCATTGTACTTTTTTGGGCTATTTTGACATAAAACTTTAAAAACTCATACCTCCAATTTTACTCATACCTCCAATTTTACTCATTGGATTTTTGTTGTTTTGGTATCATTTTATTCAGTAAAATATAATTTCTTTTTAATACTTTATTTTTTTCTCTAAATAAATTTGGGATTTTTCTTAGGTCGTGTTTTCATTTTATTACTGTTTGAGTACTGCATAAATACACATTGCCGTGTGGTCTTAAACCCCTCTTAAAAACACCATCAGAGACCACGGGGAGGTTGCCCAACTTGTCATGGATTCGGAAGATCACTGGCTCAATCATTGCCCAGCCACCGCACGTTGTGTAATGTAAAGTAGCATGGATATGTGAAGCGTGAAACGTGTCACCCATGAGGGTATCCAGTCACTGAGTATGCGCAAGTTCTGCAAGAAGGATCTGTTAAAGAGCCAAATTTTCAGTTTCTTGCAGAAATCCATAAGTGACTCGGTTGTCCTGATGTGCTGGGAAAGGTCGTTCCAATATTTGGCTGCCAGGTAAGAGAAGGCCCTACCTCCTGTGTTGCTTCTATGGATACAGATGGTGTGGGCGAGTGCGAGTGATGGGAGTGGAGGTTCGTGGTTGGTTGGTGGAAGTGTAGATGGTGGTTGAGGTATGTGGGACCCTGGTCGTAAAGTGACATGTAGGCCTTGGTAAGCATCTTGACCTGCAACTTTTCTGAACGGGGAGCCAATGTAGTTTTTGGTGGTGATGTGTGATATGCATGCTGCGACGAAGGTTGAGGGTTAGTCCGGCTGCGGCGTTTTTGATGGTTTGCAGCATTTGTAGCAGATGTGCATAGATGCCGCAGTAGAGTGTTGCCATCTTCCAGTCTGCTTGATGAGTCTGGTGACGATCTTTCTGGTTTCAGGAGGGAGCCATTTAATAATTTTTCTGAGCAAGTGAAGTATGTGAAAGCAGGTCGGGGGAGGTGACTGCGTTGATTTGATGTCTCATGGTGAGGTTGGTCTCCAGGATGATGCCCAGATTTCTGGCGTGGTTGTAGGGTGAGTGGGTGGGGCCTAGTTCTGTGGACCATCAGGTAGGGTCCCAGGGTGAGTTATTGTTGCTGGATATCAGTACTTCTGTCTTGTCAGCATTGAGTTGGAGGTAATTGTCTCTCATCCAGTTGTCCACATTGGTCATGCACATTTTGAAACTACTTTTGGTGCTGTTGGTGTCTTCTGAGAAGAATAAGATGAGTTTGGTGTTGGCGTAAGAGATGATGTTGAGTACATGTGGCTAAGTGATGCTTGCTAGAGGTGTCATGTATACGTTAAAAAGAGTGGGGCTGAGTGAAGAGCTTTGCGGGACTACGCAGATGAGGTCCTTGGGGTCTGAGGTGAACGGAGGGAGATTGACCCAATGCTTTCTTCCTGTCAGAAAGGAGGCTATCCACTTGAGAATTAGTACTTGGATTCCAGTTTCTTGTAGTCTGGAGATGAGTGTGTTGTAGGAAAATGTGTTGAAAGTGGTGAAAGATCCAGGAGGATGAGTGCAGCAGTGTGGCCTCCATCTAGTATGATGCGACTTTCTACTGAAGCTGCCCTTATGGCCATCTCAGTGCTGTGGCTGCTACAGAAACCTGATAGTGAGCTGCTGTACAGGAGTTTGTGGTGTTCAAGGTAGTGAGAGAGCTGATGGGGTTGATGACCTTTTCTATAACTTTGGCTGGGAATGGGGGCAGGGAGATAGGTCGGTAGTTGCTGAGGACTTCGGGGTCTGCGGATGGTGTCTTGAGGAGCAGGGTGACTTCTACGTGTTTCCAGGTGTGCATGAAAGTGGCTGTAGCGATGGAAGGTCGTGTTTCCAGGTGTGCATGAAAGTGGCTGTAGCGATGGAGGGTGCCCAGCTCACCACCTGTTTCCATGTGTGAGGTTGAATTTGCGCCCGTGCTAATTCGAACAATGTAAGGTCCATGGAAGAAGTGGCTTCGTTCGAGTTGTCAGCTGTGACTCTGCACTGTTTCTGAAATTTTAATATATAGCACCCAAAAGTGACTCGCGTGGAATGCTCACCGAAGTAGTATGAATAGGAGCTATGTCACTCGGCGCTCTAGCCGAATTAGCAACCATGTTTTGGAGCCAGTTGATCTCACCTGGCCTGACAGCCTGGAAAGAACATAAGGTTCATCCAGTTGGCAGGGCATGACCGTGTGGTGCCTCTTATCCCTTCTACATTCCTGTTCTCTCTTATCTGCTGTGAGTACCAAAACAGGATGGCCGTGCAGTTCATCGATAGGCTTAAAATATACTCGTTTGTTTGTCTAGCGCATCTAGTACACGAGGCTCGCTTCTATAAATTAGTGTTTCTCTCTCCCCGGCTGTCTCTCCTCCCACGCGTCTGTGCAGTCCTCAGACAGAACATGTAAAAGCCGCCTTAGCGGTTTGGCTGCACGGTCTGCCTCCCCCTGTGATCCGAAGGTGGGGTGGGGGAGGCGGGGGCGAGGTGCTTTCTTCCATCCCTCAGTGAGCGCGGAGGAGTTGCTGAGCGGCCCGCGGTGCCCCCTGTGGGTGGGGACGCATTAGCCGCGCACTCCTGTGGCGAGGACTCCAGCAGCGCCTTTGACAAGGTAAACCCGGAAGCCTGGTCTTTGTTCTCAGCCAGAGCCCTGCTCTGCCATTTTCCGCGGCTTTCCCCGGTGCTGTGCGCTGGCGCCGAGGTGAGAGACGGGGAGCGGGGCGGTGTCCCCCAGAGCCAGCAGCACATGATTTAATGGCAGCACACACAGGGTCGCCGAGCGAGGCTTTCATGCTTGGAACATAAGGGTGAAGATGCCTTCTGAAACGATTTTCCATTTCTTGTGTCATAGTAGACCCAATCCTAACCTGAATATTATATCAAATGCCGGCTGAAATCATTTTGTAAAGGCTTGTGACGTGTATTTCGTTCATCACATTTTATCCATTTGTCGTCCAGAGAATGTTTATTGGATTTTACACTATAATCTGTGCCACTAAGATTACAAAACCCTCTCATGTTGGTTGGGCACAATGTCAGTCTTGGCTCCCAGTGTCTTCTGGGAATTGTAGTTTTTAATGGCTTCAGTTGAACCGAGTTGAACAACTAGTCTCACCAATATTGTTTTTTTTGTTGATGTTTTTTAATAGGCTGGTTCGTTCCACCAATATTGAATATTTATTGGGAATTGCGGGCATGATGAACTATGGGAATGAATACATTTAATGATAATTGTGAGCACGGTAAATTACCTTTAGTCGACTAGTAAATGTGGGGTTTAAAACAAAAACAACGAACAGAGAGCCGCTGATGAAGTGAGAGGTGCTTTGACCTGACGGGCAGAGGCATCGAGTTTGGTTCTGAGGCTACGGAAAATCCCCTTTACGACCCAGTGGGATAAAATGATATTAACCCACACATCATAAGCTCGAAAAATGTCATAATGTCTAGTAATGGTAACTCTACTGAACATTCTGTTGTCCGAAATAAAGAAAACAAATCCAATAAAGTTGTGTAGCAAAAAAAAAACAGGAACTGAGAGATGCACCTTCACAATAGCGAGTTAAATGCTCACCACTAAGATATGTGGTGATCTGTAGGTTTTGTGTTTAA
This sequence comes from Triturus cristatus, assembly GCF_964204655.1. NCBI lineage: Eukaryota > Metazoa > Chordata > Amphibia > Caudata > Salamandridae > Triturus > Triturus cristatus. The sequence goes on from NC_140581.1 coordinate 227,363,684, forward strand.
ATCAGAGAAACTGGTTCTGCTTGCCATCGTTTCGAACTGAATACCATTGAGTCCGGTAATGGTTATCTCTGTTATTTATAGCAGTTAGATCCATAATTGCAGTAGGAAGCACTATATAAATACACATGATTATTTTTATTATTCAACACAATTGTGTGCCTGTGTATAGTACACTGAAATGCTTTGCAGTTTACATTGGTATGTATTATTTCACTGATGGGCGTTCATTTGGCAGCGATGGTGGTGCGCACAGCTATTATGGTGGTAACATTGAAAGTTTACATTTCGTTACAGGATGTGTGTGGTTGCTTTCGATGGTTAGTGAAGATGATACTAGGTAGGGTAGACTCTTTAGGTTGACAAAGGGGATGCTTTAGGGCTATTTTGAATAATACTCAAGGTGATAGTGCTAGGGTTGAGGCTATTACAGCTTTGGGATTACAGGAGGGCAGCTATTGGAGTTATGGAAATATGATATTGACATAGTAATTTCTACAGATCAGGGGTGTCCAGCATTGGTCCACGGAGGTTGAAGTCATGGCCGCTTTTCATGGTATCCGGATTTTATACATTTGCATGAATTATCTACATTCTCAGTGAAACTCAGAGTGGCCCAGTGGTTGCAGTAGCAGTTGATTAACTTAATTCTGCGGGCTCCCATTAATCCTGCATTGGAGTGTTACACTGTAGGCAACACTGGCCAATGTCCTTGTATTGAAAGCCAAACCCTTTGGCTTCAGTATTAACATCCGTTGCCAAGTGCGCACTCGCACTGAAACCATTTTGGATCACAGCTTTCAGTTAGGAGTTATGACCTCACATGAGGCCTCTTTGGATGAGGCAGGAGAAGAAATAGCTGTGGTGGATGGAGGTTTTTAGCTCATCAATGTGGTTGAGAGGTTTCTCTGAGTGTGTTGTGCATGGTGTGGTTGAGAGCTTTCTCGATGGAGTATGTGTTGCGATTGTTGATGGTCGTGGTGTACTGACCTGTTTTAAGGTTTTAGAGCAAGAGATGCTGGGTTCAACAGATTTTTATGTGTATGTCAATGCTGTCTTTAAAGTAGGGACTTGAGCCGTCTAGACAGAGGTACGAAACTGCATGATTTATTGAGAGCATTTACAGGAACTCCACCATAAAATGGCAGGACACTCCCCATCCATTCTCTTCCTCGTTCCACAGCCCAGTCAGTATATGGGAAGGTAGAGGCTGATAGAGCTGACAGCAAAGGCACCGCTGACTCCACTGCTAGGTCCTTCATTGGCAGTGGTGACGCCACAGAGAGAGGGGGACCACCTGCCCTTATTAAGTTGGATGGCACATTATCATTTTTATTGTCACTACCTCTATGAAAGACTGCCATGTAAAACTCTCAGGGTGTGAAGACACTTTTTGTTTGGGTAATGGAAATATAAAGGCAGTACAGAAGATTTGGGGTCAAGGTATACAAGTGGAAGGTGAGAGGATGAAGGAGAGATGTGCTCTGATTGGGCAGATCGTTGAAGCGAAGTTTGCAAAGGAACTTCAGTGAGTACGTTTCTATAATGTGTTGTGGAGAGGGATGTGAGTCATTGCAGAGACTTGGAGAGAAAGTGTGAAAGAGTGAGAGATGCACAGCATAAAATAGGGTGCGAGAGATTGGTATTTGTGTGTGCATGCGAAACGTGTGTTTGTTTATGTTGATTCTCTCGAAGTAGAAGTATTTGACAAGGCCCTGAGCAGAGTTGATTGGGGGGGCGGGGAAGGTTGGTCTTGTGTATTTTATAAGTACTTGACTTCCACCGTTTTTGTGGTAGGCGTGCACATGCATCACGGTTTATTACATAGTAGCATGAGATTTAGGATTGTGGTTGAGTGCTGGAAGTAGCGAAGATTTGAAAAGATTAGATTTCTTTAAAAGCTTCATCAAGGACTTGGTTAAATAAGACGATTGCATGAGAAGTCAGGTTCACCAAAGTGATTTCATGTCCATATAAAATCAATTTCTTTAAGATATAACAAGATGCACTTTACTGGCTTCTATGAATTGTTGAACTCTATCCTCCCTGCCGATCTTTCAGACGCTATTAATTTTCCTAAATACAAGTTAGATAGAGGTGCTATTTAATTTGTGTAAGAAAATGGCTATTGGTGGGTTGAACAGTGCTAGTTTTCAGTGAATTGAAAATAAACCACAGCGATTTTTCAGTCTGAGGAGTCCAGCCAATTTGGCCGTGTGCATCTTCTCTCCATTAACTTATGTTCATACAAAAGGTAGCAGGAGAGTGTCTGCACAGCTTATGTGGCCCTTGAGCCTTCGGTAAGTTGTCCCTTGATCATGGCACTCATTTGCTTTAGGATTGAGCTGCAGCTAGGTGCGACACCGTCCCCGTAGTCGTCATGCAAACATTGTATTTATTTTTATAGGTATGAATCTGAACTATATCTCTCTCCAAAATTAAACTAGATTGTAGACAATCCTCCAGATGACTTTGCTGGCTCAATTTAATGATATGTTTTATTCGGTTCCTTGTTTTCTTATATGTATTAACTCTAGCCTAGTCCCGCCTTCCATCTGAAGATGTGTCCTTCTGACATGCTAAGGAATTAAGACCATGATTTACTGTGTGTTTTACTTCTTCTTTAAAACAGAACTTGTTGTCTATTATAGGCTTCCAGTACAGTAGATTTTTTTTAGTTACCAAAGTTATTAACCTCACATTTTCTGGTGACACAAGTGTGCCAGGCTTCCATAAGTAACTTGAAAAAGATTATTATTTTTTTTTACAGGGTCTCACCTTTCAGGCACAAAGTTACAACATTCAGAGGGCTGCAAAATTCAATCATGGTTTACATTTCACACGTTCTCTTAGTATGTATTTGTGAGAAACAGTGCTGGTGACCCCAATGACAACTGCATCTAAACATTTTAAAGAAAGGGTTTCAACAAGAATGAGTCTTTGTTTGTCCCTCCACTGCACTGCTACCCCACAGCCACTATATGTCACCAATGTATCCTCTACCCACTGCAACAGCTTCTTGATGGTTGCTGAGCTACTAAGAGAGAAGGCTGTCTCAGCTACAAATGCATCTCGTTCATTACGAAACTGCCTCCAGTCTCCTTCCAGCGTCATGTAGGGTTTGTTTTCTATAAGAATCTTTATATTTGTGGTGTCATATTCAACACCGATTAAATATGCAGATATGCTTTTCTAAGGACATTCATGCAATCTTGAAGTGCCCTTGTCAGGTCAAAGCTGACACAGCTGTCAAAGACCTATCTCATTGTTTTTCATCTGCAGGTTCAGCCCATTAGATAATATTCGGTCCGTGCTGCCTTTCTTCAAGGTACTTGCTGATAATTGATGCAAGAGAGGGTCTCATGTGTTGCTTCATATCATCTAGCGGTCCGCCGCTATTACGTTTTTCCACAAACTTTGCAGGTTTCTCTCAAAGTTAACAAGCTACATTACTTTTGGGAATGTATTTAAACATTGCAAAACGTAAATCTCACAAAGACCTAGATTATGGCGAACAAAGCCCCAAAACCCCACTTGTCAGATGTTGTAGCAGTGTGAAGTTTGTTTTGCGAAGTTCACAACATACATCATTTGAGAAGTTTGTCAACTTTTTAAAATTTAGTCTACAAAGCTACAATAACACACACCTGTACTATCATCCGACTTTGCCCCACTTTCCAGGATATAAGACTATTCCTTAGCTTCAGTTTGGTACTGGCTCGCCTCATTCAGAGTCTTTTTGAACGTATTCCACCATGTTGTTGAAATTTAGCTACTTTTAAGACTGCTGCCCTAGTTACCAAATCGTCTGTACATGCTAGTGAGTTGAAAGGCCTTTCTTCTACCAAGTCATTTAATATTTGATGTTGATCTGCCCTCATCCAACCTTCTTTCGGCAACTGGTATCCAAATTCCATTTGGAACTAGATATGTTTATCTGCCTGTAGCCTTCATATATCACCATAGAGTATGTTATTGTATTGAGTCTAGAAGCGTGAGAGGGCCTTTGATTGACTGGGATAGAACAAAAGATGTTTACCAAACTTACATTGGAAAAATCGTGAGACATTTATAATAGTTTCTGTGCACCAAACGCCATCTTTTTTAGACTGGTCTTTTGTATTTAAGAATGGCATCTGCTGCTCCTATCAAGGGAGACCATTCTTCCACCTTGACGCATATTTTCCTTTCCACTAGACATTTGAATAACAGCTACTTAGCTTACTGTGCATGCCCTCAGCATGCTCAACCAGTTTAAGCTTCAACTACGGTTGACCCGCTGTTCACCACACCATGGACCTAGTCTTGGGTGAGCCAACATTTTCCTTCTGTTCCTCTTTCAAGTACTTACTGCCTAAAATAATATAAAAAATAACAGCACATATTTGGAGAGGTGGAAAATGGTACCATTCATGATACTTTCATGATATTCAGTCATTCGTTTCAAATTCATAACATAGGTTACTGGTGTTTTGCTCAAGGTTACTGTTTGTGTTCATGTTAGTGACGCAGAGAGGTCATATGACATGGAAATAGTGTCCCTTCACTGCCTGCTGAGATTGCTGATTGGCAAATGTATTGTATACCTGACCGTCTGTTGGCGGCAAAGCAGCACTGAAAACTTCGGTCAGAGGGAGAAGTAGCCTGATGTCTGCAGATCAGACAGTAATGTGGGAAGCTGTGCTCCGTGAGCTGTCCAAACGCCCTGGCAACATTAGCTAAATTTGCCAAATTTGCCAGTTAGCTAAATTAGATTTTCATGGGATGGTGACTTGGACACTTTGAAGATGATGATGCATGCTTGTGGCTTTTAACATGTGCTGGATTGCATGGACCTGGAGCGGTCTGTTGTGTATCCAGTGAGAACTATATTTACTGTCTGATTACCAGTGGCGGTATACCTCTGGTCTTGCTTAATAAGTTACCTTGACACGCTGCTAATAACTAACTTGAGGCTTCGACATGGGTATTCCAGACAACTACTGTTTGGGAGATGGGGTAGTGTCTAGGGCAGGTGTCTCCAACGAGGAGCTCGGGAGCTACCAGTAGCTCTCCAGCTACCTGTGATTAGTTCTCCTGTGTCAAGCCCAGCCTACTGATATAGAAGCTTTTGCTTGGTTGAATTATTATATGCATACTAAAATTTAAAAGCATGTTCTCAAGATGAAAATGTGTCTATTTTCAGAACTCATAAGCTGATAGTTGTGCTTATAAGCTATTATTGAGTTGGCGAAGTGTATTATTCATATTATTACCTAAATGCCAGGGGGGATTGCAACTGTGGCTTTTATGTATTACCCATGTAGAGTGATTCCAAATTCTCAAAGGATTTTTTACATTAGTGCTGGGAACCCTGCCTCATTCACTGATGTGATCACTGCTGACACTCTTGGATGGGGTGGTCACTATGACATCACTAATATTAGCAGCTCGAGATGATTTCCATTGAACATAAGTAGCTCTTATTACAGAAAGGGGTTGGAGACCCCTGGTCTAGGGAATGTCAGAGAAGACCCGTGGAAGCACATGATTTGGAGCTTTGAGAAGCTGTTTTCACTTCTTTCACTAGGTCGTAGGGGCCACCATCCCCAATTGTGAGTATGACTATATCAAAGATTGTCTTGTGCACTATAAAATAAATATTCAGAAATTTATTTTCAAAAAGTGCAAAAATGGAATGTAAATTGAATGTGAAAATATCAAGCAGCAGGAAGGAGAGATCTGTGTGGTGAGGCTGTGGGGCAATATTGTCATTTCTCCCCTTTTTTTCCAAAAGGTACTCTTGAACAGTTTATTACTTATATGCCAAAAAATAGCTCGATTAAAAATTCCATATCCTAGTCAAGATTTTCAGAATTTTATATTTTTAATGGGCATTCACAATGGTGTAAAAACTACAACTGTGGAAGACTTTCCACCATCATAGATGTATGGGTTCAGGGTAGAATAGCAAGTGTTTCAGGATGATCCACCATTGCAAACTTGAGTGACTATTTTTTTTATTTGCTTGTATTTAATTAATGGACTTTGTTAAATACGAATGTGGCCAAAAACGAGGTTGATGCAGAGGAATAAGAGAAACATAAATCCCATATTTGTTACATTTATTTTTTTAACAGATTTTATTGAATTTCAAAGCTGCAGCAAACATTAGCCTACCAAGTGACAGCATACTAAACACTGTCAATATAGATCTATCTGCTTCCATCCACTACCCCCCTTCCAAATCCTCCCTCCTAAATCCTCCCACCATCCCTCGCTCCCCCCCGCTCCCCCAAGAAAGCGATTGCACAAATCCATTGTTCCCATTAGTAGGTGTCCTATGGAGCCGGAGACGTGTAAGGTTCAGTCACAGATGGTGTCGGGGAGCCAGCACAGTAAGGCACACATCCATGGAAAGGGACGCAAGCATAGCTGCAGCTCTAATCAGGGATTGGAACCCTTGATCACAAGGAGATGCCTCTTGGGACATAAGATCCGGGTTTTTTAAACAATCTATTAGTGCCCCCTGGTTATGTCCAATGAGCCACATCATCGTATGGCCCCCCCGAAGCAGCACTACACTTCCATATCCCGCCCCTCTCTCAAGTTCCCAGCGCCAGAATGCGATCTTGAGACCCCTAGCAGCCTTTCAATTTATTGAAATTTCACTTTTTGTCAAAATAAAGGCCACATTTTTAAACCTGCTAATGACCTTTGTCTTGGCTGTGTGTGGTAATCAGCTCCATGAATAATGTCCAGGAGAGCGTGGGACCGCCTTCTGTGTAATGTCAGCGACCGTGTTTATGACCTCCTCCCAATAGGTCTCTGTCAACGGGCAATGTTATGTTATGATAGCTTAATATATCGCAACGACTTGTCCTCAAAAGGACATCTTAGCACTTGGATAGCAGAATAGTTAGCCATGTGCCATTAAAAGAGCCAGGTCTTCAGATGGCTTTTAAAGCTTGAAAAATCTGTACATGCTCTTATGTGGAAGGGCAGCTGATTCCAGTGGTGGGGGTGGGCAAGGTATGAAAATAGCAGCCACCGTATTTTTAAGTTTGAATAAGTCCTGGTTAAAAAAGGCGCTGGTTGCTTGATTTGAGGTTTCTTTGAGGAAAGTAGAGGAGTAGTTTATCCTGAAGATATCTTGGTCCTGTACCTGACCTCGCTTTGAAGGTCAGACAGAAAAATTGCTCTTTTCCTCACAGGTAGCCAATGAAGGGTCCTGAGCAGAGGAACAGGCGGGGTGCCCGGTGGCTGTTTACTCACCAATCAGGCAGCTGTATTTTGCACCACCAGTAGTTTTGATAGAAGGGATTCATTAGATGCTGTGAGTAGTACATAACCGTAGTCCAGGCGACGGATTATAAGTGCCTTGTCTAGGGTCTCCTGGGAGGATACCTGTAGCCAATGGAATACTTTCCTAAGGAGGCACTTTGCCCCAAAACATGAGCCACAAATGGCTATAACTTGCTCTTTCATCGATAGTTTATTATCAATCAAAATGCATAGATTTCTTGCTGTGTTTTTGGGGAGAGGAGCCGCTGCGAGCTCCGTAGGCCATTAGTCCATTGTCCAGAGGGACTGCGTTTTTCTGAACACTAAAAATCTGTCTTCTCCCCGTTTAACTGAAGGCAGTTTTGGGACATCTACATGGCAATGTTTCTCAAGCAAGTAGTGAAACAAGTTTTGACATTCACTAACTCTGGTCCAAGGGCGATAACCAGTTGAGTATTGTCTGCATATGAAAGTATTTCAAAGCCGAAGGGCTTCATCAACTGAGCCAGGGGGGAGACAGATATTAAAGAGTGTTGCGCTCACGGCTGAGCCCAAGGCGCGCGCCCCTTCCTAAGGACTGAGTCTTGGATTGAAAAGGACTGAGCATAATTCTTTGAGTCCTTTCCTTAAGAAAGTCTATTAGCCAGTTGCGTGCTGTACTGTGTATTCCTATCTCCAACAAGAGTTCGATCAAGATGGAATAAGACGGTGTCAAATGCCGCTGACAGGTCAATGAGGACCAGCTTTGCTGGTGTGCCTGCATCCAAGGAAAGGCTAAGAGAATTAACTACCGCTACAAGAGTAGTTTCTGTGCTATGAGTCAGACGGAAACCTTATTGGGAGGAATCAAGTCATTTATGTGTTTATAAATGTGAATAAAAGGGGTCTATAGACCTGAGATTCCAACAGCTTTCTAATCGAGGGTAACAGGGAGATAGGACGGTAACTTGATACGTCTATAGGATTGGCTGATGTTTTATTTAAAATAGGTGTAACCGAGGCGGTTTTCAATTCCTTAGGCAGGGTTGATGAGTGCAAAGATAAGTTGCATAGAGAGGTAACTGTTGGTACAAGAGAATTAGATAGCATGGCTGTGATGTAAGGGGGACATAAATCTGCGGGGGAGCCAGATTTTGTTTAAGCTAAGAGATCCAGTACTTGAATATGTGTGATTAGTTCAAATCTTTCTAATGAAGCCTGGGCACGGCTTCCTGAAGAATTGTTGAAATCTGTATGTGTAGGCGTCAACACGTCATTATGAAAATTGCTATAAATGTTATCAATTTTTGTTTCAAAGTGAAAAGCCTAGGAGTTGCAGAGTCTTTGGGAGGCTATATTTACTGAGCTACATGTAGAGCCTCCTGGTTGATTTGAATTTTGCATGGCAAGCCCCTAATACTTTTTTGTATTGTGTCAGTGGAGGGTTTCTTTCGAAGACCTCCATATGCGTTCTAGTTTCTTACAGTTTGATATGTCTGTTTTTCGATCTGCCGTATACTAAGGCACATTAGGTGTGGATGATTTGGATGTGCAAGTTTTATCCCACAGCATATGTAAGAATTACACTCCGACCACCCCGCATCTCGAGCATGTTGTCCCAGCTGTATTAAAATGCCTATTTACGCTCCCTGGAGTGAGGTATGCCCTATGAAGGACATAGAAATTGATCAGTCTAAATCGGGTATTCCGTGCCACCTTGGGCTCCCACTCCAACAATGTCACCCATTCCCTTGTGGGTATTAGATTCCCCAGGCCCTCCTCCCATCGAGTTCGTAAACAGGTAAGGGGCTGCTTGCAGCTTGTCTTCCCTAATCACCCTATTCAAACAAGAAACTGCTTTGAAAGTGCCCCAGATCCCATATTTGTTACATTGATTGGATTTTCACTGCTTAGATTGTACATAATACATTTGTCAAGAGGCACTGAGATTACATGATTTTTCTATGGTTACAAGAATAATATTTCGGTTTTAATGGATTGTTGAAGCAATGTGAAGGTTTTCTGGGTCATAAGGATACATTTACAGTGGAGAGTCTTCAAAAGTTGGCGAGAGGATAGCAATTCGCCTGAAAGGAGTGTTTTATATACTTTCTGAACTAGAGAAGAAAAATGTGTGCAACATAGGAGGAAAATTCCATTTATCTAGTCCATTGCTCTTTTTCTCTGGATGTTCAGGCTGACGGTATTACGAGTGTGGATTGCCCTATTATACCTGAAAGTATACATTTGTTGCTAGGATAATCTGGTTTGCCCACAAAGGCATGTAAAATCATGCGTCTTAACCTATGAAGACTTCAAGTGCAGTGAGATTGAGCTATTTTGGAGGATCAATGGAGGTTACAAATATTATGTAGTGTGAGGGAGGCTTACGAGATGGGTGACTTTTCAAATTAATTTAAGGGATAGCTAAACCTTTGCCTGATCAGCTTGTCATAGGCTTTAATCCCTGCAAAGCGGACTCAGCCTTCTATGCCCCTACAGATCTGTGCCACAAATTGGATATTAGTAACTTTTTTTTTTTTACAACGCATAGAAACGGCAGAAGTGAAGTAAGATGGGATTAAAAAACAATTATTATTTGTATGGGAAATTGGTTTGTGGATGAAGGCCAGCCTAACTTTTGTGCTCCCAAATGTGGCCTGGCGCCCTAGGGAGCACCAGCCTCATTACTGCTGTTTCTAAATGTGGCCAGACGCCCTAGGCCCTTTCCCAGCCCCTAAATCTGTGGTACAGAATATAATGTCTGGATTGACAGCAATATGACCTTAGTCCACCAAATCACAACAGAGTCTGTCTGTTTTTTTGATCTCTTAAGGTGTTTAAATTAGATACTATGGGCCCTTCTACCTCTAGACAAAAAAACATAGTCCAGGCCATAATAACATCATGCATGGACTGTGGCAATGTGCTTTGCGTGGGTTCCACGCAGGCTATATTAAAGATACGTCAGACAGTCCACAAGGCAGTTTATTTGCCACATCCTAAATCATCATTCCAGATCCTCTCATTTACCAGACCTACACTGGCTACCGGTGAGGCAACACGTAAAATTCAAGACCCTCTGTTTCGGTCACCAGGTTTTTTCAAATACTTCTCCTGAGGCACCTCCTCCAGCCATACTCTCCATCTATTACCTTAAGATCCTCTAATCTTAAACTGACCAAGTCCATAGGATCATTCATACTAGGGAGGCGGTGCCTTCAGATACTTGTGCCTAAACTATGGAACACACTGCTATTGTATTTGTATAAAGTCTAAGCGAAGAGATATTTGAAAACGCCTGAAGACTTGGCTTCTCTAACCGTGCAGGCCCTGATTTGTCTTGTTGCAGCCTGCTCTCTAGCGCTGGGAAGCCCAGTTGAGGGCATCAATGCGCTGTACAAATCAGATTAGCATAACATGCAGACTAGTGTAGCTTTCCAATATTAAAAAACAAGTTGTTTCAAGGTCTATCAATGTATTTCAGAGCTAGAGTTCATTAAATATCCAATCAGACTTTTGATGGCTTTTAGTGCTAAGTTTATTATTTAATTTGTTCCTCCGAAACACAAAAGGACTTTTGATCGAGCTCTAAACAACTTGTGTTTGCTTCTTGATGATGATAGCGCTAGGGGAGTTAAATGCTATATCAATTTCTAAAGGTCTGATTGTCTTCTAAAATTGATCTCCTATCTCCCCTCCTTCGTTAGCTTTCCAATATGGTTGCGGACATGGCTATGACTTACATATTTCAAAACAGCTTTAAGAAAAACTCCGTCAACTCCTAGCATCCTCTCTGACTTTGAAACGCAAGAGTTGTTTCTAAGCAATTGTGTTGCATTCATATGTTAAATAAATGTTCGATTTGGTGCTGATAATTCATACTGTCGGCTAGCCAACCAGTCAAAGCAAAATCTGAAAAATAGGGCAAAGCACTGTGGTATCTGGGGGTGTTGTATTCGTAGAATAAAAAAAAAATCACAACTTCGCCATAGCAACGCTTCCGTCATACAAAAATGATCGTCAGAAATTAAAAATAATTTATAGAGGGGGAGTTGTGTACAAAGGGATGTCTATAAGCATCAGAGAGGAGAATTACAACTGCTCAAAACTGCTTTCAGGACTATTAATATGCACTGCTAATGAAATGTTTTATTGTAGGCATGCTGCTAGATATAGCAGCAATATGTAAAACGCCTCACTGGAACCTTTTGCCTGTAATTCAAGGCTTTTTGTTTTGAGTGCGTCAGATTTCTGCTATAGCTTGGGCATGAATAGGTGTGAGTGAAGGTTCAATGGGAGTGTTGAGGGACTGCGAGGAGCACGTGCCATTTATGCAATGGCTCAGAAGGTTGAAGATAGTGAGGATTAGCTACGTATTTCAGTCTCTTCTTGAACGTTCCCCATTCCTTATATCTCTGCCCTCGCTATATAAACCAATAACGTGTTTTGCTCTCATTGAACCCTACATGGAAAATTAAATATCTCTTTTTATAGAGACCAAGCTCCTCCATGTCCATGAGCCCAGGCCTGTGGGCTCATGGACTATCAAATGCATTCATATTAGTTTTGATGTTTTCTTTGTTTTGATGCAGCTCAGATTCAGCCTGAAGGAAGATTCAGTGCGCTGTGGCGGGTGCTTCAGGGGGGAGGGGAATAGTGGCATGTAGAAGCAAATATGTGGTCTTAGTTGTATACAGACTTGGCCACACTGTAACCCTGCATAAAAAGGGTGTCCTACTGATATCCACGAAGAACTGAAGCATAACTGATTTCCAGCAGAACCTCTGACTGACTGTGTGAATGATTCTTATATATTAATTTTATGACCTAATGCTCCCTTTTAACTTTATTTTTCTCATGGTAGTGTGGCTGTGCAGTCCAGGGCTGACTCCGAGTGAGATGGACTTTGATACTCTGAACACGGTTAATGCAACATAATCACTCAATATGGTTACTAGTTCAGTCACTGCTTTGCTTTAGAAAAGGAAAGTACTCCTATGCGCACATATAAAAGATATTATGCAGAAAATGATAATAGGAGAGGGAAATGCAAGTCTCTGCTTCCTGGCAAGAGAAACCAACACTATTGTGCCTGCATCTCTTGCTTATACCCTAAGTTCTTTGCAGCTGGAGTCTGTGGACAATATTATGCAATGGGCATATTTGGAAGGCTATGTCGGTGGCCTCGGGACACAGTCCACGGTCGTTTTGGGAAAATGACTGGGGGAAACGGCAAAAAACAGACACGAAAAATACTCTTGAAACAGGTAAAGGTTGAGTTCTCTAAACACAGTATCGGATTCAATCTGTCATATGAATTTGGTTCACCGGTTCAGTAATGTGAATGGGGTTTTTGATGCACCTGCCATGAAACCCTCACATACACAAAGAACTGTCTGCAGACCCACCCCTCAAATGAACTAAGCACCCATCCTGTCTTGTTAAGCCAAAGTATTAAACTTCGAAGGCATAAGGGCAATTGAACTGAAGTCTTAGTTGCCCACTGGCTGCTCATTGGGGTAATCACTTATTCCTGTTCCGGTAAACAGGAATATACAAGTTGATGTTCTAGATGACTTAAGGCTTTTTATGTTACAAACCACTGGTCCGAGAGAAAGCTGGAGCTACTGTACCTTGTGGTTATGGACCAGAGGGTCAGATATGAATATCTCTGGAGGGATGCAAGCTAAGAAGGCTCAACCGTTCCAGCCTCTGGGATCCAAAGTACTGGGCCAAGGTGGCGAGTATTTATAGTTATATCTGACCGGTCAGTTGTTCTCAACCTTTTGAACATTGATGGCTTGACCAGTCCCTGGGTGCATGGAGACTGCATGATCAGCACATGCTTGGGCCATGAACACCGATGGTGCTCCAGGCTGTTGCCAACTTGTCCAGTGAGAAGAATTATCAACCTCAGAATAGAGGCTAGATCTTGCAGGAATGCAGAACGGGCGTGGGGGAGGAGGCGGGGGAAGGGAGGGAACTCTCTAGCAGAGACACTACTACCTTTCCAGAGGCTGATGGTCTGACATGTTGCTCTCATGAACAGTAGTGGGGGAGGGGGTTCTGTAACGTAATTGCTTAGACTGCAAGGTTCAAGTTCTACTATCTTAGGCAAATTAACAGGGGAACCCTCAGCTATCTTGCATGATTGTTTAGCTCACTGAGTGCAAACTTTCAAAACTACAGTGCATTGCAGCATTGCACTTCAGATCCATTGAGAGTGCCACTGGCAGCCCTCAACATTTATTTTTCCCAAAACAAATTTTATTGTGTCAACAAGCAGAGACATTCCAGCAGTTCCAGGATTCTTTGAATAATCAACGAGAAACATTATTACATCTAGGCTGCCGACTTCTTCTATTTTATCAATACAGTGTTTGAAGGAAAAACATAATGAGCTTAAAACGTTAGCCCTCAACAATACAACACATTGTGCCATGTCAAAATGTGTCATTCCTTACATGGATCTCCACCCCCTCCATGTCCTATTTATTGTTACTCTATATAAGAGTGCCATCACCCATCATCTTGTACCATCGGAGTGAGGGGCGCCGTATCGAGGCCTCAGTATTCCTCCCACCTTTTCCAGATTTTGGGGTGCTTCTGTGGGCATCCTCTGGCTTTAAATATGGAAAGCTCCAGGCCCATACAAAAGTCCAACCCCGCCTTCCAAGCTCCTATCGTGGGAGGAGACTGGGCCTTCCAAGCTCTGGCTATATCCCTTTTTGCCAGAGTGAGGTCCAAAAGTAGTAGATGGCGTTTGTAGCGGTTGCCACTGATCCCTAATGTGATGTGTAGTAAAATTAGTTTCGGTAACATGGGTATATCCCATCCTAATAACTCTGCTAGACATGTCGTGACCCCTCTCCAGAACCTATTAAGTGCGGTGCATTGCCAGATTGTGTGTATACATGTGCCATCCTTGTTGCCACAGCGCAAGCAGGTAGGGGAGGTTATCAGTCCCGCTCTCCACAGTCAGCGCCACATGGGGATTTCAGCGCCTCACTCCAGTCATCATTATCGAGGGGACCCAGGTCTTTTTGCCAGGACTCACAAAGCTTATCTAATGTGGGAGGGATATTTGTCACTAACGACTGGTACATCTTTGTAATTTTATGATCTCCCAGGTCTCTCATGAATACTTTGGTCCTCTATTGGGTTGAACTCCGGCAATGCCTCTTGATGTGTTGTAAAGCGCTCCGATACCCCCGGGTCCGGCCAGCGCTATACAAAACCCCTTAAATAAATAAATAAAATAAATGTGTAATATATGGAGTGAGCGCATGACAAAATTGTAGGTATTTATAAAATTGTGCGTGTGGCATGGCGAATTCCTTTTGGTGGTCTTGGAAGGGTTTCACTGTTCGTCATGCGTGATGACTCCCAGTGTGGGGATCACTAAGTCTGGATCGCAGCCAAAGATTCAGACTCCAGTTCCAGGCCTCCATATGATCCAGCCACCACCTCATCTCCATGTGCACTTCCTCTGTAATGGGCGCTTGGTCGGAATACTGCAGCCCTCTGTGAAGATGCCCTGGGAAGATCGCCTGAATTGACGAAGCTAGCAGGCTTACCAACCGAGCTATCTGCCTCAACGAGGTGTAGGAACACGCTAGCATTCGCCTGAGTTCCCTATGAATCTTGGCCATCTTCTTCGCTGGGAGGCTCAAGGTGCGGGTCACCGAGTCTATGACAAACCAGAGGCAGGTCACCTGCTTGGAGGGTATCAGGAGCAACTTCCTGGCATTGATCACAAACTCCAGGTTCTGGAGAAGGTCTGCTGTCTCCTGCTTCAGTTGTGAGAGGCGGTGCAGACATTGCTCTAAGAGCAAAATGTTATCCAGATAAATGATAAGACAAGAGCCTTTCGCCCTTAGTGTCTCCATCACCGGCTTCAGAACCTTGCTGAAGCACCACGGGGCCGAAGAAAGACCCAAAGGGAAGGTCACAAACTCGTACACCTGATCCTTCCACCGAAACTGCAAAAACCGACGGTGCAGGGGAAAAATAGGGGCCGCCAAATACGTGTCCTTCAAATCGAGCATGCCATCCAATCGCCTAGTTGGAGGAGGTCCCGCAGAAGATGAATGCCCTCCATTTTGAAGTGGCTGTAGACCAACCATTGATTGAACTCTTAGATTGATCACCGGTATTTGACTTCTGTCTGATTTGTCCACAAGAAAAATATTGCTGAGGAACCCTCTGTGATGGAGATGTGTTGGTACAATCGCTCATTTTTGCAGCAAATCTGCCTATTCCTGATTTATAAGGGTGACCTGATCTTGTGCAAAAACTAGCAGGCGGGGGCACAAATCCTGTACAGGAGAGCCATAGAACTCTATCTGGAACCCCTGTGTGGTCTGTAACACCCATGCGTCGGAGGTGTTAGACCTCCAGTTGCTTTCAAAAACCGCCAACCTGCAGTCCACCTTTAAACGGGGAAAGGGGGAAAGGCTTATCTGGCTTTAAAAGTGGCAACAAACTTGGTTAGTTCCTTAATGAACGGGTCCCCAAAGAGCCCGCCCTATGCCACTGTACCCACTTCAGAGGAAGCCAAGTCGCCCAGTTTAGGATCGACTTTCAGCAGAAAAAAGAGTGCTGCTCTCGGTAGAGAGGGCGCAATTAGCAATACCCAGGAAGACTATTGCGCCCAGTTTGAAACCCTTTCGGGGTACCGGGATGTGCCTGCCAGTTTAGCCTCCTCTGCCAATTCCAAGATCTTAGTAATGGGGCTTGAGATATCCAATAGCTTATCTTGACAGGATTTCCACGATCGGTCTATTCCTTTCTTAGGGCCCCGTATATATGTCTGCAGGAACATAGCCATTTTAGGGTCCACCACTGGGGTTAGCCCCATCTTACCTGGTAGGGCGGGGGCATTCCGCTCTGAGACAAGCTCGTACCTCCTTTCCCAGATTTTTGCTTAAGCGCCCTGCTACAAACACTGGGACCATGGGGATAGTGCCCACTCCGAAGATCGGGGTCTACTAGACCCTCTGGGACTAACATGTCAGAGAGTTCTTCTGATTCCTTGGCTATGTCTAAGGAGGGCTAGACAACAGGGAGCCAGGGCCTGGAGGAGCCTGCCTCTTCTGCGGATTACCCCAAGGAATCCTCCTCATCCTCTTGAACACTGGGGATTTCTGGGGCCTCTGGAATGGTATTGTGTACCCCTACATCTGGTCTGGCTAGGAAAGCTCTCTTCATGCGCTCAAACGGCCCAATATCCATGCCTGCCGGGCTTTTACGCTTCTGGGCACGCTGGGGTTTAATGTTTTATTTATTTATTAATTTTCCACATAAAAAGTTGCAGAGTGGGACTCCATGATTGGAATAGGCACCGAGGCGAGAATTATCAGGTCCGTGGAATTTTTTAGCCCAAGACCCGCCGAGGCGGGGAATTGAACCCTGGTCCCGGGCTAGACCTCTGAATCAGGGTCTGCCGGGTCTGCCGCTCTAATCATTGAGCCACACTTCTGGTGAGAAATAGCCATACAAATATCTGAAATGCGAAACACAAGCATTTTGGTAAATCAATTTCAACATGATGCACGAGCTACCCAATGTTGGCAGGCAGACCACAATCAATTTGTTCCACTTTTTATGCCGGCGTAGCTGATCCCAACTAGCCATCCAGGAGGTTATCTCCCCCCACACATTAATTGTCTATCGCGAAACACCGTAGGGCTTACAGTTATATACCTCAGTCAGGAGGATCCCCAGGCATCATGGCTATGTCGACGTCCGTGGCCGGAGCAGAGTCAATACATTGCGCCCTGTCCAGAAACGGCTCCCAAATATCCCTGGGCCTAGATGTTGGCGGCAAAAGTTCCCAAAACACCGCCAATTGGGATTGGCCATATGTGACTTCTCTCAGCCATTCTTTGACAGTGGGTTTCCTACGCTTTCCCCAACCAATAGCAATTTGTCTCTTTGCAAAGTAGTGCATGTAGCCTACGCTTTTTAACGTGGTTGCATTTGACAAATCCCAACAGGCCCAGTAACAAAGATGGGGGGGCACCTGGATGTCAAGGATCTGGTTTATGGTTTCGAAGACTTTTGTCCAGTACCCAGCAACGCCCGGACATGTCCAAGCCATGTGTAGGAACGAGGCAGCAGGCGCTCCGCAACGCCAGCACCAGTCGTTGTCCCTTAATCCCATCCTCTGTAAGCTAATTGGCGTCCTATAATGGCGGTGTAGAAATTTAAAATGAATTAGTCGGAGTCTGTAGTTGGGTGAGAGCTCAGTCATTTGGGCGCAGCAGTAGGCCCATTCAGTGTCATGTCCCTTAATCCCATCCTCTGTAAGCTAATTGGCGTCCTATAATGGCGGTGTAGAAATTTAAAATGAATTAGTCGGAGTCTGTAGTTGGGTGAGAGCTCAGTCATTTGGGCGCAGCAGTAGGCCCATTCAGTGTCAGATAGAGGTGTGGGTAATTCGGCGTCCCATTTAGGGCGAGCTCCGGAGGTCGCCGCGGGGGCGTCCGTTTGCATACGTGTGTACAAGCGGGAGATCAGTTTTCGTGGTGACGGTGTAGCCAGCAGGTTTTCCAGAGCATTTAACATTGGCGGCTCGGATGGGAAGCTATCGTGCAATTCACGGCAAGCCGCTCGGAGTTTGTGGTGCAAAACCATTTCACCGAAAGGTACCTTTTCACCTCCCACGGCTGTCTGGTAATCTCTGAATGCCCCCCCTCGGTATAGGTCTGCAAAGGTATGGAGTTTCATTGCCTGTGCAACTTTCTTATTTATCTCGTCTCGAATGTTAGGCAGGAGTGGATTTTGCGCAATTGGGATCGAGGGAGCGTATAGTACCGGTATATTTGCCCTTCTACGCAGTCCCTCCCATGCCCATCTGAGCGTTTCGGCCGTATCCAACCCATCCAAGGGGCCTCTGTATTTTTGATATACTGCCACATGCAACGGCACCGGAGTGACCACGTCCTCCTCCACCGCTACATGCGGCTGAAAAGGTGTCTGATGAACCCAATATTGTAAGAATTGCGCCTGTGCACAAAGAGCATATAACTTCATATCTGGGGCGCCCAGCCCACCCTGCCTAGTCGGTAGTGTCAAAAGGTCCCACGATAACCTAGCCTGCCCTCCCGCCCACACCAACGACTGCAGAGTATTAAAAAATGACTGAGTGAGTATGAGTGGCAGGTTCACAAATAGATATAGGAATTTAGGCAGGATATTCATTTTGGTCATTGCTATTCTGCCCGCCAACGACAGCGGGAGCCCCTTCCACAATGCTACTTTGTCTTCCAGCCAGCTCACTGCCCTGCCAAAGTTAAGGTTCCAAAGCTCTTGCACATCACGGCTAATCCAAATACCCAGGTATTTCACCGAATCATTCTCCCACTGCAGCGGAAATTCTGAGGTGACCACCCTGGTGTTATCTGTAAGGGGGAAAATCACCGACTTTTTCCAATTAATAGATATACCGGACAGGCCACCGAATTTGATAAATTCCCTCCGTACCACATCTAGGTTGCGCTCTGGTTCCGCAATGTAGAGCGTGACGTCTGCGTAAAGCGATATTAGCAGACTGCGAGCGCTGAATCCGATCCCCTTGTCTGTGTGGTGTTGTCTAATCCGCGCAGCCAGAGGCTCCATCGCTATTGCGAATAGCAATGGGGATAGCAGACACTCCTGACGCGTGCCGCGCGAGATTGGGAGAGGGTCCGAGATAAGATCGTTTACACGCACCCGGGCTGACAGTCTAGTGTACAACAGCTTTATCCACCTGAGGAACAGCGGGCCAAACCCCATCCTTTCCAGCATTCTAAATAGGTAAGGTCATTCGAGCGTGTCGAATGCCTTAGTGGCATCCAAGAAGGCCAACGCTGCTTGCACATCCGGATGGAGGTAGTGTATCACTGAAAATACCGTACAAAGGTTGTGGGAGGTGGATCTGCCAGGAATGAAGCCCGACTGATCCGGCAGGGCGATCATAGGGAGCATAGGCTGTAGCCTATTGGCTATCAGTTTAGCCAGTATTTTTACATCTACATTTATGAGTGATAATGGCCTGTATGAGTCCAATTCATTATCAGGTTTGGCCGGCTTCAGTAAAGTGATTTTGATAGCTTCATGCATAGATGGAGGCAGAATCCCCTTTTCGTGTGCTTCCTCAAAGACTGCCAGGAGTCTGGGGGCAAGTTCCTCCACGTATGCCTTGTAGAATGCTGCAGTTAGTCCGTCCGAGCCCGGTGCCTTGTCCAAGGGCAGGCACATTATAACATTTTTAACGTCTTCTATTGTAAATGGCAGGTGCATGTATTCGGGCGCGCTGGGGTTGATCTGCTTGGCAAGCATAAGCTATTTGCATTATGCAGTGTTCAAAAGGCCCCATGTCTGCTGCCTCTGCTTGGTGGATGGAAGCATCCACTGCGTTGCCAAACTCATCATCCAGGGAGAGAACCTGAAGAGACTTCTCCTCTGCATATTCCTCTGCCATGATGGTGAATGTGAGCACTGCCGCAGTTAGGCCAAATAACAGGTAAACAGTATAGCCAAGCGCTCTATGTGCTAGAATGTCTAAATGCTCTATGCGCTAGTGGGGGCTGTCAAAGTGTAGCCGGAGGCTATTTCCAGCGCGACTGGAGTCAGTAACTTTGTGCGCGCTGAGCGCGCTAGTCAGAATTAAGTAATCCGCTAGGGGCGACTCACCCTTAAGTATACCAGTCATCCTAAACCTCTGGGCCCGCCCCTATCAGCCTCCGTGAGGGAAAACAGACACTTGCGCCTTTGCAGCGTTTAATTTACAGACCCGCTGAGCGGGCGTCAATTGAGGCAATGAGAAAAAATACCGACCCGCAAGCTGCGGGTTTATGGACTTCCAGGCGGCTCTGGCAACATGTGCGATCGCGGGTGCTGTGTCCGGCGCTCGTTGATCTTGTCTGACCAGGGCGTCAACAAGACGCGCAGACACGCGTGCCCTGCCAATCCAATGTGCTTACTGCCCTGTTGCCCTAGACTCGTCAGGTGATTGGGCAGCGAGCGGAGCGTACAAAAACTGCTCCTGCAACCGTGACTGGTTGTAAACAACAAGAATCAACTCAGAAAACATGCAATAGTATATCAGTACCCAAATAAATATGATTAAACAAACGCCAATTTCCCTGACACACAACAAGCGAGAGGGAAAGAGTACTTATCTGCTGGAAGCAGGAGACGAAAGAGTAAGTCATGCAGGAAGCATACGCCCTTGTGGACCACGGAGATTACCTATTGGTGGATCGTGGGTGACCTTTGCTACATGCTTTATGGGAATGTTAGTTTTTTGTTTATTAAAGTTGAAACTGCTGAAAAAGGAATAAAGAAAGTTTGAGCATAATCCTCTCCTCCGGTCCTGATATAGAATTCAAGTATTCCATCCATCACCTTGTTGTTGTTGTTGTTGTTGCAGTTGCCTTGAATGGGTGCAGCACGTGGTTCAGGTGCTGACCTGATCTATTTATGTTCCAAATCAAAGGGTTGTCTATTCTTAGCTATCAAAAGCAAAAGAAAATCAAACCTTTTACTTAGCGCCGTAGAAGTCAGTACAGTGCAATTCCTTTCCTCCGTTGAGATTACTACTTTTTTCAGGGGATTACAGCCCTTCACAAGATGGAGGACAACCTATGAGAAAAAAATACTTATAAAAATCCCCCTTTAAATGGGAAATATAATAAGGTAAACCGGCCAGAAAGTACTATTACCAAGAGGCAATAGCATGTTTGATTGCGCAGAAAGTTTCTTTATTAAAAGTTTAACAGACCATTTGTGGAGTGCTTGCAAATCAACATTATAATCTAATAACAAAGCTTTTATTTCATGGCCATGTGCAGAGATTAGTCACAGTGTACTTAATAGAGCTTGCTGCTCTTACTTGTAGACATGACATTAAACTGGATGGATGATTTCACCTCATCATTTTTACTTTCCATGCGGAGTCCCAAAGGGGTCTTCGCTTAGCCCAACCTTATTCAATATATACATCATGCCCCTAGCTGAGGAAATTAAAAGTTTTGGCTACTCTCTGACCTTCTATGCCAGGGACACCCAGATTACCATCTCACTATGCAAAGAGTACTCGGGGATATCCTCCATATTCTGCTACTGCATGCTGACAGTTAGTGCATAAATGAGCGGACACTGTCTCAAACTAAATGCAGGGAAATGGAAGTGATGGTATTCGGCGAACAAACTTCCTTATGGTCCCTGTCATGTTGGCTAGCAGAGTAGGCCCCTCTCCCAACTCCAGTAAACGGAACCTGGGAATTTAGTTTGATAACAAACTATGCTACTCCAACCACGTTGTGCCCTATCATCTTCCACAATCTAGACTCTGAAAGTGATAACGATTCTCCTGTTCATTCCTGTCCATCTTCAAAAATCTCTTATTGCCACTCTCATAATGTCCAAATCAGACTACTGCAACGGTCTATTACTCACTGCACATCAATATATCCTCAACAGATTGCAAATTCTACAAAACACTGCGGCTACACTTCTTCCAACAATTCCAAGACATCTCTTTGTAGCCTCTGGAATTGGGATCCCCCATTGGCTTCCCATCATACAGCACATTACTTTTAAGGCACTCTGTATTGCCTACAAGGCACTTCACGCCAGACTTTTTCCGACTGAAATTGGTATACCCTTAGCCATACCCTGCGCTCCTCAAAGGCCAAACATGTTGTCACTCCCAAAATCAAACGTTCCTCCTGGGGAGGCAGAACCTTCTTCCTGGAACCAACGACAATTTGGAAACATTTACCCCTGTACATTAAAATGGGACCCAATCTTATCTCCGTCAGGAGGTGCCTAAAACATGGCTATTTAATACCTGCTAATCTCCTGTGTGAGAGGTTGGCCTGGTATATGCTGTCCTCTAGTTAAAGTGGGCACCTTGTACCAGTCCAAATAACCCTTATGGTGATTAGGTCAAAGAGAACCCTTATTGAAAGCTATCCTAGTGGTAGCTATGGAGAGCAGCCTTCAGGCTAAGTCTTGAAGGAATGTTAAGCACCTTGTTTTACCAGAATGTAACCTTATAGTATTGGTTAAATGAAAGGGAAACCACACAGTAGTTATAAAAATATGTATTTATTATCTAGAACACTCTCTAGTATCCTCTACACGAGGATATAACACAAATCAAATAATACAGTTGCAAAGAATCAAACGTAAGTAGCACAATACACTGTGGGCTCCAGGGGAAGACCGAACCATATACTAAATAAGTGGTATAAGAACCACGACTCAGGACTAGACTTAGTCTAGGAGGTGTAGAATTGCTGGGACCCAAAGGAACCACCCAAGGTGAGTGACTCGAGACCCCACGGAGGACAGGTGCAGAGTGAGAACACGACCGCATGCTCCGTACAATTCAATGGGAAAGTCGCGGTTGGAAAATTAGTGATTAAGGACCCTTCCCAGCAGATTACAAAGATAACTATTGGAACTTAAGAGTTTGAAGAGCCACCCCACCCGTGGATACCTTTGTACCAGAGTTACCTCTCCCAGAGGAGCCGGGTGCACAGGTACGAAGTGGCGTCAGAAACCCTTGTCGTTTTCTGTGGATTGTCGACAAAGTAATGCTGCTGCTGGAAGTATGAAAAGTGCCCAGTGGAATCCAAACGTGGATTCTAGATGAGAAGAACCTGAAAGCAGAGGTGACAGAGCCTGGGTCACTTTTGTGTGACCAGGGGCTCGGTAGACGAATGCCTACCGATGGCGGGTGCTTCAGGTGTGTTGACGGTGATCTTGACTCTTCAGCTGTGAGGACCCGGAGACGTCTAGGTTGACCAGGAGCCGGAGGCAAGCTCTCCCACGACGGATGTTGGGTACTGAGGGGTCAGTGTCTGGCGGGAGCATCTACAAGCCTTGGCAGCGCCAAACAACGTAGATGGTCTAATTCGGTGTTGATCTGGTCCAGCAAGGACCAGGGGACTCGCCACAGCAAAGGGAGTCAGAACAGGCCTAGAGGAACCCAAATAACGCAAAGTTGACCCTCAAGTGGACCCACAGGCCGAAGGCACAGGAATCGCAAGGGGACCTCAGGCGTTTTCACAGGATACCAGCTAGCAGGGCACAGAGTGCGAGGATGCCGGAGTCCTTCTTGGAAAAGATGCGCTGGGATCAGGGCTACAAATGGCCCCATGCACGGAATTGTTGCACGACAACTAGCATGTGCAGCTGCAAATGAACGCGGTGCACAGGAGTACGGGTGTACGGTCCCCACGAGGGATATCTGCCTCAAACTCCATGAGGGGTAGCTCAACCTCAGGGACCTTCAGAAACACACCTCCCCTTGTTGCTGGAGACTTTGGACTCCGCAGGAGCTCTGGAGCCAGATGCGTTACGGTGCCTGCGTTTGCAGGGGAGTGACTCCTTCACCCCGAGGGAGATTCTTCTGTTGTCTTGGAGGTCCATAGAGCCCAGCACGGAGCCTGTATGGATCATGGACAGTGGAGAGACAGGGGACGGCAAGGGAAGACGAAGTTGAGCCCAAGGGAGTTCCAGCGAAGTCCAGCGTGTCCAGACGGTCGAAGTGTAGTGGTATCATCTTGCAGAATCTTCCACATAAAATCTAATGTCCTGTAGCCAGGTAACCCATTTTATACCCACAAGAAAGGGTTGGACAGATTCTAGGGACCCTCCTAGGGGAGGGACAGGACAGAGGGGTGGCTACACCCATGTCCTTTGTCCAGTTTCGCACCAGAGCAGGAGCAAATGGCTTCCAGAACTCGTTTGAGCTGGACTATGCACAGGGACACCAAATGTGCCCCTCGTGAAGACTTTCTGGCACTGAGACTGTGCACCCACCCAGTTCCAATACACTAAATCCTGCCGGGAGGTGGTCACACCTCCCTGTGACAGGATACCTATTGTCCGACCTTCCTCTGCGCAAGCTTGGCTCAGCAGTAGGAGGGCAGACTCATGTCTGTGGCTGACAGAATCCATTTTCTGCTGTAAGGCTCGAGAAAGTTGGTACCGGTAGACTTGGGTACCCCCAGAACCTTGGTTCTGAGGGGAGGAATCATACCTCCCACACCAGTTACTGGTGTGGGAGGTATGATTCCAAGGTGTTTGACACCAAACACGACATACTTCGTTGCAGCCGTTTTCGAGAAAGCATTTACCGCGAGGTTATAATTAGGGCTCCCGGTTTTATGGTATTTTTTTTTTTGACATTTAAGTCTGTATTTATCCATATTTATTTTTTGCTAATTTTATCAGTATCTATCCATATTTATTTTGGGTTTTGTGGAAAAATGAAGCTGAAATTAGTATATTTCCACATTTATTCAACTGGTAAATATGCACTCATACTTTAATGCCTACTAGGTTTCAATGCTGTAAACACCCACAGAAGATAAATTATGTACTGTTAAGAAAATATGCAAATTCCTTTCTTTTGTAGCCCCCTTATCTATCAATCCACACAGCTATTGGCCTGGCAGTCATGGCAGACAGTATTTAGAATTACTCAAAAAGTAACCCAATTTCTGTTTTTATCCACATTTAAAAATAAATACAGACAAGACAATAAATGTTTTCTGTCTATATTTATCTGTAAAAATCAGTAAAAACGGAAAACAGGGAGCCTTAGTTATAATGCACCTCTACCCATATGTCTGGCAGTATCACGTACAGCCCGAGAGAATGGTCTCCGAAGGCTGCCGAGGGGCCCTGCTCATGCAGGAGCACCCTCTCACGTAAAACCCATCACCCTTCCTTCAGGATTCTTAAGACCTGCTATAGGGCAGACTGATAATATTTTAAGTGTAGTGATATATATAGATATAGTGAACCTATAACTTTCGTAAGTGGTGCAAGCACCAGCTTGCAGAGGCTGCAGTAGCAGATCGAAGGTTCCATTTTGCATGGCATCTCATGGGTGGCGTAATACATGCTTCAACCCATGGAAGGCCTCTAGGGTACCTATGCCCTGGGTACATGTGTACCATATACTAGAGACTGATAAGAGTAC
This sequence comes from Triturus cristatus, assembly GCF_964204655.1. NCBI lineage: Eukaryota > Metazoa > Chordata > Amphibia > Caudata > Salamandridae > Triturus > Triturus cristatus. The sequence continues at coordinate 227,388,915 of NC_140581.1, forward strand.
CCCAGTATCCAATCTGGAGTTGTACCAAAGTTCATAGATGTCCTGAATAGCAGGATCACAGCCAGACTAGTCAAAACAGTAGGAGCAAAAAGTGGGGGTAGCCATAAGAAGCAGATCCTACTTTCCTACATCCTGGATCTTCCCTCAAGTCACCTTCCTGTTATCAAAGCCAGAGCCAAGACACCCTAGGGTATTCGAGCGCTTTAGAAATATTTTTAACATAACATAACTTCGGTGACAGAAATGTAACTGGCACTATGGGACTTAACTTCCTGTTCTGATGCTTATTTGCATCACAATTCTACCAGAACCCTCTTGGATATTCTAAGGATGTGCTGTTTTGTGATATTTGTTTTACTAGTGGTCAGTGCTTTTTGCTGCAATAAAAATCAGTGTTTTGTATTTTGGCTACCCAGATTACATGGGAACAATTATTTTGGTGTTAATACGCTAACCATATATAAAGCTAGGTGACACATCCATGCAATGTGTAGTATGGTGCTGCTACCATCTAGCTGCAAATTAGCATCATCAGGGCAGGTCTTGTAATTCAACCCAATGTATTTTTTCGTTAAAAGTGGAAACAATTTAAAAGAACTATTTTTGAAGGTCACATGTTTTGTGTGAATGCATGTGAACTTAATGATGCTCTGGCTTTTACGTGTCAACATTAGGGGCTTAATACAGTGTCTGATTTTCTGAATAGCGTTGATTGAGCACTGCCGATTTAGCCACCAAGCACCTAAATGGTGGTGTTTATTGTTTTAGCTGACAACACAGAACTTGAGTTGAGGTTAACGAACACGCATAGAGTCCGGAGAGATAGTAGGAAGTCCAGGCTTCATTAGTTTTTAATAGCACTAAATAAATCTAATTCCTTACAGAGGGTGTCTCGGAAGGAAAGGCCAGTCCACTGAGAGCTCCTCATCCCTCTTAGGGGACAAAGTGGAGGTTACAAACGTTGCTTCGGTAACAGCTTCTCGCTCGAGTGTATCATGAGATAGGTTTAGAAGGGACTAAAGCAGGGTTGTAAAACGATTGCCATTATTGTTGTGCAAGCGGGATGCCTGGCTTAAACCTGAATGTAGACTGACGCCGTGCAGCAGTATATTTTCCTGCTCGTCTGTTCCAGCAGGCAGTAGTCCACTGTGTATGATCTGGCTATTTACTAGCCAATGGTGTGAAACTTTTTGGACAGTTGTTAGCTATCTAATTTTAACACTAGAATGCTTCTATTTCAAAATTCATGGTATTCCTAGAAGTGTGGCACGGTTACCAATGTTTACTATCCTGCCTGCGTATCATTGTCGACAGATCATCGAAACACAAACTCTGATAAACTAGAAGTCTAGGATTGCTGCATGATATCATATATTCTACATGGCTTGTGGTTTACAACCATACCTAGTAACTTTCATATCAGCTATGGAGAGAAGATTGTGCCAGATGGGTAACACCAAATCCAAATGCTAAATCAGTGGAGCAGTGTTTGAGGTGCTTGGCTATAGAGCAGAAGCGATCTGTCACTACACTCATAGCCTCTCGCGTTTGTATTTCCAGCATGAGACACTAAGGAAAAACATTTGAGTGACATCGCATATAGGATTCAACGCCAGCCGACTGATAGCTTCTCAGAATGTGCTCAGGTGCTCTTCCACCCTGTTGCACGCTATACTTTGTGTTATTGCTGCATAAGAGAGAAAGCCTTTCAGCTCTTCTCTCCTGTATCTGCACCGTCCATGCTGTCATGTTTATGCCCTCCTTACAACCCTGAACCCTTGATCTCCACTCTGCTTTGCCGCTTGTCTCGAAGGGGTTGGTATTATCATAGCCCTTCCCTTGATGCCCTCTGCAGTTGACTGTATTTATCCTATCATTGAAATGACAATGTGGTTGACATTTCCAGCATGCTTCTTTCCTAGATCTCTCACTATAAGTGAGGAAACCATGAGATGTTTCAGTAGTCCAAGCCTAAGGAAGTTTGAAACACTGCTGATAAGCTGGGCGTGTCTGGTGTGCTAGGCACTGCTGAGAACAAGGCACTTTTCAGAGAGAGGGCACTTCCATTGGCTTCCCTGCCATCATCTGGACCATTAACATTCAGTAGGTAAGCCTCAAAGCGACCCACATGAGCATGCTATGGCGAGACCCCGCTCCTACTATCACTTGTCTTCTTTTTGCTTCTTCCCCTCATCCCACAAAAGCAAGCAGGAGGGCAGTACACGAACAAAGCATAGGACGGGACTGTCACTTTTTGTAGGGGTGGGAAAATAATGAGTAGAATTACTGTTGAATATTGAAACTCTTGGTCAGTTTAAAAGACATTATAAATGCAATGAACTGACTTTTCATTAGATGGCTCAGAGACTGGACTCTACAAAATTTTACATATCAGTAGGGTTATTACTCTTGTAATCTTAGAGCACGATGACCAGATTTTCTTGTTAGACTGCTTTGAGTTTCACAGAATGTTTGTCTTGAGTATGTGTTGTATATAAAAAAGAAGGGACATTTAAAAAAAAAAAAAGCAGGGGGGTGGAGAGGCATAGCGAGCAGAAGGAACCCTAGAAACAAGATCATTTAAAATATCAGAGAGGAACTCTGGGTGACCCTGCAACAGGCTGTCTCTCAGCCAGAGTAGAAGAAAAGATTCCAAAATTACTCCACTCTTCTTTGGGCATGACCACAGTCTTAGCTGTTCTCTCCATTCACACAGCTAAAGTGTAATGGAATGGTTTTTGCCTTGGTTAGTTCGTTGGTCCTGCATGTTATCGTATGTTAAGCATTCATCTTGGAGCTAAAACATCAATAACTTGAGTCACAGGAAAATCTGTGAAAGTGATATGAAGTAACCAATCTGTTTTTCAAATCACGGTGTATACTTTTTTGGATAATGTTCACTTGCCTAACAATAAGATGCAGCTATAACTTCATTCAAGCAGTAAAGAAGACTAATGCAAGCCCGCAGATGTATTGCTGCCAGTTCAAAATGGTTGGTTAGACTTGCCTGAACCCCAGAGATCCCCAAATTGCAGTGGTTCTTCTGGCTTCCTTAGCGCAGCAGTGTCCCAAAATGACCACTTAAGGGTAATCTCTTCATTGTAGCATGGCTGCCTGCCTCTCAGTCAGGGAGTTGCCTTTGCTTGCCTGAGATGCTGGAAAGCGAGTGGTTGGCTTATCAGTGAACCCACTGACGTGGGCCTACCTAAGTACCAACTTTCGCAACTCTAGGTTAAGCCTGACAGTACTTATTCTTAGACGTTCATTGACGGCCAGTCAATGCTAATGTCATCGTCTAAACTGTGTGTAGCAAACAGACTTGTGTTTCTGGAAAAGCCTGAAAGTAGCTGATCTCCAATCTTACCAGGGGCGTGGATATGAAAAGAGCAGCAGTTATAGTGACACTTGGGCCCAGGAGTTTGAGACCTACTGCTCCCTAGTTATGTCTGTATTTTACTGCTCAACTTAACCTGAGATCATAGGGCACAGTTTACTTGTTTTAATTGGAACTTTTGTAACACTTGCTATGCCACTGGCTCCTTAATTTGCCTTCTTTAAAATTAATGACTCCTTAATTAAAAAACACATGAAATACTCCGATTTCGTTCCACTCCGTAAACTCCCATCCCTTGTACATTTTCCAGCAATTCTGAGCTCTACTTCTTGCAGACTTATTTATATTACACTTATTCCCATCTGTTTCTGCCCTACTAGTAAACCACTGCCTGCTCTTAAAAAATGTTGGCGTCAACATTTACAAATTGAATGGGACTCCTTCCTGTTGGCGAATGGGTTACCACTTCCTTCATGGAGTCGGTAAAATTTTAATGTTTTGCAACCGCATTCCGGTTGCAAAACATTCATACCTGCCAATGCGACTCGCTGTTTGGAAGGGATGCCCGTAAAACGCTCCTTCCAATTACCGACTCGCAAACCCTATTTTGCAAGTTGGTAATAGGTTACCGACTCACAAAATATGGTTAGTACATTGCAAAAGTCTGTTTAGCAGTTGCAAACGGCCCGATTCTCCATTTTAGACCGCTAAAACGGGTCGTATATATAGCCCTGTGAGTGGGACACTCTTTGTGCTGACCACCGTATATTAAGAGCATGTACGTCCTATGGTTAGGGAGCAGCAATGGATCAGGAACACTCAAGTGATGAATGGCAAGTTACAGTCCTGTTTCGCACTAGGCTACACCTTAGTTGCGATTCAGTCATTTCATCAAAACATTTGTGAAACACCTTTCTCAAAGCAGCTAGCAAAATATTTTACAATCTGATGCTTGCTGAGCGCATGTTCTCCAAGTGATTATTGCATGATCCCACTGAACCTACTGAAATTCCAGTGTTAACCTTGTTCCGAAGAATAATTAACATGTTTTGGCCATTTAAATCTAATTTACTGGCTTTGCCCTCTTCTCTTCCAAGGAGTTGCTGTATGTATTCATGGTACTTTATCCCACTGTTGCTTCAGCACCTCATTTCTCACCCGCCGAGTCTCACATTGAGATTGCAAATCTGTGCTCTTTTTGTCTGCAGTGATAGGCTCACCTGTTAGTGTTAATTTTACTCTAGAACTTTGCGCCTTTTTAGGTCGAGCCTAGCGCAGCGCGCATGCGCTGCTCTAGGCAAACGACCTCTTGGAATCACTCTGGACTTTTCAAACGCTTGTGCGTGTGTTTTTTTTTGTGTGCCTTTTTTCTCTTGGGCTTTGGATGCGTCTTTGTAAAAGGACAGCACGCAATTGGGCAAAGGCGGGTGCATGTCCCAACTTTCCCAGGAAATGTATCCGCCTACGGCTACGAGCAGCGGCGCGCAGTGTGCCATCTGTTATGTGTCAGATTTCACATGAGCGGGCGCACCACTCGCGGGCTTGTATGTCCGTGTCTTTAAACGTTTCTGTCATCTGTTGCGGATTGTGTTACACTCTTCTGTTGCACTAGCGAGCAGAGAGACCGTGACACGCGTATTTACTAGTTAGCTCCACTCATCCGCAGTGTGTTCTAGTTGTGGTAAATAAAATTCCTTTACCGGGACTTAATTTGATACGGAAACATAATAAAATAGCTCAGTAAAATGAGAGGCAGAATCCGTGGTATCAGAGGTTCGGAATGGGCTTTATTCCAATGAACGATTATAATCGGTTGCTCCAAGTTCCATCACCACGGAGGTTCAGGAAGTGAAGTACATACATTATTGACAAGAAATGACTTTTATAGAACATACATTACAATGAAGCGAATGCAGTAGGCGTAACAATTGATAAGGAAAATGACGATTCATATGCGTAACCGAAAATGGGTGTAATAAGGAGTAAAAAGGAACATAATTGGTTATGATGTCATATATAGGTGGATCTATAAGATAATACTTGGCATAGATGCGCGCGCAGCAGCATGACGTGTGATTGACGTGCAACTAGGGGGTGAAGGGGACTTGACATTTAGCTCTACATGTGGAGACAGAAGTCTGGGGGGTCATGTCAACCTAATCCCAAATCATATCTAATATCTTATGTTTAAAGAACTGTATTATCCAAAAGGAAAGGTCTCTAGGATGAAATCTATTCTATACTGTCTGTTAGTGCGTGTACAAGCGTCTAAGTGTCTACATAAGATGCGAGGGGGCAGGAATCTTCCATGGGGGGTCAAGTCAACCTAATCCCAAATCATATCTAACATCCTATGTTTAAAGAACTATGTTATCCACAAAAGAAGGACTCTCGGACAGAATCTATTCTATACTGACCGTGCGTGCGTGTACAAGCGTCTAAGTGTCTACACTAAATGCGAGGGGGTAGGAATATTCCATGGTCACAGGACTATGAATTACTTGCATAAAGACAGAGAAGCCGAGCCCTTTGCTCGGTAGCTGGAAGAATGTTTACTTAAACTACTAGGCAGGAATGCATTGGCTGAGGGGGAAGCAGATAACTCGAAGGTGAAATACAGTTCTTGGCAGAGAATAGGCTGATGTCAGGCTTCGTGAGCCGCGCAGAGAATGAGACAAAGTTCATGGTCACAGATGCAGGCTCAGACTGGAGTTTTCAGAGGCAGAAGGCAAGAAGAGTTCGATGACAGAATCAGGGCCTACTGGCCTGGACTGTAAAATGGCATAGGTAAACCATATAAAGCCGGTGGCTTTTCATACTTAGGAATGGAATATCCGGCCTATTCATGGCGGATCCGACAGAGGACATGTTGACGGTGGACGCACATGTGTTTGCGTCTTCATAACTGGAACTGGAGGGAACATACATGTACTTGTAACATGCACATAGAACCGTTGGGGTCCAAGATAGGGGACATAACTGACCAGAAAAATCCATATTTCCACATTCCCTCCTTGTCCCCTACTTGCCCGTTAAGAGATATCAATCTTCATCAATCCATTGATCTGTTCATATAACATCATTTGTTCTTCTTTCTTCTTCCGTGACGAATGAGATCTTAGTGGTGGAATACACGATGTGGCACACAGACCACAAATTGCTGGTCCACATTGCAGGCATAAGCAGCAACTGAATAATATGAGAAGGCCAATACCTAGGAAGGATAGAACTCTCCATCCCCAGGCTGATATCACGCTCCAAAACCAACCGGACCAAGTCCAGGTGCCTGGATTCTGGTGTATCTGGCTTACAATCTTATGAAGGCGAGTTATAGCTTTATATACGGATGGCGAATTTTCTGGTATGAATACGCAGCAGCTTGATCCGATGACCCTACAAGCTCCGCCCCTATCAGCCAGGATGACGTCAAGGACAAGACGATTTTGAAGCACAACAATCCGCATAGCAGACTGCTCTTCTGTTAAATTGCCTAAAGCGGAAATAGTTTCATTCACTACTGCTTCAAGGGTTCTAGTTAATCTACGTATCAGCTTACTATTAGTAACAGTACCTATATAGGGAAAGATGCCTTTATTGAAATCTGTGTATTTTTCCCATGCTGTTTCAGTGTAATCGACAATTGGGAGATCTCTCCGCTCTCTGTTGTGTACTAAATGAATATTTCTATAATAATCAGGAGGAGCTAGGAAAACAGGTGGCAAAAGGAATGCAATGTAGCAGGTACCATCCCAATCTAGGGGTAGACGCATATATGCAGTCTGACCACATATAAAGTAGGAGTGGCGACAAGCTCTAAATGAAGATTTGCCTTGATCACTGAATTCTACTGTAGTAGTGCATTTACTATGGCCCATATGTATGGAACCAACTTTTCTTACACACAATTCACCTTTCGCTGGGAATACTGACATGGTTGGTAAAACTAGTTCAACTTCGGATTCGACATTTAGAACCATGAGATTAGGAGTAAAGTTACCTAATCCATATACTTCATTTTCTAGATCAGTTCCTGTTCCTTTGGGGCGACCCTCCTTGTCAGGGTAACAGACTTTGAATAAAACTAGGTTCAGATTTCCCCACACCCACTGGTCTTGATAAACGGCTGTATCTGAGTCTATGGAATTGATTAAACTAAACCATGCTCCACAGGAGCCATTATGTGTAAACGGATGTGGAAAGAAAGGCAGGACTCCTTCATAATTCTGATAGGGAGGGAGCCGGCCACACACCCAACAATTAGTTGCATTACTAGTCTGATGGGAATGATGTAACATACTAATGAAAGTGTTATTGCGCAGCGCAAGTCTATAAGACAATTCATGTGGCGGTAGGTCACTAAAAGAATGTTCAGCAGTAACATTGTAAACATTTCTGGCAATAGGGTAATATATGTGCAACAATATACTTGCAGTAATTATTAAAAGACTTAAGAAAAACAAGATTAATAATGTCACTATGCAATGGCTACGCAGTGATTTACAATACGCCTGTCGTTTCATCATTTTTCGCGACTGTCCATGATTCAGGTCTAGGCGATACATGTCGGAGACAGATTCAACCGCTTCACCTAGGAGAGGACTTAAACAATCAAATCGTCCGACGGCCTAGGCCTTAATTTTAGTTTATAAAGTTCTTTACTATCGGCCTCAGCCAGAGGTAGTTTTGAGTCAATTGGTGAGGACACACGAGGTGGGCTGTTTACATCTGAAGGAAGTCCATGAAATTTCTTGATATGACTTGAATGAATCCATCCTTTCCTGCCTTCAATCTTCACGGCTGTCCTTGTGGTCAGCAAGACCAACTTGGGTGTCTTCCACCTGGGCTCCAGCTGAGTCTTTCGGTCGCAATTCCTCACAAGGACGAGGTCCCCCGGAATTACGTCATGGGGTTTCACCTCAGTGTTGTCGGGAAAGGCTGCAGCTACCTGTGAACGACAAGATTGTAGTGCAGACATCAAGGAAGCCAAGTAATCTGTCAGCATATTACAGTCAATATCAGTTATTTTGCGTGGTATAGGCGTCCCCCACATATTTGGTGGTCTGCCGAAGATCACCTCATACGGGGATAGCCCTGTTCGAGAGTGTGCTACCATTCTTGTGAAAAAGAGTGCAACTGGTAGTGCTACTACCCAGTCGACACCTTTCTCCCTGCATATTTTGGACAATCTAATTTTCAGGGTCTGATTATGTCTTTCTACGAGACCTGCTGCCTCAGGGTGTCGGACACAGTGGAATTTCCACTGATAACCTAACAAAAGTGAAACATGTTTCATTAATTCGGATGAGAACGGCTGGCCGTTATCTGAGTGAACAACACGTGGTAAACCGTATCGTGGGAAGAATTCTCGAACTAACTGTTTGGCAGTAGTCGGGGCAGTGTAATCTGAAACCGGGTATGCCTCCGTCCAGCGGGACAGAGCGCAGACAACTACGAGAACATATTTGAATCCTCGACATCGTTCCATCTGGATATAATCCATCTGGAGGACTTCAAAAGGGTGATTAGGAGGATGAAATCCACCTTGTTCTACGGGAACACTTTTTCCTGGGTTGAACTGGCAACAGATCATACAGGTACGGACCTTTTGTTTGGCTGCTGCTCGTAAATGTTTATTGAACCAAATGTGTTGAATGCTATCTAGCATAGCTTTTTCTCCTAGATGTGCTGGACTATGTATAGTGTTAACTATAACTTGGACCATTGAATCAGGAAGGAGCCACACAGACTTTTCCTTCATCATCCATCCTTGATCCGTTTGGATCCCTCCTAATTCAGTCCATTTCTTTATTTCATCTGGTGTAGCATGTGTCTGTATGTCAATTACGTCAAGGGTAGGATCTTTAACTGTCATACAATGTGTCGGTGTCGGGACTATTGTCTTTGTCATGTCGGGGGTTTGAGTTTGAGCAGTCTGTTTAGCTGTTCTGTCGGCTAGATCATTGCCTTGAGAAATGATATCAGTAACCTTCGTATGAGCCTTACATTTCATAATTGATATTGCAGTAGGTAGATGTATTGCATCTAATAAGGCATGAATGAGGGGTCCGTGCTGAATGTGGGCACCGTGGGAAGTTAAATAACCTCTCTCTCGCCACAGCACGCCGAAGTCATGTACAACTCCGAATGTATAACGTGAATCAGTGTATATGTTGACTTTTTTACTTGTGGCTTGAATACAGGCTTGTGTCAGAGCGATGAGCTCTGCGGCTTGAGCTGACAAAGTATTTATACGATTAGGTTCAATGACTTCAGTATCTGTTGTGACTGCGTAAGCAGCCACTAATTCTCCTGTATTTGTTCTCATACATGAACCATCTACATACAATGTTAGGTCTGGGTCTGACAATGGGACATCGGTTAAGTCTTGTCTGGGTTTCGTCGTTATAGTAATAACTTCAATACAGTCATGGGCTAGTGGGTCTGTTCCGGTTACTGGCAAAAGTGTGGCAGGATTCAATGTGTTACAGCGTCTGATTTCTATGTGTGGCTGAAACAATGTAAGTTCGTACCCTGTAAGTCGCGCTATAGTCAAGTGTTGTGTTTGTGTTCTATTTACAAGAACCTCTACTGCATGTGGTACTTGAACTGTCAATGGATGTCCTAACACTATGGCATCGCTTTGTCTGATTGCTAAAGCTGTCGCTGCCACTGATTTTAGGCATGCAGGCAAAGCCTGAGCTACGGGATCTAATGTACTAGAAAAGTAAGCACATGGTTTGTGTGCTCCTGCTTGTTCCTGTGTGAGTACTGACAAGGCAGTACCTTCGCGTTCTGTAACAAAGAGTGTAAACTGTTTTCTGTAACATGGTGTTGCTAAAACAGGTGCTTGACATAAAGCTTTCTTTAGGCTTTCAAAAGCTTGTGTATGTTCCTGGGTCCAAGGGAGAACAGTCGATGTGGCTGCCTCCTGTGTTGTCAACTGAATGAGTGGTTTTGCTAGAAATGCGTATTGCGGGATCCACTGTCTACAGTATGAAGTGAGGCCTATGAAAGCCCGCACCTCCTTTTGTGTCTTGGGTATTGGCATGTTAGCTATTAACTGAATGCGGTCGGGTGTAAGCTGCCTTCCCTCCTTGGACAGCGAGTGTCCAAGATAAATAACTCGCTGGACACAGAATTGCAGCTTAGAAGGGGACACCTTGTGCCCCTTTTCGGCTAGAAATTGTAAAACTGTCAGTGATGCTTTTTCACATTCCGGTTCACTTCTCGCGGTGATCAACAGATCATCGACGTATTGAAGCAGAGCAGTGTTAACTGGCATGTGGATACTGTAAAGTTCTCGTTTCAGTGCTTGACTATAGATGCTGGGGCTTTCTGTAAATCCTTGAGGTGCGCGTGAGAATTTAAAGCTACGTCCATTTAAACTAAATCCGAACAAATATTGGCTTTCCGGATCTATTGGGACGCTGAAAAAGGCATTCTTGAGATCGATTACAGTAAAGAATGTTGCTTCGGAATCAATAGCTGTCAGTAATGACGAGATATCTGGGACCACAGGAAATTGTGGCACAATGCATTTGTTTAATTCGCGCAGATCAATAACCAATCGATATACTGGCGGGGCCTTTGGATCTGTTCGTTTAAGAATCGGAATTATCGGTGAATTACATACATTGGAGTCTGTTTCTACAACTACTCCTTGGGCAATGAGCTCGTCAATGATTTGTAGTAAAGCCACTACAGCATCTGGTGGTAACTTGTATTGTCGCATTCGTGGTAGCACCACTCCTGCCTTTAATGTGACTCGATATGGTGTAATATTCATGCAACCAACATCAGTAGGGCCTTGTGCCCATAGATGTGTAGGTAAAGTCTGCAGTCGGGGATCCATGTCTCTAGACACATAATGACCTTTAAAATCACGTAAAAACAACCTTACTCCTTCCGGAGAACAACATATTATAGCTCCTAGAGCTTTCAGTGTTTTTATTCCTAACAGATTTTCTGGACATGATTTAGTAAGCAATAAGTCTGTAGTTCGGGTCAAAGGTCCTATCGTAAGTGGAAGAGGCTGTGACACTTCATTAACAATAGGTTTTCCTGAAAAACCAAGGGAAATATTCTGTGAGCCTGAGAGGGGTGCCCCTGGAACTTCACTACGTTTTATGGTTGTTCGACTTGCCCCTGTATCGAGTAAAAATTTTCTGTCTTGGCCTAATAATTCACTATGTACATAAGGTCCTTCTTGATCTACAGGGATCTCGATAAGGGGTAAGTCAACTTCCCTCTCTAGGCTGGTTCATGCGTATCGTTGATAATCAGGATAGTCGTACTGTGCGGTCTGGTACAGTTGTCGTGTCGTGGTGTGTGTGGCAGCAACGGGCAGCGCTGGTGCAGCTGGCACAAACTGTACAGACTGTGGTGGAGCTGGCATGGACTGTGCATGCTGCGGAGCTCCTTGTTCATTCTGGTCCTGTCTAGGTGGCCGTGGCCTTTCTTGTGTTTTACCTATGGCGATATTATGTTTCAAAACTGGACAATCGTGTACGTAATGACCTGGCTTTTTACAATAATTGCATGTCCCTTTTACAGGTCCGGCTGAATCACCGGAATGTGTCATACCCTTTTTATGTCCTTCAGCTGGGACTGTCTGAGAGACTAACATTTTCATTTTTGTGTCTTTCATGCGTCTGTGTTCTTGTTCTTGTTCTTCTCTAATTCTATTGTGATGGTACTGTAACATTTGTAACATTTGTGATGGAGTGTTACCTTGCCAGGTACTCTCGAATTTTAATACTCTATTCTTTACTTGGGGCAGGGCATTTTCTACTAATTTTGTTACAAACAGATGTGGGTATGATTCGCTACTCGCTTTTATGCCACTATTTATACCAAAACATTTTTCAAATCGGGCATAGTAATCACTAGTGTCTTCATCTTGCTTCTGCTTGCAGGCTGAAATTGTACCCCAATCCTCCTTTTTCGTAGTTCATAAACGTGGCAGTACCTGTACTAATAAACCTGGTAGTGCTTTAGTTTTATCCCCGAGTCCTGCTCCTGCAGTTCGGGCCTTTTCTTCTGCTTCTAATACTGACCATTCTATCTTTTGGTCTCCTACCTCCCACTCTTTTTCCCTGAGTTTCTCATAAATGCCAGCAGGCATCAATACCTTTAATATTGTCATAATGTCGGGATAGGTATACTCTCCCATGAGTAACATGTCTTTAATTTCTCGGTGAAAACCCGCTGGATCTTTGTCATGACTGGGTACCACTTTCTTCATTTCTAACAATTCTATTTTTGATATGGGCGTATATACAAATACGCGCTTAAACTCGTTGTCCTCGCCCTTTATTGGGTGCACTTCTCGTAAGGGATTCTGTCTATCCATGTAATACGTGGTTCTTTCCTTGATGGGCAATGAGACACGGTCTGAACATACAAAAAGAATATAATGCTTTCTTGATTCTAGAATTTCTTTAATTAATTTAGTACCTGAACCTCTCCATCTATTCATAAGCAATTCAGTCAATATATCAGGTAAGGGACCAGAGTCCGAATGCTGACTCTGATATAGTATAATGAGTTGTTGAATCATATAAATCCCAGCTAACCGCTGTTCATCTGGGGTGAGATTCAAAAATGCGCGTGCTACTGTGTCATCACTATATTTTCCGGGACTGTCCACCCAATGGACAGCTGACCTGGCTAATTCTTGTTCATCCATAGAATCGAGAAAATGATAACCCCTTCGTTCTCGGAGTAGTTTGTCGGCGGCTTGGAACGAATGCTCGTTAGACCTGATGTTAATTATAGGTATTTGGAAATTCCTGTTATTATCTGGACATATCGGACGTATCGGGTCAATAGGACATCTATTACTATTACAAGATCTTCCTTTACCTACATAGGCTATGGTGTCTGACTGTCCTGCGGGCAGTCCTGACCCTTCCTCCTCGTTTTGTTCGAACTCGTCTACCGCTAATCTTTCTTCGTGTAGGCGTTCTATTTCTTTACGGATCTTTCGGCACATGGCTATTATACAATTTTGTTTATCATGTCTACCTTCTGATATATTCTGGCTCCATCTGGTAAGAATTTGCATTGCTTCCGGGTCTACCCCCGGTCGGTCTTCATTTCTGATCACACAATTTATGAGGAATCGTAACAGTTCCCCCTGTATCTCCACTTTCTGGTATTCCATAGCTCTGTTAATACATTCTGGATCTCGCCCTGTTTGGACAAAATGGTATATTTTATCTAGATGCGCAGTCATTCCTGGTAACTTCCCTAAGTACACTGCGGCTCGTCTGATACGCAATGATGCCAGGATCATTTCGTCCTCTTTGCCGGGTACAGGGTCATATCTGCAATCTATAAGAAGTTCCTTAAGCGTACGGGCATTTACGAGTTTGGGGGTACGTGAATGTGCTGACTCTTGAAACGTAAGTTTATTTATTCTGGGTGGCGTAGAAAAAATGTTACTAGCACCTCCCGTAGCCCCATCTGGGGTGTCGGGTGTGAAAGGATTCGTTGAACGTGACACAGCAACTATAGGTGTGGACACAGCTATAGAAGCAGCTGTAGGAACAGATGTAGAAACAGGTGTGCTTGTCGGAACTTGTGACACGATCTGTTGCTGTAGGGATACGGGTACTGGATCTTGGCGTTGAACCTCCCTGATAGGCGGTCTATGTGGGGCGGAATTAGCATACTCGGGAGCTGCGTTATCTAAATATGAGGAAAGAAAAACATCCTCTGCGGTTCTAGGATGCCCCTTAGGATGTACCTTTATTGGGAATAATGGGGTTGGCAAGTCTTTCGGTATCTCTGGAATAGCTTTAGGTAATCCTTCGGCTAGAAGGGGATACATACCATTCATAAGGGCATTTCTTTGTCTGTCTACTTGTTCTGATTTCACTCGGATACCTTCCTCAATTAATAGATTTTCTTGAACTTTATTGGAATTCTCTTTACTCTTCTCCTCCTGTCTACGTGCTTTTTCTGTTCGTCTATGTGATTCTTTACGCCATAACTCAACGGCATCTTTCTGTAACTGTCTGACTTTCCTTTTCCATAACTCTTCCTCGACTTTCATGATGCACTCTGCATCCCAGGTTCCCGCTGCGGGCCACCTCTGACTTTCTGGTAATTCCTTGGTGTAGTCTACCCATAAATGAAGAAATAATATAGCGTCTAAGCCATGTTTATGATACATGAAGTACCCTGGAGTGTCCCTAGGAGGAATAGGAACGGCTTCTTCGAGTACCCCTTTTCTTGTAGTGATCTGTCTTAATTTCGAAAAGAGCGGCATATTGAGAACTGATCTGATACTTGATTTTGAACACACTTAGTACAAAAGCACAATAATGAACAACCATTCATACCACAATATGCAGGACGTTTAACACATTAGACATTAAACATTAAACATTTTTTAACCTTTAAAATAACCAACAATGATGATCGTCTGCATAACTAATCACCAAGCATAATTCTTTGACAATAACTAGATACTTCGGAATACTTGATATACTGCTAAAACAGTACATATACACTGCTAAAACAGTGCAGACCGGATTTGTGTACCCAAACCCGTCTTGACCGGCACAACCTATGTGCACGTCAGAAATGCCTCCCCAGTAATGGTACTCACCGGGTAGCTTCGGAAACGAAAGGCCTCGGAAACTGGACTTGGACCGGACTGGACTCGACTCGACTCGTCGGAAACTGGACTCGACTTCGAACTGGTGGGCCTCTGTATACCTCGGATCTTGCTCTCTCAGCTAGGCTCTGGTCGGGATACTTCGCACTTCTCACCGCCTCGTCTGGGTGTTGATCGCAGCCTCAGTCGCCCCCGCTTGACCGGAGGGAGACACAGGAAATCCTGCTGGTACGCGTAATTGTCCGTCCAGCTGTGGCAGGAGACCGGGCCTGCAACTCACCGCCGGCGCGTGAGATGAGAAAGTGTCCCTGTTCGGGCGCCATTCCTGTGGTAAATAAAATTCCTTTACCGGGACTTAATTTGATACGGAAACATAATAAAATAGCTCAGTAAAATGAGAGGCAGAATCCGTGGTATCAGAGGTTCGGAATGGGCTTTATTCCAATGAACGATTATAATCGGTTGCTCCAAGTTCCATCACCACGGAGGTTCAGGAAGTGAAGTACATACATTATTGACAAGAAATGACTTTTATAGAACATACATTACAATGAAGTGAATGCAGTAGGCGTAACAATTAATAAGGAAAATGACGATTCATATGCGTAACCGAAAATGGGTGTAATAAGGAGTAAAAAGGAACATAATTGGTTATGATGTCATATATAGGTGGATCTATAAGATAATACTTGGCATAGATGCGCGCGCAGCAGCATGACGTGTGATTGACGTGCAACTAGGGGGTGAAGGGGACTTGACATTTAGCTCTACATGTGGAGACGAAAAGTCTGGGGGGTCAAGTCAACCTAATCCCAAATCATATCTAACATCCTATGTTTAAAGAACTATGTTATCCACAAAAGAAGGACTCTCGGACAGAATCTATTCTATACTGACCGTGCGTGCGTTTACAAGCGTCTAAGTGTCTACACTAAATGCGAGGGGGTAGGAATATTCCATGGTCACAGGACTATGAATTACTTGCATAAAGACAGAGAAGCCGAGCCCTTTGCTCGGTAGCTGGAAGAATGTTTACTTAAACTACTAGGCAGGAATGCATTGGCTGAGGGGGAAGCAGATAACTCGAAGGTGAAATACAGTTCTTGGCAGAGAATAGGCTGATGTCAGGCTTCGTGAGCCGCGCAGAGAATGAGACAAAGTTCATGGTCACAGATGCAGGCTCAGACTGGAGTTTTCAGAGGCAGAAGGCAAGAAGAGTTCGATGACAGAATCAGGGCCTACTGGCCTGGACTGTAAAATGGCATAGGTAAACCATATAAAGCCGGTGGCTTTTCATACTTAGGAATGGAATATCCGGCCTATTCATGGCGGATCCGACAGAGGACATGTTGACGGTGGACGCACATGTGTTTGCGTCTTCATAACTGGAACTGGAGGGAACATACATGTACTTGTAACATGCACATAGAACCGTTGGGGTCCAAGATAGGGGACATAACTGACCAGAAAAATCCATATTTCCACATAGTGGTAGCCTTTGAAAGCTATAAAGGGCGCTGTTAGGTGTGTTTATACAGTATTTTGGACCTAACAGTGCACGCGCTCTGGGGGGCGCTTTTCTGGCTGACAGCCTTCGGGCTTGTCCTCGTGCACGCTCAGTTCCCCCATGCATGCATGACTTTGGAATCGCTGGTGTCCAAGCAGTGCTGCCCGTTGCTGGGGTCGGGGCCTTCCAACGTGTGCGTTTCTCTGCTGAGCCGGTGTGCGCCGGTGCGTGTGGACGAGAGGCCGTGGAGTGGCCCCTATAACCTGCGTAACGTGGACGACCGGGAGTGGTGGCTGATTAAGTTCTTCAACCAGACTTGCCAGTGTTACAGGTAAGAGGTGCGCAAATTGCAGAGAGCAGACGACTTTCAGCCTGAGGTACAGCATGCTTTACTTACTTCTGCATTTGTACAGGTCTTTCAAGCTTCCCAGGTCCGTGCGAGTGACTCATCCGCTAAGCTTCCTTGCTTTTCATTCTGAGACTTCTAGGTCTGATCATGTCATTAATCCGGACTATAAGTCCCAGAATGCAGCGAATTGGATTGCTTAGGCTAATCACTGGACGCTTGAGAGCCTTGTTATTTTTCACGTTCCTATTTCAACATTTATATAGTTTACTACAACTTAGTGTGGGGCTGACTGAGCGCGTGCCAACGTGGGTAGCGCGCTACCGTCAAAAGTCCGGTAACTCTAGATATATGCCCCCCCCCCCCCCGGTTTGATTCGGCATAAAGTGGGATTGGCGTGTACATTGGGACCTGATAGTCACCACCAAATGAGTATTCATATACCCATCCTCCAAAGTACCGACAAAGAATATAAGCAACCAGCACAAATCAATCTCCTTTGCTAGTGCCATTTTGGAGTGCGAGGGGCCTCATGGTATATCTTTGAGGAAGAGAGTTATTCAGTGAGACTACTCACTCAAGACCTGGCTCTTCCACTGAACCTCAGCAGCGCCCAGTAGGACCTGCAGCACCCCAGCGCCTAAAGGCCCTAGCGGGTGAGTAGTCGCGTTTAACAAATACTTATTGATTGACCCCCTTGTATCAGGAGTGTCAGCAGGCTTTGCATTGGTCGATGCGATCAATACTGTTTTGATTTACTGAGCATGCTGCTGGGAAAACACTTCTAAGCATTCCCAAAATGTTTGAAGACGTGGAAAGTGAGCCGAGTAATGCACATGTTGTGTACAGGATCACAGTTGTTGATAAAATGGGGAAGCTGTGATTAAAACCGTGGTCCTCCGTCCTGACGTGTTCAATTCTACCACTAAACCAATCTCCACCCAAGTAATTCCCAAAACATCCCGAAGAATTACTAATACCAAACAAGCATTGGCATAGCCAATAGGTCTCGCCATTGGACCGTATAAGTGTTTAGCCATGCAACAGTCGCATAACTAAATACGTAAAAGGTCCCAAAAGCGAAACCTATTGGCTATGCCAATGCTTGTTGTTGTTGCTTTAATGTTTTTTTTTTCGCACACTCAAGTTTCTTTTATTCCACGTCTTAAATAAAGCGGCCGCTCTTTCTTTTTTTTTTTCTGTGGCAGAAGCTGCTTTTATATCTTGACGTGGAGTTTGCATTGAAACGAGGCACTGCTTTCCAGTCCAACACAGTTCTACACTGCTCCTCCGTGGTTGCCTCTTGGGCTCTGCGAGTGCAGCCATTGGAGGAGTGAGAGGGGTACAGCCAGGGTCACTGTATCTCCTTTGCTCTCGGAGATCCCAGGCCGGTAAAAGCAGCTCCGTTCTGCTAATCCCTTCTCTGACTTTCCAGAGGTGTCAGAGGCAGGCCGGCTGGCTCGCTAAGTTACTCTTGGTTAATCAGCTTTTCTGTTAAATGTTTTAAACATTTCTTCTGATAGCAAGTTTATTCTCAAATGCATGGTGTCGATGGGCAAATAATATTCTTCCTGTTTCTTTTGTAAGCTGTAGCTCAGCCATTGGGGAGGTGGAGAAGGCGGGAGCAGAGGCTCTCGTGGCACTTGAGTATGGCCGGCGTCATTCTCCTACAATACGATGGGTTGCTACCTACTTTTCAGGTGTTTATTTCTGTGCCTTTCCCTTTTGTTGTTTTCCTTTTTTAAAATACATTTATTTAGGTATGTTGTTATGTATTTAAATCCCCTTTTTTTGGGTGGCTTGCACACTCATAATAGCCGCAGTCAGCCCTCTAATTCAGGAATTTTGACTGGCGCGAGTGTGCAGTATTTTTACGATTGTACGTCATTGGCTTGTATCATGATCAGGTAGGTTAGAAAGTGTTTTCAGCAAATAGAGAAGAGTTCCGCACTGTCACTATTGATAAAATAAAGTGGCCGTTGATGATTCGGTCCTTGTAAAGCATGTGCGGCCCTCACAGGTCTTCATCTCCATGTCCTGCAATAAACTCCAGTGTGCATTGGTTTGTGCCACATTGAGTGATAATAGAGCAATGCAATGGCGATGTCCCAGCCACAATAAAAATGCGTGGTAGCGAGCGCTAGGTGATCTGTGTGCAGAAGGTTTACAAATGCACTCATTCAGCTGCAGCGTGCACACCCGTGCAGTAGAAGAGGAGGGCTACTGTGTGTTCAGTGGGTCCAGCGGAAAGACACCGGACAGTAGTGTCCGATGGTTAAATCGGCCCGCCACTCCACATATGCATGTTACGAGCAGCCGCTCCACGCCGATCTCTGTCGCATTCTGTGAGGGGGTGCAGTGCACACTCTTCTGGCTGTTTCAGTGGAAATGGAAAGATGCTGTTTGAAAGTGCATGCAATAAATGTATAGTTTGCCACATGCCTACGTTCTGTCAAATCAGCTGTAAACTGTGTCACGTTGTGCGGGGGAGCAACGCGCCTCTGTTACTATTGAGGCTTGCATAAAGAAGACAGGCCACACGGAAATACTTTGTGGGGGGGAGTCTGTATGCGTATGTTGCACAGGTTAGGGAGGCTGCCGTAAACACGTGTACAACATTGCTCCATGGTTTTGCAATAATAAAGACACTTTAAAATAACTTGGCTATTGTACACTTAAGACATGGCTGCTGGGTTTATTTTTTCACTCTCGAGCATGCTTGTTTTCATTGTTGTCATAAGGGGTGTGCAGCTGTGCTATTATTGGCACGTAAAAAAAATAAAACAGTTTGAGAATTTCTGTCTGATGCCGATGTGCTGGAGGATTATCATCCCATGTATGCAAAGAAGTCTAGGCAGCTTGGGTGACCGGGTAGAGGGCTTTCACCCAGACGACATCTTTTAAAACCAGCATTGGCCGCGAAAGTCATTGCGATCACGATCGCTGTGAAAGCGCGATGACGTGCTAAAACACGCAAGGGATGCGCGCGCAAGCGCGCGTGCTTCTTGCGTGTTCTAGCAAGCTGGCTAAAAAGCTGGGGGGAAAAATGCTACCGCCGGCCACAGCTTGTGTGCTCCCACGCACATGCACTGCAAGCTGTAGCCGGCGGTAGCATTTTTTGAAGCCTCACTAAAGGTCTCGCCTGACCCAGCGCCCAAGCGCTGGGTCAGGCGAGACCTAAAAAGAGACTTTAATAGTTAATGTACCAATCGGAAACCTTTCAGAATTAAACAGAAGGGTGCCGTTATGTTTTTGTTTGTTGGCCCTGACTTCTAATACTTAAAATCTGTAAAACATTGGCAATTCCTGAGTGGCAATGTTTAATTACTTAATTAAACTCTAACCATGTTTCGAACACCAATTGCAAACCCGTTTCTTGTATACGTGGTCAGTGTTTATTGGTAGCTGAGCAGTGTCTGGCAGTCCCGCCCCAGACACGTGAGAGGGAGCGTCCAACGCTTTTAAACATGGATTGTACTTTTACCTGCGCCTTTTTAAGGCGCTTGTATCTAGTTGTTATACCAATCTACAATTAGTTTTTGCCAACATTTCCAGGTGCTCGTTTATTAAAATTCGAAGTCAATTAAAATGTGTTTTTCATAAAAATGAGTCTGCAACAAGTGGACAAAGCTCCATAATTGAGTTTTATGCTTTTTTTGTGTGCAAATCACGCAGTGATTATGGCGAAGAAACGCGAATAGCATTAGTATTTTTCCTATTTATACCCTGCCCACTGTTGCGCTAAAGTAGTTCTCTTTGTACTTAAAATGGGTTAATGTGCGGTGAAGTACCGGATCTTGTAAACACAGTTTCACCTCTCATTATCCTCTTCCCAACTTTTTATGGAAGCTTGAATGTCTTGTGTGTTAGCCAGACACCACACTGGCGGTTTATACTGGAAACTTTAAATTTGTGGCAGAGACAGTTTTAACACTGATAGTTACATAAAAAAAGAGTGATGATCAGTGGTTCATGAGTTAGCGTCCTGGCGCGACGATTAAGTCTCTCTTCAGCAGAAGTACATATATTTAATAAAAATTCATTGCCGGGTTCCAAAGGGAAAAAATATAGGCATACCCGTGAGGCAGCTTCTCGAAGTAAAGAATCAGTTATTTCTCCTTCCACAAGCTCTTCAAAAGAACTAAAAAAGCATTGGCACAGCCAATAGGTCTCGCTTTTGGGACCTTATAAGTATTTAGTTATGCAGCACATTATCCTTGGTTCAACAACATCAACTGTTGCATGGCTTAACGCTTATAAGGTCCCAAAGACGAGACCTATTGGCTATGCCAATGCTTGTTTTAATAGTTCTGTTTTTGCCCAGACTGCTTTTATGTCCTGCCGCATCATTGACACTGTGAAACCCGGCTCATTTTTGAGAATGCACCACTATGTTAAAATAAATATTACCTTCTTCTTCTGGAGACTTGGTCTCCGTAGGAAAGGTTTTAGCAGTGATGTATACAGTTGTGAAACATCTGTAGGGACTGTTCTGTATGTCTCCCATTGCACCCGTCATACTTCTATCTTCCCTTTCCTCTTGACTTTCCAGAACGGCATTCGAGGTATTTTGCCTTGTTTGTCAACATTTTTAAATAATGGTGGCTTAGTCATCACTTTCTTTATTCCTACTTGATTTTAGCAGTGAGGCTGGGCTTACAGATCTACATTTTCCACTTCCTTTCCTTCTCAGACCTATGTGAAATGGGTTGAGAGTAGTCTGGCTCAATGACCTTAAGGTGTGCCAGACTTCAGCAAGTAGTTAAAGACGGTTTTAACAGCACCGTCTAAGCTCCTGTTGCATATCGGAATCTATGCCCTATGGTCCAGTTACCATATTATTATTATTATGTAGAGCTAGGAACATTTGAAGTACTGCTACATGTGCATCATTTAAGGATTGTAAAAGCAGAGCATGCCCTAATGAGGTAGCCACACAAGAGAATGTGCGTCCTCAAGGTTTGGGCTTGCAAACTTTTGGGGAGATCTATAAATATGCAGCAGCTGAGCAGCGAATATGAGGGAGGTCTGTAAACAGTAATAAGAGTGAATCAATTCAGGACGTTGATCGTCAATAGCTTTATGACCGATGCACAGCAATTTGAACTTGATGTGCTTCTCAGCGAGCAACCAGTGTAAATGTTTTAGCCATTGAGAGATTGAGACACATGAGTGTACCCTATCAAGACTCTTACAGAAATAATTTGAATGAGCTGAACCTTTTGAAGCAGGTATTTGGGAACGTAAAGATAAACCGGATTGAAATAATCTAGGCATGATCCTATAATGGCTTAGATGACTGTAAACCTTAGGTCAGAAAGCACAGGAATTAATTTGCTTGAAATAGGTAAGTGTCGCAGGCAAGAGGAAGATAACTTCACACTTTGGTATAACAAACCAATTTCTTATCTAATATAAAACCCACAAGTAAGCCACTCCTAAAGATTATGGTCATCAAGATGGGCCCAAATACAAATTGAACATCCCAAAATCAGGATGTCAGACTCTGAATTAGATTTAAACAGTTATTTCTCATCCTAGGGGTGACAGAGGGCATACAGTCATGAAAATACGAATAGGCTGTGATAATATCCCCAACCATTCTGATAATGATTTGGGTATAATCCACATATATCATTGTATCTAGATTGTATGATCCTATAAGTCGATTTTGGGGAGCTACAGATACATGAACAACATCCGGCTTAGAGATGAGCCCTCTGGTAGATTCCAATATCCCAAAGTATATGGAGACTTCAATACTGCACCCCTATGGGAAGTATTTTAGCCAAACAAGTGCTTGGTCCTTTACACCAAACTCCTGAAGTTTGATAAATAACGTGGAATGAGACACTTTATGGAGTGCTGCAAAGAGATCCAGAAGGATGAGTGCCACCTCCACTCCCTCATTCTGGATCATCCATAGATCTTGCTGATGGTTGCAAAATCTGGCTTGAATAATTTCCAGATATTTATTTATTCACTACTTTTTCTACTAAAGAGTAACATATATTGGACAATAATTACTAGAAGATAAGGGATCAGTTCATTATTTTTTGAGCAATGATGTAATAATTGCTCCTTTCAAGTCATTATTAAATTTAGACTAATGTCAGTTCTATTTACAGGTTACACTTAATATTTGCCATCTTAATTTTGTAGTTAATACATTATTTAAAAAAACATTTTTTTTTAAAGAATAATGACAATTCTGTTAAAATTATTTTTAACAATTACATTTTCTGAAATGTCTGAATATATATACATCTATCTGAACATATGTATAGATATATATGATCAAAAACATTTAAAAATTAATTCTTGCCTGCATTTGTAAGACTATGCATGAAAACTCTCTTAGCATGAAAACCTATCATGCAATGTAATGACTCCCCATGCAAAAGCTGCATTGTAAGGACTCGCAATGTAACCACAGAAAGGTAATTGTAACACACAGCTCCTGTGTCTTAAGATCCAATGAAAAGAAAAAACATCAATAGAAAGTAAGATTAAATAAATCTATTTTCATTAAAAAAAAAAAACCAATTAAATTGTGTGATTTTTATTCTGTGCCTCAGCTCACGTTATCAGAACTGCCAAACTTCAACCTACCATGGATTTCCTAGTTAGGATGTTTACATTCTCTTGGTAGACAGTCAGACAAACTCATTATGAGTTACACCACAAACATATAGACGTTCTGGAGTTGTTGGCCGTAGTGGTTTTGTAACAACTGGAGCAGTTAAAACTTGATTTGCCAGAACCAGGCTTTGTAATTTGCGTACATTGTGTAGGGGGTTGAGTGAGTATCTGCAGCACTATTCTTACAGTTGGTCTTGAATGCTTTGTAACCTTGCCATTTAAGAATGTTGCAAATTGTTAAAAACGTGATCCAGTAATTGAGCCTGCCAATCAATCAATCAATCAATCAATCAAATAATTTGTAAAGCGCACTACTTACCTGCAAGGGTTTCAAGGCGCTGAGGGTGGGGAGTGAGGGGGGTGCTATTGCTACTGGTCGAATAGCCAGGTCTTGAGTCGTCTCCTGAAGGTTAGAAGGTCTTCGGTTTGTCGTAGATTGAGGGGGAGGGTGTTCCAGGTCTTGGCGGCGCGGTGGGAAAAGGATCTGCCTCCGGCTGTGATTCTACGGATGCGTGGGACGGTAGCCAGGGAGAAGTCTGCGGAGCGGAGTTTCCTGTTGGGTACATAGAGTCGGCTGTTGAGATAGGCTGGGCCGGTCTTGTGGAGTGCCTTGTGTGCGTGGATCAGGAGCTTGATGGAGATTCTTTTGTCGACGGGGAGCCAGTGCAGGTTCCTCAGGTGGGGGGTGATGTGGTCGCGGCGCGGGACGTCGAGGATCAGGCGTGCAGAGGCATTCTGGATTCTTTGCAGTCTGTTGATGAGCTTGGTCGGGGCTCTGGCGTAGACGGCGTTTCCGTAGTCGAGTCTGCTGCTGACTAGGGCCTGGGTGACTGTTGTCCGTGTGTCTGTCGGGATCCATCTGTAGATCTTGCGGAGCATACGGAGGGTGTTGAAGCAGGTGGAGGAGACAGCGTTGACTTGTTTGGTCATGGTGAGTTTCGAGTCGAGGATGACTCCCAGGTTGCGTGCGTGGCTGGTAGGTGCGGGGGGTGTCCCCAGCGATGTGGGCCACCAGGAGTCGTCCCATGCTGATGGGTTAGGCCAGAGGATGAGGATCTCCGTCTTGTCTGTTTTCAGCTTAAAGGCGGCTCCATCCAGTCAGCGACGGCCTTCATTCCCTGGTGGAGGTTGGATTTGGCGGTGAGGGGGTCCTTGGTGAGGGAGATGATCAGTTGCGCTTCGTTGGCGTAGATTATGTTGAGGTCGTGATGTCGGGCGATACGTGCGAGAGGCACCATGTAGACGTTGAACAGCGTCGGGCTGAGGGAGGATCTCTGCGGGACGCCGCAGATGATCTCGGAGGCTTCGGATCAGAACAGGGGGAGGCGGACTCTCTGGGTTCTTCCGGAGAGGAAGGAGGAGGTCCAGTCCAGGGCCTTGTTTCAGATCCCTGAGTCGTGTGCATAGTGTGCGGTGGCAGACGGTGTCGAAGGCGGCGGAGAGGTTCAGAAGAATGAGGGCCGCCGTCTCGCCGTTGTCCAGTAGGTCCTGATGTCGTCTGTGGCGGCGATGAGGGCGGTCTCGGTGCTGTGGTTGCTGCGGAATCCTGACTGGGAGGGGTCCAGGATGCTGTTGTCTTCGAGGTAGCGGGTGAGCTGGATGTTGAGTATCTTCTCGATGACCTTAGCTGGGAACGGAAGCAGGGAGATGGGCTCTAAGTTTTTGAGTTCGCTCGGGTCCGCCATGTGTTTCTTCAGCAGGGCGTTGATCTCGGCGTGTTTCCAGCTCTCAGGGAAGGTCGCGGTCTCGAAGGAGAGGTTGATGATGTTGCGCAGGTGGGGTGCGATGGAGCTGCTGGCTTTGATGAAGATGTGGTGAGGAAAAGGGTCAGACGGTGAGCCCGAGTGGATTGTACCCATGGTCTTGATTGTGTCTTCGATGCTCACGTTGGCCCATGTGTCAGGGGGTCGTGGTCGGTGGGGTGTGGTGGGTCCGGCGTGTTGGGGCCTGTTAGGGTCGTCCGGGGGTTGAAGCTGTCGTGGATTTCAGCGATCTTGCGGTGGAAGAAGGTGGCGAGGGAGTCGCACAGGGCTTGCGATGGCGGGATGTTGTTGGCGCTTGAGCTGGGGTTGGAAAGTTCCTGCATGACGTTGTAGAGCTCCTTGCTGTTGTGTGCGTTGTTGTCGAGGCAGTCTTTGGAGGAGGTCCTCTTGGCGGTCCTGATGAGGTGGTGGTGGTTGTGGATGACGTCTTTGTGAGCCGCGCGGCTGCCCAGCGACTTCTCGCTGTGCCATATGTTCTCCAACTTCTGGCAGGTGCGCTTTGACGCTAGGAGTCCGGGGTGAACCAGTTGGCTCTCTTGCTGGTGTCTTTGAAGGTTTGTTTTTTCAGCGGGGCTAAGGTGTTGGCGCAGTCGTCCATCCATCGTCTGAGGGTGCGCGCACCATCGTCTGGGTTGGTCGATGGGTTGAGTGCGAGGTTTGTCTGTAGTTGTACTTCGGTGATTTTGCTCCAGCAGCGACGGGGGATCTGTAGGGTGCGGTGCTGTGCAACAGGTTTCCGTAAGGTGAAGTGGATGCAGTGGTGGTCGGTCCAGGGGGGTTCGGAGACGTGGCTGAAGGAGACGTTGGGGCTTGAGGAGAAGATGGTGTTGAGCGTGTGTCCGGCGATGTGGGTCTGCGTCGTGACGAGCTGTTTCAGTCGGAGGTTGGCGAGGTTGTCTATCCGGGTGGAGGAGTTGCTGTCGTTGTTCTCCAGATGAAAGTTCAGGTCTCCGAGGATGATGTAGTTGGTGGAAGTCAGTGCGTGCGTGCTGATGAAGTCGGCGATGGCGTCGCAGAATTGTGGTCGGGGTCCGGGTGGTCTGTAGACTAGGGTGCCTCTTAGGGTGGTCTTGGGGTCCGTGTGGATCTGGAAGTGCATGTGTTCGGCGGTGCTGAGAGTGTCGCCGGTGTTTGTTGAGACCCTGATGGTCTTCTTGTGGACGATGGCGATTCCGACTCCGTTGGTGCGGTCTCTGCAGGCGATCTTGTATCCGTCGGGGATGGCTATGGCGATGTCTGGAGAGGAGGCTTCGTTCATCCAGGTCTTGGTTAGGAAGGCGACGTCTGTTGATGCGGTGTCGAGTAGGTCCCAGAGCTCGATGGCGTGTTTGTGTGCGGAGCGGGTGTTGATCAGGATGCATCGGAGCTGGTTGTGTTCCTTCGTGGCGGGTGTCTCAGCGTCTTCGATGCAGGAGAAGCTGCAGTTCCGGCAGGCGAAGAGACCGTGGGTGCGCTTCGGGGCGGCCCTGCAGCAGGCGAGGGTCCGTCCTGAGTTGAGAGCATTGAGGGTGCTGGCGTCGTATCGGAGGCGGTCTTCATGGCTGGTGCGGGGGCCAGGGGATCTGGCGCTGAGGGGCGCAGACGGGCTTGCCTTAGGCGTGCCTACGGCGCGACAGTGGTGTGCCCGCTGCGCGCAGCCGACATTTAAGGGGAGGTGGGAGCGAGGAGCAGCTGGGAGGCGGGTGGCAGCGAATGGGCACGGAGGGGGGCGGGCCACAGGGGATGCAGCGGCGGGAACGGGAGCGGTGAGGGGAGGCGAGCAGGCACAACAGGGGGCACGGGTTACAGAGGCAAAAACGGGCAGCGGGGCACAGAAGGAGCAAAAGGGCACACAAGAGCTCGGGGAACAGAAGGCAAAAATGGGCAGCGGGGCACAGAAGGAACAAAAGGGCACTCAAGAGCACAGGGAACAGAAGACAAAGATGGGCAGCGGGGCACAGAAGGAACAAAAGGGCACACAAGAGCACGGAGAACAGAAGACAAAGATGGGCAGCGGGGCACAGAAGGAACAAAAGGGCACACAGAGCAGAAGAAAAAGGCAATGGGGCAACAAGGGCACTCAGAGAAATTTACAAACCTAAGGCCACCACTGGCCTCCAGGGATGAGGCGCAGGTGGTAGCCTGCGGGTGGAGGAGGGCCTCGACTTCGGCGGTGACAGCAGGAGCGCAGGTGAAGCTGCAGCGGGGTGGGGCGACCTACCTGGCAAGGTCAAGGGTCGCTAATGTGACTCAATCAGCTTCTTCTATATAGTGTTGTAGCCTGAAAAAATACCTTAGGTTAAAAATAAGTAAATGGTTGAAACAATATACATTTTTGTTTTACATGCCAGGTAGTCACAT
This sequence comes from Triturus cristatus, assembly GCF_964204655.1. Lineage (NCBI taxonomy): Eukaryota > Metazoa > Chordata > Amphibia > Caudata > Salamandridae > Triturus > Triturus cristatus. Next base: position 227,416,473 of record NC_140581.1, read on the forward strand.
ATAACTCCCAAAGTTCTTACCCTGGGAATGTCAACGAGTTTAGATTCATCAGTGTTTTTAAACGTTTTATAACCAGTCCGGAGTCGGAGATAATGTTGTTTGGGGCTAACTAATGTAAGCTCTGTTTCTTTATTTCTTTTATCCGTCCTTTATTTTCCTTACCCTATGTATGTAGGACCATGCAAGTGAATCCTTTGTGAAAAGAGGTCTTCTCTTTGCACTGCTACTTAATGGCTAAAGAAATGTCCCAAGTACTTAGTACATTACTTTAAAGTACTGTTTTTTATGTAATCCGCAATCTTCAATTTTTTTTTTTAATAAGATGTGTTTGTTAAGATAAACTGCGTTGATTGAAAGCATAAAATAGGTGTATGCATACTTTGTAAATTCTTGGATATCGAAAATGTGTGTCCTTGTTTAGTCACCAGTGTGGCATTTTCATTCACATTTGTCATTCCCCAAAACATTTTGCACCAAGATTGCCGCTGTATTAGGGAACACATGCACGCATTAGGATGTATGTGAAACTAAATAAATAAATGTCTGTAAAAAGAAGAAAAATTGAAGGTGAGGGAAATTGTAGTGAATGTAGAAACATAAGGGCTGATTATGATGTCTTTCGTAGTTGCCTCCGATCAACATAATTGCGGAATTGGGACCGACCGACAAACCTCCGGTTGGCGGTCCCGACTGCATAATTATATGCGGTCGCATAATGCCATAGGGAAATGGGAGATTGTGTTCATCCCTGCATCGCGAGGTGCCTGCCACATGGTGCAGGGATCAACAGGGGGGCATCTTGGGTGCCCCCTTGCCTCCAACTGGAGGCCACAAGGAGAACGGGGGCCCTGCTAGGGGCTCCCAAACTCACTTTCTGACAGGCTTTCGATGTCTGGAAGGCCAGCATGGAAAGCCTATTGGAAACCGAGCATCGTAATCCCGACTGCAGAAGTGCTGTCGTATTGGGATTACGTGCAGGTTCCAACTGGCCGGCGGGCTCCTGCCAACCGGAAGGACCGTCCGGTTTCAATTCCAATTTTAAACAGTCGATGTCTGTCGGAAAGCCTTTCCAACCGACATCGAAATAGGCCCTTTAGTGTTCTGACATTTGCATGTGTGTTTTCTTTTTTTAATTTTTTTTTATTGAAGTCGAAATTACAAACACTTTAAAACCCATAAATACATGCATGTGTGATAAATTTCATTTCTTTTAAGAGCAATACCCCTTTCCTCGGTCTTGGGAAACTATTTAAAAGTTGGAAGAGGTGGGCAGTGGCGAACCATGTGAAATTCAGCTAACAGTTGCACCTGGGTTGCTTCACAAGTTTGCAGTTTTCCACACTTGATGACATCATTAAATGCAGTCACTGCTACTTCATACCTTTTCAAAATGATAGAGGGGACGAGGTGAAGAGTTCCCTAGACCTGTCTAGTATCGCGATCAGTGATTGCCTTTGTGTCGGCCTCCACCAGTAGCTGTTAACATTTGTAATGACTGTGTCTCTTCATCTACCCCCAGTGCAAGCCCAAATTGCAGTTTTTCCAGCGCAGTTGGACCAAAATAAGGTCGGAACCATGCCACATAATTTTTATAGCCCCGGCTTGGCCGAGACAGTTCTGGTACACGGAACTTCTCCAATTGTCAGTGGAACCCAGAGTGCAGTTTCCAATAATTCAGGATCTAATATCCATGAAACAAGGACAGATTCTTCACCCGCAATTGACCTCTCTAAAATTTTCAGCTTGCAACCTTATGAGCATGAATTTCAATTGCTAGATATTCCTCGAGTACCGAGTGATACTAGCAAGTTCTAGAGCAATTTCTACTAACAAAACATATACAGCAAAATGGAAGAGATTTTGCAATTGGTGTTTAACAAAAAATCTGCATCCTTTTAATTCTTCTGCAGAGGCCAAGGCCGGACTTACTCATGCTTCTATAAAGGTACATCCAGTGGCTATCTCCAAAAGGTTTGTTCAGACAGTTTCCACCAATTAAACATCCACCGCCTCCTTGGCATCTCAACAATTTCCTATGACTTTTCATCTCAATGAGCCAATTGTGTTGCCCACATATTTGAAAAAAACCCTTCAACTGCAGCAGAAAAATCTCTGCACACGTTGGACATTAAGAGATGCCTCAAGTTTTACATAGAGAAAACAAAATCTTTTCGTAAAACTAATCAACTGCTTATAGCTTATTCTGGGCCCAGGAAAGGGTTGGCCCTCTCAAGAACTTCCATTTCTAGATGGATTGCATCTGCCATTGTTTTATGTCATGAAAGAGCAGAAATACCTTTGCACACAAGAGTGCGCCCTCATTCCACTCGAAAGATGGCAACTTCAATAGCGTTGCTGGCTGGTGTCTCGCTCCGGGACATTTGCAGAGCGGCAACTTGGACAAATGTGCACACGTTTACCAGACATTGTCTGGACACGCAGTGGAAAGCAGATTCAGCAGTGGGTCAAGCAGTTCTGCGGCACCTGTTTCACTAAGGCACTTGTCTTTCTTTTTATGGTTTGTTTAATATACAAGTATGTGTATATGTATATATATATGTGTATATATATATATTTTCACAGCTGTTAAGGTCAGTTTTGTAGTTTCTTAATGAATATTTATCTTACAGTGATTTTCTATCTATGCAGTATAGCGTTTAAAAAAACCCCGCAATGCAGGGCCCTGGAGACAAAGGGGTCTATCCTAGAAACGCTATATATGATAAGTAAGCCTGGGCAAAGCACTACGCTAGCGTAGTTTGCGCTACTTCGCACTACGCGAATTGCATGTAGCACAGTGCAAACACGCGTAGCGTAGTGTTGCGTAGTGCAGCGGTAATTTTTTGCTTGCTCGCGGTCCTCATTGTCAAGTTGGTGACCGCGAGCAAGCAAAATGACATCCCGGCAAGACTTTTTCCTCGTTCGCGATCAGCAACATCAAGTTGGCGATAAACCTCCCGGCGAGATTCTCAATGCGAGGAGGTCAGGTTTCTCATTGCGAGTGGTCGCGTATGCTCGCGACGAGAAACTACCAGTCCACGTTGAGAAAGCTGCCGCTCGAGTAAAAATCTACTCGAGCGGCAGAAAACTACAGCCGCACTGTGCAAGATGCCGTTTTCAATGATTGCACAGTGCCGGTTGCTTGTCCGCACTGTGCAATCATTGAAAACGACATCTTGCACAGTGCGAACAGGGTACTACGCGTAGCTCGCGTAGTGCGAAGTGCACTTTGCGTAGCTTCGCGTAGTGCTACTTCGCGAACTACGCCCAGGGTTAATGATAAGGACTGCTATCTATTGTGATACAAGCATGTGAATCTATGAAAGATTCAATACTGGAGAAAAAACTAGTTACTTACCTGTACACTATGGTTCTCCAGTATTATCTTTCATAGATTCACATGCGGCCCGCCCACCTCTCCGTTTCTTCTTAGGTAGACGGCCTTTATATCTGGTTTTCATCCGTAGCTCACTCTTAGGCTGTTGGAAATCTGAGGTATGGTGGCTCTGCCGGGGATGGTGTATCTCAGGGCTGGCTGCTGATTGGCTGTCGTTTGGACCACATAATGAGGATGAGTGGTTACACAAGGATATACTCTATGGTTTCCAGGCAGTTTTCCTTTACTGCTATGGTTATTCTTTTACCGTAAGACTCCCACCATGACGACGGGGAAGATGCAAGCATGAAATCTATGAAAGATAATACTGGAGAGCCATAGTGTACAGGTAAGTAACTAGTTTTATATTGCATACAGATGTGTTTAGTTATATGCTCATATAAATCACATTTATGCATAAAGTGGTGAGCTCTAACCAACCAGGTTGGGATAGGGTAGTGCAGAGGTGTGACACTTGCTTCAAACAGTAAAGAATAGTTCTTTTCTGTGAACATGGTTGTGGAAAGTAAGGGAACTTTTCTAATGGTAAAAATCAAAGTACTAGCCCCTGGTTCCCGTTATTTTCCACCTACTCAGATATCTGTGCGCTTAACAAATCTCTCCCATCATATGTAGAAGTAATTTTACTCCAGTCTGCAATAGTCTGGTTGTGAGCCCGGACATGGGATTCCTTTACCAACCCTTGCCCCACTTCTCTCGGTGCAGAGGGCCCTAGATAGAGGAAGCTGCCTTCCGCCTCTGGGGGAGGACTGAGAGCCAAGCTTCCATCTGCAGAGTGAAAATGTATCTTTTTGTCTGAAATCCCCTGAAAGAGGGACTTCAAAGGTGGCATCCATTTCAAACATGGTTCCTAGACAAATATTTTCATGTTTTTTCATCGATGTTCATCCTGACAAATGTGTTCTTTACCTTCATAATATTAAATGTTTCTGTGGGTGAGATCGAGTCCACAGATTTATTTTCTCCAAGCGCCATGAGACCTCATATAGGTGAAACCGCTTCTGATGCATCTAAATTATACTTTCCTAAAAACATTTCCATACAGCTGCCCTAAAAAATCCCCACATTTGAGCAACATAATTCCACCTTTCGTTTCACTGCATTTACCCTTTAATGAAATTGGTACAATTATTGTGCATTATTTCAGCCTGTTTTGTTGCCTTCAGGATGTCTTCCCATTCAGCGCCTCTCATGCGGTGTTGTACTCAGTGAAACTGCCTTAGGTCATTGAGAGCATATGGCACCTTTATGGAATGCCTTTATCCTGAATTATGGATGTATAGTGTGTTCCTTTCACAATGTAAAAGTGGATTTGGTGGCAACATTCGTTTTTCATTAATTTAGTTATGTGGGGGGCGGGGACAGCTGGTGCACATTTTTATAGATACAAGTTTTATGGTCCATCAAACCATACATGGAGTTCTTCTGGGTCATCTGGGCATTTCATACCACTGATATGTTGAGGACATGCCTGCGTATCAACATTACGACAGATTTCACACAGGGAAGTACAACTTCTCTGCCTGACCTTTTGACATCTTAACTTTAATTTGATAAATACTTTGTTTCTGTATCTCGCTTCCAACGCAACATTGCTGACCTGGTAACATGTCACGCTTCCCTGGCAGCACCATCTAAGAATTGGCCACCCCTTACAATTTAATTAGATGTCTGCTGTATAAAAGGCACAACAGCAGCTCAGACTAATTTTCTAGCATCATGTTCTAGATTCACAATGACTATGAATAAGCCATCTGTGATCTCACTTCCATCCCAGATGTATAGAATAACCACTATTCAAAAAGGTTTCATTTAGCTTCATTGCATTTAAATGTATCATAACAATCCGACCTGGACATGACTACTATGACAATGCCTTTCTAATTGGTTAGCAAAGTCAATAAGCCCCATCAAAGCTAACACCTGTGCAGCATCCGGCCTTACGTCAAGCTCATGTGTATTCAGTCACATCACTCTAGTCCTTAGAGGGTGCTTCGGTGATGTCTACCCCCTTTTGAGAAAGTAGCTGGCCTCACCTACAGTGTTACCAGATTGTTCCCAAATGCATTGCTCAAAGTTTATTTTGGATACTTAATCAGGAGCAAAGAAATGTTAGTGTGACCGTTCTTGCTTTAGAAAATAGTCTACCGTATCCCCTTTGTTTCGATAATGCACATAGAATCTGGGATGATCTGCTGCTATCTCTCATGCTGGCTGCCATATTCCTCTTCTTCCATTCCAGTTTAAAAAATCCTCCTGATAAAAATGTGTCTATGGACGGACCACCCTTGCCTCATGACTAACCATCCACCTCACCCTGGCTCTACTTGTGACCCTCACTTAACAAACCTGTCCACCCTGATCTTGCTTCAGTGGCTACCATTTGATGTTCTGACGTCATGGCTGTACCAAATTCTGTTCTTATTTCTTACTACATTGACAACTTGGTATTGATTGCTGCATGGACTGTTTCACTCGCACAACCTTGCCTTCACACCTGTCTACCAGCTACTGATTATTTTGTCCCATGCACCTCTGTACACTGTACAGCTAGGTAACATTTTATTTTTCTTGTATGTAGTGTATTCACTGTATTCTACTGTAGTCGTCTTTGTAAAGATCTCCATCTGTAATGTACCCCTAAAATGCCTTTGTAGAAGCGCATCACTTGGTCCACCATCTGTACATCACTTGTTTATTCGTTGGTTATTTTATCTACAATTAAGGAATATCCAGATAATTTTTAACCCAGTCTCATTTTGATATACCTGCGTGTACATACTGTCCATTTCTCCACCGCCTGCCTTTTTTTTCTATAGAACATTACAAGCATCGTAACATTGTATAGACTTGGGCAGCACTCCTGCAAATAATACATCCTTTTGTTTCTTCCCAACTTAGGTTTCCTCTTTTGTTTGAAATAAAATTGGGATATCTTAATATTTTAGTTTTCCTCTATTAGAGCTAGAACTGCTTCACCATCTAATTTAGTCTTTGCAGTTCTGGTTTTCCCAAGATTCAATTTTGCAAACGAAAAATATACCCTGTAGTATAAAGCACTTCTGTAATCGGATATATACGGTTTTCCTACCAAAAAAACTTTTTTAATAAAGAGAGAGAAGAAAGCTGCAGACGAAGCTCATAATAGCCTTTATTTACTGGTTGAAACAATCTGGGATTCTGTAACTTATCTATTAGGACTAGGACTCATGCAGAAGAATTCTTTGGAAAAGAAAAGTGTTTTGCACTTCTGGCTTTTAATTTTGGTAGAATATATTTGATTTAATACACAAGTTTTTGAGTTTCTGCCCTAAATAACTGATGAAAATGAAATTGTATACACCTGTTCTTTTATCTGTAAAATAGTTTTGAATGGCACCAGTATTTTGTTTCAGAAGCACAATTCCTAGAGTATTGATCTCAAAATCTCCGTAAAATATAGGATGCCTTCATTAACATTCAAGGCCCCATTACGATGCTGGTCGTACGAGCTTCGGACCGGCATCGTGTCGGAAATGGGACTGCCCGACAAGGAGTCGGTGGTCCTGCTTCCCTAATTAGGATGCAACTGCCTTCACGACGGTCGGAAAGTGTATCTTTCGTATTGCGGCTTGTGCTGCTGGCTGCAGCACCAGTCTCAATAGGAAATATGCACTTTTTAAACATCCACGCACCGTGTAGCAGGCAGCATACGGGCCTGCCACTCTATGCATGGATGTTTGGGGGGGGGGCACCACAGGTGCCCTCAAGGCCTCATAGCAGAGACGGCAGGGGGGAGCCTGCTAGGGGCTTTCAAAGTCCATTTCCGACAGCCTTTTTAAGGCAGTTGGATCGCCATGGAAAGGCTGTCTGAAAAGTGGATCGTAATTCCTATGGCGGTGCCTGAGCAGGCACCGCCTCCATTCTGGGGATTATGATCCGCCTTCCACAAGGAGCCCATCGGAGGCAGAGCGAATTACCCCGCAGGCTTTGTTTGGACCTCCTGTATCATTTTTTTTAAATTATCTCTCTCTCGTCAGCTTAGCACATAGTCATAAGGCAAATTATGTGATTTAACATTGATTTTCCCACATTTAGTTTTTTCCTTTGCCATAGGAATAAGCTATGGGTTTGCTCTGGCAACAATACATTGACAACAATACCTAAACCCCTCCACCTGAGTCACTTGTCATCAGTTCTCTTGTGTCGATCTGAAGGGAATTTATTACAATTTTTCTAGTTGTGTGTGTGTGTGTGTGTGTGTGTGTGTGTGTGTGTGTGTGTGTGCAGGGTGGGGTGATTTCAGTGAAGTATGTCGTTGTCCAGCATTCGCGCAAAAGTTGGCAGATATGTGCTTGCTAGTTGTTGTTGGTGTGTTCATGTTGGGAGCTTCTGTTCTATTCAGCCTCTGCCTCATCGTCTGGGGGCTCTGGTTCTGGATATTCTAGATCTTGTACCAATGCCTCCCAGGCCCTATCTATCTCTATATTCTTTAGTCCTCTCTTAGCTTCTTGCATCAGCACTCCGCTTTCGCACCCTGCCCACTTCAGGAACACCCTTCGGCAGGCGGACCGCCTGTATCATAATAGGGTAGTCGGACCGATGCCTCAGATATTGGGCGCAATGCCACTGAAGAGCTGTTAGATGGCCCTCTCCCGACAGCGTAATGGGGCCCTTAATTGTATTACAACAATCAGGTCAAACTGCCTCCCTGAAGTTGTCTGAAAGGAGTGTGCAACAATTGCACTACGTGATAGATGAATATCCATAATAAACTGTTAACATGATCATTTACACAGCTTACACCACACGCAGAATTGCGTATTGACACCTCTTTCCAAGTGTTTGCATTATCGATTTGTACAGTGCCACTCAGATGAAATATTGGCTGTTGCTAAGATTGAATCGTGAAATTAATACATATGTCTAAAGATTTTGGTACCACTGCTCTGACAACTAAAATATCAGAGTGAGGAGAGGAGCACCAGTGAGTGTCTTCAACATTGAATCAATCCTGCTAAAGTTTTCAAAGATTAACTTTTCTATCAAAAGGGTCATTGCTATATGCAGTTTCTTTTGTCCTGAAGATGGTCTGAGGGATTTGTACCACAGAAGACCGAAACGTCGACCGTATCGTCCATTTCCCCAATAATTGATGTATTCTAAGTGACTGTTTTATTTATGAGGATATTAGTCACTTATACGATTAAATGAGGAATTAATGTTTTTACTCATGAATTATAGGCTAAATTGCATTGTACCTTGTTCATGTGTATGCATTGAATCAATCTCAATTTTGAAGGTACCCTGCCAATTTTGAGTTACATATGAAAATATATCTTTAATTGATTATAAGATATTCCCGTGTTCTTCTGTTTTGTTCTTCTGCGCATTTATTGCATAAGCTAATCAATTTATTTGAATTTTGGTTCGAGATTTGCTAACATTGAACTTTTAAAGAATTGTTTTGAATATAACACAAGAGAAACTTTTGAATAAAATCCCGTGTTTGCACACTTTACCTGATATTTCTAAACTCAGATGAAGGAGCAGACCTATTGGGTATATCAAGGATTGGCTGATTTGTCATACTTTGTGGTCAAAACCATTCAAACATGACCCCATGTACGCACACGCAGTGTCTACCATATTAGAATGATTTTTTTTCATGAAGAATAACAAACCATTCCAAGATGGCTGCCCATGGATTTATGCAGATCTTAGAATGCTTTTCCTGAATGAGTTTTTGGCTCAGAAAAATAAATGCAACAAAATTCATTATTTATGAGGTGTTGTAGTTTAACTGAATACCTATACATTACATTACCCTGTCATTAAAAAATTGTTTGGTTCCTTGAAGTCACTGGGTGTGACGTTGGATTTTTCTAAGTCAGATTCGCAGGAACACCTTGCAAAGAGTAGGACCCTATAGGTAAGATGATTCACCTGGACTTTTTCACCACAAGTGTAGGTGCTAACAAAGAAAGAACCACTCAAAACCTGAGCGGAAACTGTGGTTGCTTACTACAATGTTTAATGAGTACTTATTCTTCACATAAAGGTATATCAGTGATTCACCATAACATTGATCTTGAAACACTTGATTCTGACGCCCATACTAGATGGGATGTAGACCTCACTGAACAAGCAAGAAGAGCTCACTAGCAGGTGTGCAAAACAGACGCTGTACCTCTGCCATGGTCTACTGAATAAGCTCTGGGCACGTGTGGCCATGCTGGATGGACGATGTAGTAAGGAGATCTGAGAATTATTATGTTTAGTTTAAAGAAAAAAAGAGTACAACTGCTGTTGTAACTAAAGCAGAGAACATTTTACTAGTTGTCCCAATATTTTATACACTAAATTCGAGGTTTAACTTCAGTGAGAGACCGGCATACTGAACAATGAGCTTTATTAGGGGTCATTTATTTCCTGGTGTGTTGATCGCTAAGCCATCGGGGTTAGTGTCCTGGCGACCAGCAAGCCTTTGGGGCACAGAGACTCACCCCCACGCTGGCCGTGCAATGGCTGTTTCGCCATATTTAGAATTTACTCCTGAATTAGCGAGGTTTTCTCACTGAACGTCTTCTGTGAAAATATCAATGCCAGCATGCTTCAAAGCTATGGTGCCTCATTTTTTTGTTTTGTAGAAGCAAAGCTCTCAAGGCATAGTGTTTTTTTTTCCACTACAACAAACATATGTCCTTAAAATCCAGGTATTTTTCTCCTTGTTCCTGGCGGGCATTGTTTTACTTGTTCACGCGGCCAAGGATAGTGGCCATGAGCAGTAAAATTCAGCTTCACAATTCCCATCTTAAATAGTACTGGCCAAGTGACTCTGACATGCCAGTGGCTAACGGTTTCTGACCATTAAAGGCATTGCTGGTGGAAACCCGGTGGTTCCCCTGGCTCAAAATGAGGTGTGGAGAATAAGACATCTGCTGAATTACAGCTGATGCCCCCTTTCTCAACTTTAAATAACCCCCTTAACTCATTACAACCCAGCACTTCGCAACGTTTGCCATGCTTTCTGAGTGCAAATGCCAACTTAATCATGGCATCCTTAGAGATTGTACTGAAATGGACAGCTGCTATCAATTAGCAATAATGGCTATGTAATCCCATGCCATCCCATGATTCATGATTAGGAGCAGTTAGTGACTAAACAAAAAATTAAGCAGTTTTGGCTTCACAATTGTACTTGAAGTGTAACCACAGTCGGTCTGCAGTTTACTGTTCATGAGGAGACAAAAAAATTACATTGACGTTCAAGACCAACTACTACGTAGGTAGAGGCACTTAAAGACTTACTCAGCCCTTTGGTTTATGACCAAAAACATGCCAACAGAGACACAAAGACAAGGCAACTTGTGTGCCATTTGTGTGACAAATGGGATAGATCTGTCCCTGATTCAGCATGGTCTGGAGAGAACCTCGCTATGACGGGCACGATCACTGTCACCCATTGCTGCAAAGCTGGCCAGTTAGAAAAGGGGCTGCTGTGTGTGACCACACGGAGGCAAGTTGAGATGCTGAGCAAGGCTATACCCACATACCAAGCAGGCATCTCAGTAACAAACCTTCCCCATTTGATAAGGAATTATAAAGCGCTGATGGGAACCCGACCAATTGCAACAGAGGATTAGCTGTACATTCCAGGCGTCGTTATTCAGAATACACTGGCCCTTCACTGAAAGAACAAGCATTAGCAAAACCAAAATGTCTGCATTGTATTTTGAGTCCTGACTAAAGCATTAACAAGAAGCATTGGCATAGCCAATCGGTCTCGCCTTTGGGATCTTATAAGTGTTTTTCCAGACCTATTGGCTTTGCCAATATGTTTAAGCTATGTTGTAAAGCAGTGTCCCAAGAGACGCATTACTGTTTCTTTCAGAACGTGTATTCCCTCCCCCTGCGCCTCCTATGAATAAAACCGATGTCTGCACAATCTAAACCTGACCTTTTATTTTTAGGAAATGCAATCAGGGCTGGAAAATCTCTAAGTATTACCTTTCAAAGAGCCCCATTGTTTGTTAAAGGACAAACTTGTGAAGAGCCACTTCAGTTTTAGGAAGAAGCTAAATTGGTTGGATGTAGAGAGGTGTGGCACAGCGGCCAGAACAGCTGATCCCGGAGCGTGGGTTCATGGTTCGATCCCTGGCACCGGCGGCAGTTCAGCTCAGCACCAAGACACTCTGGGCAATAACTCACTTAAACTTCCTGACGGCCCCTAGCGCCTTGAAACCTTAAAGGGTGATATGTTTGAGCTTTATAAAATAGGAATTATAGTATTATTATTATGAAGTCACAGACAGGTTTTACAAAAGGTAAATCTTGCAAAGGATGCAAGATTGGCCAATCTATTAAAATTAATACAAAGATGAACTGTGAATCACAATATGTGATAAGTCTTCAAATGTAAATGTGGGCTCAAGTACATCAGCTGCACTATCTGTCCAGTAAGAAAAAGGAACAGAAATATGTTAGAGCAGTACAAAGTAAAGATCCCTTATATATGGGAAAGCAAAACATTATATGAATGAACACCAAGAAAACTGGGAGACTATGAAATACTATGTGATAGACGATGATGAATAAAATAAGAGCAGGAAATCTTGCATGAATGTTTCAACAACTTGAATCGAAATTCATCATCCGGTTGAGAACAAGACAGCCCAGTGGACTGAATGAGGATGAGGTGCTGCATGTAAAGATATGAGGATTTGTGGCAGGTAGTGTCTACTGGAGGAGAACCTTTGAGGGAGAAAAAGAGAAAAAATGGCTATGGTTGCAAGAATCGTTCCTCGTATAGAATGTGAATGGACTAAATGTTTGCTCCACTCTCCAGTTTGAAGCATCAGAATGCCACTTAGGCGAAAAAGGAGCTGGACCTGAATTGCAAGGAGGGTATGATGAAAACCAGTACCACTTAGGTGACAAAGAATTATTCCCAAATTGCGAACAAAGCCATGGTATATGGCCACACGTGTTGATGGGCAAAAATCTGTATAGAATCACTGGTACATATTGGTATCGGTTTTCAAATGATTGTTGGTTTTTCCCCATTTTCTGCTATATTTGTTTAATTCAGTGCACAGCATCTCCCATAATGCACTGTAATGAGCACGTACAGGAGTACTTAAATAGACATTGACAAAGGATTACACTGGCTGTGACAGAGACCTTTAGGTCGAAATATGTCCGCCTTTTCTTTTGCCCCCTTTATGTAAGGATTAATAACATTTATGCCTTCGACTCCTTGAGTGCCACGTTATTTAAAAGAAAAACACCCCCTGGGTGGCCCAAAGCCAGGGGGGATGGCTAATTTAATTATATGGGGCAGAGGGTTGTGTGGTCCCCCTTCTTGAGCTCTATGAGATCCCATTCCCAGGCCCGACATTTTAATAAAGGGCAGAGTGCACTTACACCCCCCCCTACCCCCGCTCACCCAGTGACCCCTTCCCCCGGGCCAACTTAAAGAATTGGAAAGGGGCCCAGAGCCATTTTGTGGCACTCAGGATGGGAAAAAACATGGGAACCAATGAGGCTGTGGGGGAACTGGGCCTACCCCCTGCAGCTCCCAAGGAGGATCTTCCTGTGGGTTGCTCCACTTAAAACATATTTTTTTTAAAGATGATGCTAGCTCCTGCAGAAGCAGGGAGCTGGTGGGGCTGCGGTGTCCTAGGGCTCCCCCTCAGCCTCCAACAAAAATAATGGTCTGAGGTGCTGAAGTGGGCACTGGGGTATACCTTAATATATAAAAATAAATTGCCAGCTCCTGTGCAGCCCTGTCAAATGGGGCCACTTGCAGGGAGTCGGCAGGCTGCGGGAAATCTGGGTCTCGCCCTGTGTACCCCAAAGGGAAAAAATACAATGGGTATCCTGGGTGAGACCGGGACACCCAGAAAAATAAAAAATGTAATGTAAAATGTGAATAATTAATGATCAGCCAGATCCACTGATCTATTATACATTGCTCCTACCCAGGAGGGCCCCATAATGCCCTAGGTCATGTTCAAATAGCATAATGTTTAAGTGGTAGTGCCCTTGGAAGAGGCAGTTGCACAGCCAAAAAGTGTTTTAATGTTGGGGGGTAGGCGATCCTGCAGCCCTCCAGCAACATTAAAAAACAGTAAGTCTCCTGGGTTAAATCCATTACCCCAAGAGAGCTTACTGTAGTTTTCCAAACCCCTCTGAGCTGGAGCGCTATGCTCTTCAGCAAGAGTGCAAAGTCACCTTTTGGTGGATTTTGCAGCTGCATGTTGTAGCTTGAAAATGTTTTTTTAAAATTCATACATAATGATTTCTTTTAAATAAAACCTTGTTAATTCTTTATTACTTTACATTTTCTTTAAACCATAGAAATTCACTGATTAAAAACATAGGTTACTGTGACATTCTTGTTAGATATAATAATATCTTTTTTTTTTTTTTTTTTTTTTTTTTTTTTTGAAACCGTTTATTGCAGTTTGAAAAAGTTACAGGTATGGGCCTACAACCACTCGGCCGGCCGCTAGAGTGACAAAAGCATATTGCATACATACAGTAAGAGTCTCTTGGCAGTGCAGATTAGCAAAACAGGAGAAATCAATGTTGCAGGCCGCATAGCTCCATGCCCACAGTACGGTTCCCTTTTATCAAAACAAAACAACACAAAAAACCACACCCGCAAGGCAACCCGCGATCCAAAGTGACAGCACGTGCTCCATAAGTGGGGGATCCCAACCAGCAGCAGAACTCTGGAGAGGGGAATGGGAATAGATCAGGGACTGGGGGACCGCGTGCCCAAGGCCGAGGGAGGGGGGCCATCTAGGGAGACGGAGCAGGCGAGGCAGCCGGTAGCTGTGGCGGCTCACAAATACCCCCGCGGTAGGCGTTCCAGGGGCCCCAGATTTTCACCCACGCCCCAGGCTTACCCCTCGCCACATACACCACCTTTTCACGAAACATACACCAATCCATATGTTCTTTCCAGGCCAACACCGCAGGGGGCCTCTGGGATCCCCACAATTGAGCAATGTCACGCTTAGCTATCATGTATCCCAGAGTCACCCACCGCGTCTGCGGGACCGAATAGTCATTTGGTTCCCACACATTCAGCAAGCATCTCCTCGCTTCAGGCAACAGCGCGACACGCGTAACCACACGCAGGACCTCATGCACACCACGCCAGAATCGCTCCACCTTTGGGCACTCCCACAGTATATGCATGAAAGTTGCCAACGCGCCACAGCCACGCTTACACATTCCGTCACCAGCAAAGCCCATACGTAGAAGCCTTGGCCCCGTCACGTAAACCCGGTGAAGGATCTTAAGCTGGACGAAACGAAGGCGATAATAATATCTTAGTTTACATTTAAGAAAAACCTTTGAAATTCAGTGAAAAAAACAAGTGTTAAAAGGTTAGTTATAATTAGGTGAAAATGTCATCAAAAACATGCCATAATAAACATAGAAAACCACTGAAATTCACCAGTTATTGTTATCTCAAATTACTATAACTCATGCCCAAAGGTAACTATAATTCGCACCCTCTCCATGCACTGCTAATTACCCCACCTATTTCAACACTCATGATATTGTTTGTCATCATCGATATTATCACTGCAATGTTTGCAATTAAATTATTGATGAGAGAACTGCATGGCGGGGGCAACAATATATATGTATAATATAGATGTGTGTGGGATTACTAGGTCATTCAAAAAAAAAAAAAAACTTAACTGCTTGGTAAAGTACCACTTTGTAAAGCAACCTTTAAAACAGGCTACATGATAAAGACTATGTGGTAAAGGTGACATAGCAATGTGTGAGTTAGACCTCTGTTCTCTGCAACCTCATCATCGTGATTTTGAATGAATTGAATCAATAGTGTGGCGGAGCTACAGGGTGTAATGTCACCTGTACCTTATTTACGTAATGTTTCTTGACCCTGACCAGGTTTGGTCTGTTTATTAGTTAAACTGAGGACATCTTTTTCCCTGATCATCATCTAGTTGGGTTCCCATTTACCTTTCCCACACTATTTGAAACCTCACATTTTGTTAATTACCTGGTATGTTAAAGATCTTGTGTGTGCAGTAGAAATCATGAGTAGAGTCCACTGGGCCTTGTAGTAGTTTATCAAATAATGGGTAGGCCTAGTATGATGACTTTGTCTATCTTTGTGGGGTTGCAGTGCCCAGTGACTGTGCTGAATAGTATGGAACCACTCCGTTTCAGGTAGTTCTATTTTGATTTGAAGAAAAGTGTTAGTTATCCTTTACTTTAATAAGCAGTGTACAACCCTACTTTCGGCTTACTCTACTTTGTTTAATGTAAAACATCACCTGAAAGCTTGTGAGGCCCATCACGTTTCTAATAAAATTCCAAACTGATAATGTTCCTCCCTTTACTAATGAGGTATGTCGTTTCTCACAACTGCAGTCTTTGGTCAGCTAGAGGAATGTGGTCTAAAATGTCGTATCTCTTTCATGTGTAGTACACATGAGAAGGCCCTGCAGCCCATTCTTCTACTTTTGGGTTTAAGGATGTGATGCAGCAGACTGAACTTGTTCATACTCTTCGACCCAAAAAATATGCCGAACACACTTCTTGAAGTCTCAAAGTATGCTCTGTTTCAATTGCTCAGTTGCTCTAGCAACAGAAAAATTGAATTTTGGGAGAATGGACACAATGTAACGTTTCCCACCCACACTATTGTGTGGGAACACCAATTGATTAGATTAGCTGTTTCTTACTGCCATATATTATTATTTAGAAATGCATTTCTTTAGTATCTTAAGGATTAGGTGCCAGAGATATGACTAAGTATAGTGTTACTCCCTTGAAAAGGAGGGAGATCTTCTAAATCTCTCAAGCTCACAGGATTGTGTCCAGTTTAGTTTCTCTGATCTGGGCTCATGGACCATAAAACAGCTCAGTACTGATTCAGTTCTGACATTAGTTCTGGTATTGAGGAGTTTAAATCTATCTATAGCAGATCTGCTTCTTCCGCATACATCATGAGCTTTAAATGTTCCCTTCATAATTTGATAATTTCATGGTCAGGTTAGCACAAATATGCTGGGCTAGAATTGAACGAGAAGAGAAGCACGACAGTAAGCAGCCTGTGTGGAGCCCTCCTAAATATCAGCCTCCTCTAAAATCTGGCTGTTCATTCTGATATGTGCTTAGAGGTAGCAGTCTCTAGCTTG
This sequence comes from Triturus cristatus, assembly GCF_964204655.1. Lineage (NCBI taxonomy): Eukaryota > Metazoa > Chordata > Amphibia > Caudata > Salamandridae > Triturus > Triturus cristatus. The sequence continues at coordinate 227,433,045 of NC_140581.1, forward strand.
AACCAAATGCATTGTCATCCCAGAAGCACTTGACCCTTAGTGTATCATCCATTATTTCCTATTCTACTCTGCCAAGTGCTTTTTTGTGACATCTGGTGAACATTAACACCTTTGTTTCATGTTAGAAAGTGTTCATTAAGTGAAGTAATTTTCTTTAACATGCTTAATGCCTGCTTTCCCTAATGATTTCAGCCTAAGTGAGATTTATTCCAATAGACAGTAAATGCTTGAGGCTCGATAGCAGTGAATTGGTGAAACCCTTTACATCAATATTAAGCAGAGAGCTGAGCATATATGAAACGTGCAAAACAGGATTTTTATTTACCTTTGGTTTCATTGAGATTACGTCCTCTGCCTTCAACTTTACTACACCCATTCCTAAGAAAGCTATTCTTCAATCTTAGACTGTAAGTAAATTGGTAGTAACGTTTTGCTACCAGGTCATCCTGACCAGGTGTCTTCAACTTTATAAGGTTATGAATATCTATTAGGACTATACTATAAGTGTATCAAATGTCTACTTGTTTGTATGGATTACCATCAGAAGTGTCATTAATTGCAAGTAGTTTTGTCCTGTCTGATCCACAAAATAAAAGTTGTCAAAAAATATATTACTGTTCTCCTCTTGTTGGACAATGACCCCATCATCTCTTCTGCAGTAAAAACTCTAGCCTATATTTATTATTTATCAGCTTTATTCCCTTCTTGCCTCCTTCATAATAATACTTCAGGTCAAGCTAAGCTAGTAGGCTCAATGTGTGTTGTTCCTCTTACTTTGGTCTTAAGTGCAATAAATTTTACCTTCCTTGCGAGGATTGCTTCTGCTTGTTCGATTGCGTCTTGTGTTTGAGCTGTAATGCCACCCTCATATTTTACTACAGAGCACCTTCTGCTATAATCTCATGGATAACTGCATTCAGGACATCCCACACAACCACTTTTGTATGTTGTTGGTCCCTGAAGGTACCTTCATTTGATGTTTCAAGTAAGCTTGTATAACAGAGTCCTTCAAGAATGAGACAGCTTCTATGCTTCCCTGCCTTTTGTCTTTGAGTACCCCAGTGTATGAGACAAGTAAGGGGTCTATGGTCTAATAGTACAATAGGACATTGCACATTTTATGTTAGTGAGAAGCATTTGGTCTGTCAATATATAATTGATGCATACATTTTTTGTTCAGCATAGTAATGGGACTAGTCAATTGAGAGTGAATGCGTGGTCTGCCAGGCATTTATTAACGCTGCCTCTTCCAACCATGTTTTCGCAGCCAGACACAGCACAGCAGTTGCACTTAATAGTTACATTTTGTTCCTTTGCATACACATTACCGGGGTCTCGTCTCCCTGAAAATCAGTGCGACCATTCCTATACTGAGTAACTTTTGGATGGAAGAATCTGTAAAATCTTCCTGGACTTAGATCGGAACATAGCAAGAATATAGAGTAAGGGGCCAGCTTGAAAAAGCCTTTAAGCATTTTCCATCTCCTGTCTTTTTCTCGATTGTCGTCAATAAGAATATATTTCTAGCCCATGCCAAGATTAAGCTCACACTCCCAACCTTTTTTGATGAGGATAGCTGCTATTGGTTCAGATAGTTTGAAGAGTGCAATAATAACTGATTTCTTGCAGAAACCAAACCTGTACCTTGTGTTTGAATAATTCATTTAAGGTGCCCAGTTGCTTAGCTAGGGCTTTCAAATCCCATAGGATGTATGTCATACTTTTCACATAAATTATGCTGTACAACATCGATTTTAGCTGGTCACACTGAACAGTCTTCCTCCTCTTGACCACATTGCCCAAGGGATTCCACTGTCTTCAAATAGACAATTGGAGTGAAGCGCGGTGTCTGTGATGTCACTCGGAATCTCTAGGTGACAAACATCGACATTATTGACTTTTCTATCCATCGATAATTTTAGCATATGCATGGCCCCACCATAATCACCTGACCCGGCTTTCAACTGTTATGCACCGAAATGTACTGTGGGGAGGGGCAGGGGGAGGTTTGCCCATAACATGGCGTCTCCTCCAATGTTCCTAATGTAAAAATAAAACCATGCTACCCTCCTCCACCACCCTCTGTGGCATCCGATCCCAAAGCTGTGCTATCTGCTCTCCATTCGAGCAGAGAGCTGCCCAGTGAGGCTGTCTGGTAGCCCTGTAAGCATGGCCTGACATTTCTTTGTGACGTAGTAACCGTGGTAAGCTAGCATCTTTTGGTTCCTACTGATCTATAATGTGGTATTGACACGAGTGGCTACCAGTAAGACTTCCTACATAACAATTAATATATAATACAAATTAAAAAGACTAGGAGGAGGCCCTCTGCTAGGATTTCTACATACAATCTGTTTCCTGACAGAGAAACAAAAAGTCGTCCTATTTTATTTAATTTTTTAAAGGACTCTCACCCAACACTAATATGCTGCATGCTTCATCATGGAGTACGACACCGACACATCTGGTATTGCTGTGTGGGCTCAACCCCACTCTTGTAAGGATCGCTTTGACAGTAGTTGTAAGGATTTAGGAGGGATCTGGTAAGCATGTATCCACTAAGGAGCTGTACTGCTAGAAGGGGACATTATCTCTTTCCAGCGTCGCCTCTTCCTTCTTGATTGGTGCTCAGTGGCCGAATTATGCCTACCAAGCTCCAATTAGAGTGAAACTAGTTGTCTCCTAATCCTGCAGACTGGTTTCAGTTTCATTAGTGTGACTGCTGTGCAACACATTGATAAACAAAAACAAAAAAACTCTAGACGTGAGGGAAGCTTATCCTGCTTTAGTGTGGTGGACTAACAATTAACACCCACTGCGCTATTGAGGTAATGCGAGGACATGGACAGTTCATTCTCAGCATTAAAGTGGTTAAGGGGTTTTTGGGAAGAGTAATGACCATATATTATAAGGAATAAAATGCTCTTTCATACATTAAAAGGATTTTGCAATTCAACTCAAGTTTGTTGACTTCTTAAAGGAACTCTTCCGTCAGTATTCTACCTCTGCCTGGTTATTTAACTCCCCAGTGACTTGGATGACTCACAATATCCTCATAATATGCGACAGGCTGTACTTTATTTCATATACAACTGCCAATAATTTGGAATAAATAACCAGTACACTTGTACTATGAGCTGCTGTATTGTCTTTGAGCGACTGCTAGTAAAGAGCCCTGTTCTTGTCCTTTGCACTGTACTGTATAGTGCTACTTGGTATGTAACCATCTAGCAGCCAAAGCCTCATTGGATGTTCCAATTCATTGTTCTTCGTGGTGAGGTGCAGATACTGGTCATGGTGGCACGGGGGAGAGTGAAGGAAGATAAAGTCATACTTATGTGATTGACAGCATCTATTCGCCGGAAGAGGCGTCACTCAATATTTTATGGACTGCATTCTATCTGCGTAGTCTCACAATTATTTGTGGCGTATCCTACAGGGTTGTGTCCAACATAAAAAGTTTTTATGTACCACTTGCTAATACACGCCGTGTCTTTTTTTAGACGTTTTAAATAACAATTGTTGTCCTGACCAGTGAAGCTCCCCCAGTGTTAATGCCTCCCGGCCAAAATATGAGGACTGGCTTATTGGTTTAACTTTCGTAGTGTCTGTAAGCACAAAGAGTGCGAAACTTTGAATGAGATTTCATCCACAGCATGGGCACGGAGAGACAGAAGCTTCAACGTACTCTTGCTGTGACACTATAGAATGATGTGGGTACCATCGAAACTGGGGGCTAAAGTCTTGCAGCACCGGCAGTCTCCTTCCTACTCTACTTGTAGCACAAGGGGTATCTTGCATGGGAGTAGTGTTAGGCTGTGCGGATGAGGCATTGGCTTCACTGTTGTTAGGATTTGACTCATGGTCAGCTTCCTCATCTGACCAACCGCCTAGTGTTCTACCTTGGTTGGAGATGCGCGAGTCTTTGCTGGAGATGTCACCCCTGGAGGAACAGTCAAGATCAGAGCCCACAGGATCCACAGGCGTATGTTTGCATAGGGAGAGTGAAGAGGAATGGATTGCCATCACTAAGGATTGCTGATTTGCAAAACACCTTGCAAACAGATAATGGTTGCGAGAACGTGTTTGCCCCCTTAATCGCGTGCCCACTCCTCTTAACTCTGACCATGTCCCCAAGGTTAAGAGTGACCGGTCTACACCCATGTTTCTTGTCAAACTGTTCCTTACAACATGATTGTGCCACTGCCCACTTACTCCTAACTTGGTCAGCTGACCACTGAACTCTTTTTGCAGCCTTCAACCACCCTACATTGTCCTTCGACATGGGAGTTCTACCTCTCATTAACTCAAATGGGCTGTGTCCAGTATTGCTGCACGGTGTGATGTGATATGCCCAAGGGTTTTTAGGGCTTCCTGTCGCCACACCAGCTCGCTATTTTTGGCCAGCTGGGTAGTACCCTTGATGACTCTGTTAAAGCGTTCAACGGCACCGTTGCCTGTGGGATGGTAGACTGAGGTGGTTTTATGGATTATTTTGTTCCTGTCTATGTAAGTTTTTAATACATCTGAGTTGAACTGGGCACCGTTATCGCTGATAATGACTTTGGGCAAGCCTTCATGTGTGTGTGAACACGTCATCCAGGAAGCTCACGACACTGGTGGTGTCTGGCTTGTTGACAAACATAATCTCTGGCCACTTAGAGAAATGGTCAATGATGACGATCGTGTACACTTGCTCCCCCTGTTCAAGAATGGGACCCATAATGTCCACCCCAATTCTTTCCCAGGGCATGGTGGGACATGTGATGGGATGTAAGGGCGGTCTCAAAGTGACTTGGCTTTTGTCAGAATTAAGGCAGAAGGTGCAGTCTCTAACTACACGTTCGACAGCTAAGCTACTGTCCGGCCACCAGTACCAGTTTTTAGGTCTTGCCTGCGAACGCAGCGCGAAGCGCTGCTGTCTGCAGCGAGATCTCTTGTTGCTGACTTGCCTCGGAAGTGGGACAGGAGATGGGCACGCGCAAGGCTTTTGGCGGATTTGAGCCGGTGTACGCGCACGTGAACACCCACGTGCACACACGCAATGTGCACATCTCCTGTCCCGCTTCCGATAACATGCCAGCCCCGTTGGAGGCTCCGTGTGGGCTATTGTTGGCGTAAAGTGTAATTCTGAGCAACAATAGCCCACACGGAGCCCCCCCAGCCCTTCCTTACTCACTGGGCTGCTCTTCTGAAGGGGGGGGGGGCTCCTCCTCACGGCTGCAGCACTTCTGTTGCGGGGCTTCCCTGCACTCCTGGGAGCCCCGCGCTGCTGTGGTCATCCTCGGCCGCCGCATTCTTCACCCGGGCCCCCTCCTGGGACCCGGGGCTTCTCTTCACTCCGGCCGCCACCGCGGGGCTCTCCCTTCAACATGGGAGCCCAGCGTTAGCACGGCACGCCGGTTTCTGTTTTTGCCGGAGCAGGCCCCGCCCATGTCCCGGGCAAGGGCGCCTGACTTCCGGCTTGAAGACTAGAAGTTAACAAGCAATTTCAATGCCATAGTTCTCGCATTGACGCGAGTTTGAACTATTGACATTTGCAAATAATAATGCCTTTTATTTTTGTTTTCTTTTAAAAAACCTAAATAAAAGGCATTGTGATTTACAATGTCAATAGCTCAAACTCGCATCAATGCGAGACCTATTGCATTGCAAATGCTTGTTGACTCTGTTCTTCGTCTTCCCAATGCCCAAATGCCCTTCGTGGCAAGTCTTGAGAATCTTCTTTCTAACATTGCAGGGTGGGGCAACTCTACCCCCTCAAGAGTAACCCATTTTCTTTTGACAATTCGGGCTTGACTTCCCAAAAAGGGCGTAGGGCAACTGACAATTTACCTCTACTGTTCCAACTCTTGGATAACATGTTCATCACTTCGCAAAGAACAGGAGGCAAGGAGAGTCCTGCTGTAGTCACACTCTAAGCGAAGAAAAAGTTGGAAAGACAAAGAACATTGTCGTTGTTAATGATAATGATAGCAGTACTTCCTGTTGGTTCTTAGAGGCATGTTAGTTATCACCTCTGTGGTGGTTGTAAGCATCGCTTGTCAAATGAGTGTCCCGTGATGGCTAAAATGCAGAGTACATTGTGGTCAATGTTGTTTTAATTATAACCAAAGTAGAGCCAATATGTTCTAAGACATGCATATGCCCCCGTAATGGCCAAAATACTGAATATATTGCGGTCAAAGTTGTTATTATTACAACCGCATCGAGCTGTTATGTACTCTGACATGCAGTTATCTGCCTCAGAGTATTGTGCCTATAAAGTGCCTCGCCCCTGATTGTGGCTATGAGAGAAGTCCCTTCGATTGTATGGCCCGGGCGGGCGGAGCCTCCCCATTAGTGCACATGCGGTACGGGTAGCACCCGATTTTGAAATGTCCCGCCGCCCCCTTACCACTTCAAGGTGGGTACTCCTCCAGTAGACAGCTCACCTGCTCTCGCCGTGTAGAGATATGGCAGAGCAGCGAGCGATACCTCACTAAATGTGTTCCTGGTGCGGAGTGTTACCGGTCACGTGTGCGTCTTAATGACGTGCACGCTGCCAGCGGCGTGGGCTGAGGGACGCCTTGCGTCCTGTTTCTATGAAAACAACACTTCGTTCCATGTTAGGAGAAGTCTCAGTTCAATCCTTGTTGGTATATATTTTGAGAATAATATTGGCCATAATTAGTGGGAGTGTGTTGTTTTACAAGAAGGCTTCAGATCTACATCTAGAATAACACTCAAAAGGGAGGGGCAGTAAAACACTTAATACAGGCATGCCCTACTCGTCTCCGAGGGAACAATGGAAGGCGGTGAGTTTTCTGCAGGGAGTTGAGCGTCAGATGGGCACCCCTTATGTGAGTTACCCCCAAAAGTAGTGATGCGATGGCCACTATTTTCACTACCAGGGGAACTTGCTTCAATCAGCCACTCAGTATCTCTTGTTGCTCTACCTGGTGCGTGGGGTACACTCAACACTGTAAGAGGCGTCTTAGAGGGTAAAACTTACTGCATCATGCTTATCAGGACAGTATCTATGAAAGGATGTTTTTTCTTTTTCACCACCTATCATGTAATCTCATTCACATTGGACCTTTAAATGGTAGATTGCCTGTGCGCTCCCCATATATAAGCCAAGGGGATATCTATTATTATTATTTTGCGACATGTTTGTCCCAAGGGCCTATCAGTGGAGAGGGTCCTCGTCCTTTCTCCATTGGCAGAGTTCTGAACGGGCACTCTTTACGTTTACGTTCCTGCGGGAGGACCTACAGGAGCTCAAGTGCCAACTTGCGGATGACCTCAAGGAAGTCAAGCGGGATGTTGAGGAGATCAGCGATCGTGTGACAACGTTGGAAGACCACGAAAACGGACGTGACGAGGAAGTAGAAATGATGCAACAAGAAATCCTTCGACTCAAGGAGCAGCATATTTAACTACAGGCCCATGCGGAAGATCTGGAGAATCGCTCCCGCCACAAAAACGTGCAGATCTGGGGAGTGAAGTCCAGGGCCGACGGGGAGGATATGAGAGAGTTTGTCGCGGCTCTTTGTAGCCAGGTGTTGGGCATGGAACACTCGACCGCAGTTAAGATTGTTGTGCTCATCGTGTGGGACTGCTAAGAGGCAGCAAGGCCCCACCACCGGACTTGGTTTGTGTGCATGACTTTGAGCTCAAGGAGCTCATCAAAAGAAAGGCGAGGGAGGCCCGCCCCTTGCAGTTCAGAGGTCACTCTCCTACACTTTTCCAAGATCTGTCCGCTGCCACCCTGTTCAAGCAAAGGGAATTCCGTCCAATCACGACGCATCTAAGGGAGAAAGTAATAGCCTACTCCTGGGGTCACCCCTTCCGACTCATCTTTCATTATTAAGGTCAGCTAAGGCAGATTCGCTCACTTACGGAGGCTAGAGAAGTGCTGGCTATGTCGAGACCCACGTCCCCAGAGGCACAACGCAGGCCCTCGGCAGATACTAGATGCAACAGTCACCGCTGACAGACTGTGGGCAGGTTAGCGGCCACCCACAAACCGGACACAGCCACTATTGCAAAAGAAAGAAAAGCAGTTATCCCTTGCTGGCCTCTTCTCCTGCCCGATTGTCGCCCTTCTGAATGATTAGAAAAGCAGGTCATGCTTGATTCCGAGGCGGAGTCTGAGACCGCCTTTGCTCACCTGTGAAGGACTGCCAGGTCCGCGTGTCCCCCTAACCAGTGTTTCCTAGACGAACTTTGGTCTCAGAGACTTTTGCTCTTGTTTTATCCTGTTAGATGTCAGCACTCTAATTGTTTGTGTTTGGGGTTTATTCTATGTTGGGTGTCCTGCACCGGTCCTGGAGCACTGAACTGTACCTCCTTGCACACCTCTTCTCGACCTCCCGATACTGAAGCCATCGTCCTGCAATGCATAATAGTGACTGTATCCCATGGGTAGAGACCTCAAGATTGTATGTCTCAATGTCCGGGCCGTAACCACCCTGTAAATTGCGCTGCCATGCTCTCCTTACTAGAGCACGCGGAGGGAGACATTTGCATGCTACAAGAGGCCCACATGCGTACGCAACGATTCCCCCGCTAATACAGGTCCTCAGGCTCTGCGAAGAAAAATGGGTGGCCATTCTGCTGGGGGCAAAATTTGAAGGGAAGGTACTTACTACCCTCTATGAGGTAAAGGGCAGGTTCTTTGCACTTTGGCTTCAATGGGGGGTCTTCTCTTCTCAAGCTGATCAATGTTTATGCATCTAACTCACGCCAGGAGCCTTTCCTCATCAGGACTCTCTGAGGGTTTAGCCTCGCCTGATGCTGCCATAGTGGTGGGTGGGGACTTTAATCTGGTCATGAATAATGATAAAGACCGCTCTGGCCAAAGGAGTGCACAAGTGGGGGCGCTGTCTCCGGAGAGTAAACAATGAATTGCAGACAGTGGCTTACACAACATTTGTCGACTTATGCACCCTGCACTGTGGAGTACACCCACTACTCGGCTGCTCACAAATCTTATGCGCACCTTGACCATTTTCTAGTTTCGAATGCGCTACTGCCTAGGATACGAGAGGTTTCTATAGAACCCCGCTCTTTATCGGATCATGCACCGATCACTATCACCATCCAACCAGACAAAAACACGCATGCTCTGGCAAGATGGCGCCTCCGGGTGGGTTTGTTGCATTCGCATTAGCACAGTAGAGGGCCTACAAGCAAAGCTAATAGAACACTTACAGCATAACAACAGGGGGTGGAATACCCCGTTGGCAGCCATCTTGGAGACCCTTAAACTTGTAATGAGAGGAGAACTTCTGGCGGTATCCTCGGCCTAAAATAAAAAGCGACGGGAAATTGGCAGAGCATCGAACAAGAGATGAGCGAGCTAGAGGCCATACACATATGGGTGAGCCAAGGGTATGGAGGAAATTAGAGAAGAAGCGGCTCCTCCTAAAATGCCTAAACCTCGATAGGGTGGAATATTTGCTGCTTCGCCTCCGCCACAAGTTCTATCTGAGCAGTGCCAAGTGTGGGAGGCTGCTAACACAGAGGCTCCGAACTAAAACTATGGCGGCAGCCATATCATCATTTAAGCAGCCATCAGGAATGTAGATGCACGTGGACTCTCAGATAGTAGCTGAGTTCAGTCACTTTTATCAGTCCTTATATAGGGAGGAAGCCATAGATCAGCAAGATACGGGTGCCTATTTAGAAGCAAGTAATATCACTTGTCTCCCTGAGGCCCAGGCGACGCAGCTTGATGAACCTCTACGCCCGGAGGTCATCTCGGCCATTGCAAGGCTGAAACTGAACAAGTCCCCGGACCCAGACGGTCCTGCACTAGTCTATAAAACCTTCTGTGGGGAACTAGCGCCTGTGCTGACGCGTTTTTTAAAAATTCTTTCCTGGACAGTGCAGCGGTCACAGACTCCATGTCAGAAGCTGCGATTTCTGTGATTCTCAAACCTCACAAGGACCCTTGCCTGTGCAGTTCTTACCGCCCAATCTCGTTGCTTAACATAGATGCAAAAATCTGATATTCTAGTAGCCCTGTTGAACCCACTAATGGCGGGTCTGATTGACCAGGGCCAAGCAGGATTCATTCCCACTCGTCAGGGAGGAGATAATACGAAACGACTCCTACACTAGCATGCACAGGTCTCGCAGGGAGACCATATTCCTGTGAGTGGACGCGGAAAAGGCGTTCAACAGGGTGCGGTGGAGCTACCTGTTTGACACACGGCGAGGATTTGTGTTTGGGGCGTGTTTTATTTATTGGGTTCAATGTATGTATCACTCCCCCGATCTTTTGTCCGAGTGAATGGGGTTTCCTCGACACCCTTCTCATTTGCAAAGGCCACGAGGCAGGGGTGTCTGCTCTCGCTCCTCCACTTCCCACTATATATGGAGCCCTTAGCCCAAAGGATCCAAGACCATCCAAGCATTCACAGCCTACGATTTGGAGGCGACACCCATAACATAAGCCTCTATGCGGACGATGTGATTCTATCTCTCTCTGACCCCTTCACGTCTCTGACCACTCTTGTGATTGAACTGGAGTCGTTTGGAAGGGTCTCTGGATTTAATGTAAACCTCAGCAAGTCCCAGGGCCTCAATTTGTCCTTGCACCAAGCACATGTAGACCTACTGAAAGAAAGGTTCACGTTGCAGTGGGCCATCGACTCGATAACCTACTTGGGCATCCTTCTGGCTTCTAAACTGTTGCAAAAGCTTGTGTTGATTTACTCGGCTCTGGTGGAGCAGACGACGAGGGCTCTAGACAGGTGGTCGAGGCACAAGTTGGCCTGGTTTGGGCGCATAGCCGCGGTGAAGATGACGGTGTTACCACAGATTTTATATTTGTTTCAGACCCTTCCCATGGTACACCCTCTGTGAGATATGCGAGCCCTGCAGCTGGCCATAAACAAATTGTCTGGGGGAGTGGGAAGGCGCGACTGTCCACGTCCCAACTGGCTCTGCCCACCTTCGATATATTTTAGAATGGAACCGCCCTCTCTCTGAAAAACACTGGGCCTTCCTGGACCAAGCTGTGGCTGGAGCAAATACCTGGAGGAAGGTGTGACTTTCGCGTAGGTTGAGGGCTCAGGGCCTGAAATCTTCCCCGATTACCGCAGCGACACTAAAGGTCTGGGATGCAGTGGCTCTCAAGAGACGGCTTCCGACATTCCCCTCACCGATGACTCCGATGATTGATAACCCGGACTTCCCACCGGGTTGTAAATCCGATGTTGCCTAGCGATGGAGGGAGGCGGGGTGTAAACCCTTGTGCTCCTTGTTCGATGTGGGGGGAATTCTTCCCTTTGCCCAGGTGTATCAGGACTATAATCTTCCCAAATCTGATGGATTCTACTATCTGCAACTTCGACACTGGACCACCACAGCGGCCTACCTGCCACATGTCTCCTGTCATCTCACCCCTTTCGAGAAATGGCTAATGAGCAAAAAAGATAAGCACTTGATTTCAGAGCTATTTACCTTGCTTGCAACTGGTCAGGAAGAGAAGCGTACGAAAGGTCAGGTGGGAGGAGGAGCTGGGGAGGGCCCTCACAGATAAGGAATGGATAAATATACACTACAGGGCACACCACACTGCTTATAATACCGCCAGAGCCGAATCTGCGTTCAAGGTCACATCTTATTGGTACCTCACTCAGGCTTGCATCCATCAATGGGATAAAATCACACCGAGCAGTGCTGGAGGGGCTGCTGTCTGGGCAGTTCGCTGGTGCACCTTCCCTGGCATTGTCCGAGACTAGAGCGCTTTTGGGAGAAGGTGCGGAACGACGTAGACGCTGCTTTTGAGACTGAGATACCTAGCTTCCCGGCGTACACACTTCTAGGACTTTCAAATGTGCTGACGTTCCCTTTGCGCTCTCGTCAGGGTAGGCAAATAGCTTTGGCGTTATTGGCAGCACGACAAGCGATCCTGGTGAATTGGGGCTCTTCAACGGTGCCGGATCATGTGGCCTGGCTGCACAGGCTCTGGTCGACCCTAGTCATGGAACACCTTTCTTTAGTGCAAGATCACAAGGGAAAACCTACGCAGAATTATGGGACCCTTTTATATCTTTACTATCTAAAGAATTTAGAGAAGTCACGTGCCCCAAATACCTACAAATTCTGCAATTGATCCTGGGGGCGTGTGATTAGCTATCGTCCCGTACATAAGGGGTTGGGTCTCAGTTGTGGAGTAGATGAGCGAGGGTGAGTGGTCCCAATTGACTTAGTAGGGCATGGTGTAGGCTCCCTTTCATCACCTTCTTTTCTTTTGTTGTAGGGCGGGAGGGGGGGTTTCGGTAGTTTTGTTGCTTTGTTTTGTATTACTATATACAGTTTATAAATGTAGCAATACTGTTTGTAAGTAATATTTTGTAATTGTAGTTGTATACTTTATGCAATTACAATACTTGACAGTATTAAGAATGGTTTCTGTAGATGTCAACCAAATACAGTTGTATGCTTTTTCAGTGATAAGGTTAGAACTTTCAGTGCAATAGATAAAACGTACAATGCAATCCTATGGAGGAAAACAATGTTAAACAGTTTGCAGGTAAGTACTCTACATACTTCTCCAGGTTTTGGGGGTTTAGGACAACACAGGGTAAGGTTCAATACCAGGTATGTCCTGCACCACCAGCGGCACTGGAGCGGCCAGATGCAGAGGTCACTGGACCCAATGTTATCCAATAGAGCTGGAGGGGTACCTCGAAGAGGCCTGGTGTGCAGGTACACCATCAGTGGCACAGGGGCGGCCAGGTGCAGGGTGCAAATCAGCGTTGGGTGCCCAATGCTTTCCAATGGAGGTAATCTGTGTTGAAAAGAGGCTGCAGGATTGGACCAGGAGGCTGAACGAAGGTGACCAACAGCTGGGCAGGTAAGTTGGATACTTGGAGGACACCTGGGCACTGTCAGCAGACCTTCCCAAAGTTGGGAGTGGAGGATGCAGGGGTGCCTTTTGTGGTGGGATTTCCTCTTCTGGATCCGGTTGCGGTCAAGGGGACCTTCCGAACAGAGGCTGCAGGTGACTAGGGGGATCTTGGAGAGGTCAGCCATCGATGCAGATGGGGTCAGGATTGCTGGGAAGACTTCACAGGATAGGTGAGTCACTCAAACTCGGTCCGTGGGCACCGGGTGCAGAGTGGTGCAGTGTCGTGGGTCCTGAGACTCCTGGTTTCTTTGCTGGGCAAATCAGAGTCTTAGTTTAAGACAGCACAGGCCCTCCGGGTTGAGGTTGCTGGCTGCGGGCCATGCCTTTTTCTGGAAGCAGGGTCGCTGTAGGAAGAGACAGGTTAGTAGGGCTTGGGCCAATTCAGTCATTGTCTTCTTCTCCACTGCTGCACGTCTCTTTGGTCCTTCTTCGTAGGTCTTCTAATCTAAGGAACAAGGTTCAGAGCAGCCCTTCAATACTAAATTTAGGGGTGTTACTGGGGTTGGGGGGCAGTTGCCAATACGACCTGTCCCCTAGGGTGACTGCACCCTTTGGGTGCCCCCTCCCTTTAGGTAGAGTGGCGCATCCATATTCTTGTTGAGTCTAATTCTACAATTCAAGATGGAGAATTTATAAGAGAGGGGTTCACCTCAGCTCCTGGCCACCTTAGGGGTGTGCCAGACTAAAGTGGACACTCATACTTTTCCTACTAATTTTCCCGCCAGTCCTACCACCAAAAGTGGGGCTGGGACGAGGCTGTGCATGTTCACTAGTTAGCGCTGCCCAAATCAGCATAACGCAAGGTGAGAGCCTTTGAGGCTCACCGCCAAGTGTTGTTGTTCTGAAAAGGGGAGGTGTGAAGCACCTCCACCCAGAGCAGGCTTTGTTTCTGTCCTCCGAGAGCACAAAGGCTCTTATCCTAGGGGGTAAGAAGCCTGTCTGTTAGTGGCTGGCTGGCAGGTACCAGTCAGCCAATACACTAGTAGTTGGTTGTTTTTCAAGGGGCATCTCTAAGATGCCCTCGGAGTGCATTTTATAATAAATCCATCACGGGCATCAGTATGGGTTTTATATGCTGACATGTTTATTACCAAACTTCTCAGTCTTCAGTAAATCCATCATGAAGCTGTGGAGTTTGTGTTGACAAACGTCCAGCCTATGTACTCAAAATGGCTTCCCTGCACTTACAATGTCTGCAAATGGCACAGACACTGTAGGGGCATACTGCTCATGCAGCTATGCCCTCACCTGTGGTATGGTGCCTTAGGGCTGTGAGGTCTGCTAGAGGGGTGACGTATACATGCCACAGGCAGTGGGGTGTAGGCATGGCATCCAGAAAGATGTACCATGTTGACTTTTAGTGTAGCCACACCACAGCACATAGCCTGCAATGGCAGTGTGTATGTGTTTGGTGTGGGGTCGTTTAGGGTGGAACAATACATGCTGCTGCCCTAAGGTACCCTCTCTGGTCACAAGGCCCTTGGTACCACTGGTACCTTTTTCAAGGGACTTGTATGTGAGCCAGAGAAGTGCCAATTGTGGAAACAATGGTAAAGTTTAGGGAAAGAACACAGGCACTGGGAACCTGATTGGCAGGGACCCAGTGCATCAGAAATCTGGCAAAACGTGTGGGGGCGAGGGGTCGCTGCAGCAGAAACCCTCTTTCCTACAATCTTCTTGCCAGCTGGTTTCCTTGGCGCAATTCCTGAGGGTGCTCTTTACTCTTTATTAGGTTGCAGTTTATTTAAGACGTTATATCTTTATCTTAGTCATATACTCTAGTTACCTTAATATCGTAGACACGTTTATTTCTAGTGGAGTCTGTTAAAGAAATTGCATAGTTTATTCAGCATACCCAGTCACCTGCAGGGATTCTTACAAAGGTGTCACGTGAGGTGCAGTGTAGTGAGACCTTGATGTGCAATTATGTAGGTGCAGTGAGATGCGACGTAAGTGCACTGAGGTGTAGTGAGATTGAACCTGATTGCAGCAATGAAAGGAAGTTGAGGGAAACTCAACCTGGACACACTGGAGTGCCGTGTGTGCAATGAGATGCAATCTGAGGGCACTGGGTTTGAAGGACTGAAGAACAATTCAATCTGTGTGCATTGGGGTCATAATGTCATTGCTGTTCCTGTGGTATATTGTCGTATCTGCTATCTTCCTATGTCTTCTGCAACCCGTATGTAAAGCGATCTGATACCCGCTTGGGTCATGTTTGTGCCATACAAAACTTTAAATAAATAAAATAAATAAATTGGGATGAAATGCAACACAAGCACTGAGTGTGTGATGGGTGCATTGAGTGAGGTGCCGTGTGGGTGCAGTGAGAAGAGCTTATAAAGGTAGTTTTCATTGCCATTACATCCTTGAACCTACATGAGTCTGTCCTGCACACCTGAGATTCTGGCTACATTTGCCACTGACATTCCCTCTAGTATGTTTGGTGGTAGTGGCAAGTTAGAAATTGGGATGTAGTTGGAGGAGTGTGGAACATCTGTATTTGCCACATTTCACAAAGGTGCGTATGCATCTTTGGCATAGTCACTGAGATCCGCCACACTTTTTGCAAAGCCGTAGCAGTTTGATAATTGAAAACACTTTTGTGGTACTGGGGATGTTGCCTCATACAAAAATGTTCTGCACAATTCTTGCAGTTCTTACCAATGTAGTTGAATTTACCTCCAACACTGGACATATTTTTAAAACGACAGTAAACCACCTGCAGTGACTTGCGGTTCATTAAGCTTGTGGCTGTCCGGTGCAGCAACGATGTGAAATGTGGACTGATGGCAAAGCCTATATCCACTAATGCAGCATCTCTTTCTCTCAAATGATTTTAAAAGTTATTGGATGAGGGACAATCAATGCCTGCAGAAATCTTGCCATCCCTTCATTATTCAGGTCTATGTAGTGGTAGGCAGCTGCAGTATCTGAAATGAAAAAATATAGTGAGTGTTGTCTATTTTTAACTCTCTGAATCCCACCTGGATGGTCTAACTTATTTGAGTTTGATGTTCTCTGTGAGAAGAGCACTTGTGTTCTTGTGATGCCTCTTAATTACTGTAAAATACCTGAGTTTCCTAGCATGATTCTGATACCGTTTGTGATGTGTATGTAGTAGGCTGTGCTTCTTGTAGTGATGTGCTTTTGTAAGATATCAGAAATGTAACAGTACAATTTGGAAGCAGCTTCAACCTTCCCTTTAGGTGAGGTATGAGAGTGTCAGCAGCTAGATGTCTGCTTCCTTGGTGCCTGGTGGACCTAGATGGGTACCGCTCTATTAAAACCCACTGCGATTCATTTGTAAATAACATTAAATTTGATGAGTTATTAATGAACGTTCAACCACTGAGACCCTACCTTGAGAAGCACCGTCTATTTATCCTGTTTTTAGTGCAGTGATCCCTGGATCTTCCTTTCCTAGAGGCCCAGTAGTCACAGCAGATAATGCATCCTTTCTTCCAACATTGTGATGTTGAAGGGCCCTGTTCCCATCGACAGATTACTAGGCAATTCACTCTCTGCTCCAGTTTCTGAAGTCACCCATTGCCTGTACTGACAGTCAGAAAAGTAATCCACTTAAAACTTTCAAGTAGATCGACCTTATGTCTCTTGGTTAGCCTTGGTCACCCTACCCGCTCCTCTTTATCTGCATACAATTGATTCATTCCCTGATTTCATAACTGTATTAGGAACAATTTGGTATTCTTAGAAGTTAGTTATCCCATTGACCTTGTATTGGTGGCATCTAACAAGGAATTATTTTCTCACAAATAATTCTGTTTGTGCCTTTGTAAATAGGCTAGAGACCTATCATGGTGACGAAAAATCAAAAGGGCAGATTATTTAATGTCTAAGTCACATAGCAAATTCAGACACGCAAGAACGGGTTTCCAAAAATGAGTCACTTGGTCACAGAAATATCATGAGACAAACTACGCAATATTTGTTTCCCCAAACACTTATCAGCAGAATTCCCCCATTCAAGCATCGGAACAGGTGTGGCTTATTTTCTGTTGTGCAAACCGGAGTTTTAAATGTAAGGATTTGAGCAGATTACTGTCAAAGTCAAACCACTTTATTCGGCTAACCAAAGCCATAAAAGTACACCACAGTGAACAATTTGCATAAAAAGCTGAATAAAAACATATTAATACATGTTTAATTCATTGAAATATACCGGGTACAAACAATAAAATAATACCGATAAAAACAAGTGACTTATAGTTCATTAATCATTCGATAAAAGCAAGTAAATATATCTATATATGAGATCAATCAACACTTTAAAATATCTAACACCCTTTCTTCCTATGTCTGACTGCCGCCACCCAAAAATTCTCAACATTAAAAATCTCCCATGGGTTATTTAACAACTTCAGATATAGTAGGGCTGGTCTGACTTTCACAAATCCCTTCCCCTTTAAAATGGGTCTTAAAAACATTCTCCTCATGGGGCTAAAATGATCACAAAACATTGTGCATGGCGTCCTGCAAAGAAAAATTATCACATGTACAGGGACCCTGATCTTTTGTCCTGCTCCAGCCCTGTACATCTGCTAAAAGACCATGAATAAGATTAAAACGGAACCTAATTAGTAGAAATCGATGGAAAGGTTTTGTAACAATTAACAAATACGGTTCAATCAGTGGGACTGACAGCAAATGGGCTCTCACCGTGGGTTTCACAATCTCCAATGCCTCTCTCTCTCCAGACAGCATATTTAAGAATTGGGCTTTAACCCATGCCACATCCTCTTTCACTATCTTTTCCGGAGTAGCAAAGAGTTCTGGTCGCCCCTATTTTCCGAGCATTAACTTGATGTACTATATCCATTGGATTATGCCCACGTTATCCAACGCTATGCAGTCCCTAAGGGTTTCTCTGTTCAGTCCCAATTCTTTATTAATACATGTCTTTAGCCAACAAATCACAGGACCCATCCCAATTTGATCCTCAACAAAGCCACTGCCCAGCTCTTGGTGAATAGCAAAAGTAGAGGTAGATTTGGGGACCGCCAGGAGATATCTCATAAATTCAACTTGCTGGAGTACCACTGCGGGTTTATATCCCCAAATCGCAGACCCGTACGATGCTTTTGCAATGCTCTTAGAACCATGCATTTTGAGCAAGGCTTCAAGAGGCTTCCCTCCCAATCGGGAAGCAAAACCTTGAATGGCAGCTATGGACCTTGACATTACAAGTTTTTTTTGCCCTTAACTGGCGAGTCCAAGAGCCTCTTTCATCGAATAAAACTCCCAAATAGGGGAAAGAGGAGCAGATTCCTGTTCACAACCGGCACTGGGTTTGAATACTCGAGTTGAAGACCAATTTTTTCTGATCAAGCAAATCGTAATTGGGTGCTCTGTACGAGAGGGTGTACATTTCTTCCTCATTGACTGGTAACAATAAAGCTTTAAATTTGTACTGTACATATTTCTTTCTCCATCAGTACTGAGCCCAAATGTTTCCTTATTAGATGCTGAACGTACCCAAAGATGAAAGGGACATGAATATAAATCACCAAAAATCCAGAGTAGCGGAAGTGACATCATATGCCCTTTGACCTTCAATTTCACTCACATACATGCTTACACACACACACACACACACTCTTACTGTCTTTCACATCAGCACAAACCCGCAAGCATGCACACGAACTACATTTAAAAGCATTTTTATACTTACCTCTGCTGCCATGGAACTTCACAGTCCAGCTCATTTGCACTCCATTTTTCATTACACTAATGGTGAATAAAGAATGGAATGTAATTAGCTGGAATAATTAAACATTATTCACTATTAGTGTAATAAAGAAATGAGAGTGAACAAAGAGCGTGGTGTCCAAACAGACGTCCATAAGGACAGGCTGCCATTGTGTTCCTGGCACTTTGATTTTGCCACCTCTGTGGCCAGATATTGCAAAGGTAGTGCCAGGGGTCGCTGTAGCGACCCTCTAAATGACTGTTCATTGAAAGGGAATGTAATGCATGTACCGTCACCGCTACACATTAGTGGTTTTGAATCATTGTGTTCCCTTCCTATCGGTTTCCTCACTCTTGATTTAATTTCTACTTAATGGGGCCCAAGACTGTTAGAAGTGCCCCCACTAGAAGGCTGGGGAGGAAAGAGCCAGTGTCCCTGATGTGCACAGCCCTGCATCCTCCTGGGCCGAGGTGAGCCAGAAGTGTCTCATTTCCAGTACAAGAAACACTCCTGTCATGAGAGACTCTGAGACTAGGAAGCAGGTCAGCCGCATCACTCACACCTTGTGCTCCTGCGGTGATTAAGGAGCCCTTGTCAGGCTTTATATTAATCATGGAGGAACGCGAGGGAATGAGCAGGTAAAGCGAGCGGTATTTGTTGGCATTAGTCTATTTATCTTTCACTGGTGCCAAGAACTGCTTTGTTAATGCTGCTGGCCTCTAGCATAGCAGTGATGCTGGAATCATTCCTGTTAGTCCCTTAAGTACTTGTTTTGCATGAAAGTTGCATCCTTCACTCGCATTATTGTACGACAGCCAGAACCATACGAACCAGATTTTTGCTTGTTCATGCTTCTGTGGCAGGGAAGAGGCAACCAAAATGCTCCTTTGGGGGGAGTTTTATCTTAAACAAAAGTTTCTAAAACAAGGTACCAATAATAATAAATCTCTGCATATCACTTCAAACTGTACTTCTGCCACCTTTAAGTTCTGTAAATAACAGATGTTACTATTACCCTATTTGTGATACTCAATTTTCCAACATCAGAAGAATCGAAAGCCAAGTTGGCCTTGCTTGGATTGAAATCATCGGTTTGGTCAGCAGCGAGCATTCACCTCACTGAACCATCCTGCCAGTGGAAGGATGACAGCGTTTGAATTACTCATCCTTTACTTTGCATGTGTTCTCCTTAATGCATGTCTGGTTTGTGAGAAGGTGGCCTGGTATATGCTGTCCACTAATTAAAGTGGACACCCCGTACCAGTCCACACGACCCTTATGATGTATGAGGTCAAAGATACCCTTTAGAAAGCTATCCTATTGGTAGCTGTGGAGAGCAGGCTTAATCTTGAAGGAATGTAAAGCAGCTTTTTTTACCAGAATATCACCTCCTGAATGACTAAATGATTGGAGAACCACACAGTAGTTGTATAAAAGTATGTATTTATTAATATAACACTCTCTACTACTCTCTACACGAGATAAGGACACAAATCACACACTACTGAATCAATAGAACATTCGTAAGTAGCAAAATACACAGTGGGCTCCTGGGGGGAGACCGAACCATATACTAAAAAAATGGTTTAACAATCACGACTTGACTAGACACAGTGCCTAGAGCACGTAGAATCTCTGGGACCCCAAGGTACCACCCAGAGGAGTGACACAGGGAGCCCACGGAGGACGGGTGCAGTGAGGAAACACGACTGCGTACTTCGTACAACTCTATGGGAAAGTCGCGGTTGCAAAGAGACAGTTTAAGGACACATCTATGAGGACTTCGAGCAAACCCTTTGAAACATAAGAGGTTCTAAGGCCAACCCACCAGTGAGTACCTAGGTACCTGTGTTACCTATCCCAGAGGAGCCCGGTGCATAGGGGTCAAGTTGTGAGTTGCAAAGAAGTACTGCTGCCTGGAAGGCGAATAGTGAATCCAAGCCTGGATTCTAGGTGTGAAGAACCTGAAAGCAGAGGGGACAGAGTCTGGGTCACTTCAGGTGACCAGGGGCTCGGTAGTCGAATGCCCACCGATGTCGGATGCTTCAGGTGCGAAGAAGGGTTGCTTGACTCTGCACCCATGGGGACCAGGAAATGTCGAGGACGACCAGGATCCGGAGGTGAGCTGTCCCACGAAGGATGTCGAGTGCTGAGGGATCGATGTCCGGCTGGAGCACCAACAAGCCTTGGCAAATGCAACCCAGGCGGTCAGAGTAAACAGATTATATTGTGGATCAGCAAGGTCCAGGGGTCTCCCCAAGCAATGGAGAGTCAGGGCTTGTCTGTAGCAACCAGGTAAGCCCAAGAACAAACAAGGTGACCCTCGCCAGGACCCACAGGCCAACGGACCAAGTTTGCTAAGTACCAGCCCACAGGACACTTGGTGAGTGGAGGCTGGATATCTTCGGTGCAATTAATGCTTGGGGTCAGGACTACACGGAGTCCAATGCACAAGCTCTGGAATCGCCCACAAGCATGCACTTGCAAATGTACGCAGTGCACAGGGGTTCGGGTTGCACTTCCCCCACGAGGGATACTGTTCTCCGAATCGCTGAGCGGTCAGATCTACCTCGGGGACCTTCAGGAACCCACATCCTGTGTTGCTGAAATCTTCGGAGTCCTCAGGAGCTCGGGAGAAGCAAACCGGTAAGATGGGTTTAGGTGCCTGCTTTTGCAGGGGAGTAACTCCTTTACCCCAAGGGAGATTCTTCAGTCGTCCAGCGTCGTGCAGACAGTCTAAGTACTTGGTTCCTTCCTAGCAGAATCTTGTCCAGATAAAATCCAAAGTCCTCTAGTCAGGTAACCCACTTTATACCCATGGGAAGGGGTTGGAAAGATTCTAGGTACCCTCCTAGGGGAGGGGCAGGACAGAAGGGTGGCTACACCCATGTCCTTTGTCCAGTTTCACACCAGAGCAGGAGCCAATGGCTGTAGCGACCCTCTAAATGACTGTTCATTGAAAGGGAATGTAATGCATGTACCGTCACCGCTACACATTAGTGGTTTTGAATCATTGTGTTCCCTTCCTATCGGTTTCCTCACTCTTGATTTAATTTCTACTTAATGGGGCCCAAGACTGTTAGAAGTGCCCCCACTAGAAGGCTGGGGAGGAAAGAGCCAGTGTCCCTGATGTGCACAGCCCTGCATCCTCCTGGGCCGAGGTGAGCCAGAAGTGTCTCATTTCCAGTACAAGAAACACTCCTGTCATGAGAGACTCTGAGACTAGGAAGCAGGTCAGCCGCATCACTCACACCTTGTGCTCCTGCGGTGATTAAGGAGCCCTTGTCAGGCTTTATATTAATCATGGAGGAACGCGAGGGAATGAGCAGGTAAAGCGAGCGGTATTTGTTGGCATTAGTCTATTTATCTTTCACTGGTGCCAAGAACTGCTTTGTTAATGCTGCTGGCCTCTAGCATAGCAGTGATGCTGGAATCATTCCTGTTAGTCCCTTAAGTACTTGTTTTGCATGAAAGTTGCATCCTTCACTCGCATTATTGTACGACAGCCAGAACCATACGAACCAGATTTTTGCTTGTTCATGCTTCTGTGGCAGGGAAGAGGCAACCAAAATGCTCCTTTGGGGGGAGTTTTATCTTAAACAAAAGTTTCTAAAACAAGGTACCAATAATAATAAATCTCTGCATATCACTTCAAACTGTACTTCTGCCACCTTTAAGTTCTGTAAATAACAGATGTTACTATTACCCTATTTGTGATACTCAATTTTCCAACATCAGAAGAATCGAAAGCCAAGTTGGCCTTGCTTGGATTGAAATCATCGGTTTGGTCAGCAGCGAGCATTCACCTCACTGAACCATCCTGCCAGTGGAAGGATGACAGCGTTTGAATTACTCATCCTTTACTTTGCATGTGTTCTCCTTAATGCATGTCTGGTTTGTGAGAAGGTGGCCTGGTATATGCTGTCCACTAATTAAAGTGGACACCCCGTACCAGTCCACACGACCCTTATGATGTATGAGGTCAAAGATACCCTTTAGAAAGCTATCCTATTGGTAGCTGTGGAGAGCAGGCTTAATCTTGAAGGAATGTAAAGCAGCTTGTTTTACCAGAATATCACCTCCTGAATGACTAAATGATTGGAGAACCACACAGTAGTTGTATAAAAGTATGTATTTATTAATATAACACTCTCTACTACTCTCTACACGAGATAAGGACACAAATCACACACTACTGAATCAATAGAACATTCGTAAGTAGCAAAATACACAGTGGGCTCCTGGGGGGAGACCGAACCATATACTAAAAAAATGGTTTAACAATCACGACTTGACTAGACACAGTGCCTAGAGCACGTAGAATCTCTGGGACCCCAAGGTACCACCCAGAGGAGTGACACAGGGAGCCCACGGAGGACGGGTGCAGTGAGGAAACACGACTGCGTACTTCGTACAACTCTATGGGAAAGTCGCGGTTGCAAAGAGACAGTTTAAGGACACATCTATGAGGACTTCGAGCAAACCCTTTGAAACATAAGAGGTTCTAAGGCCAACCCACCAGTGAGTACCTAGGTACCTGTGTTACCTATCCCAGAGGAGCCCGGTGCATAGGGGTCAAGTTGTGAGTTGCAAAGAAGTACTGCTGCCTGGAAGGCGAATAGTGAATCCAAGCCTGGATTCTAGGTGTGAAGAACCTGAAAGCAGAGGGGACAGAGTCTGGGTCACTTCAGGTGACCAGGGGCTCGGTAGTCGAATGCCCACCGATGTCGGATGCTTCAGGTGCGAAGAAGGGTTGCTTGACTCTGCACCCATGGGGACCAGGAAATGTCGAGGACGACCAGGATCCGGAGGTGAGCTGTCCCACGAAGGATGTCGAGTGCTGAGGGATCGATGTCCGGCTGGAGCACCAACAAGCCTTGGCAAATGCAACCCAGGCGGTCAGAGTAAACAGATTATATTGTGGATCAGCAAGGTCCAGGGGTCTCCCCAAGCAATGGAGAGTCAGGGCTTGTCTGTAGCAACCAGGTAAGCCCAAGAACAAACAAGGTGACCCTCGCCAGGACCCACAGGCCAACGGACCAAGTTTGCTAAGTACCAGCCCACAGGACACTTGGTGAGTGGAGGCTGGATATCTTCGGTGCAATTAATGCTTGGGGTCAGGACTACACGGAGTCCAATGCACAAGCTCTGGAATCGCCCACAAGCATGCACTTGCAAATGTACGCAGTGCACAGGGGTTCGGGTTGCACTTCCCCCACGAGGGATACTGTTCTCCGAATCGCTGAGCGGTCAGATCTACCTCGGGGACCTTCAGGAACCCACCTCCTGTGTTGCTGAAATCTTCGGAGTCCTCAGGAGCTCGGGAGAAGCAAACCGGTAAGATGGGTTTAGGTGCCTGCTTTTGCAGGGGAGTAACTCCTTTACCCCAAGGGAGATTCTTCAGTCGTCCAGCGTCGTGCAGACAGTCTAAGTACTTGGTTCCTTCCTAGCAGAATCTTGTCCAGATAAAATCCAAAGTCCTCTAGTCAGGTAACCCACTTTATACCCATGGGAAGGGGTTGGAAAGATTCTAGGTACCCTCCTAGGGGAGGGGCAGGACAGAAGGGTGGCTACACCCATGTCCTTTGTCCAGTTTCACACCAGAGCAGGAGCCAATGGCTCCCAGAACTGGTTTGAGCTGGACTATGCACAGGGACACGAAATGTGACCCCAGTGCAGACTTTCTGGCACTGAGACAGTGCACCCACCCAGCCCCAATACACTAAACCCTGTCTGGGATGTGGTCACACCTCCCTGTGACAGAACGCCTATTGCCATGCCTTCCTCTGCTCGAGCTTGGCTCAGCAGCAGGAGAGCAGAATCGTGTCTGTGGCTGGCAGCGTCCATTTTGTGCTGCCCGTGTCAAGAAAGCTGGTACAAGGTAGACCGGTGAACCACACAGGTCTCTTTGGAAGGGTGGAATCATATGATATGATTCCAAGGTGTTTGACACCAAACACAACATGTTTCTAAGCAGCCGTTTTAAAGTTCGCTTTTACCGCAAGGTTATAATGCTCTTAAACATGTATGTCTGGCCAAATCACAGACAACCCCTGAGAATGGTCTCCGAAGGTTGCAGAGGGTCTCTGCTCATGCAGGGGCACCCTCTCACGTAAAGCTCAGCAACCTGCCTTCAGGATTGATAAGGCCTGCCATAGGGGTGACTGATAGGTTTTTAAGTGTAGTGATTTAGATAGATATAGTGAATCTATATCTTAGTAAGTGGTGCAAGCACGATTTTACACAGTCTACTGTGGTATGCCTGTCGTGTCATTTTGAATGGCCTCTCAGGGGAGCATAATACATGCTGCAGCCCCTGGGAGGGCTCTGGGGTCCCTATGCCCTGGGTACATGGTGTACCGTATAGCAGGGACTGATAAGGGTACCCCAGTATCCAATTTGGAGTGTACCTAAAGTACGTAGACAGCAATTTAAGGGAGAAAGCAGATGGACTGGGGTCCTGGATAGCAGGATCTCAGACTAATCCAAAAACAGTGTGACATCAGCAAAAAGTGGGGGTAACCATTAGAAGCAGATACTACTTTCCTACATGGTTATGTTATGTTTGTGCCAAATTCTTTGCTCCAATTATTTGTGGCCCGAGTGTGAAGATATTTGATACAGTCGATCCTTTTTACGGTTGAACGTGTTGTCCAGCATTAGGTTTGTGTAGGGTTATGGGGATCTGGCTGCACGTTGTGTGTTTTTATTTTTTTTATTGAATGTTCAAAGTATGCATACAGTTTATATCACAATTGATTTCAATGAGAACAAATCAATCAGAAACAGAACATCTCAGATCACAGTGATGGAATATGATTAGCACATATGAACAACATATTTACAATGTACAGTACACCTTGATATGGGACAGTTGAATCGCTCCATTGAACATATGCAGTTACTCCGTGTAAGTGGACAATGCATCTGGATTAGATCTCAAATATTCGGATACTGGAAGCCAGTAGTTTTTTGGTTTGACTGCTGGTGGCAGCTCTTCCTCATATGTTTTGAGAGTATCTTGACAGTATACAAGGTCAGTTAAGCACTGTATCTTACTAGAAGATCTTTTACTGTCCCAATGTATAGACACACGCCTTTTAGCCATTAGCAACGCGATAACACAAATTTTGTGTTTCACGGATTTCAATTTTTCAACTATACCCAACAGGCAGACCTTCACAGTACAGGCTATTTGTGTTTCTAACATTTGACTTCGTGTCGTTGGGACTACTACCCATAACTGGTTTATTTTTGCACATTGCGATGCCAAATGCATGACGTCAGCGCTATCTGCTCCGCAACGGGCACATCGTGCATCCATCCTCAATCCACAGTGTAGTAACTTGAGTGGAGTGTGATATATTTGGTGTATGTATTTGTAATGAATGAGGCGTAGGTTGCCATTTGGTGTAAGTAATGTAATTATTGCACAGCAGGCGTTCCACTCCTCCTCCAGTGGTGGGTCTAATTGGGCATTCAAACGATCACAGGCTTTATTGGCGTTTCCTGCAATATCATCTTGTAACAATTTATATAATTTGGATACCATATGCATATTGTGTGGGTTAGTGATGATCATTTGCAGTGCTGCCAATGTTGGGGGGTTCTGCTGGGAATGTGTCGTATAGGTCCTTGATAGCTCGCCGCAGCTTATGGTAAGTGAATTTGAAAAGGAGTGTCTGGTTACTGATGAAAGTGAGATCAGTATCCATAATAAAATTGCCCTCTTTGTACAGGTCGCCCATAGTAGTTATAACAACCTGTTGTATTATAGACATGCTGTTTCCAGTATGTGTCACTGATAGTGCCGGATGGTGTTGGAGTGGCAGAGCAGGTGCGCATAGTGGTAGTCTCTGCGCCAGTTTCCCCATTCGCTGCCAGGCCAGATTCGTGGTTTTTAATGTGTTTATTTAATTTTTCTTGATATGAGGACGTGGATGCGGTAGTATGCAATGTAAAGGGATCGGGTGAACATCTCCATCTTCTACAGCTGTGTGTGGGAGGTATCTGACTGGGAAGTACCAATAATGCGCATATTGCGCTTGCACACATAAATAGTATAACAGTAAGTCTGGTACTGCGAAGCCACCTTTGTGATTCAGCAGTGTCAATGTACATAGTTCTATACGGGCTAGTTTCCCTGCCCAAATGAGTCATTTTATGCTTGTGGTTATATTCTTAAATACCAATGCGGGAGGAGGTATTGGGATATTGTTAAATAAGTATATTAGTTTAGGGAGAATGACCATTTTCACAATGGACATTCCGTCCGCCATCGATAGAGGCAGGCAAATCCATCTATCTATTTTCCCATTAAGTTTATCGATTACTGTACCGTAATTCTCTCTTATGACCACTTCCGGGTCTCTGTGAACCCATATCCCTAGGTATTTGAGTGGTTCTGACTGCCATTCTAATGGGAATTCTATCGTGTTAGGTTTGGTAATATCTGTAAGAGGGAGTATTGTGGATTTACTCCAGTTTATTTGTAGGCCGGATTGTCTACCAAATGTAATATATTCACGTAGAAGGGGGAGAGGTGAATGTGGGGTTCGTGTACATAGAGTACCATATCGTCTGCGTACAACGATATGCCAATTGGTCGTTGAGGGAACTGCAAGGCCGCAGCCGCATGGTTTTGGCGTATTTTGCATGCTAATGGTTCCAGGGCTATTGCAAACAATAATGGTGAGAGAGGGCATCCCTGTCTCGTACCACGCTGTATTTGGATGGTGTCTGAAATATGCAGATTGACTTTTATACGCGGCACTGGTTTGGTGTACAAGAGTCGTATCCATGTCAATAAGCATGGGGAAAACCCATCTTCTGCAGTACTGTGAATATATATGTCCATTCAGCCGAATCAAATGCCTTGGCGGCATCTAGTAAGACTGCCACCACTTGCAGTTCTGGGGTGAGTTGATGAGAGAGGGCAAATAGTGTGCGTATGTTATAAGAGGTAGAACGTTGGGGAATAAATCCAGATTGGTCGGGTAGTACTAATTTATGCATCAGGGGTTGCAATCTAGTGGCTATTAATTTTGCCAGAATTTTTGCGTCCATGTTTATTAACGAAAGTGGGTGGTAGGAGTCACAGCTAGTGGGGTCCTTACCAGGTTTGAGGAGTGTTATTATAAGGGCTTCTCATAGTGTGGGTGGCAGGATTTGTTGGTCATGTGCAGCCCCATACATTTCCACTAAATGTGGGCATAATAACTGCATACGCTTTGTAGAAATCACCAGTAAATCTGTCAGGGCCTGGGGCCTTGCCATTTGGGAGTGATTTTATGGCGTCCGTGACTTCTTCCACTGTGATCGGTTGAGCTAGATATTCCCTCTGGTTGTCAGAAAGCCACGCTATGGCTATGTCCTTGAGGTAATCGAGGATTTCCTGACTGTTAGCGGTGTTCCGTGATGTGTATAATTCCCCGTAAGTGGCCATGAAGGCCTTGAGGATGTCTGCCGTGGCATGTTGTCATGTGCCCTGTGCATCTTTAATATGTGTAGTGCGTGCTTGGCAGATTTTCTGCGCTAAAATGTGACCCGGTCTACCTCCCTCTCCATACGTTCGCGCAATCTGACGACGTGATAGGCATCCAGTTTCACTCTCTGCGAACTCTCGATATTCAGTTATGCATTCTTTTATATCTCCTAGTATTGCAGCATTTTGTATACGTTAAAATTCCGCCTCAAGGCGTCGTATTTTAGTTTCGCAGTTAGTTAATTGGGTGCGTATGTCACACAGTATACCTGCGTTAGTGCTAATGCACACACCCCGTATGGTGGCTTTAAAGGCCTCCCATAGTATTCCAACGTCTTCCATAGATTTTTTTATTAATGTCAAAGTATTCTACAATGGCTTCATGGATAGTCGAGTGGTATAGCGGATCTAGCAGAGCCTTAGCATTAAAGCACCATATAAATGGTGGAGGGACATATTGTGGGAGATTTAATGAGAGCATTATGGGTTTGTGGTCTAACAGTGTCTTGGGAAGATGCTGTACATCTGGTAACCACGTGCTGGCAATTTCTGTTGCTAGCCAGTAATCTATGCGTGCCCAACTGTTGTGATACACCGATGTATGTGTACCTTCAAGCATACATGGATTATGCATTCTCCAAATATCTAACATTCTAAATTCGACCATACCATCCTTCACTGCGCTCACTGCCTGTTGATGGGGCTCTTTCTTCTTTCCTGATCTGTCCTGTTCCTCGTTAAGTGATAGATTAAAATCCCTGCCCCAGAATATCTCCATTTGAGGCAATTTCATCAGTTGGCTCCAGATGTTTCTGAAGAAAGCAGGGTCATCTGTATTGGGACTATATATATGAACTATACGTATTCTTGTACCACGAATATGACCTGTTACTATTAGATATCTGCCTTGGTCATCAGAGATTGTGTGATCTATGGCAAAATGTGTCCCCTTTTTAACAAGTATAAGGACCCCTCTGGCGTAGGATGAGTAGGAGGATGTAATGCTGTTTCTGCTCAGCGTGCTTATAAGCCCTTTTGTCAAGTGTGTTTCCTGCAGTAATGCGATGTCAATTTGGTGCCTATCCAGGTAAGCAAATACTTGTCTTATCTTCCTGGGGTTATTGAGTCCACGAACATTCCAGGTTAGGATGCGCAGTATGGACGTGTCTTTCCTATTGTCTAACATGGGGTGAGTATCAGGCTGTAACATGGCGTTGCGTGTATATGGCAGAGTATGCATATATTGGCGCATATTGATAAGTAAATTTGCGGCGTTCAATATTCCTCCTGTATGTGATAGATGTACTAGTTGCTGTGTCTGTGTCTGAGAAAACAAACAACTGCCTTATCACCCAACCCACTTCAGCATCCCAATAATGACAAAGACAATCCTGTAAACAGAAACATAACATATAGCTTTGTCGGGGAATATCCAATAGGGGGCCGCTAAGTACACACTTTAACATCCGCTTGGCGGATGCGACCGGAATATATTTAGGGTAGACTGCTTTTATTCACATCATAACATTTATCAGCGTACTATTGGTCTGTCTTAGCATCCGCGCTATGCACAATTAAATCATACCCGATGATCGTGTGCAGGTATCTCAGCCCTAAATACATCACAGAATCTAGAGAGCATGACCATGTATGGCTACGTTTAGTTACGAATACATGAACAGGCTGCTTGCAGATCTCAACCAACTCTCCCTATGTTATACGGCCAGACCTTGGACTTCTGACTCAGCTCGTATGTGGGGGGAATGTATTTCCCCAAACACCACTTGTGCCAGTAATGGGGATATCATCAATCACGCCCCCGATTGCCCACCGGAGGTGGCGCTACTACCAACCCAACCCCAGTTGCACACTATGGTGTAACATATATAAGATCATACTGCACCACCTATCGCGTCTCGCACCCATAGTGGCACTGATATTTTATAGTTCTCTTCAGAACTTACAAAGATGGCACCAACAGTTCCATCCAGTCTACTAGGCTCCGATCAGTCATGACTAGGGGAAACCACCCGTCCCCTCATATTGTAAAACAGTAATGTAATAACATTTCTTGTACATGCCAATGAATGTCCATCATATGTACAATTCCAACATGTAAATGCGCATTTTGTCCCAGGCCTATATATGTCCTTAACATAGACTTTTTATTGTGCGAGGCTTACCACTGGTCGAAAGTTTCTTCACAATGGTGGTCTCTATTTAACAGTTAACAGTTTGTATAAAATGTCAGTCTTACCGCTCAGTATACATTTTGTGTACCACTAGCTACCACCACTTCCAGACTGCAAGGCAGGGGGGCTCTTCTCCCTGAGTTTCTGCTTAGTGGGCGTACGCTTTATGAACTCCTGGACTGCCTTTGGTTTGGGCAATATTTCCGACCGCCGGTCGTGAGTTACCCGCAGCCTCGCGGGATAGAGAATGGCATATGGTATGTCCAATACTCTGAGTTTTTTCTTGACCGGTGTGAAGTCTCTGCGGGCCGTTTGCACTGCCTGACTAAAGTCCGGGTAGAAGGAGAGGTCGTAGTTGTGATACGTGATCCGTTGCTTTTCGCGGGCCAAGCGAAATATAGTGTCTTTGTCTCTCTAATTTATTATCCGAGCGATGATTGATCACGCTGGGCCCCTGGGAGACAGAGGTGGCGCCAAAGTCCAGTGCGCTCGTTGAACGATAAGTATTGGGGAGAAGTTGTCCCTCAAACAATCCTTCAACATATTCTCTAAGTATGTTTCGAGGCGCCCGGTGTTGGCACTTTCTGGTATGCGTACGTTATTGCGGCGCGATCTCGCTTCCAAGTCTTCATTCTTGTTTATAATTATTTCCAGAAGCTTTTCCATGGAGTTACATTTGGGTGTTGTGGCAGCAGATTCATCCTCCACCGTGGAGATGCGTAATTCCGCTGCGTCAAGGCGTTCGCCGGGGTTGTCCAGTTTCGATGCCATAAATTGTCGACTTTGCCATCGATCGCTTGCAGGCTTTGTTGGATGGCATTCAGGGTGGCTTCCATTTTAGGGTGTCTGGTACGGTCCGATTCGAGTTCAGCATCTGAGAGGGCTTGTGCACTTCTGGGCACGCGACGTGTGTCAAATGATAATTTAGTCTGCTGCTTGTCCGGTTTACCCATGGCGCTGGGTGCAGTGATAGACCACTCTATGGTAATGACTATGCAGCTTCTGTATTATGTGCGAGTTGACAGATCTGTGCCCCCTTGGCGTCCCTGTAGTTGCGAGCAATGAAGTCGCTCGTTGGGTGCTATGATGGGGCAAAGGCTGTTTGGGGTTGTGCGTATTAGTAGGAGGGGTTGACAATCTGGAAGGTGGAATCTGACCATATGGTTGCCCCCAACTTTTTGCCTGGTATTTGAATGGTTTTTGACTAGTGTGGCTGGGATCCTGCTATCCAGGACCCCAGCCTATCTGCTTCCTCTCTAAACTGATGTGAGTACCCTAGGTACCTACCAATTGAATACTGAGGACACCCTATCAGCCCCTTGTAGATGGTACCCTAGGTACCCAGGGCATGGGTCCCTCAGAGGCCTACCAGGGGCTGCAGCACTTATTGTGCCACCCCTGGGACAGCCATACAAACTGACACCACCAGACCACTACTGTAGTCTGGGTAAGGTGGTGCTTGCACCCCTTACAGGGATATAGGTATCCTGTATCCCACTTAATACAACACATATATCCTCATAGGTCACCCCTAAGGCAGGCCTTGCTAATCCTACAAGGCAGGGTGCTGAGATATGTGTGAGGGGTAACCCCTACCTGAGTAGGGCCCCTCTGCAACCTTTGTAAAACTATTGCTGGGTTGTTTGTAGTGCAGCCATACCATATACTCTTAACCGCATTATAAGTAATCGCGATAACGTGATAACTTGAGTGGCTGCACAGAACCATATCGTGTTTGGTGTCAAACATGTAGGAATCAGACCCCCAATCCAACCATGGGAGTAAGGGCATGTTTCCCCCCTGCTAGAGGGGCGATATGGTAAAAGCGGCAGATTTTAGACACCAATTTAAAAATGCACACGTAGTACAAAATGGATGCTACCCGCCACCCACACGACTCTGGCTGCCTGTTGCTGGGCAGAACTCCAGCCATGGCAGCTGGACAATAGGGATCTTGTTGCAGGGAGGTGCACCCACCTCCCCAGACAGACTATTTGGATTGGAACTGGGTGGGTGCACCATAGGATGTCTTTCAGACTTGCACATAGGCTTCTCCAGTGCCTACTTCTGCATACACTGTCTCAAACCAGTTCAGGGGCATCCTGTCCCCTGCCCAGGCGGGAAACCACACACAGGGGAGGAGAGGGTGTAGCCACCCTTTCCCGCCTGAACTCTCATTGGTTGGCTCTGATCTGGACACTCCCCTAATCTTTGGATAAAGGTGAATACAGGGTCCCCAGAGCCTCAGATTATTCTTGGACTTTACAGACTTGAACTTCGACTTGCTGCCGCACAGCTGAATGAAGAAATCTCCCTTGGGGTAAAGGAGTTACCCCCCCTGCTTGGCAGGCACCTGAAACACTGCAAGTGACTCGGTTGGAACTTTGCTGCTCCTACGGACATCGACGACTCTTTCCTACCTTGAGGTGGGTTTCCAAGCATCCCAGAGGCCAGTGAGTGTGCACAGCAAAGCTCAGCACCGTGGACCCCGTGGGTGCCGAGATCCCCAATTCCCCAGGACACCGGCCAATTCTTGCACAGCACACAAACCCGACGAGTGGGGAAGTTGCGCTTTGGCCTGTTATTGAGCCAACCTCTCAGCATCATCTGTGCCAAAGATTGACGCCCTAGCCCGCTCCGGCGACCCGTGGGCGCATCTTTATGCACACCAAATTGCTGCTTCCCGCGGTCCCTTGTCTCTCGACTGGTGGGCCCTGGCGGAGGTCAATCTTCACTTCCAAGAGTTCCCCTGGTTGCTCCAGGCCTGCTCTTCAGTCTCCTCGCTGGAGACCTCGCTCTGACCTTGTGGGTCTGCACCAGTAGCTGTTTTGTGATTCTTGCGTGGGTTGCGGTTGCCAAGGCTTAGTGGATCCAATCCGGACACTAACACCGCAGCGACCATCATCCTTCGTGGGACAGTCGCCCTCCAGAAGCTGGCCTTCCTTGACGCCTCCTGGACCCCGTGGCTGACGATCCAAGCTACACCTTTTCCACCTGGAAGCACCCGACATTGAAGAGCTCTTTCTCCTGAGCCCCCTGGTCACTGTGCCGTGACCCAGACTCTGTCCCCTCTGCTTTCAGGTCCTTCTCTTCAAGATCTACATCTTCAATCTTCAAGACTTCAACAACACTTCTTGCTAGCAGCAGTTCTTCACGTTTTGCCATTGAAAATCAGCCCGTGACCTGACATCGAAAACGACCTATGCACCCGGCTTCCCTGGGGCAGGTAACAGTGGTACCTCGGTACTCTCGTGGGTGTGGGCCCTTCAAAAGCTTAACTCTAAACTCTTGAACTCCTGCTAGAAGTGTTTTTAATCTTGTAAAATTCAACCGCGGCATTCTCCATAGGCTTTAATATAGATCCCGACAGTAGCTTCTACCACTGCACGCGTCTCCCGTGGGTCCCCTTCCTCACTACCTTGGGTGGTTTCACAAGGTTGCCAGCGACCCTAAATGTCCTAGGCATTGTCTGTAGAATTGTTGTGGTTCTTATACCACTTTTTTGATATATGGTTTGGTCACCCCCTGGGGCCCTATGATTCCAGTGCTATTTCTTGTAACTATCAATGCTTGTTTGAATTGTATCTTTACCTCCAGCCTCATAAAGAGACTAGTGTAATTATTCTTAGAATAAATACATATATTTTATATATATACCTGTGTGGACTACTCTTTCATTTGGTTATTCAAGAGTTTATCTATGATAAAACAATAAGCTTAACACTCCTTCAAGACTTAGAAGGCTGCTCTCCACAGCTACCATTAGGATAGCTTTCTTTAAAGGTTGTCTTTTAACCTATCACCATAAGAGTCGAATTGGACTGGTGCAAGGTGTCCCCTATAACTAGTGGACAGCATATGCCAGGCCAACTTCTCACACAGTCACATTTGGTGAGGCTGCAGTTCTGGGATCACCATTCTTCAACCACAAGTCTGTAGCCTCTTCAGTAAAGCCAGGCCTCGTCAGTCAATCTCTTGCTATGCCAGGTAATTCTCAGTAGCCGTGGCTGGCTTTGCAGTCATGGGTGGTAGCTGGGCAATTGTGACTGATATGCCAGCACGTCGCCGAGGTTTATCAGCGGCGACGCAATCTGATGGCACTGCAGCGCAGGGATTCAGCACTGTCGGGCGCGCATTTAGCCAGGGTCACTTACCGCTCCTTCAGTCCCATTGCCGCCATTTTGTTCATACCAAGATGCGTGCGGCTGTTTTATGATTATAGCCACTGAGTCCGTTGTTCAGACTCATGAGGGGGCTCTCGTAGGGTGCCGATATTTCCACCGCAGTTAGATGTACTGGAAAAGGCGAGGGTTGACTAGGCCGTGCCGCCATTATGGCGGTCACACCAGTCCCCGGCCACCAGAAGGGGGAGGGAGGCCGCGTCAGCGAGTGACTCGACACTCCCCCCCCCCCCTCCCCCCCACCCCCCAAGCATCGACCAATGAGTGAGGTGGCCTTTCATGCGCCGGAAGCACTCCAGTGCTTACGGCGCAGAAACGTCCAGATTGTGTCCAGGCCGACCAGTCTCAGCCGGTCAGCCTGGGCACCCTCTTTAAAAGGAGGTGGGGGGGAGCAGAACAGTCTCTTGTTCTTGCTCCCCTCAGATAGGGTTCACCGGGTCGACTGCGGGCCCGTAACGTCTTCTTTCTTTTGCCCACCCACCATCCCCTAAGGCAAGTATTGTTGGAGAGTTTGGTTTTCCGGTAGTGTGTTGTGAATAATTATTTTTGTCCCCTTTTTTCCAAACTTATTGGCAGGGAACAAAGCAAATGTATGTACATTGATTCTGTAGTGTTGTATAAATAAAGGCACAAGTTCGAATTTCTCTTTCAATTAGATATTGTCGTATTTAGAGTGTCTCTGGTCAGACTGTAAGGTCATGATTGGTAAGCATAGTCTTCGGTCCTCAACGGTCAGCACCATATTACACCAGGGGGTAGTGACAGCCGGTAGGTAGGCTGTCTCGGTGCATCAAGGCGCCATTATGCAGAAGTCTGCAGCCCCCTCCCCCCCCCCCCGTAATGGAGTGTAAGGCACAGGGCGTAGGGGGGGCCCGGGGGAAAGTATCCATCCGATAAGCTGTAACCCCCTGCGCAACCTTATAAGTACACGGGGACCGGGGGAGCTGCCAGTCATTGACTTTGCCGTAGGCTCTAGATGGGACACGCAGAAAGTAAATATATGCATTGATAGATTTACGGTAGGAGTGTCTTGTGTATTAGACTGTGTTAAGGTTAGCCGTGGAATATCTGACTATCAAAATGTATCTGTACTTTCTGCGTTAAGTTTCTGTATATAATGTTTTAATTTGTTTGTTAATGTTAATAAATACGGCCGGGGGGGGTTTACTCCCCCCCCCCCCCCCCCCCACCCCCCAATCCATAAATTAAAACTATCTGTGTGGTCTCCAAAAATGTTATGCTGAAGGGGAGGGAAATGCCATCCACAACCCCAGGGTCTTTAGTTAGAGTAGGGGACATGGGTAAGTACCAGACCATACTGCAAAACTCCCGCAGTCGCACATCCATCCGTCTGGAGTCTTGCTGGTGCATATTTACTCCGATCGTCCGTTAGGGAAAACCGCTGGCCGCCATCTTATCGTGTCCGTCGGTTTCCGTGCTCGGCAGCCACAAAGTTGATTTCCGGCTACATTCAGCAGGGATTGCCTCTCGTTTCAGCATGCCTCTGTAGCAATAGCCTTCCGATGCTCCATAGTACCCTTTTTGCAAGTTTTCGGTGCCGTTTACCGCTTCTTGCAGCCCACAAGTGTTCCGATCCTGCGGAGCTGCACTAATACGCAACCATCACACTGTGTGCTCACTAGCGCCCTCCTGCAAGTTGTATATTGGAGAGGTTTTTTGTTATGTTGAAGCATCATGGGATAGGCTTTGGAAGTGTTTAGGCCTCACTGGTCGCTATGTTACATATGTGGTAGGGTGCTTCCTGGGTTTTAAGTGGGTTAGTAAGGAAGTCGACCATGTTAGTTGTGGTGATGACTATAGATGGAGTCCGCGGCATGCAGTTCGATTTAACGGAATGGCCTGGATACATATGAGTACTCTACACTTACATCAGTTACACATTTGCTCATATATATATATATATATATATATATATATATATATATATATATATATATATATTGTTGTATTGTATTGTATTTGCTTGATAAGCTGCTGAATCACACGTGCGGCGGGTAGTACACTGCTCCTTGGGTGTGCTGAGATGGAAGTGTGTGGGCTGTGTTGGAGTGTTTTTGTGTCATGTTTGATGGTCAGAATTGTGCCCTTGTCTTGTGTATGTGTCACTGTGCCTGGCAAGTGCATCGAAATGAAAGCAGTGAAAGATAGGACCTTTAGGCTTATAAAGCACAGGTTTTTCTATGGGTGGGAAGGTGTATGAATGCATTGTCACCTGTGTGGGAAGTGTTTACTTCCAGCATCTTTAACCTTTTAGGGGGCGGCTTACCTCTTTTTTAAACTTGCATCAAAGTGCTTCTCCCAGTGTTTGTTTGTTATGCTTGCTCACGTCTTTTCAGTTCTGTCTGATGATTTGTGCGTAGTACAAAATGTAATCTCTACAAAATGGCATTACACGGGCTTTGAGATTCAAAACATTACCAGCCACAGACCCGAGGGCGAGGTCAGCCAAGGGAAGCCCTTCTGTAGCGGTTATGTGGATGACGAGGCTTGTGGGAAGGCAGCCTGCCAAGCTTTGTTCTCAGAGTGGCCCGTCTGCAGAGCAGAAAGGCCGGGGTTGTTGTCAGGAAGCGCCAGTGTTGAACCAACAGCATAATGGCGCAGACTGCTTCTGTCACTCGAATGGACATTGAGAAAGCGGATGCGAGAGCCTCTGTGCTGAGATGAGACGCGGCTGGTAATCACTGCAGCGCTGGGGCTGTAATTCGCAGCTCGGCTGCTCTTTGTTTTGTTTCCGGCTTCACCCGGTAATTATGGCATTATGCCGCCGCTATTACAAATTAAAACCTCATTGCAAATGACCGTGCCGCTGCCTTCACGGATCAGCTGGAGGGAGTACAAAAGCAGAGCAGTGCTCTGGCGCCGCGGATTCTGCGCGCGTGGTTCGCTGTCATGAAGAGGGGATATTTCATATGTTGGCTACAGCCCATGTTCTCGCCATCTAGCGCAGGCTAGAGCCTCACAACTGAAATTAATTGGTGCTTTGTTTAGGTCTCGCCTAAGACAGGCATGTTGGTATGTTTGTTTGTAAGTTGTATTTCTATAGTGCACATTTTGGGTTGGGAGTACAGTTTTGTCCCCTGTACTCCATGGCCGATCAGCATACCTGTGATTTTTTTTTTTTTAGAGCCTTGGCAGTGCATGCGCTGCTCGGCGAGCCATGCTGTATTGGAGTATGGACTTGAAGCACTGCCCACTCTCTGCCCATATTTGTAATTGGCTTGTGTCATTGCCCTTCGTAAATGCTGGCTTCTGATTCGTTAATATGCTTGTTAGTCCCTCCTTGGTACTGCATTGTCTTCATTTGAAAGCTCCCAAGAGGACTGGCCCTTTTAATTGGTTGTTAAACGGTATAGCTTATTTACTATTTAAGCACTATTTTCTTTAATAGTTTCTCCTACTGCAGGCACTACATGCTTTCCTGCTACATTCAGTGCGCCATGCGTGCTTTCACAGGATGCTTTGACAAAAAAAGCATTTGTCAACTTGACAAACAAATGCTTTTT
Source organism: Triturus cristatus (assembly GCF_964204655.1). Taxonomy (NCBI): domain Eukaryota; kingdom Metazoa; phylum Chordata; class Amphibia; order Caudata; family Salamandridae; genus Triturus; species Triturus cristatus. The sequence continues at coordinate 227,471,046 of NC_140581.1, forward strand.
GTGATGAAAGCGCCCCATATCGTGCTTTCACTTTAATAGCGGCAGCTGACCTTTCTTTAGACACAGCTCGTCTAAAGAAAAAGGCATGGCCTCTAGTGAAAGCGCAACATGGGATGCTTGTAAACAACAAGCATTTGCAATGCAATAGGTCTTGTATTTTAGAAACTTTGACCTATTGGTATTGTAAATGACAATGCCTTTTATTATTGCTGTTTTTTGTAACATAAATATAAAGCATTTTCATTTACAATGAATGCCAATAGCTCAAACCTCCCAATTGCAAGACCTATTGCATTGCAAATGCTTGTGTTTTATGTTTTCAACTTTGGTCAAGCCACACATTGTGCGCGAATTGACATAGGCACAGTATTTTGTCAATGATAGGTTCTGAACCTAGTCCTGAACTGGGAGGAGCGCACCCTCATAGTGACAGGTGAGCGTGAGGACGGCAGCGTACCATGGTTGGTGAATTATAGTGACAAGTTTTTACCTGCGAGACGTGAATACACACTTACAGACACACTCATATAAAGTTCAGATGCTCACGAGGAACCCAGAATCATAAACGTGACATTACATACGTTGTACGACTGCACTCGTGCTAAACGTGATAGTGTGACTTGCACAAGTAATACAGGCCTGCAGGTTCCATTTTGGAAGCCCACAGCCTTGACCAGGATGGAAGATGGACTAGAAGTTGATTTCTCCTAGCAGCACATGTGTGTATTGCTGGTATCTTGGTATCTAGATGTGAGGGAGGAACACCAGATGCTGCAATAAGGAGAGGAGAAAGGTTTTACTTAAAAATGCCAGGGCCCTTCCAGATTCCTTGAGCTGTAAATTACTCTGCCTGCAGCTGCCATTAGGTAGTGGTCATGGGGTACAGGGTGAAGCCTGTAGCATATGTTGCTGCGGAAAGCAGCCGTTTGAAGGGACACAGATGTTGGTTTCTGAAAGGACACAGATGTTGGTCTCTCTTCCTGATGTTTGTGACAAGGGGTAGTATATAGCTGGGTGTTTCGTTTTTTGTACTTCTGTGGTTTGCCCTCCACCTGAACATTATCCCGCTGGGCAGAGCATCTTGGCAGACAAAGACCAGGCCTGGAAGGTGGCCTGGACATGTCACAACTTTAAGGTGGCGGGCTAGTTGGTAGCAGCCCTTCGACAACAAAGACTCGCACCCGTGAACTGGGTATTCCTGCATTATTGATTATGAAGTAGAATTTGGTGTTTTCTGTCTTAACAAAGGCCTTGTCTTTTCTGCAAAGAGAAGCACTGGGCAGGACATGATGCTGTGGGAGGGGTGGTGTTTATTCTTGAGCCCCACACCAACCAGCTTGAGAAGCCTTTGTCTGCTCACCCTTAATACTACTGAGTACCTTGCCCAGTTTGTAGAGTTATAGTAGGAGAGGCCCCAGGACAACAGTGGAAAATGGCCTCAACCCTCAACCCTGATGCCTGTGACTCAGTAACCCCCTGCTTGCACCATGGCCTCCTGAAGAGGATCTGACAGCAAACCAATCCAAAAGGATGCAGAGTAGTCTACATGGTCAAAGTCCAACATAAGGTCAAGAAGTGATAGAATAGGTAGCTGGTTTGTGGACTGTGGAATGTAATGCAGTGTTCTTTTATAAATGGCATCAGCTTTGGGGTAGCATTGATGGACAGGGGGAAGTTGTTCTAGATGCTGGGATGCATAGATGGAAAAACTCTGCTGCCTTGAATTATTTTTTTATTTAACATTTTGGACTGTAATCTGAAGATGTTCTAGCTGCGGGTGTGCAGGGAACCACCAGAGATAGTGAGCTTGTCTGCAAGATAATCAGGATGTGCTGGTTGTGATAGTTTTTTAAATGATTAAACATGGTTTTGAAGATTCTGCTGGCCTATATGTATAGGTCAAAAACCCTTTCAAAACATGGTGTCTCTAAGCAGTGTGTAAGGGAATGCAAGTGACAACAAGGTCCTGGCAGTGTCTGCGGACCTAATAGCCCTCACAATCTTGAGCACAAGTTGAAAGAAACAGAGCTAAAAACTCGAGCCCACAATGGCCTATACGTGCTGTGGTACTGAAAGTCACTACTTTCTCTGTGGCAATGATGTTTTACTTGGGCAGAATGGAGTCACTCACAGAGAAAGGAGCTAATGGCTCAAGTGAGCTGACCCATTGTCCCTGTTGTATTCTATAATATGGTGGTGCGGTCCGAAATGTAAATGACAGTTGAGCAGATGATGGCTGGAAACCCCTCTTAGCAAGTATGCTTTCTAGAACTTTTCCACGACATCTCACCCACTTTAGTCCCAGAACAGTTTCCAGTGAGTAATGTTCATCAGCTGGATTTCATATACAATTGTCTGTTTATTATTTATAGTTCTTGATTTTATTTGAATTGGTTTATTGTCATAGAACGCTCATTTACCCCCTAGACATCATGGTACCCTGGAACAGGAGGATATTAAAAAGTAGAACATTCATTAAAAGACAGTAAATATTAGTAAAAGTATGCAGAATAATTTTTTTAAAGCTTTTGTAAATGAAAGGTATGAGTGAATGTTAAGATACATAGTAAGATTATTCCAGAGCTGAACAGTCGAAAAAAGGTACCTCACAACAGGGATCATTTAAAACAAGAAGCAAAGGGTAGAAGCCATGAATTTGAACACTGATTTCTTGCAGGGATGTATGGAGCAAACCATTCAAAAAGAGAAGATTTCTTCGCATCTTAGAAAACCTTATGCATTAGTCAAAGTGCTTTGAAGTTGAGTCTATCTGATTTATGGCAAGTGAAGTTGTGTTCTTGCTTTAAAGACCTGTCCAGATTTTCACTGGTGGCTTGCTTTCCATATTGTAAAATCGAATAGCCTCCGCAACTTAGCTAAGGAGGATTTAGGTAAACCGAGAATGACAATGTTATAATTATCAAATCTCGACAAGACACGTTCCGAGACTGTCCGACAATGGACATAACGTGGGATGTAAGGAATTACTTTTCCCCATAAGTCTTAGTGAGCAGAGAACTGCTGAAGAGACTACATTAACGTGTGCATTAAGAAAATGATTTTTACAAAACAAGGATCCAATGGATTTTCTTTTGTTTGTAGAGAAGGACCCTTTCCCCTGATTTCAGTCCTTGGGATATCCTGTCATCGCTATTACCTACTATCAGAATCTCAGTTGCGTTGGCATTTAGTTTCAGGAAATTCTGCAGCATCCATATCTCGATTATATGCAAGCATTTAGTCAAATTGTGTGTATTGCACAGCAACACCTATATCCTCAATTATTTATGTGTTATCTGCCTAAGAGAGAACCCTACAGCTAAAAGATCTAATAATATTAGTCATTGGGTGTCTTAGATGTTACACAATGTTGGGAAAGCGGGAACTCCTGTAGTAACCTCCATTTGTAATGGTAGAGGAGGTAGAATTGTGAGGTGGTAGGGCTGCAGATTAAACGCAGGCCCACAAGAAAAGAGACTGCAATAAGTAATTGATAACAATTTCAGTCAGGGGTTCCAGAAGGATGGTGTAGTGCACAGTATTAAGTGCTGCCAAAAGAAAGAGCAAGACCAAGGTGGCTGAATGTCTGTGATTCAGAATTAATCTAAATATGTCTTGTGAGAGCAAGATGTTGAACCAGTTGCTACACCACAATATGTTCCGATAATTTTCAGAGAACCAATAGCAGCATGATAGGTCTTGTCATTTTTGTTTACAATCCTTCCAGATTATCCTTTATCAATAAGGGGGTATTTGCTGCTGCTTTCCAGTCAGAAGAGACTATGCTGGATGAGAAAGACAAGTTGACTTTGTTAGCAAAAATTGGATGGTGCAAGTACTGGTGCACATGACAGGAGGAAGGAGACAGGGCAAAGATCATCCACGGAGTCTGATTTACTAGCCCTAAAGCAACAGTTCTTGATTTGAAGGGACATTTTTATGTCCGTGTATACTTTCAGAATTTTAGTAGTAATGATTTGTGAGGCCTGAACATCAGAAACGTCACAGAAATACTTCAGAGAGGATTTCAGAGTCTGAAAGTGTTGGTGGGCTGTAAGATACGTTTGCAGAGGAACTCTGATTGGAATTCAAATAACTTAATAACTTTTTTTAACAGCCTTCACCTGCTGTTTGTGGCTGAGTGCATCAGCCTCAGAATAGGATTCACCATGTGTCTCCTTAGGCTGCCGAAAAACCAGTGGTTTGGTGGTTTGAGAGTATGAACTTTGTGAGAACGCCCCCCCTTGCACGCAGGTAAATATCAATGTTAAGATCACCTGAATTAATCAAATAAGAGGTATAAAGTAACACTTGTCCAAAGAAGGCACAGAGGGTGTTAACAAGTCACCTTCTGAATTAGAAGGGCATTCTTTCTTCAGGTGAAGTGGCCTCATTCCTTCATGAGAGGTAGAGGACAAACCTGATTAGGTGTTCCTTAACAATCTCAGCAAACCTCTCTGCCTTTTGATTAAAATGGATGATTTTGCATCCCTGTTGTATGGAAATTTCGAGGTCAGTAGGTAAGGTTTTGTTTAGCTTTCTTTATAATGAGTAACATGTCCCTTGCTCTTGGTGAAGAATATGTCCTCTCAATGAACTGGTTTGAGAAGCAATAATTGGGATGGCTACAGTAAGTGATCATGTTTGTGGTAAATCAGTAACCAAAGGATACATCTTTGACGTTGAGGGTGACGGAGCAGTGATATTTGTATCTCAGTCTTCGGGTGTAATCATTAAATAACCTCCACCCCATTGGTCGTTTGGATCTTTGTTCATCAACCAGGAGAATTTAAAAAGAGCAATCATTTATATAAAACACCATGAACATCGAAATTCATTTAGGGCTCGACAATCAATATGGAGAGCTGAAGGGTTTTATTAACAATTCTAATAAATGTAATTTGTTTTATTCAGTAAATATACGCCTTTATTCATCATTATTACAAATTTAAATAATCTGGTAACCGGTATTTCTAAACAAGGTAAAATATCAAATTAGTGAATATTGCAAATAGAATAGAGATAACGGCACAAGTGTGTTCCATAAAGGAATTTCCTGAATCTAAATTAAGCATAAGAATGGCAATTTCTTAATTAAGCAAAAGAATTGATGTCAGTTCAGAAACCGAGTAAAGAGTTCTGATGAGAGAATAGAGTGCAGACTCCTGAAGCCTCTGCACTTAAGCAATAAAGAATTTCTCAATCTTGAAAGTATTCCCAGCTATAAATCAACAGCTATCTTATGAAAGGAAAAGGACTAAAATTGGGATTTCTCCTGAAGAGAGGTAACCCTATAGATCTCAGAAACGGTTAATAGTGCTCCAAGTTACTCTAGGAACACGTGCTAATATACATTTTTTTAAACATAAGTTGAAAGATTTGACTCATTTTGCATTTTCAGCAGCCAATCCGATTTCAGCAAACCCCTGGGAGCAGGTTACCGCTTTAGTTTCTCACGTCTTCACAATTGGTCATGGAAACAAGTCCTTGAAAGATACTTTGTTCACATCTTGTAGTTCAGACAGTACTTTCCATGAGACGTACGTACTTCCGTCTTATCTCCTTCCAGTGAAAACCTCACTATCAGTTGTCTAATGCATAAACTGCTTATTCATTAACTAAGAAGGCTTCTGGAAAGTTACAACATCTGCAGAAGAAGAGAAAAATATCTTGTGCAAAACAGTTCAATGTGAAAAACAGACCTTTCAATGCTAATTAATGAATCAATGTTAATATGGCACCAGTAGTTATGCTAACTTAAATCAGTACACTATTAGTTCTTCTGTATGCTTGTAATACCCAAGTATGATTACCTATTACAACATTTGCATTTATAATACACTGGTTATTTTGCATTTTTTGCATTTTCTATTTAAATGTATTTTTGGTTACGAATGAGGAAATTCGCTTCAACAACCTCCCCCTCTGATGGCTAGAATAGCCATCACACTTTCAGTGCAAATACATCTCTAAGATGCACCTTTTTTTCTCGCATAGTCATCTATTATACTTTCTAAAATTTCCATCTCCTTCAACTTTTTGTATGCCTCGTTCTTTATTTCCTCCTTCTATTTCATCTCTCCTTTGCCCTTCTCTTTCTGCATTTTTTTTCCATGTTAGGTAGCACCTAAATCCCTTCTACAAAACATACAAGCATATTAAGCAAATGCCAACAATCAATATAGGTTTTAATATGGCCCCTAAAAATCATCTTCCAATAGTTTCAAGTCATTAACTCATCGCAGAAGCTTCTTTGCCTAAGGTTCCAATACACTAGTTGTTTCTAAAGTTTCTAATTCAGGTTTTACGTCAGAAATGTTTTTTGCAAATTCTTTTATCATTTTAGTATCATCCGGAATATATGAGCTGCAATGTTGAGCCTTCAACATCTTATATACTCCTCCTTTCGCTGCTAGCATTATATCTTAAGCTTCTCGATCTTGTAAAACCATTGATTTAATATCTATCAATTCTATATTAACTGCTAGCAAAGCATCAGATGTGTTAGTGGCTAATTAATCTACTACTGTAGAGAGCTTTCGGGGTTTCTTGTCATTTAGAACTACTACTACTGGGGGAATGGTTGCTCCAAAAATATCTCACACTAACTGTTTCCCATCAATCATACTGCGTGTATGTCTGTGAGAAGGTGTAATTGTTAGAATATCTTTGCTTTTTACATGATACATTTTAGAGAACAGTAAAGTTAAGTAACAAACACCCTTTCGATACGCAGGTAACAGGAGAAATGCATCTTGCCCAGAAGCAAAATGCAGCCCTGGAATAACTGGTTATTCTCCAGTTGACATTTGAACAGGCCCTCCAGGAACTTCAAATGGATGTTCACAACTACTTATCCCAATGCGTCTTTTTCTAAGCATGTTTTTTCCTTTATTTACACATAATTTTCCTTTTTGTTTATGTAATTTTAACTTTGAATATATCATTTTCTTTTTATATTTGTCTTCCTCCTCCTTCCAATCATTCTTCAGTACACATACTTTATTAGCTTTATGAAATAAATGAGGTCTCCTTTCCTCTAATGCTTGGATACATTTATTTTCTAATGGCCTCATTAAACATATCAGATTTTATTTGTATGTTTTAACAGTGTCTTTCTTTGTAGTGGATCTAAAGAAATATCGAGCTACTTCCATATCCTTAGTTTGTGGATGAGGGCTCTTTCTTTTCTGGAGGGGAACTTTAGAAAGGATCATTTCATAATTAGCAAAAATAATGTTAATAATGTTCCGGTATATAAAGCAAACTAAGCAATTTACTACATGTAACTGCATATGAAAGTGGAATATGATGGTATGATACATCCTCAACCGCTGAAGAAGGTAAGAGTGCACAAACAGAGACTTTAGCATCTAAGGCTTGTATGTATTCCTGAACTAATCTAGAATAAACATTGAATGTGAAATCTCCATTTGACGTATATATTAATGTAGCTTTTTTATTTTCTCTCATCTAGTGTATATGTAGTTGATGTAGGTGTAGATGGATACAGGTGTAGATCTGAGAGTTTCTATCTCTGAAGTGAAACTCATACCAACTAATAGAACTACAAGCACTAACATAACTATTAGTGTAAAAGCTACTACTAATCTACACTAAGCCGTGGTAAGGAAACTCTCTTGTCTACAGTCAGACCTTTAGTAGAATACAGTAGTGGGCAGATTCAATAGTCTGCGTTTGCATCTACTTATGTAATGTGAGCGAAACTTGTAATGGTTCACTTGCAGTTATTTTTTCAGCTTATATACAATAGTTTTCGGGAGGCATCCCTAGCCTTACGCCATCGTCTTCTAAGTGTTATCCCTACTCTTCTACTCCAACCTTGGCCCAAAGGAATTCTTTTAATTCTTTTTATTTTTCTTTGTTAGGAAATAGTTCACATGTTCTTTTATCACAGTCTTCACAGTTCGATTTAGACTCAGTTCTTTATTTGTAGAATCAGATCTTGCTGAAGCGAATCAACTTGACATCAAGTGTCAAATCTTATTTTGTAGTATTGTCTCAAAGGTTTGAATCAAACGCTGTCTTAGTCTAGCATATCCAGGAGGTTCAAGTGATTCTGGTATCAGTTCATTAGGATTGTGATCCGTTGCATTAGGCATGGTCTGTGTGCTTGTAGGTCCACTCGGGTGCTGAATACCTACGACAAGGTATGCTCGCTCACTTGGATCTCCTTGGTGTCTGTAGAACTTCTGTGTCACTTATACCACTGGATTCTGCTTCTTCAATGATGGTTTGTGGTATGCGCTCAACTGACTAGATTTAAATTGTCTCCTGTTTCGTGGCCATTCCGATCTCAGTTGTAGTCTTTTATTCCTTACACTTGTACCTTCACCAGGATCATCTGATGGTTCTTGTGGCAACCCTACTTTCAGTACTCAAGTCTTCAGGATATACTTCCACACCAATTTGTGAACATTCAGGAACTTGGACAGGCAAGGAATTCTGTTGAATATCACCCCCTCTCCCTTTCTGGTCCTCAGGCCCTATGGACACAGGAGGTCTCAGACTTTGCTCAAATGTCACCACTTCATCAAGCAGACGCCTCACTCTCCGGGTGTCAGATACATGTACCCAACAGGGTATCCCAGCATATTTCACAGCAGTACTTATTTTATTTTTTTTTTTAGTTTTATATAGCACTGGCTAGACCCGGAGGTATCCGCGCTTTACATGAGGTTCCACATTGGTACGAAGATACATCAGTTACAAATTACATCTGTTGAAAGCATTTAGAGAGCATAGAAGACCAGATGAAAGGAGCGTGGAAGGGTAAGGTAAAAGGGTAGGAGGGAGATACGGCGGAGAGACGATGGAAAGTCTGCCCAAAGTCCGTCTGGGTAGGAGACGGCTGGGAGGGGGAGTGGGGGGGGGGGGGGGGAGTCCACAGCTCATCTCCTCTATAGCAATCAAGGTAGCTCCACCAGGCATCGGTCAAAGAGCAAGGTCTCAACGGTCAGTGGTAATGGTCGGTGAGGGAGGAAGGAGTGATTTGAATCTTATTTGATGTGATCGCAACAGGGGAGGAGGATCGGAACAATCGACAGACTGACGCAGAGCTGCGAGTAGCTAGTCCGAGTGATTTGCAGTGCGGAACGGACTGAGTGAGGTGGAGCCACGCTGCACTGCATTAGCATGGAGGCCGTTGATGGCAGCCGCGTAGCAAGCGACATCGATCTGCGCGGCATCTGCTGCGGCTGGAAGACGGACCATAATTCACGACTGAGGCCTACGCCCTGTTCATTGTTCAGGTGAGGAAATTTGCAGTGGTGGTCCCGGTGTGAGCACACGGAGCCGTTACTCGCGTCCGCTCCCAGACCAGCTGAAAATTGGAAAACGCGGGTGGGGAGCGAAGCGCGAGCCCTCCCTTCAACCCCATTCCAGTAAAGGCTGTGACATTGGGACATTGCCAAAATTAACACCAGCCTGTTACCGCTGCTGCCAGATCGCGCACCACTGGGTGATTGTTCTACCCTGTTGATATTGAGACAGTGTTCTACTAGGAGTCCCAGTTCCTGATTTGAGAGCACGCACTGTGGAGACTGTCAGTTGAGGGGGAGCCACAGCGTATAAGCCAAGCAATCGGGTGATGCCACATCCACAACCTACCATAAGGACAACAGAGATCCCATAGATATCCCTAATCGCAAGGGACTAAGTCTGGACCCTTAGAGACGTTGTATCATTGACCTGGGCGCGCTTAAAATCATCCCGGGGTTCCCGCAACCAGGGACGCCCTTGTAGCCGCCACTTCTGCTGAACGGAGGTCGGGGACAGGACTTCTAGTCCCAGCAGCATTGCGGTTGTCTTTGCTGCAAACATCACGCCCACATCGGAAGCAGCGCCAGGAGGCGCGCTTGTAATCATCTCGGGGTTCCCGCAGCGCGGGCGTGCCCGGGGATGCGTCTGTGCCCGTCAGAGCCCGGAAGAGGCTGGGCCCCCTTCCCAACGCTTGGATACTGGGATCTCCGGGACCATCTGGAAAAGCTGTGATACAATGGGTAAGAAGAGTCAGTTGCCATTACATACCCCAGGGCTATCTGTATCTACTATTGATTCTTTTTTAATTAAGGCCACTGATGTTATTTCGCAGGAGATTGCCCTAGCCAAGCGCAGACTTTCTGTGGGGGACTCTGCTCTGACTGGACTTGCACTTCCGGCCGTTGATATTTCAAATGTGCCGATTATTAACACTGCTAGCCCGAGTTCCATCGGTAGCGGTGTTAAACTTCCAACTGTCCCTGTCCCCGTATCCGTATTGGATATCCTTCTGTCTGCAAAAACCTCGTGCACAGCCAAGTCCTCCCTTCCAATGATTACAAAGGGCAAGTGAAAGAAGGGCCCCCTTATCGAACTCCCCTCGTCCAAGCCAAAGAAACCAAGGCAATAGAAACTAAATCAAACTAGTGCTGAGATGGGTGTGGAGAATTTGGACTTGCTGCGGAAGCCAACTGCTCCTGATGATATGTGTGCGAAATTAACTTTAATGTTAAAACCTTTATTGCTTCGCCTGGACAATATCCAACTGAAACTCCAGGAACTACTTAGCATCAACAGAGTTCCCTCCGAGTCATTACCACTAAGTGTTCCACCTAGCATTCCACCTTTGCCAGTTAGGTGTAATGACCCTCTGATTGAATGTACCCCTCAAATTCAGCCGCACAGACCATTAGTGGTATCTAATTCCGGGTCAGTACCAGAACACGCTATGTTACCTGGAGGGACTATATTATGTCAAACCCCGACAGGTCCCCTACAGACGAACGGTCGACTTTCTATTATGTCAATGGGGAGCGGTGTTGATATTACATCTACTCATACTACCAAATGCCACAGCGCACCTACACAGAATCATAGGAAATCAAAGTACAAAACTCGTAATCTGCCTCCTGCTGCTTGTCCATTTGTTCTTGTTGTAATGTCCCAATACTTAGACCTCTACAAAGCTAAACCAGACTACAGCTTATGTCTAAAGCACGGCAATGGTTAAGTAATTATACCAGGTTAGGGCACCTGATTCAGAATTATTTGTTAATTGCGCACAGAATCCCATGGGTCAGCCAGTCTCCAAAGATATATGAAGGTGATTGCATTGTTCTTAATTTTGATTGCCCCCAGCTTGTAGGTGATTTACTTTCTTGTCCCGCACTAGCCCCTAATTCAGTGACTAAGATATTTCCAGGGCCCTTGGGCTTCTTTTATAGACTGCAGCCCATTGTTACCGACAAGATTGTAGTCACTAGTCAAATTCCTGATCTTGGTGTTGATAGGCCTGCATTGACTAATCATGTGTATTTGGGTACTTCCAATAGATATGCTCCACTTTCAGGGTTGGAGTCCTGCGACTGACATGATCAGAGTCCTGAATCGTTATCTAGACGGGTATGTGAAGGGATTGAGAGAAATGATGCCTCTAGCCCCCCCATTCCCCCCACTCTGAGACATGGCACCTCAGAGTGGGATTTCCCAAATTACCCCAGACACTTTAAATGAGGCAATGAGTGGTGTTCTTCCCAGAGCATCTAACTCAGCTTATTCTTTGCTGACGTGGAACATAGCAGGCTATAACAGCAAGCGGAATAATGAGGAATGGCTCTCTGTTCTGGCCGATTTTCGGATTCTTACTCTACAAGAAACTTGGGAGACGGCGTCTATTACAATAAATGGTTTTCCATCTTTCCAAACTGCAGCTGTGCCCTCCTTACGTGGCAGACCAAAGGGCGGTCTACTTACTTTGATCTCTAACGTGGTGACTTTCAAGGTTTTAAGCTTTATAAACACCTCACCTTACTTTCACATTTTGGTCATTAAAGGGAATGACACGTGGGACCTATTGCTCGTGAATTACTACAAAAACAATTTCCAAAACCCTGAGACGGTATCTCTGCTTTTAGATGATATCTTAGAGAACTTCGCAGAGTCCCATCCTAAACTCTTTTACCTAATCTGGGCGGGTGATTTTAATATATAGCCATGTCCTAGGGCTATGGAGGACTTATGCGGGATTGTAAATCAAAGGGGAGATATCATTCCCCATTTTTACCATGATGTTGTGGGGAGGACTCTAAATAGTATCCTAATGAAGTGGCAACTAAAAATACTTAATGTATTAGATGCACAGACGGGGAAATTCCCCCTTACCTTTTTTCGAGCTGATTACTCCTCCCCGATTGATTATATCATCTGCTCTGATATCCCTAGCTTAAGTATAACTACTTTCCAGAAACTTTGCAATGAACACAGCGATCATGCTATGCTTTCGTGTGTCTTAATATGGCGGAAATCTAAAAGGGCCCGATGGGGTTCCTATGGATATTTTTCTTGCAGATATCACTTTCTAGTCCCCCCCCCCCCCCCCCTTTTAACTCGGGTTTTTAATTCTATAGCAATACATGGTCCCCACCCCTCCCGGAAAAATACTGTCATAATTCCGATCTTTAAAAAAGGTAATGCCTCCTTGCCTGCCAATTACCGGCCTATCTCCTTGATTGACAGCACAGCCAAAGTCATGGGCAGGCTTTTGTTAAATAAATTGGAAAAGTGGGAAGGCGAGAAGAATATTCTCTTGGAAGTGCAGTACGGATTTAGACAGGGGCGGGGTCTTAATGACACCCTGGCCAATATTGCGAAGGATACTCCAATGGCACTGCAAAACCTTATTACACAATATGCAACTTTTATGCGTAATTTGGAGTTGTATGTAAACCAAATCATATACTATGGTAATAAGTGGTCCGCAAAAGAGAATAATGGGTTCATATTTAGAGGGAAGCAAAATCGAGCATGTACAACATTTTAATTATTTAGGTATGGTTTTTGATACAAATCAAAACTGGAAAGAGATGCTGCATACTATTGCTCCAAAGTATTAATGCAATTTTTAGATTTGCCAAAATACTGGGTTGTAAGCCAATCCCCGAGATGGTTAAACTTTACCTGGCTAAAACTTTACCAATGGCGACATATGGGGCAGCAATCTGGGGGATAATAAATGTGACCTCACTTCAAGTTTTGGAAGATAAATTCATCAAAAGATTGCTGGCAGTTCCACATACTTGTAATAATCTTGTGGCCCATATGGAAGTCAGCATGCCTTTTATTACCGATGCCATAACATTAGCCCCATTTTCACTCTGGTATGGAAGAGGGATACTGTGAACCTGAATCAGAAAATTTTGAAAGACATTATGAATATGACTCATGCCCACAAAGTCTGGTGGCTTTCGTATGTTAGGCAAACCCTAACTTCCTTGGGCCTTGCTTATTTGTATGCTTACACTTCCCTAAATCTATACTGAAGGACATCTATTTACAGAAAGTTACACGAGACAGGTGGGAAACCCAAAGAGATGAGCAGTCTGTGAAGTTCTGTGAGAGCATATTTCAGTTGCCAAATAATTCACACTCGTATTTAGGGTTTGTTGAGACTAACCAGCATCGTTTTATTTTGACTAGATTTCGTCTCAATTGTATTCCTTTAATGCTGGGACACCCACACAATTTATATGCGATTAATCTTTTACCACCTTGCCCTTGTAATAACAGAGCGACACAATCAACTGCACATGTATTGTACTTTTGCCATCTGTACAGCCAAGAAAGGAAGATTTATATTATTCCCCTTTTAAAGAAATTTTCCATTCGTAACCCAGCTTCAGCTCTCTTCCTTTTTTATCAACTAGAAACCCCATTTGTCTTTTATGTACTTGCTTCCTTCTTATTGGCCGCTGTGAGATCTCGCAAGGCCTTTAATAATTTATCTATAGGTTCCTAAGAGTCACTGTTTTAATCGTTGGTGCTTATTTTAACTCATGAATGCTGATACTGTTTAAAGGTTATATACCTGTACTGTTTTTACCTTGCGATTTATTATTTGCACTGCAATGTTTTTATTGGTTTATTTTTATGATCGTGCCATTCCAGTTATTTGATTGCAATTTGCACAGTTTTTTAACTTATATTTATCATCTGCATTGAAATGTTTGATATGTGTACTTCTATACACCCGAGTGGTGCGAAATAAAGTTGATGATGATGATTAGAATCTCCTGGTAGGGTCCCTTCGACCTTGACTTTTAACAAGGTCCCAGTCGCTGGGTTTAAGTTCAGGATACTGCTCCTGACTCAGAGTGGCAGTGACAGCTACAGTCTGGTGAGAAACCGAACATGATTGCTTCATCTGTTAATCAGAAATTTGGTAATCACATCTGATCTTGTACCCCAGGTACATAGATGATATATTTTTGACTTGAAAGGGCTCGAACAATTGTCTTGAACAACAAATAACAGGACTCAATCAGAAAAATCCTAGAATCCAGTTCACACATACCATAGACAAAAAGAGCATTGCCTGCCTGGATGTCCATCTTGATTAGACACCTTTCGGTCTCTCTACCAGAGTTTCTTTAAAAAAAAGCTCCTGACAGAAATAACTCACTACTGTTCATTAGATTCCACCCACCATCATTGAAGTGCCACTTACCGTTGTTACAATTCATTCGGGTCAAATGGATCACCTCCGATGCCGACACAGGCACTTTCCACTTTCAAAACCCAGTTCAGTCGACGTGGGTAACCTGAGCTAGTGTTGGATACTGACTGTCTGTGAATATAGTCACTCACGCTTAGATAGCAGGCTTGGGGAAATGCGATCAATTCCGCCACTTGTATTCCAGCCACCCATCGACCTTCCTTAAATGAGGTTTATTTGACTCGAACATGGCGAGGTCACCCAGAGGCTAGTCCACTGAATTTCCAAGAAAGTAATTGTGCGTGGCACATAAAGAGCCACCCAAAATGGTAGCCATTTGATGAAACACAATGAAGCCCCGGAAAAAACACCTGGGTATAAAAAGCTAAGTAAGTAGGAATGAGTGTTAGAAGTTTTACAGTCTTATATAAAACAGTGTCACAAAGCACAAACAGTATTTAGTAAAATCAAATGTGAGCATTGAGTTAGCTGAGACATGACATAATAGAAACAAATAAAGTGTTTATAGTAGGCCCCTTGACACTATGTAGATGCACGTGCTGAACGAGTGTACGCAATACAAGAACAGTACACTCAAGCAATATTTGGAAAATAACCAGGTCTTTCATTTTACTTCGTGCTGCTCCATTTGTATTTTGGAAGATGCAGTGCCACAATTTGAGCTCCTTGCACATTGAAGACTGTACCAATTCATGTTTTGAGCTTAACTTTTGGAATCTCGAAAAGCTTCTTGGTAGCAGAACTGAAGGGTTTTTTAGTGAAGAGTGCTTTACAAATGTCTTCCTCAGAAAGGTGCAGTGCCCGTTCAGGACACTTTAAAGGGAATTCTTTTAATTATAAGTAACCAATTCAACATGCACAATGTATTAAAAACACGAACATATTTTTTTCAAAGGCTAAGGGGTGCAGTTAGCAGAAATTTAATTATGTTGCCACTTGAACATAATTTTTTCGATAGAACCAGATAGTCTGAATTGTCAAAGAGTACGGAGCAGTTTGTGGGCATAGTACATTTAGGTCAAGGTAAGAAAAGAAACCCAGTGTTGGAAATGTCCTTTTCTAGGGTGCTTTCCCTCAATTTTTTGTTTTTCTCCTTCCCAGTTTTCTGCTGATCTGGATGCTAGCCTTAGGGCTTTGAGCTCGTTGGACACTGCCATTCAGTGTCAAAGTGCTGTGCTCGTAATATACATACTGGTGATTGGTGTAGACATGATTGGCTGATTTGAGTTAGCTGTAAATTGTCAAGGGGTAACACATATACCCTGGGCATTCATCTTGAATGCTCTTCCGTGGGCCTGCAGCACTGGTTGTGCCATCCACAGAGGTGGCTCATCGATTGCCCCGCATGTTTGTCCTTGTGAGACCTGTGTGTGCAGGTTACTGTTAATCTGCTTGGCATTCAAAAAGCTATGCGCCAAGGTTCTGCATTTCTCTTGCTATATCTGAGTTTTCCCTGGTGGCAGGGCGCAGTGTTGGGAAGAGGTAGGACATGTTAGTGCGTGTGTTACATGCAAGGGTCGTGAATGGCATCAGATGGTGTGTTCGGTACAACATGCTTCCCGCATTTGGATTAGCATGGAGGGATTAGGGAAAGGCTATCGAACAGTATTTCCTACGGGCATTTTAGTATTTGATATCGATGAGTTCGTAATGGTGAATCTTTTCTGGTAGTGCGAGTGGATTTGACATTATGGTGTTGGTAACGTCACTTTGGCAATGTGGGCAGTTCGATGCTCATGCCTCTGTGTGCCTGTTGGCCTGTCTCCAATTCACATCTGGATGCTGGGGGGACAGCTACATCTGTGCATTCCTGATAGAAGGCCATAAACTATGGGCTCAAGGGTAACTGCAGACCTCTGACTCTGAGGGGCTTTTCAGGGATGGTAACGTGGGGGTGGAATTGGCACCTGCATTCAAAAGGGCAGGGTCTTGGCCCCATAACAAATAGTGATCAAATCTCCTGGGGTTGGATGGCAGACAGAACAAAATTTAGAGAAGGCCTGTGCATTTCAAAGGTGGCCCATTGAACTGATCAGATTTTCAAAGGCCAATGTGGTTATAACTGCTGGGGCTGTGGCCTCAAACTAGAGACGCTTTTGGATTTTGAACTATACTACCCTAGTTCGACACTGGGATATCCACTTGAGTAATTATTAGGGCAGGATGGACTGCAACTGCACTATCCGCAGACTTATGGTGGCCTGGCACTTGTCGTGTTACAGGAAGGGGTCTATCACTTAGTGGATTTTGCCTGGAAGTTGCTAGCCTGCAGCTAAGTGCCTACTGTGGTGGCCTGAGTCCATAAGTGCTCTCCAAGCACCGGGTTGCTGGCCTCCTGTCCCCAAGATCCCAGGGACACAAAAGATCTCTCAGTTTACATGAGATTGTAAGGACCGCACAGGGTCTGGCTGAAACGAGTGTAAGTGATCGTCGTTTAGGACAAGGACCGTCCTGACGTACACAGTCATCACACTGTGCAGAGGACTGTGATTGTAAAGTTCAGCAGTCACATGAGCTTCCAGAACATGAGTTCAAGGAGTGTGGGGGGAAACTTGCAGAGTCCAAAGAACCCAAGCTTGCTACCAAGGAGTCTTGTGCTAGTTTGCACTTTGAAGCGTGTGGTGTCTGATGGGTGTTGGGGGAGCTGAGACGGTCTTTGACCTCCAGATCGGGAGGTCGACAGTGCCTGACATAGCAGCCTCTGTCCGAGATGGCTGGCTCCCTCTCCCTGTACCCATGCCACAAGGTTCTTAGTTGTGGAGAATGTCAGGACGAGGCCCGAGGGGTTTCGTGTGCCTTGTGGGCACCTACATCTGACTGTCGGGGTCTACGTCAGTTCACACCTCTGTTTGAGGGGAAAACATTTCTCCAGACTTGGAAGCGCACCAGCTTCCTGGGTCACAACCTTTAGTTTATGGGGGATAGCGATCCCGCACTCGTGCAGGTGTCGCCGGGTGCCTTGAGGTCTAATCCGGATGGACAAAACTAAGTAACTGTTTCTTTCCATTTTTAGTTGTTCCGACTGTCTAGTCAACAGGGCGCCCGCTGGGGCAACGTGTATCGTTGGGTGGTGTAGTTGAATGACTGGGAGGCTGGGTCACGAGGCGCAGTCAAAGACCTGTGACTGTTTGACCTTTCTGCATATGGAAATTTCGACAATTGCATATAACTGAAAAGTGTATACACAATGTGTGTCTAGTTTTGATTTCAGTGGGTTAGTTCGACAGTGTTTTATGCATACGATGTAGAGTCTTTTGTGGTGGATACAGTGTGTTGTGAGCGTGGTGTTATTCCATTACATTACACCTGGGCTGTGAGGGTAAGCGTGACTGCTCTGTACCAAGCTACCCAAGGTTGCAACGCAGCTCAGGGATTTTTTCTTTTCAAAACTCTGGCTGACTCTCCTCCCGCCATTACTTTGGCCTTTCCTCCTAATTATTCTACGTCCAACCCAGACAGGCCCCTTAGGACGGGGGAGGTATTGCGATAATAAACACAATAAAGTTGTCAATGATTGACGCTGACCCTGCAACTTGGGCAGAAATTTGTTTATTTAGACTGGAACTTTCACCTAAAGTGCACTGGTGAGGTGCATTAGTATACTGTCCGCCGGGATCGAAAAATAATTTTACACAACACTTAATTGAATATATTGCGCTGCACGTCCTGGCGGCAAAACTATTTCTCCTGATAGGTGATTTTAAAAAAAAAAAAAAACATTTTTATTTGCATTTTTCATTAACTGGTACTTAATATTACAAATTTAACAGGTATTGATCCATGATGTTGCATCGGTTAGTTACATAACGAATAATTACATTTACATGCTCTTCTCCGCAATCTCCCCTCATATTCATTTCTTCGCATTTAGATAGACATTGAGAGCGATGCATTGCCCCAATCTGCACAGTTAGTCACTGACGTCTGATATCGATTCATCTGGAGGCGGATCGCAAATGTTTCCCCTGAAAGCATTCCATTTTCCCCACACCCTTATCCACTTCTTAGGGCCTCCCCTATGTACATAAACCACTTTCTCTGCTATCATTGCGCCGTCCATGTTGCGGCACCACTGACGTTAGGAGGGAATGAGTCTCGCCCCCCTGTATTGAGCTATGTTCCGCTTTGCTATCATCATCCCCAACGTCGCCCAGCTCTGGTCCATTTGGGTAAGGTCCGTCGGCTCCCAGATATTTAAAAGACATCTCTTGGGCTCAGGTTCGACCATAGCTCCAGCCACCCGCGAGATTGTACCCATGACAACCTCCCAGTACTGTTTGATCTCCGGGCAGTCCCACAGCATATGATAGAAGGTACTCAGCCCACCACAGTTCCTCAGGCAGATTGGTGTATCAGCGCGACCCATGTGATGTAAAGTTGTGCGTGTGTAGTAGATTCGATGGAGGATTTTTAGTTGCACTAACTTCGATTTTGAGGGTATTGCCACCTCTCGCGCCGAAGCGAGTGCCTCCTGCCAGTCTGTCTCGTCCATTTCCCCAATGTCAGTCTGCCACCTGGCCCTTAGAGTTTTTGTGTGGTCCGGTTGATTATTTATGATCTTGCGGTATGTTTGGGAGATAGCCTTTTTATATGGTCTGTCAATAGTATATCTTCTAATGGTGAAGCCTCCGACAGCTCAGTGCCTGTAGGGATGGTCTTCATGGGTGCATGCCTAATCTGCAGGTAACGGAAGGTTTCCGTCGCTGCCATTCCATATGTTTCTTGAAGCTGACAGAACGTAACCATCGAGCCCTTTTTCCACAGATCCCCCCACATGTGAAATACCTATGAGGTCCCATTTTTTAAAACCTTTGCTATTACGTAGTTTACCTAAGTGTCGGTTTTCCCAAAGCGGTGTGGCCTGTGTTATAACCCCTTCCCAGCCAAGTGCACGAAGTGTCGTGAACCAGATCTGTACTGTGTGTGCCGCTGGTCCTATAAGGGTAGTCTCCCGATGCTTGTTGTAAAGTGCTCCCATAACGCCCCTCGTGCCGAGGATATATCTGTCCATACGGAACGCCGGTTCCTTTAGCGGAGCATGGATCCATTGGTTTAACAGTGAGCTGTGAAGCCCAGTAGTAGATCTTTATATTCGGGAGGGCAATTCCGCCGTCATACCAGCTCTTTACCAATTTATGCATTGCTATGCGGGCGGGTTTCCCATCCCACAGTAGATTGTTTACTTCAGTGTCTATTGCTTAAAAATAGGTGGGGGGAACGTGGTATTTTCTAGGGCGTTAAGAAATCTAGGGAGCGCCATCATTTTGAAAAGGGCAGCTCTTCCTAACAATGTCAGCGGTAGGGAGCGCCAGTGTTTCACATCACGGCGGAACCGTCCAAGGGGTTCAAGGAGGTTTTTTCCAGGAACTGCTCGGGCTGGGGCGTAATATATATTCCCAGGTACCTAAACCCGCCATCCGTGATCTGTATCTCACAGTTCCTTGGTAGTCGCAGCGGAGGGCACTAAGCACGTATAACAGTGACTTTGCCCAGTTAATGGTATAACCTGAGACCCTGCCATATGCCGCACAGATATCCAGGAGGCAATTAATGGGGAGATGCCATATATAGTAATACATCATCCACATACAAAGAAATGCGGTCCTAAAAGCCCTCCGTCCATTTCAGTCCCCGAATGACCAGGTCCCGTCTTATCCAGGCCGCCAATGGTTCAAGCACCAATGCGAATAGAAGCAGTGATAAGGGACAACCCTGCCTTGTCTTTCTACTCAAGGGGAAGTCGGCTGAAATGTGTCCATTCATTTCCACATGTGCTAGGGGTTTCGCATAAAGTAGTTGGATCCACGTGCAGAACTTGGGGCCGAGTCCAAAAGGCCATTCGACTAAATCGAAGGCCATGCGTGCGTCCAGGGAGAGAATTACAGTGTCTTCCTCGATAAGTGGTATGCGTGCCATGACACCGTGGAGCCGTCTCAGGTTACGAGCCGTGTTGCGACCTGGCATAAAACCAGATTGATCTGGGTGTACTAACTTCGTAAGATAAGGCAGTAGTCTGGTGGCCAGTGTCTTAGCCAGTATTTTAGCTTCTGTATTTAGCAGTGAAATCAGCCTATTTGATGTGCATTTCTCAGGTTCTTTTCCAGGTTTATGTATTGCCACTATTGTTGCCAGACGCTAATCCTGGGGGAGCTCTCCCTTTTCCAGGCTATCCCTGTACATCTCTAGCAGACGCGGCGCAATGTGGGTCACTGCATTTTTTTATACAATCAATCAATCAGAGCATTTGTAAAGCGCACTACTCACCCGTGAGGGTCTCAAGGCGCTGGGGGTGGGGGAGGGGTGTTGCTACTGCTCGAATTGCCAGGTTTTGAGAAGCCTCCTGAAGGTTAGTAGGTCCTAGGTCTGCCGTAGGAGGATGGGGAGGGTGTTCCAGGTCTTGGCGGCGAGGTGGGAGAACGATCTGCCGGCAGTGGTCGCTCTTCAGATGCAGGGGACAGTGGCGAGGGCGAGGTCGGCGGAGCAGAGCTGGCAGTTTGGGGTGTTGAAGGTGTGTTGACTGTTGAGGTATGCCGGACCGGTGTTGTGGAGTGCCTTGTGTGCGTGGGTGAGGAGCTTGAAGGTGATTCTCTTGTTGACGGGAAGCCAGTGCAGGTCTCTCAGGTGGGGTGTGATGTGGCTGTGACGAGGGATGTCATGAATCAGGCGTGCGGAGGCGTTCTGGATGCGTTGAAGTTGGTTCAGGAGTTTGGCCGAGGCTCCTGAATAGAGGATGTTTCCGTAGTCCAGCCTCCTGCTGACGAGGGCCTGGGTGACCGTTCTACATGTTCCGGTGGGGATCCACCTGTAGATCTTGCGGAGCATGCGGAGGATGTTGAAGCAGGAGAATGAGACTGCGTTGACATGTTTGGTCATGGAGAGTGTTGAGTCGAGGATGAACCCCAGGTTGTGTGCATTGTCGGTGGGTGTCGGTACTGCTCCCAGTGCGGTCGGCCACCAGGAGTCGTCCCAGGCTGAGGGGGTAGAGCCGAGGATGAGGACCTCCGTTTTGTCCGAGTTCAGCTTCAGACGGTTGTTCTTCATCCACTCGGCAACGGCCTTCATGCCTTCATGGAGTTTGGTTTTGGCGGTGAGGGGGTCCTTGGTGAGGGAGAGGATCAGCTGGGTGTCGTCGGCATAGGAGATGATGTTGAGGTCGTGCAGTCGTGCGACGTGGGTGAGCGGTGCCATGTACACGTTGAAAAATGTCGGGCTGAGGGATGATCCTTTTTAAAAAATTTCAAAACCTTTATTGGGGAATTTCAAAACAAACATTACATTTTATGACAGATCAGACCAAGTTACACAGTAGGTTCTGGGCCTGGTCCGGTCTGCACCGTTACTCCAATCTCCCACTACTCTCGGATAATGCCATGCCGATTGTGCGTCATCCTGCTTTT
Organism: Triturus cristatus; assembly: GCF_964204655.1. Classification (NCBI taxonomy): domain Eukaryota; kingdom Metazoa; phylum Chordata; class Amphibia; order Caudata; family Salamandridae; genus Triturus; species Triturus cristatus. Next base: position 227,492,955 of record NC_140581.1, read on the forward strand.
CCCCCTTTTCAGTCATCCGGCATGTCTAAACACGCAACGCGTCTGGGCCTGCTGACAGTGGCGGACCTGTATCCAGGGAACACGTTTTACTCTCCTCCCGATTCTTCTGGCTCAATAGACACTCTCCTGTTTTATCAGTTGCGCGCTACCTGCCGGGAGCTGCATCCCACATTCCCCCAGCCCCCGACTACGATGCCCTCACTTGACTCTATATACACATCCCTGACTCCACACAAAATAGTCACTAAATTATATGCCATTACTTTGTCGTCCATGTCCATCTCTACAGATCGGGCGCATGTGGCGTGGGTCGCAGACCTGTGTTTGGATACTGCGCAGGCTGACTGGCTCTATTGTTGCAATCAGCTGAAGAGGCTGTCACCCAACTACCGGCTTCGGTTAATACATTTTAAGTATTTACACAGGCTATACCGCACTCCTGTTCAGCTCCACAGACTTGGGCTCATACCCAGCGATAGTTGTATGCACTGCGCTGCCCCTGCCGCGGACTTAGCTCATCTAGCATGGTTATGCTCCAAGGTGTCAGAATTCTGGCAGGCAATATGTGTCACCATCTCAGACACTACCTCCGCGACGGTGCAGCCTGATCCACTCCCTGTGTCTGTTGGGTTTTGTAAAATTCTCTCCAGATGCCTCTCGTCGCCTGATTGCAATGCTGCTGGTCCTTACCAGGCGCAGGGTAGCCATGTGCTGGGGTCACAGACCGGCGCCTAAGTTTGATCATTGGCTGGAAGATGCCTCGAGGTGTCAGTCTTTGCTGTCGGAATTTTGGGATTTACTGCCGGCGAGGTCCCGTCCTATTGACATATGGGGACCCCTGGTGGCATACCTCCTAGTAATGCTGCCTCTCCCGCGTTCCCCGCCGGCATCCGCCCGCGGCGGCCGCCGGTGTTGGTCAGTGATTGCTTCCCTTTCTCTCCTTGCCTCCTTGGTGTGCTGCGATGCCCTTTACTGATGCTGCGGAACCATAACCCTTTTTGGGGAAGGGCTAACCGGATAACGCTGCTGTTATAATATTTCCCACAGCATTTGTCTTCTGCAGGCGAGAATTTGTCATTTTAATCTCCTGTTATGATTTGCGACCATATCCACCTCCGCACGCGGACGCACCGCAGGAGCAAATAATGCCGTGGCCAGGGGGATGCAATGTCCGTCTCAACCGCCACGTGTGGTTGGAAATGAGGGATGAATCCAAAAGTGCAGAAGCTGCCCTGAGCGCATAAGGCGTAGAGCTTGAAGTCAGGAGCCCCCAGACCCCCGACCGACTTGGGGAGAGTGAGGACATCATGCGCAACTCGCGGTTGTTTACCGGCCCAGACGAGGGAGATGATTAAGGACCGCAGTTTGCGAAAGAAATGGGATGCTAGGGGATAGGGATGTTCAAGAACAGATAAAGACATTTCGGCAGTACCACCATCTTAGCTATAGCAATCCGGCCGGCAAGAGATAACGGAAGCCGACTCAAACTAGGAACCTTGGATTCCAACCAGTCCACCGCACGCCCGAAGTTCGATCTTCAAAGTTCGTCTAGATCCCTACAAAGCCAGATGCCCAGGTAGCGGGTGGGACCGGAGGCCCAAACGAAGGGATAGTCACAAGGTTATGTCATCCGCATACATTGAGACAAGAAGAGAACGAGTCGAGAAACCTATACCCCTCTGGGTGTGGTGCTGGCGAAGTCTGGCCGCAAGAGCTTCCATCGAGATAGCGAAAAGCATTGGGGACAGATGGCACCCCTGTTGAGTACCACGCTTTATACAAATGGGATCCGAGATCTGCCCATTAATACGGAGCCGAGCAGAGGGGCTAGTGTAGAGGAGCGAAATCTGCCGTATAAATGTATTACTGAAACCCATGTGCGGTAGAAGAAAGAATAAGAAGGGCCATTCCAACGTGTCGAACGCCTTTGTGGCGTCCAACAGAGTGGCCACCGCAGGGAGGCTAGGGTTAATCTGATGTAAAACAGAGAAAATTGTTCGGAGGTTGTGCGAGGTAGCCCTTCCAGGGATAAAGCCAGATTGGTCCGGAAGGGCAATGCGAGGCATGAGTAGTATAAGACGAGTGGAGATTAATTTAGCAAAAATTTTATTGTCCGTGTTTATAAGAGAAAGAGGGCGATAGGAGTCGCGGCGGTCAGCTGGCTTATCAGGTTTAAGCAACAACGTTATCATTGCCTCCCGGAGGGACTGAGGGAAGAGGCCAGTATCAAAGGAGTCATTGTACTTAGCTGCCAAATGAGGTTCTAAAAGTGTGGCGTATGTCTTGTAAAAGGAGGCTGGGAGCCCATCCAAGCCAGGGGCCTTGTCGCCAGGCAAGCTACTAATGGCAGCGAGTATCTCCTCCTTAGTGAAAGGCTCATCTAAGAATTTTCGATGGTAGTCTGCCAGCCAGACCAGCGCGATGGTCTCGAAATACTGTTCGAAGGCCTCGCGAGGGGGGGAGGGGTAGGGGGGGCAGCCAGCAGTATAAAGCTGCGAATAAAACTCCATGAAACAAGTCTTAATTTAATCCAGGGAGGTGGTTCTGGACAAACCCCCGTCACTGGGAGCCGTAATGTAAGACGCGGCATGGGGTGGACGTAGGAAATTAGCCAAAGTCTTACCAGGCCGATCCCCCTCTCCGAAGCGACGAGTTCAGCCCTCTCTGCCAAGGAAGGTGAGCTCTCTGTCAGCTTCTGCAGAAAATTCTGTGTGCTTTTGACGTAGAAGCGCGAGGGTCTCAGGCCCGGGGCGTGCAGCCTGGGCGGCATCCAGAGTTTTAATTTCAGTCTCCAACTTCGCCAGAGTGGTGTGGATGGAACGAAGAACACCGGCTTGTTTTGAGATGCACTCGCCCCATATAACAGTTTTGAAGCCTTCCCAGAGAACAGAAGCAGAATCCACAGAGCCAATATTTAGTTCAAAATAGTTAGTTAGGGCCGTTTGGATCTCAGCACAAAAGACAGTGTCACGGAGCGCGGTCCGAGGGAGTCGCCATGTGAATGCTCGCTGCGGGGAGTGAAGTAGGCGGAGACCGATCTGAACCGGAGCATGATCAGAAAATGTACGCGCCATGTGGGTCGCATCAGTAAGCCAAGTGAGGACATCTGGGGAGGTGAGCCAAAAGTCAATGCGCGACCAGCAACCCCTGGCACCAGTGACACAGGTGCCCTCGCGGGCATCGGGCCGGACATGACGCCAGGCATCATAGAGTGAGTTGTCAGTAAGAATGGACTTAAGAGATGCAGTAGCGCGCGGGTGAGAAGAGCGCGGACCGGAGCTGTCAAGCGCCACCGAAAGAGTAACATTAAAGGAAAAAAAGAGGAAAATTAGTGCAACACTTCAATCATTGTCACTAAGGCGATCAGCGACGTCTTGCCGGGATTTGGATGGCGAAGAGAGGGCCGATTTTTCCAGCCTCCTGGCGTATGCCATAGCTTCACTCTGATCCGGGAAGACACGCGTTTTTGCGCTCTGACGAACTCTCAGCTTCGCCGGGTAAGCCAGTGAATAAGCAACCAAGTTTTTGTAGGATCCGCTTGGCAGGAATTAATTCCCGGCGAGCCGCCTGGACAGCAGAGGTGTAGTCCGGATAAAAAGAAAGAGAATTGCCTTGGTGGTGAATAGCTCCCCTGTCACGTGCCGCTCGCAGAATGGCATCCCAGTCCCTGTAATTTAAGAGCTTTGCAATAATGGGCCGCAGGGGCAGACCAGGACCAGGACGTGGGCCAAAAGCGCGATGGGCACGCTCAACAATGAACACAGGGGAGCGGACGTCGCTGAAGAGTTCCCTAACTAACTGCTTCACAAAGTCTTCGATGCGGGAGATATTGGTGGACTCTGGAAGCCCCGTCATATGGAGGTTGCTCCGACGAGAGCGCCCCTCCAAGTCCTCGTTCTTCTCCCTGATGACAGCCCGGATTCTGTCCATCTGGAGCAGTTTCTGACGATCCTGTGTGGCGGCATCCTCAACGTCAGACACCCTAGACTCTACCTGAAGCAGACGGCCGTCGTGAGAGTCCACACGAGCTTTGACAGAGTCCAGACGAGTGGAGTGTTGATCCAGCTGGGTCGCGATTCCCGTCACCGTAGACTTAACATCAAGCATGATCGCTTTCAGGTCGTCCTCACGCGTGGGGGGCCACGTCCATGGAGGCAGCAGAGTCACCGCACTCCGACCCAGCCCCGTCCTGGCGAGAAGACCTGCGGAGCTCGAAGGCAATTTTAGGTTGCTTTGGATCCGACTTCCCCATGGCAGGGGACCCTGGCCGGCAGGCGGCACCGGAATGCGAGGTAGACGTAGAGGAGGATGGCAGTGGCTGATAAAAGTGGCACCCCTCCCGCCGGCAGCAGATGTTAGGCCACTAGAGAGATCGGCGACGGGAGCGGCCACTGGAATGGAGGCAGGTGCAGTGGGCAGGGGAGCAAGCCAAACGACAGAAAGATCAATGCACCACCACTGAGACAGCGGACAGGCGGCGCCCCAACCCACTCCAGGCAGACAGTCCGTGTGCAGATGGATCCCCTTCAAATACCTGTGCGGCAGGTGAATGCAGGAGGCAAAGGTGTGGGGCGTCCTTATCCTGGGGAAACGCAACACATCCAGGGCCACCCCCGCGGCAGACTAATGAGGGGCGGGAAGAGGCCGGCGCCACGGAGGCAGGCAGAAGGCAGCTCCACCCTGCGTGCGAGGCAGAAGGATCAACCCACCACGAGGCAGGGGCAAGCCGGCCAGGGAGAGGGAGCAGGCAGAAGGGCGGAACAGAAGGGGCTAGCAGGGCCCCAGGCCAGCGCCACCCCCGGGTCCCATAAAAAGCCCCCAGCACAGGCGGCCGCACCAGAAAGGTCCTCCACGCGGAAGGTCCGCGTTCGCGGGAGCAGATATCAGGAGCAGAGCAATGGCGGCCCGCTGGGCCATGAGGGAAGCTGCACTGCTTAAGGCCCGGGATCCAGCACCCACCACGTTGCGTGCAGGAGGAGCCCGGATCGGATGCCAGGAGATCCGGACTCTGCAGACCTCCAAGCAGCGATGATACGTAGGAGGGCGCGCACCAGGACTGCAGCCGCACTGGCAGGGGGACGCGGGGGGTCTGCCACTCCGGACACCAGGCCAAGGCACCCGCAGCAGCCAGGGAGCGCGGCCTAAAGGAGGAGGAGATAATGGCGCCCGAGCCGCGGCGCCTCAGGCTGAGCGGTACAGCTCGCGGACCCCCTACCCTGCCAGCAAAGTCCGCATAGGCGACCTCCACTCACCGGGCTCCGGATGATTCCAGCCACCAACTTCCTCGCAGCATCAGGCAGCCCCCAGAGCACAGCGCGGCCCCAGGGGAAGAAGGGCCGGCTCCCGCGAAGTCCGGTGCAGGGGGCCAGCACTGACCGGTGATGTCGTCTCCCGACCACAGCACACCGCCAGGAATTAGCGAATGGGTCAATCCACGACCCGCACCGTCCAGATTCCAGCAGTGACAACGAAGTGCAGGTAAGGAGTAGATGTCAGCAGGATAATCTCGGATTGTGACGCTTGGCCGGCAGAGCACACTTAGAGTGCGGCCATTGTGCAGCGGGCCAAGCCACCCCCCCCCCGAGGGATGATCCTCGGGGTACGCCGCAGATGATCTCTGTGGCTGCGGACCAGAAAGAGGGGAGGCGGACGCTCTGGGTTCTGCCAGAGAGGAAGGAGGTAGTCCATTCCAGAGCCATGTCTCGGATCCCTGAGTTGTGGAGGCGTGTACGTAGGGTGCAGTGACAGACAGTGTCGAAGGCACTGATAGGTCCAGGAGGATGAGGGCCGCGGTTTTGCTGTTGTCCAGCAGGGCCCTGATGTCATCGGTGGCGGCGATGAGGGCAGTTTCGGAACTGTGGTTGCTGCGGAACCCGGACTGGGACGGGTCCAGGATGTTGTTCTCCTCGAGGTAGTGGGTCAGTTGTCTGTTGACGGTCTTCTTGATGACCTTTGCCGCGAACGGGAGCAGGGAGATGGGCCGGAAGTTCTTGAGGTCCTTCGGATCTGCCTTGGGTTTCTTGAGTAAGGCGTTGATCTCGGCGTGCTTCCAGCTCTCCGGGAAGGTCGCGGTCTCGAAGGAGATGTTGATGGCCTTGTGGAGATGGGGTGCGATTGTGGTAGCTATATGTGGTGTGGGCATGGGTCTGACGGAGAGCCGGAGTGGATGGTGTTCATGATTTTGATGGTGTCATTGATGTTGGTCCAGTTGAGCAGGGAATCGATGTGGGTGGTGGCCGTGGGGTCTGAGGTGTCAGTGGCTGTCGGGGCGGCCTGGTTGTTGAAGCTGTCGTGGATGTCTGCGATCTTGCGATGGAAGAAGGAGGCAAGGGAGTCGCACAGGTCTTGAGATGGTGGGATGTCGTTGGTGTTGGAGCTGGGGTTGGAGAGTTCCTTCACGATGTTGAAGCGCTTTTTGCATTGTGCGCGTTGTTGTCGAGGCGGTCCTTGAAGGAGACCCTTTTAGCGGATCTGATGAGGTGATGGTGTCTGCGGATTGTGCTTTTGTGGGCTGCGTAGCTGTCCGGTGTCTGTTCGCGGTGCCATTTCTTCTCTAGTTTTCGGCAGGTTTGCTTGGAGGCCTGGAATTCTGCAGTGTACCAGCTGGCTTTCTTGTTAGTGCGTCTGTTGGAGGGTTTCTTGATCGGGGCGAGAGTGTTGGCGCAGTCGTCGATCCATTGCCTGAGGTTGCAGGCGGCGGAGTCGGTGGGGTCAGTCGGTGGGTGGGTTTCGGGCGAGGGTGGTGTTTAGCTGGTCTTCGGTGACTTTGCTCCAGCTGTGGTGGGGGATCTGTTGAGTGTGGTGGTGCGTGGCGGGTTTCCAGAAGGTGAAGTGGATGCAGCGATTGTCGGTCCAGTGGAGTTAGGTGGTGTGGTTGAAGGTGACGTGGGAGCTTGCGGAAAAGATAAGATCAAGCGTTTGGCCAGCGGAGTGGGTGGGTGTTGTGATGAGCTGTCTGAGTCAGAGGTTGTCAATCAGGGTGGTGGAGTTGGTGTCGTTGTTGTTCTCGAGGTGGAAGTTCAGGTCTCCGAGGAGGATGTAGTCTGTGGAGACAAGGGCGTGCTTGCTGACAAAGTCAGCGATGGAGTCGCTGAACTGAGGCCGAGGTCCGGGGGGTCTGTAGATGAGAGTTCCTCTGAGGGTGGTGTTGAGGTCGGTGTGGATCTGGAAGTGCAGGTGTTCGGCGGTGTTGAGGGTGTCGTCGGTGCTTGTAGAGATCCTGCAGGTGTTCTTGTGGACGATGGCGATTCCACCTCCTACTCCGTTGGTGCGGTCCGTGAGGGTGATCTTGAACCCGTCTGGGATGGCTATGGCGATGTCTGGTGCCGAGGAGGCGTTCATCCAGGTCTCTGTCAGGAAGGCGATGTCCGGGGAGGATGTGTCGAGCAGGCTTCAGAGTTCGATGGCGTGTTTGCGTGCGGACATGTGTTTAGTAGTATGCATCTGAGGTGGTTGCGTTCTGTCACGGTGGGCGGTTTGGCGGCTCGGAGGCTGAGGAAGCTGCAGCTCCCCCAGGAGAAGGGTCCTTTGGTGTGCTTCGGGGCGGCCAGGAAGCAGGTGTGCAGTCGACCGGAGTTGAGTGAGTGGAGGGTGCTGACGCTGTAGTGGCGGCAGTCGGTGTGGCGGTTGCAGGGGCCAGGGGGTCTGGCGCTGGGCACGATCCAGGCGCGGACGGGCACAGACGGGCTTGCCATTCGGGCCCAGCGTTTTCCCAGTGTGCAATGCACCTATATCTAGATTTCAGTTCCTCTGACGTCAAATTAGCTTCTGCATTTCAGTAGGGGCGAGTGTAGGCATCTGGATATCCTTGAGAAATGCAAGGTTGTCTTCTACCGTGGCTGCAGGTGTATATACTGTCTTGTAATGGAGTGCTAGCGCATCGACTATCTGTAGAGGGTCCGTAGTGGTGTCTCCATTGTCTAGTCTCAATTGCTCCACCCCATGACTAGCTTTCTCGCATCTATCCAACCAGGCCAAGAGCTTTTCCGCCTTGTCTCCAACCTCATAGATAGTGTGCTGTGTCTTCGTGAGCCTACTCTTCACCGCCTCCCACATATAGTCTCTGTATTCTTGTTGGCCAAGTTTAATTTGTGTGCCGTAGTGTCATTAATGGCCAAGGCATGATCATCTTCGGCTTGACCCACCACCCTCTCCAGAGCCTCAACTTGGTGGGACTGGTCATGTTTAGGTCTCGCCTGAGCCAGCGCATGCGCTGCTCTGCAAGACATTTAGTAAGTGGGTTTTCAAAGTGCTACCACACGCTTTTGCTGGCCTCAAGCTTGCGGTTACGCGCGCGGGCACGTGCACAGCCGTCATCTGCCTTTCCCTCATGCCTTATTAAGCACATCGCTTGCGGCACCCTTACAGCGTGATCACTTTCACTTTTTTCTGCTGCCTCGCGCGCATCACTCACGTGCTGTCATGACTCATTAGCAAGCGATCACTTTCACTTTCGTGTCTTCTGTTTCAGCACTGCGTGCGCGCCTCACTTCAATGCCCCTCCCCCACCACAGAGCGCCAGTCCAACAAGTGCACACATCGTGCAGAGTTTCGTAGCATACAAAACTGAAAATGTGGAGTCACAGAAGGAGTTACTGGGTTATCCGTCGAAGCTTTCACTGTACCAAATGGTTTACAAAACGTTTCTTCAAACTTTGCATTGTGAAAGGTCACGGCTTAACGCAACTAACACTTCACTGTCCAATTGTTACCTCCATGCAGCCGCCTCCAACAACTGTCCTTGACCTCCGCTGTGCCCCTCCTGCACCCCAGCAGCGCCCGACGGCTGCCGCACACCCACCGTGCAGCCGCCATTCTGCCCCTTGGGCGGACTAACTCAGTACTGTTTTCAGGGGGGTGGAATGAAAGACGCGAGTGAACGGACTAACTGTGCACCTGTGATCCCTTTTTGTATTTGATAACTACGCCCTCTATACTGTTCCAAACGCAAGTCGTGGAGCTACTTTATACGTGTCTTGAAAGTTCCCACGTGAATTTCGGAAATGTAGCCTGCACCTCCGTTGCCACGTGGGCACTTAGTACATTCCAAGATGGCGGCCTCCATGATGCAGTGGTGCTGGCTGTAAATCCGGGGTGCTTTTGCTGCATTAGCAGCCCCTCATTCTCTGTGTGTAGGTAACGGATTTAGGTTCACCACAAGCAGCCACTGTGCCTGCCTACTAGGTGACCAAAAACGACCTCTGCGCGACTCCTGTCCATTGCATAGGAGACGGATGAAATGATCCCTGGCCCAGCGCCCTTGTCCTGCTGAGCTGCTTTATTGAGAAAAGAGCGTGTTTCTGTTTGCTTTAGTTTGTTGAAAAAGAGTGCTAACGTTGTTTTATTTATGTTTTATTTAGCTCTGACATTTCTCAACACCTTTTGATTTTAGTTTCAGTGTGTGCGTGTGTGTAATTTATTTACATAGGCTATGTGCCAGCCCTCTTAATGGGTCTATTGTCATTCACATTCTTCTGCCCACTATAGCATGGAGCAAAGGACAATCCACTTCGGCTGACTTCACCTTGAGTGGCATAGTTCTGCTGTTTAATAAGCAGACTACACTCACACAATGTAGTTCCGTTCTGTTTCAGGGACTTCTGTTGCAGTGTGTACTTTTTGATACAAAATGCCATCGCCACTTCCCTCCATTCCTCCATGACCATCTTGTGTACCCACCGCATTTGGTACATTTTTCAAATGTTCACGTCTCATGAATCTTTCAGAAACTGCAGGAAGGGAATCCAAGTTATTAACACACAGATCTTTCATCTAGGATTGTCCGTACTCTCAGTTAAAATGAATCAAACTACCTCACAGAGGATTTAATAGGCCAATACAAAATAAGACAATGCCATTTTCAAAGTGAAAAGTATGTTCGAGGCATATGAGCTGCAGATTGTACACTTAGCATAGATCACCATCTGGTGTTGGGCCCGGATGTATGCAGTTTGTTTTTGTTCTTTGGACAGTCTTTGGAAGTCACGAGTTCGGTGACTCCTCCTTCGGTCCGTACTGCGCATGGGCTTCGGCTCCATCCTCAGATTGTTTTTTTCCGCCATCGGGCTCGGATGTGATACTTCGTGCTCCGGCTTCGAACTTCTACGGTTCCAGCCTCGACGGAAAATCCTCGTTTTCTTCGAGTTTCTTCATCATCATCTTCATCTCTCGAAGCGGCACTTTTCTCCATCCCGTACATCGGCACCGGCCTTCGGGCCCTCCTCGACTCCGGTCCCGGCCGATGGAAAGGACTCCGTTCAAAAAGTGCCCAAAATGTGGGTCTAAATTTCCCCACACCGACCTCCATCAGGTGTGTAACCTTTGCCTCTCTCCAGAACACGAGGCCAGAGACTGCCCCGCCTGTAAGTCTTTTCGATCAAAGAAGACCATCCGGGATCGAAGAGCTCGACGCACCATGGCGCACTCATCGTCCGCAGCTCCACCGGACATCTTCGGAGACGGCGCCGAAGCTTCGGGGCAACTACACACCGAGCAGGAGGACGACGTCGTCAGCGCTTCCGAGGCCGACGACTCCGACATGGAGGACATCACACCGGCGCAGCGGGTCGTGAGTACTGTACCCCCTCCCACCCCCGCGCCCAAAACCAAAGAGACTCAGGTTACACCCTCGCCTGCAGGCCTGGGTAAAACCAAGCACAAAGCTTCTATCACCCCACCTTCGGGCCCGGTGTCGAAGCCTCCAAAGTCTCACGGCAGCTCGGGCTCGAGCCAGCCGACGCCTGGTGCCGAAAAACAGCATCCGGCACCGAAGAAAGTAATACCCAGCTCGACCCCGAAGCCACCGGTGCCGAAGCCTGGACTCTCGGTGCCGATCAAACACAAACACAAATCCGTCGGCACCGACGCTCCGGCGCCGAAAACTCCTTCGCCGCCGAAAAAACCGGAGGCCCCAAAAAAGCATGGCGCACAGAAACCATCGAAGCCCTCGGTTCCGAAATCATCGGCGCCAGCGGACGATTCGGCGCCACTGGCTCTGTTTACACCAGACCCTTTGCAAAAGACTCTATCTAAAGATCCAAAGACTGGGCTATTGACTTTAATTATCAAGAAAAGACGCCTTGACACTCCGGCTCCTCCTCCACCACCCAAACGGAAGGACTCTGCTACTTCTCCCCTCAGAGTGCCCTCCCCACTACCTCCTCCCCTGCCTCCTCCACCTCCTCCACCCCCTCCCAGGTCTCCGCCACCTTTACCTCATTACTCTCCGACCCCGTCCCCAGATCCGGACGACGGGGACCCGGATTATGACCCGGCGGACGCCCCAATGGACCCCACTCCACCGGGGACCCCAGACCCATGGGAAGACTACCACAACCCTGACATACCTGATATGCCTCAGGACGACCTATACCCATCCAGGCCGTCTCCTCCAGAGGACTCCTTAGGGTTTCATCATTTAGTGCAGAGAGCAGCACACTACCATGGGGTGGACATGCACAGCGAACCAGTGGAAGACGACTTCCTACTGGACACATTTGACATCCAGGACAAATCCACGTCTATTTTGCCCATGCTTAAGGGTGTCACCAAGCATGCTGCAGAGGTGTTCAAAGACCCTGTCAGGGCCAGGGTACTAAACCCTAGAATAGAGAAAAAGTACAAGGCGGCACCCACAGACCCTGCATACATTAAGGGCCCTGCTCCCTTAGATTCCCTAATTGTCTCCACAGCTAGAAAGCGGGCTAACTCCCAGTCCTCAGGAGAAGCCCCACCGCCAGACAAGGAATCGAAACTTCTAGACGCGTCTGGCAAACGCACCGCCTCCCAAGCTGCAAACATGTGGCGCATTGCAAATAAACAAGCGCTACTTGCGCGCTATGACAGAGCACACTACGACGAACTTGAGGCTCTTATGCAATACCTTCCCGACAAACACAAGCGCAGGGCTCATGAACTGATACAGGAGGGTAAACTAATTACAAACACCTCCTTTAAGTGTGCCCTCGATGCAGCCGACACTGCTTCTAGAGCCATAAATACCAGTGTCCTGCTTCGTCGCCATGCCTGGCTCAGGATCTCAGGGTTCAAGCCTGAAGTCCAGGCGTCCATACTCAATCACCCTTTTGACCAACAAACTCTCTTTGGGCCAAAGGTAGACGAAGCGTTGGAAAAGATGAAAAAGGACACAGACACAGCAAAGTCTATGGGGGCACTCCAAACACAAGCCTCTAAACGCTCCTTTCGACGCTCATCCTTTCGTGGCACAGGCAGAGGCTTCTCCACCGATAGCGCCTCTACCTCCTACAAGTCCCCTCCTCAAAATACCTTTTCAAAGGGCAACCAAAGGGGTGGTTACAGAGGCAACAACAATAAGGGCAGGGGCAAAACTAACACCACCCGTTCTGCTACCCCACCCGCACAATGACTTCCCTCCGCTCCCCCCAGACCATCCCACTCCGGTCGGGGGCAGGCTACAAAACTTTATCCACGCATGGGAGTCCATAACATCGGACAAATGGGTGACCCAAATCATTCGGTCAGGGTACTGTCTCGAGTTAACATCCACCCCACCCAATATCCCACCAAGGCACCGTCCAATGTCTCAAGAACATTCCACACTGCTCAAACAGGAGGTACTCTCCCTCCTTCAAAAACACGCTATAGAGCAGGTTCCCGTCAATCAGCAAAATCTAGGGGTCGCCTCCCTATATTTCTTAATACCAAAAAAAGACGGGACCCTCAGGCCCATTCTGGACCTCCGGCCTCTAAATGCCTACATACATTCAGACCATTTCCACATGGTCACCCTACAACAAGTCCTCCCGCTCCTCTGTCAGGGAGACTTTCTCACTACCTTGGATCTGAAAGACGCATACTTTCACATTCCAATACACCCCTCTCACAGGAAGTACCTCCGGTTCGTGGTGGACGGGCAGCATTACCAATTCACGGTTCTCCCCTTCGGGGTTACCACCGCACCACATGTGTTTACCAAATGCCTAGCGGTAGTGGCAGCACACCTCAGACTTCAACATATTCACGTCTTCCCTTACTTAGACGACTGGCTGATAAAAGCCACGTCCTACCACCAATGTGTGCAACATACAAACAGCACCATCCAACTGCTCCACCAGCTAGGCTTCACAGTGAACTACCCAAAGTCCCACCTCATACCATCTCACACAAAGCAATATCTCGGGGCCACTATAGACACCTCCAAGGGTATTGCCTATCAGCCAGAATCGCAAGCATTCAAGCCTTACGCAAAACATTCCTTCCTCAACACTCTCTTCCAGCAAGAGTGTTTATGAAGCTCATAGGAATGATGGCGTCTTGCATTCTCATAGTGCCCCATGCAAGACTCCACATGCGTCCACTTCAAGAGTGCCTAGCACAACAGTGGAACCAGGCCCAGGGTCAGCTGACGGATCTGGTGTTGGTGGATGGCCGCACACATCACTCTCTGCAGTGGTGGAACACCACAAACCTTTCCAAAGGGCGGCCGTTCCTGGACCCGGTTCCTCAGGTGATTCTAACAGCGGACGCATCGCTCTCCGGCTGGGGAGCGCACCTCCTACATCTCACAATGCAAGGTCTATGGACGCCACAGCAAAAATCGCTCCACATCAACCATCTGGAGCTCTTGGCGATCTTTCTAGCCCTAAAATCCTTCCAAAAAGATTTCGGGCAAAGCAGTCCTCATTCGCACAGACAACATGACTGCAATGTATTATATCCAAAAACTGGGGGGGGACACACTCTCCCCAGCTCTCCCGCTTAGCCCAGAGCATATGGAGATGGGCAATTCCCCAAAACATCTTTCTCCTGGCACAGCACGTTCCAGGCGTACAAAACACCATGGCAGATCTGCTCAGCAGACAAACGCAACAACTACACGAATGGGAACTGCATCCACAAGTTCTTCACCCATTCTTCCAACAGTGGGGGCATCCTCAGATAGACCTCTTCGCCACCCACGAAAACAAAAAATGCCCAAGCTTCGCCGCCAGATACCCACACCCATTGTCCAAGGGCAATGCGATATGGATGAACTGGTCAGGCAGATTTGCATACGCCTTTCCACCTCTCCCACTAATTCCATTAGTGGTAAGGAAGCTACAACAACACTCCCTCACACTCATTCTAGTAGCTCCAACGTGGGCCAGGCAGCCGTGGTACACCACACTACTACAACTATCAGTGGTACCACATCAAAAACTGCACCTATCCCCATGCCTCCTAACCCAGAACCATGGAGAAATCAGGCACCCGGACCCAGCTCAGATCAACCTTGCGATCTGGCTCCTGAAATCTTAGAATTTGGATACCTTAACCTTCCCCCTGATTGCATGAACATCATCATGGAAGCCAGACGTCCCACCACTAGAGCATGCTATGCCGCAAAGTGGAAAAGATTTGTAATTTACTGCCGTAACAATACAATCAACCCATTAGATGCATCCATACAGCACATCATATGCTATCTGCTCCATCTTCACAGGTGTAACCTGGCATATTCATCCATACGCCTACACCTAGCAGCAATCGCTGCTTATCTACAAAACAGACAGCATTTATCACTGTTCAGAGTGCCCGCTATGAAAGCCTTTATGGAAGGCCTTAAACGAGTAATTCCTCCCAGGGCACCACCTTCCCCTGTATGGAATCTAAATTTAGTTCTTACACGGCTAATGGGTCCGCCTTTCGAACCAATGCATAAATGTGAGCTACAGTTTCTCACCTGGAAAACAGCTTTTCTCGTAGCTATCTCTTCCCTTAGAAGGGTTGGTGAAATACAAGCGTTCACTATACAGGAACCCTTCCTACAAATACATCACAGCAAGGTCATACTTCGCACAAATCCGAAGTTTCTGCCCAAGGTCATTTCCCCCTTCCATCTCAATCAATCGGTGGAATTACCTGTCTTCTTTTCGCAACCTCAATCTGTTGCAGAAAGGGCCTTACACACACTCGATGTTAAAAGGGCTTTGCTGTACTACATACAAAGAACGCAACCCTTCAGGAAGACTAAACAATTGTTCGTTTCCTTCTCTCCACCACATAAAGGCAACCCCATCTCTAAATCAGGGATAGCTAGGTGGATTGTAAAGTGCATACAAATTTGCTATCAAAAGGCAAAAAGAACATTATCTGTTCCGCCTAAAGCCCACTCTACAAGAAAGTTAGGGGCTTCTATGGCTTTTCTAGGGAACATACCCTTAGATGACATCTGCAAAGCAGCCACATGGTCAACACCGCACACCTTCACAAAACATTACTGTGTAGATGTGCATTCCAAGCAGCAAGCTAGGGTGGGCCAGGCTGTACTAAAGACACTTTTTCAAACCACTGCAACGGATACCGGTGGTCGCCGCTAAGGTTGGGTACTGCTATATAATCTATGCTAAGTGTACAATCTGCAGCTCATATGCCTCGAACGGAATATGCTACTTACCAGTATGCATCTGTTCTTGGCATGTAGAGCTGCAGAGTTGTACACGCCCACCCGCCTCCCCGGCTACCTGTATCCGTTCCAGTACATCTTATTTAGATACAACACTCATGGGTTTCTCACTGTTATTACTACGCTCCATCATTTCCCTGTTGGCGAAAAACAATCTGAGGATGGAGCTGAAGCCCATGCGCAGTACGGACCGAAGGAGGAGTCACCGAACTCGTGACTTCCAAAGACTGTCCAAAGAACAAAAACAAACTGCAAACATCCGGGCCCAACACCAGATGGCGATCTATGCTAAGTGTACAACTCTGCAGCTCTACATGCCAAGAACAGATGCATACTGGTAAGTAGCATATTCCTTTTTTCAACGGACCAAATAGACCAAGAAATAAATCAATCAAAGATGGCTTCATGTTCTGAAAGTCTTGCCAATTATATTTCCCTACAATCAAGGTCCGGTATACACGTAGTTACACAACTGAACTGCACCATTTTCTGTATGCAAAGTAAACACTAACTCCTTTTTCACCAATGAATCCAACATCAAACATAATACTAAAATGAAAGAACAATACCAAATATCATTTTCAGACCCAGTTTTCAACGCCATTTTCGAAAACACCTTCAAATGCCGATAATCTCCCTACTTTCATCCTATAAAATGCCAGCGGTCTGATAAAGGGCACTTTTCCCCTCCCGTTTGACTCCTGCTTGACCTCCTTCTCCTGAGACTTAAAAACCCGGTAAGCAGGGTGCAGATCAGCAACTGCGTTTTACTTGTTCTCTGGACCAACTCTCTGGTACAAGACCTGCCAACTTGAACAACAAGCATTGGCATAGCCAATAGATCTTGCCTTTGGGACCTTATAAGTCTTTAGCTATGCAACAGTTGATGTTGTTGCACCAAGGATATTGTGCTGCATACTTATAGCACTTATAACAAAAGCGAGACCTGTTGGCTATGCCAATTATAGGATGTAATTAATCTGATAGGTGATTTTAATTATCATGCGGAAGATCTCGGTAACGAGGACGAGGAGGTGATCTATCTCTGATTTGGCCACTCTCAGACTTCTTCAAAGAGTGAGCGGACCCACCCATGCCGTAGGGCACACACTAGATTTGTTTTTTACAAATGTCATGCCTTTGGTATGTGAACAGCCTCGACCTTTACTCTGGACTGATCATTCCTTGATCAGCTTCAAGATTCCCATCAACAAAGAATCGTACGTAGCACCCAGAGTAGACACAATTTCAGGTAGACCTGTGGAAATGTGCCTAAAAGTGGGCACACTCGTGCAGGGTTGCCCTCTTGTCCACGGGTCCAGAGATCAACAAAATAGAGATCGGCACTGCAGTTGGACTAAATAACAAGTTTATAAATCACTCATGAGTGGGACCACATCCACACAACACTCAAGTGCTGCAGGAGGTAGCACACTGAATTCACAAACTATGTCCCTTTTATATCGGTATTCTGCAATGTAAGCATGTGAACAGAAATAGGAAGAACAAGTTTTAAAAATAGTTATCAGCAAACAAGGGCAGATGAATAACTACGTGGTCAGCAAAGTGGGAGGGGGAGCAGGAATGCTTATGGCAGCAGCAAAATGGTTGACAGTTAACATCTGAGACCAGGTGCACTGGCAGCTACAAACCCTCAGCACGTACATTGCTTTAGCTGAGTCAGGAAGTCAACTAAAATAGATAATACAAGAAGAGTGAAAAGATGAGCAGCAGAGGACGGGAGAATTACTAACGAAATGAAATGGACACCACAGCCAAAATGGCTGTTGCTTTTGCTAAATAAAATATTACACATTTCCACAGACATAATTGCGCCAGAGTCCTTTGTAAAAGTATTCAATCATTCTACCTCAATAAGCATCCTAGACTTCGATCTAACAATTTCAGATATCATATTGCACTACACAAGGCCTTTGACAACGTCATCTTGTTCCAAAGAAACCACAACACCATGCGGGACGCTCTTGCCCCATGGTATACGTCGGCTCTTAGAACGGAGAAATTGTGTTGTAAAAAGTTGGAAAGACTGTCGCAGTGGTAAAATATCCCCGATAGGGAGCTGTACAGAACAGCACTATACATTTTACCATCGTAACATAAAGACTGTGCGGAAAGTTTAAATCTCAGAGCAAATCTCACAATCTAAAAAAAATATTTAAAGTTCTAAATGAGTTAAACGGCGCATGCTCTCCAGCCATCCCGACATCTCAGTCGCTTTGCAATTCGTTGGCCAACTACTTAGTGGAAAAAATAAACCTAATCTATCAGAGCTTTCCCGGCCATCTGGAAGGGACTGGTTCCTTAGTTTCTCCTGCTCCGGGTAATCCCAGCTTGGTAGAGTTCAACAAATTCTCCTTGGAAGAAATCCAGAGGGTTCATGTCACAGCCAAATCAGGCTGCCCTCTGGATATCTGTTCCCCTATCACATCCGCCCTCGCATAGCAGCTGGCTCCTGCCATATATTCTATATTCAATCTTTTGGTTAATTCTGGGAGCCTTCAAACCTACTGGAAGGAGGCCCAGGTCATGCCAATCCTAAAGAAACCTAATCTATCACCGTCGAACCTCTCTAATTATCATCCAATCTCATTGCTCCCTATACTAGGCAAGCTCTTGGAAGGTCTAGTCAATTCTCGAATCACAGGGTTCCTTGAGTCTAATAACATCTTAGACTACTCACAATCGGATTTTTGACCATCTCATAGTACTGAGGCTGCTTTAGTTGCGGTGACCGACCAGATCTGAGGCTCGGTAGACGCCAATATTCCAGCCAGACTAATTTCTTGATTTGTCAGCGGCCTTCGACATTGTGTCCCATTCTAAATTATTACATAGACTACAAGAGATTGACATTCATGGGACAGCCCTAAACTGTCTCAGCGATTTTCTGTCCAATAGAACCCAAACCATCATCCTTGGCTCTTTTAAATCGCGCACCGTACCATTAGACAAAGGGGTTCCCTAGGGCTCTTGTCTCAGCCCGCTGCTCTTTAACACATATGTGGCCCCTCTTGCCAAGATTGTAGGAGCTTTCAAGTTTGAGATCATTACTTATGCTGACGACACTCAGTAATCTCCTTCAAGAAAGACCTCGCTGAAACCAAGCAGTGTTTTCTAGATGGTCTGACAACAATTGCATCATGGATGACAGAAAACAGTCTCCAATTTAACGTGGAAAAAGCGTAGATTGTTATTTGGCCAGGTGCAACAAATATGGTCTGCCGACCGCTGGCCAGCTGAACTTGGAACTGCTCCCACACCCAAGTTGGTGGTTAAGAACCTGGGAGTACGTATGGATCAACCCCTCTCAATGAAAGAACAGGTGATTTCTACCTTTTGGCTCCTGATTTCACATTATGCGTCTGCCGCGAAGAGCTCTCCACTTCATCCCATCCTCTGCCAGAAAAACGGTGGTCCAGGCCCTGGTGATTAGTCGCCTCGACTACTGCAACCTGTTGCTGGCTTCAGTTAATGAGACGTTGCTATCTAAACTGCAGGTGGTGCAGAATACTGTGGCTCGCCTTATCTGTAATCTGCCTGCCATGACCACCTCATCGCCCCTCCTTCAAACCCTTCCTTGGCTCCTAGTTCCGAATAGAATTATTTTCAAACTGTGCTGTTTTACACACAAAGCCTTAACTGGCCATGGCTTAGTTTACTTAGCCTCCAAACTTACACAGTACTTTCCGCCCAGACTGTTGAGATCAAGTGACAAAGCACTGTTAAGCTTCCCACGTATCGTGTGGCATGTCCTTTTCCTATCAGATGGATACTTCTGCCTGTGGATTCCTCACCTTTTGAATACCCCCTGCGCCAGCATTCCGTGAAAATTCTTTCCTAGCACTCCCACGTCGACGAGGACGTCATAATAGCACGGCTCCGCTCGCGACTCCGTTTGACGTCATCGGAGCCATAAGAAGACCTTGTCGGCGTGCTGACGTCCGTTCCCTTTTTTCCGCGCCGTCGACGCGTAATGGTTTTGCTAGGGACTCTCCCTTTTCTTGGTATTATTTTGTTTCCTTGAAGATTTCAGATGGCTACTTCTAAGAGGTCAGGATTTAAGCCCTGCAGGGAGTGTGGCGACCACATGTCGATCACTGATCCCCATGATGATTGCCTCTGGTGCTTATCTTCCGATCACGTCGTCGAAGGGTGTCGAAGGAAGATGAATCCGAAAGCCCTTAAAGAACGTGAGGCTAAACTCTTTATGGCCAAAGCCAAAAAGGAGAAGAGGGGTCAAAAGCGTGCAAAGTCGTCGTCTTCTCACACTTCGAGGTTGAGAAAACACAAGAAGTCGAAGAAGAGGCATGGTTCTCGGCGCCGTTCATCAAAGAACAAGGCTTCGAGGTCGCCTTCTCCAGCTAAGTGTCTTCAAAGGAAAGATTTTGTGTCTCCATCTCCTACTCCTTCTCCACGGGCTACGCCGGTTCAATCTCCGGCGCCGATGACGCCGGCGTAGAGGTGCTTTTCGACGCCTAAAGGTTCTCCGGCTCCCAGTAAGTCTCCGACCCTAAGGGAGTCGTTTCCAGTTCGTGTGGCTTCACCTGTGCGGGCTCAGTCTTCACCGGCTCCGCAGGTTCCAGATCAGCCTCAGGTGATACCTGCACAGGAAGGCACGGATCCATATCCTCCTTTTCCTGGTTCTGGAACGGACCCTACACATTTTTCAAATTCGATGTTTGGCATGTTTGCCAGAGCCTCAAATCCATCTGGTGCGCCTTCGGGCCCTGTGGGTTCTTTGGCCTTTAATTTGGGTGTACCTCACCAGTATGCCCAGGTGCCCTTCGTGCCATTCTTGCCAACGACTCTGTCTTGGCATTTTCCGGCGTCGAGGACTTCCACTCAGGTTCCTCGGACTCCTTCGGCTGTTGAGTTGGCGCCGCCTCAGATTCGATCGACGCCGATTTTGAAGCAGCGCTCTAGGAGGGATGCGCAGAGGCTGCTTGAAGAGGAGGAATATAGACAGGAACAGGAGGAAGGTGAAATTGTCGAATCTGTGGACGAGTTTGAAGGTTTACAGGAGGCCAGTGGATTGGATACTTACCCTGAGTATGGACTTTCATCTCCGAAGGCTGGGGTATTATAGGATGTTGCTCCTTGTCATGTTGTAAAAAGGAAAGCAGCTGAGTTACTTGATCTGCAGTTACTCTCATCTGAGGTAAAATCGAACATTCTGACTGAGGTTTTAAATATATCTTCTGCAGTTTCTGAGCCTCTTCTGCCATTCAATGAGGCCTTAGCAGAGCCTATTTTAGAAGTCTGGCAAAAACCCTTGACTTGCAACATTGCAAGAAGGTACTGGCCAGTTCCTGGGGATCCGGCGTTTCTCTCTTCACATCCGTCACCTGAAAGCTTGGCGGTCCAGGCTTCTTGCTCAAAACAATCTTTTGGTTCATTCCCTACCATTCCAGGGGATAGGGATTCTAAAAAAAAAATGGAGCAAGCAGCAAAGAAGGTATTTTCTTCTGCGAGTATGGCATTAAAGTCCACTAATGCTACCTGTTTACTTGCGAGATATATCCATGCACTTATGGGCTCTGTCAAGTCTCCAAAGTTGCCTAACTATGATCGGAATCATTTCCTGGAGGCTCTTTCTGACTCTCAGGCTGCGGTCCATCAAGTTATACAATCGGGTCTGGACACGGCTGACTCTGTGACTCGTTTGGGGTTGTTTGGTAGCAACAAGAAGACAAGCTTGGCTGAGGTCATATGGATTTTCTCCTGATGTTCAGGCAACCCTGCTGGATTTACCCTTTGATGGTTCGAGACTGTTTCGCACTAAAGCTGACTCTGCTATACAGCACTTTAAGGATAGCAGAGCGACTGCAAGATCTCTGGGCCTTCAAACGCAGTCTAGAGGATACGGCTACAAGCGGTATCGTGGATTTGGAAGGGCTGCTTCCTTTTGTGGCCGTCATCAACCTCAACCGGGCCAGCAGCAGCAGAATCCTTTGTACAAATCGTACAGGGGTAAAAACAGGGGCAGTCTTAGACGAGCTCCTCAACAGCAGTCCTCCTCTTTCCCACCACCACCGGTGCCTCAGGAAAGCAGTTCTAGATCCCCCATCTTAGAACATGTTGGTCCTGTAGGGGGTCGGGTGTCCCACTTTCTACAAGATTGGAAATCGATTACTTCAGGCCGTTTGGTTTTAAATCTTGTAGAGAATGGGTACACCCTCTCTTTTTTAGAGTTTCCTCCTCCTTGCCATCCTCGCCAGGGTTGGTGTTCAGAGGACCACTTCTTACTTTTGCAGCAGGAGGTTCTCACCTTGTTACAGAAAGGTGCAATAGAGGTGGTTCCAGAGTAGGAAAGGGGTCGGGGGTGCTACTCCCGGTATTTCCTGATCCCCAAAACGGCCGGTCGATTGAGGCTGATGTTGGACCTCAGGATTTTGAATCTTTACCTCAGGCAGGAAAAGTTCAAAATGTTGACCTTGGCTCAGGTTCTTATTGCGCTGCAACAGGAAGACTGGATGGTGTCCATCGATCTTCAGGATGCATATTTTCATCTTCCCATCCTGAAGTCGCATCGGAAGTATCTCCGGTTCACGGTGGGATTGCAACACTACCAGTTAGCACTCCTTCCGTTTGGTCTGACTTCCACACCTCGGGTTTTTACAAAGGTGATGGCGGTGGTAGCGGCGCATCTCAGAAGGTCGGGGTTCCTGTTTTCCCCTACCTGGACAACTGGCCGTTGAAAGCAGAGTCTCCGGAGTTGGTGTTGTGCCACTTGCAAGCGACAACGCAACTGTCGTTCAACTTGGGGCTCTCGATAAATGTACCCAAATCTTACCTGGTGCCTTCTCAGCGCAGCCTGTTCATAGGGGCAATACCGGACACTATTGTGTGTCGGGCATTCCCGCCTCCACAGAGGATTCCGACATACAGGAGATGATTCCTTTATTTCACGATGGAGCAGTTGTTCCAGTCCTGTTCGCTTCCTGCATTCTGTTGGTCAGTCATGCACGCTGGCACATGAGGGCACTCCAGTGGTGCATCTGCAGGCAGTGGTATCAACAAAACGGAGATGTCGGGGAGAAGATCAGAATCTCCAGAGACACTGCAGCGGAGCGGACTTGGTAGGGTGTGCAGGGCATCCTGTCTCAGTGAAAGCCTTTTCAGCCTCCTCCGCCGGTGGCCACAGTGATCACTGATGCCTCCACTCTAGGGTGGGGCGCTCATCTGGGGGATCTGGAGGTCAAAGGTCTTTGGTCTCCAGAGGAAAGGTTGCTTCACATCAACCTTCTGGAATTGCGGGCAATATGTTTAGCACTGAAAGCTTTTCTACCTTCCCTTGCCTTCGTGGTCAGTCAGTTCAGGTCCTGACGGACAACACTACCGTGATGTGGTACATCAACAAACAAAGAGGTGAAGGGTCGTATCGCCTCTGTCGAGAGGCTCTGCGACTCTGGTCCTGGGCTCAGGGCCATCAGATTTGTGTGTTTGCAAATCATCTAGCCGGTGTGCTGAATGTTCGTGCGGACAGTCTGTCGGCTTTACTCGGCCGACCATGACTGGTGGCTTCATCCGGAGGTGGTCCATCGCATCTTCGAGATGTGGGGATTTCCTCGGTTGGACCTATTTGCCACTCATGAGAACGCACACTGCCCGTTGTTCTGCAGTCTCCAGTATCCGATGCAGGGAGCGCTGGGGGACTCGTTTCAATTGGATTGGAGCTCGCAACTCCTTTACACGTTTCCTCCCATACCCTTGATTCCTTGGGTTCTGAGGAAGATTCGCCAAAACCAGGCCCAAGTCATATTGATCGCCCCAGATTGGCCAAGAAGGGTGTGGTACCCAGATCTTCTTCACCTCTCATCGCACCCTCCGCTCAGTCTCCCTCTCAGGGCAGACCTCTCGCAGTCGCAGGGGCGGGTTCTACACCCCCAACTCCAGAGCCTGCACCTTCATGCCTGCAGATTGAACGGGGCAACCGGAGTTCCTTCTCTCTCCCGTCGGATGTGGTGGATGTTATTTTATAGTCCAGGCGACACACCACAAAGTCTATTTATTCCTCCAGATTGTCTAGATTTGTCAAATGGTGTGGAGAGAGGTCCATTGATCCTTTAAAGGCTCACTTGTCAGATGTTCTTCAATTTTTGCTTTTCTTGACCCAGCAGGGTTGTGCTGTGGCCACTCTTAATGTCTATTTCTAAGCTTGCCGGACTAGCCGTCTTTATTCAAGTCCCCCAATGTTATGAGGTTCATTAAGGGACTTACTAATAGGTTTCCTCCCACTCCTTTCATTATGCCTCAGTGGGATTCAAATCGTGTTCTTACCTTTTTAATGGGTTCTCCTTTTGAGCCTCTTCAAAGTTGCCCGTTGAGGCTTCTCTCTTTTAAGACGGTCTTCTTGATTGCCATAACCTCGGCTAGGCGGGTAAGTGAGCTTCAGGCTCTTAGTTCTAAACCTCCATTCTTGACCATTCATACAGATAAGTTGGTTCTAAGGACCAGGGCTGCTTTCCTTCCTAAGGTGATTACTTCTTTCCATTTGGGACAGTCCGTTAGCTTACCTTCCTTCTTTCCTCCCCCTCACCCTTCCAAGGAGGAGGAGAGACGTCATCGTTTGGATCCGAAGAGAGCTGTCCGCTTTTATTTGGACAGAACAAGAGAATTTAGACCGGACGATCAGCTCTTTATGGGCTACGTTGGGCATATGAAAGGGAAGACTGTGCACAAGCGGACTCTCTCCAGGTGGATCATCTAGTGCATCAAGATTTGCTACTCCTGGCCAAGAAGGACCCTCCTGAAGGTATCAGAGCTCATTCTACCAGAGCTAAGTCATCTTCTTCTGCTTTGGCTAGAGGTGTTCCTGTTATTGATATTTGTAAAGCAGCAACTTGGGCCTACCTTCATACTTTTGCAAAGCATTACTGCTTGGATTCGAAGGTTAGGAGGGATGGCCATTTTGCTCGTTCTGTTTTGCAAGATTTTTTGGTCTAGTCAGGTGGACACCCTCCTCCGGGAGAGGTACGGCTTTGGGATTCTATTCAAAAGGTGAGGAATCCACAGGCAGAAGTATCCATCAGAAGAACAAGTTACTTACCTTCGGTAACGCTTTTTCTGGTGGATACAGTATCTGCCTGTGGATTCCTCACTGTCCCACCCGCCTCCCACCTGTTTCTACCAAAAAATGCTTTAACTGTTTGACATGAATGTTTTTAATATGCCTTAATCATGCTTATGTTTTAATAATGGGAAATGCTTGGTCTGTTGCCCTTTTTTTCCATGCTTTTATTGGTTATGCATTTGTTTATGTATACATGGGAAAATGTGTCGGTCCTCCCGTTTGCCTCGGTGGCACAGAAAAAATGAGTGGAATTGACGTCAGCACGCCGACGAGGTCTTCTTATGGCTCCGATTACTTCTTATGGCTCCGATGACTTAATACGGAGCCGCGCTATTATGACGTCCTCGTAGACATGGGAGAGCTAGGAAAGAATTTCCGCGGAATGCTGGCGCGGGGGTATTCAAAAGGTGAGGAATCCACAGGCAGCTACTGTATCCACCAGAAAAAGCATGACCGAAGGTAAGTAACTTGTTCATCTGGCCTCTTTATATTGGAATAAGCTCCCATATTATAATAGGACTTGTACATACCATGTTTGCCTTGGGAAACTACTGAAGACAGCTTTGTTCTGAGCTGGTTGCGCTATGCAGCTTGGCTGCCTGGTCGCACCTAGATACCCCTCGTGGTGATTCAAGCGCGTTATAAATGGCTTTAACATTAACAGGTTATCTATCGTTCAGGGGTATCGTACTCATCCCATCTAGAATTATGTATTCTGGATGGCTTTGATGCCCCCCAGTCAGCTTGAAACCTCTGGGTCTAACACCCATTCTTTGCATTTGCAGGTGATAAAAGTACGTTTTGGCCATATCCTGTACCTGATGTAAGAAGAAGCGCTCGGAGTGCATCGTTAAGCATAACTTTGCCACTACTCATACCAGTTGTGAGCACAGTCATTGGCCACTAGACAATGCCCCAGATATTTGGTTGTTTTTTGTAAGCAGTATTTCTGTTTTAGCTAGAGGTAACTGTAAAACCTTCAGTCATCCATCTCTAACCACAGGTAACATGTGAGGGACATGTTCTGACACCTCAGAATTGTCTGCTAGCTTTCTGTTTGTAAGTTGAAGAGGCTCTGTGTGTTGTCTGCATAAATGTAAAATACGAGTGTAAACTCACAAGCAGATTGGACACAGGAAGAAAATTGGGTGTGACAATTAATGTGGATGGTACTAAGCCCTATAGAACACACAGGTTTTTGTTTCACTTAAATTGGTTATGCTTTGCTGCCTGAACTTTATTACTCAACAAATATCTGCTCCACCCCAGATCACTGCCCTCAATACTATAACCGGCAGCAGCTCCTCTTGAGTGGGGTGGAAGGGCGTTGACTCACTGCTTTTCAGTGTGAATTCTAGGTGGCGCTTACAAAACTCACTGTCATATGGTGGATACTAAGACCAGCTCGGCTGCATGCACTGTCTGTATTGTGCCGCCACAAACGGACGGGATTTTGCCATGGAGCGCTGCAGTGCTCCCTGTACTTAAAGTGCGCATGACCGACTGACCAGTCCCTGGACTCAGCCAGCCTGACATGCTTAATTCAAGCTCAACCTACTCTGTCTAGAAAGCAGGGGCAGCATTTCTTCCATGGGGAGCTGTGTTGCCTTGTCTATCCAATCCCGGCGCAGCTCTCTTGGTATTTAACATCGTAAATATCATAAAAGCTATGTCAGCATTGGCTCCTTGGCACACAGGAAGCTCCAAGCTCGGATCCAAAAGAGTCAGACAGCGCAGGGGCGTGAAGAAGGGAAACACATGACAAATTATGGTGCCGCTTTATTTTGGACGGCACAATGATTGCCCCCTCCTTTTTTTTTTTAATTATCCTCTTTTGGGCTTCCCTCTTTCTTCAGGCAGCATGCATGTTGCAATGAGATGGACTAGAGGTCCATGTTGACAGCACAGCTGTGTGTGAGGCTGAGACAGTAGTCTTCAAGAACTTGCGCAGGTTCAGGCTTTATGAAACTCAATCTCCCCTGATCTACAAAACGTTGACAGTGGAGCCTTTGACACTGGGCCTGGACACAAACTCTTTGTTGTGTTTCTCACCTTAAATTCCAAATTACAGCCTGCTCAGCCGTGACTTCTCTGTAACAGCCCCCTACAATGTGCGAAAAGGGTAGTGTTGCTTTCATTGTGCACAGCTGCCTCTTGATGGCTATGAATGCCAAGCAATTATTACCTCGGTAAGCCAATAGATATTAATTCCTTTTAAAGTGTCGTATATCATTTCTAGTAGTACAGGGAGCCAGTCTGAAGAGGCTGTGAGTTATCTGTGGTATGCCAAGGTGCACAATTAAATCTGTTCGGAATGTCTGGATTGTGCCGGTATGCTGAGAATGGCAATAAAACAAAAGTTCAATGTGATCTTTATATTTAAAAAAAATTAATATAAATGAGCATCTAACCACGCTTCAAAGAAGGTAACCTTTTCTTTTGTTGTAGCTCGTAACGTGTTGGGCCTCATGAACTATTTTACTTAATTTATTTACTCCTATCCCTAATTAATCTCAGCTATCAAATCCTCTTAGGTCCTCTGATGGTCTTGTTCTCTGCTGAAGGGGACGTAATACGTAGGGGATGAACAATTATCATATGAGGACCTGGAATAAGACAATTGTTAAAATAGAAATTATTGGGTATAAACTCCCAAATAATCCTGCCTCCAATTTACTTCACCACCAAATTAAATTTAGCCACAAAGTAATGAGACCTAACCAGCAGAGTAAATTTATCTTTAGATTGTATTTTCTATTTAGATTCAAATAATTTGTACATGACCGAGGCATGAAATAGATCAGATTTAATAAACAAGCTCTGCGAAATCTAAATATGAAGGAACCAATCTTCCTTAGCCGAGTCTGGCTGAAGAAGCACTGCAGAGTCAATGCCACAGCTGCTCTGACACAAACCCTTTCAGCCGAAAAGGTTCGACTACGCTAGCATACCAGCTGGCAGCAAATTGCAGTATTTTGTCACAGTTTGTGTTTGTTGGGGGTTTGGGGGGGGGCACCGAGCTCTTTGCCAGGGCCGGTTTTCGGCCGATTTTGTTACAGGGCCGGTTTTGCTGAAAAACGGTCCCATAACAAAAACGGACTCTAGAAGCCGAAAACCGGCCCCCAACCATGCAGCCCACCGGGGGATTGCCCGGTGCACGCTACGGCCAGTCCGGCCCTGAGGCCATTTTATGGTCTCATCAATTGTCTGTCCATTCTCAAGTGGTAATTTTACTAAAGCTTCTCATAGGCTTCAGACTGTTCAGTTCATAAGTTCATGCTAGCAAAGGAAGCAATGATTGAGGCCTTCATGAAATAGTGCTCAAGCTCAATGAAATTGTGCTAAAATATGAATCTCGCTTTACATAGAATAGTGTGTGAATTTCTGAAAATAAGCATATTAATATCACCTCATTATGGATTGCAATTAGTTCATGCAAGTATAAGGTACCCATCATTTTTTTTTTTATATTCACCATCATTTCACGTATAATTTTGTAAATCTCTTTTGCTTTTTAGATGTTATTTCAGCATACAAGGTTTAAATGTACATCAATTATAAACTTTAGGAAAGGCAATCATGACATAACCTTGTGTCAAACCTACTTTTCTCATCAATGTCAGTGCTCATGTTTATACATTCTAGTATTAGTAAAACACATGAAGCATTTTACTCTCACATAGACGTTTACCTAAGCATAAGTACACATGCCATAAAAATATCAGTTTTCACATCTACATATTAACTGTTGTGTTATCAGAAAAACATTTTTAACATTCTGCATGCTTTAACGATGCAGTATGTAAATGTGTGCGTTTCTTGAAATGTGAAGCCTAATTCTCAGTTTGTCGTTTTCATGGAAATTTGTGTCATAAATCATTTCCATGTGAAAATTTTGTAAATAAATTAGAGGTAATATCTTTCAACAAAGTGTGATTTGCCAATGTTCTACCCGTGTGTGACAGGTCATGCTAACGGCAGGAAACTTTAATAATGACCTGAATTCGAAACTTAGTCAACAAAATAGATTTGCTGTCAAATGGAAGATTCGGGTTCATAACAATCTATTGATGTCTGCGCCCATACGGCCATGATGAAAGGGCACCTGTAGATTTGTGGTGCTCAATGGGCTCCTGTAATTACCGTCCCACTGGATGAAGTCATTAGGTGGTAAGCAATCTGGGCCCGGTTCTACATTCCGACTCCGCAATCAGAAATTACATGCAGTCTGCTCATTAGTTCCACTGGTTCGAGGGTGTGCAAATCATAGTAGCATGCAATTAACATCCACAATCTGAGGCAGGCAAATTCTTACATCATGTGCAGAAAGGGGCAGATTTGTAACTCTAGGTCCAGAACCCGAAATAGGATTCCAGTCTGAGGAAAGTTACAGCCGAAGAAAATCTGCATGGAGTATCAGTTTGTTCACAGTCCTAACTTTAAGGTTGAACACCCAGAAAAGCCGTCATTTTGTGGCTATTCACATACATTCCAGTTGTTATTTCCCACCGTATTAGCACACACAAATCTACATCTACCATAGTCAAAAGTAGAAACATAAATCTGGTGGGAACGTTCCCAGTACACAAACAACACCGTTTTTAGGAGCGTACGTGATTTCTCAAGAATGAAAAATAACTTGCATGTGGACACATTTACAGTGGCAATATATAACAGAAAGAGTATAGAATGCGCCCAGAGCAATAATTAAATTCAGATTAGTGCAAGTGATAGAGATCAGGGTACCTAAAATAAACCCACTACCACGGATAGAGTAATCTCACAGTTACACGCACATACATTCATCATACGCTAGGGCCCATTTCACTAACATACGCTCGAATACTCTACCAGCATAAGACCTGTGGGAAGAAAACCCTGCATCTATATCTAGGACGATAGGACCTGATTATAGTGGTTGTCCTTAATCATACCCTATACAATCTATACAACAGTAATCAAAATGTACTCAATAATTGACAAGAAAGAATATTCAACACCATGTTTTAAAAGTCATATTGCTTTATCTAAAATTAGTCAAAGTAAAATCAATCAGAATAAATCATTTCTCATAGTTACCTATTCTAACTAAGTGTCAGAACGGGTCAGGACCAGTCTCTCGGTAAAGATTCTCAGGACAGAATCCTCAGCATCGAACCTCAGCAACGCGTGAAGGTGGCCAAAAGAGTGGGAAGAGCCCTCCCTAAACTAACAGTTTTTATAGTGGAAAATACAATAGAAACACACATAAAGTTGGCTGAATAAACTGTATCACCGAGCAGAACGAGAAGGAAGAAATGTAGCTTTGCTACATCTGGAAATCTCCGCTCAGGAAAAAGTCACAAGGCGTAAACTACGGAACAGGAACCAAGGAAATAAAACATGTAACACATTTAATCCGATTTCTCCTCGGCCATCGAGCCACAGTTCAGAGTTTCCCTCTAAGGCTCCTTTGTCCTTTGAGAAAGCCAAGGACACTTTCACTTTTCTTGGAGTACACCCAAAGCTGCTGCCGTCCTCATGGAAAATTTCATAGAAGGACTATGGTCAGTTGTCTTCGACCTTTTTCCAGCAGGGGTCTCTTGCCACATCACAGAAATATTCACTCGAGGCCAGGCTCTCAAATCAGCCATCATGGATTAGGCCTCCATAGGCCACAATAGACCATCTCAATTTAAAAGAAATAAAAACAACGTTACTACAACATAATGATTAAACAGTGTTAACCCCACTAATACCCTTATGTATATGCATTTATCTAGCTTTGCGACATAAAAAGCATTAATTCAGACAGCGTTTTGTGCTCAAAATAAATAGCACACAGCAACGTTTAAACATGAAAACTTGCACGTTATTGTAAATACATGAACAGCACAAATAAGCTAACCCTCATGTAACTTTCTCTTGTGTTAGGACAAACGGGTTGATTAGTAAAACATACTTGCACAGGACAAATAATTAATTGTTAATTATTAATAAATTAATAAAACGCATAAACATGCCAGAGCTTCAAAAGCCCAGAATTTTCTAAAAGAAAACTCTGCTCCAGCAATCCCCCCTTTGGTGATTTTATCACCAAATAAACCCAAAAAAAAAATTAGTGAAAATTTAGTCCCATTTTAGGAAATCAGAAATGTCTCTTCCCTTTAGACAACATTAAACACCAGTCACTCTTTCATCATCTCTCTTTGTCTCTAAATAAACACTCTCCCTCAATTCTTCTAGTTCAATCTCTTCTGGTTCTCTTTTCAAAAGTTTCGAATTCTTGTTTTTCTTTTCATTTTTCAATTTCTCTTTCCCTCTCCTGTTTTTACAACACACACACACCAATCTTAGTATCAGTAAAGCAACAATTATACAAGACAAAGGAAACAATATTCTACCTATAATAGTACTACCTATTTTCGCAATAAAATCCTTAACAGCTATCATTTTATTAGCTAGTTTAGTCCATAAACTCCCAGTTTCAAGTGGTACTAATTCTTCATGCAAATCAGTAATATTTTTGATATAGACCTTCAGGTCTTTACTTTCGTCAGGAATATAAGTGCAACAATGTTGAACTTTCAAAATTCCACAAACTCCACCCTCCTTAGCCAAAAGAATATCAAGGGCAAGTCGATTTTGCATAGACATGGCACGTACGGCACTTAATTCCGTATTCACCAAAAGAAACCCTCCTGCGGTATTTGTCGATAAGCGATCAACCACTGTGGACAGTTTCCGAATTCCATAAGCATTTAAAGAAATTCCCACTGCTGGAATCAAAACCCCAAAAATATCACCCACAATTTCAGACCAAGTTTCTCTCTTAAAACGTGTTAATAGGTTAATGTCTTCTACATCTTTTACTTTATCCGTATGAAAAATCTTAGGAAAAACCAGGCCCACATAACATGTGCCATACCAATGGTCAGGCAACTTGTAATAAGCCTTGTTCCCACACACATAGTACACTCCTGGAAAAATCGTATCTTCTCCACCTCTGAAACCCCAACCTGTCGCAATGAAGTATGTATCATGGCACTCACTAGTTCCCACAAAATATGTATCATATTGGGATTTCCTTCTGGTAATACAAAGTTTACCCTTCTGCGGTGCATCTAGAGCCAAAGTTGGACTAGCCCCATTCCTCAATTCTTTTCCCATCTCCATGTCCCAAATTGTCTCACTCACTTCATATTTTCCCCCTTTCTCATGCATGTTCACTCTCCTTTCCTCAACCATATCCAGGAAAGCTTTCTCCTCTCCTTTCAAATCGCAAGTTAAATTATTCTTAAAAATGTAATCTAATGTTAGTCCTTTTTCTTCAATAAAAATTTCACCAAAAGTGTTAGCTTCTTTAGCTGGATTCAGCTCTTTGTTCATTGGCAAGTGCCCAAAAATACTATCTCTGTTAGACATCTTATAATCTATTTTCCCTAACAAATAAAAAACACTACTTAAAATACTACAAGAAATACCATATGTAGCTGGCAAATGGTGATAAGTAACACCCACTGAGACGGATGCAGGTAATTGCATGCAGACATAGCAATCCCTCACTTCCATTGTCTTCACATATTCATATAACAGTTTAGAAAAAACATTACTAGAAAAATTATTAATTGACCTATCTTTGTGTATGTAACTACTACTTCTAATTGGGACTACTTTTTGTGAATTCTTTTCTACATTAGTCACATTTTCTATATTCATTCCAAATTCTACTTTAAAAGTAACTAATAAAATTAAAACACCCCATAGAAGCATTAATAATCCAGTACAACAGCAGCACATTTTGCACCACCTCTTTAAAAAGGCACATCTATTTCTATTCTCCTCTATGTTAGCCATTTTAGTTTAGCTTCTACTACTCCACTACTGTTTGAACTTCTTAAATCCTTCAGCAACTCTTCAGCTTTCAGTTTATCCAAGTGAATCTTTCTTTCACTCAGTTTGGATACTTATCATTCTTCACTTCAATTTCTTCAACATCAAACTGTATCAGATCTCCAACGTCGGAATCCTCAGTACTCGACTCTTCTCCAATGTCAGTCAAGAGTACTTTCAGAATTTCACCAGTATCTTCCTCAACCACTTTTCTCAAGACCACTTCCGGATTATCTCGAGTCACTGTTTCTTCTTTTCCTTCTTCAGACAGTGTCACATAAGACCATTCCGGTGATCTGTACTTTTGGTTGGGTCTTTTAACTCTTCTTATTTCTACTGGTTCTTTTGATTTCTTTGATTCTTTTTCTTCAGCTCTCGAAGTTTGGCTTGATACTTCATTCACTTGTTCAGCTTTTGATGAATTTGCTCTTATTACTCTGTATCTCACCCTTTTCACTCGGTTGTTAGGCCAACGATCTCCTTTCACAACCTTTTTCGGCCTCAATTCTTTAACACTTTTCTTTCCAATCGAAGTTCTCTTTCTCAGAACTCGACCTTCTGTTTGTTCATCTTCATCATCTGTTTCAAGTGCCTCTTGTTTCCGTTTCCCAGTAGCTTTTCTTTTCTCCACAGATTTTTTCACCACTGTTTGAGACTTCCCTACTTCTGTCCCTCCGACACGCAATCTTCTTGCTGTCTACTTGTCCCTTCACCTAGCTCCTCATCAATGTTCCCTACACCTCCTCGGGGGTCTTCCGCAATCTGTCCCTCTCTATCTTCTTCTGACCCTGTCTCTTCAAGAATAATCTCAAGTGGTTCTTCAATCTCCTCCTCTTCTGATTCAGGAGTAGGTTCTATGTGTTTTCTCTTTTCTTTTCTTTTACTCCCACTGCTACTTGAAACTTCAGGCTCTGTAACAGAATTCGATTTTCCCTCTGATACTCGCAGTGAATCTCTTGAAGCTCTCTCTGCTTCTTTTCTCACTGATTCCGTATCTTCAGGATCTTCACCATCACTGGAATCTGACTCTTCATAATACTCTTTACCAGTTCCCTCTCTCGGGCTTGGAACTCTCAGAGTATGACTCGCATGTACCCAATGCTTCACTCCAGCACACTTTACTGCAGTCGTTGTAGTCAGAATAACTTGTCTCGGCCTTCCCCACCTTGGAATCAAGCAATTTCTTCTTCTGTGCACCTTAATCCTTACCCAGTCACCTGGACTCAGATCATGGGCTTGCTTCTTCTCAAGTGTGGTAGCTTCTTCTCCAATCTGGTGAAACACAGAATGAACTGCGTCAGCCAGGCCTTTACAGTAATCCAAAATCATGTCATCAGTTATTGACACCAACTTATTCACAGGCACGAATGCATGGCGCATAGCACGTCCCATGATTATTTTATGCGGGCTCAAACCAGTAGTTCTATCTGGAGTAGATCTCATTGTCATCAGAACAAGAGGTAATACATCTGGCCATTTCATGCCAGTGGCTAAACACATCTTTCCAATTCTATTCTTGATTGTGCCATTGATCTGCTCAACCACACCAGAAGCCTCTGGTCGGTATGCACAATGTAACTTCTGCTGTATTTTCAATGCTTCACAAATCAAACCAATGAGTTCATTTTGAAAGTGTCCACCTCTGTCAGACTCAACTGTAACTGGAAACCCATACCTAGGAATCAACTCCCTTAACAGTAACTTTGCCACTGTTAATCCATCATTTCTTCTTGTCGGGTAAGCTTCCACCCACCTTGAAAACAAACAGACTACCACTAGAACATACCTCAGTCTGTTCACTTGGGGCATCTCAATGAAATCAATTTGCATTCTTGTAAAAGGACCTCCTTCTCTGCCAATTGTCCCTAGACTCACCACTGTCTTTTTCCCTGTGTTAAATTGCTGACAAATCAAACACCTTTGACAGATGCTCTCCGCAATTGTCCTAAACTTTGCATTGTACCAGGTTTGTTTAAAGGACCTTACCATCGCGTCCCTCCCCAGATGTCCCTGGCCATGATACATCCTTGCCATTGACGACAAAATTGAGTTAGGCATTACTGGTCTGCCATCTCTGTAGACCCAAACATGGTCTGTTTCTCTTGGAGCACATCCTGCTTTAACCCAATCTTGTTTCTCTTCCTCTTCTGCCTCATCTTGTAACTGTTTTACTTCATCCCACGTTTCTAGGACATTAGTAAACATCACAGAAAGAACAGACATTTCTTCCATCCTACCCCTGTTAATTGATTGGTTTGTTTTAGCGCAATACTGCGCCACATCGTTGGCATACCTGTTACCAACAGTGATAAAATCGTCCCCTGAACCATGTGCGGCACATTTTACAACCGCTAACTCCTTAGGCAGCTGTATCACCTCAAGCAATTTTCGAATCAACTCAGCATTCTTTATCGGAGTTCCACCCGATGTCAAGAAACCTCTTTGTAGCCACAGTTGGCCAAAGTCATGCACCACTCCAAATCCATACTGACTATCAGTCAACACAGTTGTTCTCAAGTCTTTCCCAATCTCACAAGCTTTTGTCAATGCCACTAATTCAGCAACTTGCGCAGATTTCACTCCTTTCAATGGTGATGCTTCCATGACTTCCGAAACTTTGCACACTGCATATGCTGCACATAGCACACCATTATCATTTCTCAGGCACGATCCATCCACAAACACATGGTCATTCTCAGGTAAGGGAATATCCCTTATGTCTGGTCTCGGTTTTGTACAGTACTCAAGCACATCCAAACAATCATGATCATCTTCCATCTTTATACCCACATTTTCAATATCCGGCAAGAGTGTCGCTGGATTCACATTCACACATCTCTCAAGAGTCACATTTGATGCTCCCAGAATCACTTTTTCATATTTAGTCAGCCGACTATGTGACATATGCTGAGTTCTGCTTCTTGTCAAAAGAATTGCCACATTGTGAGGTACGAATACCCTTACAGGATACCCCATTATGATCCCCTCACTCTGTTCTAGGCTCTGCATGTCGCAGCTACAGCTTTCAGACAACCTGGTAACCCCACGGCTACAGTGTCAAGTGTCGATGAGAAGTATGCAATAGGCCTTCTCAATTGCCCATGTTTCTGGATTAACACTGAAAGTGCACATCCATTTCTTTCACTGCAGTACAGTTCAAATTCTTTTTCGTAGTCAGGCATACCCAAAGCTGGAGCCGCACACATTTTAGTTTTGAGCTCTTCAAATGCTGCCAATTGTTCTGCATCCAGATTTAACGGATCTGTCATTTCACTTTTTGTCAATTTAATCAATGGCTTTGCTATCAGGGAAAAATTAATTATCCACTGACGACAATATCCCACCATACCCAGGAACATTCTCACTTCCCTCTGGGTTTTTGGAGCTTTCATTTCTCTGATTTTCTGATCCTGTCAGTAGTCACTTTTCTCAGACCTTTCTCAATATTATGTCCAAGATAATGCACCTCTTTCTTGCAAAATTGCAATTTGGCAGGAGATACCTTTAACCCTCCATCTGCCAGATGATTCAGTAAAGCTATGGTATCCACTTCACAAGCTTCACGTGTCTTCGATGCCACAAGTAGGTCATCAATATATTGTACTAGCACTGAGCTCTCAGGCATGATCAAACTTTCCAACGATTTCTTCAATAACTGATTGAATATCGAAGGACTCTCCGTATACCCCTGTGGGATACGACACCATGCTAAAATACGCTGGCCAAACCTAAATGCAAAAATCGGCTGGCTGTCATGATGCAATGGAATTGAAAAGAACGCATGACACAAATCCATCACTGTATACCACTCAGCATCATGTGGAATTTGATACAGAATCACTGATGGATTTGGCA
Source organism: Triturus cristatus (assembly GCF_964204655.1). NCBI lineage: Eukaryota > Metazoa > Chordata > Amphibia > Caudata > Salamandridae > Triturus > Triturus cristatus. The sequence continues at coordinate 227,529,200 of NC_140581.1, forward strand.
CAATGGGACAACATGCCACCACAATTTGATTAACTTTTCTCAGATCTTGCACGATCCTGAACTTGCCATTGGGCTTTTTCAGTCCCATTATCGGTGAATTACACGGACTACTCAATAGTTCTCTTAGGACTCCTTGCTGAATCATTTTCTCAATTATAGGAGTTATCCCTTCAATTATTTCTGGTGTCATTTTATACTGAGGAATGTTAGGATATGTAATTCCCTCTTTCACTGCAATTTTTACTGGATCTACATTATTCATCAATCCCACATCCTCTCCTGTAAAATCCCAAACTGCTCTTTTCACTGTGTCTCTCAGCACTTGAGGCAAATCCTCCGGATTGAACACTGGAAATGCACCAATTAACTCATTTTCTCTATTCTCTAGAGTCATTCGGTAGAAAACATCATCATCTGGTGTCTCAAAAGCTATTCCATCTGGAGTACAAAAAATTGTGCAATTCATTTTAGACAATAGGTCCCTACCTAACAGGTTCACTGGGCTCGTGTCACAGACAATAAATCTGTGCATGTCTGAAAATTTCCCTATCTGTACTCTTACTGGTTCAGTAAGACGTGTTCTGATCTGTGTATTGGCTACACCAACTACTTGGATTGCTTCATCCGAGAGAGGAAGATTTCTAACATCTGTTGACCTGACAGTTGATCTTGTTGCACCTGTTTCTACCAAAAAAGTAACACTCTCCTCATTTATTTTCCCATCCACAAATGGTCCTGCCTGGTCTATTTCTAGAGTTGCACCAAGTATGCACTCTTCTTCCTCTCCTCGGCACCGTCAATAATCACCCTCAGACTCACTCCCTTCACTCTTTAACAAGTACTGCTGTACTTTGTTAGTACGTCTTGGTTTGTTTACCTGCTCATCATTGAAGAATCCTGAGTCCTGATTGTACTTTTGTACCCCTCTATTCTGCGGTAAGGGCGGTTTTGGCTCTTGACTCTGCTGCTGTCTCACAACTTTCTGCTGTTGTTGCTGCTGGTTATTCCCTTCATTCTGCACCTGTTGATTTAAGGATTTACCCTCATTATTCACTAATGGTGGATTAGGACATTCAGATCTCCAATGTCCCAGCTGGCCACAGTTGTGACAAGGGAACTTCTTTTTGGCTTCCTCAAGACTTCCCCTTCCTTTTCCTGCAAATCTCGGTCTATTTGCTCCATTATTTCCTGGATTATTTGCCTGTTCCACTAACTGTGCTTCCTGTCTTTCCGCAACTTTCACTTGTGCCCACATTGCTTTCTCTTTCAGCTTTCTTTGTTTTGCTTCAATTTCATCACTGAAATATTTTGCATGTCTCAGAATCTCATCTACTTTTTTACTCTGCCAATCCACTGTGTGTTCACGAATTCTCTCACCAATTTCAGGTCTAAGACCATATACAAATCTGTATACAAAATGACTCAAATCCTTGTCACCCAGGTGTTCATCTCCACTGAATTGTTTAAAAGCCAGTATCAGCCTCTCGTAAAAAGCATGAACTGATTCATTTGCTTCCTGTTGTGTTCGATCTATCTTAACCCAGTCTGTCTCTTTTGGAGGAACTTTACTCTTCAGGTATACCATCACCTGATCATACTTCCTCATCACTTCTGGATCTGGTGCCCCTGTTCTTGAATCTCTTGGATATTCCTCAGTAGGCCAACTCACAACTATTTTACACTCAGTCCACAAGTCTGCCGGAACAATTATATCAATCAGACTATTCAGGTCAACCCACAGCACTTTTGACAATTTCACAAATCTATCTACCTGCCTATACCACTCGACGGGCTTTTCTCTCAATCGAGGGAAATCATTCGTAAATGATAAAATATCCTGTCTGGTCCATGGAACATGTACATATCCTCCTCCAGGTATTTCTCTCATAGGATAATTCTCCACTGGTTTCTCTTTTTCTCTCACTGGAAATGCTGAATAAGTTGTTCTATCCTCAGATTCCTCTCTTTTCTTATACCACCTATCCTTCCACTTTTCAACATCACCCCATCTTCGCAGTAATGCCACCATTTCTTTAATCTGTCCTGTTCTACCAGAAGTATTCAAATTCTCAATGTCTTTCTCAGTGAAATCCATCCTGTATGTTTTCTGTAAAGCCTTTACTCTATCAATGTCAACTCCTTGCTCATTTGCTATTGCTCTTAGTCTATCATGAGTATTTCTTGCTCTCCATGTTATGCTCTTGCACATAAACATTAATTCACCATCATGATGACTCTTCAGGATTTCTGTTGGAACTGTTCCTGTCACAAGCTCTTCTAATTCTATACGTAACTTAACCACATCAATAACTTGTGAATCCTTATCCTTTTTCTGAAGAACCTTCATCCAATCATTCAAATCATCAACTGTTATTTCAGCAGTTTTTCTCACTGGAACCACTTTTTTCTGCGGTTCTAAAATCGGCATCCCTGAACAACTAGGTTCACTAACATCCAATAGTTCACTACATGTGTCATGTCTGGTTTGTCTCAGGTCACTTCTCCCTGTTCTTTTTTCTGAATCTCCTGAAGGACCAACTGAATTTGTCGATTCATTTGCAATATATGGAATTACCAGACCTTTTTCACCTGCTCTCTGTTTATCAAACACAGGCATAACTGGACCTATAGTTACAGGCACCGTAACAGCTTCCAGATTCTTCGTTAACTCCCTAATTTTCTCAGCCAGTTCTGTTGTCGTTTTTGCTAATTTTCTAGCATTTTCCTCACTACCTCGATTCTCTCTCTCCCTGAAGGAACTACTACCTCTTGATTCAGGTGTCATTTTTTCTTTCTCAACTGTATCTCTTATCGGAGAAACAACTGGTGTACTCTCATCTGGTTCTGTTCTATATGGAGGTGGTCTCTTGTAAATCATGTCATTTAAGACCTCATCCTCATATTCTCCATATCTTCTCATATCTGACTCAGAAGCTCTTTCTATCGAAGGAGCAGAAGCTTCAACTGTTCTCATTGGATATAATCCCTCTGACATACTAGCATCTCGCCATCTTTTCATTCGATCATGATGTGTTTCACGATCATGTCTCCTCCCAAACATGTACCTATAATACCCTCCAGACCTTTGCTTTTCTCGGTCATGAACTTCTTCTTCCCATTCCACTAAAGCCTCGAACTGTGTAGGTCTCGGCTTCGGGTCTAAGCATAACATCTTTTCCCGTAAGTTTCTCAACACGGCCAAATTAAATGAACCATGTTCTGGAAATGCTAGAACACCATCTTCTTTAGTATACTTAACCCAATTCTGCAACCATATACAGGTATGCAATCCATATTTCACAGCCATGAAGGATGCAGGTGTTTTCGCTGGAGGTAACAACTCACCCTCTCTCGTTTTAACCTCTTTATCCTTACTAAACCACTTTTTAACTTTTCCAAAGAAGGTCTTTTTCTTTTTCTCTTCTTGGTAATACATTTTAACGAGCGCTTATCAAACTCTCTACTCTCTCCGTATTATAAATATACAATACAAGTTTCTCAACCAATAGCAGCGCTACTCACACTAACGCACCAATCCTGGAGCGTCTACGTCACTAAACAGCTCTTCCAATCCCTGCGCGACTCACACTAACGCACCAATCCTAGCGCGAACCCTATTCTGATTCACTATCCAATCAGTGCGCGGACCTTCTGACGTCAACAGTCGCTGCAGTCTCTGTCTCCTGTCTCTGTCACTCGTCTACCCCTCCTTTACAAAAACTCTCAGTAGACTTCGTGTGTCAAAATTTCTACAAAATCTATTAGTTACAACATAAAAACATCTCCATTGTCTGCTTCGCTAACCACAGAATAGTAAAAGAGAGTCTATTTCTCAAGAATCAACAATTTTCATACATCGCATAACTGTTTCCTCTAGGACTTATCCAAAGAGTTTTACAGTCAATAAATGTATATGCATTCACGCACATTCATACGAGAAAAAATATAGTACATGCACACAGAATCCTGCTTCTCGAGAACAGCACAACCTGTCTCTGTACAGAATTATAACTCAACAACTAAGCAGCTTACCTCTGCCCAGTTCCTCAAACAAGCTCAGAGAATACCTATTACTCCTCCCGCGATAAGCTTTAACGGAAATCCTTAACGGATCCCTGGGACTTAAGACCAGAGTTTCACAGATAACCTTCACTACGATACACACTCCTTATATACCAGAAATATCTAATAGTAACATACGACGATGTCACTGATTCCGAACCCAGACAATGTGAACGCGCAACTTCAATTGTCACACGTAATAACTTACAATTCCGTCTTTCCCGAGAGCAGCATATACACCTTCTCTGCCCTACTACGGAACTGCTTCCACAGCTTCCAAATTCCAGAAGCACTACATATAACTCAACATTACGACCCCAACATTTAATATTAGTACATATATCAACAACATCAAAATAAATCAATAATCAATAAGCCAATATACAAGCAATCTTATCTTATCAGATCAAGACAACCATCTACAACCATCCTCTGCTACCAGAGAAATTGATAGAGATCAGGGTACCTAAAATAAACCCACTACCACGGATAGAGTAATCTCACAGTTACACGCACATACATTCATCATACGCTAGGGCCCATTTCACTAACGTACGCTCGAATACTCTACCAGCATAAGACCTGTGGGAAGAAAACCCTGCATCTATATCTAGGACGATAGGACCTGATTATAGTGGTTGTCCTTAATCATACCCTATACAATCTATACAACAGTAATCAAAATGTACTCAATAATTGACAAGAAAGAATATTCAACACCATGTTTTAAAAGTCATATTGCTTTATCTAAAATTAGTCAAAGTAAAATCAATCAGAATAAATCATTTCTCATAGTTACCTATTCTAACTAAGTGTCAGAACGGGTCAGGACCAGTCTCTCGGTAAAGATTCTCAGGACAGAACCCTCAGCATCGAACCTCAGCAACGCGTGAAGGTGGCCAAAAGAGTGGGAAGAGCCCTCCCTAAACTAACAGTTTTTATAGTGGAAAATACAATAGAAACACACATAAAGTTGGCTGAATAAACTGTATCACCGAGCAGAACGAGAAGGAAGAAATGTAGCTTTGCTACATCTGGAAATCTCCGCTCAGGAAAAAGTCACAAGGCGTAAACTACGGAACAGGAACCAAGGAAATAAAACATGTAACACATTTAATCCGATTTCTCCTCGGCCATCGAGCCACAGTTCAGAGTTTCCCTCTAAGGCTCCTTTGTCCTTTGAGAAAGCCAAGGACACTTTCACTTTTCTTGGAGTACACCCAAAGCTGCTGCCGTCCTCATGGAAAATTTCATAGAAGGACTATGGTCAGTTGTCTTCGACCTTTTTCCAGCAGGGGTCTCTCTTGCCACATCACAGAAATATTCACTCGAGGCCAGGCTCTCAAATCAGCCATCATGGATTAGGCCTCCATAGGCCACAATAGACCATCTCAATTTAAAAGAAATAAAAACAACGTTACTACAACATAATGATTAAACAGTGTTAACCCCACTAATACCCTTATGTATATGCATTTATCTAGCTTTGCGACATAAAAAGCATTAATTCAGACAGCGTTTTGTGCTCAAAATAAATAGCACACAGCAACGTTTAAACATGAAAACTTGCACGTTATTGTAAATACATGAACAGCACAAATAAGCTAACCCTCATGTAACTTTCTCTTGTGTTAGGACAAACGGGTTGATTAGTAAAACATACTTGCACAGGACAAATAATTAATTGTTAATTATTAATAAATTAATAAAACGCATAAACATGCCAGAGCTTCAAAAGCCCAGAATTTTCTAAAAGAAAACTCTGCTCCAGCACAAGCATTTCTGTGCATCACTGTTTTGCAGTCTAAAGTGAAAATGATCTAACCTCATAACGTAGGCACAATCCGTGGTCCCTGCGTTGGCCAGGAGAGTTTGATGCTAGTGGCCTTTTTGCTCGTCTATTTAAAATGTTCCAATTCACAGAGGTCTGATATTAGCTGGAATTAACCCGAATGTGGTCTGGCCTCTAATCGGTACACTTACAAGACATGATTACTGTGCCATTATTAAACGCTGCAGTGGAGGTGGAACAATTGTCCGAGTGGGGGTGCTGCCATTAATGTTATAAAACTGAAATAAAAGGAAGTGTGAAAAACAAAAGGTAGCACAAAACACAAGTGTCAGAAATGAGTTACATCTGCTCATCAGAAACGTGGTATGGATCTAGTATGTAACTGGTGGTGTATTTAGGGCACAAAGCCACAATATATATTACTAGGGGATGGTGCAGCTCTACTGATATTATAAAGCCACGAATAGCCCTCTCTATTTAAATTTTTTTTTTTAAACTCCCCGGAACCTTCCTTATGATAGGCTTGCTCTCCTCTCTTGCGATGTAACGCTCATCTATGACTTTTACGCTCACCACTTTCAAATGTCACCAGCCGCCACTGACTCTAACAAATGACAAATGGTCGACATTGTTGAGCGCAGTTAGCAGTTCCAATAAAGTCAGTGCAGAGATACTGCTACTATTGTCAATCATCCGTAAGTCATCAACTTTCAAAGTAACGACCACCTTCATTCACATTTCAGACCGAAGTATAGCTTAATAATCCTCAGGTAGCCCTGCTGAGTCAGTATAACTTTAGAGGTAACTAATATTGTGCTTCTTCAATAGTTTTTCTGGGTAAGATAGCAGTAATATATGGTCCAGAATTTGTTAGATCGTTGACGACCAAGGCAGCTTTTACAAGAAAGGCTGAATTATTACTGGACACTGCTGGATTTAAACAATGTATTTCCCTTTTATCATGTGTCACTTCATTCTTGATGGAATATATTTGCATGGTCACATATCTTGTAGAGAAGCTTTGGTCTTATTAATACTCATGGGGTTATAAAATGTGTTTCCATTAGCAGTCAAACTCTTAAAATGGCAGTACATGTGAAGCAGAGTGATCATCAATTAACTAAATGTTATTGGACATTTTTGTAATCTTTTTTAAAAAAACATACGGAAGTTGTCATTCAGAATTGAGAGGGAATCACGTTAATCATCCATGCTGTAGGACTGGCTAATCTCACAAAGGTCCTTAATAATTGTTTTGGGTGAATAATTGTTATGCCTGTTTTTCTACAGTAGGAAGGTTTATTAGCTGTCCTTATCATTATAGTTTCTCATTTGTCTTTTGTTTGTTATATTTTCTCATTTGTCGCTTGTTTCTTGATGGTAGTTTCCTCTCCATTCTGTTTCTAGATTTTTCATTATAACGTTTACATGTACTTTTTGCGTATTAAATTAATGAAATTGAGGAACCATCAAGTGCCAAGTCCATTATCCTATTTTATCTGTCATATTTACAACCAGGGCTCTTGTTGGGTTTTCGTTGGACTGTCTGAATTCTAATTGAGTATACTTTTACTCTGCAATAATTGTGTTTCTACTTCAGGGCTGTTTTTCAGTTAAACATTTCACGCTTTCGAAGGTACATTTGTGCAAATATTTTTAGTTATTCCATTACTTCTTTCCTGCTAACACCATTTCAAAAGTTATCAGACCGATTTATCCATGGTACCTTCTAAAGCATTTCAGCACTACTCAGTTAAGTATGACATTATAGAACCACAGTGTTAAAATCACTTGATATGTTTATATCCTGATAAAGTGACTGGCAGTTAATTTTAAGTTCTTCTAGCCATGGAAAATAATCTGAAGTTAAATAAGTGTGTGATAAGACAAAATGCCGTCAATTTGATGGTTTTAGTGCCTAAAATTTCAGAATCTCAAAAGTGCTTACAACCTTTCCTCGTGATTTCAAGAGACTCATGATAAAGGACAGTTAACTAATCTCCTCAGAAAAAGGTGCGTTCCTACCAAACCAGTGTGAACGATGCCCTGACGAAATCCTCTATCAATTAGGAATGATCATCATTTGTCTATTGCAATAAGATTTGTCCAACTTAAAGTTATTAATCAAATGTCTGTTATTTAATTCAGCTCTCCCATTATATAGACTAGTCGTAAAGTCACTTTTTGTATCCTAGCCTCTGATACTAATTTTTAGTTGAGCGGCAATAGCTTTCTTTAATGGTACCAGATGTTGCTCATTTTCCAATTTGAACTTTGCTTTTGTTGCTTCATCAAGTATGTATTCAAAAGAAAATAAATATAGTATAAAGTCACCATCTTAACTTCTGGATAAAGGTTTATGGGCACCACAATCGGGGATGGACTGGGACCCCAAAGCAGCACTGGCTAATTGTGTCAGACCAGCCCCTGTTGAGGGGGAGGGGTTTGCAAGTGTGAAGCACTGCTGCTTTTGTTACTTAGGGCCAATTTTGCAGCCCTGCTGCCAAACTGGCTCCCACCCTTTCAGCCTCCTGGGGAAACGCATGATGCCCGGTATGGCCCGTCCAGCCCTGACCACAATGTCTCTTGTTAGGGGCAGATGGGATTGCATTGGACTTGCCTTTGCAGCACCCCGATGTGTCTGAGACACATCCACTATTAAACCATGAGTCATTCTTCCAGAATCTTCACCCAGATTCATTCAGAAGAGGTCAAATGTACTCTGTGTAGATGGCCACTAGCACTGGACTGCCGATTGTTTGTTCTTGGTCTCCATGAAAAAGAAATGATTCCCTCCAATTTAATATATTTGCTGATGCTGCTTTAAATAAAACATTCATTTTGTTACTATTGATATCCTCCTTTGTTTATTGTCATTTTATTATTATTTTCTGAAGTATCAGCATTTCTATTTCTACAACACGTTTTGAATATTCATACCTTACTCACACGATGTTAAATACTCTGTTTTCTGCATCAACGTCTAGAGCAGGTTCTGTCTTCTTTAGAGGTTTGCTGAAAGATCCTCTGAAGTGATGTATATTTTGTCTGAGATCGCACTCTTTGTTGGATTGTAATTATTTCTGGACCTGTACTAGCTGTCCAAGCTCAGGACTAATGGTTGAAGGTCTAAAGAGCCAATCAGGCATTTTTTGCTGAAAGTGGAGCTCAGAAGTGGCTTGAGGCTTGGCCCATAAGCCATGTCTTTAAAGGTGTCTTGTTGTGTTTTAACTTTTAAATCTGAATAATGAGTTGCACAGGTGGGAAAAATTAGTGAATATAGTACAACACCTAAATACCTGGAGAAAGACCGATTTTTGATAGCTACAAGATGACTTAAGCCCCTGATAGCTTGGATTCTGAAGATGTTAAGAGCAGTTGCCTACAAGCACCTGATGCATCAATCTTGTCAGTCAATGTAGGTAATAGGGAACTAATTGGCTTCTCTGAAGAATTGAGTGATACGATTTTCTTTACCCATTAGATTGCTCAGTGGAAAGAAGCTGCTTGGTATGAGAGTTGTACTGCTCACATATGCAAGGGCTGCCCCTGTGGTTGTGATCACACATCTGGATTTCTTGTGTACCCTGGGTGCTCCTTCTTCTTGATAATGAATGTTAATAGTTGTGTAAGGCATTATGTTAGAATTTTCAAGTCCCATATTTTTTGTATATTAACAGTGTCCACTTCAGATAATATTACAATAGTGGCCACCATATGCAAGGTCACTACCTGCAATCACCTTAGTGCATCAGACATGGTTGCCAGCAGTAATGTAAAAAAGGCTTTGTCAGTATTCTCCTACATGAGTAATACATAGCAATCATAGAGAAAAAAACTCTGATATCAAGGTAATAACTTTTGTAAAACGTTTCCTCAATGCCACATGATTTAGCATTCAAATATAAACTATAAATATATTGTGGAAATTCTGCCATTTTTCTTCAAAAATCAGCTCACGAGTTTTGAAAATAAACACATTTTCATCTTGCATGCACACTCTGTTTTGCTATATGTATATTAATTAATTTAAGCAAAAGCTTCTGATTTAGTAGGCTGGGCTGTGCACAGGAGAGCTACTTACAGGTAGCTGGAGAGCTGCCAGTAGCTCACGAGCTACTCGTTGGAGAAGTCTGGTTTAGACAGTAAATAACTGATCAATAAAAATCCTTGAATTAATGAGAACCATTGGTAAATACTGTCTGTATATTCCATTCTGTCATTTGTATTTCATCTGAGCCATTACAGAAGCCATTAGTTTTTAGGTCTCGCCTAGGCAGCGCGCATGCGCTGTCTCTCCGAGAAATCCAGTAATCCATATCAGTGGTGAAACTCCGCCTATTGCCTTTTTATTGGCTTGGTCGCTTGTCTGCTTAAATCTTTTGCTTTTGACCGGTTAATCTGTCTTTTAGTTCTTCCCTTATTTGTTTGGGGACGTCTATGCAGCACCGCCTCACTACTGTAAACCTGCCACTAGTGTGCTGAAGTATTTGTCTTGAAACTATTTTTAGTTTTTGGTGTTGTTCTTAATTTGTTCGTGCATGGTATTTTTTGGGGGGGTGAACTGTGAGTTTTAATGTTTGCATTTGTGTTGCGATTTTAGCACTGATTAGCATTATGCCCCCCACATGCTCTCCACAATCAGTTTAAGGGAAACAGGCCCCCGGTACCGCAAATCCCTTCCGTGCACGGTGAGTTTCAGTATTTGCATTAGTGTTGTGATGATTTTAGCACTGATTACCATTATGCCCCCACATGCTTTCCACAATCAGTTGAAGGGAAACAGGCCACCGGTACCGCAAATCCCTTCCGTGCAGGTACGAGTTGGTGTTACCAGGAGAGGGGGGCCCCGTTAGCGATCATTCTGCACGAGTGTAGCGAGGCAGCTCCTTCATGTTGGTGACCTGTGAGCTTTTAGTGTTGAATTTGTAATAAATATTGTTCCATGAATCTTATTAGACGTCAGCCTTAGGGAGCACATTTTGTTTTAATCGTTACCACTACTGTGGTGAAGTATTTGGCGTTTTTGATGTTTGGTGTTGGTGCCTTTCTTAATTTGCTCGTGTATGGAATTTTTTGGGGGGGTGACCGGTGAGTTTTAATGTTTGCATTTGTGTTGCGATGATTTTAGCACTGATTAGCATTATGCCTCCACATGCTCTCCACAAACAGATTAAGGGAAACAGGCCCCCGTTATCGCAAATTGAGGCAGCTCCTTCGTGTTGGTGACTTATGAGCTTTTAGCGTTGAATTTGTAAAAAATAATGTTCCGGGAATCTTATCAGGCGGCAGCTTTAGGGATTCGCGTTTGCTTTTGTGTCTCTGGGCAAACGGAAAAAAACCTTACATATCACAGTGCTCTACCCTTCTAAACAAAATGCAGTGTGCCAGCCAGAATGCTGTAATAAAAGTAAAGCAAACATGTGAACAGTTTCTGCGCTTCATGTTTTAATTTTTCTCCTCCAATCAGCATGCAGTCACTGCGAAAGGGATGTAGCATAGTGGTAAGCGCTGCTCACTTTGAACTGGGACAACATCCTGGCTTCTGCTCAAAGTCGTGTGATTCTGTACCACCTGGGAACTCACGTTCCACTTTACATGTGAACTCCGCCAATCAGCATGCAGTAATAGAACAATGCCTAGGCACACACGTCTGCGATGTACGTCTGTGATGTTTGTGTACTACTCGAACTGCAGTAACCAGACGACCCCTTGTACCGGTCACTATGCAATAATCTTGGTAGAGTGCACATGCAATATACCCACGTTTTGCATGCCACATGTTTGTTTTGTGTATCAGTCAGCATGCAGTCACTGCGAAAGGGATGTGGCCTAGTGGTAAGCGCTGTTGACTTTAAACCGGGACAACATCTTGGCTTCTGCTCAAAGTTGCGTGATTCTGTACCACCTTCCAGTTTTAAAATTTGCTCTGCAACGTGTGATTTTGGGCACATACTTTAAATTTTTAAAATGCACCAAAAAGTACATGTGCTCGGGACTGGAGCAGAAGCTGTCATGTTGATTATAAGGTGCTAGTGCTAAGCACCCTTAAATATTGGCTTATATTTATCAGTGCGCTCTTCCTATATGTAAAATACCACTACATAATATGAATGCCTGGAATCTGGATTCAATCCTGGTTTTCTATAAACATACTGGAACGCTTTTATAAAATAAATGTAGTCCCATGTACTTTAGGGCCTGTGTGGCATCCATAAAATCAATTCTACATTTTAAAATACTTTTACGTGTGCGTCGCGTTTCTTGTTTTTTGTACCTTTTAGCTGTGACCTACAGTTGTTTTTGCACGTTGTTTTTAAATTACTGATCTGCATCTCACAGATGCTGCAGACGCAAAGATTAGGATCTTTACAACAAGGCTTATTTACACTCAATTAGCTCGTCTTAGTTTCCTTTCGCAGCTGTAGGGAACATGCTAATGTTTCACACTACAGCAGACTTTCAGGCTCCTTTTCTCCTCCAAAACAAATGCTAATACAGTGGGATTTATTCACACAGCTACACGAACCAGCGTAAAAACGTTTTTGTTTTAAAAACAAAATTTGAATCGTATTGCTACAAAAAAGTGTCTTTTTTTCTTTGATAATACTAATTTAGTTTTAGGGTAGCTGCAAACATAATGGGATAACACGGCCCCATGTACCGGACGCTATGCAGTAATCTTGGTAGACTGCACACGCAATATAACCACGTTTTGCATGCCACATGTTCATTTTGTGTATCAGTCAGCATGCAGTCACTGCGAAAGGGATGTAGCATAGTGGTAAGCGCTGCTGACTTTGAGCCGGGACAACATCCTGGCTTCTACTCAAAGTCGTGTGATTCTGTACCACTTAGCACTACCTAAACACCAGCACAACACCAAAGTATCACACAGAATAACAGCATTATTCTCACACATCAGTATCAATAAACAGCATCACTCAACAACACCTCAACTTCACTAAACACCACCTCAGCATCACTTGCAACACGACGGCACCAGCACAGCAGCAAATAAACACCACCACATAAGCACCAAGACAGCACAACATCATCAATGCACCACTAACAGTGCAGCACCAAAACTGCAAAAGCACAGTGCCACCTCAGCTCCAGTGCACCAACACCTCAACATCAACACAGCGCCACCCAGCATCAAAGCACCAACACCAACGCAGCCAAAATTCAAAAGCAAATCAGGACCAACACACCACCACTTCAGCAACAGTGCTGCACCACCTCAGCATCAGCGCTGCTCCACATCAGCATCACTACAACACCAGCAGTGCAGCACCAGCACAGCCATACCACAGCAGCAATTCAGCACCAAGAAAGCACAACTTCAACATAAGTGATGCACTATATCAGCATAAACTAAAACAACATCAACACAAAGCCAGCTCAACATTATAAAGCAACACAGCTGCATAGCAGCCACACTGCTCTACAACATAGCTTAAAACAAAGGCCAAACCAAAACATCTGGTTAATCACTTATAAGGTCCCAAAGGCAAGACCTATTGGCTATGCCAATGCTTGTTATTATTGGTGCTGCTGTAGCATGCAGGGGATGCTCAGTGTGCATGGAAAGCTCTTGTAATCATAGCTGCTCAAAGCACCAGCATGCTGAGCGTGGCAAGGATGCAGTATGAACGCACATGCGCTGGAGCTTCACTTGAGCCTGTGAAGCTGCTACCAAATACCACCTCACTTCTCCAAGATTACTAGAGCTGCTCAATATAGGAAGCGGTTTAATTGTACCGCCTCATGGGGGCATTGCGAGTGTCAGGGTAAGTTGTATAATGCAGTGCTTTTTCCTCTCTTGGTTGCCAGCTCTCGTCTTTGATTAGTTATTTAAACTCCCCTCACGTATTGCATTTGTTCTTTTTTTAATAAATTAAATGTCCAGATGAGTAGACGGATCATACTGTGGCAGTGTGACATCATATTTTCAGTCTTGGGCATTTATACATTATGTGGCCTGTTTATTCTTGTTGGATTCATTGAAGCAAGCAAAGAGGATGTGGCCAACGGCCAGAGCTGGGGAACCCGGTTCGAGTCTCGGTGTCCGCTCAACATCCTGTGATAATGGGCAAATCACTTAATCTCCCCACGTCTACAAAAAATATGAACGCGTCCTTGTGTAATGTAATTGGTTCTCATGTAAAGGACTACTATACCATCGGGTGAAGTCCACCTATATAAACTGCACACAAAAAAGGACTTCCATACACAGAGGACCCAATCCTCAAATTGTACTTGTGCGTTTAAATTAAACTGTGATGTTATTACATCTGCAGTAAATTTCACATCCTGATTTACAGAAGTCAAGGTGTGTATAATGTAGGCTAAGAAGTGATTTAGGGTATAAAAGTGGTTGTATGACCTTGGAGTGCGGCCTCCTGCGGTAGGAATTCTACCACTCCAAACTCGTATGGTTGTGGATAGTCACACAGCTCTGGGCGCTAGTTTAACAAAGGCTTCACTTTTTGTTTCCTGCATGGCCCTGTGGAGGTGAGACACCTGTTTTTTTTTTATTAGGAGTGTAGGAAAACCTAAGGCTTTTTTCAGATTTCCAAGAACACTCCATGCATGCTTCGTGAATTGCGAAAAGCCACACACCTGCAGGAAATTGTAGCAGTAATCCAACTGCAGATTTTGGGCTTTAATTTGTGGTTTGGCCAAGTTTGTGTATGTATGTGGGTATGCATATATGTGGGCCTACAGACCTCCTTGAACCTAGCTACAAACAAACGGGTGGGGTGCAGGAGTATATGTTAAGATGGGGTGGAAGCGATTAAAGCCGTCTGATTTATAACTGTGAATTGAGCTAACAACTGACCCGGGCTACAGCCCTTCTTCGCAGGTCTGGTTGTTCTCCTAGTTTTTCTCGCGCTTTTGTTTCCGTGACCTTTTAACCTCGTGTGTGGTTGGCAGCCCTAGCCGCGTTGGTCAGAGTTCTTGCACCAAACCTGTCCGAACCTCTTGCTGTCACCAGATGCCGCCGCGAGCCTGCCCAAATCTTCTCTAACACGTTTCTCTCGCAGAAGGGGCTGGCCCCGCGCGCCGGTCTGGTGTTGGTACTGAGGTCACACATGGAAAGCTTTCTGTTCGCTGTTTGCATTACATCTTTATGTTGCCAGTACAAACGTACATTTTACTTAGCAGAGATGTACTTGTTGCTTAGGCAGCCTGGTATGATGTGTTTCGGTGTCCGATGGCACCATGGTTTGCAGTATGACAGGCAGCTGTTGTCACCTGCAGGTACCACACCTAGAGATGTGCCACCGCACGATCACCGTCCGCAGGATATCCGCATGAGCAGGACTGTCAAGATGGGAATCGCGGGAGTTAGAATAGCGAGCCAGCTCTCCCCATGCACACTGCTTCACTCATTCTAGGGCTGTGCTTCTAAGATATCCCCCCCCCCCCCACTCCATCTTCTGTGCCTATCACATCATCCTACCTTTTACTAAAAAAACGGAAAACTCCTGTGTTCCAGTGCAGACTTCAGTATTGAAATCAATCCAGTTCATATTATAAGGTATACATCGGATTTTATTTTCCCTCAACCTAGAATTCATTCATTGACCGTAAGTGTTTCTCTCGTCATCATGTCTCTCCATCTTCTGTCTCTGCCACTTTTGCTTATGCCCTGATTGTCTTTTCTGCTGCTTTTGTTCTGCTCGTACTAACGAGTAAGTAATGGCACCTTGTTGATTTTGGATACCACGTATTGTGCTATTCTAGTTCTCTGTAAAGCGTTTTGACTTTGACCTTCATTTTTTATGTACTAATTTAAGATGGTGAATGCTACTTGGACATGTAAATTGAATATATATAGGCGAGTTGGTGGTAACCGAGGGGCGAATAGGGTTGAGCAAGAGGAAAATCTGCACACAGAGGGTGGGGAGAAGCACAAAAGAGAGTTAGATACCACCACAGAAGCACACGAACGAAAGCAAAATAGAGCGCAGGAGCAAGAGAGAAGCAGAGGGGTGAGAGAGAGCAGCGTGGGGGCAACAGAAGCAGAGGGGCGAGAGAGAGCAGCATGAGGGAGAGAAGCAGACAGGCGAGAGAGCAGCACGAGGGAGAGAGTAGCACACGGGCGAGAGAGAGCAGCACGAGGGAGAGAGAGCAGCCCGAGGGAGAGAAGCACAGGGGTGCGAGAGAGCAGTATGAGGGAGAGAGAAGCAGACGGGCGAGAGAGACCAGCATGAGGGAGAGAGAAGCAGACGGGCGAGAGAGCAGCAGGAGGGAGAGAGAGCAGCACAAGGGAGAGACGCACAGGGGTGAGAGGGAGCAACATGGGGGAGAGAAGCACACGGGCGAGAGAGCAGCAGGGAGAGAGAGAATCAGACGGGAGAGAGACACAGACAGGCGAGAGAGCAGCACGAGGGAGAGAGAAGCAGATGGGCGAGAGAGAGCAGCACGAGGAAGAGAAGCAGACAGGCGACAGAGAGCAGCATGGGGGAAAAAGCACATGGGTGAGAGAGGGCAGCTTGGGGGTGGGAGAAGCACACAGATTAAAACAACACAGAGGGAATGGCTCCAGGGAAGCGCACAAGGAAGTCAGCTGGAATACATATGCACTATGCAGTGCTTAAGCAAGAAGAAAAGAGAGAGCAGTGCTAGGGGAGGTAAGCAGACGGACGAGAGACCGACACGTAGTAGGAGAACGGGAAAGAAGCGCATGAGTGAGACAACTGGAAAACACATGCCCTCACGGGGAGTTGTTAAGCAAAATGAAAAAAAAATAGTGACCTATAATTGAGTAGTGGAAGCATACAAGTAAATAGGCTATGCTCCTATGGAAGGACAAACACAAGATGAACAAGGGAGGCCATTGAATAAGAAGCAAGCAAATGAGTGGCAAGAAACCAAGCAAACTTAGTTGGTGGACTTTAAATCCACTGTAATATCTTGGTAAGATGACAATAGATCTTTTGTAACTAGATAGCTAGCTCGGTCTGTCTGGTAGGCTGGGTATAGAAATCATTGGTTCAGGACATCTTCCCCCAGTAGCAGCCGGTTTTGTGGATGAGGGCCAGGGGTGGGAGGAGGGGTTGGGGGACAACAAAAAGAAAACAATAATAAAAAAAAAAACATACCTCCAGCCGTCCGCCTCGTGCTCTTCTGCTCCTCTTCTCGCAGACACAGGCTCCAGACTTCACTGCGGCCAATCCTGACGCTGCTCTCATGCAGTGAGAGCAGCGTCAGGCTTGGCCTGAGCGCTCTGAATTTGCGCTCTCAGTGAAGCTGGGAGCCTATGTCTGCGGTCTCCAACCCAGAAATGCAGCTCGACTTGGAGACAGATTCAGTGCACATGATGGTTTGGCCAGCCAAACCGTCATGTGCACTGAAAGCAGTGCCCACCACTCCTCCTTCAGCCTGTGGCCCCACCCCCAAAGACTATGCGGGAAAGGAAACATCGAATGATAATAAAGCTCGTTTATTATGGTTTTATTTTACCTTTTTTGCGGTTTTGAGGCTGCTGGCGGGGTGGGTGGGGGGGGATGACGCTCCTCGCCATAGGGTGGGGCCGCTGTTGTCTTCCCCCAAGGATGGCTTGCTTTTACAGCTTTAAGCTAAAGAATAAAACTAGCCTGCAATATTTTGTATTAAGAGTTAATGTTCCTTCAATCAAGCACATCGAGGGTGTCGAGCAATTTACAGGAGTGATTGATGGTGTGGTAGCCAGCATCCAACTGTTGCATTTTAACGTCAGAGCCTGTCACTGTGCCCCAGTATGTAGTTTCCATTGGAGCAGCGGGTGCAGTAGAGCCAGGCCCAGGAGCCTGAGGGTTCGACCGAACCCTGATTACTGCTGTATTTCACAGTTCAAAGAGCGGCCAGGGTGTCCCACTTCCTTTTTTGCACTAGGGCGCATGACTCACTGGCTATGCTTCTTCTTATGTGCCCAGGGCTACGGTGGAAGTATGGTACCACCAGGAAATCGCAAGCCTTCCATTTGCCTCAAGCTAGTGGTGATAGTCAGCCTAATTAAATTGTGTTCCCTCCTCTGTTAATGTGTGAATGATCCTGCACATCACTTAGAATGTAATAATAATAATAACTTTATTGTATGATTATTTAAAATCTTTTACAAAAGGGGCAGAAGTGCGAGTTAAAAATATAAAATCTAATCAAGACAGCGTGTTAGAAATGCAAAAATACTATACAGTAACTAAAAACAGTCAGTTTAGTAGAAGCGTATGCAGAATTTGACATGGGGGGGGGGTGAGGCGTAGTTTATTCAGCTGACTCTTCTCTAGCTGCTCGTATGAGCATTCCAGCTGCCGCATAAAACTTCCCAATTAATGCCAGCTCCATCGGGACTGTGGTGGTATAGATATGCCTTAAGGACTCCTTGCATGATCTAACGCTGTGATGTATGAGCATGGTTCTTAAATACAAGCGTCTTGGAGAAAGCAAGGCTGGGCAGCAACAAATAACATGCTCCACAGATTCTGTGTGATATTGACACAGGCAACAGCCGGAGCCACTTGGTGACCAGTTTTTCCAGTGGGCTCTATAGTCTTGTATTGGCAAGGTTAAGAGCCTCACTCTCATGACATTTTGTAGGGCTTGCTTTCCAAGGCCGGCTTTTAAGTAGGGCTGGCATGTGGTACTTTCATTTGAGTTACAAGGCCTTCTGCACCCAGGACCAATCTGATCCGTTCAAGGTCTTGTTGCCTCGAGATGTTCTTGCCACACTTTTTTAGCAGGATCTTTACACTTTGTTAATGGTATGTCTGTAAAAGGTTTGATTGATGGTCCCAGTGTTTGTTTGGCAATCAAGAGATACCTCGCCCAACGACTGTTGTTGTCTGTAAAGACCACCTGTAGCGCTGTCCTGATTGAACCCGGGCATGTATTGATCACGTTGTGTTGGAGTTTGACTATGTCTTTTTTTACATTCAATGTCCATTGTTGTAATATTGAACTCTAATCGGATCAGTGAACGCCTGGTTGTATATGGGAGCTTGAAAACTTTTCTATACGCCATTGTGTATAGACCCTCCAATTTTTTAGTCAGCAGACCAGGGAAGACAAGGTGGCCATAACTGAGTGTTGGCATTAGCTTGGCTTGCATAACTCGTCTGATCCCCTGCGTCGAGTGGCTTACAAGCTTGTGGTGTATTTTGCACAAGCAATATGTTAGCTTAGCTGCTTTTGCCTCCAGTGCTTTAACCTGCAGGACAGGTCTGCAGGTGTCTGTAAATTGCACTCCTAGGTAGGTGTACTTGTTAGTCGTGCTTATCTTTAGAGGACCCAGCTGCCATGCCAGTATTTGTTTTTTTGGCTTGTGACCAAATGTTGCCAGATATGAAAGTGCAATGGCGTTATCCATAGTCTACGAATTCGGCCGAAAGCCAGTCTGGTAATGTGGGGTTACTTGTTTTTTCGTGATCCATGTCTCTAGTTCTTTCAAGAGCCTTTTTGCAAATGCCTTTCCTTCCACGTCCAGTAGTGCAATCAATCTATAATTCCCTGGATCTGATGCATCCCCCTTTTTAGGTCTTGCCTGACCCAGCGCATGCGCTGGTCTGGCGAGACTTATTTAGAGGGCTCCAAAAAGTGCTATCAGGCCAGCCTAGAGCTACAGTGCATGTGCGCGTGCGCGCGCGCCACGCTTTACCTCAATTACTTTCACTTTCGTGGCCGAACGGCCGCTTTGATGTTCGATCACGATAGCGATTACTTTCACTTTTGCGGCCGCACGGCTGCTTGGCATAGCCAATAGGTCTCGCTTTTGGGACCTTATAAGTATTTACTTATGCAACTGTTGCATGGCTAAACACTTATAAGATCCCAAAGGCGAGACTTGTTGGCTATGCCAATGCGTGTTGTAAATGGGATGTAGGATGGAACCTTTCCATGAGTCCGGAACAACAGAAGAATTGTAACAATGATTGAAAAAGGTTTGAATGTGGGGTGCCCAGTATTCACGCTCTTCTTTAAAGATATGCCCAGGCAACCCATTGGGCCCTGGCACCCCATCCTTCCTGATGCCCTGGAGGATGGTTAATATTTCCCTTTCTGTTTGATGTGGATCCACCGCATTGCTCTCCTCATGTTGGTGGTCTTCTACCACGACAATGTTTTCCATGGGTGTTTTTTGGTCGTCGTATATATTGGTGGCGTGAACAGCCCATTTGTTGGCAGGCACAGCATTGTGAATGTGATGGCCACCATGTAGGCCATTAATACATCTCCAAAATTCCTTGCTTTTGTTGGGTGCCAGTAGTGTATAAATCATTCTCCATTTTTCCTCTATGCTGGATTGTTTTAGTTGCCAAGCAATGTTTTTGTGTGCGCCTTTCTGGCCCGGTGGTAGACTGACTGAACCCACAGACCACTAGATATGCTGATGTGATCTGGTTAATCATCTCATGCCAGTTGCTCACCTTCTAAATTGTGCCAGACCTCAAAGTTTTCCTTGTTGCTGGACAGCACAGCATGTAGCAGCTCTTGATGCTTTCCAGCAACTCCTCATGCTTTCAAACATCTTGCGATAACTGGACTGTACGTACATTATTTCTATTAATAACACGTATCATATATCAAAGGCTTATTGTTCTTCAGAGCTGCGGCGTGTGGCTAATCTAAGTCAACAGGCTACCAAAATAACTGTTGGCACTAGAAGATGATAAACCGTCTGCGAATGAATAAGTTCTATCACGGAAAGCACGTAATAAAAAGTCTAGTGCTGCAAGCTATTCATTAAAAATCATTTCACTCTCTTCAGCATAGTTGTTGTCCAAACTCTTGGAAATGCTGAGCTCCATTTTCTTTCCCAAAAGTATTGTTTCCGTTACTTTTAAGAATGACCGATTTGCCATAATTTTGTGTTTTCTTTTTCAGACCAGAGATGACTTCTTGGGCCAAGTAGACGTGCCTCTCAATCATTTGCCGGTAAGCATTTCTTGATCCTTTATTTATTTGCTCTATTATTATAATGTTTCCTAAGTGGTTTGTTACAATTACAGTCCAACATGCTTTACGTTTCCAGGTATTTGTATAATCCAATTAGCACCCACACCCTATGAGGATTAGTCCCCGTTGGAGAGCAGGACACTCCTTAATTACTCTCTTTGTGTCATCCTAATTTAGCCCCATTGTGTTAAACACGGTTTCATTTCAATTAAAATATTTACTTAAAAATCTGAATCACAGAAAATGTGATCTTCCATTCGTGGGCTTTTTTTTTTTTTTTTGTTAAATAATTTTTATTGAAGGTAAGAAAGCACAGAATTACAAGTGTAAATTAAGTCAATAAGAATATAAGAATAAGCATACAGGCAAATATAAAGTAATAGTAAAACATTAAATAAAAAATACATAGAAAAAGGCAATATACTTTATGAACAGAGATAATGTTGCTAAGAACAAGAGGCTATAACAAGAATTATTGTATTATAATAGTACACAAAGAACCAGAGGACCTAATGAGAATGAGTAAAAACTGTAAAAAGTAGGTTAAATTTATTTTTTTTTTTATCAAAAAAAGGGAGAAAGAAAAAAGAAAACAAAAGAACAGAGAGAGGAGAGAAAGAGAGAAAAAGAGGAAAAGGAGAAAGAGGAAAAAGATTATGGTGTTGGTGACAGAAAAGATGTAAAGGGAAGCCATAAGAGATCAGATTTGATTTGAAGAGGAATGGAGGATTGAGGAATAGAGGCGATTCTATGTTCATCACATACAAAGTTCCACCAATGTAAAAAGGATAATTTAGAGTTGTCTTTCCAACAAGTTAATATAACTTTAAAGGCCACAGCAAGAAATAAATCCAGTAATGGTGAAATAGGAGTCACTGTATCAAAAGCTGGTGACAAAGTGCCTAAAAATACATTTTGAAGATTACGTTGTAATTTATGAGAAAAAATCACAGCACATTTTGACCAAATAGCATCCCAGAAAGCATAAACCTTAGGACAATAAAATAATAGATGCAATAAAGAACCTTCAGCATTAAGGCGAGACCAACAAGATGCTGTGACAGAATGATTGAATTTATGTAGCAAGAGAGGAGTAATAACAACTCTATTATAAATAAAAAAAAATAGGGATTGAGTGAGACTAGCAGCCTTAGATGTCTTAAATATTTTCAGCCAGAACTTGTCCCATTGTGATATAGATAGAGTCAAAGAGAGGTCCTGTTCCCAATCCAATTCAACCTTAGACTTATTCCGAGTGACAATAGAGGAAGATAAAGATTTTTAGATGAAAGAGGCAGTAGGAATAGTGTCGTTAGAAATTTGATATAGAGAAGAGTCAGGAAGAAAGGAAGTAGGAGTTGGTAGGGAGAGATAGGTGTGAATACAACCCTGAAGGATTGGAGCTAAAGTATCATATTGCTGAATACAGGAATCAGGCAATTGAAAAGATTCTTGCAACTGATGGAAGGAAAGAATTACATTATTGGTGAACATTTGATGTACATAAAAAAGACCCTTTTCTTTCCATTGTTTGTAGTAAAATGATTTGTGACGAAATTTGATGTATTTGTTAAACCATAGTGATGACGCTAGAAACGATTGGTAGTTGTTAAGTGTCTTAAAGAAAAGTGTGTGCAACAAAACTTGAGAATGTTTCAAAATAGGATATTTAGAAATAAAAGTACAATTAGACATGTGAACAACATCACGTATTGAAAAATCATTTAACAGTGAGCTTTCAACATTAACCCATGGAGGCTTAGGTAAATCCTGATAATCCTTAGATAAAGCAAAGAATTGACGAATCAAAAATGCATCATGGTATAAATTAAAATCAGGGAATCTTACCCCACCCTCATTCTTAGGTCGAATCAGTTTAGATAAGGCAATACGTGCATGTTTGTTATTCCATAGAAACTTGGAGCATATAGAATTAATCCTGAGAGAAATGATATCTAGGAATTTTAAATGATAATATTGACAATATAAATATAACCTGGGGGACAATCATCATTTTAATAGTATCAAGTCTGCCCCACCAAGAGAGAAACAAAGGGGACCATAGATTTAACAAATTAGTAATCTTAAGTTTTAAGGAAGAAAAATTATGAAGTAGTGTATCACGAATGTTGGGGGAGAACCAAATGCCGAGATATTTATTTTTTTGAGGACACCATGTAAAACTAGATATCTCAAACATATATCTGTAACAGGAAGGATTTAAGGGTAGAACTTCAGTCTTAGAGAAGTTTAATTTGTAACCTGAGACTTTAGCGAAAGAGGAGATTTCCTGTAAAAAGGGAGGTAAGGAGGAATCAGGGTTGGACATATAAACAAGAACATCATCAGCATATGCAGACAGCTTAATTTGTGTAGACTTAAAACTGAAACCGGTAATGAGAGGGTTATTCCTAATACGTTCCAAAAATGGCTCTAAACATAACAGGAACAGTAATGGAGACAGAGGGCAGCCCTGACGTGTACCTCTCTGCAGGGAAAAATAGGGGGAAAAGAGACCATTAACAAAAATACAAGCTTTAGGGTTAGTATATAACAATTTAACATAAGAAATAAATTTCGGGCCAAAACCAAACCATTGTAATGTATGAATTAAGAATTCCCAATTAACACGATCGAAGGCTTTTTCTGCGTCTAAGGATAGAGCAGCTAGCGGGGAAGGATATTTTTTACTAAGGGCAAGAATATTGGAAAACATCCTGGCATTATCAGAGGCCAATCGACCTTTGACAAAACCCACTTGGTCTGGGTTAATGAGTATAGGGATAATTTTCTCTAAGCGAGACGCCAATATTTTTGCAAAAATTTTACAATCGTAATAAATTAGTGAAATAGGACGAACATTTTTGCAATAGGATGGATCTTTACCAGGTTTGGGGAGTACAACAATAAGAGCTTCCAAAAAAGAGCCACATGCCTGGGAATTGGAGATAAAAGAATTAAAAAGTTCTAATAATTTGGGAGCAAAAATTGAGGAAAAAGCAGAAATTAATTCAATTGAAAAGCCATCAGGGCCAGGAGCTTTTGCTTTCTTCAAAGATTTAAGAGCATCATTCAATTCTTGTAGGGAAATATCTATTTCCAGGGATTGGAAATCATCTGGGGAGGTTTTAGGCTTAGGGATATCATGGAAAAAGGAGACAAAATCTTCCTTATAGGGATTGGTAGTTTCGGTATATAAGAGCTTGTAAAACGATTGAAATGAGGCAATAATATCAGAATCAGATGAGGAGGGTATCATCCAACTCTGAGTGAATGGGACCAATAACTTTTCGTTCTGATTTAATTTTTAGGTAATTAGCCAGCAATTTCCCGGCTTTGTTTTGGCCACCATGATATTTCGACTTAATCTTAAGGAGAGTATTACAGGCGTCCTTGGTAATGATCTTATTTAAAGTGGATTTAGCTTTTATTAATTCTTGCAATGATGAAGAAGATTTGGAAGAAAAATAATTATGTTCAAGCAATTTTATATGGGCTAAGGTTTCTTTATATTTAGTGTGCAGTAACCTTTTCTTCTTTGAGGAATAAGCAATAGTGAAGGCTCTAAAAGATGCTTTAAAAGCATCCCA
Organism: Triturus cristatus; assembly: GCF_964204655.1. NCBI lineage: Eukaryota > Metazoa > Chordata > Amphibia > Caudata > Salamandridae > Triturus > Triturus cristatus. Next base: position 227,553,587 of record NC_140581.1, read on the forward strand.
ATTGTTATGCAAGGAAGTGTCTAGGGAATTATTAAAGGAAAAGAATTCCTTGATAAAGGAAGTCGCTTCTAAAATAAAAGTACGATCTGATAACAGGAAATTATTGAAGCGCCATCTGCCCTGTTTACAAGTGGTGAGGGATAAATCAATACGGGTGGAGACAGGAGCATGGTCAGATATAAAAATGGACCCAATGTCAGAAGACAAGAGACAGGGTAACAATGCTTTAGAGACAAGTATATAGTCAATACGGGATCTAGTATGGTGTACGGGTGAAAAGAACGTAAATTCAGAGGTATCAGGGTTACACGTTTTCCATGAATCAAATAGAGGACGGGAGGAGATGGCAGTTTGAAATGATTTGTGGGATTTGTCAGGTTTGAACTTGCATTTGGATTGTCTATTTGTGAACGGGTCTAACCAATTATTGAAGTCACCACCAACCACAGGGGAACAACCTTTACAACGCAACTTTTACAACGCACTACACTTACAACGCATTTTTTACAACGCAACATCCATTACAACGCATTCCATTACATAGCATGACACTACAACGCATTTTTAAAAACTACCTTTACAACGCATTCCATTACATCGCATACTACCTTTACAACGCATACCATTACAACGCATAATATTACACTACACTATCCAACACTTACCCTACTGTTGCACCCCCTGGAGTTAGAATAGTAATTTTTACCCCTATACTATCCAACACTTACCCTACTGTTGCACCCCCTGGAGTTAGAATAGGTATTTTTACCCCTATACTATCCAACACTTACCCTACTGTTGCACCCCCTGGAGTTAGAATAGTAATTTTTACCCCTATACTATCCAACACTTACCCTACTATTGCACCCCCTGGAGTTAGAATAGTAATTTTTACCCCTATACTATCCAACACTTACCCTACTGTTGCACCCCCTGGAGTTAGAAAAGTAATTTTTACCCCTATACTATCTAATACTTACCTTAAATGCAATTTAATATTATGCGTTGTAATGGTATGCGTTGTAAAGGTAGTATGCGTTGTAATGGACTGCGTTGTAAAGGTAGTTTTTAAAAATGCGTTGTAGTGTCATGCTATGTAATGGAATGCGTTGTAATGGATTTTGCGTTGTAAAAAATGCGTTGTAAGTGCATGCGTTGTAAAATTGTGCGTTGTAACGACATACATCCCCAACCACAATATTGGAATTGGAAATGGACAGAAGTTTCAACTTTATAGAATGCCAAAATTCCGGATCTGGTTTAACAGGCCCGTAAATATTGAAAAAAGCTATCTGCTTCTTATCTATGATAACCTCAGTCAATACCCAACGACCATTTTGATCACATTCAGTCGACAAAATTTGAGCATTAATAGATTTATGAAACAAAATAGCAACACCACCATGTCGATCCTTAGCAGGGGAGAAAACCATCTGGTTAACCTATTGACGTTTAAGTTTAAGAGATTCTGTGTCATTGCAGTGGGTTTCCTGTAAAAAAGCAACTTGAGTATTAAATTTAGCAAGATGACACAATACCTTCTGACGTTTGACCGGGTGACCCAGACCACGAACATTCCACGAAACGACATTAACCATACTTTTGGATGGAGGGGAACGTACGGACATAGGACCACAGAACTGCAGGAGTGAGAAAAAATAAGAAAAAGAAAGATAAATTTCAATAGCTAAAAGAAAGGACAAAATCCTGGAAAAAACACCAAAGCAAAAAAATGGAGTAAAAAATAAAGAGGAAAGAGGAAAAGGGGAATAGAAATAGATTAAAGAAAGAAAAGAGGACAACAGGAGGAGTAGGTGGAAAAAAGTAGAGAGATCAAGGAAGCACATCCAGATCTGTAAAGAGAGAGAAGATCTAAGAACGGGGAGCATAGTGACACCGAAGGACACGGACCACCATGAGAACAGGTGAAGAGAACAATAAAATGTACTAATACCTCACAAGTATAAAGAGAACAGAGAAACAAGGAAGGGAGACATGCATATCAATATAACAGTGAAGAAAAACAATCCATCAATAGGGAAGAAATCAAGAGCCAGTGTCCATGCCATGTGCAGAAAAATTTTGAAGAAAAAGTTTGAGTTTTTCCTGATCCTCGAAGGAGCGTGTGCGACCTTAATGTGTGATTTTGCACAGGCAGGGATGAAGAATTCCGTATTGAATGTTAAGTTGACGCATCTGAGGTCGAAGAGCAAGAAATTCTTTACGTCTGGCATTGGTAGCGTTGGAAATATCTTGAGATATAAAAATATTATGGCCAGACCAGGTAAGACGGCGCTTGATTCTAACAGCTTTCAAGACTTGCATAAGATCGGTGAACTCCAGGAAAAGCATTATAATTCCACGCGGTCTGTTAGCAGATGGAACAAGCCGACCCAGTCGGTGAGCCCTTTGTATGTTAAGAGGATTTGATGAAGATTGAAGGTCTAGAAGCTCAGGAAGGAATTTCTTTAGGAATGATACAAGATCAGCCCCTTCAACATTTTCCGGCAGGCCAAAAAGGCGAAGGTTGTTTCTGCGATAGCGATTCTCGAGGTCCTCTGTGTGGAGCTTTAGTTTGAGAACTTCCTGTTCAAGACAAGGGATCTTTGTGGAGATATCCTGCAAATCACTGACCCGCTGTTCGAGATCTAGTACCTTACTTTCCATAACAATCCATCTCTCCTCAATTTGTTTGAGCTTGTCATTGGTAGCGGACATGAATGGCTGGAGGCCACGTACCTCATCTAAGATGGAGTCCAGAACAGGGTTCTGTGAAGATAAAATCGGTGAAGGCGGGTCGTTTTTGTGCCTTTTCGGTTTTCTACCTGAGCTCGAAGCTCTGGGCGCATGAGGCTCGATTGACATCCTGAAGCAGTAGAGAGTCAGGGATACAGTAATCCAAAAACAGCACAAGTTTAGCGACACTTTAACGCGGGATAGTAGTAAATTCAGCAGAAGCAGGAACACGACTTAGAAGTCTGATATGTAATAGACAATCCCGGAGCAACTAATCCATTTGGACACTAGAACACAGTACAACTAGACCCCACCATGACTGGACTTGGCACAACGATGTCGTAAGGAAAATGCCTCACAAAATCAACAAGTAATTGAGGAGACCGCAACTGAGGAGAGAAATTCACGTCATAGAAAACGTAAGCAGGAAAAACGTACATAATGACTGGGATTTAAAGTCCATGAAAAACCAATGCAGCAGCAGGAGGTGAAAAGAGGCAGCAGAAAATATAGCCAATTAATGCCCTTGAGGAGCTTCAGACCATGTGAAGAACATTGTAAATATAAAAAGTCACATTTCCATAGCTATTTGGGTAAAAACACAATTAGAAGATGAAAAAAGAACCGAGCACCGCAAAAAAGCCATACAAAATGGCGGTCGCTCGCATCTCTGAGGTAATTAACAGCATCCACGGTGAAGAACCAGTTAAACTGGTGAAATGAAAGATGAAAGGCGGTATAAATACCTCACAGCGCTGTCCTCATCACAAAAATGCAGAAAGGGCATGATGAAAGTGATGGACATCCAGGCATTGAATTTTGAAGAGGAAGAAGTCAGAAAAATCGGAACGCGAGCACCGCGATTCAAAATGGCGGACGCTCGCGTTTTTATAAGGGAATATTCACCGCCGCGGCTCCTAGGGCGAAAAACAAAGCAGGAGACTCCATTTGCGGCATGCCGACTCACCGACCCATTACGGAGTTGGAGATGTCTTCCAGGCGTGAAAAAGTGGCGTCCGAAGATGTAATAGTGACAGGGAAGCTCCGCGTCCACACGGAGCTCACGGAGAAGCCGCCATGTAGCTACGGCGTCCAAGCCACGCCCCCCATTCGTGGGCTTTAAAGTAAGTAATAGGGTCAGCATTAGCATTAGGGCTGGGGTCAAGATTTGAGGCGAGATCAGTGCCAGACAGAGGTTAAGAGCACAGTTAGTAGAAAGGTCAGAGTAAGGATTTGGGGCAGTGTTCAGGCCAGTCTGTATGTGCTCGGCCCTAGTGAAGGGTCGAGGGTAAATTCCCGTGCAGCAGCGGAGTTTACTTAGGGTGTGAAACGAGTCAAGAAGCACGCTCTGTCGAGGTTAAGATTTTGACGAGAGTCCACAGTGGCAAGGGTTGCTTTTAGACGAGCACGTAGTTGTTAAAGTCGATCTGAAATAAGCACAAATTAGTAAACTGTCTTAAATATTACTGCAGTGAAAGTGGAAAGTTTCAGTGAAAATGATAGCAGTCTTTCATCGAAAAAGTTTCACCGTAAATAGTTTTCTATCAAACGGCTTCTGTATTAAAAAAAAAAAGATTCCTATGAGAAATTTGAATTAAATGGGATTTGAGTGCAACTTACTTGAAAAAAGTGACAAAGATCCAAATATCCTGATATTTGTGGCAGAAACTTTTATTTCTTCCACACTGAAAAGGCTCACTCACTGTACCTGCAGTGATTTCGCCCTTTGTAAGCCTAATTTTGATTGTTATTTCAGTTACTTTTAAAATGTATTTCTCCCTAACGTTTATTATCTTATTTCAAGCTTTAAAGGGATAGATAAGTGAATTTTTGTTTGAAAAAATGTATTTTCTGCTTTTAAGGAAGGGGTAAAGCATAGACTACATCCTACAGCAAAACACTTTGAAGCACACTTGCATATCCTGTGCAGCACAAACATGCAATTAACTACTACCAACCCTACTTCTCCCCCAGCCACCAACCACACGTATAAATCTTCCTGCCCATGGAAATGCGGAGCAACTTAGGGGAACCATCAAACTCGCAACTCATTTTTTGAACATAGACATCTAAGAAAGAGATACTTAGATTCACTGTAGTGACCCCACATCTGGACATCCCAACCCCGAATCCAGTCAAATGTTGTAAATGTTGAAAGTCATCCTAGACAATTCCTAGCTCTACAATTCCATACTGAAGGTTGTTTGTGCAATTTTCAATTGACAAATATGAAAGGATTAGTAGTTATGCCAATCCCCCAAAATAAAATCACAAAGCAAAAATTCTAAAATATTAGGCAACCTTTTTCGCTCTTACCAATGACTACTATTTGTTTTCCAGACAATACACCAGCCTCTTTTAGTTTGAAGCAATTGCTGAAAATTGTTTTTTACTTTAGAGAGCGTGAGCTAAAACATTTATCTTCCACAAAAAATAGGAGACCATAACCTCTATATAATTGCACGTTTTATCCTGAATGCTTTAAGGGATATGAATATGTGGCTATTATGATCACCCCATCAACTCAAGTATCTTCTGCAGTGCCACCTGAAAAGAAGTTATAAAACCCTACTTCTAGTACCCATTCCACTCTAGCAAAACTTGCCTTCCACCTCAACGAGACCCTGATGACCTGTATTTGGGATTGAGAAGCTAAATGGGCTCTTCCCTTTTGGCATCAACCTAGAATGTCCCATTGTGTCCCACGTCCAGGAAGATGTTGATAAAGAGCAACTCTGTACATAGAAGAGAAAGAAGGGATGGGGCAATAAAGAAGTGTCTGGATGGGCATGTGTGCTTTTTGAGGCAGTAGCACCACCCTTTGGGCCCATCTGGTATGTCTTCCTCCTTGGGGCAACTAAAATGAGTTGTGCCTGGGGGCAAAAACAGTGGACTATGAGGGTACAGTAACTTACTGAGCCGCAGGATCCTGGCAATGAAGGAGGGGCTAGCTGGGGACCACTGAAGACAATGGATGATTGCCCAGGAGCTGCAGTGTCTCTTCTCCCCCTGCCACTTCATCTTTCAGTTCTCTGGTGTCAAGAATCTCTTAGCGTCTCATCCTTTGGAGCAAGCATGGCTAAAATGATTGTGTCTGACAGTCTAAGTTGGTGTCTGATCTAAGGGTGGTAACTCATGGGGAGAGGTATTGCCAGGAAATATCACCTTGCGCCAAGAGAAGCCTTGATGAAAAATAAAAAGGGTAGCTGTCTAATCAGGGAAAATTGGAAAAATACACTACAATGATGAAGTTTTCTGACTAGTAGTCTACTGAAAAGTGGAACACTCAGTGGAAAAGAGGGCCTCCACCAGCAGCTTATCATCTGCAGACCTTATCTTACTGGCTTTTAATGACTACAGAAAAGTGCTGGAAACGCAGATCAATGAGTTTTGAGTTGGTGTCGCCCTGGTGAGACATGATCTGAGAAATGTTAATGTTCATCTCACTGAAGCATACAGCCCCATCTCACACCATAGAAAATAAGGTGAAGGACCCAGGGCGGGCGGTCCACCTAAGCAACTTGTCGATAGTTGACATAATGGAAGGACCATAAGAGAGACATCCAGAACAAATACTTTAGGTTTGTCTCTCTGCGCACACACTTTGAATGGCAAACTATCACCTTGCTTCATAGTTGAAACATGTCATAGATCCTTAGCTGTAAGACCCAGGCCCTCCAAGATCGATCCATTGCAAGGTTCTTTAACTATAGAGGCAGAAGCACAGTGCTGAAAATGGCATATAAGCAAATTGTTCCCATCACTTGTCCCCAGTTGTGGTCTGGCCAGACTACATCAAGCTAGTTTAGAAGCAAACACAACTCTTTGAAGAAGTTAAAAAGATGAGCAATGTAGTTGTAATACATGCTTCTATTCTGGCTTGGCTGAAGGTCATGCTCAACTCCAAAACCTGTTTCTTTGACAGAAAAGCTGCGTGGGACTGAGTAACTGAGAGGAAGGAGCTTAAAATGTAATCAACAGCCAACTTGACTGGCATCAGGGCTGCAAGTCACCCTAAAGGTGGCATCACAAGCTAAGAAGAGAACCCGAAGATACAACCTTCCCTCCCAAGTTATGGGCACCTTGATAGGAAGTGAAGTAGAGGTGGAGGCAGAAGGCAGCGAATCAAAATCAGATTATGGGCTAGAACAAGGAGGCACTTGAGTTGACAATTCTCTGTGAAGGAGCAGCAAACTCCTTCTAAGAAGAACTGAATGGCACATGACAGATAACAAATGAATAACTGATGATTTAATACACTATATAGACAGTTGTAATTTAAATTGTTTGCCAATATATCTTTTTGAGGGGACAAGAGGCTGACTAGTGAATCACTTTGTTGCTCAGTGCGGGTTTACGGTCCTTTAGTTTACTGGGGTAATAGTTAGAAATCCTCAGTAGGAAAGAGTGGGGTGGTTGGATTTAAAAAGTTCATATTTATTGATCTGTACTGTGTCTTGGTTAACTTTGTTAGGAAGTGGAGGAAATCATGGAAGCCATTTAAAAGCGAAGAATTGGGAAGTTGCCGTTCCTCCAATGTCTTCCTTGCAGGGTTGTTATAAAATTATGGCTGGTCAGTTAAGCCTACACCATCTCAGCCTATTTGAGGAAGCAATGGAAGTAGGAAACTGCCTAGGGACTTGGGGCATGCCATTATCACTGCAATACATTAAGAGGGAAACCCAAGACAGATTGCATGTCCTATACTTGTCATATTGGCATATCTCACTCACCAATGTTGAGAGCAAGGTGTTAACTAAAATATTAGGATGTAGCCTATGAAATCCATAAAACTGTGGCTTCATCGAGATGAGTCCGGTTGTATGCCTCAAGGGTTTCCAAAAATGTATGCAGGCTCTACAGTTGGTCGGCTTAGGAAGGCACTAACAGTCGTTTCTCTAGATGCTGAAAAGTAATTTGATTGCATTTAGTAGAATGCTTTGGCCTGAACTATTGGTCCTGTGTTATGCTTCTCTACATTAAGCCCACATCTGCAGTAAAGGTGAGTGGGTCTCTCTCTACTACATTTGAATTAGGTAAAGGTACAATATGGGTCTGCTCTCTCTCCCCTTTGTTTTATTGTGCTATCTGTATAGGTCTGGCCTGCTTGGGTCTTTCTAAAGACCGGACGCATGGATTTGAAATAGTTGACAATGTTGAAGTTAAAATCTCGCTTCATGTGATTAATATCCTATTATACTTAGTAGACCCACTTGACTGTATACTGGTAGTGCTAGCCATCGTCTGAAAATTTGGAGGCTACACAATAAACTTGACAAAATTCACTTGTAGGAAAGAAGGATCTTTCTTTTATGGTTACCCCCACTTTATACCTGGTGTCAGTATGTGTTTACTGTAGTTTGCTGGGAGCCTGCTAATCAGGACCCCAGCATCTTTGCTCTCTCTCCCAAAATGGCTTTGGTAGGTACCTTGGTACCTCCACAATAGGCTACTGGTGTACCCTTATAATCCCCTAGTAAATGGTACTAAGGTACCCAGGGCATAGGTACACTAGGTGTCTCATGTGGGCTGAAGAATTGAGTCCACTTAATCTCCTACTACAGGTCTGCCATTGCAGCCTGTGTGAGATGGTGCTTGCACCTTTCACAACAGATATAAGTTTCCTTATATCTGAGGCCTCTCCACTTAAAAACTGTAAGTCACCTCTATGGTAGGCCCTGCATTAGAGGGACACCCCAACAAACCCCTGAGTCGATTCCCCCAGCTTTGTAAGTGCCGTCAACCATTTTAAGACCTATAGTGGACATCATTCATTACAAGATGCCTAACTATATAATGGCTGCGCTGGACCAGGTCATGTTTGGTATTAAACATATTGGAATCATACACCGATACCAGTGTTGGAGGCATGATTCCATGTACTGGGGAGCTCCTTAGAGGAGCCTCCTATGCTCCCGGTTACAGCCTTTTAGGGTCTGCCAGCAAGCTAGTGCCTCTGCTGACCACAGACACTGTTCTGCCCACCTGCTGCTGAGCCGAGCTCGAGCAGATAAGGTGGAACAATAGGTTTTCTGTCACAGGGCGGTATGACCACCTCCGATACAGGGCTTGATGTATTGGCCTGCGGTGGGGGTGCTTTCCAGCGCCACCAGACTGCATTGAAGGGCTCATTTGGTACCCTCCTTGCATACACCGGTATGTCTGTTCAGGAACCGTTGGCTCCCGCTCCTGCATGTAATTGGACAAAGGACAGTGTAGTATCCTCCCCTCTATCCAGCCCCTCCTCTGGGAGGAATCCCTGAGTCGTTCCAACCCTTTCCTTGGATATGTAAGGGCTCCCAGTGGGTGGGTCCTCAGATTCATCTGAAACCAAGATACTCTTCGACTGTGTGAATACTTGGACTGCGCCTGGAACCAAGACTGCATCAAGGAAGACTCCTGCTCTCGCTGTTCTACAAGTATTCTGCCTAGCCTATGTCTGTGCTTCTCTCTGGCTCTCAAGGGACCTGTGGGCATCAAGGACATCCGAAGTAATCGCCCTTGGAGTAAAGGAGTCACTCCCCTTCATCTGCAGGCACCACATCGAAGCTGACTGGTCTGCTGCTCCTGTTGTCCTACGGACTTCCCGAGGCTCAGCAAACCAAGTGGTGGATCTGTGACTCTCCATAGACCTGACCTGTCTTCCCTGCAATTTGAAGGACATTATCCTTCATCAGAGCAGCTGAGTCCTGACCCCTGTGCACTGCATTGACTTGCTGTTGCAGTGGCTTATTAGCTCTGCACTTCAGAGATCTTCGGGCTACAAGAAGCTCCAGCCTTTGGCACCTCGTCCCTCGAAGATCAGCTTCCTCCCAGCAAACCTTCCATCGTGGCCTTCAGTCTTTGGTGAGCTGCCTGAGGTCCACTTGCAACACCTGTGCCTTTGGCCTGTTGGTCCTCTCGAGGGTCTTCTTCTGCTTTGGTGGGCTCCCCTGCTTGCTCTGGGTCTGCTCTTACTCTCCTGCACATGGTGAGTCCCTTGGATCTTGCTGGTCCCAACCAGCGGCGGCTCCTCCACTAAGGCAGAGGAACGTCACCCCACTGCTCAGCGAGCAGTGTAAAAATAAAAACTAAAATGATAATAACTAATTTTATTATTATTTTAGTTTTTCTTCCTGCTCGGGTGTGGGGCGGGGTGGGCCGGGTTGGCCAGAGCAGGGGACAAGGGGCAGTGCAGGAGTGTAAAGCACACTCTAAAGTGCGCATGACAGTTTGACCGGCAAAAGAAGGCCGGTTAAACAGTCTTTCGCACTTGCAACTTAACCAGGCTGTATTACACAGCCTGATGAGGAACATGCAAAGCCTCCAAGCCCCTGTCTGAGCGCGGAACCACTGTGCTCAGACCATTCCCAATGCTGCTTAAGGCAGCGTTGTGATTGGACAGGGGATTATGGGAGGCTGAGAGGGGCTTGTTACGGTGTGGCGGAGACAGGTCAGAGGCGGCAGTACCCAGTGGCACCCAGGTAAGTCTGTTTATTTTCATTTTTTTACTACCCCCTCCTCAAACCCCCCTCCCTCCACCGCCCTCGCTTAGTAGAGGCCACCACTGGTCTCAACGATTGCGTCATTTCATCTTCTATGCCAGTTGCGGCTACCAAGGCTTGTTGGTGCTCCCGCCAGACACTGACCACCTGGGCACTGACATCTGACTTGTATGGCTCCTGGTCTGCCAAAGCGTCATCTGATCTTACAGCTGCAGCAACAAGGTTCTCGTCAACTCTTCTGAATTTCCTGCCAAGGGTGGGCATTGTGCCTCCGTGCCTCCTGGCCACTCTGAGTGGCATAGACTCTGTCCCCTCTGCTTGCAGGTTCTCCTCTTCAAGAAGCCACCCTTGGATTCCACTAGACATCTTCACAGACTTCTCCAGAGGCCTTTCTTTTCGAGCTGTCCGTTGTAGCCTACTAGAGGTTCCAATGTGACTTCACCCCTATGCACCTGACATCACTGGTGCAGGTAGCCTGATTCCCGGGGCTCCACGGGTGAGGTGGCCTCCAAATGGTTTCTAATGGGGTCATCTGGTAAGGGTCCTTTTTCTTTAAAACTTCAACCGCAACTCCTGTATTTACTTCCATTATACACAGAGCTGTGTTTCCACTCTGCACACAGCCTCCTTGGGGTTCCTGGTTACTTGCCTTGGGTGGTTCCTGGTTCTCCAGCGCTTCTAAGTCCTTTGGTCCAAGTCCTGTTCTCCTTTGCAGTTCACATTCCAGTTATTTAGCATATGGTTTGGTTTCACCCTGGAGACTAGTGTATATTTGTGCTACTTACCTGATTTCTGTGAAGTATTCTTATGTGTATTGTTGATCTCTCCGGATAGGAGATATACCAAGTGATTGTGTTATGTTAATAGACTTATTTTTCATCAAACAATGTGTGATTCTTTACACTCTTGATTAATTGTGGTAACGCAAGCTGCTTTACACTCCTTCAAGATCAGCCTGAGGGCTGCTCTTCACAGCAACCACTTCAAGAACTTTTAAGGTTATCAAAGAACATTAAGATCACCATGAGGGTTGCCTCGATTAGTGCAAGGTGCATCACTCCTTTAAGTGTGCACCATATACTAAGCCAGCCTCCTACACCACTGTTCTGCAGTTATGTTACTGGGATAATGGGACCTCTGCACTCTGGTCGTTATGGTTCTTAAAGGTGGATTTATGGAAATGGGGAAATGACTGGGGACAAGAGAACTTATAATGTAAGCTAGAGGTAGACAACTTTCAAACTTTATGGCTGACACCAAGTGATGGCGTAACCATTGCAAAGTAGGCAGGGTTAGATTACACTACATGACTAGAAGAGAAGAATCGCAAAGAAAATCCGTTGTGTTTAGGCATCTTCTTGAAAAACTGGAACAAACTGAAATGGCTCAATGGCTAGTATCTCAAAGTTAGGAGATATTGCGGAACAAGGGGACATGAAAACCTTAGCTTAACTGCGAGTGGAGTCCTACTAGGACCCCTCATAGGAATACAGATACCTGCAATTTAAGCTCGCCTTGCCAGTGTGCTTTATAGATTTTAGATCCTTGGAAGGTAGGGTTATGATAGCACTGAATGTCTAGAAGGGCAGTGTCTGCCGTATATAAAGCTCGAAATAATTATATGCACGACTGTCTTCAGCGACTTATAAAATATTTGGAGCAAGACCTAGGCCCCCTTGAAGATATTGACTGGAATGTCGCACTTATGCAGCCGAGGACAGTAACTATAAGAACGAGATAATCCCATCCAGTCTAAAACACTGCACTGGGCTTATTATCTCATAAACTGAATCTTCAGAAGGCGCCATCTACCTGAAATGTAAGGAAGGAGAAGGGACTTACAATGCACACTTTCTGAGGTGGTGTAGTATCATTGAAGCCTAATGTAAGCTCCGTTAATAAGCTCTCTGCTTTAGAAGGAACTGCAGTCCCTCTGACGCTACAGTCTGGATTAATAAGGATACCAACTGACATGACGAGCTAAATTAACACTGTTCTCTTTGGTTCATGGTAGCAAGATGGGAATGCAAGAGACTGGGGAAACTTGCTGTGCTTTATGCAGCAAAAGTGGTGCATTGTCAGTGGAGCTGGAGAAAGTTCTTTATGATACCTTCCTGACAAGATCGCAGCTGATATAGGATACTGAACAGGGAAGGAATTGGAAAAAGTATTTATTACTACCTGCTATTCGGCTTTCAAAGGAGTGTTTCTTTACTTGACAAACACATTTTTAAATTAAAAAAAAATAGACTGTCTCTAAATATAGAAAATAGAGGCTTGGCAGCTAATTCAGAATGCAGACAAATAGAAGTTAGCAACTCCCATTATCTCCTCCAGTCAGATATCTAGGATGCACTAATAGCGTTTTTTTATTGCAAATTAGACTTGGAAGAGAACTTAAACAGGTGAAAGATTTCAAGCTCCAGGGCCAACTTTTAAATATTGACCATGTGAAAAGCCAGTTTTGACTGCTGTTGATGATCCATCCCGGAGATCAGATCTGTATAATGTAAGTAAGTATGCTGAGAACTTAACAGAACTATAGTTTAAGACTAGGCCTCAGCGGTAAATTCCTTTCCGCTCGTGGAATTTGGGTAATTTCGCTTTCCGTAGAGAACGCGGAACTGCCCAAAATTTAGCAGCTTCGCGGAATTCTTGCTTGCTCGCGCGTTCAAAATGCGTGTTCGCGAGATATTTCTCCCCGAGCATGCAAACAGGGTTCGCGAATAGGAAAAAAGCATCGCGGGCGGAACAAGCCATTCTGCGTGTTTGCAGAACTTTTGCGTGCTCGCGGAGATTGTTTTACGTTTTGCGGAGCTTTGCGTAGCGTGACTACGCAAATTCCACCCACCCCTACTTAAGACCAGAACTGATGGGTCCTGTGGGACCTGGAGCTCGTTTTCGAGGCCTAACTGTGTCTTTCTTTCTCTGTTTGTAGAATAAGAGAATTCTACCCACATTTCCAGTGTGAATTCGTTGATCAGTTGATATTACTACATTTCTGCTGAGCAAAAAGCAGACTGTGGCTCATAGATGCAAGTTTGATACTATGTTTGAAATCGTAGAAGGATCTGGGCTCACACTCGTTCATGAGAAATGTTATAGAGTTCGCATTCATGCTGACCCCTTTGAAATAAGACGGTCACTCCTTCAATGTTAAAAACCCATTGATTCCCTTCATATGATCTAATGTGCTGGTTGAATACGAACAATAGACTTTTAGATTATATGTGCAAGCTTGTTGGTTTGCAGATCTTTTTTTAGCTCGACAATAACATTAGGCTTATGTTGGTCTTCTAAGTGGCTTGGTGCTGTGTCAAGTCTGTGTTGATAGATCTGCTGCAGTTCTGATTTGCTAATGCACTTGAAGCAGTGTTAGGTGGGACGTAAATGTATGCCCTTAAGTTATATCATCTGATTTTATGTACGGGTTGAAAGGGATGTGTGGCTGCTGCTCTGTTTTGCTAAGCTATCTCAGAAACCGCACACGTTTTGCTATTAATTCAGCAGTGTTCATACACCTTCATTAAGTTGATGCAATACATGAATCAGATTTCCTTACATTGTGTTATTTTTAGGTCTGCATTACCTATTGTTTCCAGTTCTTTAAAGTGTGCATCGAGTGGGCGGTGTCTGCCCAGAGGAGCATCTCCTCTATCTCTCCTTTTCTCTCTCATGTCATGCTATTGGCTGGTTGGTGTATCCTCCGCTGAAGTGCTTTCATTGCAATACAGGCACTACACAGTACTCCGCATCACCACACATGAGATTAATTTTCTCGTAGATTCATTATATACAGAAAGTATTTGCTTTTGCCATTTAGCAGGTTTTTAAAATATTTTACTTGGGACTCCAAATACAATCAGACCTGATAGCTTTTTCAGTGCTAGTTAAATTCTTTGTAATGTGCAGTTTTAAGATGCACTAGCATTCTTGTTGCAGTAGTAAATGCAGTCCCTCCATAAGTACATCATACACTGTAACAGTAATGTTTTTCATTACGTGTGGTTCAGGAAATAATTTTGTGATACTGTCCAGCTAATTTACCAGTTTTGATTATAAATCCTGGACTAGGTCTGCAGTTACCATCTGAAGTCGGCTTTAATTTCAAAATTGAATTAACGGACTTTTGTACTTGCATAAGTACAATATAAATATTGCAAGTTAACATTTGTATTCTTCACATTGTTCAAGTGAACGAATGAGATGATGTGCTCAGCGTTAGAAGGTGGTGGATGTTGAATCCTCAGGGAGAGGTTGTCCCTCAGTAAGGCTTCGTTGTTGCCTCGACTTTGGTCTGACTGCAGAGAAGGCAGATTTGGGAGGAACTCTCGGACAAAGCTGTGTCCTCAGTAAAGTTTGTTGCCCTCTCTTTGGCTTTTTAGTAGATTCCAGGTGAGAATTGGAGTGGAGGGAAAATTCTCTCTAGTGAAGATTGGAGTACAGAAGGGTTCCTGGGAGGGCAGGACGTATTGTTAGCTTACAGTGGGCCTAGAACTCACCCATTGCTTACCGTTGATTGTCTTCATTACTCTCATTTGCTTCTTAGTCATCAACTGTGTGGGCTTTCCTTTCTGTTCTTGTGTTTACCCCTAACTGGTGTTTTCTTTCTTTTTGTTTCAGCACTATGTGCAAGTGCATGCATTTTCCAACTGTCTTGCTCGTGTTCTCCACATCCTCCCCTCCGCTGTGCTGTCTCTCTCTCACCTGTCTGTGTGCTTTTCGCCTACTTCCTCCACGTTGCCTTCTCGCCTCTATACTTTCTCTCTGCCAGTTCTATGTTGTGGTCTTTCACCCATCCCCCCCCCCCCCACCTCCTCCACCCCCACCCATGGCCCTGTCTTGCTTCTTCCCCACCCTCATTTTGATTCTGCCCCAATACTCCTTTATTGCTTCCGACTTTTGCCTCCACATTGCTTCCGCCCCCATGCCCCTTCGCTGTCTGCTTAAAAAAACTAAATGCTTTCTTTTCAGTTACCAATCCATCTAGGATCAGTTACTAAAAAGGAAAAAGAGTCCGTTTGTTGGTGCCTGCATGTGTGGTTCACGTGCCTAGAAAATGATGCAGCCTGCTGTGTCAAAAAAATTCAAAAATAAAAAAAATGCTTACATATATACACATGGAGAGGCTATGGGACTCTCCTCTTTATTTGTTGATCTGTTTAGCTGTAATTTTCATTTTACTCCTCCCCTTCACTGGATACAATGGGAGCAGTGGGTTAGGTCATTTAAGTTAATTAATGGCACTGTTGCATTGAGTGCCAATTTTTTTCTGACCACGTGCGCATCTACCTAAAAAGAAGTGCACTTCAATGCCTTGGCTAGTGACCAATACTTTACTTTGTCAATGCTTTTTACTTTCCATTCTTTATCCATTTTTTGTTATGCTTGTGTATCTTAACTAGCTTCAGTTTAATAATTCAAAGCCAAATTACCTTTTCTTTGCACCAGTAAAAATTACAATTTTCTGTGGTGCAACATTAAACTAAACATGTGTCTATACCTGTCCTATTACATCTGCCAATTGGGTTGCCTTAATACGTTTCTAATAATTTTATGATAGTAATATGTTTTTTAATGTAAATTGTGCTACGTAAGCATGTGAACACCACTTTTAATTTTGCCTTTTCTTTAATAATTGTAACTTCATTCTATCTTGCCAATGTCAGACTTGTTGGCGTTGCCAGAGCTTGTTTTACCCTGCTGTCTTACGCTTCGGCATTATTTTATTTCCAGAAATGAACTGACTTTGATAGCTGGGGTGGTGATAGGTTACATTAATAATTGAAGGACCATCCCCATAATCGGAAGTGCCCTACGCTTGTGTAATGCCAGCTGCGCCCTTTCCTACAAATGAGCCCCAGAAACGACGATGTCAGAACGGGCATGGCCTTAACAAGCAGGAACGAATCCGTTGCTGTTGGAGTTTGAAGCAGACATTGCTGTGATTCAAAGTAACGGACTCACAGCATTGGTCTCAGAAAAAATAAGCAAAAATCATGCGGGAAAGTTATAACCTTTTTGATAAATGAGCACTGCTGTTGGAATGTTATTTTGTTAGAATTTGCTGAAAGAAATATTCGGCTCCTTTGAGTTTTTACCACATTTATCCCATTTTCATCACGTCTATCATTTTCTGAGTCATATGTAATAGATAAGTTTATCATTGTGAGCACCTTTGGAGCATACCTTTGGGCCTGTCCTCCAGTTGGGCTTTGTTAGATAGAGCAGTGAATAGCCTTTGATGTGGTCACCTGGCTAGGAATTTGGATGCAATGATTTTTTTAAACTGCTAATGTTGCTCTAAGTTGCTGTCAATGATTAGGACCTGTAAGTACACTATATTGTGCTAGAGTTGCACTCCATGTTCCCTCCCTTCACTAATGGGATTTAATCTGGGTTTCTTGAGCGTCTGCCCAATACCTAATTACTCTTGAAAGCCGCATCAAATGGATTTCAACTGGCAAATAATGTGCACTTTTTTTTTTTATCTCAGAATATGTATTACATTTTTAGTACAGTCAAAAGAAGTTACATATTAATCAAAATGTGATAAAGCACGAACATATTGTAGGGACACTGATTCTGTACAACACGCTCAAGTGGGGGTATTCATGGTGCGAGCAATGGCGACAGAAGTGGGGCGAAAGTGACTGGTTTGAGGCGGATAACATGATGACGAGCAGGTGTCAGAGTGCATCTATCGGGAAGCATGGGTGGCTCAGTGGATGTAAGTACCTCTTCAGCCAAAATGCGGCAGATCTTTGTGGACATTTGGTGTTACGGTGGTGCCTCAAGAAACATGTAGAAGAGACTGCATTTAAATCTCTTTGCTGCGTCTGTCGAGGGGTGGATTTGAGGGTGAATGTGTGTTGCATTTCATGTTCTACGAGTGGTTTTGTGTCCTTATAGCTGTATCATTTGCAGGGTCTGAAGACTATGCATTTGATACCTAACAGGCGCTAGAGAATAAAGCTGTCAGGGTGAGGTATCCTCCCATGAAAGAAGCCGTTCTTGTCAAGTGTGGTCTAACCCTAGAGAAATACCGCTTTAAATTCATGGACAGCCAGAAACTGTCACTCCAGTCCAGTTTGTAGTAAAGTGAGGCACTAGTTGGATGGGTGAAGGGCAGCAAAGTGAGCGACTATGATGTGCTGTACAATCTATTTATGAGAGCACACATGCTCAGTAATTTCTCAGTAGTTGGAACAACACCTAACTGGTTCAAAAATCCCTTGGCCCAAAGAGCATTTATTTATTTTATTTGCAGAGTTTTATAGAGAGCTGCCTTGACCCAGAGGTATTGGAGCGCTTTACAAGAGGATCAGCGAGTTACAAAATTACGTCAGTTACAGAGGGCCTAGTATAAAATAGAGAGGGAAAAAAACAGTGTTACACAGTAACATGAGTTACTAGAGCATAGCTTAACATATATACACAGAAGGAAGAGGGGAAGAGTAAAATGGGGTTGGAATGAAGATCAGGTCAGGAAAGACCTGCAAGGGGGAAAGTAATTCAGGAGAACCAAAAAGACCAAGTGAAACCGCTAATTCCTAACGACCCACCCATCCTCCCTGCAAACAGATTTCCAAGGACAGGGCTTTCCCTTTCATTGCCACTACCTTTCCAAATTAGTGGTAAGTGTACTTAGTGGGTTTGCGCTCTGTCATGGAAAGTTGCGCAAAGTAACTGACATCAACGCACCTAAGTGGCGCCTATATAAACACTGCAAATATCACTTCCGGCACCACACGGAACCGAATAACTCCTACTACTGGAGCGAAGGTTTAGCTCACAAAACATTTCCGGATCCAGTCTGATGCCGGGGAATATTCTATGGTAAAGAATCTGCGGCTAGATAGTCTTTACCAGATAAATCATTTAATCCTGACCTTCGGTCCTGGCTGTTGGAAAGTGGAACATTATGTGGTGTATATACACAATAAAATGGTCCTTGGATTCTTACTACTAAATCTTTAGCTTAGTCCTGCTAGAGTGGCAAGGAGCAGTCGGTCTTTACTAGAGGAGCATGTGTTAAGAATATTACAGTATTATTATGGTTCATTGGTAATTGACACAACTAAATAGAAAGCCAACACCAATTTATACAAATAGGTTACTCTGTTTGTATATTTTTATCTTAATTTAGACACCAAAAGGAACAAAATAGCATGCATGTAACTGGAGTTACGGTTTTTCAAAGCAAGATAACATTCAGAAGTAAAATACAGTGAGACTTTATCATTGCGGTCAATGGAAGAACCTACCAGTGTCAATCTGTCGCATAGAGGTCAAGTTGTCTTTTACCCTTGCAGGGTAAAGTCCCAGTTCCAGGCCCCAACAGTCAGTTCAAGGCCCCAGCAGTCAATTCAATTTTACCTAGCCCGTGGAGAAAGGGTACAGAGTTGTCCAGACTGTCCATATTGCTGCGTGGGACCTGCAGTAAACCTGCTTTTTCCACTGAGTTGTGCTTAAAAGAAGATGCAAAAACACAAGAGCTACATCATTGCTGATGTCGGTCTCAGTTGTTGTGAAATGCCTAGTTAATGAAGCTTTGAGTTAAGGGGTCAGTTATTGGACTGTGACCAACAAGGCTTGATAGAGGTAAAAGTAGCAAAAAGTCACTTCGATGTCTGGAGGTCCAGGGGTATGTTAGCGGCTTGAAACATGGGAAAAGGCCGGACTACATCTCCCACAAAACACTACACCATTTCAATTTGGGCAATCCCTTGCATAGTCTGATGGCCAGTGATTCTTTGGCTTCTGATCTTTCTTTTACTGCAGTTTGTAGGGGACTAGTCCCAGTAGTCCAAGGGAGGCTGGGCGTGATTCTGGCTTCTAGAGAGGTCCCTCTGCCAGGGAGTGCCGAGTCTTAGCCTAGGACGATGGGCGTTCACCTAGTTTCAAGTTTGTTGCCTCCGGGACACAGTATCACCCTTTTGTTTGGTGCTGTGGGCAAAGTCCTGCTGTCGGCGACGCAGGTCCCCTCTTGGTCCTTCCTTTATGCATTCTAAGAAGCTGGTCCTCTATGTAGTGCACTAAAACAAAGTACATTGTACAGAAAGTCTAGTGGATCTCAAATTGGTATTCAGAGGCATAAATAGATAATACTAACGCTCTATTTGTGTTAGTGTGGGCGAGCAGTTAGGCTTATTAGAAGGTAATGCTAAGAATTTGTTGTACTCAGAGGTAATAAATGAATCACACACTCCAGAATAAATCCGAGATCAATTTGTAAAAACAGCATCAATTTATATATACTTTTTCAGAACAAGAACACTGTTCGAAGGGAAGTACTTTTCAAGATATGAATTTTCAAAGTTCGCAAAATAACATGCTCTTGTTTGCAATTAACAATAGGAGTCTATGGGACAAAATACAAAGATGCATATGAAATCATACAGTTGGGTCTTGAGGTTCACCTTCTGAATTTACGTAAGTATTAAGGCCAGGTTCAATGTTCCACCTGCTGATTGTCTGGTGCATCCCGGATTTGGCTGGGAGCTGGGTGCTGAGGTTGTTGGTAGCAGGCGCTACGGAGAAGGGGGTCACCAGAAAACACACTGCACAAGGTGACTTAAAGGTAAGTTCGAGGGGTCCCACTCGAGAGTGCAGGCCGCAAGGGCCTAAGGGCCATGGAAGCACAACTGGATCGTCGGTACCCAGGCCGGGCAGGCTGGGTGTAGAGCAGATGGGTCAGCCGGGCAGCTTACGCCAAGATATATTCGCAGTCCGGGGCAGGCTGGTTGCAGGGACGATTCTGGGACAGCTGGGCCACTCATGAAGTGGGTCTTGACGGGTGCTTGCTTCCTGGTCAGTTTGAGTCCGGGTTGGACTCTTCATCTCAGTGTAAGTTGCAGGGGGTCTGGTACCCCAAGTGTTGGTGCGGCCCAGCTCTGGTAGGTCCTGGTGTCTTTACAGTTGATGGGGAGTTAGATCTGACCCTCTGGAGCGGATGCACCTCTTTTTGCTTGGATGCTGCATTGGAGTCGCTGGGGAGCAGCAAGTCTGTAAAATGGACTCTGTGGGTTAGGTGCCTGCGGACTGCAGGGGAGTAGTTCCTCTACCCAAAGGGAGTTCTCTGGCTATTGGCAAAGGTCTGGAAGTGCTCTGGGGTTCTTGGAGGCCTTACAGTTGTAGGATGAGACATCACACCATGATAGTTGAGTCCTGGGAGCTGCGGTCAGGGTTTCACGCCAAAATTCTACCCAAATTCTGAAGCAGTTCTTTGGTTCTCAGGTCAGCCGCGGTTCTTTGTCCGTATCTTCTTTGTATCTGTCCAATCTGAGTTCAGGGTCCATGGACGCCACATTTATACTAAATTTAGGGCGTTAGAGGGTGAGACAGGTAACTTTAGGGTGTCTGCACACTCGAAGTGACCACTTCCTGTGGGAAGTGGGACTACTCTAGCCCCGATAGGTTAATTCTCAATCTCAAGGTGGAGGAATTGGAAACATAGTGTCTACATCGCCTCCCCCACGTTGCTGGCTGAATATGGGCACACCACCTAATCTAACAAATGTTCCCACCTGTCCTCCTACCAAATGTTGAGCAGGATAGTGGGGTTGGCATCCTCCACTAGCTGGAGATGCCTTGGTTGCATTTCTAAGGCGGCACCGCCTGTGAAGCTTCCCGCCCTTGAAGGCCATACCTGCAGAGCAGGCTTTGTTACTGGCTTCAGAGTACTGGCTCTCACCCCATGAGGTCAGAAACCGATCTGGTGGCTGCACGCTGACTAAGACTATTCAGCGACCATAACAGTGTTTGGTAGGTTTTCAGGGGACCTTCTAAGGTGTCCCCTGTGCGCATTTATCAATAAATAATTGGCATCATTGGGGATTTATTAAAATGAGATGTTTGGTACCAAACATCTTAAGGTACAGTGAAGCCAAGGAGCTAGAAAACTTGTAATGACAAGTATCCATGCCATGTACTCTCTATGGCATCCCTGGGTACTTGCACTATCCAAGAATGGACTTAGATATTGTAGGGTCATATATGCTCAGGAAGATATGTTCACACATGGGCTATAGTGCACCCTGCCTTAGGGCAGTAAGGCCTTCAGTAGTAGTGACGTACCTATACATCATGCATTCTCTGTGGGCATGGCACACAGGGCTGTGTGCTATGGTGACACGCAGTCTGCAGTGGCAGTTTATATGGTCTTGGTGAGGGGGCCCTAGGGTGGCACAATTCGTGATGCAGCCCTAGTGGACCCTCCTCAGTGCCAATGCCCTAAGTACCAGGGATACCATTTACTAGGGACTTATAGGGGTTGCTGAAGTTGTGACAATCGTGGTACAGTTTTAGGAAAGAGATTTTTTATGCGGTAAAGTCTAGTAAGAATAACTCAGTAAATATAAGACGCAGAATCCGTGGTATTAGAGGTTCTAAAAGGCTTTATTCCTCTACAAAGGAATTACAGTTCGAACTGCAGACTTCAAATTCCATCACCATGAAGGTTCAGGAAGGAAGGCAATACATTATTGACAAGTAATGGTATTTATATGGAAAGCATTACATTAAGACAGATGCAAGAGGCGTAACAGCTGATAATACAGATATAATACACATACGTAATGAAAAAAAAACGTAAACATAGGCGTAACTAAATACGTCAAACATGATGTCACAAGTGGGTGGATCCATAAGAGAATCCTGCAATGTCAGCAGAAATATTTGGCAGAAATGCGCGCGCAGCCGCATGACGTGTGATTGACGTGCAACTAGAGGGTGAAGGGGACTTGACATTTAGCTCGGCATGTGGAGACAGAAGTCTGGGGGGTCATGTCAACCTAATCCCAAATCATATCTAATATCTTATGTTTAAAGAACTGTATTATCCAAAAGGAAAGGTCTCTAGGATGAAATCTATTCTATACTGTCTGTTAGTGCGTGTACAAGCGTCTAAGTGTCTACATAAGATGCGAGGGGGCAGGAATCTTCCATGGTAACAGGGGCTATGAATTACTTGCATGAGGACAGTGAGGCCTGGCCCTTTGCACGGTAGCTGGAAGAATGTTTACCTAAACTACTAGACAGGAATGCATCGGATGAGGAGCGGAGCAGATAATCTTGAAGGTGAAATACAGTTTTTGGCAGGCAACAGGCTGGATCAGGCACCGTTAGCCGCGCAGGGAGTAGGACAAAGTTCATGGATACAGATGCAGGCTCGGACTGGAGCTTTCAGAGGCAGAAGGCAGGAAAAGGCTTGATGACAGAATTCAGGGCCTACTCGCCTGAATCTGTAAAATGTGGAAAGTGAACCACATAAAGTCGGTGGCCTTTCATACTTAGGAATGGAATATCTGACCCATTCATGGCGGATCTGAAAGAGGACATGTTGACGGTGGACGCACATGTATTTGCGTCTTCATAACTGGAACTGGAGGGAACATACATGTACTTATAGCATGCACATGGAGCCGTTGGGGTCTACGATAGGGGACATAACTGATCACAAAATTCATATTTCCTCAGCTGATTAGCCAGAAACCGGTCCCAGGATGCTTGTTTCCGGTCCAGGGAAGACATGGCTTGGCAGTTCGGGCTGGACTGTTCCCATGAGGCACAGTGTCAGACTGATTTGCATATGGGCGGCCATGTCTGAACTGAGGTGGCGGAGGGAGCTAAAGAATGATGATGGATTAAACCCAGATTAGTTGATTGGGGGTGAGTGCTTGTAGTGTTCAACACTCCGTCCATCATCCCCTTTGGTTTTGCTTTGTTCACCCTTTCACTTTAGAACACTTGTTACAGACGTAACAATATACATAGTGTAAGTGAGTTGATGGTCACTCATCCCAGGTCCTTATGCAGGTCTTCTGATTCTAAATATTGCTTCTTTTCTGCAGTTGAAATGTTCTTGGCTCGATTTTGTTTTTTCCCCTCTTTCTTAGGTCATGATGTGGTAGAGTGCTCACCATTCGGTGACGTCTCTGAATAGTTATGTTTTTCGTCCTTTTTCAACCAGAAAAGGTTGGATTCTGATCTCATTTTTGGTTTGTAATACTCCGAAGTCTTGATCCTAGAACTCGTAGCAATTGTCTATTTATTAAGTGATTGCATTTGAACTGGTTGATGAGAGAACTCTGGCTAGTAAAGAGCATTGTTCCAGTTTGTGGAGGTAGTTGGCATCCCAACAAAAGTAGTACAAGCGTGATTGTATGTCTGCGTAAACAGGAATAAACACTAGTGGCAAGAGATTACAGTGTGACCCTTTTTACAACAATCGTGTCATTGTAACTTGAATAATTGTAAATTGTGTTTCCATGCAAATCACCTAATATTCATGTGCCTCAGGTTGCATATAAATGTAATCTAAATGTATATTGCAGACAATTTAAACTTCAAACGTGCATGATCTTAAATTGCTTCCCAACCCTATTGTTGTGCAAGCTGTTCGGCTCCTGATCTCAGTGTGTGCTAAAGCTAGTCGGTAGGCACGCACTGCCACAAGCGCAGATGTATATCATTGAAAACTATCATTACTGTAATGCTACAGCATGGACCCCCTTATGTCTTTCCAAATGGG
Organism: Triturus cristatus; assembly: GCF_964204655.1. NCBI lineage: Eukaryota > Metazoa > Chordata > Amphibia > Caudata > Salamandridae > Triturus > Triturus cristatus. The sequence continues at coordinate 227,577,341 of NC_140581.1, forward strand.
AACCTTGTTTTTTGTTTCTTCTTTAAGAGCAGTAGCTGTCCATTGAATTTACATGGGCTGCTTTAAAAGAAAAAAAAAAATCCAATTCGTGAAAGCAAATGCAGTGACAGAGGTCTGCTGACCAGTGCCAGCTTCCTTTCTTGTATCTGTAGTCAAGAACAGAGGGTCTCAAATTGCCGCCAATTTGGGAAGCGAGCACATAGCAGATTGCATCCCTTTCTCAAATTTGCATACCCCTGATCTATGCACAGGGATATCCTATATCAGGGCTCAGAACGTCATTTTTAACATATTTCAGTTACATATATTGAAATCATACACCATACACAAAATTCTGAAAGCCATAACTATATTTTTCTTTTCCAGACAGAAGATCCAAACATGGAGCGACCCTACACATTCAAGGATTTCTTGCTGAGACCAAGGAGGTGAGACTTTTAATAGAGGTTATCTTGAAGTTGTTTTAATATTTAATATAAAACCATTGAGCATCTGAGGTAATACATTTTTATAACGTTGTGTCTTATTGAACAGCCACAAGTCACGTGTAAAGGGTTTCTTGAGATTGAAGATGGCATATATGCCAAAGAATGGTGGCCAAGAAGAAGATATTGGCGATCAAAGAGAAGAATCCGAGGTATGGTCTAGTTGTTTTCGGGATCTTAATTTTCTTTAATTAAGTTGAGTAATGTCTGTAGGAAGACCATAAACAAAGGAATGCCTTTATTCGTTTTTTAAATGTACCATGTGAGCCTTTTAGCACAAAAGTTTGAGTGATTGCTCATGCCTTTATATTATTACTTTCTGATAGTTTATATTTGCGAAAAAAGTGTACAGTGATGCTTTTCTTTTTTAAATGTTGGAGCTAGAAGTTTAGCTATTTTCAATGTGGTTACTTGAATGTCAGAGGCTGTCTCGGTCAGTGTGGGGGGAAAGGGCAAGAGTTAACAGTGGTGTGTGGTTAAGTTTGACAGTTGAAAGTGACCAGTTTATTGTGGGAAGATAAGACACCACGGATAGCGCTCCATAAGCTGACCAGAGGCTGGTACGACGGGGGTATCGCCCTCCCTAATATCAAGATATACTACTGGGCATCACAGCTTATGGTAATAAACCAGTGGCTTCACGTGCCAGGGGACGACCCGGCTTACCGTATGGACCGTCAACTGCTGGGGACTGGAGGGGTTATGGGAGCGCTCTATAATTACACTAAGAAACGCTGCTTAACGGGCCCAACGGCACATACTCTGCGGGTATGGTTCGAGGCGCAACGTGCTCTTGGCTGGGAGGGGAAGATAACTCGGGTTACACCACTATGGGACGCGAAACAGCTGGCAGTGCTGCGCACTACCAAGGGGTTTCTACAATGGGATCTAATTGGAATATCGAGGGTCGGTGATCTCTGGAAAAAAGGTGACATAATCACGTTTGCCCATGTGCAAGCAGAATATGACGTGGCAGACACTGAACGATTTCGCGACCTACAAATCAGACATGCACTCCGGGCGGCAGTCCCGCCTGGGACTCGGCTGGCGGAGTCCTCGCCATTGGAGGATAGACTCCTCATGGAGCATCTGACTAAGAGAGCTACGACATACCGGAAGGTGATTAACAATCAGCCAGATCCATTTTCAGCCCTTAAGGCTAAATGGGAGACAGAACTGGGAGCATTTGATGAGACGGGCTGGCAGGCGGCGCTTTCCTCCCCTAAGGAGGTGGGGATATCATACAAACTGAAGCTGGTACAATTAAAAATTCTACACCGCACATACTATACCCGCACACTTTTATATAAACTTAAACGGACTGACTCACCGCTCTGTCTAAGGCAGTGTGGTGCGGATGGCAGTCTCTTCCATACCCTCTGGGATTGCCCCGTAATCGCCCTGTACTGGCGGGCGATCATGCGCATACTCTCCCAGGTGACAAAAGTTCCGACTCTTCCGGAACCGAGGAGGTGTCTCCTCAATGTATGGGAGCCTACGGATCTTAGCCGTGTGGCGCAACTCTAGGTGACACTGGGACTCCTGTTGGCAAAGCGCAACATAGCCCAAAGATGGGGATCCAGGCAGCCCCCTACCCTTGCCCAATGGTGTAGAGATATGGACACCACAATGAAAAAACAGTGTACATACATAGAGGCTGCCCCAAAAAGTGGACCCAGGTGTGGAGAGGTTGGAATGCGTACAGAGGGAATATATGTGACCCCCCGCGTGAGACCTCAGTGTCGGAATTGAGTGACTGAGATCCTATGGTTAATCAATAAGTAGATTAAGAACTGCTATACCGCTATACCACCACATGATACAGCTGGAGGCCAATGTGGTACCTTGCATCACTATTATGCCAATTTATTGTGAAAGTGCCCGTTTAATGTCTGTACACAATCCAGTGGTATTAATGCTGATTTATTCAACGCCAATGTACGTTGTTTTGTGTTTGAATTTATCAATAAAAATATTTTCCCAAAAAAAAAAGTTTGTCAGTTGAAGGGGTAAATGCCGTTCCTGAATCTTGCGAAGCAATCCTGCAACCGCGAATTATCCCATGGTGAACCATATCTAAAAATGAATCCAGGTAGTGGGTAAAAGTTGGCTAAAATAGCATTGGTACTGAAGGGTCACTCTTGAAATAAACAATACAGTAAAAGTATAATAAATGTGCCTTGCAAGGCTGACCCTCTCCTGGTGTGCAGGAGTTCATCCTTCTGAGTTAAATGCTACACATTGTGCCAAAATATGGCATTTTACCGCACAATTGCACTAAAAAAATTAAAATGCATGAGGCATTATAAGTAGGTGTAAAACTCATATAATTTATCATGACCCGTCAATTTCTGAAATGTATGTTACTGAAACGCTACTTGAAAACAACAAGCAGAATATCAAATGTTACTCAAAAGTCAAATTCCTAGGCCACTGACAGTCAGATTGACCAATATTAGAAACTCATAAAGCAGAGTTACTGTTATGTATCGTACAGGCTCATGACTCCTACAGCAGCAATCTTAATGCCATACAAAGTCCATCAATAGAGATGATGAATTGTATCCACTCGTCATGAAATGGCAGCAAGTGAATCTGGCACAAAAGTAGTTAATTGTCCTACATTAGCTTGTTGGTTTCTAAAAATAGGTACACTTTCCAATCAAAATGAAGGTTTTGTAACGGTTTTTAAAAATATTTTTATTTGATATAAAATAAACAAACATAATTTCATTGCACTTACATGTAGTAGGTTTTACAAATATACCCCAAATCATAGGCACTATTTGGATCAACTATCCATAATTCCGGAGCGTAATCTCAGAGAACTCCTTCATAATACATAGAGATTTTCCTTATCATCAAATAGTCCTCGCAGCGGTATCATCACAGTTTCGTTTGACCTTACTCTGATCTCATTCCAGTAGACAGTCTCAGTGAAAAAAACAGGTGTTTCCTACAGTACATCAGTAACCATTACTGTGTATTTCTGGCTGACCTCCAAATTACTGATTCCATATTGGTCATATGGGGGGGCTTTCCTGTTCTGGTAGATTCGCGCTCCAGTTAAGTTACTGGTCAGTGATGTATTCCGCAGCCTCATCAGACCTCTCTCTTAAACAAGCTTGCAATGTGCCCCAAGTATCACGTGGCCGGGAAGTGGGTGGTAACTGTTCCGCATATGTGACTAGTTGGTCTTTACAATAGGTAATGTCGTCTAACTATTCCTTAAATTTGGTGGCCGGCCCCCTCCTCCATCTAGATGCAACCCTGCGCTTTGCCAGCAGTAACCCCAGTAAGCAACTTCATGTATGGTGCCTCTATTGTGTATCCCAGCAGCGCCATTACCGGGGTAATATGTATGTGTTGCTCTATTACATGTGATAAGGCGTCTGCCACCTTCATCCAGTAATCTTGCATCACTGCACAGCCCAATGCTGTATGCAGAAAGCTTGCTCCGCACTTCAGGATCCTACACATCGATCTTACGATCGTAGCTGATATCTATATAGCCTCGCCGCAGTGTAATAGACTCGATGAAGATATTGATAATGGATGATTTGACTGCTGGCCGTTATCCCTCCTGTTTGCTTACAACAGTAAAGCCATTGTTTATCTGTCAGTGGTGTATCTAGCTTGGAGTCCCACCAGCGCGTGCCTGCCCATTTCTTCTGGACGTTCCCCTTGTGCTCTCCTATATAGCAGTGATACCATATGTGCAGGTCGCGAAGCCCGTAATAGCATATGCAGTGTATGGAGCGTAGGGGGCTCCTTTGGGAAGGCAGGGGTAGCCGCTGTGACATAGTGACTGAGTCTGATATATAAAAAGAGCTCTAGTTGAGTGGATGTGCCGCCCTGTAGGAACGCCCCACGGTCTTTGAACTCCCCCTCTTGGTAGAGATCTACCCATGTTGTCATGCCTTTTCTTCTTAGCATATTTCTACAGGATGTCTCATAAGCGACTGGGATGAGAGGTTGATAGGGTAATGGCACGATTGGAGAGTGTAATAGCGGTTTGCCCAACTTTTATGCCAACGTTTGCCATGCCAAACTGGTACAGCCCACTGTTGTGAACGAATGCCCCGCACATAGGGGTTTAGCTCCAAGAAAGGCAGTGGTGGGTAGGGAGGCCATATAACCCTGCTCTATTGCCAGGTGTGGCATGTACGGCGGCGGATGAAACCAATACGCTGCAAAATGTGCTTGTACGCACAAGTAGTAGAGTTCCATATCGGGAGTCTCAAAGCTGCCTTTTTCAAAAAACTGGGTAAGTGCATTCTAGTGTATTCTGGGTTGTTTGTCTCCCCACATCTGTCTAGTTCCTCGAGAATTCATTATTGGGTGAGAGCAGCACCCATTGATTTGCACAAGCGCTTGCGGTTGATTATACAGTAGGGCACCCCATGAGAGAAAAGGTGGGGGCGTATCCTATTTGTCGCAATATGTTTAAGAAATAGTCCAAATCTAATGAGTCAAAAATGTCCGCCACTGCCACGAGATCGGGAACTTCATCCTGTATTAATGCAAACAGGGTTCGTAAATTATGGGTAGTGGCCCGCCCTGGCTCAAAGCCGGATTGGTCCGGCAGGACCAGCGTGTCCATCAGCAGACTAAGTCTATTGGCTAAAACTTTAGCCAGTATTTTGGCATCGCGGTTTATGAGGGATAGTAGCCTGTACGGTTCACATTTGGTTGCAGACTTTCCCAGCTTACGGAGAGAGATGATCATTGCCTTGTGCATCGTAGGTGGCAGCAGGCCTGCAGTTTTAACTTTAACATAAACCTTTTTCAATATGGGGACCAGGGCTCCTGCATAGCATTTATAGAAGTGGGATGGCAGCCCCTCCATTCCGGGCGCCTGGCCTGATCTCAACTACATTATGGCCGTTCCGATTTCTTCTTCTTCTATCTTCGCAGCCAGGAACTCTCTGTGTGCGCTTCCAAGTCAGGCAAGCATAGTGTCGGCTAAATAAGTTGCTATCTCCACTGGTCGGTCCCTGCGTGTGGAATACAGATCCGAATAGTATGTTGAGAAACCGCAGAATTTCAGCAGTATCTCTCTGCATATTCCCATCAATGTCATCCATTTCTAATATGTAGTAAGAAATTCTGGGCGGCTGTATCTTTTCTGCCAGGGCCTTTCCCTGTCCGTTCCCCCTCTCCGTATTGACACGCTCTGATATTTCATGCGAAACAGGCACGCTTGCTGTTCCTCTGACTGGTATTCAGTCACTAGATTGTGTAGTTTGGCTTAAAGCTGCCCCTTGGATGTGACCTCAATCCAGGCTTCAGTCGTCTTAATGTCTGCCTCCAATTTTTGCAGTGTCCCTCGGATTGCAAGCAAAATCCCACCCCCCTTTGCGATGCATACACCCGTAGAGTCACCTTAAAGGCTTCCCATACTGTTGCAATATTTGGCACTGAGTCTAGGGTTCTATCAAAGAATTCACAAATTTCTTGTCTCACCTCCTCCCTAAAGCAGGCATCTAGGAGAGTCATGGGGCATAGCCTCCATTATTGGTAGGGGTAGATTGAGGTTATAGATCGTGATTGCAGCAGCACCTGGGAATGGTCAGAGTAGATGCGCACTAGATCTTTATTACGAGTGAGCCAAGGCTCTCAATAGGAGCCAGTAGTCGACACGCGACCAGCTGGAGTGTACGTTAGAATGAAACGTGCCCTCTTTGTGTGTGTGGTGAAGTATCCTCCATGCATCTGTCATTTGGTGACCCTGCATAGTTCCTGCCAGGTGTCTCCCCGCCTTACTATGATACCCCGATTCATTGTGAGAGCGGTCCATGCACAAGTCTAACACTATATTGACATCCCCTCCCCAGATTAGGTGCATGGAACCAATATCTAAAATGATGCCCATAATCTGTCAAAGAACATGGCATTATCCACATTGGGGCCACAGCAGCTAACTAGCATGAGTGAATGGTTGGCAAGACATCCCCACATTAAGCAATAGGGGCCCTGTGGGTCCTGAGGAGAGCCTGCAGGGTAGTACGGGACATTTATTTTTATCAATATGGCTGTACCTCTGGAGTAAGTGGAATAGGATGCGAAACATCTGTGGGAAGCCAATCTCGCTGCATAACTGACCAGTGTTGTAGGGTTAAAGTGTGTTTCCTGTAACATCGAAATTCAGATGTTGAATCTATCTAGATATACAAGTACGTGTCTGCGCTTATGGGGATCTCCCAACCCCCCGTACATTCCAGGTCAAGAAATTATAATGGGGGCTCTTAGAAGTGTCTAGTGTACTCGTGTGTCAGGTAGCTTGTTTGTGCCTTACGCTGAATGAGTGCAAAGCCTCGTACCCATGATGGACTGCTACCCAATTGGGGACAATAGTAAAGTGCAATATTAAAACAATAACTCTTAACAACTTCATTTCTCCCCACACCAACAGACCAATCCCGTCTGCGAATTCAACCCTATTTGAATACGCAATTACAGAGCAAGAAAAACCAATACCTACCATTTTGCTGCATTGAGTTGAACCTATTGAGAAACTGACTCTAGGGTTCAAAAGCTACCTTAGTGTTGAAGGCAGGTAATAGAAAGAAAATGCAGTTAGTATGAGACAGAATAACTGGATAGGAGGTCATGGGCAGTAGATACTACTGCCTCAGCTCTCTGAAAGGCACTGGAGGCTTTTGCCTGCTCTCCAACCTAGCTGTCTACGACAGCTGGATTGGAGAGTTTGAATTGTGCATGTCGGTTTGGCCATAGCAAGGTACCGAACCAACATGGGCAATTTATACTGAAGGGGTCACACGTCATTGCTGCTAATCTACAGCAGTGACGCACACTGGCCCGGCCCTGCCCTCTCCATTCGGCAGAAAGCTGGAAAAATAAAGTAGTAGATCCTTTTATTGCCATTTTATTTTTCCAGCTTTCTGCGCAGCAGTGTGGAGGGCTGCGCTCTTTCACTCCTATGGTGGAACCGCCGCTGGTGCAGCATAGAATCCTTCCATTGACAATTTTCCACTGCTCCCTTTTTGTAATCATTTGCTGCATAGCCATTTCTTCTACTTTGAAGCTAATAAAAGACAAATCTACTGTGCCAGTAAAAGCCTTCTTACTGACTAGATACCTGCTTGTCCTTCATTAAATTGCATGGGGACAAGTAGAAGCCTGAAATCAATAGGAGTGATGGTTGTCCACAGTTTCTCCATGCAAAATGCACCAACAAACAGCCAGCCAACTATATTTTGGCATTCATTCCAGACTAATCAATCACACCCAGCACACAGTTTAATTTAAACTGTAGAGTTATAGCTAATGTTAATATGATTCAACACACATATCCAATAACTAAATTCCTATGTTCCATGTGTTTACCAGAGTCAAAATTGTGATCTTACATACTAGAGACAAAGTATTTCCCCATCAGATGCAGCAGTCCGATGGTTTCCAAATCAAGTTTATCCTTTCTTTGAAATGGAAAGTCAAATGTCAACATGGATTACATTCTAGAGTGCTTTCTGTTATTAACTTTATTTGACTGCTAGTGTCTTGAGTGAACTTTTAGCAAAGCTGTGTTGTATTCGCAGGACTGCATTTTCATCTTGGAACCTTCAACACGCTTCAACTTTGGATTCAAATAGATTTTAAAAATCTATTATCTATAGGACATCTTTGTGGGATTCTGTAGTCTATATGATACAGATGTGAAAAAAACCTCTGGCTAAACCACCTACCCCAAAACCAGGCCAGAGCATTTCTTGATCACTGTGAGGATGGAGTGCTGTTCATTTAATAGGTGATCCTAAGAATTGACCAAAGCTTTTCTTTGTTGTGTATGGTCTTTGGAGCTCCACATGTGTCTACAATTCTAATATATTTCTGTAGTCGTTGTTGTGGCATCACATTCTGTGTAATATGCTGCCAAGACATTATGGACTTTAGATAGTCTTCATTCAAAGTGGTCGATAGCACCTTTCTGATGTTGTTTGAATCCCTACTGATGTTACTTCAATAGGTTTAGTGCCTCATCATATCATTCTTAATTGCTGGCACTTATCCTTTCTAGAATGGTTATGTCATTGTGTATTTGTATAGCACGCTAATCACTCATGAGGGTATCGAGGCGCTTTGCAGGTGGATTTGAGGGATTATAGGAGAAGGCACAGCCTACGGCTGTCCCTTTGGGAGTATGCATGCCATTGAGAGTCTGGCTGAGTGGAGGTGTCTGGGAGGTATGTGGAAGTGTATGCTACTGTTAACGTAGGCTGCGTCACTGTTGTCTAGTGCCTTGTAATTTGTGTGTGAGCAGTTTAAACTGGGCGTGTTTCTGAACTGGAAGCTATTGCAGTTCTCTGGGATGTGGGGTGATGTGTGTTCGGCGAGGCAGGTTGATGATGAGTCTAGCTACGGCATTTTGAATGGTTTGGAGTTTGTTAAGGAGCTTCTTGGTGATTCTTGCATAGAAAGTGTTACCGTAGTCAAGTTTGCTGATAATCATGTAACCATTTTTCTGGTGTTCTCTGGTAGCCATTTGATGATCTTTCGAAGCATGCTAAAGATCTGGAAGCAAGTGGAGGCCACTGCGTTTAATTCAAGTTTCATGTTGAGCTTGTTCTCCAGGATGATTCCAAGATTTCTGGCATGGATTGTGGGGGTCAATGTAGGGCAGAGGTCAGTTGGCCACCAGGTAGAGTCTAAAGCTGAAGCTTTCTTTCCGAAAATCAACACTTCAGTTACTTTGAAATCAAATGGTAAAATGCAGAGGTACCTGTTCAGTAAGGAACCTACCCCTGAAGCATCAAGTTTAAAGACATAAAGACAGTTTTTTACATTTGTTTGCTTTCAATAAGGTTTTGTTCTGTTAAGGTCTATAGCGTTGGGGTAGTCGCTGCAGCTTTCTTTTGGTTTTCAGTCCTCATTTAAAAATTTAAAAATATGGATCAGTTTTCATTGAGTTTACAGGGATGTGGAATTTTATAAAATATCTTCTGTAGTAGGGGATCTCTGTGTATAGTCATAATCTAGTGAATAGTCCCGCCCATGTGCGTGGACCCCGGAGCAATAAAAATAATCTCTAAAAGGTGACAAATCATGCAGACCTGCATACACCTTTAAGAGAGAATTTAATTTAAAGACAGATAATGCAGCCTATACCCACAGGCTACACTGTCCAGTACTTCAACTAGAATTCCACCAACATCCACAAACAGCACTGCCTGTCTAGTTTTTCTCCACATAGGAAAAAACCCTGCCTCTACCAGCAAAAGCCTCTGGAATGATAGAGAGGAAGGAGAGGACAGACAAGCCCCATAGGCTGCCATTATGTGGCTTGGAACAGGATACTGTGCCTTTAAGAAAACTTTCCAGTTTTCCAGAACTTTCCCCAGTATCCCAGAATGCCCAGCAGGTCCCATTTACTTTCAGTTCTTTTTTCCGGCTCCTGCTAGCAGGACCCTGGAGCATTGAGCTCTCCCCTTTTCAAGGGTTTATTGGAGATTTTGGCAATTTTTGTCACTTTTTGCTAGTGTTAGTAGCTGGTACTGTCAACATGCCTGGCTTGTTCGACAAGTGCCCGGAATGTGGTCGAAAGAAGGCTAAAACTGATCCACACGAGGTGTGCATAGGTTGCCTTCCCCAGTCCCACGTGCCTGAAAGCTGTACCATCTGCCACTCGTTCTCAGCCAGGACCCTGAAGGACAGAATGAAAATCAGGCTTCAAGTTCTGGAGGAGAGAAGACTGAAGGCATCAGGTGGGTCTGGAGGGGCTGATTTGGCCCATACTGAGGCCCCTGGGGGGCTCCCCAGGGGCAGGAAGACCAGTAAGCGCTCCCACTCCCCGTCGACGTCGAGGGCGTCGACGGTGACGTCGAGGAGGATGACCACCGTCTGTTCGCCGTCTCCCCAGGGCTCTGGGGAGAAGCGGCGTCGACGATCGCCGTCGAGGGACCTGAATAGGCCGCCGTGGACTACATCGGCGTCGTCGGCGACGACACCGTCATCGACCCCGTCCAGCGGTCGGTGTCGAGATCGGACCCGGCGTCGGCATTCGCCGTCGAGGGATCGCCGTTCGCCGTCGATGAAGAGTAAGAGAAGATAGACGTCGAGACGCTCGAGGTCGCCGTCGAGGCGGAGGTCGCCGTCGAGGCGGAGGTCGCCGTCGAGGCGAAGATCGACGTCGAGGAGAAGATCGACGTCGAGGAGAAGATCGACGTTGAGGAAGAGGGAGTCACCGGGATCGGTGTACTCGGTGGTCTATACGCCTCCTCGGATGCCTCCGTCGCCGCCTCCTCTCCCGCCTCCGCCGACTCCTCCTCCACCACCTCCACCAACGCCGCCGCCTCCACCGCCGCCACCTCCACCACCGCCACCTCCACCACCGCCACCTCAGCCGCGGACGCTGCCTCCACCAACCCCACCTCAGCCGCTTCCACGCACTCCTGTGGGACCGCCGCTGGTTCCCCCGCGGTCGGTTTCCCTTCCAAGGTACCCGACTCCGCCGCAGGGGACCCCGAAGCCACGATGCCCGCGGTCGCCTGGACTGGCTAGACCGGCGGACAGGCCGAAGCCGAAGAGGTCGGGCTCCCGCTCTCACAGGAGGAGAAGGTCACGGAGCCGTGGACGGTCCTCGTCGGACTCAAGACGACGCCGTAGGAGGTATAGGTCCAGGTCGCACACGCGCTCCTCGGACAGGGACCTTTCCCCGACGCTGTCGGACTCCCCGGGGACTAGGGTGTCTCCGGTGGACGACTTGGTCTCTTTCCAAGAGGTGCTGTTGCGAGGGGCTGCAAAGTTGGGTATCACGGTGACGGTTCCAACACCCACGACGTCCGTGATATTCGAGACGCTTCATAAGAAACACCTGTCTCGCCCCCTACTGCCTCTTGTACCAGGACTGGTGGAACCCGCGTTGGAGCTGTTCCTCACTCCCGCGACGACGAAGGCCGCTCCCTCCAGGCTCAGGCTCATGAAGAAGTATAGGGCCCCGGAGTCGGATCCTTCCTTTTTGAGAGTGGACCCGAAGCCGGATTCGGTGATTGTGACGGCGGCAAGAAAACAACATGCGACCGCCCCGTCATCCACGGTTCCGCCTGACAAAGAAAGCCGCTGGCTGGATTCTGCGGGCTGGAAGGTGTGTGGGACCGCCGCCACCACCATGAAGGCGGCGAGTGCAGGGGCTTTGTTGGGCCGTTACGATCGGGCCCTGTGGGAGTCCCTGCAGCAATATGCGGACCTACTGCCACGGGACAAGAAGGAGGACTTCTTGGAGACGGTGCGCGAAGGCATGCTGGTTTCTAATCAAGTGATCAGCGCAGCGGCGGAGGTGTCCTTATTGGCCGCCCACGCCTACTGTCATGGCGTCCACCAGCGGCGTCATTCGTGGTTGCGCCTTGTGAGAAGTTGGCCTGATGTATGATGTCACTAGTTATAGTGTACACCTTATATCAGTCCAAATACCCTTATGGTGATTGGTTGTAAAGTCAACCTTATAGACCAGCTATCCTAGTGGTAGCATGGACAAGAGCAGTCTTAGGCTAAACTCTGAATGGCATGTGAAGCCAGCTGTGATACCATATATAATCCCTTGAATACCAAATGAAAGGACACCACAACAGATATATATATAAAATAAAGTGTATTTATTCTAAGCAAACCCTCAGCACTCTTTATGAGTTTAGAGGTAAGTACAACACAGTCTTATTAATGCATACAGTAAGTCACACAGGTAAGTAATACAGTTAGGCCCTAGGGGCCACGCAAACCATATACTAAATAAGTGGTATAAGAACCACTGTCACGGAAATAGAATAGGCCTAGGCCTAGGGAATCGCTGGGGCTACACTACACTAGCGTTAGTTAGGAAGTGGGAGGCCCACGGGATTCGTGTGCAGAGTGGAAACACTCACGCGTAATGCGTAAAAGTCAATAGCAATGTTACAGTTTAGAAATAGATAGATTTAGGACACTTCCGGAGTAGCTAGGAAGTTGAGACTTGAAAACTAGACACTAGGATAGTCACTATCCTGATGAGCACCGGAGTACCCAAGTTACCTAGCCCACAGGCTGCGGGTGCATAGGGGTGAAGATGCGTCGTTTTCGTCGTCGACTCCTATGGATGCCTGAAGAAAGATGCTGACAGGCAGTCAGTGAAGAGTGTCCGGTGGATCCCAAGGCTGGGATCTAGAAGAGAAGAAACCTGCAAGCAGAAGGGACAGAGTCAAGGTCACTAGCCAGTGCCCACGTGGAACCAGGAAGGAACCAGGCGATGTCGTGAAGAGTTGCAGGTGAAGGTGAAGCTTGTCGCTGCAGCCAGGAGGACCAGGAAGCGTCGAGGACGACCAGGGCCAGGAGGCGAGCTGTCCCACGAAGGCTCTTGCTGTCGGCGGCGTCGAAGTTGGACTAGGACTCACCAAGCCTTGGCAAGCGGAACCCACGAAGAACAAAGGACTTGCTTCTGGTGCAGACCAGGAAGGTCTGGGGTGCTTCTTCTTTGCAGAGAAGCGGGAGCCAGTCTGGAGGAGCCAAACCAGCGCAGAAGATTTCAGGGAGCGTCGTCACGAAGGCCACTAGCCAGCGGGCAAGCAACCGGACAGACGCGGCAAGCAGGAAAATGCTGAAGGGCCCCACGCAGGACTCGTGGAGTGTGGGGGGCTGGTCTTCGGTGCAGATGGTGCTTGGGGTTGGGGCTTCTCAATCCCCGGTGCACAACTTCGAGGGTACCTCAGAAGCTGCGCTGTAAGTTACTAGCCACTTTTCCCAGGTAGCCGGTCCCACGTCGCTCGTCGCCTCCACGGATCTCAGCTCTGCTGCAGATGTGGATGAGGGTCGGAGAAGTCTGGAAATCAAGGCTCTGGTCGGGCTCTGCAGTCGGTTCCTCGTCGAACGTTTCACAAAGCAAAGGGTAGTCTCTTGATGGTGCCTGTTTATGTTATGTTATGTTAAAATATTTATACCGCGCACTTTCACCATCGGTTTCTTGGCGCTAAATGACAAATAACAGAAAGCCAGGATGAGATAATTAGCCGTATGCAGATTGGAAGAGCGAGGTTTTCAGAAGTCTGCGGAAGAAGTCATACTTAGGGCAGATGCGAAGAGCTAATGGCAGAGCGTTCCAGGTAGAAGGGGCCAAAACAGAAAAGGAGAGGCCACCATGCTTTTTCCTTTTATACTTGGGAATCTCAAGAAGGTTAAGAGAGGAGGATCGAAGGGTTCTGGAAGGGGTATAACGGGACAGGTTAGAGGAGATGAAGGCCGGGGCAGCCTGTGAGAGGGCCTTGAAGGTAGAACATGCCATCTTGAAAATACATCGTTTGGAAATAGGAAGCCAATGAAGACTGTGAAGGAGGGGAATGACATGTTGGAATTTCGGCTGGTGAAAAATCAGGCGGGCCGCTTGATTCTGCACCAGCTGTAAACGGTGAAGATGACAAGCCGGGAGACCGGCATATAGTAAGTTGGCGTAGTCAAGCCTGGAAGTGATGAGTGCCATAACAACTAAGGTCAGGGCTTCTTTAGTAAGAAACCTACTGATCTTACGAACCCGCCTAAGATGGAAAAAGCAGGCTGAGGTGACCGCGTTGATTTGTGGCTTCATTAAAAGATCATCAGAGATGATCACCCCCAGGCTTTTGACTGAGCGCACAGGGACCGGAGCGGTCCCCAGGGATAGAGGCCAAAATGAGGAGTTCCAAGGATGGTTGGAGCTGCCAACCAAGACAAGCTCAGTCTTAGTAGGGTTCAGCTTCAAGTGACTATGATACATCCATTCCGCAATGGACAACATAGTCGACTGAAAATTAAGACAGGAGGACGGGGAGGAGTCAATAGGGAAAATCAACTGAAGGTCGTCAGCATAGTTGAAACTAGTAACTGGCGAATCACGGAGGGAAACTAGGAGAGGTTGGAGATACAGATTAAAGAGGAGAGGGGATAATGCAGAGCCCTGTGGGACGCCGCAAGGGAGAGAGGTGTAAGGGGCAGAGAAAGAGGAGAGATGGACGGACTGTGATCGCTGATGAAGAAAGGATCTGAGCCAGTCAAGGGCCACTCCCTGAATGCCGGCATTGTGGACACGGTCGATCAGAATGGTATGATCGACCGTGTCAAAAGCCGCCGAGAGGTCCAACAGGACAAGGGCCTGAGAGGTGTTATTGTCGGCACCCTTCCTGAGGGTATCCATGACTGCTACTATGACCGCCTCGGTGGAGTGGAGGGGTCTGAAGCCCGCCTGCTGAGAGTCCAAGAAACCAGATTCCTCAATGAATGAGCTCAAACAGCGGGTGACATAGGTCTCCAAAATTTTTCCCAAATAGGGAAGAAGGGAGATGGGTCTGTAATTGCTGAGTGTAAGGGGATCAGTGTTAGGTTTTTTTAAAATGGGAACGATAGATGCTTGCTTAAAGGAGAGAGGGACCTCCCCAGTAGCAAGAGAGTTATTGAGAAGAGCAAGGGGAGGGCCTGGGCATGTTAGGAAGGCTTCTCTCAGAATCTGAGGGGGACAACAATCGTTAGGGGAGCCTGATTTGACTTTAAGAAGAAGAGAGATAAATTCTTGTGAAGAAATAGGGGGAAATCTAGACAAGGAACTAGTGTTTTTTGGGGGGGGGGGGGGGGCGGAGTGGGGGATGCCGGGGTCGGAATGTTGTTTTTTATTGTGATGATCTTGTCTATGAAGTACGAGTTAAGTGAGTCGCAGAGAGATTGAGTCGGCAAAGGTTGGGGAGTGACCCTATCCGGCAGAGATAACTCATTAACAACAGAAAAGATGGTTTTGGAATTGTTGTTGGAATCCAAAATGAGTTGAGAATAATATGTCGTTTTGGCTGCCAAGATCGATAATTTATACAGCTTCAACGCTTTAGTGTAAGCTAGTTTTAGTTGAGGGTCATAATGGCAGCGCCAGCGGCGTTCAAATTGCCGCAAGGCGAGTTTCTCCGCTTTCAGTTGGTCCGAGAACCAGCGTTGGGCGTCATGAGGGCGCTTAACTTTGATGTTCTTAAAGGGGGCGACTTTGTCGCTGGCCTGACGTAACCAGGTATCGAGGTTGTCAGACTGAGCTGTAAGCGAAGTCGACGGGGTAGGTACAGTAGAGGCTAGTGAGGCATAGAATTCAGCCAGATCCGCTCTGTTCCAGTTCCGGGCTCTAAAATTCTTAATCCGGGGGGGAGGGCATATAGTGTGTAAGTGAAGGACAAAAGAAATAAAGTAATGATCAGACCAGGAACAGGGAAAGACCAAAGGAGGAGATATGTCGAGGTCAGACATCCAGACCTGGTCCAATATGTGACCTTTGCGGTGGGTAGGAGTGTGAATGAATTGAGAAAGATTCATTCCTTTTAATAAGTCTGTGAATTCCAGGGTAGCCACTCCTTGGCTACAAGGGAGATTCTTCAGTCTTCTTCTTTCGTCGAATGTCGAAGGTCCAGAGTTTCTGTTCAGTTTTGCAGGTTCAGGATAATCTAGAGTCTTGAGGCCCAACTCCCACTCTTATACTAATCTGGGGGGCTGGGATACCTGCTAGGTCACGCCTTATGGGTGGGACCTGGGAGGGGGTGGTTACACCCACTTCCCTTTGTCCAGTTTCGCGCCAGAGCTGGGGCTGGAGTGCCCCAGCGCCGGTTTGAACTGGACTATGCAAGGAACACCTTGTGTGCCCCAGGCATGTCTCATTCCTTTCAGCCCACCCTGCCCCAATACACTAAAGGCTGTCTGGGGAGGTGCTAGCACCTCCCCAAGCAGGAAACCTATTGTCCAGGCCTCCCTGGCTGGGATCACTCCCAGCTGCAGGAGGTCAGACTTGTGTCGTGGCAGCAGCATCCATTTTGTGATGCTGAGGCTTTGGTCAGAGGCTAACAGTTGAAGTATGATTTTAACATGTCTTTCCCTCTAGAAGGGGGGAGTAATATTCTCATGTCCAGAAATGGCATGGGGGTATTATTCCCGAGTGTTAGACACCTTACACGACATGTTTTGATAAAGCCAAACCATAGTTACCATAACCGTCTAAGATTATAAGGCACTTTAAGAGTATATGGTAGGCTATATCATAGAACAGCTATAAGGACATGGTTCCGAAAGCTGCAGACAGGCTCAGCTCATGCTAGAGCACCATCTCACATGTTACCATGCACTCTGCCTCCAGGATTGTCAAGGCCTGCCATAGGAGTGACTGATAGGTACACATGTGTCTATATGTAAGTTAGGTATAGGAATACTACACCTAAGCAAGGGGTGATTACACGACCTTGCCCCAGCTGAGTGATCAGCCAGTTGTGTCAAAATGGAAGGCCAGGCCAGGGGTGGCACAATACATGCTGCAGCCCCTGGTAGGCCTAGGGTACACCTATGCCCTGGGTACCTAGGGTACACTGTACAGGGGCCAATAAGGTGATCCTATCCAAATGGGTTATGCACCTAAAGTACATAGTATTAATTTAGAGAGAGAACAGCAGGGCTGTGGGTCTGATTAGCAGGCCCACAGCCACATCTAAGTCGAAAACCAGTAAAGCAAAAGCAAAAAGTGGGGGTGAACATAGAAAGCAGACCCTACTCTCCTACACGCCTGACGTCCCTCAAGCCAGAGGCGCAGCAACGAGTGGCCAACCTGCCCTTCTCGGGGGAAACCCTGTTCGGGAAGCATGCGGACGATGAGATGGCCCGCATGAAGGCGGAGGCGGAAACCCTGACGGCCGTCGGGTTGGAAATGGCCGAAAAGAAGAAGCGCCCGTTCCAGAGGAGGTTCGGGTCTTCGGGCAGAGGGCGTGGGCAGGGCTCGGGACAGCAGCAGCAACAACAGCAGCAGTTCCGCAAGCCCTTCCAGAAACGCCAGAGGGGTAGAGGAGGCCAGCAGGCTACTACCACGACCAAGGGCCCGGCCGGGTCTCGCCCCTGAACGGCTACTTCCCCCTCAACCGTTACCCACTCCAGTGGGGGGAAGCATTCAATTTTTTCCGGCAGAGTGGAGAAAAATTACTCAGGACAAGTGGGTGCTGAATATTGTTTGCAATGGATACAGTCTTCGGTTTACCAGCCCGCCTCCAACGATTCCGCCGGTCAGCTCTCGATTCCAGCTGAGAGAGCTCCAGGCGGACGCAGACATCTTGTTGAGAAAAAAGGCGGTAGAAGAGGTACCTCTGTCTCAAAGGGGAAGAGGTCTGTACTCTCGGTTCTTCCTCGTTCGCAAGAAGGACAAGAACGAGTTCAGGCCCATTCTGGATTTGCGGCAGGCAAACAAATGGATTCGCAGAGAGAAGTTCCGCATGCTTTCGTTGCACTAGATTTACCCTCAGCTGCAACGGGGTGACTGGCTCTGTGCCATAGATCTACAGGATGCGTACTTCCATGTGCCCATAGCGAGGAAGCACAGGAAGTTCCTGCAATTCCAAGTCGGCGCCAATCACTATCAATACACAGTACTGCCATTCGGGCTAAAATCTGCGCCCTGGACCTTTTCGAAGTGCATGGCGGTGGTGGCGGCACACCTGCGGAGGAACAAGGTGTTTGTCTACCCGTATCTGGACGACTGGCTGATCAAGGCATCATCCTTCGCTGAAGCGCAAGAACACTTCCGATGGACGTGCGAGCTCTTGCACAAGCTGGGGTTACACGTCAACATGTCCAAGTCAGTCACGACTCCGGTCCAGTGCATACAGTACCTGGGGGCCTCCATCGATACGCGGTCAGCAAGCGTGTCTCCTTCGGAGGAGAGACGGTTATCACTCCTTCGGAAGGCTCAGGACCTCAGGACTGCTCCATCGACGACAGTTAGGAAGGTGTCTTCTCTACTGGGATCGATGGCCTCCTGTATCTTCCTCACGCCTCACGCTCGGCTACACATGAGACCACTGCAGGAGTGTTTGGAGGATCAGTGGGATCAGAGGACAGGCTCTTGGGACGATAAGATACGTCTGTCGCTGCATGCTCTTCAGTCTCTGAAGTGGTGATGTTCGGCGGAAAACCTCCTCAAGGGGGTTCCCTTCCACAAGGACATTCCCACGACGAGTGTCGTGACGGATGCGTCTCTCCAGGGCTGGGGAGCGCATTCCGGGGACTTGCAGATTCAGGGAAAGTGGTCTGCTTTGGAATCGACGTACCACATCAATTTCCTGGAACTCAGATCTGTCTTCCTGGCACTGAAGGCCTTCCTTCCGTCCTTCCAGACCAACTCGCTGCTGATACAGACGGACAATACAACCACGATGTATTATCTCAACAAGCAGGGGGGGTCGAGATCGTGCACTCTGTCGCAGGAGGCGCAGGCGATCTGGCGCTGGCTGCTGGCCAGAGGACTGACGATTACGGCCACGCATCTGCCAGGAGTGCAGAATGCTCAGGCGGACGCCTTGAGCAGGCTGATTCAGGAAAACCACGAATGGGTCATAAACGACGAAGTACTAGGAGAAGTCTTCGCAAGGTGGGGGACTCCAGACGTAGATCTGTTCGCCACTGCCGAAAACAGCAAATGCCGAGACTTCGCATCCAGGTACTACCAGCGGGGGACGCTGGGGAATGCGCTATGGATCGATTGGTCGAACAGCTTTCTGTACGCTTTTCCACCCATTCCCCTGATTCCGGCGGTGCTCATCAAGCTGTCCCAGTCCAGGGCGCGGATGATCCTGATCGCCCCGGAGTGGCCCAGGCAGTGGTGGTTCACGGACCTTCTTCACCGGTCTCTCCTTCCTCACATGCGGTTGCCGTGCAGGCCGGACCTTCTCACGAAGTTCGGGGGGCGGATGGTGCACCCCAACCTCTCGTCTTTGAGTTTGGCGGCATGGCTCCTGAAATAGTGCAATATGGCCATCTGAATCTACCAGACGATTGTATGGACATTCTGAAGGAGTCTAAGCGACCTTCCACTAGAACATCCTATGCTTACAAGTGGAAGAAGTTCTGTATCTGGTGTAAGTCCAAGAACTTTGATCCGACAACATGTAAGGAAGATGTCATCCTTCCATACCTTTTACATCTGGCGCAGTCTGGCCTTAATTTCCATTCCATTAAGGTTCATCTGGCTGCTTTGACTGCTTACAGGAAATGCCCTTCACAGACTTCCTTCTTTCAGATCCCTGTGGTCAAGGATTTTTTGGAAGGCTTGAAGAAAGTGTTTCCTCCCGTCAGACTTCCCTCGCCTTCCTGGGACTTGAATGTGGTGCTGTCCAGACTGATGAAGGAGCCTTTTGAACCCATTCACAAGGCTTCATTGCAGCACCTATCCTGGAAGGCGGCGTTCCTAGTGGCCATTACATCGGCCCGCAGGGTGAGTGAACTTCAGGCATTATGTTGTCAAGAACCTTATACTGTATTTCATGCTGCTAAGGTTGTGATGCGTACTCACCCTAAATTTCTTCCTAAGGTTATCTCTGATTTTCATGTCAACCAGACCATAACTTTACCTACGTTCTTTCAGAATCCCTCTTCGCCAGCGGAAAGGTCTCTCCATTCCCTGGATGTTCGGAGGGTGTTGAAATTTTATCTGGATAAGACCAAGGATATTCGTAGGTCTGACCAATTGTTTGTTAATTATGGCTCAGTCAGGACTGGTCTTGCGACCTCTAAGCAGTCCATTTCTCGGTGGATTGTGTCCTGCATACAATTGTGTTATCAAAAGGCTAATAAGACCTTAGGGGGTAAACCTAAGGCTCATTCCACCAGGGGCAAAGCTGCCACGACGGCTTTGCTGCGTAATGTTCCGATTGCGGAAATCTGCAAGGCGGCCACTTGGAAGTCGGTCTATACCTTTGCTGCGCATTACTGTCTGGACACGGATGCCAGGGCAGATGCTCAGGTTAGGCAGGCTTCGCTGTGAAATTTGTTCGCACAGTAGTGGTAGTGTCTTGTGTGTTCTCCACCGCTTTTGTTGTGTGGGGATGGGCTTGCCATTCTATTCACTAGATTATGACTATACACAGAGATCCCCTACTACAGAAGGAGTAGTTTCTTTTCTGTAACTCCAGTTCTGTAGTAGGGGTATCTCTGTTATAGTCATAAGCGCCCGCCCTCCTCCCCGGTGGAGAGATACTTATTCATATGTAGAATGCTACAGGTCTGGCGTGCTACGCCTTCAAAAAGAACTGAAAGTAAATGGGACCTGCTGGGCATTCTGGGATACTGGGGAAAGTTCTGGAAAACTGGAAAGTTTTCTTAAAGGCACAGTATCCTGTTCCAAGCCACATAATGGCAGCCTATGGGGCTTGTCTGTCCTCTCCTTCCTCTTTATCATTCCAGAGGCTTTTGCTGGTAGAGGCAGGGTTTTTTCCTATGTGCAGAAAAACTAGACAGGCAGTGCTGTTTGTGGATGTTGGTGGAATTCTAGTTGAAGTACTGGACTGTGTAGCCTGTGGGTATAGGCTGCATTATCGGTCTTTAAATTAAATTCTCTCTTAAAGGTGTATGCAGGTCTGCATGATTTGTCACCTTTTAGAGATTATTTTTATTGCTCCGGGGTCCACGCACATGGGCGGGACTATTCACTAGATTATGACTATAACAGAGATACCCCTACTACAGAACTGGAGTTACAGAAAAGAAACTACTCCTACTTGTCTATGGGGTCAGGTTACTTCATAAATCTACTTGTCCTGTAAAAAAAAAAATCCACTTGTCCCTTTGGTTCCACATAGATTGCTGCCATAATTTGTTGCTGCACTATCTCATTACATAAAAGCTCTGATATGAGCCTATCTGATTATGCCAAGGCTCATACTATAGTAGGGTTAGAATTCTAGCAATTTCCTTATTTTGCTGCCTTTCCACAGATTTAGATACTGGGTCTGGAGGTAGTATTAAGCAATAGTTCCAGGGTTGGAATGCACTTTTGAGTCTGTGCCGACCTACTAAATTGCATGTTTTAGGGGTGTCGCCAGCTTTTCTGTAATCTTTTCCCATGCTGGGAAAGGTTGGAAATTCACTCCTAATGATGGCAGAAGTAAAACTTCATCCAGGGTTGGAGAAAAAATTAGTTGGAGGAAAAGTGATCTTGTGATTGCTCAACAGATTTTCGCATGAGCAAACCTACACCTACATATTTGCTTGTGTCAAAAAGCAGTTCACAAATATTTTCTAGGAGTACGATTTCCTGGCTTACTTATGTAAATTGTTGCGAATTCATTAAAGCCTGAATCTGCACTATTGCAAGGACATATACCATGGGTGAAATGTTGACACTTTCTTAAAAAATTGGGCACCCCATTAGGTCTGGAGTTAGCCAAGAACGTTTGTTTTGTTTAAATCTGTTTTTATTGTTTTCAATAGAGTCCTCAACGTCATTAAAGACTAAATACATCATATAAAGCCAACCATACATTGAACCATTTAACAATAGCACATCATCACTTTGGTTGCATAGAAGTAGTACAAACACATGTGTCGGTGCCACTGTCGGCTTAGTTACAAGCGGAGCCTCGACAGGTTAGATACCATCATGCATTTATGACATGGTTCTATTAGTGTAGTATAGAGAGTCTTCTCAAATGTGACCGCATACGGAAGTGTACAGATGTTAAGGAATAATCACAAAGGCTAAAAAACAAACATTCAAACCAGTAACAGCAGCATAGTCTGACTTTTCTAATTTTTGTAAGATGAAGCTCCTCCACCATGCCCCCTTCCATTACTCCCCGTAACCCCGACGTCCCTCCTTTTGTCTTCCCGCAAGCTGCCCCCCATCTCCAGCAATCAGAACCATGCCTTCCCCAAGCGTCAGACGGCATACATGCTGGTATATGGTGTCACAGTTGCCCACTAACAGGCCATCCAGCATTCTCCAGTAGGGCGCTACTCCCCCGTCCGGATCGCCACTCCCCTCCAGTGCTTGTCAAGGCCTGAAGCAGTCCCTCCCACTGTGTCGCAATAGGTGTCTTCCGGAGCCCCAGCGTTTCCTCTCGGAGAATTGCTATTCCTTCTGCTTTAGCCCACGCTAGGAATGAATACCTCCATGCCTGTATTTGCGGCGGGTCGCGTGCCTTCCACCTCTTCGTTAGCAAACGCTTGGCTACTACCAACCCCTATTCAAGAAAGCGAGAGGAAACTTTAGTAGCCGGGGTTCTGCGAAAGTGATGCAATAGATAAACAGGCCACTCAAAGGGTATGATGCGGCCCGTGCACATGCACAGGGCCTCCCCTACAGCCCACCAATAGGAGTGTAGTTTACAACAGCTCCACAGCATGTGCACCAAACCAACTCCCAGCTCAGCGCAGCGCATACCGCTCTGTGCGGTGATAATACTGATTGATTTTTTCGGGTGTAAGGTATGCTCTGTGGACTATAAGTAGTTGTATTGGACGGAAGCGCATGTTTCTGGGTATACGTGTTGGGCTTTGTAGTATCCTGCCCCATTCCTTATCCTCTAGTTGTCGCCCCAGGTCTATTTCCCATTTGTGGCGTAGTGGTTCCAGACTCACCGCTGCGTTCGTGCGAAGAGATGCCGCAAACCATCGAACCAAGTGCCTGCCCTGCCCCATGATATAAAGGTACTGCATGGTGAGATGGTGGCTCGGCTCCTCTTTCATGTCCCCCCATCTGGAGGTCAGTGTCGCAATTAATGCGCGGTGCCTTAGGAATTGCCCCGGCGGCAGCCCCATCTCTTAAACCAGGGATTCATATAGTATGAGAGCGCCATCCCGGTACAAGTCACCCATGGTCTGTATGTCAGCCTCGTGCCACTCTATGAGTTCAGAAGGTGTGAGTACCCCAGGCCCGCTGGGGGAACCCTCCAATGGAATGGCCGGTGCATAGGGGATCAGCGCTCTGGTGAGGTAGAGACTGCGGCGGTAGCATCTATACGCCACCACCAGGAGGAGCGATGTCGGCCTTGGGGCTCTGGAGGCTCGATGAAAGAATTTGGTAAGATCGTCTAGAGAGAAGGGAGGTGCGGTGGACGCGGTGTCCTCACGGCCTCTGTCAGCTAACCAGCGATCTATCCACTGTAGTTGTGTGGCTAGATAGTAGTGTTCAAAACAAGGGGCTGCAAAGCCTCCTTGATCAGTTGGCAAGTACAGCTTGGCCAACGCCATTCTATGACGCGTGTTGCCCCAGAGGAAGTCCCTAATTAGCTTGGTGAGTGTAGTAAAGAAAGCCGCCGGAATATATATCGGCAGGTTAGCGAAATGGTATAGTAGGCGGGGCAGGATCACCATCTTAGTTAATGCGACCCTACCAGCAATCGTTAGTGGGAGCGTTTTCCAGAAGTGCATTTGTGACTTGATGGCTGTCACGGCTCGACCCAGGTTGCCCTCGATAAGATCCACCGGCTGGCGATATATCTGGATTCCTAAATAGCGGAAAGTATCAGCTCTCCACTGCACCCTTATACCACCCAGACTATAGCCCGGGTCCGGTGTGTCTCCCCCGAATGCGTAAATGCAAGACTTGCCGACATTCACTTTGAGTCCCTTTGAGGCAAAGTCATGTCACGTAACGTGCGCTCTAGTTGAGGCGGTATATTTCCCACGTCTCTTACGAAGACCAATAGGTCATCGGCGCACAGTGACAGCTGGTGTGTCGCATCACCTAGAGGTGCCAACGCAAACAGGATGGGCGAAAGCGGACACCTCTGCCTGGTGCCCCTGCATATTGGTATGGCATCAGAGATGTATGGCCCCGTTCTCACCCTAACTGTGTGATTTTTGTACAATAGATCAACCATTTGGAGAAATCCCGAGCCCAGCCCGTACCGCAACAGCACTGCCGCAAGATAGCCCCACTCCAGATAATCAAATGCCTTTTCAAGGTCCAGCACAATACATCCCGCCCTCGGCCACTCCTGCACACTATCTACCGCCACTCTAAAAAACCTTTGCAAGTTCAACGAGGTGCTACGCTTGGGCACAGAGCCATTCTGGTCGCTGTGAACGAGTGCAGGCACCACTGGCGCCAGGCGCTCCGCCAACACCTTGGCGAAAATTTTATAGTCCACATTGAGAAGTGTTAGGGGTCTATATGATCCCAGGTCTGCGGGATCTCTATTCGGTTTGAGCAGGGACACCAGGTAGGCCTCGGACATCGAGGGGGGCAATGTATGCTCTTCCAAGGCTGTGGAGTAAAGGGCATGCAGTCTCTGTGTCAGGGATTCCCGGTAGGCCTTATAGTATTCAGCAGGCAGGCCATCCGGCCCCGGGGTTTTCCCAGTTGCCATGCTCCCAATCGCCTCCCCAATTTCCTCCAAAGTGAGGGGACCGTCCAGTGCCTCTTGGAGTTCCTCGGCAACCGTGGGTAAATGGATAGGCTCCAAGAAGCTCTCCAAATCAGGGGCCGAGCCGCGTCCCTTGGATCGATACAGTTGCGCCTAATGCTCAGACAGCACCCTATGTATCTCTCGCTGTGTATACACCAGTGTCCCCTCAGGCGTGCGTATGGCTCCGATAGGGGCGTGACTGCTCTCCTGTCTGAGCAGCCAAGCTAACAAGCGGCCTGCTCTATCTGTCTTAGCATTGGTGCGCGCCGTGTGGGCTGTATAATTGTGACATCGCAGGTGTTCCATGAGTTCCGCGTGTTGCGCTTTTAGATTCGCCAGGCAGTCGGCGTGAGAGCCCCGCCCTCGCCCTCTCGCTCGTATTAAAGCAATTGCGACTCGAGGCGGGTGAGCGACTGTTCTAGTTGTCTGCGTATATTCCATGTAGCACCAAGGCAGTGACCCCTTATAGCTATTTTGTGGGCATCCCATTCCACCAATGCGGTACTCGCCGTTCCCTCATTAAGCTCAAAGTACTCCAGGACAGCTGTCCCCAGGGATGCGCGGAAGTCCGGGTCTTCCGGCGCAGCTGGCTGCACTCGTCAAGTGGGTACGGAGGGACGGCCAGACTCCCAGTTCAGCCGTAGCCTCATAAGATTATGATCGGAGTGTGTCCTCCCTAAGTATTCCGCCTCTTCAACCAGCGGGGTAAGTGCCTGGGAACCCACTACCCTGTCCAACCGCACATGTAGATCATGCACAGCAGAGTAGTAAGAGTAGATACGATCATTAGGATGGAGGATCCGCCATAGGTCAAACAATGCCCAATGCGACAGCCAATCTGTAAGCGCCTGCGCATTTGAGACAGCTGTTGTTTTTCGAAGGGGTGGGAAAGATCTGTCCACCAGCACGTCCAGTACCGAGTTGAAATCTCCACCCAGCATCCAGGGGAACCCAGCGTAGGGGGCCAACTTCGTGAACAACTGCGCCAAAAATGAGGGTTGATCTGCGTTCGGGGCGTATATGGCGCCTAGTAGGATTTGCTGGCCATTAAGCGTTCCCCGCACCAAAGTATATCTGCCTTCTGGGTCCGTCACTATGTCCGCGCAGGTGAACGGGGTGCCCGCCCTAACCCAGATTAATGTGCCCCTCGCATGCGCCGAGTATGTTGTGCCGTACACTTGCCCCCTCCAGCGCCTGCGCAATCTGTCTAATTCCAGCTGTGTCATGTGTGTTTCCTGTAGAAGGGCAATGGACGCCGAGTGCCTCTGGAGGTATGCGAATATGGCATAGCAGCGCGCGGGTGTGTACATGCCTCGGATGTTCCAGGTGATTATGTCAGTGCGAGTCATGTCTGATAAGTCGATTCGGCAGGGACGTCAGGGGTGAAGTGCACCCCAGGGCACGAGGGTCAGGGACCGGCATGAGCGTGTCGGTATGCTGTAACAAAAACAATATGTAAACTAAGAACATTGTAACATCTGGGGCGGGCATCTGGCGATACCCGTCCAAACCTCTGTAAGTATTGGGTAATGCGAATTAGGTTAGTGTGTTGCCTGTTGGGTTGCGTGGACTAGCGATATCATGCTATGGCTGTCCCCTAATTCCTACTTGTGTAAAGGGCCATCCATATAAACATCTGCGTCACTACGGGGGATCCGCGATACGTGTGTGTCTAATAGGCTAGCTAGGTGAGAGTTCTCCCCCAAGCCTTTCCCCCTTCTCAGGTAATATTGGTATCATGGCCAGCGGCGGGCGCGCTGTCACTGTGGCACCCCTATCCGAGGTGGGTGTTTCATTTATCTCAGTATATCCCCCCCTCCTCCAGTATCCAAACAAACCAAGAACACAGATGCTGACAAACCGTGTTCTACTTGCATGAGCTGCCCGTGCGATAGTCCGTTGTGATAGTGCTATGTCATATAATGTCATCTGCAGTTTGTGGGGTTACCACTGGCAGGCCAAGGTCCTCTGATGCGTCTGTTGCAGGGCATGAGGAGCCGCTGGGTGTCAGGATGTTGCACGCGTAGGAGTCCGGCCTCTCTGGGAGACTTGGGGAGCCGAGAGTTGTGACTGCCTCCAGGGCGTGCTGCCTTTCCCTCCGCATGTCTTCCGGACTCGGGGCTGATGTCCCAGGCTGCATCTTCCTCACTATCCCCTGTTGCCTCCGCCTCCGGTGCCGCCTGCTGGTTTGATTGTCGCCATCTGACCCGAGGGCCTCACTCCCGACCACAGGCCCGATCCCTCCAGCCAGTCCCACGTCTCCTCGGGTGAGTCGAAGAAACGGGTCCCCTCTTTCGTGACCACTCGTAGCCGGGCTGGGAATAACAGCGAGTAAGGCAGTTCCAGGGCTCTGAGTTGACGTTTCACCACTGTGTAATTGCTCCTACGCTTCTGCACCAGAGCGGTATAGTCTGGGAATAACATAACTTGACTGCCGCTCACTTTAAGGGTGTCCATCTTGCGTGTCTCGTGGAGTACCGCATCCCTGTCCCTATATTTGAGCAGTTTAAAAATGAACGGTCGCTGTCTGGCCCCTGGTGGGGGTTTCTGCGCCGGGATGCGGTGAGCTCGTTCGACCGCAAACTGCATTGACAGTGTTCCTTGGGGGCAGGAGATCGCGCAACCAGCGTTCCGTGAATTGCTCCGGGCTTCTACCTTCTTCGCCTTCCGGCAGGCCCACCACACGGATGTTATTGTGGTGGGAATGGCCTTCCGCCTCTTCCGCTCTGTCTTCCAGTTCATTGACGCGGTCGATCAGGTCTTGTAGCGCCGCTGTATGACTTTGCGTGACAGGCTACAGCTCCGACAGTGTTTGGCCTTGCGTGGTGACTTTTTCCGCCAGCTTACGGTGGTCCGCGTGAAGAAGACTGAAGTCTGAGGTGACCATATCTATTCTGGTTTCCAAGGAGGTCCTTGTGTGTTCCAATGCAGCACCTATCTTTTCCACCGCTGCCAGCACTGAGTCCATTTTGGCTGCAAGGGCTGTGGACGTCGGCTCTGCCGCCCCTCCAGTAGTCATGTTTGTGGAGTCCAGCGTGCGATGGTCCCTGTGGAAGTTTGTCTCTCATCCGGCCCATCACAATCTGCTGCGCCATGGGCATTCGCGGTTTGGTACCCGGAAGGCAGCGAGCCCGCGGCTTGATTGCGTTCAGGGAGTGTCTCTCCCGTTTAGGCTGCACGTATATTAGGACCAGTCAAGGAAGTTCGTAATAGTTTCACTAGTCTCCGCCGTCTAGGCGCCGGGCGCATGTACCGACCCGTGGGGTCTACTCGCCCGCTCCCCTCTAATTGCCTGCTGCAAGGGTAATGTCACCCCCTGCGTTCCTGCGATGCCTAGGCCTCAGCAATCCAGAGTGACCAGGTGCGGGCTGCCAGTCTGTGCAGTTACAAGGCGGCGCCAATGCTGAGTTCCCCAAAGGCAGTGGCCCACGTGAAATCCGGCGTTTACAGCGGCAGTATTTTCGATGCTCAGAAGCAGGGCCTGCCGCCTGTACACCTATTTCGTGCCTCCACCACGCTCTTCAATTGCTGCAGAAAAGTCCTTCGGGACAGTGTGCTCACCCTGTTATGTGCCTGTGTCACTGCGCGCTATTGACTGCGTCAGGGCCCCCCTGAAGGCTACCTAACCCGCTCCAGTCAGGGATTACATTGCTTGGCGTTGAATGCGGCTTCCCGCCTGCACTGGGATAGTCCTGTTAGGGCTTGTTACTCCTCAGTACTGTGGTCTCCTTTCCCACGGGCGTTAGTACGCACCCGCGACTTGTGCACCGCAGTCCGCCACAGCTCCCAGCCGCCACAGCCTTGTTCTCAGGTCTCCCCCTGCCCAGTGCTGCCCCCGCCAAGCCTTAACTTAATGTCTGGTGGTTGTCAGCCCCGTGCACTGTCCTGTAGCACTACACTCCACACTCCCTGCGTACGCGGTCCCATGTCACCGCCGGCGCTGTCTCCTGCGTACCCCTGGTTCCTGGGTCCCGAGTGATGCCTCCATTAGATGCAGGATCTCAACATGCAGGGGGGGAACAGGCCACACTCCCGCAGCCACCACGCTACCGCCACCGGGCTCCTCACAATGCTGGTTCGATGAATTGCCCCGCCTCTCGCTGCCTGCTTCACCGTCCCTCCGCACCACTACGATGATTCCACCAGGAAGGGGGGAGGTCGGGGTCGACGTTCTCTGCGTTCAGAGGTGTCCTCGCCGCCTAGCTTCACAGTTGATCGGCCCGGGTAGCGGGCTCGTAAAGCCACTGGGGTTCTTCCCTAAGCGCTGATGGCCATCTTATGATTCAAAGTGCACGCGCGCGGGCTGCAGCAAACCGCGCGGCCACACTGTCTCCACCGCAGTCGCAGGGGGGCTCACCGGGAGTAGGACACCTTCCGCTGTCGGGCCCCCACCAGTAGAGTCGGGGATGGCGGTTTCCCAGGAGAAATGACCGGATTACTGGGGAATCGCCGCTAGAGCATTACGGGCTTGCGTCGACCATTTTGGCTAGCTAGCCATGCCCCCTTCGCAAAGAACGTTTGTTTTAATAAAAATACTATCTATTGATCGTCTGGCTTCCACTCTTTTACAAGGAGCATATCAGCACACAAAGGATTTTTAACACCTGTGCCAATATGTGCTTTTTAAGACCAAAAAATACTATTGCTTTTTGCCAATGTTTGGTATAAGAGTGAGGGCCTGTCAGTTTCCACAAAGTTTTACAAAAACCATATCAAAACAAGACACCCATTGACAAAACTAAAAGGCTTACCTCCAGTATCAAACCTATTTTCTGTGACAATGCTTGCTTATTTTCATGTTTCCCATCATCTAGTTGAAACTTGTTGCACTGATTTTCGATTATGAATATTTTGGGATTTACTAGCTTCGATCAACGCATTTTACTGAATGATGTTTCAAAGAAATGTTTCCTACAATTTCAGTTTAGCAAAACCTTCTTTTCCTAGTTGCATTTTTTAGTGGACATTTTATTTTGAAAGCAAAGGATCATCAATCTTGCTCTCAAGGTTCTGCAGATATCTGCATGTCATTAGAGCGCATTCTGGGAGCATTGTATGTAGCCTCATATTGTAAAACTTTGCAAACGCGTGTACACATTTTTAAACTGGAACCACGGTCAGTAGTGCAGTCCAAAGTTCCAACATTTCCTTAGAGCACTCACCCTAATTAGAAAGGCTTTGTATTAAAGAACCAAAAATACAAGTTCAAACAGTATTAACATATTGACACAAATATAACATTAACTGCAGACAATACCCTTCCCTGATCCTTAATGTGGTACTGTAAATTGGCAGCCAAAGTGTTTGTGCTGCATTGGTTTGGGCTTGCTTGTCCAAATAAAAATGAAATCTTGTGGTCCTTGACCCAAACAATCTGTCCTGGGAGTCAGGCTATAGGAATTTCACACCCCTGGGTTATTTCCTTTCATTTAATCAGCGCAGTTCAGTTTTCACAAACAGAATGACCATTGATCTCCATATCCACATGCTTCACAAATATGCCAGACTATCCACAGCGATCATTAGAATATTACATTTAGGATATTTATGTGACTTTTTCATTTATTAATATTGGCAATAGGTACATACATAATGAAAAATAACAATATTTTATATCCACTTGTTGGGTTTTTTCATATAACATTCAGGCCTAGAATCCTCAAACTACTCACTACACGTGTCCAGGTTCAAGACCCAGTCCTTGTACAAAGTGAGCTTACCTCTTCCCCATGGCCTTTTAAGTTGTATAGTCGTGTTGTGAAGTTGCCAGTCTTGGAATCTATGAATTTCAACTGTTTTTCATTTCCTTTAATAAGCATTATATATCTTGTTGAGCCCATGTTTCTGCTAGTTTCTTACATCATGTTCGTGCGCACTCCTGGGAACCAGCGGACGACTGCTACAAAGTTTAGTCTGAGCTTCTTAGAATCTGTTTATGTCGTGTTGTCAGTATCTTTCCTGACACTACAGCGCCTGACTGTCACAGCCCTTAATGATGTATTGATCATTTCACAATTAAATGCAATGCGGGAGGGCACGACAACTGTTTGTAATAGCCTGGTCCTTGTGACCAGCTGTGCTGGCTGGACAGGTCTACGAGAGCAGCGATATGCTAGTGCTGTTAATGTTCAGGCTACCATCATCATCATCCTTATTTGCCTTCCAGGGTTCTTCGGTGCCCCAGTTTTTCTCCTGTATCCAGTGCTCACTCCTGCTACCTTATGCTTGGAGGCATGCATTAACAGTCCTTTTTCCTCTGCGTAGTATGCAAGACTGATATTCCTCTTGATGCCAGGCCTCAGCCTTTCCCAGCAGCTAGGACAGAATTCAGTTGGCCAGGGCCCAGATCTTCCAGTCCCTCACCCGGTATGCTGCACAGTCCCCAGCAGGCTTCTCAAATCACTGCCGGTCTTATGCTGCTTTCCACGTGAGCCAGGCGTCCCTGCGCATCTTCCGCCAGTGGACCGGCACCTTTTCTGATCCAGTCCGTCTACACCCAGCACAGCATGGCATTGACACATGCCACGCTGCTGTGTTTGGGGTCTCCATGACTCCTCAAGGCCTCGAGCCAGGCAGCTCTTCTTTCAGCACACTGCAAAGGTCAGCCAGTACGGGACTAGCTTAATCATCATCTAGCTC
This sequence comes from Triturus cristatus, assembly GCF_964204655.1. Taxonomy (NCBI): domain Eukaryota; kingdom Metazoa; phylum Chordata; class Amphibia; order Caudata; family Salamandridae; genus Triturus; species Triturus cristatus. The sequence continues at coordinate 227,608,608 of NC_140581.1, forward strand.
TGATGGGAGCATGTTTAGGTCTCGCCTGGCGTAGGCTGCGCTGACATGCGCAGTCTCGCTGGTGAGATTTAATGATTTAGGGTAGCTTTCACTAGTGGGGCTTAAGCCCCGCCCCTCTTTTCCATTGGCTGGCGTCACCGTTTATGGTAAACGGTGGCCAGCCATTGGAAAAGAGCTTCCAGTGACGTACACTTTTCTCTTTTAGAGCCGTCCCAGTTAGACTTGCTGCCCCGACATACTGCTGGCGTAAAATGTTTGTTATCTTTATGGGGCCAAACACATGGCCCCATAAAGATAAGAAATCTTTTAGCACAAAATGAAGTCAGGCGAGCCAGTCCAACTGAGACGGCTCTAAAAGAGATAAGTGTCTCTGGCTGCTCTGGTGACTTTAACAATCGTGGACGCTATACCCCGACATCGTCACGTGAGCGCTTGTGTCTCACTCTTTGCCAACCAGCAGGAAGTGCGTGAAACTTCTGGGAGCGATGGGCACTTATGGAGGGGAGAGAGTGTATCCCCCACCAGCACAAGAGTACCTCTGAGGCACGTGACAGTGAGTGCACGTGTGAGATCTGCAGAGCCGTGTTTTTTGTCTTGCAATTTTATATAGCTCAAACTCAACCCGGAGGTATCATGGCGCTATACACGAGCACCAGCTGTTGCAGACGGGCACATCCATGTTTTGTTAGGTGTGGGGAGATGAAGTGATTTGCCCAGAATCAGAAGAGGTTGAGCCGCAGAGACTCGAACTTGGCAACCCAGCTTCGAGGTCATATGCTCTAACCGTTAGGCCACATCTTAATGAGTCCAGCCTGCAGGGACAGGGGCCCATGTACTTACACTGCAGAGTGTGTCACTCTTAAGTTTGTCAGTCCTGTGTGTCTCTCCTGAGGTTATCGCTCATGGATGTATCACTACCGGGGGTGTCATTACTGAGGGTGTCATTACTGAGGGTGTCATATTACTGAGGGTGTCATATTACTGAGGGTGTCATATTACTGAGGGTGTCATATTACTGAGGGTGTCATATTACTGAGGGTGTCATATTACTGAGGGTGTCATATTACTGAGGGTGTCATCACTGAGGTGTCACTCCTGAGTGTGTGACTGGGGCGTGGGGTAGAGGCAAACAACCCCCTACTGGTCACTGTGTTCTATTTGTATGACGATGCTTGTTTAAACCCGAGATGCGCTTGGTGGGCGCTATACCCCGAATTCGTCACGTGAGACCTTGTCTCACTCTTCGCCAACCAGCAGGAAGTGCGTGAATCTTCTGGGAGCGAGGGGCACTTTGGGAGGGGGGAGAGTGCATCCCGCACGAGAGCATCTCTGAGGCCTGTGACAGTGAGTGCACGTGTGAGATCCGCTGAGCCGTGTTTTTTGTCTTGTAGGTATATATAGCTCGAACTCAACCCAGAGGTATCAGGGCGCTTTACACTAGCACCAGCTGTTCCAGACGGGCACATCCATGTTTTGTTAGGCGTGGAGAGATGAAGTGATTTGCCCAGAATCACAAGAGGTTGAGCCGCAGAGACTCGAACCTGGTTACCAAGCGTCGAGGTCGTACGCTCTAGCCGTTAGGCCACATCTTATTGATGCGGCCGCGAGACACGATATGTGGTGGGGGAGGGGGAGAAGCGGGAGTTGTGTGCGCACGCGGCCAATGCTTGGAAAAATAAGCATTGAAAATGCACTAGGTCTCGCCTTTGATTAAGTTAAAGCCATTTGCTTTGCTAATTTTATTGTGTAACAAAGCAAATGGCTTTAACCCCTTCAGCGCTGGGCGAATTCCGCCGCGGTGCTGAAGGGTTCGAGCGCGGGCGGGACCATGACGGAACGGTTCCGTCATGAGCACAGCTCAACCGTGGCTCATGACGGAACCGTTCCGTCATGAGCATGGAAGGGGTTAACTTAATAAAAGGCGAGACCTATTGCATTTTTAATGCTTGTTTTATATTGTGTGTTTCAGGCAGATGTATTTAATGGATTTTAGCTCTGGCCGCGGGAGCCTTTTCAAATCGCGGGCATCATGGATGTTGCCCCCGCTCCCTCCAACCTGTCTTCCTTTTGGATCGATTTGTGACTTTCCATTTAATAATGCAGTAATAACGAGTGGGAGTTTCAGCCCAGTTTCAGTTTTCAGAGACCTTTCCTTGGCATGTCTTGTTTGGTAGAAAATGGTGTGATTCGTTACCTCTATTCTTCATGACTCCAAATATAGCACTTGTTTCCTCAGTTTGTCTGCAGAGTACAGCAAGCATGAATCACTGTGGCACAATAAAATACAACTCTTGAAAGAATTAAGTCTGAGAATACCTCCCTGTAATTCACCTTGTTAGTAACTGATTCACAGACAAATTCTCCAGTTTACATGGGATATGACCACATTGGCTCAGGTAGCATCCTGCCATAATTTTTTTAATTTTATTTATTCATTTTGCATCTTATAAACATCATTCAAAATATATAGCTTACATCTCAGCAACATGGAGTCCAATATTGACAATAGGCGGGCAAATTTACTTACAGTGGTGGGCAGCAGTACACATCATATTTAAATATACAAGTTGGGCAGTAAAAACATTGAACAGTTCAGCATGGCCATACGTAATCAACAGCATGAGAAAGGTAGGCTTGTCCGTTCACAAAAGATTACTCTCTCCCACAACTCGGCATAGATAGTGCATATAGCCTAATCCCAGCATCTGCGCATGGGTGCAATAGGGGAACGGTGCATGTCTCACAGTACACTAGTGAGGCTGGACTAGGCTGTGGGCATAGGTGGCATGGTAGTCCGAGGGTGTGTAGAGGTGAACTCGCGGGTGCAGTGAAGCATCCTGCCATACTTGACTAAAATTCATATATTCAACTGGTGACCACAGAAATCTTAACCATTACAAAACTCCATGTGGCTGAACCTTAGCAAGTAATTGAAATTAGGATGAGCCCAGGAAGGAGACTACGATCATTGTAGGGAACACACAACTGCAGCATATTGCCTGCTGATCTGAGTTGTTCTGGCATAAAACTCAAGTAACCACAGCCCTTCTTAGAGCCATACCCATGAAATACACATCTTAAGGAAAGCTATTGGAACCCTACCAGTGCTGATGTAATTAAACATTAGTCAAAGCCTAATTTGGGAGAGTCCATATCCCTTATTTAATCGATCTTGCCGGGCCCAGGCAAAATCCAGAAGGCACTGCAAGCATGGTTGTAATATTTGGTTAGTAGCCATAATACCACAGATCCAGGCAGCTTAATTAAAGAGAAATGTGTTCCCTCAGTGCTTGCTGCAACCGAAGTGAAGCTCCCTGGTGCAGCTAATAACTGGAGATTAATATTGAGAGATGATGCCACATCCAAGACCACCAATTGCCATCGTCTGTGTAGAGTATTTCAAATTTGAAACTTTCAGACTAAACAAAGAACAGAGCACATGTGATAACAAAGGGACACCAACCATCCACGCTCAAACAGTTTGTGAATACATTTGTATTAATTCACATGACTTTACTGAAGGAATTTCAAAATCCCAATAGTGGGGCATTAACCCACAAACTATATCATTGGCACATCGCAAAAATAAAATATCATTACGTCTGCAAGTTACCGCTAGGCTGACCTCTGAAGCAGTGAACTTGCTGCTATCTCATTGGAAACTCTAATATGCATTGGGGAAACTGAAGCGATCAGTCCTAAGGATCACTTACTACAAACCAAACAATGAATAAAAATGCCTAGACTATTCCTAAATCACATACCCATCGACTCACAACTATAAGAATGTGAGTTTCTATTGTTTGTGCTCTGCTTGTAAAACACTAATCTGTGAGCTTAAGACATATGTAAATTATATGTTCAGTGATTTGGGGCCCTCATTGTTTGGCACCATTCTCCTAACTCTTTGCACCCTCACTCTCATACAGGTTGGTATGGGTTAATTCACCATAGGCCTGCTCAGGAGTACTGCTGCTTTGAAGACGCTGTGGGGATAGGCAGTGATCCCAACTTGCAGATTTGAAGTAAGGGAACACTGCACTGGTTCAACCTCAACCTGCTGCCACAACATTTTCTGTTGCACAAGAGGTAGATGCCAGGGGATAGAAGGCCAACGGATCTATCTTGGGAGGAGCAAGTACAGCCTTTTGGAGCACGATCCATTCTCCCAACAGAAAGGATGAATGTCAGGCAGGGTAACACCCATCACTTCCTTTGTGGTGGCTAAAGCTCTTCTTGATCGATACTTCTTCCCACATATTTCTTACCTTGTGTATAATGTGCCAGTAATATTGGATCTGGAAGGAATCTGGAGCAATAGGTCCCCAGCACCTCTACACAACTCCATTCACAGTATGCCTTCCCAGGAAGTGTGACCTCAGTCGATATATGATGGCCCCTTGAATGATTGTGCTAGTTCCTTTCTGCATCCTTTACCAACATGGCTCTGGAGCTCTTTTTCAGTGTCCACCGAATTCCTCAAATACTCCACCTAAGGTCTTGGGGTTCAAACCCTGTTGACAATGTCCCAAGAAGATGACCTTCTCAGATCACCACAACATATGCATGTAGAGCTTAGGGGGGGCCTGAGCATGATCTCTTGATGTGTGGTTATTGTTCCTCCATTAATCCAAGACCATGCAAAGTGAGAAGTTAAGCTTTCTTTCACTCTGGTATGTAAGGAAATTGCCATCCAATCCTTGCCTCCTCCCCAATAGGTAAGCCTCTTGTCAAGGATCGATTTTCCAGCGTATCTTCCACTGAAAACACAAGCAGCACAATGGAATGGACTGATCCTCCTATTTAGTGTGAAGAAATAGCACTGCTCTTGGTACCTTTTAGAGAGTCGATAATACAATTTTGAGATTCCTGTTTCTTCCACTTTTTTATTGGAGGCAATGCCATTTCTTAAGAAATTTCGACCAGGGATTCCAGCTCCATCCACTAATCAATCCGAGGTTGAGGTTTTTCAGAAGGTCAGGCTCTCAAGTTTGCTTTTCCTCCCTCTTCCACTTCTAGTTTAAAAGGGAGGGACAGACCCTTAAGAGCAAGTGATATTGGCAGCTCCTCTGCAACGCAGTCAGGGACTGTGCTCCCACAGACCCTTGCCTAGGTCCTGCTAAGGTACCAGGAGGATTAACTGCAGTGTCATTTCTGAAGCTGCTTTTATAGTGGCATTTGACACTGTCTCAGCCATCGAAATTGGAAGAAGTAATTTGGGTGGCTAAGAAGAAGGTAAAACTTTATTTTGAGGATCAACCCCTGACAACCACTCTACCCAGGGCCTAGAGGTTCTCTTTTATTGAAGAACTCCTTGACACGATTCAAATGCACTTGAGTTGCCCATTTTAGGGATATCGAGGGAAAATGATTTGATACCGAATAACATCCTCCCTCGTATTGTGCACTTGATGGGCTTTTATTAATACCTTCAGAATGACATTGGTCTTGATATGTCTCTAAGGTGATATTCCCTGTCCTTCAGACCCTCAGTCTGCGAAAGTTTGTTTTTACACAGCTGCTGTGTCTAAAGCAGCAGAGTCACTTAAGTTGCCCATTGGATTTGTGAAGCCCAAATCCAACGTTCTAGTGAGGTATAGCGTTAGTCTTTGGCAACTCACACTTTTCTTTATTTCAACAAGGTTCTATTTAAACTGATGCTGGCTGCCTGGGAAAAACCCATATTGGGCGCATCCACACACAGGCAGATCAATCTTTACCATAGGCACATGGCCTACTACCCAAAATTCTTGTTGCTCTATCCTTCATCGGAGAGCTTGGTGTTTCAAGCATCTTAAGCACAATTGAATCCTGCACTTTTCCAAAATCAGTGTTGGACCGAACTTCGAAATGCCTTTACTCAATTGCACAAATAAAATTTGCTTGAGGCGGTCTGGTATTGTGTCCAGTGGCACCAGTCCTCCAGGCATCGCTTCCTTAACCCATACTGCCCTCCATATTTCACTACTGCACTTCTCGAATGGTTCGGATTGCGCTGCTCCCCATCCTTTTCTGCTCTATGCAGGAGACTTCCTAAAATAGTTAACTCACTTGCTGTGATGAAGAGGATGTTCTTGAGGATGGCTGTGACCTTTCTTTGGTCCACAGGGGAGATTGCCTGACCATACATGCTTGACATTTTAGTTTTCTGTACCAGCCATAGGAGAAACACACCTGTGAAAATTAAAAGCGGATATTGCCTCTAATCTCCTCCTTGTTTTTTGTTCCTTCAGATTTATGGGCATTGCCAGACCTCTTACATGTACCAGCTCAAGATGGCTGACACTCAGCTAAGGATATACATTTTTGACCGATCTAGGATGGCTGATTAACATTTTGTTGTATTATACTGCCTTGTAATTCACATGTATATTCCACCTTACTATTAGCTTGTATCTCCCTTACCTCTCAATGTTCCTTTCCTCCCAACCTACCCGTTTCACCCCTCCTTCACTCCCTCTTTGGTACAGCCCTGCCTTAGAACGTTAGAGTGAAGCTTACCTTGGAATGTTGGAGCGCCTCAGTTACCAGCTGGTGCCTGAGGATTCTGGTTTTATAAACAGCTTCTCTTGACTCTCCTGTGTCTGCTGTTTACATCTAACACATTTCCTCTGACATTACTAACTGTTTCTATAATATAGAAAGAACCCCGTGTATAGATAGGATACTTTTCTGCAGCAAGATTTTTGTCGGACTACCTCTACTACTAGCTCTTTTTGCTGATCTGATTCTGCTTAGGTTTGGTGCCTTACCATTTTCCTGCTTTCTCATCTTTGCAATTACGCGTTGGAAGATTCTCTAGGAGTTTTACCAGTGTGGTTTATTCATCCTTTTGGAACTGCTTCTTGAAAACGTTGGTCACCTTTTACATTCTGACTGTGCAGGGGTCTTGTTCAGGAAGGGGTCGCCCTTTATCCGACCGCTAACATCAGACTCTACTTACTAGCAGCCTTCTCCGTATGAAGGAGGAGCATCTTCCCCGCCTCCTTCTGATTTGCAATACTATGCCTCCGCGCTTTGCACCTGCAGTTGAGGCTGAGCTCGCAGTCAGGTGATACTTATTCTGTCTCCCTTTAAGGAACAAAGACGAGAATAAACATAAGAAGGCTCTTTGCAAACGTAAGACATTGTCTGCTGTCCCCACAAGTCTCTATCCTGTCACAAAAGTTGGTTAGGGAAATCTGCTCCATGCTTATTACATTTCTGCTGCTGTTGAAAATGATGGCTTTGCACTGCAACTGATTTGTACGGAACCATGGTTGGGCAGCATGAACATCGTTGTAGAAATAACAGCCACTACTTTGCGACCCTACCTTTGCTCATCGCGCCCTGCTTTATAAAGGTTAGGAGCTGGTGTGCTGTAGAAATGTGCTGAGCATGCTAAAGTTAGTGGCAACAGGTGAGATTTTGCTGTGTATTCCCTCTTGTTCCCAGGTTTCTTGCAGTACACCATGTGCATCCTCAGAGGAACACATTGGCTTATGCTGTGTTCGAGTGCTTACCTGCCTTTACCTAGATTTCATTTGGTTCCAATATGCTGCATCTCACGAAGCTGGTTTAAATACAGTAACACAATTATTCTGCATTCATTTGCGTCAGCCTTGTTCTTTCTCCCCCTCTAAGCCTACGCACGCTCTCAGCTGTGCCGTCTTTAATCTTAAAATAACTTCACAGTAGCATAAATAGATGTCGGTCATGTTATCTGTTCTGACCTGCAGCAGTGGAACCGGTAGTAAACAAACACTTTTCGTATTTGTGGTTTGCCATGTGCTGTGTCCAACATAATGCCAAAGGAATATTTTAGGACAGGACAGGAGAACACACCTTTGCTCACTTGATGAAACCAGCATTGTCAATCGCAGCAATCTGGCTTTAGTTTGCTGCACTCACCTTGCACTCACATGTGTAGTCTTTTACCTGTGAGGTACTGGGAATGGACCCAGAACCAAGAAAGGGAGTCTGTCCGCTTTTCTGTGATGGAGCATGTCACAACCAAAAGTGCATGATTAGTGACAGAGAGCAGATCTATTCAGGACCCGTGCTAGCAGATACCTTGTGTGCAATGCAAAGTGTCTTAAACAAGATCCGTGTATTCACCAGAATTGAGAGCAGGAAGTTACAGGAACAGATGTGGAAACTGCATTTTGACAGTCTGCAGGTGGCCTATGATAGGGAAGCCGAGCAAGACTGTATTCCAGCAATTCAGATAGGATGGGATTGCTGCTTGGATCTCCATGCCTTCAACTCAGAGCAATTAATATATTTTTTAAGCTCTTTAAAAAGGAGAAACCTGGACCAACGATAATGGTGGCATGCGGGTAGAAGATAAGTGTCAATAGTAACACCAGCGCTTTTCAGCATTGTAGCAATGGCTGGCGGGGATCTGAGAGCTAGTGACTACCCTTTGGAGGTTTAGGTCCAAGGTTGCTTATCTAGAACCAACGCCTCCCTTTTATCTGCATTCAACTTCTAAAGGTTATTTACCATCCAACATGCGACTGAAGCAAGAGATTCATGAAGTTTGAGGAGGTTACAGTTTTGTTGAGGCAATTTGTAATTGTGTCAACAGTGTAGTTAAAAATTGTAAAGCTAAAAAAAAAATGAAAGCAGCTGGAACTATTGAATAAACATTAAAGAATACCACAAAGTGCACAATAATTCTTAATCGAGTTTTACTTTTAAAAAGAAAAGCTACTTTAACACAACCTAATACTAGACCAAAATTACAAACGTACACAATGAAGGTGAGACCTCTCTAGCACCACCTGAACTAAAAATTGGTGTCAGAAGTATTCTTAGTGTAAACAATTTACAGCCCCTCCTTGTGTGTTCATCAAGAGTTAACAACAGGAATATCTTCCTTTTGCAGTAGCCCCTCAGTTTTCAGTGGGAAACCATCAACTTTTGCATTTGTCTGGGTACACAAAGACTTGACTCGCAGATTAATGGGGCAGAACAATCCAAGACGTTTTCTCTTATGTATTGTGGGCTAGAAACTTACAAGTGAGCAACATACAAAAATAATACCAATTAAATCCGTGTCCATCCAGTGTTTTGGAACCTTATTTTAATGCGTACTCAACTAAATATTATACTTCAAATGAGAAATATTTGGAAAGTTTCTGAGGGTATTACAACATAGACACGAACGACCCTGATGGTGGAGCCCCATGTGACTTGAAACGGAGGGAGATGTGTTTGGGTATAGTGGCACTGGTGAATGAGTAACAATAACCCAGGACGACCGCCGTTCCCAATTATGGGAAAGGCAAACCCCCACTAGCCATATGTATGGTGCACGTACATATATCCCTGTGGACTGATCGGTCCCGTCCCCCATCTACCCCCGGAGACATAGTTCAAAAGCTGTTTATTAGTTGTTTAATTTGTTATGGTTTCTCCACATTCTCCTTCTTCCCATTGGCTTACATCTATATTGTCCAAAACACACAATGCATGGAGACACCTAATGCCTATCAGATGACCCACATAGACAAGCCAGCTATGGCGTGGGAGAAGACAGAAGCTCAGCACAGTTGATGTTCTGTTTCATTGGGCTCAATGGGACTATGAATAAGTGACTTCAACCTATGCTATTTGCTGTGCTGACTTTCCGATATTGCCTGGCTTTTACACAGTGTGTGGTGTGTGCCATGTGGGGGCTTAAATGTTTGAAAGCATATGTTCTGAAAATCTACACGCCAATATGATGTAATAGTACATAACTTAAATGCCCCAAAACATATATTTTTTTTAAAGTATTGAATGGGGGGTGCTCACATTGTTCAATAAAATATTGGGGTTTGGTGCTTTTGCTGTGCTCACTTTCTAGATGGTGGACAGTATTGTCTCATTTGTGCAGTGCTTAATTTGTAAAATATTAAGTGCCGGGGCTCTGACCAGGAGGCTACTGCAGCTTGCACCATGCATCGCCCTTGTCATCACTGCCAAACAACTACTAACCATCTCTATCGCATGTAAATGCGACAGTTCAGATTATTCCAGGTCTCCAAAGCTAAAGGAGTGGCTGGGGAAGCAGGTGTTAGTATTTCTTTAATGTTTACTTGTTTTCCTAAACAACTGTATACTGCTCATCTCTAAATTACATGAGCAGCGCCACCTTGTGGTAGACTGCCCCAAGTGTGGTGTTGACAATTAGGTGCCGGTGCTGAGCACTGGAAACCAATTCAGTGTCGGTGCTCAGCACCGGAAAGCTCCGGCTCAAATTAAGCACTGCATTTGTGGAAATTAAGCATTGACACAGAGCATTAACACTCAATAAATTCGTTTTTAGCCAGCTTTCATGCACACCCAATTAAATACAATAATCAAAAAAAATATTTATTAGATTACAGGTGGAGTTATAAATTAAACCTATCCTATATGGGCCTTGCAGATTAACCAAAGTGCAAATTGTTTGCCCTAAAGATCACACGGAAAAACTAACCGTGTAAATGTAGTCTGGTTCCGTTATAGGTGAGACAGTTGTGCACCAGCAGGCTAAAATACTAAAAACCAGCAGTGATCTTGTATGAGCCTGTTGCAAAATATCTAGCTTTTCAAATGTTAAAGCTACGGGCTTTCTTAAATTGTTCACAATGTAACTTGAGCGGCCTACTGCCTTTGCCACTACACCTAAAAATCAATGAAGCAGGCCTTTTGGTTTTAACTTGAACATAAATAGCCTAGAGAAGTCCATCACGTAATTAAGGCAGAACTGAAGTATAAATTAGAGCATTAGCTTCGCTTTAGCTGAGCCACTCAACTCGCATGGGACACCAGGGGATAGGACGACGCCCTTCCGCCCATTATGGGAGCCAGGCACCGGCCCTCGTGTCTGCGGCCCTCCGGTTCTGCAGTGCCAGATATGTAGAATAGCCACTAGACCACTATTACTAGATACATGGCGACATTTAGGATAGGCACTTGGAATGTGCGTGGCATACACAACCCGTCACGGAGGTACCTCATCTACTCTTATCTCAAGCGCCATCGCATCAACATCGCATTGCTGCAGGAGACGCATATAATCGCAGGCGAGATACCCCGCTTAAAAAAACGCTGGAGGGGACAAATATTTGCTACAGGATACTCGGCAATGGCGCGTGGGGCACTAATCTGGGTTAGGCATGGCACTCCCTTCACAGTAGAAGACACCCTGATCGACACACAGGGCAGATACGTCGCAGTGAGAGGAAAACTCGATGGCAGACATATAGTCATAGTGTCTTTATATGCTCCCAACGCGGACCAGTCGGTCTTTCTGGACACCCTCACTCAGGCCCTGGCTCCATGGCATGGTACCCCAATGATCCTGGGTGGAGACTATAACTGCGTTTTGGATATTAATTTAGATCGCTCATTTCCTCCGTTGACAGGTACAGCCTCTTATAAAGCCATGAGGGCGCTGTGTGGTTGGGCTCAGCAGTGGCGCTTGACAGATATCTGGCGACATAGATACCCGGCAGTTAGGCAGTATTCCTACTATTCCAGTGCACATCGCTTGCATGTCCGGTTGGACCGCTTCATGTTAACCGCTGATTTGCTGCCCCAAGTGAAGACTGTGGAGTATCTGGGACGCACACACTCTGACCACAACCCTCACATCCTAGAAATAGGCTGGACCGTAGAGACACCGCCGATCCCACATTGGCGTCTGCAGCCCGACGTATTGTTGGGCGCGGCGTTTTGCGACTGGTTGGCCGCTTCGGTGGCACATTATTTTGACGAGAACGAGGGATCGGCTTCCTCCCCTTTGATCAAATGGGACGCCTTGAAGGTGGTGGTCTGGGGGTACTGCCTAGGTTCCCAGGCAGGGATGAAGGTGCAAGTAGAACGTGACCTTACCGCTATTGAGGTTGAGCTAGCGCGGGAGGAGGGAGTCGGAGCCGCGGGCCTTGCTAGCCGCCTGGGACAGTTACAGGCAGAGCATGCGCGCCTATTGGAGCGTCTTAAGTGTCTCAATTATGCAGCACACACTGCACGCACACACCGTCAGGGGGACAAGTCGGGCAAATTATTGAATTGGTTAATACGCAATGATGAGACTTCCCCCATCATAGCCCACATACGAACACCACAAGACACAAAAGTCTACACGCAACAGGAAATCCATCAACAATTTGTTGCACATTATGGGACGCTTTATCGGTCCCAGGCGCAGGCTACAGAACTGGCCCTGCAGTGTTTTGCTGCTGGCTTCAATCCACCTCACCCTGCCCCGGCTCAAAGCACTGATCTCAATGATCCCCTCTCAGCAGACGAAATCCGGGCGAGCATCTTCTCATTATCAAACGGGAAGGCACCGGGACCGGACGGTCTGCCGGCCGAATTTTATAAGGCATATGCACATATCCTCACACCCCATCTACTGAACCTTTATAAACGCGCGGTAGAGGAATCTAAACTCACCTACTCGCAGAACGAGGCGTTGCTGGTGTCCTTATTGAAACCGGGTAAACAACCCGAGTTGCTGGGCTCCTATCGTCCCCTCGCCATTCTGAATACTGATTACAAAATCTTTGCATCCCTACTCGCGCGTCGACTAGCGCCGGCGGTGAAAATTATGGTTCACCCAGATCAGAATGGCTTTGTCCCAACGAGAAATACAGCACTCAGCATCCGGCGTTTCTTCCGGGTCCAGCAACACTCACTTCCTTCCTGGCTAAGGTCGGGCTGTATTGTACTTGATTTGGAAAAAGCCTTCGATTCCTTAGAGTGGCCCTACCTCGCGGCTGTCTTAGGTAAATTTGAACTGGGTGATGCATACATGTCCATGGTGCAGCTGCTGTATCAGCGCCCTACGGTTAGGGTACGCACGGGGCGGCTCATTTCTGAAGTTATCAACGTTCGTAGGGGCACTAGACAGGGCTGTCCTCTCTCCCTGCTCCTTTTTTCCCTGGCAATGGAGCCACTTGCTCATTTGCTTCGAGAGGATGGACAGGAATGGGGTATACCTTTGGGGGACGGTCTTCCCACCATCTCGCTGTACGCAGACGACCTCCTGCTGTATGTCCGGGATTTGCACAACATCCCCATAACCATCTTCAATATATTGACCGACTTTGGGCAGTTATCGGGTCTACGAGTAAACTGGGCAAAATCCGGTATTTACCCCTTTTCGGACGCAGTGGTGGAGACGCCAGTATACTATCGCGATATCCCTCTGGCTTGGTACCAGGGCACGTTTCGGTACCTGGGAGTGCTCGTATATCGGCAACCAGCAGACATGCTAGAGGGCAATCTGACCAGGTCAGTAACCGCCATTCAGGCACAAGTGAGATTCTGGAAAACACTTCCTCTCACTGTGACGGGGCGGGTGACATTAATAAAAATGTTAATCCTGCCAAAGCTTTTATATTACTTTACCAGCATTGAGGTCCAAATTCCCTCAAAATTTTTCCGTGATTTGGAAAAAATGTTTCGCGACCTGATTTGGAATGCGGGGAGACCCAGAATAGCGTTGATGAAACTGTACGCCCCGATCGCAATGGGAGGGTTGGCGGTCCCCAACCTCGAATTATATTACTTGGCGGCTCAGCTCCAGTGGGTAACTAGATGGATAGCGGGTAAGAACCTGGAGGACACGGCTACTGCTTTGCCACCATGGACACGCTCGCAAGTACTGCACTTGTTTCACCCACTTGCTCGAGGCCATAGATCCACACCATGGTCACTATCTCTTGCTGTTCACTGCTATAAGAGATGCCTTTATTTAACAAGGTCCACTAAACCATACGCCCCGGCGCTGCCGCTGCTAGGTACGCCCAGAGGCAGCAGGGACACTACAGAACCGGTGCTGCGTGCATGGCATGAGGTAGATATTGACACACTGGGCGATCTATATACCGATGGTGAGCTCATCCAGTTTGAGGTGCTCTCCGCAGACACTGGCCTGGCACCCGGGCAGTTTCTATTATATGGTTCATTCCTACATACATTGACGTCCTCGTGAAGGGACATCACCACAGAACTCCCAATGCACCACCTTATTCAATACCTGCATGTTATGGGGGCGGGATCACATATTGTTCATTGGCTGGCATCCGCACTTTTAATACACACTACGCTGCCGCTGACGAGGCTCCGCGCAAAGTGGGAGGCTGATAGGGGGCGCCCATGGACGGATGGAGAATGGGACGTGGTTTTAGCGGGACCTGTCAACATACCACGAAACTCTCGATTCAAATTGATTCAGACGTTTGTTCTGCACCGCGCCTACCTCTCCCCAGACAAAATAGCCAAATACTTTGGAGATAATACAGCTGCTTGTCCGCGATGTAAGCTTCGAGGTGCGGATCTGTTACATATGCTTTGGTCCTGCGCTGCACTGGCATTGTATTGGCGGTGGGTCGCGGCTATGCTAGAGCAGTGCACCGGTGTGCTGTGTCAGCATACTTGGGAGATATGCATCTTAGGCTTATATAAGCGAAATAAGCAGAATAAGATATCCTCCCGCTTTCGAGACCTAGGCTATATTACTGCGAAGCACCTGATCACTAAGAACTGGAAAAGGGGAGAAGCCCCTGTTGCAATTAGCTGGGAGAAGTCATTTCTTAATTGGGCACGAGCAGAGTGTGTGGCATTACACAGAGAGGAGACTGCAGGTCTCCGCAAATTCCCAGCAGCCCAGCCTTGGGATACGTTGCTGAATAGCTTCACACAACACTGCAGCACTGACGGTCAGCCCCCGCACACGTCCTCCACCAATGTGAACCCTTAAGCTCTGTGCCCTAGCGGCTTGACACATAGATAATAATTGTGCGTAATGCAAGGCTACTGCCCTTGGCGATCATTACCTGTTCTTCATTTGTTGGCCTGTAGAACATGCCTTGTGACTGAGGGTACTGTCTGGTGCATCTTGGGTCCATCTCACACTATGGTTCTTGCTGGGGAAGGGAAGAGGCGGTTTCTTGGAAGTCAGCAATATCTTACCGGGACACCCGGGGGTTGAGGATATAAAGGCTAATTTTGAGTTGCAGTTGTTCTATTTATTGTTTCTTTTTCTTTCTGTTGTGGTTGCTGTTTCTATTTAATTTTTTTCCTCGTTTGTGTTTTGGATTCTTTATTGGCACCTTATAAGGTATGCGTATATAGTTTCACGACGAGTTGGTACAACTCAATACCAGCATCCACAAATATTACCCACCACTGAGGTTCTGTCCACTACGCTAATCATCGATGTTTAACTCCCCTCATGTGCAAGGCGGTAGGTGATACGTCGGCGTTGGCATCCCATGTGGCCATGCTGAACATGGTGGACTATGACATAAGAGGTGATCTGTCATCAATTCCTTTACATCGCCATTACATGGTAATTCGCGGGCATGTTTTGAAATGGACACTTGGTCAATCGCTGGGTATACCTGTTAAACTTACTTCTGGCAATATTTGGCGTAAGCCCTGTACGGTCTGACATGCTAGCCAAAAATGCTGTTGTACCATACCATGTACTTATTCATTTGCTTGTTACTGAGTATGCTGTTTATTGAAAAATGGAAAAAATGTCAAAGATATTTAAAAATAAATAAATAAATAAATTAGAGCATTAGCCCTCCTTATAGAGCCACCAGGAATATACTATGGCTAGACCTAAAATGAAATAGATCTACTAAACCCCTTCCTTATTGCGTTTGTCAAAGTTGACATTGTACATTTCATTCCTATTGTATGTGTCAAATAGTTAAAAATATAAAGCCTCTTCCAGTGGTATTTGTCATTCTGATGGATTCATCTGCCTTTGGATTCCTCGCCTTATGAATATCCCCTACGCCAACATTCCATGAAAAATTTTTCCTAGCTCTCCCCGCCGACGAGGTCGTCTCAGCATCATGGCTCCGCACGCGGCTCCACATGACGTCACCGGAGCCATAAGAACACCACATTGGCGTGATGACGTCCGTTCCCTTTTTTCTGCGCTGTCAACGCTAACGTTTTTTTTCAGGGACTCTCCTTACTTCGTCTTGATACTTTGTATTTTGGATTGTATCGTTTTCTTCCTTTGTCATGTCTGCTTCGAGGAAGTCAGGCTTTAAGCCATGCAGAGAATGCGGTAAACATATGTCAATTACTGACCCGCATGAGGATTGCCTCTGATATTTGTCTTCAGACCATGACGTCGAGGGATGCTCTTCGTGCAGGAAGATGAATACAAAGGTGTTAAAGGAGCGAGAAACCAAACTTTACATGGCCAAGGCAAGAAAAGAAAAAATGGGTCGAAAAAGGTCAAAGTCCAGGTCTTCGACATCGCGCGACTCCAAGAGGAAGCATAAGAAGAAGAGGAGACATGCTTCTCGATGTCGGTCGTTGAAGCCGGTGGAGTCGAGGTCCCCTTCTCCTGCTCCTCGGCGTCGACAGAAGGACTTTGTTTCCCCTTCACCTTCAGAGTCTCCAGGTGACTCCGGCTCAATCTCCTTCCTATAAGGGGACCCCAGAGCAGGCTACGACGCCGAGATTCTCACCGACTAATCCGGCTGATGATGAGGTTCCTTCGGCTCCGGCTGTTCCTCCTGTGACTCCAGCGGCGCAGACTCCTGAGGTACCTCGATCGGAACCGGGTTCTACCCCTCAGTTTCCGACGCCAGGTTCTGATCTGTTGCATTTCCTTAATGCCATGTATGGTGTGTTCACCAGAGCATCGTACCCTTCTGGAGCACCTTCGGGTCCTATGGGTCCCTTGGCATATACTCTGGGTGTGCCTCATCAGTATCCACAGGCCCCCTTTATGCCGTTCAGGCTAGCGACGTCGTCCTGGTCTTTTCCGGCTCTGAGGATGTCGACGCTGTATGGTCAGTCCCCGGCTCTATCCCATGAAGCCTCTCGGATTCGATCGGCGCCAGCTATGGATCCACCTTCGATGCCACTTCCGGAGCCGTCCAGCCGCGTGTGGCGCCGCAACCGAAGTTGCGTTCAAGGAGAGACGTACAGAGGTTAGTGGAAGAGGAGCAGTACTAGGCTGAAGAGAGGTAGGAAGGAGACGTGTATGATGCAGGGGATGTTTTTGAGGACTTGTGGGAGGCAAGTGGCCTTGACACCACCCCTGAGTGGGACTTTGTTTCTCAAAAGGCTTCCCCCTCTAAGGATGTTGCTCCATACAATACAGTTATTAGGAAGGCTGTGGAACTTTTGGACTTACAGCTTCCTGTAGCAGAGTAGAAGCCTAATCTTCTCACTGAAGTTCTTCACTCTCCATCTTCGGTTGTTGAGCCGCTTTTACCATTTAATGATGCTCTGACTGAGCCAATTCTTGAGGTGTGGCACAATCCTCTTTCAGCTCCTGCAGTTTCGAGAACATTCTCAAGAAGGTATAGACCTGCTCCTGGGGATCCGGTTCTTCTTTCCTCTCACCCTTCCCCTGAAAGTCTGGTGGTGCAGGCTTCTTGCTCAAAGCAGTCATCAGGTGTGTTTTCGCAGGCTTCTGCAGATAGAGATTCTAAGAAGTTGGAGCAATCTGCGAAGAAAGTCTTTTCGTCGGCCAGTATGGCACTAAAATCTACCAACGCCACTTGTCTCTTGGGCAGGTACATTCATGCTTTAATGGACTCTGCAAAACAGATTACCCTTGTCCTCCTCAGACAACTTGGGGGGAATCTAAATGAGGTGTTGGTGGATGCTCAAGCGGCTGCTCGCCAAGTTATCCAGTCTGGTCTGGATACAGCGGACTCTGTTGCTAGAATTATGGGCTCGTCTATTGCGACAAGGAGGCATGCATGGTTAAAATCCCTCCTGATGTGCAGGCTGCTCTTATTTATTTACCATTTGATGGTTCCAAGCTTTTTGGTGAAAAGGCGGACTCTGCCCCGCAGAGATTTATGGACAGTAAGGCAACGGCGAGGTCTTTGGGTCTGCATACTCATTCAAGAGGCTTTGGATATAAAAGATACCGTGGCTTTGGGCGATCTTCCTTTCGTGGGTCCAGACAGCCTCAGCAACAGCAGCAGAACCCCTTGTATAAGAGCTACAGGGGTAAAGGGAGAGGTCGCCTTAGTGGAGCCGGACGTCATCCTTCTTCCTCCTCCCCCTCTACCTCCCCAGCCCCTCCTGGTAATGCAGAACAGCAGCCCTAGATCCGCCATCCTGGATAATGTGGGTCCTGTGGGAGGTCGGCTTACCCATTTTCACCAGGATTGGAAGTTAATCACTTCAGACCTTTGGGTTTTAGATCTTGTAGAAAATGGGTACGCCCTTCCCTTCAGGGAATTCCCTCCTCCTTACCCTCCTTGCCAGGGGTTTTGCAAGGAGGACCATTTGCTTCTCCTTCATAAGGAGGTTCTTACTCTGTTACAAAAGGGTGCGATAGAGGTGGTTTCCGAGCAGGAAAGGGGTCAGGGGTGCTACTCCCGGTATTTCCTGATCCCCAAGAAGGATGGCAGGTTACGTCCTATCCTGGAACTCAGAATCTTGAATCTGTTTCTCAAGCAGGAGAGATTCAAGATGCTCACCCTAGCGCAGGTTCTTCAGGTGCTGCAACAGGAGTACTGGATGGTGGCCATCGATTTACAGGATGCACATTTCCATATCCCAATCCTGAAGTCACACAGGAAGAATCTCCGTTTTACGGTTGGGTCGCAACACTACCAGTTTGCGGTCCTTCCGTTTGGTCTTACTACCACACCTCGAGTCTTCACCAAGGTGATGGCAGTGGTGACTGCCCATCTCTGGAGGTCGGGCATTCTTGTTTTCCCCTACCTGTACGACTGGCTTCTGAAGGCGGGGTCGCCAGAGATGGTGCTTCATCATCTGCAAATTACAACCCAGCTGTTGTACAATTTGGGTTTTTCGATAAATGTACCCAAGTCTCACCTGGTGCCCTCTCAGCGCAACCTGTTCATAGGGGCAGTATTGAATACCACGGTGTGTCGAGCATTCCCTCCTCCGCAAAGGAGTCTCGACATTCAGTAAATGATTCCCTTGTTTTTCAATGGAACAGTTGCTCCAGTTCTGAAGGTCCTTCGCCTGCTAGGTCTGTTCACTTCCTGCATTCTGTTGGTCAACCATGCACGCTGGCACATGAGCGCACCCCAGTGGTGCCCCCGCAGGCAGTGGTATCAACACAACGGAGATCTCAGGGAGTCGATCAGGATCTCCAGAGAAGCTGCAGCGGATCTGTCTTGGTGGAGCGTGGAGGGCAATCTGACTCAAGGAAAGCCCTTTCATTTTCCTCCATGTGTGACCACAGTGATAACGGATGCCTCTACCCTAGGGTGGGGTGCTCATCTGGGGGATCTGGAGATGAAGGGGCTTTGGTCTCCAGAAGAAAGATTGTCTCATATCAATATTCTGGAATTGCGGGCTATACGTTTGGTGCTCAAGGCCTTTCTACCTTCCATTCACGGTCAGTCGGTTCAAGTACTGACGGACAACACTGCCGCGATGTGGTATGTCAACAAGCAGGGAGGAGTAGGGTCGTACTGTCTCTGCAGGGAGGCGTTGCGGCTCTGGTCCTGGGCTCAGGACCATCTGATTTGTGTGTTTACAAATCATCTGGCTGGGGTGTTGAACGTGCGTGCGGACAGTTTCAGTCGGCAGTTCTCCGCCGACCACGAGTGGAGGCTTCATCCAGAGGTAGTTCGACACATCTTCTGGACGTGTTGGACTCCTCGAGTGGACCTATTTGCCACTTTCGAGAACGCGCAATTCCCGTCATTCTGCAGTCTCCAGTTTTCGACACAGGGCGCGTTGGGGGACGCGTTTCAGTTGAGTTGGAGCTCACAACTCCTTTACGCTTTTCCTCCCATACCCTTGATTCCTCGGGTTCTGAGGAAGATTTGCCATGACCGGGCCCAAGTTGTATTGATTGCCCCGGACTGGCCAAGAAGGGTGTGGTACACGGACCTTCTTCCTCTCATCGCACCCTCCGCTCCGTCTCCCTCTCGGGGAAGACCTCCTCTTGCAGTCGGAGGGGCAGGTTCTACACCCCAACCTCCAGAGCCTGCACCTTCATGCCAGGAGATTGAACGGGGCAACCTCAATTCTTCTTCTCTCCCGCCTGACGTGGTGGATGTTATTCTATCGGCCAGGCGACACTCCACCAAATCTATCTACTCCTACAGGTGATTGAAATTTGTTAGATGGTGTGGAGAAAAATCTATTGATCCTCTGAAAGCGCATCTTTATGATGTGCTTTGTTTTTCACTTCATTTGGCTCAGCAGGGTTGTGCTGTAGCCACAGTTAAAGTATATTTGTCGGCTTTGTCTGCATTTCTTTGTTTGCCCGACCAGCCCTCTCTTTTTAAGTCTCCAATAGTCTTAAGGTTCATTAAGGGGCTTACTAACATGTTTCCGTCCACTCATTTTATTATGCCCCAGTGGGATTTAAATCTGGTGTTGACTTTTGATGGGTTCTACGTTTGAACCTATGCATAGTTGTCCATTGAGACTGACATTCAAAATGGTCTTTCTAGTGGCTATCACTTGGGCTAGGAGGGTGAGTTACCTCCAGGCTTTGAGTTCAAAGCCTCCTTTTCTGACCATACATGCTGAAAGGATGGTACTCAGGACCAGGGCTGCTTTTGCTGCCTAAGGTGGTAACTCCCTTCCATCTAGGACAGTCGATTACCCTCGCTACTTTCTATACTCCCCCTCACCCTTCCAAGGCGGAGGAGAGACTTTATTGTTTGGATCCAAAGAGGGCGATTGGCTTCTATTTGGATAGAACAAAAGACTTCCAGCAAGATGATCATCTTTTTGTTGGATATGCTGGTCGTATGAAGGGCAAGGCAGTGCACAAGCGCACTTTATCCAGGTGGATCATCTTGTGCATCAAGTTTTGCTACTCCCTGGCCGGTAAGGAGCCTCCTGTAGGCATTAGAGCTCATTCCACCATGGCTAAGTCGTCTACTTCTGCCTTGTCCAGGAGTGTTCCTGTATTGAACATCTGTAAAGCCGCAACTTGGGCCTCCCTCCACACTTTCGCGAAGCAGTACTGCTTGGATCCCGAGGTGAGGAGGGATGGTCATTTTGCGCGCTCTGTTTTGCAAGATGTTTTGGTATAAAAGGGTGGACACCCTCCTCCGGGAGTGGGACTGCTGTGGGATTCTATTCATAAGGTGAGGAATCCACAGGCCGATGTATCCATCAGAAGAACAAGTTACTTACCTTTGGTAACGCTTTTTCTGGTGGATACAGTATCTGCCTGTGGATTTCTCACTGATCCACCCACCTCCCCGTTGTCCACCTTTTTATACCTTAAAAGATGAGGTATTGGTTATTTGATGTTTTTGTGTACTCAAGATTTTATTACCTCTATTTGTCCATGGTTGACTTATTTGAAATGTGAGCTTATAGGAAATGTTTGCTTTCCTTTTTTCACTTTACACTGTGTGCCTTTGGGTATATACTGTATACTATGTATGCATTGTCTCTATGGTTGGTCTGCCCGTTTTGCCTTGGTGGCACGAAAAAAAAATGGGTGTAAATGACGTAATCACGCCGATGTGGTCTTCTTATGGCTCCGGTGATGTCATGCGGAGCCGCGTGCGGAGCCATGACGCTAAGACAACCTCGTCGGTGCGGAGAGCTAGGAAAAACTTTCAGTGGAATGCTGGCGCAGGAGATACTCATAAGGTGAGGGATCCACAGGCAGATACTGTATCCACCAGAAAAAGCGTTACCGAAGGTGAGTAACTTGTTCTTTAGATCACAATGAAAGGACTCATTCCTCTGCATTTGTCTTAGAGTACACAAAGCACGCCCCTGATGATGGTGTAAAGCTTTTTTTTTTTTTTTTTTTTGAATTTTTTATTAAACAATAAGTCAGTTACAAGCATGGGCCTACAACCACCAGGGCCGGCCGCTAGATTCAGAAAGGATCGTACATTAGTTAAGGCAGTAGGCGACTCCTGGGGCCCAGCCCCGTAAATGGCTACGGATAGTTCGAAGGAGGCAGGAGACATAAATTTAACATAAATAACAACTAAAAAACAAAAGGCGAGGCATAAGGGCAAAAAAAAAAAAAAAAAACCGTGGGTCAGGCTACATCCGGGGGACTCTACTTCGGACCTTCAATTAGCTATCAAGAGGAAGGAGTACTGAAAGATCGGGGGGGGTAACGGGAGAGGAACATCTATATTCGATTATTACAACAAGTTGCAAGGAACTATCAAGGGTCAGGGGGACAAGGCAATATCGGTGTCCACAAGGGGGGGAGTACAGATACCCCCACGATACGCGTTCCATTGCCCCCAAATTCTACCCCATGCCCCGGGTTTACCACGGGCCACATACACAGTCTTCTCCCTGAACATACACCAGTCCATGTTCTCCTTCCATACTGACACGGTGGGAGGCCGCTGGGAGCCCCAAAGCTGCGCTATATCCCTCTTGGCAATCATGTTCCCCAGGGCCGCCCACCGAGTCTGAGCCGCGTTATAATCATTGGGCTCCCACACATTCAGGACACAGCGACGCACCTCCGGCAGCAGCGCAACTCCGGTGACTTGTCCCATGACCCCATGAACCCGACGCCAGTATTCCGCCACCTCGCGGCACTCCCAAAGGATATGGAGAAAGGTGGCACTGAGCCCACATCCCCGCTTACAGAGCCCATCTTCCGAGAATCCCATCGAGACCAAACGGGGACCCGTCACGTACACCCGGTGGAGAATCTTTAACTGGACCAGGCGGAGACGGGCTGGAATGGCTACTTCCTTAGGGGACGACAGTGCGGACTGCCAGTCCTCGTCGTCTAATTCCACCCCATCCCCCGTCCACGTCTCCCGAAGGTGCACCAATAGGTCAGCCCGATTATTAATAAGTTTTTTATAGATTAAAGAGATAGTACTGTCGGGGACATGACCATCGAGTATGCGGTCCTCGAGGGGCGAAGAGGCAGGGATCTTAGTCCCCTCCCCAAAGACGGAGAGCAGGGCGTGCCGAACCTGGGCATATCGGAAGAACTCCCTGTCCGTGAGTTCGTATTCGCTCTGGAGCGCCGCGAAGGTCTTAACCGCGCCCTTCCTCCATAGGTCCCCCACTCTACTAATACCAATCGTGTCCCAACGGTCAAACCCTTTCGTCGTCCAGAGGCTTCCCAGTCGGTCGGAGGCAAATAAAGGAGTAGCACATGTTAGTTGCTCACTCCAGCCCATGGCTACATTGGCCGCCTTCCAGATCCGCACCGCAATCTTAGTAGGGCCCGTCAGGATCCGTCCAGCCGAGCGGGAGTAAAGCGCCCTGTTATAATTCCCGCCGGGGAGCAAGAATTTATCCATCTCATACGCCGGATTCAAGCCAGGCGCATACGTGGCATGGTTAATGGCCGATAACTGCGAGGCCCAATAATACCTGCGAATGTCGGGAAGCGCGATGCCCCCGTCGTACCAGGGGAGAGTAAGCTTGGCCAGGGCGATACGCGCCCGTCCGTCCCACACCAGTCTCCTCTGCAGGCTCTCCACCTCCCGAAAGTAGGCCACTGGAATGACATCGAAGGAGTTCTGAAGTGCATAGAGGAATCTGGGAAGGGACATCATTTTAAACAGTGCTGCCCGACCCAGCGGGGACAAGGGCAGCCTACACCACCGAGCCGTGTCTTCCCTCAAACGCCGAAGTGGAAGCAGGAGATTTTGCTCATAGCGAGCCACCGGGTCCAACGAGACGTATATCCCCAGGTATTTAAAGCCGGCCAGAGATACTTGGATCGGAAGCCGAGGCGGCAAGAGAGGAGGGCCACCGGAGGGTGTAAAGCTTTTTTGTATAGTTTTTAGCAAGCAGTTCCTTGTAGACCACTTCCTATAATGATTGTCAAACTTCACAATGTGAAACCCCTTCATGCTGTATTGTTTATAGGGCTACACTGTGAAAATCTGCTTCTTGCTGTAGTTGACATGGGATCTACGGTAACCATGCCTCTATCAGTTGTGAGTCATGGAACTGTTACTTTAATGGACTAATGCAACATTTTTCAGTCAAATACTTGCGGAAAAGAGTGGGTGGATCTTTTGACCGTCTCTTGGTGCTGCCTTACAGCTCTGTTTCTGATTATAACATAGGCAGGCAGCTGCACTGTTGAGCCACGTGTAAAAAATAAAAACAATTGAATCATAATAAAACAGGGTTTGTCAGAGGCAGTACCCAAAACTCTTGCCCATCATAGTAATATGTGATGATTTGTTAGAAAAGAATTGTCTACAGGCTTTATTTAACACAGTGTAATAGCAATCCACTCATAAAGGCCTATTGGTTTTAACGATGCTTTTCACAGTATTCCATTCAGGCCTTCTAAACAGGTAACACCTACGTTTTTCCAAGAAACTGATCAGGTCTTCATCCTTGATCATTGGCATGCCACCCTAACCAACTCTTGCCTACTGTATTGATCATAATCTGTTCAAAATAGGCACCCTTTTCCAGCGAAAGCAGACAAATGTTTGGCAATCATATTCTGTTAGGAGGACGATCAACATGTGGGCCAACGGAAAGCCCCTCTCTAAGAAGTGCTTCTTAAAGCTCATATTTGTTAATCAAGTAAGGTGTGTCTAAAGCTACTTTATCCGTATAGACCGAAAAATCAAGGATGTTCAAATTCACAGTCTATACTGGTCAATGCTCTTTTGATTGAGCGTCATTGGTTAGTTACAAAGTAATTACTTTATTTCTTATGTCGTACAAAGGGTGCCCGGTTATATCACTATGGTATAATACCTCTATAGAAAAGTGTGGCAGTACTGCGATTGACCTACCTTTAGTCGTGATTTTTGGTGTCTCCTATGACTGTGTAGTACCATTTGCACCTGGACACCACTTTCCTGAAGTTGCTGGTTGCTCTCTGTAAATTCTCATTCCTACTGGCCACCTATTTTATTTCTAGTTTGATTAAGGTTTTTTAAGTAATTGTTCTAGACCGTGATGCATAATCATTATGTGGCCTACAGAACACGAGATGAGAGGCAAATATGAAAATACTGCTGAGCCATGACAGCACGTTAGTTTCTGTTTGGATTTTTGATGTATGGCCATTCAGAATTGAGGAGTCCACATCATGTATTGCTCTTCCATAACCAGTTGTCTTCTCTGTAGTCTAGAGCTGTAAGCAGAGTCAAAGGGTGACATTAACGCATTTTTACTGTCTTTTTTTTATGTTGAACAGGCATGGGACGCAGTCGACTCAAGTGAATCTGTGTCGCAACATCAGCATGAGCTTCCACCGCCACCAATGCCCCCAGGATGGGAGGAGAAAGTGGACAACCTTGGGCGCACCTACTACGTGAATCACAACAACAGGACCACGCAGTGGCATCGACCGAGCCTAGTGTAAATTTCAAAGCATTTGAATGTTGTGAAATTGGTGTATAGCCCAGCTGTAATCAACAGTGATTGTAGAGGTAGAAGGGTGATCGTTAGATGGGTATTAGCAGATTACCACTGTGGTGTTTTTTTCCCAGGAGACCTGTTTATTTGGTTTCATTTCTAAGCAGCAATATTGGTGCACACTTCAAAACATCTTACTTTAATTGATTACCTGTTTTACTGCTTCCAGGTGGTTTTGTTCACCTTTAGAAACACTTATAACTTTAAAATCTCATACAGAGCCTTATTCAGCTGGAAACCACTTGCTCATATTTCAAAAAAAATAATAGATATGCCCCAGCAGTAGATGTTTTGTCAGGCATGCTTGCATGTATGTCATTGTGATTTAGTTTCAGTCTTTGTTGCCTTTAATACCATTGTTTATTCCTCACTCTCCTCTCCTCTTCTGACCGTGTTTTCCCATTCAGTGACGTTGCCTCCGAGTCTGACAGTAACATCAGGCACATACAACAAGAGGCCCACAGAGTATTCCGCTCCAGGAGACACATCAGTGAAGATCTAGAACCTGAACACAGTGACAGTGGAGATCTGCCTGAAGTGAGTAGTTATGTAGGCACTCTGTGGTTCATCTGCACCTGGGTTTTTGGGAGGCTGGAAGATGCCATGCTGTTACTATTCAAAGACAATTTCAAAGAAAATTTGACCATTCAGCTTTAAAAAAAAAAAAAAAAAAAATGTAAGCTTAACTTGTCATTACCTCGTTTAATATACTGAAATACATTTCCTACTAGAAATGTTTTCTGAAAAGCAGTTTGTCTGCAGTGAATAACCATTTGATTCCAGATAACTAATAACTTACCTGATATCCTTCAGAAATTAAAGGAAAGGGACATAGGAACTTCCAAAAAGGAGGAGTTGGAAGTGGCTCTAAGAGCCCCACAGGAAGTGGAGATCCAGTCATGTTTTAGATTGGTGCAATTGTGGATCTTGCATAGTTCGTACTGCTTCAAAACCGTGCAGCTGAAATGGGTTGAATGGACTCAGAGGACTTTCTAAGTAATTGTTCTAGGGAAGTGTCCTTCTTTACCATCTTGCAGAACTATTGGGAAGCAGTAAATACATACATGACTGGAGTAATGGGGTCCCACATTGTATATTATGCAAAATATGCATCCTTAACATCTGGTGGGAAGAAAGTGTTCCCAAATACATGAAGATGGTCTTTGTATGGCAAAAATAAATACAGCAAGGCTGTGGGGTGCTAGGGCGCCACTGGTGATAGCTGCCAGGAGAGAGGATGTGGACTGGTGCATGCTGGGTGAACGTCAGATTTATGAAAGCACAGGTAGCTCTCTGAAATAGACTAAGATATGTGGGGAATGGTAATCTTACCGAGGGCCGCTGCAGACAAATTAAAGCATTAACTGTGATCACTATAAACAGGATGGAGAGGGTGGGGCAAGTGTGGATAGGTGTGTAATTGGATAAAAGGGAATGTACGGCTCACTATAGGCTGTGATGGGATTGCTGCCCTTGTTTGTCACTGGTTATGTGGTGCATCGTTACTTGTTAGAAAACAATAACAGTAAATGAAAAGATAAATCAATGCACATTGCTACTACTGGACCTCTTATCCTCCTTAAACACCATCAACCTGCAGATGTAAATGTAAATGTAAATTGATACTTGTATAGCGCACTACTCACCCGCAAGGGTCTCAAGGCGCTTGTACGAATACCGCTGTGGAACCCATCCTGGCTTTCCCTGTGAGGCGTCCACTCCTGGGCACCCCCAAGGTGGAGGCCAGGCATCCTTAGCGTTGTGGGGGCCGTTGTGGAGATTAAGCAAGCTATTGCCCAGAGTTGCAGAGTGGGACTCCATGATTGGAATGGCACCGAGGCGAGAATTATCAGGTCCGTGGAATTTTTGAGCCCAAGACCCGCCGAGGCGGGGAATTGAACCCTGGCTAGACCGCTGCATCAGGGTCTGCCGCTCTAATCATTGAGCCACACTTCTCCACAGATGCTAATTGAAAGACTGTCTGTTTGGGCCACATTTGCGGAAATGCATTGACATGGTTTTCATCTTACTTACAAAACCATTCACTTAAAGATAAACGGGGCCAAATCTTTTCCAGAATATCTAGAAAATGTTGCTCAGCCTTGTTATCAACACTCTTCAGTGTTTACATGTTTGCTTGCCCCAAACCCGGACATCTTGGACTCTTACAATGTAGTTTACCACATGAATGTGGATGACTCACCTTTGCACCTGAAGCATGAGGATGAACCTGGCAACCTCCATATCTTGTCACAATCTTGCCTTGCTGCTTTTCATGGGTTTACATTTGGATGCTAAATTACTGGATGTGCTCAGTGGTGATGAGACTGCCATCCTGTCCCTTTATCTTGACCTGAGTAATTAGTCTCTCCTAGTCACTGTGAATAAAGCTCATTACTTGGGAGTACTTTTTGATAGTAATCTATCATTTACTCCTATTTAAACCCTGCAAAATCCATTCTCAACCATCTGTTTGTTGACATTGATTCTGACATTTCTCCTTTGCTCTCAGCATTTTTTTCCAATTCTCGCTGTGACCATGGCCTACCTGGATTACTGCAAACAGCCAGTGCACTTAACCATTTAACACTTCTCTCTGACCTCTTAAGCCAAATTCTAAAAAACCTTAAAGAGCCATTCTCCCTGCCATTTGGATACACACATCCAATTTGAACCATTCCTCTTCCTCAGCTTGTCTTTAAAGCTCCATATGACCCTCATCCAAAAATCACACATTGGCCTCTGAGAAGTGATTAGCAGTGCAATAAAGAAATGCAAATTTAAAATGAAATATATATATATATATATATATTGCATCTGAGAATTTTTTTACTGTACAAGTTTTTATACAGGATCCATTGTCAGTAATGCAAGCTGAGCACACGGCTGAGTGCATTTACTTATTGCTCATATCCTAATAGTAAAAGCCTTGCAATAATGAATCATTAATGAATCTTGTATATACGTTTTATTAACAGTACAACCTATGCACATAGTTGCATACCATACCTTTGTGGCGGACAGTCCACTTTCACATATACTTACAATTCTACTGTAAACTGGCAGCCCCATGATTTGTGCTACAGGCCTATTTCTTACTGGCATCGCCCGGCCCCCGGAGGATCCCTCCTGTCTCCTTCGACATCCCTCTGCTAAAAGCCCTGTGGTTCAGACTGCTTTAGCCATGCAAAATATTGATGTTCTTCCTCCTGTCCCTCCTGAAAGGGAGGCCAGGAAATTTGACACTTGTAGGTGTATTTTCTCTTTTTTCTAGTGCTGCTCTTCTTGTGAGATTACTCGCTTCTCCCATGCCTTGAGGGACTCTGTGTAACAACTCGTACCCTCCCTTCCAGAGGAAGCCCAGAGTGCTCCTGTTCCCCTGGTGCAAGATAGAGAACTAGCGGTCACACTTAGCATCTTCTGTGGTATGGATTCTACCCATTCTGTTGGTTGGGCTATGTCCTCTATTGCTCTCTGTTGGCACACATGGTTGCATACTACGTTGATTGGCATGCCTTTTAATTGCACCTCTTATTTTGGTGCACACACCTACTCCGCTTTATACCTTTTCAGGAATAGTCATAGTGGTACAGTGTCTTAACTCTGTTGTTGTATTAGGGTTGTTGGGGACAGTTTTGTTACCCTTGTTTTGACTCTTCTCTACCTTCATAGGGCGGAGTACTCTCTCCCTTCCAGGGTTAAACCCAGTGTGGTGTACCTGCTTTCTGCAGGTAATTTTCTTCTCATTTATGCTGTCAGTTACAGGTTTCATTTCCAGCCATCTGGAACATACCTTGCTTTGCGGTCTCGTGGGAGTCTGTTCTTGCAGCTACTTTTTGCCACTTAATTTTTCCTACCCGAATGCTTACTCTGTAGTGGGTATTCTGTTAATGTACGCGTGTGCGGTGTAGCCTTGATACTCATTTTAGGAACTTTATTTTGCATTCCTTAGAGGCATTTTGTGAGCCATCCATGCAGTTAGTATCCTTTATAGGGACTTCCTCTTTTCTCTGCCCTTCCAGATGGGTGGCCCTGGTACTGCAGGCAGGCACACTCCTGGCCTTGTTTACTTTCACTCTGGTCTTCGACCCTTTTTGGAGTGGACCTTCTCTTTGTTCTGTTTTACTTTGTGGTACACATGGATTTTCTCCTACTCTTAATGTGTTCCTATTGGTTCAGGTCTGGGTTCCGCGACTCCACCTCCCAAATGCCTTGTGGTATCGGCAAATTATTTCAAAGTACGCCAGGTCTCTGTTTTCTTGTGCATGCCCTTTTCTACTTTGTCAAGATGCTTGTGATGCTGTTTATCTTCAGCAGTCTGATGTTCTTGTATCTGTTTTTCCCCTTTCGGTGTTCTACCTACCTGCTTGGGGTACGGCCGCTACTGTTGCCTCCTGCAGGATTTTGTTTATACATCTCTGCCATTGCCCCATTGAGTACCTGTTGTGTCTGCTGTTCTTTCAGTTCACTTCACCTGGGACACCAGTCCCCTTAATTGTTTGGTACCTTGTCTGGTATCTTTCTTTCACAAAAGGCTGGGTTCCCCTTTCTTTCCTATCTCTTCCTCACCTCTTTTTGCTATTGGAGAGGTTCTATTTACCCCTTCTTTGGTCTGGGCATTTCATTACTTTTGCTTGGGGCATATCCTATCTTTCCTTAAGTTTCCATGAAGCGTTGGTCAGGTTTCTTACCTGTGTCTTCTGCTTCCATAAGTTGGGAAATGTGTAATTGTCACCATCAACTATCTGTTGCCCTTAGTTCCGCCAGCCTTTGTTTCCCTTCTCCTCTACCTTCTTCCTCCTTTCTCTTTAATCTTTCCTCCTCCTTCATCAGTGGCATTGGTTCTTGGAGGTTTGCTCTCCTGTAGTAGGCAATGCCTTCCTCTTCTTTTGTGGCACTGTGTGGTTCTTTCCCAGCTTTGTCTTTCTGTCTCTGCCTGAATTAATATTGTATCCTCTTCTTTGACAAGGGCAAGAGGTTTTATTCCCATCCTTACTCGGTTACCTCTGTTCTTGGAGTTTCCCTAGCTTCTCCACTTCTGGTTTTCCCGCTCAGTGCCGGAGGACATGGGGTACCTTCGGAGTGGCTGTACTTTTACTGTACCCGGTTTTGTGTGTCTGTGGAGATTTCTGTGTTTTTGTATGCATATTATTCTTATATACATTTACCTTCGGATATCTGAAAGAGACACGTTAGTGATAGATTCCTAACCTTAGAATATCCCCAGGCGTCAGACTTGATCCAGAAAGTTTTCGCCCGGAGTATCCCTGTGCGTCGGTAGGCGTCGCCTTACGGCTCCATGTACGTCGCTGGCATCGTAGCCACCGAGATGACGTCGTCAGAGCTACTTAGACGCACCCACGCACGCTGACCTCAGTTCTTTCTTTTTCTGCGCAGCTGCGCAGATCCGAGAGAAAGCGGTACTCCTAGTTAAGTTTTTACTTGGTTTCTGACAACTTGTTTTGTCGTGTACTTGACCTCTGGTGCAATAGAGATGCCCGGGTTTAAGTCCTGTAGGGCCTGCCGTCGAAACATGTCGGTAGCGGACCCTCACAACGTGCGTCTCTTCTGCATGGGGCAAGCCCATGACCCCGAGGCGTGCCCCGATTGTCGGGCCATGGCGCCGAAAGCTTTGCGGGAGCGTTCCAGAAAGTTGTTGGAGGTCCGGCAATCGGTTCCGCGCCGATCAAGGTCCCGATCCCGTGGTAGGTCAAGGGACTGGTCGCAGAGCCATCCGCATCGCTCGGCGGAATCGGGGACAGGTAAGTCTAGGCGTCATAAAAAGTCGTAGAAGCGACGTAGCTCTTCCTCTACCCCTCACCAGTCGTGGGATGCGGTGGAGAGGTTGGGCGGTAACTCCCCCGCGGCTCCGTTGGAGCCTCCGTCGTTGCCTGCGGCCTACCCTCCCTTTCCGGGGCCGTACGCGACTTCGGACGAGGTGCAGGCCGTTATGTCGGCCATGCGCCATTTGTTTGCCCCTTCGGGTCCCGCGGATCCGTCGGAAGGGTTTGCCCCCGTTTCTGGCCTGGGCTACGCCGGAACCATTCCCTACGGCGCCTCGGGCTCGGCCCAGGCGTTAGCGCCAGCTCTGGCCTCGGTGCCGGCCCTGGATCCGGCTTCGGTGCCAGGCACGGTGCCGCCGCTGACGCCATACGGCACCTACCCGGGACTGGTATCTTACCCTCCCATTCCATTTCTTGGAGGGGAGTTTATCCCGTTTCCCAGGGCACCTCGTCCTTACCGGCCCCTTCAGCAACCGGTGGACGAAGGGGAATACTGGGAGGGGTCTAAGGACCCTCTTGCAGCTCAATGCGAGGATGAGCCTGAGTGGGAAGGCGATGTGGAGGGTCCAGTGGATCTGGATTTCTCTCCACGCCCTGGTACTCTGTCCCCTTCTTCCATGGCCACGGAGGAGGTTGGGACTTTGTCGGTGGTTTTGCGTCGGGCAGCTGAGGCTCTTAACCTCGAGCTCCCTTCTGTACCTATCAGGACCAATCTCCTCTGCGGAGCCGTTACTGCCCTTCAATGATGCGCTTACTGATATCCTGTTGGGCACCCAGATTAAACCTAACACAAGAGTCCCTGTAGACAAGGGTGTGGTGCGCCGCCATCTCCTGGCGCCGGGCGATCCCAGCTTTTTCACACAACACCCGACGCCTGAGAGTCTGGTTGTCCAGGCTTCTGCCTCGCCGAGTGCGTTCCCTTCTGCTCCTCCGGACAAGGAATCTAGGAAACTTGAGCAATTTGGGAAAAAGATTTTCACATCTGCCAGCTCTGGGTTGCGGGTGGTGAATACTGCTTGCTTGCTAGGCCGCTATACCCATTCTGTGTGGGACACTGTGGCACAGGTGCTGCCTCAGTGTCCTGTGGAAGCACGGGCGGTTCTCTCCCAAGTCATTACTGAAGGGAGAGATGCTGCAAAATTTACTATTCGTTGTGGGCTTGACACGGCCGATTCTCTCGGTAGGGCACTTTCCACAACTGTGGCGCTCCGTCGTTATGCTTGGCTCCAAACTACTAGCTTCTCTGGGGATGTCCAGAACACCCTGTTGGACATGCCCTTTGATGGTACACGCCTCTTTGGTGATAAGGCGGATAGCACCCTGGAACGCTTTATGGACTCTCAAGCTACGGCCCAGTCCTTGGGTCTCGCCACCACGCGTACTCCCTCGGGGTCCGATTTTTGGTCCTTTCGAGGTCGAGGCCAGGGCATCCAGACGCATTCTTTTCAGACCCGCAAGGCTGTGCAGCCACAGTCTCAGCACAGCCGCGGACGTGGGACCCGCCATGGTAGGTCCCGAGGACAGTGGACGGGTCAGTCCACCACCTCCCCTTCCTCCGCCGACTCTAAAGGTTCCTAGTCCGGTGTTTCAGGCCCACCTGATGCCAGAGGGTGGCAGGATTCACCATCACCTTCCCCACTGGTGCTCCATAACCTCGGACAGGTGGGTTCTGCAAATAGTCCGAAGGGGCTACTCCCTCCCCTTCGAAACTACCGCTCCAGCCATGCCACCTCAGTACCACCGCATGTCGGGGGAACACTTGTCACTTCTCCAGCAGGAAGTTACGGCCCTCTTGGCCAAGGTGGCCATTGAGCGCGTTCCCACGCCAGAAGGAGGTCATGGTTGTTACTCCCACTACTTCTTGGTTCCAAAGAAGGACAAAGGTCTGCCCCCTATCTTAGACCTCCGGAACGTCAATCGCTTCCTCCGGAAGGGGAAGTTCAAGATGCTCACGCTTGCTCAGGTCTTGTCTGCCCTAGACCCGCAAGACTGGCTGGTGGCGTTGGACTTGCAGGATGCTTATTTTCATATCCTCATCCTGCCAGCCTACGGTTCACGGTGGGCCACGAGCACTTTCAGTTCACCATGCTCCCTTTCGGCCTTACCAGCACCCCTCGGGTGTTCACGAAAGTGATGGCGGTGGTTGCAGCTCATCTGCGCAGATCAGGGGTTTCAGTCTTCCCCTATCTCGACGTCTGGCTTTTGAAGGCGGGCTCGCCCCAGGCAGTCGTCTCCCACCTCCAGACTACGGCTGACCTCCTGTATTTGCTGGGGTTTTCCATCAGCGTGCCGAAGTCGCACCTGATTCCCTTTCAGAAGCTCCTCTTCATCGAAGCAGTCCTGGATACGGCGCAGTTTCGGGTTTATCTTCCCAAACAGCGAGTCCGGGACATTCGGGCTATGATTCCGATCTTTCGGCCCTGGTCCTGGGTTTCGGTCAGGAATACTCTGAGGCTGCTGGGCCTCATGACCTCCTGTTTTCTGCTAATCGATCATGCCAGATGGCATATGCGGGCTCTGCAGTGGGACCTGAAGTTCCAGTGGACGTAGCATCGGGGGAACCTGTCCGACTACGTCCAGATCTCGGAGGGCACTGCACAGGACTTGCAGTGGTGGCTCACGAACCAGCGTTGGGTCAGCGGCAGATCACTCTCCCTTCCCCAACCGGAGCACACAGTAGTGACGGACGCGTCCCTCCTGGAATGGGGTGGCCACATGGGAGAGGCGGAGATCAGAGGCCTCTGGTCTCCGACGGAGTCCAAGCTCCATATCCATCTTTTGGAGCTCAGGGCGATCCTACTTGCACTGTAAGCATTCCTTCCCTCTGTCAAGTCGAGAGTGGTGCAGGTGTTCACGGACAACACCACCGCCATGTGGTACTGCAACAAATAAGGCGGGGTGGGGTCGTGGACCCTATGTCAGGAATCTCTGCGTCTCTGGACGTGGCTGGAACATCAAGGCATTTCCTTGGTGGTTCAACACCTGGCAGGTACCCTGAACGCCAGGGCAGACAAACTCTGCCGCAGGTGCATGTTGGATCACGAATGGCGTCCTCACTCGGAGGTGGTGCGAGGTCTCTTTCATCAGAACCTTGGTTAGATCTATTCGCCACCGAAGAGAACGAGCAATGTCAGCAGTTCTGCGCGTTGGAGTTTCCAAGGCGGCACTCGCTAGGCGACGCTTTTCGTCGCGAGTGGAGTTGCAGTCTGTTGTTTGCCTTTCCGCTTTACCACTTCTGCCCAGAGTGCTAAACAAGATCAGGCGCGACCGGGCCCAAGTCATTCTTGTGGCACCGGACTAGGCTCGAAGTGTTTGGTATTCCGAGCTACTCCGTATGAGCGTGGATCCCCCCATCCGACTGCCTCTTCGGGAGGATCTCCTGTCGCAGCAACAGGGGACGGTCCTCCACCCGAACCTGTCCAGCCTCCACCTCCTTGCGTGGAGATTTCGCGGCGACAGGTGATTCCATTTCACTTGCCTCCCGAAGTCTGTAATGTGATTTCAGTGGCCAGGCGGCCCTTCACTAAAACGGTATACGCCTGTCGGTGGAAAAAATGTGTGGCATGGTGCACAGCAAAATCTGTTGATCCTCTTGCTACCCCTCTTTCTGAGGTCCTATTGTTCCTCTTTTCTTTGACCCAGCAGGGCTCTGCTTTGGGCACTATCAAGGGCTATCTTTCTGCTCTTTCAGCCTTTCTTAGGTTGCCTGATCAGCCCTCTGTTTTCAAGTCCCCGGTTGTCAATAGATTTCTCAAAGGCATTACTCTCCTTTTCCCTCCTATTCCTTTTGTGATGCCTCAATGGGACTTGAACCTGATTCTCACATATCTGATGTGCGCTCCATTTGACCCTCTTCATAACTATCCTTTGCGGTTATTGACTTTGAAAACGGTCTTCCTGTTCCTGTATGGAATTTATCACTAACGTGTCTCTTTCAGATGCACAAGTTACTTACTTGTGTAACGATATATCTGTAAGAGACATTAGTTAGTGATAGATTCCTTACCGCCCACCCATCCTCCCCGTTCTGCGAACTGTTCTCTAGGGTTCAGGTCATCCCTTTTAGGGCCCTAGATCTATTGCACCAGTAGTCGGTCTTTGACATGGCTCTGCACTTTTGGCGCGGGAAAGTTGTGTACAAAACTGACGTCAGCGTGCGTGGGCGCGTCTAAGTAGCTCTGACGATGTCATCTCGGCGGCTACGACGCCAGTGACGTACGCGGAGCTGTAAGACGACGCCTACAGACGCGCAGGGGTACTGCTGACGAAAACTTTCCGGATCCAGTCTGACGCCTGGGGTAAGGTAAGGATCTATCACTAACTAATATCTCTTACAGATATATCATTACACAAGTAAGTAACTTGTGCGTCTCTACGTGTATATGCCAATCTCTTGCCTGCATCTCATCTATCAAGGTTCTCAGTACATGAGCGGTTTCTTTTACCATTTTTGTTGTTCTAATGATGCTCTTCAGCATTCATCGTTCTCTATTTCTCCATCATTCTTTGATTAGAGGTCTCTTTTTTTTAAATCTGTTTCTCAGGATAGGGTCCTTGGCGATCTGTGGGTCCTATTGTCCTTGGTCCCTTGCATCCCCCAATCATAGGTTACGTCCCTCTTTAGAACTGCCTCTTTTATTGGTTCTACACCGTGTTTCTCAGTCTTGTAGCTTTCTGCTCCCTATGGGCTTCCCATGGTCCTTCTGGAGATCAGTCCTTCAGTGAGCATCTTGCTTCACCTATCATTTTTCGGATAGTCTGGTCCCTACTAACTTTTGGACTGGGTTCTCCTATTTGGGGATCTTTGTTGAGGTTGGTTCGCAACCCCTCCTCCAAGGATGGTATTGCTTGGGTATCCGAATCTAAGATAAGGAATCTTTGGCAAGATGTCTCTGTCAGATGGACAAGTTACTTACCTTCGGTAACGGTTTGGTAGAGACCGGATCTAGCCGCAGATTCCTTATTGACCCACCCACCCTCCCCGCTCTGCGAACTGAGGGCCCTGTCGGCTACTACATCTCCTCTTTGCTTTCTACTTCAATTCTTTCAATCTGTGCTTGTTGATACAAGAGTTTTCCCTTTTTGGCACACTTTGTTTTTTGACTACTTCTCTACGTGGCTGCATGTTGTTGGCGCAGAAATGGTCACAAAGAAACTGACGTCAGCGAGTTGGGGGAGGGCTTATATGGGCTCCGCTGACATCACATCCAGGAGACGACGTTGCTGCAGTCGCTCGACACTCTCTACCGATGCGCAGAGGTACAGCTGGAAAAGTTTCAGATCCAGTCTGGTGCCTGGGGAGGATTTTAAGATAAGGAATCTGCGGCTAGATCCTGTCTGTACCAGATAAGGCGTTACCGAAAGTAAGTAACTTGTCTGTTTTGAGCATTGGGCAATATGAATTGCCTACCTCTCAGAATGCATAACTAAGTGGAACACCAATCTAAAGCATAATGTTCGAGGCATACAAGCTGCAGATTATACACTGTGCATAGATCGCCATCTGGTGTTGGGCCCGGATGTTTGCAGTTTGTTTTTCCTCTTGGAAAGTCTTTGGAAGTCACGAGGTTGGTGACTCCTCCTTTGGTTCGTATTGCGCATGGGCTTCGGCTCCATCCTCAGATTGTTTTTTCCGCCATCGGGCTCGGATGTAATACTTCGCGCTCCGGTTCCGAACTTTTACAGTTCAACGATCGACGCAAAAATTCCACGCTCATTGAGATCCTTCAGATAATAAATCATCTTAATCACCTTTTCTTCGGCACTTCTTCGATTCCGGTCGTCGACGGCGGCCTTCGGGCCTATTCCGGCTCCGGTCTCGGCTGATGGAAAGAACTCCCTTCAAGAAGTGCCCTCGATGTGGGTCCACGTTTCCCCCACACCGATCTTCATGAGGTGTGCAACCTCTGCCTCTCCCCTGAACATGAGGCCCGAGACTGTCCCGTCTGCAAGTCTTTTCGCTCTAAAAAGACTATTCGAGATCGACGGGCTAGACGCAACATGGCGCACTCCTCGACCTCCGCTCCAGTCGACATCTTCGGGGACGACGTCGAAGCTCCGGGACAGCAGAACATCGAAGAAGAGGACGACGACCTCGTCAGTGCTTCCGAGGCCGACGACTCAGATGTGGAGGACATCACCCCGGCGCAGAGGGTCGTGATTACAATACCCCCTTCCACACCCACGCCGATACCCAAAAAGGCTTCGGTCACACCTTCGCCTTCGGGCCTAGGCAAGACCAAGGATACTGCTTCTCACACCCCACCTTCGGGCCCGGTAAAGAAGCCTATTAAGCCTTCCGGCAGCTCGGCCTCGAGCCAGCCGACCAGCGGCACCGAAAAACACCCTTCGGCACCGAAGAAAAGATCGGCCTCTACCTCCACACCGAACCCAGCACCAAAGCCTTCGGTGTCGAAACCTGCCCTTCCGGTGCCGACCAAACATCACAGGGCCCTCGGCACCGACACTCACGTGCCGAAGCCTTCTTCGCCACCGACCAAAAAATCGGAAGTCCCAAAGAAGCACGGCTTAGACAAACCTAAAAAGCAGTCGGCCCCGAAAACTTCGGCGCCGACCGAACAACCAGTGTCGCAAGGACTTTTTACACCGGATCCTCTGCAAAAGACACTCACCAAGGATCCAAAAACTGGCATTTGACATTGTCTTCAAAAAAGAGACACTTGGACAAACCAGCTCCACCTCCACCTCCAAAGAGGAAAGACACTGCTACCTCCCCTTTCAGAGTGCCTTCCCCACCTCCTCCACCTCCTCCACCCTCCCCACCTCCACCCTCTCCACCCATGCCTCATCGTTCCCCAACCTTGTCTCCTGTCCCAGATGATTTAGGAGACCCTTATTATGATCCAGCAGATGTGCCAAAAAACCCCACCCCTACTGGATCTCCAGACCCATGGGACGACTAGAACAATCCGGACATCCCAGATGTCCCACAGGATGACCTTTACCCATCTAGGCCATCCCCACCTGAAGATTCGTTAGGCTTTCACCACCTACTACAAAGGGCGGCACACTACCACGGGGTGGAGTTACATACTGACCCAGTGGAGGAAGATTTTCTCCTAGACACCTTAGATAATGCACATAGGTCTACTGCCATTCTACCTATGTTAAAGGGAGTAATCAAACATGCACCGGAGGTTTTTAAAGACCCAGTCAGGGCCAGGGTCCTAAACCCCCGTATAGAGAAAAAATACAAAGCCGCCCCCACAGACCCTTCATACATTAAAGGCCCTGCACCATTGGATTCCCTAGTGGTATCTACAGCTAGGAAACGCTCAAATTCTCAGGCGTCAGGCGAAGCACCACCACCTGACAAAGAGTCCAAGCTCCTAGACGCGTCAGGGAAGCGCACTGCGTCACAGGCCGCCAATATATGGCGTATCGCCAACACGCAAGCGCTATTGGCCAGATACGACAGGGCGCATTATGATGAGTTAGAGACCATCATGCACCATCTCCCTGAAAAATACAGGAATAGGGCTAATGAATTGATCCAAGAGGGAAAAACAATAACTAATACCTCTATACGCTGTGCCCTAGATGCAGCAGATACAGCCTCCAGGGCCATAAACACCAGTGTCCTTCTCTGTCGCCATGCCTGGCTCAGAAGTTTCAGGTTTTAAACCTGAGGTACAAGCCTCTATATTGAACCACCCATTCGACCAAGATCATCTATTTGGCCCAAAAGTTGATGAAGCGCTCGACAAGATGAAAAAAGATACTGACACGGCGAAATCCATGGGAGCCCTACAGTCACACACTCCTAGGCGCTCTTTTCGCCGCTCTTCCTTTCGGGGCACGGGCAGGGGCTACTCCTCGGATAGTGCATCCACGTCATACAAATCCCCTCTTCAATCTACCTTCACAAAGGGTTATCAAAGAGGCGGATACAGAGGCAATAATAATAAGGGCAGAGGCAAGACAAATACCGCCCGCTCTGCCACACCGCCTACCCAATGACTTTCCCATGCTCCCT
Organism: Triturus cristatus; assembly: GCF_964204655.1. Classification (NCBI taxonomy): domain Eukaryota; kingdom Metazoa; phylum Chordata; class Amphibia; order Caudata; family Salamandridae; genus Triturus; species Triturus cristatus. The sequence continues at coordinate 227,647,692 of NC_140581.1, forward strand.
CCAGACCATTCCACTCCGGTCAGGGGCAGAATACAACATTTCCTTCACGTCTGGGAGACCATCACCACAGACAGATGGGTGACCCAAATTATTCATTCAGGGTATTGCCTAGAATTAACATCTACCCCCCCCAAACATTCCACCCAGGCAACGCCCTATGTCTCAAGAACATGCTACGTTATTAAAACAGGAGGTAATCTCCCTCCTGCAAAAACAAGCCATAGAACAGGTCCCCATAAATCACAAAATTTAGGGGTCTACTCCCTGTACTTTCTGATTCCAAAGAGAGACGAGACTCTACGACCTATCCTAGATCTCAGACCTCTAAATACTTACATACATTCAGACCATTTTCACATGGTAACCCTTCAACAGGTTCTTCCACTCCTCTCCCAGAACGACTTTCTCACCACTCTGGACTTGAAAGACGCATACTTTCACATCCCAGTACACCAGGCTCACAGAAAGTACCTCAGATTTGTGGTGGACGGGCAACACTACCAGTTCAAGGTGCTCCCGTTCGGGGTAACAGCACCAAGGGTATTCACCAAGTGCCTAGCAGTAGTGGCTTCACACCTCAGGAGACAGCACATTCACGTCTTCCCATACTTGGACGATTGGCTAATAAAAGCCGCGTCCTACGAACAATGTGTGCAACACACTGCCGCTACAATCCAACTGCTTCACCAGCTAGGTTTCACAGTGAACCATAAAAAGTCCCACCTGGTACCCTCACACACAAAACAATACCTCGGTGCTACCATAGACACCTCAAAAGCCATAGCCTATCCCAATCCTGCCAGGATTGCAAACATACAGGCTCTGCGTCAGAAATTCACATTTCAACACTCTCTCCCAGGAAGAGTGTTTATGCAACTGATAGGGATGATTGCCTATTGCATTTTCATAGTGCCCCATGCAAGACTCCAGATGCGTCCACTCCAAGAGTGCTTAGCGTGCCAGTGGAACCAGGCCCAGGGGCAACTGACAGATCTGGTGTTGGTAGACGGTCGCACCCATCGCTCTCTGCAGTGGTGGAACACCACAAACCTTTCCAGAGGTCGACCGTTCCTAGACCCGGTTCCACAAATAATCCTGACAACAGACGCATCGCTCTCCGGATGGGGAGCTCATCTGTTACATCTCACAGTACAGGGCACATGGACGTCGCAACAGAAGTTACTCCACATCAATCATTTGGAGTTACTGGCAATCTTCCTAGCCCTAAAATCCTCCCAGACGCAGATTTCAGGCAAGGCAGTCCTCATTCGCACAGACAACATGACTGCCATGTACTACATTCAAAAACAGGGGGGCACACACTCTCCACAGCTCTCTCAATTAGCACAGAGCATATGGAGATGGGCAATTCCACAGAAAATCTTTCTCCTGGCCCAACATGTCCCAGGAGTCCAAAACACCGTGGCAGATCTGCTCAGCAGACAAACACAAAAGATTCACGAATGGGAACTTCACCCACAGGTTCTTCACCCATTCTTTCAGAAGTGGGGACATACACACATAGACCTATTCGCCACCCACGAATACAAGAAATGCCCAAGCTTCGCCGCCAGATATCCACACCCATTGTCCAAAGGCAATGCGATATGGATGAACTGGTCAAACAAATTTGCATACGCTTTTCCACCTCTCCCACTAATTCCATTAGTGGTGCGAAAGCTACAACAGCATTCCCTAACACTGACCCTAGTAGCTCCAACATGGGCCAGACAACCGTGGTACACCACACTGCTGGAACTCTCGGTAGTACCACACCAAAACTACACCTCTCACCATGCCTCCTAACCCAGAACCATGGAGAGATCAGGCACCCGGACCCATCTCAGCTCAACCTTGCGATCTGGCTCCTGAGGTCCTAGAATTCGGATACCTTAATCTTCCCCCTGATTGCATGAATATTATCAGGGAAGCTAGACGCCCTACTACTAGGACATGCTATGCTGCAAAGTGGAAAAGATTTGTTGTTTACTGCCACAACAACACAATCAAACCTCTAAATGTGTCCATACAGCACATCATATGTTACTTGCTCCATCTCCAAAGGTGTAACCTAGCATATACATCCATTCGGTTACACCTCGCAGCAATTGCTGCTTACTTACAGAACAGGTAGCATCTATCACTTTTCAGGGTGCCTGCCATCAAGGCCTTTATGGAAGGCCTCAAAAGAGTAATTCCACCCAGAGTACCACCCTCACCTGTCTGGAATTTGAATATAGTTCTCACAAGGCTAATGGGACCCCCTTTTGAACCATTACATAAATGTGAGCTGCAATTTCTCACATGGAAAACAGCATTCCTAGTGGCCATCACTTCCCTTAGAAGGGTTAGTGAAATACAAGCACTCTCCATACAGGAACCTTTTCTTCAAATGCATCAGAACAAGGTTGTACTCCGCACCAACCCAAAATTTCTACCCAATCATTTCTCCCTTCCATCTAAACCAGTCGGTAGAATTACCAGTCTTTTCCCCACAACCTCAAACCGTTGCGGAAAGGGCTTTACACACAGTGGATGTTAAAAGGGCCTTACTTTACTACATCCAAAGAACACAACCTTTCAGAAAAACCTAACAGCTATTTGTCTCTATCTCTCCACCACATAAAGGCAACCCTATTTCTAAATCAGGGATAGCTTGGTGGATTGTAAAATGCATACAGATTTGCTACCACAAAGCAAAACAAACGCTATCTGTTCCCCCTAAAGCCCACTCTACAATGAAGATAGGGGCTTCTATGGCTTTTCTAGGAAACATACCACTAGATGACATCTGCAAAGCAGCGACATGGTCAACACCGCACACTTTCACAAAACATTACTGTGTAGATGTGCAAACCAAGCTAGTGTGGGCCAGGCTGTACTAAAAACACTGTTCCAAACAACTGCAACGGATGCCGGTGGTCGCCGCTAGGGTTGGGTACTGCTATATAGTCTACGCACAGTGTATAATCTGCAGCTCATATGCCTCGAACGGAATATGCTACTTACCAGTATGCATCTGTTCTTGGCATGTAGAGCTGCAGATCTATACACGCCCACCCGCTTCCCCGGCTACCTGTATCCGTTCCAGTCTATCTTATTTAGATACAACACACATGCGTTTCTTTACTGTTATCACTACGCTCCATCTTTCCCTGCTGGCGAAAAACAATCTGAGGATGGAGCCGAAGCCCATGCGCATTACGAACCAAAGGAGGAGTCACCAACCTCGTGACTTCCAAAGACTTTCCAAGAGGAAAAACAAACTGCAAACATCCTGGCCCAACACCAGATGGCGATCTATGCACAGTGTATAGATCTGCAGCTCTACATGCCAAGAACAGATGCATACTGGTAAGTAGCATATTCCTTCTGCAGATAATTCTCCAGCAGTTCTAGAGGTAATGCCTACCCCATTCCTTAAAATAATATATAAGAACCGAGAAGGAGAAAAAGAGAACCTGATAGCAGTAGTCTAGGAATCCGCTACAAGGATTTTACAAGTCTGGTGATTCCATTTACATCCAGCATTGCCCTTGAGACTCTAGCCTTATGGCGTTCCATTTCTATTAGTGGTCCTTCATGCTCTATGCTAAAGCACTGTATTCTTGTAGGATCTTGGTATAACCCTAAACCTTCAAATAGTATCCAAAAAGGTTTGAGTAACACCAGGTGTGTCCATTTTACTGTGGAAAAAAAAAAGACAAAAAGAGTTAAATGTGTTCAATTGATATATGCCTGCTTGCACGGGGCACTAGGATCAGGCTTGACCTGGTCTTGACCTGAACCATGAACTGTTTACTGCTTAAATGTCTAGGTCCATGCATGCCGCTAAGAGCCACCCACAAAAACTAACTGGCCAAGAAATCTGTCAGACCCATCTTTTGAGTCAGTCAGATCCAATATAAAGCTGTGTTTTAATATCTGTGAAACAGCATATAGAAGGCCATGTCAGCACAACTGGACAACATTAACATCCCTGGGACGTTTGTGCCACTCAAGTTGAGAAATCTGTAATTGACTAACACACCTGTCAATTATTTACCAATAACCTTTCACAATTAAAGATCCTGGGCCACAAAATGAAGTTAGCACATTATCAGATGAGAGCAGACTATGCTTAATGCAAAATCCACATGAAGAGACGCAACCAAGTTGTCTATTAACCAAGAAAAACTGCTATACACAGCTTTTTAGTGTAGCTTCTACCCTACAAGTAAACTCTTCAGGAGAATCCAAGAAACATCCGGCTTTGAGAGTTTGAAACTTTTCCCCATTGCATTACAATAGCATTGCATGGCCTTTCTTTTTTTCTTTGCATCAAATATTGGCAAGATCCAAGAGGCAATAACAAAGGACGTCCATTCGGTCCGTCATTCCCTATAATCCTTTAGCTCTTCAAGCTGATTAGTTTGCCTAGGTGCTGGACTGGGGGCAAACATCGAGCCGTTTAAGAGCGTAGAATGCCTCTGTTTAACAGACTGGCTTGAGGAGTTCTTCCTTTTAAGGCTTGTAATGTCACAAGCCTAATCAGTGGATCTCTTCTGCAGGAGCAGAAAGAATACATTAAACCATCATTGCTAAAAGAAGACCTGTGCAGGTCCTACCAACTGCAACTCAATTGCAGGTCTCTATTTCCTAACAAACATCACAGTAAGGAAGGTCACAAAGCAATTATTTGAACTCATGTTGACGAACAACGTTATCCAATACTGACACAGGCCATCAAGATGAGCACAGCCTTTGCTTTTCCTATCATTGAACACCACTAACTGTCCTGGATGAAGACACATTGACCCTACTGTGTAATTGCACTTCCTATGATACAATGGGTCACCAGACCCTACTTAATCGATTGCGCATAGTGTTGGAGTCAAACCTGGATTGAGTTGGGTTCTTTTTCTTGAAACAGAATCAACAAAACCTGAGTGATATGGCCTAACCCAGTTAAAAGCCAGTGACACTTGGGGTACCACAGGGCTCCTCTTGTCCCTCTGCCTTTTTAATGTGTGCATGCCTTTTCGGGATATAACAAACTTCTGTCTTCAGTTCCAGGTTGTTTGCTAATGATCACACATGCAATTCACCTGGTGTAGAATTCTGGTAAGTAGGCTACACCACCCCTTTCCTTTAGCATAATTTCTCTGTGATGAAGGGAAGTTTTCTCTGGTTAAATAAAAATACCCCTCATACTCTAATGATGTCCTGCCTTTTAATGTCCTGCCACACTGGGGCAAACTCCAAGTCTCCTGTTAATTAGCTTTCACCTGCTGCTAACTGTCCATTACTGGATCAAACTAGAAGAATCCTGTGATAACGTAACACAGACCCAGAAACTGCACATAATCCAAATTCAAACAGCCCTGATGTTCCTGAATCCAAAAAATATGAGCATATCTCTCCTGCCATAGAATGGCTGTTAACTCCTTGTTGACAGTAGATTAGTGTCAAGGTCTTGTACACCGGGCACACATTTATTTACATACAAAAGCAGGTCTCTTATTTGTGTCAGTGAAGGTGAGATCCAGGCATCTCACTTAAAAGTGCCAAAATAAGGAAGTAAAAGACAGGAAGAACCTCAGGTTCATAAGAGCCCACCTGTGGAACAAGCTTGACTCAACCTTGAGATGACAACCAAGGACCCAATTCAATGACTCCATTTTAAAAGATGGAGTTCTATACCTTCTAGGTTCCCTCCTGCATTTGAAGTAGATGCTTGACTTTTATATCACATGCAAATGACATGAAATGGTAATGGAGATTCACCAAGTTGTAGATGCCCAAGAGTACACCTACTGCACTGTGTTTACCTATTTGAATTATCCACAAGCTAGATAATCTACAAAAGGTTTAGCAAAAATGTGCATTTGCACATGTGGCTTTTGTTTGTTTATTTTCATCAATGTTTCCCTTGTGGAGTACTCGGAACTCAAAAAATCTTTATCCGGCACAATTTCGAACTCAAAAAATCTTTATCCGGCACAATTTCATTGAATCATAAAAGAACAGACAGTATACAATTTTGACAGCACCACAAATATAATACAGTTAAAGAATGAAAAGTGCAATCGAACATTAGTAAAAAAAAAACTTGAATAAAAACATAGACCACAAATGTTCCCCAAATAGGCTTTCCTGTGCAATCAAGTTGGAATAACTGCAACGGCACAGGTAACAACAGTTTAAAAGACAAAGAAACTGACCTAGACAGCTCAGCTAAAAACAGCAGCCACAAAATGATACCCAGAGAAGCAACCCCGTAATAAAAAAAAGCTGTACACAACCATGAGGAGAACCATCTAGTATTGGCATGGACTACAATTAACAGGTCATACATTTCATAATTTGGATTGCACTCCATATAGAAGAGGCTGTTCTAGAGCATATGAAATGGTCCGCTTGAGCACTTGGGAACCATAGAGCACCTTTGTAATCCCTAGTGCTGTTTCCAAGAAAATTATGTCTTAAGAAAAATTTCCTTGGACCGACTTAAAAGCGGCAAAATAATATTGAGTGCTCAGTGCTCGCGTGGGCTTTGATTCATGATGCAAAAGGCAACCCAATGATGTACAATGCCCAATCCTAGCCTTGTCAAAATAAATTGATGTTGAATGTTGGTCACCAAGGTAAGGTACAATTGGAAAACCACGGGGAAGGTGTGCTATGAATAGGAAACAATTGTCAGTTTCTTGACCTCAGCAAGAACCTACTTTTCTTTTCTAGTATCTAAAAAATAGGCCTATTACCGCCATTTTGTGTAAAACTGGGATTCTATGGGGGTTTAAGAGCATTGGGGTATCCAGCAATGATTTGGAGACTCCACTGATGTAAAATAGCCACAGGATATTAAAAACCTGGTCTAACGCTAAACTGTCTGTATGATGCTTTCATTAAAAGCCATTTCGGCTTTAGCCCAAATTAAGTGCCAGAGCAAAATGGGCCTGAGAGGGAGCAAGTCCTCCTGATGGCTTAGCCCCTTGTCCTTAAGCACAATGAGGGGTGGAGTAGAGGCGGGTGTACACAGCAAACGTATAAGAAAAACATTCTCTTCCATCTAAAAAGAGCAACAGTAAGAATAGCTCGATACCTCTCCTCCATACATAGCAGCAGAAAGCGCTCTTGCTTTATAAATGTTGAAAATGTCCCTAATCGGTCAACTGCCAAGTGTATAGGCGAACCTGAAGACTCCCTCACACACTCTACTCTTCTTGGATCGAGCATTTTGAATATGTTGAGACCATAAACCATTGTTCGTAAAGAGGATCCCCAAGTAGAAAAATGAATTAACATTCATGAAGGGATTGCCCTTTCCGGCTGGTTGGGCCGCTAGACATCATAAATGTTCATCATTCATTTCCTAGTCTCCAAGTCCGCAAGAGCGTCCATCAATCTCGGCAGCCTGACAGTGGTGCTAGACATTAGGACCGCGTTGTCTGCATATAGGAGTACAGGAACCTAAAGTCCACCAATGGTGGGCGAATTGGCTTGTAAAGCGTGCAAGGCACCGTCCACACCATTAATATAAAGGGGAAAAAGAAAAGGCGCCAGGACGTACCCCTGGTCAACTCCCCTCCTGATGATAAACGAGGGCGAGCATTCTCCGCTAGGGCCATAGTAAACCTGGGCAGATAGATTGTCATACAGCAGGACAAAAAGTAAACAATATTATGGGGGGTCCAAGAAGGAGCAATGTGCGCCACATAATCGAATGGCCCACCAGATCCTTGTGGAGTAATTCCTCCTCTGTCACCTCTGTTAAATGATAGTGTTAATTTACTAAGCACCTTTACGTGACTAAAAGTAGTTTTCGATGAGAAACACCACAGTACACTTTAGACTAGAGAATGCCTACAAATTTCCAACATTGTGGTTGTAGTTTCCCTGGCTGACTCATGCAGCCCTGTTTCCTTTTCCCTAACACAGACTTGCTCATATTGGCGCGTCAAGCCAGTAAGTATAATATTCTGCCTTTGTTAACTGAATAAGTGCTCCTGAAAATCCACAAGTTTTCAAATGTAAATCCAACTTTTTTACACATTTAAGTGAGAAGGATGTAGACAATGTTTAATAAGTCGATTCCCAGGTTACTGTGATTGCAGGAAAGATCCTACCCCAGGGCTTAGAAGTGACCGATAAGAATAAAGGCACTATGTTAACGATCAGAGGGTTACGTCTTTGTGTATTGGGAATTTAGAGGAAAATGGTTGAATCAATGCAACATATTTTATGTTCGTAGCTGAATCTAGTTGCTGAGCGCAAGTGTATTTACTATTGTGCTTTAGAAATGCGCGCCCGCTAGGTCAACTCCTTCGGGAGGGACCCCCAATACTGTGCAGGTCCCCCCCTGCACCAGCGTGGACCGGCTACACCGGGCGAGGTAAGCCCTCAACTTCCACCACGCACGACAACCTAAAGCTGGGACGTGGCGCCCTCCAGTCAGACACGAGCGCCACATGGGGGTTCTCTGACGCCATCGACCGCCCTCTGCATCCCATTTGGACCTCCCTGGAGTGTGGCTGCATAGCCCGGGATAGTAGCTGGTCCTGAAGCGCACCGGCAGCCGGAAATATACTACTCGGTCCCTGGCTCCCCTTGCGCAACCCAACTGCCGGCGCAGACCTATCTCACCAGGCAACATGAACTCGGGCCCTGGCTCCCCTGGCGCAACCCAACTGCCGGCGCAGACCTATCTCACCAGGCAACAGGAACAGATTGAGGGCACGCACTCCACCCAGGGAACTGCACCCCGGGAGACTCCCTGGTCTCCTCCTCTGAACAGCACAAAACTCGCACTCCTCAGCGTTCGGTGACCGGCAATGATCAGGACGAAAGAATCACCACAGCGGCAAACCCCAGATCCCACAACGGGCTCGAATATAGGGAGCGGCGGATCGACGGGAGCGAGCTCGGCAGAGTGGACGATGCACCCATAACTCACCAGGCCGTCCTTGACTACTCTTCCGGCATCTGAGACGTGCAGGCGAGTGCGGATTCCCCCGAAGACCTTCACGGCTGGACAGGTCGGTGAGGAGGTCCGATCGTGCACGAGACACACCGGCGGTTGGGCTCGTGTGGGTGGCCCCTAGAGGAGACGAAGAGTGTCGCCAACGAGTCAGAAGGTGTCCGACACAACGGCTCCCTACCCCTGAGGCGAAAATCAGTGGAGCACGATTCCAGGCCCCATCCACTAACCGGGGACGCCAACGCGCAACAGGAACAGCGCAAGCCCCGGAGCAACAGAGAGTAACTTCCACAACTCCTACTGGGACCCGGTCGGGAGGAGAATCATCTTGCTCAGAATCCATGTCCAACATGCTGGATAAGATACTCGCGGCCATAGAACTTTCCAGAGTAACTATGGAAACTAGGTTCGGTGAACTGGCCACAGACCTCAATCTCCTCAGACGACCACAGGAAATTGGCAGATAAAGTCATCCATGAGGACAAAAGACTGCAAGTCATGGAACCACAAGTGCAGCAACAGCACAACGCTATAAAAGATATGCAAACACTAATGAAGCTTCTGGAGAATAAAACGGACGATTTGGAGGGGCGCTCCCGACGGAGCAATATCTGAATCATGAATCTTCCGGAAGGCGTGGAGGGGTCTAATCCGGTCGGATACATCACGACCTGGATCACAACATTCACGCAAGCGAAAGGCTTAACCCCCTACTACTCAGTAGAGCGAGCGCACCGTGTCCCGGCACATAAACCAAAGCCAGGACTACCGCCCGACCATTCCTCTTAAAGTCACTCCATTACCAAGACAGAGACACCATTCTTCGCGCAGCCAGGCAACCAGGGACTCTCCTAGTAGAAGATAAACAGGTCATGCTCTTCCCCGGTTACTCCCGAGCCGTCCAACAACAGAGAGCCACCTTCCTAGCAGTTAAACGCGTCCTGCGTCAAAAGAACGTACAATACGCAGTACTGTTCCCTGCCCGGCTCAAAATTATTCACGATGGGGCCACACACTTCTTCACAGACCCAGCGGAAGCGAACACCTGGGTGGAGCAACACCTGACCAACCTTAAACACCCCACGAGTGTGCAAAGTAATCGACCACCTGGACGCTCAGGACGGCAACTTCAAAAGGTCCCCCTCAGCCAACTCAGTGCGCGGTCCAGCTCAGCCACTACCAATTCTCCTGATCTCGCACAAATCATAACGGAACGCAGGAGAGCCCTGCAAGCAGCGGCGACAATAACACTAACAGGAGAGAACTCGGACGTGGAGGGAGGCCCCATCTGTTCAGTTCGGAAGAAGATGGCCGTGATGCGCACACTTCCCGAGAAGGCTCAGTGACACCCCCGATGGTGACCCCTCAAACGACGGACACACTGATATAGCAGTGCCGAGGCTACTAGAGACACGGGGAAGATGAATCAACTTATGTTCAGGACACTTGCAGACATGGCAATACCACACCCAAGTATAACAATACTGCGGACGTTCACGCTCCCCGCGAAGCAACAAAACGACCACTAATCCAGATTGAAATGGGTGGCTGAGAACAGAAACGGCATCCATGCGCACGTCTATCATGTCGTCTACAGGCGGGCAGCCGTAGTGCTAGCAACGGGCTGGGATGTACAGCCGCCACCCTCCAGCAACGAACTAAACTTTGTATACGAAATACAGTTTGGACGTATCGCCCTGTGCGATGGGTCCTCCAAGTTGGGAATGTTTCCCGTTGTTTAAGTTTACCCCCTCCCTCTCCCCAACTCCCTGGATGGCCTTAGCGGGGCGGGGACACGGAAACAGACAAAGCAAACGATACATACACAACTGGCAACGTGTTGTGGGGAGGGAACAATGGACAAGGAGAACACCACACTTGGGGAAAGCCCTGAATAGACACCGATCACAATGAGAACCAAGATCCCTAACACAGATATCAAACTCATCACATTAAACGTTAGAGGTATGCACACGGCGAACAAACAATACATCTTCTACGCATACATTAAGAGACAAAAAGCACAAATAGCTCTTTTACAAGAGGCGTACCTGACAGAGGCAGAGGTTGGTCGTCTTCGTAAAAAATGGCAGGGCATTACCTGCGCCACGGCGTACTCCGCATTCGCCAGAGGTACACTGATATGGATTAGACCAGGGGTACCATTTAGGGAACAAACAGGACTAGTGGACAAAGGCAGCCGGTATGCTCTGCTGAGGGGACTATTAGAAGGCCAACCAATACTACTAGGAAGCATTTACGCCCCCAACGTAGAGCAGGAACACTACTGGAGCTGTCTCACGGGTGTACTAGCCCCGCACACATTGATCCCATGGCTCCTAGGGGGAGATTACAATAGATCTCTGGACATTCACCTGAACAGATCTCACCCCCGTCAACACAATCACCTGCATTCAAACAGACGGAACGCTTCTGATAGTGGGTAGATCAATAGGCTTTGGTAGACGTCTGGAGAGCACAGAATCCAACCACTAAAATCTATTCCTTTCACTCCATCCCACACGATTTACGAGTCAGGCTTGATAGATTCCTTTGCTCCACAGCCCTCCTCCCTAAGGTGCAACACACAGACTACCTTGGCAGAGTCGTGTCCGATCATGATGCACATATAGTGACCCTTAAATGGAGGCCACCCCACCCCCCCGTCCCGACGCGGAAGCTACCACGAGAGTGTCTCACTGATCAGGCGTTTCGACAAATTCACGGGGACCATGTCCAGGAACACTTTTTTACACTTAACACCGACACGGCGTCCTCCAGATTAATGGAATGGGACATGTTTAAGGTTAGCGCCAGGGGACATTGCATCCAACAAATAGTGGGTGTGCAGAGAACACTCGGAAACGCACTACAAAACGCAGAGACCAAGCTGGGGAACTTTTCCAAAGACATGGACCAAGGGAAAGCCCCCCTGGCGCAACTCACAGAGGCCAAAACATCTCATGCAGAAACCATATGTGACCTCCGCAAATATAACTTCCGCACGTACGCATCCAGAGTACACCGCGAGGGTAATAGAGCTGGGACACTCCTGGCTTGGCTAGCAAAACCAGATACAGTTGTAAGTCCGATCACAGAACTCACAGACAAAGCGGGAAACCCTAAGCACTCACAAGTAGACATACTACATATATTTCATGACTACTACGCAGAACTCTACCGAGCCCCAACACAGACGCCGCGCCGGGAGCTGACTCAGTTTCTCGGCCCATCGCCCATGCCCGGGATCCTGCCCGTGGACAAGAAGGAACTAGAAGCGAAGATCACGCCCTTGGGCATAACTCACGCGATTAGAGCATTAGTTCGAAACAAGGCGCTGAGTATGGACGGTTTCCCACTCGAGTACTATAGCACCTTCACGAATCAACTAACACCCCGGATGGCATCCATGTATGCAGATGCGCTGACCAGAGGTGAACTCCCAGGCTCGCTCCAGGAGTCGATCCTTGTGATGATTCCGAAGCCACACAGAGACCCCTCGCTCCCAGTCTCATATAGACCAATAACATTATTGAACGCAGACTGTAAAATCCTGGGGAAAATATTAGCTTACCGCTACAGTCAAATTCTTCCAGCACTGGTACCCCCGACCAATGTGGCTTTGTCCCACGGCGTAACACCTCGCACAATCTATGTAGACTTTCACATCCAAGACAGGGCAAAAGACCGGTTCCCGCGTGCGGCGTGCCTAATCCTGGACCTCAAAAAGGCATTCGACACATGGCCATATCTGTTCGCAGTCCTCCGGAAAATAAACGTCGGCCCCACTCTGTTGGCGTACACGCCACTCCACTAAAAGGGTCTCACCTCCAGGATAAGACTCGGCAAACTTATATCCACCTCTTTCCCAGTGGAGCGGGGGACCCGACAGGGGTGCCCCCTCTCCCACCTCCTATTTGCTCTGGCAGTGGAGCCCTTGCCCATACGGTTACGGCGAGAGGGAGAGACATGGGGCATCCCAATAGCAGACACGATACACTATGTATCGCTGTACGCGGACGATCTCCTGATATATATCCGGGACGCCACAGATGACTTCACCTCGATATGGACAACGCTGCGGGACTTCGAAGAGATCTCGGGTCACAAAGTCAATTGGGACAAATCCACGATTTTCCCACTCAGTCCTCATCTGGCACCCCTGGACATCGCCGTGGGCACCCAGACAATCACATGGAGCGCAACAGCCCCTCGATACCTAGGCGTACGGCTATACCATTCCCCCGAAGACCTATATGAAGGGAACCATCGTAAAACATTGGCGGGACTGCGAGCGGCGGTGCACTTCTGGAAAACACTGCCCCTGGCTTCCATCGGGCGCGTTGCCATAGCCAAAATGATCATGGTTCCTAGACTGCTCTATCACTTCGTGAATCTCCCTGTGATACCACCACTCTCCTTCTTCCAGGAGTTAGACACACTACTCACAGCTCTGATATGGGGAGACAGCCGCCAGAGAGTAGCTCTGCGCACCTTATACTTACCCACGACACGCGGAGGGCTGGGACCCCCGTCCTTCGAGGCATACTTCCTAGCGGCACAACTCCAATGGCTGTCTCACTGGACAGCGGGAAGACATATAGGGGAAACAGTCACCGAGGAAGGACGAATACCCCTTCCGGCCATTAGGAGACTGTTAATGCCGGGTACCAAACCACTGCGCACACACCAGCTGCAGGTATCCCTAGCCCGTAAATGTATGATACGGATACACCGCATATCGAAAGGACAACCCCTGTATTCCCCATTACTCCCTTTAGTAGGACTCCCCCGAAAGGACAAACACTACACTACAGGAACTCTGCAGGTCTGGACCGATCACAACGTGACCGAGGTAGAATCTCTATTCCAAGACGGGCAGCTTCGGACATTCTGTCAAGAATTCCTGTCATACAAGGGAAACACGCCCTTATGTAAACAGGAGAGCTGTTACATAACTCAAGGGAAACACGCCCTTATGTAAACAGGAGAGCTGTTACATAACTCAAGGGAAACACGCCCTTATGTAAACAGGAGAGCTGTTACATAACTCAAGGAAAACACGCCCTATAAAGGGAGGAACCGGGAGGTACAAGGCTGTCGGATATTGTGTTTACACCGACGTACCTGCTTCGTGAAGAGCAGTGTTCCGGAGTGGTGCTCCAGTAAGGCAAGAACGGAGGTAGGTCGAGTCGTTACTCCCTGGGCCGTGTCTTGCCCCATCGTCACCTGTGAAGGACCCGGAAGCTCTACCGGTCAACCATTGAGCTTCGCTTTTTGACTCGGCTGAGTCCAAGCGCAGTGGCGCTTTTGCTGGTTGGAGTCGTAACTCCCAGCCCGACCAGAGACACAGGGACTGCCAGCTGTAACGCACACCAGGAGGTGTTTGCCGCGTTACAGACTCGGAAATCCACAGGATCGATCGAGCGGCTGCTCTCGGTTCAGTCTTCTTGCTTGTGATTGGGGTATCGGTGACGCATCACCAGGAGGTGACTCCGCGTCCCGGTGCAGTCTGAGGAAGAGGTTGAGCGGCTGCTCCCTTCAGGTAGAGACCCCGGCTGGGTGTTTCCCTGACTCCTCGATTCTCCCCAACACTCTTCGTGCCCCTCACAGCCTACCGATTGGCATTGTCGGCCATTTCATTTCTGCCCTCTGTTGGCATACGCCGGGATCGGCGTATATGCAGAGGACGGTTAGGACCATCCGTGCTGTGGGCTGGTAACGTACTTAGCCTGGAGGATTCCAGTGACTATAACTTTTGTTTGTTCTTTGTATTTTATTTGCCTTCATTAAAAGAACTAACCCTTCACAAGTGGTTGCGTCCTCATTGTCGTGTCTGTTAAACGATCCTGAGACGTTCAGGGCGTTACACATTCGCCCAAATGGTCGAATGGTATGACCTTCCACCAGGACAATTCCTACTGCACAGGCAGCTCTTAGATAGCGGCTGCCACTACTGGGATCTTCGAGATGGGGAACCCCCAACGAACCCAGTGTTGCACACGATACTACGGATGGGAGCGGGCAGCCACTTAGTTACCTGGCATTACAGGGCGATTCGAAGGCTGACTGCCACCTCCCTAGATGGGTTGCGACAGAAATGGGAAGACGCTGTAGGTTGGGCATTCCACGATAAAGAATGGGAACACGCACTGGAATATCCCAAAAAGGTCTCCAGGAATGCACGCTTCAAAAGTATACCGTTTAATGTCCTGCACCGCGCATACCTCACACCAGATCAATTACACCGTTTCTACCCCGACACACACTTTGCGTGCCTCCGCTGTCAAACTCCGGAAGCGAACTTTAGACATATGTTCTGGGATTGCCACGTCATACAACAATACTGGGATAGAGTACACCAGACACTCAGAGCGACGGTCAATCTCCCAAACATATCCACGTGATAAACATGCGCTCTGGGAATCCTCCGCAAAAAAAAGTCTGAAAAACTACACTGGTGCTTTGCGTACCTTGCTTTCTCCTCGCAAAGAGGAGCATAGCCATGCATTGGCGAGCCCCATCAGGACCCCCGGAGGCGGCCTGGGTGGGCGCAATGAAAAAATGGGGGGCAGCAGAAGAAAAAACGAGGGAAGAGGAAGTGAAAGGGACACGTAATCACCCTATATCTATGGAGTGGGCACAGTTGCTATTCCAATTTACACAAGACAATAGTGGGAGAAACAGCTGAAACCTCGCAGCCCGACCCCAAACTCCGCTCCTATCTCCCGTGGTGCGGATACCAGTCACCACTACGTAATGTCAAAGCACGCATGACAGACGGCATACCTGGAACATACCCGTAGGGTTACCACCCACTCCCACCACCGAGTTCCTCCCCCCACGTACTCAATAGCATAGGCCAACCACATAATAGCCAGTTATATTACAAGTTGACATAACTGTACACCTCGTCCGTTCTGCACGTCCCCACCCACCCCATCTCCCCCCCACAGTTCGCAGTTCTGTTCTCCCCCTCTGTAGTTCCGATACCGACCTAATCCGACAGAGAACATGCTCAGGTATCCTAATGGGGACAACATACAAGGATAGAGGAGAGGGCGACATACCAACTACCTCCCCCGAGTTCTTCACCTAATCAGACACAGCAGACCATACCATCATAGGACGAGACCAACCAGGAGATGACACCTGACCCACTATCAGATAAGCTACCTCATGGGTTAGATATATGCTGACATCGTGAACCTAGTAACTATGTATGATATTCAAATACTTACAAATGTTGGTTAAAATGCATCATTGCTGAAGTTTTAAATGGTAACCTGTACTGTAAAACCCCAATAAAAATATTTTAAACAAAAAAAAGCCCTCTTCAACTAGACTAGTTTGAATCCAGTGGCAAAGTGAGCAAGGAACCCACGTCTGGGCATACCCTGCCAATTTATGGCGAACAAAGCAAACACAAGGAGATGATGGACGGAGTGCTGAAACTTTTCAAACACTCACCCCCAGTCACAGATCTGGGTTGAATCCATCATCATTCTTTAGCTCACTTTTCCACCCCAGTTCAGACACAGCTATATGCAAATCAGTCTTGACCCTGTGCCTCATAATAACAGTCTAGCCCAACTGCCAAGCCATGTCTTCTCTGGACCGGAAACCAGCATCCTGGGACCGGTTTCGGGCTAACAGCCCTCTTCATCCGGGCTAGCTTGAATCCAGTGGCAAAGTGGGCAAGGGACCCACGTCTGGGCATACCCTGCCAACTTAGGGCGAACAAAGCAAACACCAAGAGATGATGGACGGAGTGCTGAAACAGTTCAAACAATCACCCCCAGTCACAGACTGGGTTGAATCCATCATCATTCTTTAGCTCACTTTGCCACCCCAGTTCAAACACAGCTATGTTCATTTTTGGTGCTCATTTCTCTGTTTGCATTAAATACGCATATTTGTTATTTATCGTAGTCCTGCCTTTCAACAAACTTTAGGTTGTCCACTTGCCTGTATGTGAACAGTGGGTGCAAGTTGTTAGAATAAATACTGGAAAGCCTACTTTCAGATTGACTGTGTTGTTGCGATTCCATTTGCAAATTGTAAAATACAATATTTAATCTCACTTCGAAACAGCTTGTTTAAATTGTTTGTACATTTTGAAGCTTCTGATTTGTATTTAGAAACATTAGTGAATGGGTACAACTGTAGCGTTCTTTACTTGAGTTACAAAGATATTGCCCATAATTGCTTTAAAAAATGTTTTAGGCTTTCCTTGGCAAACTGCTTCCAAAACATGCAACTTTTTAATAATCTCTAGAGTAAAGAAAAAGAAGAAAAGGCTTTCCTAAATATGGTACCTTTCGTCAAAGGCAGTCTTTTATAAATATGCTTATTGACATTTTGCGTTAATGTCGACAGACTTGATGCAATATGCTTATACGTTCTACAATTATCCTTGTGTTGTTGGCTTGTCATCTTTTTATTTCGTATGCCCTTAGATTGGATGTATTTAAAGCAGATGCAAGTCATTATGATCAGGTTATGGTGGTCGTAGTGCTTACTTAATCTGCCTGTTTGGTGGAGTCTGGTGCCTGGTTTCTGGGATACTTGTAAGAAAGTGATATATATCGGCCATGCCCAGGTGCGGACTCCTCCATGTATCAGGAAGAAAAGTCCTAGTGTGAAGTGAATCTCGATGCATTATCTGAGCTGTACTGTATGTTACTATGTCTATTTCTGTGACTATTTCTCTGCATTATTAACCTATGTCCATCAGGCTTCCCCCCATTCATGAACAGAACCCTGATCCATTTGCACTGCCTTCTGCTACAAACCCCCCCAGGCATACACCTGCAATGACTAAATATCTAGTAGCGTCTGACGATAGCCCCTCAGTTCAATGGTGTTTCTTGGGGTTACGTGTTGTGCCTTGCGTTTATTTTATTTTATAAACCAACCCCTTAGAAAGATGGCGGTGAGCACTTCTTGATTTCACTGCTGAGTTCCATTTGTAATGACAACAGGGCTCTCTGAACCCCTTAAAGGTACCTGGCTGGACTCCACATGTATGTCCCTTTCACTGATGGGGACCAATCAGTAACCCAGTCAGTCATCAATTGCAGTACTAACCTGAATAAGGAGAGGAGTATAAAGTCCAGAACTTCTGACTTTGGAACTAGGGAACCAGGTTTGCATCTGTATCGCTGTTATTCTGACTTAATCTCCCTGGGAGGGGGAATGGGGATGACTGTTTCCTTGTGTAATGTGACTGTTGCTCCTCCTCTAAAGTGCTCCAGTACCTTTCAGGTCCTGTTTGTGCTATATAAAACTACAGAACTGGAAAAAAAAATGCTCCCCTACCTCAGAAATCTGCAAGCACTTCTCCTTTCATTCCTTTTTATTTATTGCATTATGTAGCGAGAATGAAGGTATCAAAGGACATTACATAAGTACTAGTTCCATTACAGAAATCTGCCTGGTGGGTGATAATGTGCTGCATGGCTAAACACTTATAAGGTCCCAAAGGCGAGACCTATTGGCTATGCCAATGCTTGTCCTTAGTTGCTTCTTACCCCTGGAGGCAGGAAATCGCTAACTAACTGGACACCCTAGTTGTTTCTTCTTCGTGTGATTGAAATTAGGACCTTGTAACAGCTCAACCAAGAAAACACCCTACCTCTGTCCCTATCAAAAACACCACTTCCTCCCATCATTCTGCACCTAAGGTGTTACACCTTATGTAACGCTATGAAAGTAAACATGTGCTTTTCTGAGCTACTGACTAGACCATTTCCAAAAAGAGTTATTTTGCCTCCTTACTTGGTTCTTTGCCTGCTCTATGCATTAGTTTATGGCACGGCTCAGCAGCATTTCTTTAATCTGTTCTGCTATAAAAGAAGAATTTGCAGATCCCAGGAAGTAAACCTAAATTGTGTTCGACCCAAAATTAGATAGACATTCTGCTAGGCACAAACTTAATTCACTCTATTTACCTTACTGAAAAACTATTTATTGACTCACTACTAAACCTCAGCTTATAACTGATGTAAAAAGATAATTAGCTGTTGAGAATTAGAGTAATTTAGAAGGGTTGAGGTGGTAATATGTGCCACATTCCAAGTATTTGGATTCCAAGTTATGATGTTAAGGTGTCCTTTAAACCAGCTGCTGAAAGGTGAAGGAAAATAAAATAATGCTAACCCTCAGTCCTAATCTTCAAATGAAGTCTTTTTAGAAAGGTACGTCTGAAAAACTTTATGAATCTGTCAATAGGCAAAATATGTAATTTATATTTATTTGTAGGAAGAGCAAATTTTTGTTTTACCTCTGCCCCCTTCAAAATATAAAAGGGTTAAAGTCTGGAAGTGAATTGGGGTTTTCAGCCGGAGTTCACCATTTAAATTTCAGACTGTGCATCTGAATTTGAATTTGAGGATTTATTTATAAAGCGCAGCTATCACTCCGTGAGGAGTATCCTGGCGCTAGCGTAAGGGTGAGGAGGAGAATTCCAAACAAGAAAATCAGATCAGAGCAAAACATTCATCAGAGGTACCAAAAATCCATGTTTTTAAAGCTTTCCTAAATAAAAGTTCAGTGTTACATGATCTAAGATGAGCAGGAAGCCTATTCCAGGCTCTAGCCCCCAGATATGCCACTGTCTTAGCACCTTTAAATTTATATCTGAAATTAGGCAGTTTAAGCAAATTTGCTGAAGAGGACCTAAGTAGTCTTGTAGTTGTATATGGGACAAAACGTGCCGTCAGAAATTTAGGCCCCATATTAAATTTAGCTCTAAAGGTGATCAGGAGAATCTTGAAGAGAATTCTCTTATGCACCGGAAGCCAATGAAGGCTGTTTAAGGCCGCAGAGGCTGAGGATCTTCTGGGGAGTTTGAGCACTAATTGTGCCGCTGCATGTTGCACCACCTGTAGCTTTTTAAAAATAGCTTTATTGACACCTACCAGGAGACCATTGCAATAGTCAATGCGTGAGAGTATCAAGGCCACAGCTACAGATTTTCTTGCTGGCAGGGGGAGAAACTTGAATTTTTTTTAAAAAGATTTTATCAGACTAAAACACATTCCCGCCACTGCTTTAATATGCGGTAGGAAAGAGTGAGAAGTATCAAATTGTACTCCCAAATTTCTAGCAACATTCACCACATCCGGCGGAGGTGTTGCTACATCGGGCCACCATTTGGACGGCTGGAACAGGACGTCAGTCCCTATCTGGAGGATTTCTGTTTTGTCCGTATTGCATTTTAACTGATTTTTCCTCATCCATTGAAGAACCGCGGTCAAACAGCGTTTAAAGTTTGTTTCAGCCTCCACGGAGCCATTCTCTATGGAGAGGATCATCTGGGTATCATCTGCATATGACATAACCTCTATCTCGAACGATCTAATCAAAGCGATAAGAGGGGTCAAATACACATTAAACAGCAGCGGACTTAAAGAAGATCCTTGAGGGTCTCCTGCTGTAATGTGACGTTCTGGGGACAAAAACGCACCCAAGGTGACGGTCTGTCTCCGATTAGCGAGGAAAGACTTGATCCATTTTAGCACCGTACCAGAAATGCTGTTGCATTCGAGACGTTTCAACAGGATGTCATGAGAAATAGTGTCGAATGCAGCCGACAAATCTAAAAGAATCAAGACCGCTTTCTTACCTCTATCAGCAATCATTTTAAAGGTGTCAGATATTTCCAGAAGGGCCGATTCCGTAGAATGTTTAGGGCGAAAACCGGATTGAAGCGGGTGAAGGATTTGTTGCTCTTCCAAGAATTTGGTTAATTCTTTATGAACAAATGTCTCCGTTATTTTACCTAACAGAGGAAGAAGAGAAATTGGATGAAGGTTTGAAAGAACAGACAAATCAATGTTTTGTTTCTTTTTTAATGGTTTTACCAACGCAAGCTTCCACTCGGCTGGGACAGTACCTGTCCTAAGGGAGGAATTGACTATATGATTAATGATGGGATTCACTATCTCAAGCATTTTTTGAAGAATCGGCGGGGGGCAGGCATCCAGCGGTGAGCCTGATTTGCACCTTTCAATTGCCACAAGTGTCCTTTCTAATGGGACTGATTCAAAAGTGAGACAGTGCTTTCCACCAAAGGAGAGTCAGAAACATAATCAAGATTATGTACTGGGAAATCTCTTTGAATTTATTGGATTTTTTCCTCAAAAAACAGAGAGATACTATCACACAGTTTCTGTGAGGGCGGAAGTTCGCTTTGTTCCACTTTAGGTTTTGTAAAGGACTTCACAATCAAGAAGATCGTTTTCTGGTCTTCCTTAGCTGTGTTTATTTTATTAGTGAAAAATTCTTTTTTTGCCAATTTAATCTGAAGAAAGTAATCTTTCCTACCCTTTTTGAACACTACATTTTGTTCCTCGTTGTATACCTTTCTCCACTGTCGCTCAAGTTGTTTGCAAAGCAAACGCGCTTGGGCCAATTGGGGCGTAAACCAAGGAGTTTTTAAAGTTTTAGATTTTTTTGGCTTGTTCCACTTCTCCAAAGGAGAAAGTGTATTGAATACGTTGGATAACCAGGACTGGAATGAGCGTGAGTCTGTCTCTGTATTGCCTGTAAACACCGGCGTAAGAGCCCTTGCCAGAATCGATAAATTAGGATTTTTTATGCAATCTGTGCCCAAATAGGCCCCTGATGAAGTTCCTTAAGAGACTTCTCCCTATGAGACTTCTGGGGGATCGTGATCCTAAGGGGGACAAAGAAGTGGTCAGACCAAATTTGGGGAGAAGGGGTATCCGCCGAAAGCCAGGTCAGGTTAGAACACACCCCATCTAAAGTATGTCCCGCCAGGTGGGTTGATCCCTTCACTAATTGTTGAAGCGAGAATAAATCCAATGTTTGGAGGAACTTATCTGTGCCAGGCTCAGAGTTACCCTCCAAATGAAGATTGAAATCACCTAAAAGTGGGAAGTTTGCATATTTAAGAAGAAGATAACTCAATGAATCACTGAGTGAATCGACAAACTTAGTGCTTTGGCCAGGTGGCCGGTAGATAAGGGCACCTGAAAAACATGAAGTGGCATTGAGGGATAGGCAAAAGCCTAGGCTTTCTGCTTCTTTAATAGTATCGAGCTCAAAATAGGTACAGGCAATACAATAATAGCCAACCCTCCACCTCTACCTACAAATCGATCTTTCTGTAGTAGGGGATCTCTGTGTATAGTCATAATCTATGAATAGTCCCGCCCATGTGCGGGGACCCCGGAGCAATCAAAAATATCTCTTAAGCTGTCCTGCGTTTGCAGACCTGCAAAGACACTTAAGAGACAGACAAAATAATACAGCCTAATTACAACAAGGCTGCACTGGCCAGCACATCCTCTGAAGTGAACACAAAAGCCAAAAATAAAGTTCAAATGTCATCTTTATTCACATCTGACATCCTCCTTTATTATCACACACTCCCTTCACCAAAATCCCTTTAAACAATAGAGAGGAAGGGGTGGACAGACAAGCCCTATAGGCTGTCATTATGTGTCTGCTAAAGGGATACCGTGCCTTTAAGAAACTCTCCAGAGACCCCCGGTATCCCAGGATGCACAGCCAAGACAAGTTACTTTCAGTTCTTTTTTCCGGCTCCTGCTAGCAGGACCCTGGAGCATTAGCTCTTCATTTTTTTGAGCTTTTATTCATTTTGAGTGATTTTTTTTCTGGATTTGAAGTTTCATTCGACGTCTTTGGCCTTTCTCTACATTCTGCTGTGGTTTTTTGGCAGAATTTCTGCAGTTTGCTTGCCTCTATACAATCGGAGCAAGTGCTTTGACTGCGGTAGGACATAAAGGCCAAAGCTGAAGCTCACAGAGTTTGTCTTCTGTGCTTGCCTGTGTCTTATGTCTTTGACACCTGTCTGTTCAGGCTTCTTCTTCAGCCCCTGGGTAAGGAGAGGGTAGGTCCTCTGCCACTTCCCATGCTGTGGCCTCGGGGGGCTTTCCCCAGTAGGAACGCGCCTGCAGTATGACGCGTTTTCCGGTCAGCATCAAGGACGGCGACGTCGATGACGCCAATGCTCTCCGTCGACCCAAGAAGAGGCCCACGTCAAGGAGTGGACCTCGACGCCATGACGTCGAGAGCCATGACGTCGAGAGCCATGACGTCGAGAGCCATGACGTCGAGGGCCATGACGTCGAGGGCCATGGCGGCGAGGGCCATGGCGGCGAGAGCCATGGCGGCGAGAGCCATGGCGGCGAGAGCCATGGCGGCGAGAGCCATGGCGGCGAGAGCCATGGCGGCGAGAGCCATGGCGGCGAGAGCCATGACGTCGAGAGCCATGACGTCGAGAAATGTCGACGGCGATGCGATGCTCGACTCTGACGGCGAGGCTTGGCGTTGACGCCGCTGCTTGACGCCGCTGCTTGACGCTGATGCTTGACGTCGACGCTGATGCTTGACGTCGACGCTGATGCTTGACGTCGACGCTGATGCTTGACGCTGATGCTTGACGCTGATGCTTGACGCTGATGCTTGACGCTGATGCTTGACGCTGATGCTTGACGCTGATGCTTGACGCTGATGCTTGACGCTGACGCTTGACGCTGACGCTTGACGCTGACGCTTGACGCTGACGCTTGACGCTGACGCTTGACGCTGACGCTTGACGTCGACGCTTGACGCTGACGCTTGACGTCGACGCTTGACGTCGACGCTTGATGTCGACGCTTGCCGTTGATGCTGGATGTTGATGTCGGTGCGATGCCTGCCGTCGGTGCGATGCTTGACGTTGGTCCGAGGCTTGACGTCGAGGCATTGCTTGACGTCGAGGCATTGCTTGACGTCGAGGCATTGCTTGACGTCGAGGCATTGCTTGACGTCGAGACGATGCTTGACGTCGAGACGCTGCTTGGCGTCGAGGCGATGCGTGGCGTCTAGGTGCTGCTTGGCGTCGCGGCGCAGTGATGCTTGACGTCGATCGGCGTCGAGGCGCGGTGATGCTCGACGTCGAGGTGCAGTGAAGGAGGTGCGACACCGCTGTGGTGGTGCCGTCGCAGTGCTGATGACGTCGCAGGAGTGGGGATGCCATGGGTGACGTCGAGGGGTCATTACTGGCGCTCGATGTCTAGGTCCCGTTCTGGACCTCGCTCTGTTGTGGGCCTATCATCATAGGCGGGGACTTCGTTTTCCCGGCAGCGTCGACTCTCGATGCTGAGCTGGCGCCGAGGAACCCTTCGGAGTCTGGGGCTACTTACACGTGGTCCTCTCGGAAGCGAGGGATTTTTGGTCCCCTCGCTTAGCAGTGTCTGCGTACCGGCTCACCATCTTGGTCGCCTCCTGCTCCGCCCCCACGGGTGATACCACGGGGATGCCGCAGAATTCTCTCCGGCTCATCTCCCACTCACCGGGGGGCCTGTGGCTCTTCGGCCGGCGACCCCCCCAACCTCCGTGGAATCTTGATGTCCCTAGCACGAGGTCTCGTGTGGGGGCGTCGGTCCCATTGAATCCGCTGTCTTCCATAAGGTCCCGTCGTCACCGTTATGGAAGTTTCTCGGGTCAGGCATGCCAGGGGGCCTCTTACGTGAATAGGGAGAGGTGCTCTCCTGTCCTCTGGCTGGGCCGTTGTGGTGATCCCTGTGTGCGTTCCTTCACCGCCGTGTGGATCTCCTGCCCAGAGACAGGGATAGTCTACAGGGCATGATGCTTGCGGCTATATATTCTTAGGCTCTGCAGCAGATATTTCGCTTCAGGCGCATCCCGGGCTTTGCCGTGGGTTTGTTCTACGGCGACATTCTTGTCTTCGACGGAATCTCTGCAGCCTGCAGCACAGCAGTGTGTTTTTACTCTCCTTCTCTGCCGCAACTCTTGTGCTCCCATGCGGATAGCGAGGTGGCCCGCATGAAGGCCGAGGCTGAGGTTTTGACGGTTGGGAGGGGCAGGGAGAACGGCTTAAGGCCGTCCGTCCTCTCCAGCGGCGTTATGCCTCCCAGATTTGTTTCTGCGGTCTCGGGCCGCCATTGAGTCATTCTGGGGCTGACTGCCGTGCGACTCTTCCGTTTTCCCTCCAGCGCTCCCTCCACCTCAATCGCCATCTTCCAGTAAAGGAAGATAGACTTGGCTCCTCTGGGACGGACTGGAAAGGGATGGTACTCACTGTTCCCTCTAGTGTGCAAGGGAGACATGACCGAGTTTGGACCCATGTTCGGCGGGCGACAAGCCGCCTCGTGGGATCAAAGAGTAGTACGTTCCGGTGGAGGTCTCTGCATTAGGTTTCCCCTCAACCTCCTCAGGGTGACTGGCTATGCAGCGGGGAAAATATCGCGAGTTCCTGTTTTTCACAGTGGGCAACGGCCATTATCATTGCTTTGTGCCTCCTTTCGGCCTGCAGCCGACACCTCGGAATGTTCCATACGCTAGGCCGTGGTGGCTGCGCATATGAGAGTCACAGTGGCTTTGTCTATCCGTTTCTGAACGGCTGGTTGGTCAAGGCAGCTACTTTCAGGAAGCGCGCCTGCATTTCACTTGGACTCTCTCTTTTCTCTCTCTCTCTCTCTCTCTCTCTCTCTCTCTCTCTCTCTCTCTCTCTCTCTCTCTCTCTCTCTCTCTCTCTCTCTCTCTCTTACTTCGTTTGGGCCTCCGCACCGACCTCACGAGGTCGGTCGTGGCTCACCGACTGTGTGCCCTTCGGAGGGGAGACGCTCTTCGATTCTTCGGAAGGCTCGAGTTCATGTTTATTACCCCCCCCCCCGTCCCCCCCCCCCCCCCCAACGGTGGGGCCGGTCTCGTCTCTGACGATTGGTTGGGCAGGGCACACTCCTTCTCAGAAGCGCAAGCGCACTCCCTCCAGACGTGCGTTCTCTTGAACAAGCTGGGGTGGCACGTCGCCATGTCCAAGTTGGTCCCGGCGCAGTTTCCAGTGCATATAGTACGTGGCGGCCTCCATCTCTACGCTGTCCGTAAGCGTGTCTCCTTCGGAGGAAAGACGATTGTCACTCCTTCGGTAGGCTCAGGCCCTTGTGACCGCTCCATCGGAGGGGCTTGTGACGACGCGTTTCGGCTGTCTCTGCATGCTCTTCAGTCGCTGCAGTGGTGGTGTTCGGGGGACAATCTCCTCAGTCGGGCCCTCTTCACAGGGGGTATGGTCGCAGACGGAGATGACTTACCACATCAATTTTTGGGGAAACTCAGGGCAGTACCCTTGGCCCTGAAGGCGTTCCATCCCTCCTTCAAGGCAGACTCCCTGCTCGTTCAGACGGACAATCCTACTACCATGTATTGCATCTACAAGCAGGGGGGCTCCCGTTCACGCATGCTGTCTCGGGAGGCGCAGGCCATCTGGTATTGGCTGGTGACCAGGAACCTACCGATCACGGCTTTCCATCTGCTGGGAGTGCAGAATGCCCAAGCCGTTGCGCTCAGCAGGCTCGTTCAGGAGAATCACGAGTGGGTGCTAAACGGCGACGTGCTGATAGACGTCTTCGCAGAGTGGGGCGCTCCGGATGTCGATCTGTTCGCTCGGGCAGAAGACAGCAGAGGCTGCGGCTTCGTGTCCAGGTACTACCAACCAGGGACGCTGGGGGAAAGCTCTCTGGATCAGCTGGTCTAACAGCTTTCTCTACGCCTTTCCACCCTTTCCCCTGATTTCGGCGGTGCTGATCGAGCTGTCGCGATCCAGAGCCAGGATGATCCTGATGGCTCTGGAGGGGTCGAGGCACTGGTGGTTCACCGACCTTCTGCACCGGTCTGTTATTCCACACAGGCGCCTGCCATGTCGGCCGGACCTTCTCACGTGGTTCGGAGGACTGATGGTTCACCCCAATCTCTCGTCCTTGAGTTTGGCAGCCTGGCTCCTGAGTTAGTGCAATTTGGACACTTGAACCTGCCTCAGGACTGTATGGATATGCTGAAAGAGGCAAAGAGACCGTCTACGAGACATTCTTATGCCTATAAGTGGAAGAGATTCTGCTTATGGTGCAGGGCAAAGGACGTTGACCCTACATCCTGTAAAGAAGATGTTATTCTGCCTTATCTGCTGCAGTTGGCTCAATCTGGGCTTAATTTTCAGTCTATCGGGATTCTTCTCGCAGCTTTGACTGCGTATAGAACGGGCCTTTCCCAAACCTCATTTTTCCAAATGCCTGTGGTTACAGTTTTTTTGGAGGGTTTGCGTAAGGTGTTCCCCCCTGTTAAACGACCTTCTCCACCATGGGAGTTGAATGTGGTGTGGTCCAGATTAATGAGGGAGCCTTTTGAGCCTTTTCATAAGGCCTCCTTGCAGTATTTGTCCTGGAAGGCTGTTTTCCTTGTGGCTATTACATCAGCCGGGAGAGTAAGTGGGATTCAGGCTCTGTGTTGTCAAGAGCCGTATACTGTATTCCATGCTTCTAAAGTGGTAATGCGTACTCTTCCTAAGTTTTTACCTAAAGTGATATCTGATTTCCATGTGAATCAAATGATAACTTTGCCTACATTTTTGTCCAGCATCCCTTCTCTCCGGCGGAGAGGTCTCTCCATTCACTTGCTGTGCGTATGGTGTTGACCTTCTATCTCGATAAGGCAAAAGGCATCCGCAGGTCGGATCTACTGTTTGTGGATTATGGTTCGGTAAGAACTGGTCTAGCTACCTCAACACGGTCCATCTCCAGATGGATTGTGTCCTGTCTTCAGCTCTGTTAGCAGAAAGCTAATACGACGTTGGGGGGTAAGCCTACAGCGCATTCGACTAAGGGCAAAGCAGCGACTACGGCTTTGCTTAGGAATGTTCCAATCGCTGACATTGTAAGGCTGCCACCTGGAAGTCTGTCCATACGTTTACAAAGCATTACTGCCTGGATTCTGATGCTAGGGCAGATGCGCAGGTTGGACGGGCTTCGCTGAGGAATTTGTTTGCACAGTAATTTCTTGGTGTGTGGTTTTACTCCACCGCCGTTTGTTGGTTGGGATGGGCTAGCCATTCTATTCATAGATTATGACTATACACAGAGATACCCTACTACAGAAGGAGTAGTTTCTTACCTGTAACTCCAGTTCTGTAGTAGGGGTATCTCTGTTATAGTCATAAGCGCCCGCCCTCCTCCCCGGTGGAGTAAACTGATAGTATCAGGCCTGTTGTAATACACCTTCAAAAAGAACTGAAAGTAACTTGTCTTGGCTGTGCATCCTGGGATACCGGGGGTCTCTGGAGAGTTTCACGGTATCCCTTTAGCAGACACATAATGACAGCCTATAGGGCTTGTCTGTCCACCCCTTCCTCTCTATTGTTTAAAGTGATTTTGGTGAAGGGAGTGTGTGATAATAAAGGAGGATGTCAGATGTGAATAAAGATGACATTTGAACTTTATTTTTGGCGTTTGTGTTCACTTCAGAGGAAGTGCTGGTCAGTGCAGCCTTTTTGTAATTAGGCTGTATTATTTTGTCTGTCTCTTAAGTGTCTTTGCAGGTTTGCAAACGCAGGACAGCTTAAGAGATATTTTTGATTGCTCCGGGGTCCCCGCACATGGGCGGGACTATTCATAGATTATGACTATAACAGAGATACCCCTACTACAGAACTGGAGTTACAGGTAAGAAACTACTCCTTCCTGTGTATCACATAGCCAGGTGGAACGGAGTCAGCAACATCCGGACTACTCCAGTCTTTTAACCAAGTCTCTGTAACAAAAAGTAAGTCCAGTTGGTGTTCTGATATACGATCTCTAATATCTTGGCTATGTTTGCCCATAGATCTAGCATTGATTAACCCTCCTTTGAGCTGGCCATCATCACTGGAACTAATCAGCCCAGATTTAGATTTTAGATTGTTTATGCCAGTGGATAGCTCAAAGGGGAGATTGAGCCTGCATTTATAGCAGGAACATGCCCCTGAAATTATATCAGGAGAAATAGGATGTTTACAAATGACCTTAGAATTTAAATTTTTCAAATCCTCAGCAAGATGTGTTTTCTGGGTAGTTTGGGCGGCACAACCCGTCCTTGTCACGGCCTTGGCGCAGACGGGCTTCCCTTTGGCACCCCTTAGGCACGCTGCCGGCGCACCAGCTGCGCGTCCGGCCCAGCATGGGCTTAAATAGCTGGCCGGCGCATGAGGCTCCGTTCCCCGCCCTTTCCCAGAGGGCAAAACAACAGAGATGCTGATTGGCTGCGAACAAAAGGTGTGTGCGCTTCTCTCCAATCGAATGGCAGCAAGGCCGGCGTTGGACCTGGGAAGCGGAGACAGAACACAAAAGAAAAACACAGAAAAAAGGGTCTCAGAATCTCATGTACAAAGTGTGCAAAATCACTAAAGTTAAAATACGCTTTCTAAAATTACAAACAAGTGCTTCCCCAAGAGTGAGCAAGATCGCTAAGGTTTAAGTACGCTTTTTAAATAACAGGTCTTTCCCCCATATAAAAAACAAAAGCGAACAATGCTTAAATTTAAAACAAGATGAGGACTTTCCTCACCATACGTAGTGCTGCTCTGATGTGTGTTGGTTCAATACAATTGCCTCCTGCCTCCTCTCCTCCTTGAAGGAATGTATCTTTGGCATGACTATAAAAATGGAGCCGATTATTATGGATGTACCTTTCTGTTTGCCTTAAAATGACAGTGCACTGCCCTTGTTGAGGGAGTGACATTCTATGGTTATAAGCAGTAATTTAATCTCTGGATGTTTCTGACTAGATCATCTTACGTTTGTTATATCTGCATCTCTGGTTGATGGCAATAATTTATGTATTGTGATTGTGGCACCTTCCACAATCCTTTTTTTGTTTTTGTCTAGACTAACATCCTTTATTATCTTTTCAGATTTTTTTTATATAAAGAAATAGTAGAATCCTTTTGACTCTGCGTTAACCTCAGCTAACAATGTTTTTCCACTGAGGGTAGAGAAAAACTGCCTGACCAGTCAGTGTCTAAACTATTAAATTGGCATAGATGTTGTAACATATTCTAGATGCAGAGAAATACTAGACTCATTGCCAGGAAATTCGTTTAGACCAGGGCTTTTGACAGATATATGTAGCTAATTCTAGGTGAACCTTATTTGAAGTCTGAGTGCAACATGCAAACTGATTAAAAAAAATCAAGTCCGTGTCATTGGTACGTCCGGCTGTATTGTGAGTGAAATGCTGAGGTATAAGATGGATGGAATTCATGCTGAGCAGGTGTGCTAAGGAGCTAGTCATACATAGACAACTGAACCCTTAGCCCTTGTATGTCTTCTGAAGCAAATCAACCAATTTAGCAAGCAGACCCAATGGCCACAACAGCTTTGCAAATGGTTTATATACAATTTCATTCTTCTAGATTGAGTACTAAAGAGATGGTTTATTTCATTTCTTTAAAAAATCACAGCATGCCATTACAGAGAAAGTAGTTGATCTAAACTGTTCAGTAGATATTTTCTAAGATGAATGTCATTTACTGTTTCAAAGAAACCAACTCATAGATTGCTCTTTTTCCAGATTGACTGTTTAGTTTTTAATATGTAAATTACCCATATTCTTCTTAGAACCGTATCTTGCTTGTGGTTATGATAGTAGTTAATGGTATCCTAACCTTAAGTTACGTGAGGCCATCTCAATGTTGCAACTCTAGCCTTTGCAAATATCTGCTGTTTGGTACCTTGTGTATAAGCAACTGAGGCTCGGGGACTGTTTGCACCTCTCACTGTGTGACAGACAAAGCAGCAGAACTCAGAAAACCTTCTTTTGAGCTCAAAAGTATGATTAAAATACATTGGGGGAAGGGAAAGCAACCTCTGTATTTTAGACTCACTATATTTAAAGTGCAGACGAGGCCTATAAATGGCGTTTGACAAAGGATAAGTGGTTTCTAGACTAGGGCACAGTTGCAGCTTTTTAATTAGTTTTATCGCCTCCTGATCAAGGAACGGCTAATCCTTTGTGGATGACCTCTCGTAGACCTCTTCTATATTTGAAATTCAGTGCCTAAAATATAAAGTTTGAAGATGAAAAAGTGGATAAATGGTTATTCTGTTTCTCATATTTAGATGATTGTGGTCCCTTAACTGTAATAATTACTGGAAGGAATTCTCTAAGTGCTTGAACACTGAAGATATCATTTTTTTTTGTTGTTGTAAAATATGTTTATTGATTAACATCATATATCTCTCAGTAGCAATGCAATCCGGAGCCTTCACCTACGTAAAACATTGTAATGTACAGTATTCCTTGTACAATCATGTCCGTTTGTAACCGATAGTTTACAAGTAGAAGTACCCACGCTCCCTGCAAACTTTGCAGAGTACAATCCAGAAGTTTCACCATCATATTTCCGTATGAAGATATATTGGGAGCATATGAATAACAAGAAATGTACTCAGAAGCTCCATAGCGTAATCAAGAAAACTAACACAAAACCTAAAACCTGTACCATGTTACATCCCCTCCCCCCTCCCTCCACCCCCTTCCCACAACTCCTCCGGCATGACTTATTGGCTGGATACATAACGAGGCACTCAATTCTTTGCAAGGTACACCTTAGACTTTCCCAACACAGGACCACTGAAAGCCCAATTGAGATAGTGTCTTTTTTGCTCATCACCATTCTAACCAGACTCAGGGGAGGGCAGGTTTTGTGTTTCTCTAATCTCCGAGTCTGCATCCATATCAGAGTCCGCGGATTTCAAAAGTTCTGCCAATGCTCCCCAGGCTCGGGCTGAGTTCAATGCCCTATCGCTATGAGCTCGGGTAGCCATTTGCAGCCGAATAACCGCTTCGCATTCTGCCCACCGAATAAATTCCGCCTTCCACTTCTGCAATCTCGGCCCACGCTGCGCCGTACAATTAGCAGTAATTTCCCGCTTGGCCAGTACCAGCCCTAGATCTATAAATTTACTAGTTATTTTTGTCTTTGAAGTGTGGGGAAACCAGTGTAACAAACATGGACTTATACCAAATTCACTCTCCCTGTCCGTAACATCGCAAAGTAGCGTCCATACTTCCCACCAGTAAGCCCTAATCCGAGGGCAGCTCCACAGCATATGGCGGAGGTCAGCTCACTCTTCGTGACATCGGGGGCAGGGCGCCGCGAGTGTGTCAAAATAGTGTTGGATTTTGACTGGAGTAAGAAAAAGCCCTGTGCAAAATAACAAATTGGATCTGTTGGAAACGAGCATTCCTGGAGCAATTCCAGGGACGTTCGAGCAATTCAGCCCATATTTTATCAGGTATTTCCCCTTCAATATCCTCCTCCCAGCGCTGTTTCAGCCTTATAAGGGACGCCAGCTTTTCGCAGGTCATCCGTCGATATAAACATGCGACAGCTTTAATGGTTCCAGCCGCCAGCACCACATATTGGCAAGCCATGGATGTCTTCGGCTCGGATAGCCCTCCCTTCCACCGTCGCTTAATAGCCGACACCAAGGCCGCATGTAGCAGATAGTCCCCGCGAGGAAGACCAAAACGTTTGCAGATGGACTCATAGGGCAACAGAACATTGCCTTCATAGAAATCTCCTACAGCTGTCAATCCCGAATCACGACACCCCGTCAGCGCCGACCAGTTGCCCCCATGTGGCAGCTGCTGGCACATTAATAGCGGGATCTCTGGCGCATATGGACAAGTGATCCGCGCCCTTTGCTGACTCCTATTCCAGCACAAGCGAAAGGTCTGCACCTCACTAGAGATATTCCCAAGACGAATCGGCTGTTGTAAAATAATCCTAGATAGCAGGTAGGCAGGAATCCCCCCCCCCGTATCATCTCCGACTCCCGGAAACTCTCGAGCCACCGCCTGGGTCAACCACTGCAGCTGAGCGGCTAAATAATAGGACTCCAGATCCGGAACCGCTAACCCTCCCTCTCCCCGCGGCCTCATCTACGTATGCAGAGCTACCCGACGTCTGCCAGCATTCCAGAGAAACCCCGCTATCATCTGTTGGAGTCTCTTAAACGTTGACGCAGGGATCCAAACCGGAAGCGTCCTAAAATAATACAGCAACCTGGGGAGTGCCACCATTTTGAGAAGCGCCACCCTCCCCATCAGGGACAGCGGCAACGACTGCCCCGAAGACCTCGCACAGCTCTACCAATATTGCCCTCCACCAGATCTTTGCGGTCATGGTAAATACGAGACCCCAGATATGTTATACAAGTGTATTCCCACTGTACTTCCTCCGTATATCGAGGGCCCTCAGCTGTCTTGGAGGCGGGAAAAAGACATGATTTTGACCAATTCACCTTTAGTCCTGCCAAGTCTCCGATACATCGAAGCAGTCTCTTAGCTCCCACCAGCTCCCCCTGAGTATCGGTTAAAAACAGGAGGAGGTCATCCGCATAAAGGGCTATATAATGGGTATCGTCGTGTACCTGGAGTCCCTTGAACCAACTTCCCGTTCGGGCATGGGCAGCCAACGGCTCTCTGGCCAACGCAAACAGCAGTGGTGATAAAGGGCACCCCTGGCGCGTCCCCCTACCCACTGCACAGGGAGGTGATATCAGACCTTCCGTTTTAGTTCGAGCCATGGAATCCCTATATAACAAAGCCGTCCAAGCCACAAAACGTTCCCCCAGCCCAAAGGTACGCAGTACCTGGAATAAATAGGGCCATTCCAGGCTGTCAAAGGCCTTTTCTATATCTACCGAGACGACGGCAGCAGTATGCGATATATACGTCTCGGCCTCTAAAACATGGAGCAGGCTGGGACATTGCCGGCTGTATTTCGTTTGGGTATAAACCCTGCCTGATCTACATGAACCAGCCGAGTCTGAACACTAAAGATATCATGTGGTTGGAAGCAAGCCCTGAAGAAGTGGAACTAACTGAGCTCAAAATGTGTCAGCTGTAGTTTTGCAAAAAGAAAAACGAAATGGACTCTTATTTAATTTTTTTGAGACAAGTGAATCAATGGACACTCTACAATTTTTAATTTAAATTTAGTCGTTTTTAAGTCTATATTTACTTGCGCCTTCCTTAATCAATTGTCCGTAAAATGCATAACAGTAACATAAACTGTGTTTGTATGATCAGTTTGTATGTTCTTTGATTTGATATGCTCCGAGCATAGACAAGTACTTTCTCTACACTGTATATTGAAATTGTCTGGTCAGTTTGGATTACTGACCAGGTGGTCAAAAGCAAGTAGGATCATTGAAAAGAATGCTTCGTCTCACTCCCTTTAAAACACATTGAAAAAGGAATATATGTCTAGTAGGTTTAGGAAAACCTTTGCCTGATTCATAGGATTTCCACAGAAGATACCTTTTGATGCTGTGAATCTAAACAATACTACTAATGTAAGCCCGAAAATCTATCCAGGGGTGTGAAATTTAATAAAGTATCTGCTTGTCCATGAGACAGGTTACTTCATAAATCTACTTGTCCTGTAACAAAAGCTCCTTCTCCCTTTGGCGTTATGTAGTGCGGCTGCAAATTATGGCAGCAATCTCATTATATAAGAGCTCTGATAAAAGCCTCTCTGATTATGCCAGATCTCATACCACAATAGAGTTTGAGTACTTGCCACCCTTCTGTAGATCTGCATACTGGGGCAGGAGGTAGCGGTAAGCAATAGTTCCCGATTGCTGGAATGTCCTTTTGAGTCTGTGCAAACCTCCCAGCTTAACATAATGTGCATTTGTAAAGAACACGTTCACCCAAGGGTATCTTGGTGCTGAATTACAGATGTTCATTTTTTACTCAACTCAATGGTACTCATTTTGTTGACCTCAGAAAGAATGAAGGCTGTGTGGACCCGCCTGGATTTGAACCTGTAACCATGAGGTCGAACACAGGCCCCTTACTAGACACATTAGTTCCCTAAGCCACCAGACTCACGTTTTATGGGTTTCATCAGCTTGGAAATGTACTCCTGGCAAGGGCAGATGTAAAACTTCTGCCATGGTTGGGGAAAAAAGTGGTTGGTGGGAAAGTGAACTTGTTACCTCTCAAAAGATTCTTGCGTGAGCAAATTTAAACATGCTTATTTGCTCATGCTAAAATGCAGTTCACATGTATTTTCTAGGAGTACGATTTCCTGACCTACTTCTGTAAATTTTTGAGAACTCATGAAAGCTGTTAATTTTCATTACTGCAAGGACATAAACCGTGGCTTTACTTTTTCGACTTTCTTTAAGAATTGGGCCCCTAATTAGGTCTGGCGTTAACCAAGACTTTTTTTATTTTTATTGTGTCTCTCTCTACCAGCTGGCTTCACTGTGAGTGACAGCATTTTACTTTTTCACAAGGAGCATGTCGACACACAAAGTAATTTTGTTCAGTGCCAGGAACTACTGTGGCAATGTGTGGTTTGAGACCAAAAATATTTTACTTTTTGCCAATGTTTTTTATAATAATGAGAGCCTGGCCGCTCCCACAACAATAAAGTTGTACAAAAACCATGTCAAAACAAGACACACATTGACAAAATCAAATAGCTGACCATCAATGTGCTACCTATTGGCTTTGCCAATGCTTTTTTATTGTTACGATTACTATAATTTTGTTGAAACCGGTTACACTGATTTTCCATTATGTATATTTTTTGGAAATGCCAGCATGCATCAACACATTTTACTAAATGATGCTTCAAAGAAATGGTACCCAACATTTCACAGTAGTTTAGCAAAATGTTTTGTATCTAGTAACTAGTTGCATTTTTTATGAACATTTTATTTTGAAGCAAAGAATCATCACACTTTCATTTAAACTTTTGCATATGTTTGTATCAAATCAGAGATCATCCGGAAGCATTATACGTATCCTCAGGTTATTAAACTTTTCAAACGTGCGTACACATTTTTACATTGGAACCACTGTCAGTAGTGCAGTCTGAACTTACATTTCCTTAGAGCCCTCACCCTAATAATAAAGGCTTTGTATTAATGAACCATAGATACAAGTTCAAACAGCATTAACATATGGATGCAAATATAATCTTAGCTGCAGACAGTGCTCTTCCCTGATCCATAATGTGGTACTGTAATCTGACAGCGAAAGGGTTTGTGCTGCAAGGGGTTGGGCATACTTGTGCCAAGGATAAAATAAACATATAAAATTGTTGTCCTTGACCCCAAACATATGTCCTGGATGTTGGGCTATAACAATTACACACCCCTACTATCCTTCCTGAACTAACATTGCACAACCCTGTTCTAGGTGTATTTTCTTATATCGTACTATTGTTTCAAGGGTGAGAAATGCCCTATTAGCTTTGTGTATCTGATAGAGACTACTAGCCGTAGATTCCTTCACGTAAAATTATCCCCAGGCGTGAGACTGGATCCGGAAACTTTTTTGCCACAGCATCCCTGCGCGCCGGGGGCGGGGCGACGTGACGTCCTCGAGGTCACATAAGACCCGCCCCGGCGCGCCTACGTCCGTTTTTTCCTTTTCCGCGTGCAACGCGGATCCGATCCTTGCTACGGGCCGGTTTAGGGCCCCCTTTTTCTTCCATTTCCTTTGGTGGAACAGTGTGCGAATGCCTTCGGGCTTTAAAACTTGCACGTTTTGTGGGCGTCTTCTGTCGGTGACGGACCCTCACCTCATTTGTATGTGGTGTTTGGAGGAGGATCACGGCACCGCAGATTGTGCGGCGTGCCAACAGTTGAAGCTGAAGTCGCGGCGGGAGCGCCAGATGAAACTTCTCTTGGCGCGTCTCTCCAGGTCGACGTCCTCCCCTCGGTCTGCTTCGGCGGACGGCTTCAGATAAGGCCGTGGTCGTCGTCCTTGCCCTTCTCCCATGTCACGTGAGCGTCGCTCCCAGGTGGGTAAGTGTCGCAGTTTGTCCCTGGGGGCTGGTTTCCGGCCTACCGAGGGCATGGACTCTCCGTGGGTGATGTGGCCCTGTGTGTCGTCCTATCCACCGTTTCCCGGTGTTGGGGCGTCGAGAGTCCAAATGGAGACATAAGAGGCGGCTTTACAGGCCTTGCTGGCGTCTCCTCCTCCTTCCCCTCCTGGGGCGTCGGCGGATCCCTCTCCTTGCGCAGGGCCCTCCGCGGCGCCGCCGGTGGCTCCGGCCCCGGCCGGTTCAGATCCAGGCTTGGAGGATGTGGTGCTGTTGGGGTGTGGCTCTTCTGGGGCACCTCCTTCAGGCCACGGCGTCTCTGCCTTGCCGCAAACTCCCGCGGGGGTTCTTGTGATGTTGCGGTAGGTCGCCGGGGCTCGGGTCGCATCCCCGAGCCCCTCTCGTTCCTTTGACAAGGGGGTCCTGTCTAAGGCCGAGGTGACGCTGCTACGGCGCTGGCAGCAGCTGGACCATGTGGAGCAACAGGGGTCGGTGGACCCTCCTCGTCCCGCTCTAGGTCGAGGGAGGACCCCTCGTCCCTCTCCGGGCCCCTCTCGTCCCTCCCCACAGGCGGCTGCCTCGTCGGAGGGCGAGTCGGTGGTTGGATCATCCCTGGCGCAGCCACATAGGTCGCTGAGCGATCTTCACCTCATTCTGGGCCGCGGCAGGTGGGTGGCTTCGTGTCACTCCCCAGGCCCGTCTCGTTCCTCCACGCTGGTGGCTACCTCGGCGGGGGTCGGGTTGGCGTCATTCCGGCGCCGCCCAGGGGCCGGTGCGGCTCCAGCTCTACTCCAGTCTCCTCTCCGGTGCGGGGTGACTTGAAGGTACCTTGTCCGGGGACACCGGATGGTGCCAACGTCCTTCCTCAGGCAGCAGACTCTATGGCTCCGCGCAGGGGTCGTACCGCGGATTCGTCTTCGGACGCTCCTTCTCCGGAGGCAGGCTGTATATTGGTGTCGTCCTCCCCGGAGACTGGTTGCTGTGTGGTGTCTTTTTCACCGGCATCGAAGGGCGTCTCCCTGCCCTTCCTGATGCAGAAGTGTTTGTCAGAAGAGCGGCAGGTCCCTCATTCTTCGGCTCCTTCTGACTTCCAGGTCTGGCCCTTGCCCGTCCCGCTTGGCCTCGGGGACGGGCGCCTTAGTTTGCAGCCGTCGCCCACGGAGGAGCTGCTTTCTCCACCGCGGGGCCCTACGGAGGCGGGTGCGGCCTGCGCTCACGCGGTGTCCACAGCGGTGGGCATTCTGCGCATGGGTGACCTGCTGGAAAGTGAAAAACCGGATCATCTATTGGAGGTCCTCCGCCAGAGCTCTGGTGGGAGGAAATCTTACTTCCCTTTAAAGGTTCGCTCCTTTCTTCCTTGACGGGGGCTTGAAGGCGTCCTGCCTCAGGGGACCCGGTGCTTCAGCATCTTCTGCACCGGCACCTCCCGGCGCCGCGTGACCTGGCGTGTCTTTCCCTTCACCCCTTCGCCGCCAGCTCCCTTTTGCGGACTGCTTTTCCCTCCCTGCCGCCACTGTTGACTCCGCCGTCCTGAGAGGCCCGCTGGCTGGACTCTTGGGGACGCAACATGTTTGCCTCGACCAGCGCGGCCCTGGGGGCCTTTAACACCTTGTGTGTGTTGGCTAGGGCCTCCTCCTGTTTGTGGGACTAGGCTGAGTCTCTGGGATCTGCAGCGTCCCAGGAGTCTGGTCAGGTGGACTTACTGCATCATGCATTGGATGGCCGGGAGCTTGCGGCGTTTATTCTTCCGCTCCGGACATCTCAGAGGTGCTGGGCCGGGCCATGGCTTCCTCAGTCGCTCTCCGTCGCCATGCTTCGCTTCGGGACGGAGTATTCCCTGAGAATATTCGGCAGCAACTCATCGACCTTCCGTTTGATGGCAGCCTGTTTTTCCATGCCCCGGCCGACTCTGCCATCAAAAGGCTCTTGGCAGGGCTCCGTCGTCGTCCTCCTCCGCCTTATCCTCCTCCTCCTCCTCCGTCCCCTCCTCAGTGACTTCTGAGTTGGGTTGATTGTGAGCCTTCTTAGGCCGGCTGTTCTGGTTGTGGAGTGTGTTTTTTGGCCGTTTATGTCCTTCCTTGGGCCTTTGGCATTGTTGGCTGCTGGACGGCCCTTGTATTGATTGTGTGTGGGTTCTGCAGGAGTTGTTGAGCAGACTTGGGCCCTGTGATTGGGCCTTCTGCTTTGCTTGGGCTGCTTGTCAAGCCTTAAGCGGGGGGTGTTTTTTTCCCCGTGGCTTTTTTGTTTTTTTCCTCTGCTGTGGAAGTTCTTCCAAAGAGGGTTCCCATATCTTGGGACTGAACATACCCTATGTGGGGTAGTGGTAGCTGTAATATGGCTTGCGCTCTGCTGGAGGGTTTTGGTCACCTTCGGGTGCCTGTTCTCCATGGCGTTTAGGTAGGTTGCTTTTGCTTCCTTAGGTCGTGTGCTCGTAGTGGTGGCCCAGGCATCTCCTCCTCTCCCTGCTCCTGTCCTGAGGTCTGGGATGATCCTGTGTTCTCCCTTGCCAGGCGTCGCCTACTCGGCCTTCCTGGGGCCTCGGGCTTTTCTTCTTGCTTCTGGCTTTGACTGCCGGCGCTGTTCTGGCTGGCAGGCTGCTCTCCATCTGGAGTGAGTTTGCTTTCTTTTCCCTGGTTTCCTTGGGCCCTCTAGGCTGCTTCTTCTTCTTCTGCTTTCCTGTTTTGGCATTGGGCGGAAGCTATGTTGCCTTGTGGGGGAGTGGGGTGCTTCGGCCTCTCAGTCCTTGCCCTTGGTTCATCTGCTGTGAGTGTACGAGCCTCTTCAGCCTTCTTTCCCTCCTACATCCCCTTGGGTTTGGTGGGGTTCTGCTTGTGGGGGTTCCCTTGGCCTGGCAGGGGGAGGTTCTACCTGGTCCACAGATCTGGTCCCCTGTGGGGCCCTCTGTTCTGCATTGGCTGGTGGGGTCCTTTCGCAGACCCTAGTATTGGTAGGGTATCTATTCTACGTGAAGGAATCTGCGGTTATTAGTCTCTATCAGATGTACGAGTTACTTACCTTCGGTAACGATGTATCTGGTAGAGACGATTCTAGCCGCAGATTCCTTCACGGCCCGCCCTTCCTCCCCTATTCTGCGAGGACCCTTGGGTTGGTCTTCAGTACTCGCCTCCCGGTGGGGGGCTGTGTCTCTTGTGAGTGCCTTCCTTGTTCTTGACGGGTGACTCCGTCTGGGGGCAGTTCATTCTTCCTTTGGTTCTTTGGAGGATGGGGTTCCGGTGCCCTGCTGCTCTGGCTACTCCAAGTTTGGGGGGGATTGCTTCTATCCCTGTCCTCCCTCCCCTCCCTTCCTTCCATTGCTATCCTCTGCTTAAGGGTCATCTGGCCAGGTCTTGCCCTTGTCCCTTGTGGGTGGTTGCCCTCTAGGTTGGGGTGGCTTGGAAGTTTGTTGTCCCCGTCTGCCTTGGGACTGGTCCCATTCCTTGCTCAGGATGGGGGGGGGGGGGTGTTACTACGTGTGCCATGGAGGCTGTCTATGTGCTGGCAGGGTGACTGCGCAGGTTTCTGCTTGTTCTTCTTCTTTCCCTGCCCTTGGGTTCTGCGGTATTGGCACTACTCTAGTGGTGTTGTTAGTCACCGCTTCTTGCCAATGTTTCTGCTCTTCGCACACTGTTCCCATGCTTCCACAGTTTTTTTATCTGCTGGTTCCGTGTTGTGGTGCGGAAAAGTTCTCCGAAGAAAACTGACGTAGGCACACGGGGGCGGGTCTTATGTGACCTCGCTGACGTCACGTATGCGAACGACGCCTGGGCGGAGTCGTGTGATGTCGCCCCGCCCCCGGCGCGCAGGGATGCTGTGACAAAAAGGTTTCCGGATCCAGTCTCACGCCTGGGGATAATTCTACGTGAAGGAATCTGCGGCTAGAATCGTCTTTTACCAGATACATCGTTACCGAAGGTAAATAACTCGTACTTTTGGAGGCATTTAATGGAATAGATAGTTTGTGCATTTTCAACAGAAAAATATTGCGGAATGCCTGCAGTAGGTGCTTTGGGTAGAACCCTACCACTCTGTGGTGACTACTGTTTCACATGTATTTCTCAACAAGTGTGTCTTTGGTATGAGACAAAAATCCAAGTCCTTGGTGAATATAGGTAAATTCTGGGCACCTTTTTAATACCTGATCTGTTGATTGTCAAGTGTCTCTTTAAGTAATACAAGGTCAACTAATCATATTTAAATGAGCAGTGGGGAGCAACTGAATGTAACAGTCAAACTGTTGAGTTGGGATCATCCTTTCTGGTCATTGGTAGGAACCTACTGGTCAGATTGTACAGATAGTATCAGAAATCGGATCAATAATTTGGGATAGGGTGCAGCACATCTACCAACTCTATAAACCCACTCTGCTGGCTAAGTCAAAACTCAGATCGGAGAGAATTTCTGCTCAGCCCATGGTAGCTAGTGCTTCAGCTGCATGCAGTCCCCAGAGAAGTGCATGCTAAGTTTTGCAGTGCCAGCAATTTCAAATTAAGGAACACATCACAGTAAAAATCCAGCAATACTTCTTCACAAAACCAGATTAATGCAGAATAGGCAGGATCAATATCATCAGATTGGCAAAGGAACTTTCCGTAGACTGCTGTCAACACTAAATTGACTTTGTTACCCATCTCTGTAACTGAAACCTGGATATAGTCCTCCCTGAGGTCGCGAAAATGGAGGGGCAGGATAAAAATGATCCCCGATGGGAATGAGGTTTGAATCTGGCATATCTGGGAGAGAAAGTATACCGAAATTGGCAAACACTCGCACCGCCGTCCATTTTTGCCGCCGAGGGGACGACTGTATCCACGTTTCAGTTACTGTGAAGGGGAGTGCTGCAAGTCAATTTAGTGTTGACAGTTGTCT
This sequence comes from Triturus cristatus, assembly GCF_964204655.1. Lineage (NCBI taxonomy): Eukaryota > Metazoa > Chordata > Amphibia > Caudata > Salamandridae > Triturus > Triturus cristatus. The sequence continues at coordinate 227,689,175 of NC_140581.1, forward strand.
ACAGGAAGTCCCTTGGCCTATCTGATGATATTGATCCTGCATATTCTGCATTCATTTGGTTTTGTGAACAAGTATTTTTGGATTTTCCTGATAAGAATAAAGAACCAGTGAGCTGTGGCCCTCTCTCTTTCTTCCCCGGCATATATCTTGTTTTGGAACTTCTATATTGTGCCCTGAAGAAGTTTTGTCATCAGTTGGCCACTTTACACCAAAACGTGCCTGCACCTGCACTACTGCCTCTTTGACTTGGCAATGGAACACCCTGTACTCAGACATTGATAATCACATGTTCTAAAGTGCATGAATAGCCAGACAAGAAAATCTGCAAAGATATGCCCGACATAGACCTGTAAACGTTTCTCAGGCCATTCGTTTTTCAGAAAGTATGACGATTAACTTTTACCATGCATAGTATCTGGGGACAATTTACTTTCTTTGGATTCATGTTGGTTTCTATGTCATTGAGGCATGGTATAAGATAGTTTTAATGAGTCCTTGGAAGATGTATTTGGTATGAGGGGTATGTATGAAGTCGGTAAGTATTGTGAGTTTTAGTCTGAGGGTGATATTGTTCTCTTTGGTTAAAGCATTATGGATAAGTTACAATGTTAAAAAGTATTGATTATGATCATAAATGAAGAGAAACATTTGATTCATTCTACATAAAAAAGTATTGTGTTATTAATATCTGTATTTAACTCCTGATATAGTGCATTGAATTGGGGGTGTCTTTTTCCCTTTTTGTACTGCATTAAATGAGACCTTGTCCTGCAATAGAAGCCAGAGATTTAGGAGAGGGTGTGGTGAATGTCCTTCTAACAGCATAAGGCACCTAGCAACATTGTGAATTTTTTACAGCTGGCAGAACAAACACTTGGCAGAGCAAGCCTATCCCTTGGGTGTTAATATGACGTTAATCAAAGGCTGCTTTTGCTGTTAAGACTTGATCTCTGCCTTAATTGTTGGCTGAAGTGGTAGTCTGACCCCTCGTCGATCAAGAGACCTTGGAACTCTAAAGGTGGATCAGGCAGTCCAGAGCATTGAAAGTCATTAACAACTTAGAAAATCTATCCCAGCTACCTGTCCCTTGTTCCTAAACTTACACGATCAGTCATTTTATATTCTAGGTAAAAGTAAATCCTGTTGTTATTTGGATGCTATCGAAAGAATAATGTACTGTGTGCATGTTAAGGTTTAGCGATATGACACCTAAAGAAGTAACAAAAGATATTGCTGTTCCTTGTTTTCAGCCATGGGAGACTATTTCAGAGGAAGGGAGCATCAGCGGGGATACCTCAATTCAGTCTCTTCCGCCCCCTTCATCTCCAGTTCCTCGACCCACTGCTTTGGAGTTGTCCGAAGAATTGAACAGGAGACTACAGATCACATCAGATTCCAATGGGGAGCATCAGTTCACTTCGCTGATTGTGAGTACAGAGAATATAGCCACTGAATATTTGCATGAGCTGTTAATACTTACATACATTTCTTACGGCGGTGCGTGGCGTTGTAGGGAACCTGTTTGGTATTATGCCTAACTGAATGCCCTACGCAGGTGCCTTTCCTAATTGTTACACTTTCTTGCCATCCTCTATTTTACAAGATATTGGTCATGTACACTTAAGCATTTTCAGACACCTCTCTTGTTGGAGCTACTTCTCTGTGCAAATTCTTGTAATCGATTTGGGTTTTTTATCAGACCTGATTTTAAAGCACCTTCGATCAGAAAGTGGGCACTGCTTTATCTCCTAAGATAATTTTTCATGCAGATGTGTCAGCTGATGGTCAGTCCCCTATCGAAGGGGGAGGAGCTTGATCCTTTGCTCTAGAGCTTCAGACAGATAAAGGAAGTGAACTCTCTCAAAATAGCTACAACTACACGCAGGTTTGAAAGGGGAAGTACTTTTCCATAAAAAATAAATGCAGTTTTCCTTTAACAATTAAGGGAACCAGTGCAATTTATTCCAAATGTTTCAAGACAGCAACATATGGTGGGTTCTTGTAATGTTAACATGGTAAATCCATCAGCATTCTTCTGCAGCTACCGTCCGTGATTGCGGCTTTGGTCGAATGACCTATTTTGGTTAATGACATAAAAAACAAATAATGAGTACGTAAGGCACTTCTGATCAAGGCATGTTTGTAGTTGTGTATATTTTTTCATTATTATTGAGTATCTCATCGCTTGAGTAGGTGCACAGAGAGGAAAATGGACTTATGTGAGGCATTTGTAAGCATGCAATGTCTATGATCTTTTTTTATCAATCCTGACAAAGGTTCCCACACAAGAACCATCCTAAATTCAGTAGAGAACTTAAATTAAAGATTGATGCCTGGGCAACTCTGTTTGTCTTTCTCCCACTATCCTGCCTGGTCCTTTGGTAGTACAACATAAACTGCACGGGATTGCATACAGACACTGTCATTAATTTACTGCGCCTTACTGGGTTTCTGTTTATTTTCATTCCCAAAGTGAAATTGTCCTGCAAAGGAAAAAAAGTCGACGTTATGTGAAATTAAGGTTGTTTGATGCCACATGAATACATGAGTGGGTTTGCGGAGTGCGAAGCGCAGTTAGGCATTTCGGTTGAACAAGTCTGGCACATGTAGGTATACTGCATAATTTCGGAAGAGCCAATGGACTGCAAAACCAATTTTCAGCATTGTGATGTAGGCAATATATAATACAAATACGGCCTGTGCACAGCGATTATGCACTCCATGTCGGCCTCCCTTTTAATTCCCTTGACACCATGATCTAGTTAAAGGTGACTGAGGGGTAATGTTTAGGCCCAGGATGTCTGGAACCGCAAGCCAGTTTTCCAGGATAACCAATCCATTCCAAATGAGCTTCTTTTAGATTCATTAATGTAAATAAACGTTTATAGATATCCTAAACATCTGGCATAAAAGTCTGACCTGGATGCCAACATCACAGATTTAGATTGTGTTCTATGACACTACTTGTAGTGTCCTCCCCAGCTCAGGAGCTTGTAACAGACCACACCACTCACGGAGCTCTGCTATGCACATCTTTATTCTTCGGCATGCAACCGTTAACTGAACGCATTGCCTCACAAACTTTATTAACCACACCCAACCGCACCCACCTGATTACGTAGTACTCTTAAGTAGTCTGCCGAGGACCACTAGAGGTCTAATATACACAGACACAGGGCACATCTCCCCCTTTTTTAAATAAAAAGTACGAACAAATATATACACATTATAATTCCCGATAAGTCGTCGAGTTGCTTGCATCAGTCTTCCAGATTTCGTTGTATGAGATAAAGAAGGGACGCCTTCATCTGGCATCTCTGGAGAAGAGGTGAATGCTTGACATCTGAAAGAAACACTTTAGTGATAGATTCCTTACCTTAGAATAATCCCCAGGCGTCAGACTGGATCCGGAAAGTTTTACTAGCAGTACCTCTGCGCGTCAGAAGGTGGCGTCGTGCGGCTCCACGTCCGTCGCTGGCGTCGTAAGCGCTGAGATGACGTCACGGAGACTACTTGGGCGCCCCCCCCTTGCGCGCTGACATTAGTTCTTTCTTTTTCCGCGCCAGACAAGCGCAGATCCGGTTAGAGCACGTACCTTAGTCACTTTGTGACTACACTTTTGAGACTTTTGTCTCCCCTTTTTCTCCTTGGTGCACATAGGGATGCCTGGATTTAAGTCTTATGGGGCCTGCCGTCGCAATATGTCGGTGGCGGACCCCCTCAATGTTTGCCTCTACTGCCTGGAGACCGACCATGACTCCCAGTCCTACCGGGACTGTCGGGCCATGGCCCCGAAGGCCTTGCGGGAGCGGCGCCGGAAGCTGCTGGAGGTCCGGCACTCGTCCCAACGCCATTCCAGGTCCCGCTCCCGGGAACGCTCGCGGGCCGCAGTCGTTGCTCCTCGGGCTCCAAGTCTTCGCCCTCAGATTCCGGTAAGCGACGACATAAAAAGAAGTCGAAGAAGCGTGTTCGCTCTCTGACGTCCCCCTGTCGGTCCTCGGATGCGGACGAGGGGGACAGGGGTTCTGTCCCTGTGGCTCCTTTGGAGCCTGGGAGTCCCGCGGCCTACAAGCCTTACCCGGGTCCGTCGGCGACTCCCGAACAGGTGCAATAATTTCTTGCCACCATGGACCGCCTTTGTAGGCCTCGGGCTCCCTGCGGCGCGCCTTCGGGCCCCGCAGTCCCCGTGTCCAGATCCTGTTGGGCCGCCGGCGGATCCAGCTTCGGCGCCACAGGATCCTGCGCTGTTGGGTCTGGCTCCCTGAGCTCCAGCGCTGCCGGCTCCGGCCCCAGCGCCACCCTCGGCCCTGCTTCCAGCGCCGCAGTGGGTGCCGTTTGACCCACCCTTACCCCGGTTCCAGGACCATTTAGTTCCTACCTGGGATCTGCATTGGGACGCGGCGCCGGTTCGGCCCCGGCCGGTGCCGTTACCGACGCCGTATGTTCCTTCTCCGGCTCTAGCTCTGCCGCCGTGGTCCGTTCCCCCTGCAACAGAGGTGGAGGATGACTGGGAGGGGTCCGAGGACCCTCTTGCCCGTCAGTGTGACTCCGAGCACGACTTGGAGGACGCCGGTAACCTCAAGGTCTCTTCTGACCCGGGGTTTGCCTCTCCCCCACCTACTATGGAGGAAGGCGCCTCCTACACGATGGTGCTCCGTCGGGCCGCTGAGGTCCTCAACCTCGATCTTCCTACGGTGGCCCTCAAGACTAATCTCCTCCCTGAGGTGCTCCAGACGGCTTCCACTTCGTCGTAGCCCCTGCTTCCCTTTAACGATTCCCTCACTGACGTCTTGTTGGGCACTTGGTCGAGCCCGGCCACAGGGGCCCCTGTGGATAAGAATGTCGCCAGGCGTCACCGCCCGGCGCCTGGTGACACTGCGTTTCTGACCACTCATCCTACACATGAGAGCCTGGTCATCCAGGCCTCGACGTCGCAGAGTGCCTTTCCCACGGCTCCGCTGGATAAGGACTCTAAGAAGCTGGAACAGTTCGGAAACCGGTTGTTCTCTTCGGCCAGCTTGGGGCTGCGGTCAGTGAACACCGCCTGCTTATTAGGCCGCTATTCCCACGCGGTGTGGGATACGGTTGCTCAGGTGTTGCCTCAGTGTCCTGAGGAGGTCCATGCTGTGCTTTCCCAAGCAGTTGCTGAGGGTAAGGATGCGGCTAAGTTCTCCATTCGGTGTGGTTTGGACACCGCTGACTCACTGGGCAGGGCGATTTCTACGACTGTGGTGCTGCATCACCACGCCTGGTTACGATCTACTGGGTTCTCGCCCGATGTCCAGGACTCGCTCATGGACATGCCCTTTGATGGCACTCGCCTGTTTGGCGATAAGGCCGGCAGTGCACTGGAGCGTTTTAAGGACTTGCGAGCCACGGCCAAGTCCTTGGGTCTTTCTGCAAAGTGCCCGGCCACTCCTGGTTTTCGTTCCTTTCGTGGTCACGGCAGAGGCGCCCAGGCACGTTCCTTCAGCAAGCCTGTGCAGAACCAGCCTCAGCGCGGACGCGGCTTCCGCGGGGGCGGATCTGGGAATCAGCGTGGGGGTCAGTCCACCTCCGCCCCTGCTGTTTCTACCTCCAAACCTTCCTAATCTGAGCTTTGTTGAGCACCCCACGGCGGTGGGTGGCAGGATCCGCCACCACCTCCCCCACTGGCGCGATATCACATCGGACAAGTGGGTGTTGCAGATCATCCGCAGAGGTTACTCCCTTTCAGTCCTCCCCTCCAGCCATGCCACCTCGGTGCCACTGCATGTTGGGGTATAACTTGGTACTTCTCCAGCAGGAAGTCACGGCCCTCTTGGCCAAGGGGGCCATCAAGTGCGTTCCTGGGCCAGAAGTAGGGAGTGGTTGTTATTCCCACTACTTTCTGGTCCCCAAGAAGGACAAGGGGAACCTGTGCCCCATCTTGGACCACCGGAATGTCAATCGCTTTCTCTGGAAGGAGAAATTCAAAATGCAGACTCTTGCTCAGGTCCTGGCAGCCCTCAACCCTGGAGACTGGATGGTAGCGTTGGACTTGCAGGATGCCTATTTTCACATCCACGTCCTGCCAGCCCACCCGCGTTACCTGCGGTTCACGGTAGGCCAGGAGCATTTTCAGTTTGCTGTGCTCCCCTTCACCCGTACCAGTGCCCCTCGGGTGTTCATGAAGGTGAAGCGGTGGTCGCAGCTCACCTGCGCAGGTCGGATGTGTCAGTCTTCCCTTACCTCGACGACTGGTTGTTGAAGGCGGACTCGCCCCATGCAGTCGTCAACCACCTTCAGACTACGGCCAACCTCCTGCATTTGCTGGGGCTCTCCATCAACGTGCCGAAGTCGCACCTGAGTCCCTCTCAGAAGCTCCCCTTCATCGCAGTTCTGGATTCAACGCTGTTTCGGGTTTATCCTCCCGAGCAGCGAGTCCGGAATATTCAGGCTATGATTCTGATCTTTCAGCCTCTGTCCCGAGTTTGTCTGGATGAGCCTCCGGCTTCTGCGCCTGATGACCTCCTGCATCCTGCTGGTGACACATTCCAGATGGCATATGCGGGCTCTGCAGTGGGACCTAAAGTTCCAGTGGGCGCAGCATCAGGGCAACCTGTCCGATCATGTCCAGCTCTCGGAGGGCACTGCACGACAATTGCAGTGGTGGCTCACGAATCACGATTGGGTCAATGGCAGATCCCTCTCCCTTCTCCAACCGGAGCACACAGTGGTGACGGATGCATCGCTCCTGGGATGGGGAGGCCACTTGGGAGAGGCCGAGATCAGAGGACTCTGGTCTCCGGCGGAGTCCCGGCTCCATATTAACCTTTTGGAGCTTCGAGCGATCCGACTTGCACTGAAGGCATTCCTTCCCTCTGTCCGGGGAAGTGTGGTGCAGGTGTTCACGGACAACACCACCGCCATGTGGTATTGCAACAAACAGGGCGGGGTGGGGTCCTGGACCCTATGTCAGGAGACTGCGCCTCTGGACATGGCTGGAACATCAAGGCATTACCTTGGTGGTTCAACACCTGGCGGGTTCTCTGAACGCCAGGGCGGACGAACTCAGCCGCCGGTGCTTGATGGATCACGAATGGCGTCTGAACTCGGACGTGGCGCAAGGTCTCTTTCAGCAGTGGGGAGAGCCTTGGTTAGATCTATTCGCCATCGAAGAGAACGCGCAATGTCATCAGGTCTGCGCGTTGGAATTTCCAAGGCTGCACTCGCTAGTCGACGCTTTTCGTTGCGAGTGGAGTTGCGGTCTATTGTACGCCTTTCCGCCTATACCACTTCTGCCCAGAGTGCTGAAGAAGATTTGTCACGACCGGGCCCAAGTCATCCTTGTGGCTCCGGATTGGGCTCCAAGGTACTGGTATCTCGAGCTACTCGGCATGGCGATCGATCCCCTGATCCGACTGCCTCTTTGGGAGGATCATCTGTCACAGGACCAGGGGACGGTCCTCCACCCGAACCTGTCCAGCCTCCACCTCCATGCGTGGAGATTGAGCGGCGACAGTTGACAGCTTTCGATCTTCCTCCCAAAGACTGTGATGTCATTCTGGCAGCCAGGCGTCCCTCCACTAAGACTGTATACGCCTGCTGGTGGAACAAGTTTGTGGCATGGTGCACAGCAAAGTCTGTGTATCCCCTTTCTGCCCTTCTTTCTGAGGACCTTCTGTTCCTGCTCTCCTTGGCCCAGCAGGGCTCTGCTCTGGGCACTCTCAAAGGTTATCGTTCGGCCATCTCCGCCTTTATCAGGCTTCCAGATCAGCCATCTTTAAGTCCCCGGTTGTTAACCGTTTCCTGAAAGGCATTACACACACGTTTCCTCTCGTGCCATTCATAATGCCTCAGTGAGACTTCAATCTTGTCTTGACCTATCTGATGTGCGCTCCTTTTGAGCCCTTCTCAACTGTCCATTACGTCTTCTCACTCTCAAGACTGCTTTCCTGGTAGCTATCACCTCTGCCAGAAGAGTGAGTGAGCTCCAGGCTCTTTCTTCCAAACCTCCTTTCCTTTCTGTTCATCCAGACATGGTGGTGTTAAGGACCCGTCCTTCTTTTTTGCCAAAGGTTGTCACGCCCTTCCACATCGGGCAGACCATCACTTTGCCCACCTTCTTTCCGCCTCCACATCCTTCAAGGGATAAGGAGAGGCTTCACCGTCTGGACCCAAAACGTGCTCTCGCGTTCTATCTGAAGCGTAAACAGCAGTTCCGGATGGATGACCAGCTCTTTGGTGGCTATGTGGCCAAAAAAGCCAAAAAAGGTCGGGCCGTGCACAAACTAACTATCTCGCGGTGGGTCGTTCTGTGCATCAAGCATGTTATTCCTTGGCTAAGAAGGAGCCTCCTGTGGGGCTGCGTGCCCATTCTACCAGGGCAACTGCAGCCACTACTGCCTTGGGACGCGGCGTTCCCTTGCAGGACATTTGTCGGGCAGCTATATGGGATGTCGCTGCACACGTTTACCAAACATTACTGCCTTGACAGTCAAGTCCGGAGAGATGGCTTCTTTGGCCGTTCTGTTCTCCATGACTTTCTGGTGTAATCTGTTCGCAGACCTACCACCGGGGTTGGTATTGCTGGGGTATCTATTCTAAGATAAGGAATCTATCACTAACGTGTCTCTTTCAGATGCACAAGTTACTACTTGTGTAACGATATATCTGTAAGAGACATTAGTTAGTGATAGATTCCTTACCGCCCCACCCATCCTCCCCGTTCTGCGAACTGATTTCTAGGGTTAAGGTCATCCCTTTCAGGTCCCTAGTTTCTTGGCACCAGTGGTCAGTTTCTTGCATGACTCTGCATTCCTGGCGGGGATAGTCGTGTACAGAACTGACGTCCGCGCGCATGGGTTGTCTCCGCGACGTCATCACAGCGCTTAAGACGCCAGCTACGGACGCGGAGCCGCACAACGCCACCTACTGACGCGCAGGGTAACTGCTAGCAAAACTTTCCGGATCCAGTCTGACGCCTGGGGATTACTCTAAGGTAAGGAATCTATCACTAACTAACTTCTCTTATAGATATATCGTTACACAAGTAGTAACTTGTGCTTATGCACTCATTTGGACTTGCCTTAGTCATGCGGTTTGGAGCCGACGACAGTCGAGGCAAATACTTAATGAGTGGCAAGTCTCTGGTTATGGGATTTCTAGGTCATTACACAGTTACCATATGTCCTTTGCTCGCCAGAACTCTTAGCGATTCAACCTTAGCCGGTCTAGTGTGTACGGTTGTGCTTGACAAGAACTCCGTCTCCTTTCTCAAAGACCGTGTTTTGAGCTCACCAGCAATTGGCGTGGGCCTTCATTTTGCATTTGTGAGAGGTGTCAGTGACACAGATCTCGTCTGGGTCTATTGACCTGGTGGTCCATTTTGGTATTTTCATTCCAATAGCTCTTCTGAACAGCAAGGTGGCAGGACTTTCTCCTGTCGTGGAATAAGAAGTGGAACAGTAGGCACGGAGGGCTGGGCGTAAAGCTGACTGGATGTCAATTCCTTCCAGTGCAGCACACTGAACCACCCTTTTCATTGGCTCCCGATAAAACAAAGAGTTCGTTTCAAGGCACTCTGTATTGTTTTTTAAGGCCATTAATGGTATCGGTCCACAATTTCTCAAACAAAAGCTTCACTGGTATGTACCGGGTAGAGCATTACGCTCTGCCAGTGCTAAGCTAGTGCTAGTCCCCAAGACAAACAAAGCAAACTGGGGAGGCAGGGGCTTTATTCTCTGTGCTTCTCGAGCTTGGAATGAGCTTCCCTTTTCTCTTAAGTCTACCCCGGATCTTTTGTCCTTTCGTAGGGGCTTGAAGACATGACTCTTCACGCAGTAGCTTTTTCTCGACTCTCAACTTCCCCGGCAACCAGTACTTAGCGTCAGGACACCTAAGGGTAATCGTGTGCTCTATAAGTGCAATTAACATAACATAACATGTCCTTGTATGCCAGTTCAATAACTTGTTGCCTCAAGCTTTCAGGGATAACTATTCTTGCCCTTCTTAGTATGGCACCATCATGTGTAACAGATATTTCTTGAATTTCTGTTACTCCACATCATCTGTAAGAGGTATGTTTCCTCCATGATTGTGTTGCAATGATTTCTTGGCTTTCATATTTTAAAAAATGATGAGCAATGCCTTATGATTTGTGACAAGGGTGAAATGTTTTCCATAGTTCCATGAAAGTGTTCACACACCCATATTACTGCTAAGTTTGATTTCTCAGGTTGAGAATAAGCACATTCGGTCTGAGATAGACTCCGGCCAGCGTTGGCCACAATGTGTCTCTGAGCATCGGGCTGCCTATTGTATTGGGCAAGGATCACGCCTGACTCCACCGGGCTTGCATCTAACACAATCTCGGTTTGCAATTTCGGATCAAAGTAAACAATTTCAGTTGCATTTGCAATTGTATTTTCTTCTTTTTGAAACTTCGGTTACATTTAGATGACCATTCAAATGGAACATCTCGCTTTTTGTTCTCTTAGAGGGGTACTCACAGTGGTAAAATCACAAATGGATGGCAGCATGGTTACATCTTCTGGAGGGCAAGTAGACAATGCTTGTACCTTTTCAGGGTCAAGATTCATTCCCTTTTCAGAGAAAATATGCCCAAAGAATTTAAATACGTTTTTGTGAAACTCGCACTTCTTTGCATTTAGTGGTGTGAGACCTGCATCAGCTAGCAGACAGCATACTTGTGTGAGGGCTTTATCATGTTCCTTTCGTGTAGCCCCAAGCACCAACATATCATCACTGTAGTTAAAGGCATGTGCGGCAGGCTGAATTATTCGCCAAATGCTATCTGAAAGGTTTTCTGCAGCTGATGACGCACTGAAACTGAGTCTTTTATATCTGAACAACCCTACATGAGTTGAAAAAGTAGTAATTGTAGTGTCTTGTGAGTTAGCAATGACTGAACCCTTTGGCTCCTGATGGACTCTGTAGACCTGTGACATAAGTGTTAGAGCATAGTGAAGTGAATGCAGGTTTAGAATGTTGAGTTTGCGGTTATATGCAGATGAATAAAGACGTGTTATACTAAGCTCAGTGTGTGGTGTAGTCCTTAGCAGGTACCAAGGATTGGGGGATGCTACAACTGGCCACAGCTAGGGGATAAGTAACCCAAAGATCACCTGCTCTCCCAGAGAGTTTGCCGTGGTCCAGAAAACTGGTTGTGCGTGCCATGTGTCAAATTGCAACTCAAGCCAGAGTGAAGCATTTAAAGATAACTAAAGCCTCACTGAGAAGTCTGCACATCGTTGTCCAAGATCCTGCTGGGAAAGTCTTAGAGAGGTACTGTGCAACTTAAAGCTATACATAATACGGAGTGATAACATTAAAAGCGGATACAACTAGATTTTGAAAGAGCAGCAAATAGTGACCGCAAATTGCACAATAACACTGAGATCAGAAGCGCTATGAGGCAGAGATCAACCACGTGATAGACCGTGCAAAGGGACGCTTAAAAGCAAAATTATTCAGATAGAAGAAACGGTCATCTACTTACCAGAACTGAGTAAAGAAAGTCATCATACAACAGCATTGGGGGAAGTGGCCCCAGAAGAAGTGCCCAAGTTTGTGTTTACAGAGCCATCCATACCCACAGTGGCACACCATCAAAGCTGCAGAGTGGAGCGCAGAACAACTACAGAGGTATTTGAAGATCAGAAAGCCGAGAGTGGCAATTGGAATAGTGAAAGGTTGCGTCCCCAATAGAGACTAAGAAAGAGGCCACTTTTCCTGTAGTTATCAAAGATGACCAAGAGGCCAGCACGTCGCAAGCCCTCAGATTTGCATAAACAAGATCACCAAACAGTGTTGGAAAGAACACTACTTTCTCCATCAGTTTGTTCCACCAGCGGTTATTATGCTGCAGACTTCCTGAAACCACTATCACCATGCGATACTGCCAAGAAGCAAAATATTGGCAACAGATAAACTGCTTGCTTAGAGACATTTGATGATCTCATTGATGTGCTAGAAGAAGCAGACAACAAGAAGATTGCCACATACCTTAGGACTGTTGCTGGTGAAGGTGTAAAAGAAGTCATAGAGCAAATGCTCAGAGCTGACCAAATTAAATGCCATGAAATCTAAGAAACTTTGAATCTCAAGTTCAATCCAATGCCAAATGAAGATTATGAAAGGTATATTTTCAGTCTAGAGTCACAAAACGTTGGTGAAACCATCGACAGATTTGTTGAGTGACTGGATATGCTCGTCAAGCACTGTGTTCAATTAAATTAATGATGAGGAAGCTATATGTCTCAGAGTTATTGATGGATGCATGTCCGATTCATTCAGACAACGAATGCTGAGAGAAACTCTTAGTCTGGAGCGAGATCTCATGGCTGCTACTAGGGCTGAGGAGCCAGATGATTGAAAAACTTTTGACACAAAGACAGGAGGTGCACAGATTGAGTCAGTCATGAGCATGAAAAGTAAGCCAAAGCACAAGGCTGAGGGACTCTGGGTGATGTCTCCACGGAAAAAGATGTTGTGCTTCAAGTGTGGGTTTTTGTTTGCACACAAAGGTTAATGTCCTGCCATTGGACAGGTTTGCAGAGGCTGTGGGAAGGAGAACCATTTTGTAAAACTTTGCAAGCAAAGGAAATAGTAATTGTGTCACGGCACAAAGACAAAATGGCAGCTGAAACGTTTCAGGAGCAACGTTTGGCACATGCCCACAAGGTCAAGGGACAATACCAGTTCAGGCGAAATGACCCCAAACAAAGTCCATTGTCATCTAAATTATTGTCAAAAAGTCAACATCAAGTTAAAGTGAAGAAGATAGTTGTGAAATGATGATGTTTACTACAGAAAAATGTGTGCATGTTGACTGGCCGTTTGTGAAAAAAGATACAAGTAAAAAAAAAAGAAATTACATCAACTAGTCAAGTAATTTAACTGTGGGCACTGTTGTTGGAACGGCCCTTTACCATATATTTCCCATGCAAGTTGGTGCTGCAAGGCATTCTGACTGAAAGTCATGATTGCCTTTCTTGTTGGTCCATCACCCTGTCAGCATTCTTTATTCCCGCTCATCCCTCTCGAGAGGGGGAGAGGCTCCCATTACTCGGACCCCAAAGAGGCTTTGAGCTTGTACATAGATTGTACCATGGTCGATCGAGTAGATTGTCAACATTTTGTGGAGTTCTCTGGGGCAAAAAAGGGAAGACTGTGCAGAAGAGGACCTTCTTAAGGTGAGTAGTCCTCTGTATTAAGATCTTCTATGCGAGGCCAAGATGCAGCTCCTGGAAAGTCTGAGAATCCATTTCACACTGGTACTAAAGGCTATCACCTCTACATTGGTGCGAAGATGTCCTTAACATCTGCCAGGCTTTGATTTGGTCATCTGTGTATTCGTTCATGAAGCCCTATTGCTTTTCGCTATGTTTGGTGGGAAGGACACTTCAGTCATTCTGCTCTACAAGGGTTCTTGGTCTTAAGTCCACTCCACAGACACTTCATTTTGGGAATAGAATGCTTTGGTAGCTCTTATAAATTGAGGAAATCTCAATCAATCAATCAATCCGGGTTGGTCTCAAGGCGGCGGGGGCTGCTGGGGTCATCGGAAGAGTCAGGTCTTTAGGTACCTACTTAACTGGGACAGTGTGGGGGCTTGGTTGAGGGGGAGGTCGTTCCAGGCCTTGGCTGCGATGTAGGAGAAGGACTTTCCTCCCGTTCTCGTTCTGTAGATGCATGGTACAGTGGCTAGAGAGAGGTTGGCTGATCGGAGGTGTCTTTTGTGTGCGAGGTAGGAGAGGCAGTTGTTCAGGTATATTGGTCCGGTTTTGTGCAGGGCCATATATGCATGGGTGAAGAGCTCAAAGGTAATTCTTCTTTCGAGTGGGAGCCAGTGGAGATCGCAGAGGTGTTGGGTGATGCGGCTGCGACGGTGATGTCGAGGATCAGTCTGGCTGCGGCATTGTTTGATCAGGAGTTTGTGAAGGAGTTACTTGTTGATTCTGGTGTAGAGCGCATTGCTGTTGTTTAGCCTGCTACTAATGAGGACTTGCGTGACGGTTCTTTTGGATTTGGATGGGATCCATCTGAACGTCTTTCCAAGCATGTGGAGGGTGTTGAAGTGTCGACGATACGGCGTTCATTGTGAGCAATGAGTCCAGCATGATGCTGACATTTGATGCGTGGTCCGTCAGGGTGGGGAGATTTCTTAGGGTGGGGGGCCACCAGGAGCCCTCCCATGCAGAAGGTGTGGAGCCCAGGATGAGTACTTCTGTTTTCTCAGAGTTGAGTTTCAGGCAGCTGTTTTTCATCCAGGTGGCGACGGCTTTCGTCCCTTCTTGGAAGTTGTGTTTGGTGATGTTGGGTTCGTTGATGTCAGCTCGATGATCCCCCAGGAGCGGTTCAATGTCAAAAAGGGGTCCACCTCTCGACAGTCTGAGTGCTATAACAGCGCAGGTGAGTGGGATGATCAAGCGGGGGAAGGAAAGGGAAGGGATCAGCAGGGAGGGAGATCTGAAAGACAAACAATACTGGTGAGTAGTTGTTTTTACAATACTCCTCCTAAGGCTAACTATTTTGGCTTTTCCGTATCTGTAAACAAAAATAACAATTCCTTCGTCTTATTTGAGAGGAATGGCTAAGCGTCCATGTAAGTAGGTCAGCAGTGATAGGTTTTGTGCTAAAAATCGTATACTAACAAAAGGGACTCTTAAAGCCTGTTTCCTATGAAATGACAGTATAATGCACTAGGTAAGTCTCTATATCATCTATACAGGTAGCAGATAACCATAGACACCAGCACGTATGTAAGGGTCTGCTTCACAGGGGAAGAGCAGAAGACCGCATCTTGAACCCCTTGTTAAGATGAATAACCAAAATGCCTCTTTTGTGTCAATGTAGTAGTCCTTTGAGCAAGCAATGTGAAATAATTGCACCTCCAAGAATATTCACACTACTTATTCCGAAGTACCTAATCATACAATCATTTAACGCCTTTAGGCCGTGTAGTTCATAACATATACTTGGTTTGTAGATCTTCTGTCCATACCGAAGAACTCAACAGCAGACAAGAGCAAGGATTAACAGTCTTGTATCAAAGCGGTGCCAGTCCAGGCACAGCCCACGGAATGCTGAATACTCGAGAGAAGTCTCGACCAGATTTGGTGCAAGTCACCCTTACCGTACTACAAGACAGGAAAAGCAGCGTGAAACGCGCTGCCCGGCGAAATTATCAGCAGCGTCTTTCTCCCCGGAGGCTCCCTAAGAACTGTCCTTCTCTTCCGGGTCGTCACGGGATTTCCCAGGTAAGCGCTTCCGCTTAGCCTCATGGGAATTGTAGTTCAGTTCCCTTCCAATAGTGCGTGAGAAGCACCACCAGTCGGAAAGGAATGAGGATTGCCTGCAGAAGTTGGGTCACTCTCTCCTGTCCACCAACCCACTAACTAGGACCAGGCTTTTCCGTACCGGGTAAGAAGGGGTGCATTGTCCTTTAAGGTCCCCTGTGCCGCTACTTGGTGTATGTGCTTTCGGTTGCTGAGTGTGTGTGTAACAGCTGGTGAGGGAGAGGATAAACTGGGTGTCGTTGGCGTAAGTGACTATGTTGAGCCCGTGGTTCCTGATGATGGTTGCGAGGGTGGCCATGTAGATGTTGAAGAATGTGGGGCTGAGGTAGGAGCTCTGGGGCACTCCACAGTTGGTCTCTGTTGGTTCTGAGAGGTAGGGTGGGAGCATGGCTCGCTGGGTTCTACCGGTGAGGAATGAGCATATCCAATCGAGGGTTTTGTCGCGGATGTCAGTGTTGTGGAGTTTTGTGGCTAGGGTGTGATGTGAGACAGTGACGAAAGCAGCCGAGAGGTCAGGAGGATGAGGGCTGTCGTTTTGCCCCAGTCGAGGAGAGGGGGGATGTCGTCGGTGGCGGCGAGTAGGGCAGTCTCTGTGCTGTGGTTGCTGCGGAATCCAGATTGGGAGTTGTCCAGCACGTTGTTAGCATTGATGAAGTTTGCTAGCTGGGTGCTGACGGCCTTTTCGATTACTTTGGCTGCGAATGGAAGCAGGGAGATGGACCTGATGTTTTTGAGGTCCGTCAGGTCGGTGTAGGGTTTCTACAGAAGGGGATTGACCTCGGCGTGTTTCCAGTCATCGGGGAAGGTGATCGTACACTGTAGTTCAGGGGCAATGGCCGACGCAGCTCTGTGGAAGATGTGTGGTGGGCAGGCATCTGAGGGTGCCTCAGAGTGGATGCTTTTCATGGTCCGCAAGGTGTCTGCTGCTGTGAGCGGGGTCAAATTGAGCAGGGTTTGTCATCGCAGGAGCAGTGTGGAGGTCGTGGTTTTCGAAGTTGTCGTAGATCATCTTGATCTTGAAGTGAAGAAGGTGATGAGTCTGTTACAGAGGTCTTGGGAGAGTGGGATGTCTCATGTTTCGCTGCGGGGTTTGGCGAATTCCTTGATGAAGGAGAGGAGTTCTTTGGTATTGTGGGCATTGGTGAGAATTCTGCCTTGGATGGATTTCTTCATTGGGGATTTGATGAGTGTGGTGTGCGGTGGTGGCTGCTTTGTAGGTGGCATGTGTTCCGGGGTTTTATTGTTCCTTAATGTCTTTTCGAGTCACTGGTAGGAGCGTTTGGATTCTTGAAGCGCAGGGCTGTACCAACTTGCTTTTTTGATGTATTCCTGTGGCTTTCTGGAGTGGGGCGAGTGTGCCTGCACAGTTCGTGATCCTGCAGTGGAGGTTGCGTGCTGCGGTGTTGGTGTCTGGCATAGTCAGGAGTGGGGTGCTGATCAGGGCGGGGTGAGCTGTTCTTCTGTGAGTTTGTTCCAGCTTCTACGGGGGAGGCGGTGGGCATGCTTGTGTATGGTGGTTTTTTTTAAGCAAAATTGGATGCAGTCGTGATCTGTCCAGAGGAGTTCCGTGGTGTGGCGGTAGGAGACGCAGTTTCCTTCGGCGAAGACGGGATCTAGTGTGTGTGTGGGTGTGGTCATTAGTTGTTTGAGTCCTATGTCGGCGAGGTTCTCTAAGATGGAGGCGGTATTTGGGTTGTCGTGGTTGTCTAGGTGAAAGTTTAGGTCTCCGAGCAGGATATAGTCGAAGGAAGCAAGGGCGTCGGGTGCTAAGAGGTTGGTAATGGCATTGGTGAAGGGAGTGCTGGGGGCCGGGCGGCCTGTAGATGAGGGTTCTGCGGAGAGTTGTGTGAGGGTTGATCCGCATCTGAAAGTGGAGGTGCTCCATGATGGTCGTTGTGTCTTCCGGGGGGATTGGCATCAAGCAAAGGGTGCTTTTGTCGATTTGTGATGCCTCCTCCTAGGCGGGTGGGTCGGTCCTTTCGCAGGATCTTGTATTCGTTCGGAATGTAAGTGGAGATGTTGGGTACGGAGAGGGCGTTGATCCAGGTTTCTGTGAAGAAGGCGGAGTCTGGCGAGTCTGTGTTGAGGAGATCCCAGATTTCTGTGATGTGCTTGAGTAGGGAGCTTACGTTGAGGAGGATGCAGTTGAGTGGTGTGTGGGTGGTGATGTTAGGGAAGCTGGGGGCCGCTGCTGGGGTACAGAGGTGGATGAAGGTGCGGTGGCGGAGTAGACAGGAGAGAGGGCCTTGGGTGGTGTTCGGCATCGAGAGCTGGCAGTTGTTGCTTCATCCAGGGTTGAGGGTGTGGTGCGTGCTGGAGTGCTAGTGGAAGTGAATTGGAGGACCAGGGTCCCTGGCGCTGGCCGCTGACAGCATGGACGGGCTTGCCTTTGGTTCACCAGCAAAAGACATACAATTGATAAACGGAATGCAGAATGAATCAAAACTTACAACCCCCTTCTCTCCCCCCCCCCCCCCCCCCCCCAGTCAGGAGATCTGGGTTAAATCCATCATTCTTTTGCTCACCATGCCACCCTAGTTAAGACCTGGCTATATGCAAATCAGTTTCAACCCTGTACCTCATAGGAACAGTCCAGCCCGAACTGCCAAGCCAGTTCCTCCCTGGACCGGAAACAAGCATCCTAGGACCGGTTTCGGGGTTTCAACCCTCATCAGCCAGGATAGCTTGAATCCAGTGGCACAGTGAGCCCGAGACCCACTTCTGGGCATACCTGGTGCACTTAGGGCGAGGAAGCAGAAGACACACAATTGATGGACGGAAGGCAGAACAAATCA
Organism: Triturus cristatus; assembly: GCF_964204655.1. Classification (NCBI taxonomy): domain Eukaryota; kingdom Metazoa; phylum Chordata; class Amphibia; order Caudata; family Salamandridae; genus Triturus; species Triturus cristatus. Next base: position 227,707,254 of record NC_140581.1, read on the forward strand.
AAATTTCACCCCCGTAAAGAGACCCGGGTTAAATCCATCATTCTTTTGCTCACCATGCCACCCTAGTTAAGACCTGGCTATATGCAAATCAGTTTCAACCCTGTACCTCATCGGAACAGTCCAGCCCGAACTGCCAAGCCAGGTCCTCCCTGGACTAGAAACCAGTATCCTAGACCCGGTTTCTGGGTTTCACCCCTCATCAGCCAGGATAGCTTGAATGGGTGAAGGAGGGCCTCGAACACTCTGTAACCGAGCTAAGGAGGCAGCTCTCAGTGGTGGAGCTGCACGGGGAAGAGCAGTCACACTGACCAGGTCAGTAGTCTAGCTCTTCTTGCGTCTCAGCAGCCGCCATGAAGTAGAGGTCGAGAGAGGGCGGTCAGCCAGGAGGCGGGAAGCATACACTGGAGGGGGGAGGGGCCGTGGGGGCCGCAGCGACAGGGACAAAACACAGAGAGTGCGAGGGGAAAGAGAGCAGAGAGGGAGAGGAGGCAAGATGGCCGCTGGTGGTTTGCAGTGAGAAGTCGCATCTCACTCCTCCTCCTGATTACAGAAGGAAAATGGTATAAAATCCTCCCAATACAACATGGTAATGAGAGTTGGCGTCTGGCTACGAGGAATTGATCTTAAGAATATTTTGACTGTCTTGAAAAATTATGCCTTGGACGGAATACCCTGGAAGATAACTCGTTTGATTCAAGGGAAAGCTGCAAGGTATACTATATCGCCAGTCATTGCATGCTATAAGATGCCTCCTCGTATTATCAAAGGGTCTGATGCGAGCAAAGGCAGCATGATGAAAGAGCAGCCTACCCGGGACAAAACCGATTCAAAATCGGCAATTGGGGCAGCGCCGCGAGCTAATGGTACACTTACCGTAAGGAAACCACCGGGGAAAAAGACAGGAGAGCCGCAAGGCAATGGCGAGCTGCAAGGGAATCCCGATGGGTCGACTGCTTCTGGCGATCCTCGCGACCTGAGGAATCTGCGATCTGCTAAAGCGGCGAAAAAGGATTTGCTACTGAGGCAACCCTCGGTAACTGAGAGTTTTCCACTAAAATGTACGGGGCGCCTGGATCGGGGGAACGCCAGTAAGCGGGACAAACGGAGCGGTGCGGAACCGCATAATCCCCGTGAGGACACACAGGTAACCAGGCAACCAGATCAGGCGTCCGGGTTGGAGCCCGCGCTGGAGTCGACATGCGCAGTTGTGGGCGGCTTTGCCGAGGAACAGGAGCAGGCAGAGGGGGAATCCTCGGGAGAAACTAAGGAAAAGCTCGCCCCAGATCTCGATTGTAGTCTGAGAATTGAAGCAGGGGTGAAAGTTCTTTCTATGGAAAACAATGCTAATACGAGCCAACACCCGGAGGCCATGGAGATCTCTATACCTCAAAGACTTGGTGAGTTGGGGGATCCACAAAACATAAGACAGGAAGCAAGCAATGAACTGGAGGTCTCCATAAATCAACAGCTGTTGGCTGAGGGTAATACAGCAGACTTAGTGAATAAGGGGCCAGTGGGAGGGGCTGTCTCGCCGGACTATTTTTTTTCAGTGAACGAGGACTCAGAGCCAATAACCCCAAGCGATGATAGTTTGGATGAATCCTCTGCCTCAGGAAGCAGCTTGATGCCCCAAAAGTGTACTTTAAAAAAACGCAGATCACGAAAGAAGCCGAATTCATTAGGAAGTCCACCTGATCCTACTAAAAAGTTATCATGGGATTATTCTGCTACCTCACAGACATACCATGATGCCGCCAACATGGCGCTACATGGGGGGGGAGGGACCGCCTCAATTAAACCCCCAAGCAACTTCTTTGGACTTACTATTTAGCACTCTTAAATCTATGCAAAGTGAGGCAAGGGCTGAAGTTCGGAGGTCAAGACAGGGGCTGAATAAAATTCATAATTCATTAAGGAAGATGAATAAGTTGTATGAGGAGGTTGCTGAAAGAGTCACACAGTTGGAAGAGAGAACGGGGAGGCTGGAAGATGACTTGAGTGATATACGGAGCTTTAAGCAAGAGCAAAGTAAAGTTTCCGAGGATATGCAGTGGAAGCTGGATGATTATGAAAATCGGCAGCGCCGCAATAATATAAGACTCTTGGGGGTGGAGGAAGGGATTGAAGGGCAAGATGTCAGGATGTTTGTGGTGAACTTGTTAAAGGGTGCGTTCCCAGATCTATCTGCCTGGCACTGGGAAACCGAAATTCAGAGAGCTCATCGATTCCCTCTAGTGGCTAGGAGAGAGCAGAATCCACGACAAGACACTAGACCTAGAGCTATTCTTCTGTTTATAGGTAATTTCTTGCTGAGACAACAGATATTGGAGAAAGCAAAGCCAGAATCCAAACGTACATTCAATGGTGTGGTTTTCTTCGCTAGGCCTGATTTCTGTCGTGTTACTGTAGAGCAAAGGTGGAGGCTAAGACAGTTGATTGCACCAATACAGGCCTTAGGGTCAGAAGCTTATCTACTCTACCCCGCCAAACTAAAGATAGTTACAAAAGGCCAGGTGAAAATGCTATTCTCCGAAATAAAGGTGAAAGAGTATATGGTAGATGTGCTGGGCTACAAGGAGTGGGGAGGTCATTAAAAAGAAAAGAAAAAAGGAATCTAGTTAGATTGGGAGGACAAGGTTACTGACACCGGGACACTGGGAGGAGGAGGCGACAACTGCTTTCTCAAGCGATCACACATAGGTCATGATTGACCTATTTGCCTGTAAGGGGGGGGATAGGGAGGAGGAGGGAAGGGGGTAGGAAGAGGGGGATCACACATAAAATACAGCATATTTGGCATTTTCAGCACAGCACAGGTTGGTTTTTGTTGGTTTTGAGTATTACATTAGTGGTTAATATAAGATCAGTGTACGGGGTTTTCTAATGACGTGCAAAATAGCCTCAATTAACATTTGTGGCCTCAACGATGTTCACAAAAGATTACGAGTATCGGCTCTACTGAAAATAATGAATCTGGACTTAATCTGTCTCCAGGAGACCCATATAGAGGGTGGTAGGGGGGTTTTGCTGGAGCAGCTGGGATTTTCTCTATTGGCTAATACAAAACAGGGGTCTAAAACTAGGGAAGTTGCGGTGTTGGGTAAAAATAGGGATATAGTAGTAAGCAGGAAGAGAGAAGATCAATGGGGTAGATGGGTGATATTGGAAGTTATATTTAGGGGGGAGAGGTTCACGTTGGTCGTTAGCTTTGTGGCTTCAACCGATTATTTGTTGTGGCGATTTTAATATCCATTATCCAGCTGGGGTATCTTTAACTGCAGGGAGGGGTTATGCTGGTAGGAAAAGAAAAACATTCAGGGCATTAAAGGACTTGGCAAAACATAATTCATTGATAGACATTTGGCCCACAGTTTATCCCCTCAAGGACGGAAGTACATTCTTCTCAGCACCACACAGGGTTTTGGTCAGATTAGACTACTTTTGGATATCTAATTCCCTGGTTAGTAGACCTCGGATTGTATCAGACCATAGCCCCCTGACTTTAACTGTCAAAATGGGTCAGCGGCGGGTAATGGGTACCTTTTGGACGTATGAAAGAGCCCTGTTAAAGGAGGAGGCATATGTTAAACACATGAAATCTTGGATCAGGAATTTTTGGGAAATAAACAGGGGGACTGCAGATTCTGGAATGGAGTGGGACGCTTTCAAGGCAGGTATACGAGGAGAAACGTTGAGTTATTCGTTATATAAACAGAAAAGGGAAAAAGCAAGATTCAATGAAGTAGTTATAGAGCTAGTTAAAGCAGAGGAAGACTTATCCTTAGCGGTACAGCTTCAACAGTCTGTGGAACAATTGGGCTTAAAGATAGTCTTAAAGCAAAGGTTGTAGAAAGCATAGTCAGTAAGGCTGCTGCCAGATATCTAACAAAGAGAGAGGAGGCTTATGAGTTGAGCGAGAGAGTGGGGCATATATTGGCTATTCGCTCCAGACAAAAAGCTTCGTCAGCAGAGATCAAGAAGATCATGGATGTTCAGAGTAATGTGGTCACAGAACCTGTTGCGGTAAGGGAAGTGTTTAGGCAGTTTTATGAGGCCCTGTATATCTTAGACAAGGATCTAGATTCTGGGGACATTCCAGACTATCTTAATAATATCAGGCCAACACTTCTTCCTGAGGAAGACAGGGGTTTGCTAGATGCACCGATTAAGCTGGAAGAAGTGATGGTAGCACTGGATAGCCTTCCTGCTGGCAAAGCCACGGGTCCAGATATGATCCCAGTAGAATTCTATAAAGTTTTTAAAGAGGTATTAGACGTCGAGCTCTTCCGCACTCTGCTACAGGCACAAAGAGGGGAATCTATTCCTAACTCAAGGGGAGGGGCCGATATTGTTGTCATTTTAAAAAAAGGTAAAAGTCCATTGGCACCATCTTCATATAGGCCCATTACCCTAATGAATGCAGACGTTAAAGTCTATTCTAAAATACTCGCGAGGAGATTGGCCGATGTAATTGAGACTCTGGCTAGTCATATACAACATGGTTTTATACCTGGCAAGGGCACGACACAACACATTAGACAGATATTTACACTCTTCGATGCCGTAGAGGTCCCAGGAGATCCTATGGCGGTATTGTTACTGGACGCCGAAAAAGCGTTCGATAGGGTCTCCTGGGAGTTCTTATGGTCAGTATTGAGATGGTATGGATTCGGCGAGAAATACATCAGAGCTATTCAGACTTTATCTAACAAGCCAACAGCTAGAAATAGGGTTAATAAAGGACACTCAGCCGCAGTGCAAATAGAAAGAGGGACTAGACAGGGGTGTCCGTCTTCCCCCCTCTTGTTTGCGCTTTATATGGATCCATTTTTGCGTAGATTAGAAACTAATGTTAACATCCCACCAATAATAATTAATAATATGGAAATTAAGACGCAGGCATATGCGGACGACGTGGCAATTATTGCATCTAACCCCACTCTTGCTATTAGTGCAATAGAATTGGAAACACAATATTTTGGTCAGGTGGCAGGCTACAGTCTTAATAAGACAAAAACACAGATTGTAAGGAATTCACATGTGTCATGTGATGATAACAGAGTAGTTAATTGGGCAGTATACCTGGGAATAGGAATATCAGCAGACCTCGAGAGAGTGGTTGAACAGAACATGACCCCCCTAATGGCAAAAGTAAAATTAGATTTAGAAAAAAAAAGTATAACCTCCATCTCTCTTTAGTGGGCTGCACGAATGTCATCAAAATGGTAATTTTGCCCTAATTTCTCTATTTATTTAGAGCAATACCATTATTTTTGGGGGCAAAATGGTTTCAGGCGTTAGAGCTGATGCTAAATAGATTTATTTTTGGCTCATGGAAAGACTAGGAGGGCGTATAGATTTATTACCCTTCCAAGGGAAAGAGGGGGGTGGGGGGCCCCTGACTTTAGACTATATTATTTGGCTACAGCACTGCAATATATGCAGGGTTTGATTGGTGGAGGGGCACATCCTAGAATCTCTAGAATGTCTACGGCGGTGTATGCAATAGTTTTGGGGGTGGACGCCGAGAATTGGTTTTTAAATTGCACGGACTTCTCCTACTTCAAAAGAACAAGGTTTAAGACAGTTATCGCCGCTGTTAATATCTGGATGACCTTCCTGAAAAAATCTGGGTTGGGCAGGTATAATAGGTACACCCGAATGTTTAAGAATAAATCCTTACCAGGGGAGATTTTTGCAGGTTCGGTCTTTGCAACTTGGGAACTTAAGGGGATCAGGCGGATAGGGGATATTATTGGTCCAGAAGAGATTGTGCAGTTTGCTGACTTAGTAACTAAACATCAAATAGACAGTAGGAGCTTTTTCAAATATCTGCAGGTTAGAAGTTTTTTAAATACTAAGCGAGGAGGGACTATAGGGTTTAATAATAATTAAATTCTAGATAAGATTGAGAAGGGGGAAGATTGCAAGATATGCAGTTTCTATGCAAGTTTAGTAGCTGAAAAAACAGATGATCTGGCTAAATATAGCGATAAATGGGCTATGAAATTGGGTATTGAGAATGCCGGTTTTCAGGAATCGTTAGATTTGGGACGTATAGTGCTTTGTTCGGCACCGTTACAATCACAGCATTATAAAACTCTATATTGCTTGTATCATACACCGGCTAGAATAGCACAATGGGGTGGTACTTTAGGGATTCATTGCCCACGTTGTAATCAATTACAGGCAGATTTAGTCCCCATTTTCGCTACCTGCCCCCAACTCTCTACGTTGATCAAGGAGGTGGAGGGATTCATGGGAATGTACCTCGGGATCCAGATAACAATTACACCTACTGTGATCTTACTGGGAATAATTTTAGATAGGGATGCTATCAATCGAGACTTTATTTTTGTTGCTATGGCAGTATTTCGACTTGTCATAGCAAGAGCATGGTTGGATAAAACACCGCCCTTAAGGAATCAATGGCTGTCCAATCTTTTGGCAGCCTATAATTTAGAAAAAGGGATCTATGAGCGTAAAGGTAGAAAGGGGAGGCAGCTGGGTTTGAGAATCTGGGATCCAATACGGAGATGGAAAGAGCAAATGGAGTAAAAATTTAGCCATGTTGTTTACATTACCCTATTTGAAAGAAAGATTAATGAATTATCATACAAGTTATTTTCTAATATAATTGATAGATAGGGTTTCTGTTTTGTTTCCTTGGTTTTCTGTATAGTCACTAATGGATGTATTCTATGCTGTGCTATATTATAATATATGGTATATGACGTTTTTTAATAAAAATAATTAAAAAAGAAAAAGGAAAAGAGAGCAGAGAGCAGAGAGAAAAAAGAGAGAAGAGGGCATAGAGAAAAAAGTCAAGAGTGGCAGAACAGCAGAAGAGCATAGTTCTTTCCCACTGGACCACCATGGATGAGTTGCAGCCAGGAAACTGCGGCTGGAGGAGGGCCTCGAACAGTCTGTAACCAGGCTCAGGATGCAGCACTCAGTGGTGGAGCCAGACGCGCAACACCCATTGGACTCAAAGGGCTCCAGCCCCCCCCCACGTCGTGTGTGGCAGCCCGGGATGAGACAGCTTCCCCGGCACACACACAGCCGTACCCGAGCACTTCACATGTCTTTAAAAGACCATCTGCATGTTAATGAGGCCTCGCTGTTGTTTCACCCCTTCTGAGAGCCCCTGCAGCTCCACTCTGCCTATTGCTTAAAGATTCAGCTCCCCCCCCCCCCCCCCCCCCTCCCAGAAATATTTTCTTAGCCCCCCCCCCGAAATTTGGCTCTAGTTGCGCCTCTGGGTGGAGCTGTGCAGGGGGAGAGCAGTCACACTGATCAGTTAGAAGTGGTGGTTAGAGTATCAGTAGAGCACCTTACTTACCTTTGGAATGCTTATCCTTTTGGATACTCTCTAATCGCAGATTCCTCACTGCCCTCCGACTTACCCGTTCTCTAGAGTGACCTCTTTTTAACATCTAAAAATGCCCCATATAAGTGATCATTACTCAGTTACCAACAATTGTTCACGCTCCACGTCTGAGGACATGGAAAGGGAAAAAGACAAGGAACCCGATGTTAGTGCACAAGGGTGGTGCTGTATGCAGATCCGATGTGTCACTTCTGGAGTGGTGTGGAGTCATTGCTTTGCTCCATGGCACCACCTAGCGGTGCACAGAGTACTTCTACTAAACATTTCCAGATCCAGTAGGGCACCTGGGAATATTCTTAGGTGAGGAATCTGCTCTGTTAGGTAGAGTTTCCAGCAGAAAGACTTTTAAAGAAGGCAAGTAATTTGTTCTTTGTGCTTTCGCTGGTTCAGTAATTTCAGCCCATCTTTTTTTGTTCCTTGAACTATTGTCAACACCCCTGATTATGTTTACTGTGGAAGATTTTTCAAATCTGTGGTTGGTATCCAAAATAAAAGAATTTGCCAATTTCCGTTCGTTTTTTCTTCAAATTGTACTAATATCAGTCTGTAATAGATAATATATTTTGGGCATTGATAATGGAATAATTCACTGTATATAATTATTGGAATATGTTATAATTTTTTAGTTTAGCTTAAGCGAAAGAAATAAAATTTGAATGAATAAAATTAGAATTTCATTGAGGAAGAGTCCTCCGTTAACCACCCCAGGCCTAATGGCCTTGTCTAAATTGAGCATGCTTACCAGTATACCGTACTATTTTACGACTGTACTGTTTTAACTTTCAGAATATTGTTTTCAGAATCTAGGCATTCTGTTATGTGACTTAATCCGGAATAAAAGGCATAGAGTGGCGCTGACTAAGCTTCAATTACCGGTGGTCAATGGCGGTCTTGCTGTCTATTATGTGGCTGCTCAGCAGGAAACAACATTTACATCGCAAATCATTAGATCGATTTGCTGTAGGGGGCGCTCTAATCTAAGGAATAGTATAATTTATTATTTGAACTCCTTCCCTACTGTTGCGCAGGCTGCAGTTGGAATAGTAAATGTTACTATTCCTAAGTCAAGCGAGCCCCCTACAGCAAGTTGATCTAATGACTTGCGATGTAAAGGTATCGCGTTCTAACAACGTGGTCGTTGTAATAGAACGCGATGTTATAGCATGCGATGTAACATGCTATATTCTGCTCAGCTTCAGTGAGTATCTTGCTGGTTTTCTGGTAGATTACTGAGTGACGCCTGCTCAGTGAGGTTCGCTACTCTCTGAAACCCTGTTACACCTTCTATTGCCTAAGGATAAAATTGGTGGTGAACTGCCAGACTAGTAGCCTGTAAATGTATCAACCAAAGTATGCAATGGCTTGAACATATTACTACATAGGTGCCAGCCCTTCCATCGCCAGGCTTACTCAAACATCAAGGCTGCTTAACTGCTACGGAATTACAATGCTTTGGTGAAGCCCGCATTTACACCCTTGGAGCTCTTCTAGGATAGGGCACCCCTTCACTTTTGAGGAGCTTACATATTTATATGGTATACACTAATGCCAATTTCTCACCTATTGAACAATAATTAAAGCTTGCAGCACACATTGGGGTATAGTTGGTTAGGAATCACTAACATTTGGGCAGACCCTTCTTACTATAGGGACAGCCTGCCACCTCATCACTTAGATATACTGGGCTTTAAGATACATATCGCTAAATACACTCAGCATGAACTGTAATAATGACAAATCAAAATGGGACATGGTATTAAAGTGCTCACATACGCTATTCAGTAATGCCAGTTTTCGAAATATAAAGTACATAATCTTGCATAGAGCATACTTGACCCCTGACAAGCTGAATTGCATCTTTCCTGATACTCACCTTCTTTGCCCTTGCTGCAATCCCCCCTCAGGCTGACCTCCAGCCTGTGTCTTGGAACTGCACCTCTGTAATACAATACTGGTGAGCATTCCAGGAACCCCTTACCACAGTAACCTAATGCCGCAGCCTTGATTCATGGGAGGCATGTGCACTGGGTCCGTTTAAATGCACTAAGTAAAATAGTTTCTTAGGTTGTTGCTGGCAAAACTCACACTCACTCTAAATTGGTGATTATACTTAACCCCCCAAAATGCACAGATCCACTGGGCTGAAGAGGAGAGTAATGTGTTACGTGAAGAAATATGGGGTCTCTGAAAAAACACATGTCCACGGAATGGTAAGTTATCCTCTTCCAACTTCAACATGCAGGTAAAAGCGATGCTCCCCACCACCCAGTAAGCCCGCCCCTTTATGTGTATTCCTCTAGTACTCAGATTATGGGCATTCCTGGTGATCTGAGCCTACACCCATTAACCTCTTTCACATCCGTTCCTCTGAAGGCCAGACTACCTCCGCCCCCCACAACCCAGCCGATCTATTGTCATTATACATAGATGCCTTGGGTAAGAAGTTGGGTTATTTGCTGAGAGGGATGGAAGTTCCACTCAAATAATATACAATCGTTTTCAGGGTGAACCACATAAGGCACTAAATAAATCTATGCTTAAAAGTCACTAAATAAATCTGTTGTATCTTGGCACAAAAGCAGTCAGGCTTAACTTAGAGTATTTATGCTGCACTCAAACAGTAATAGAGTGAAAACGCAATACAAGACAAAATCCAATAACAAATTAGAAACATAGAGTACCGGTTAATAAATAAAATGACACCTAAACAACAAAAATCCAATGTCTAGAACCAGAGTTATGAATTTTTTAAGTTCTAGGCTAAAAGTGCCACTTGAAGGTATCAGGTCCTGGTGGGCCGCGTCAAAGTCACAAGTTCAGGCCAACTGTGATCAGGCGTAGGTCGGATACAGGGACCAGGTTTACTCCAGTGAAAAGTTTGCCTTCTTACTGTCCATGTCCAAGAGGGAGCCTCAGCTGGATCTTTGCATTAGCAGAGGCCACGTGGAGTCAGTTGTTGATGCGAGGAGCATGTTGCCACTGTAGCTTTGTGTTGGTAGTTGATGCAGGCAGTTGCTGTTTGGCGCGAAGAGCAAGTTGTTGCTGGAGATTTGCATTGTTGGGAGATGTGGCTGTTGTTGTTGACGCGAGGACTCGTAGCAGACACAGGGAGCCCCAAACTAATGGATGTTCACCTTGAATACAGATTTTGTAGATTTAAAGCAGGAGGAGTACACTCTAATGCCAGCATAGGGTCCAGGACCTGGGAGGTATATCTTGGGCATCAGGACCTGCTCCAGCAGAAGCCTCAGGCCAGTCCAGGTGTTTCTGGTCGGTTGCAGGAAAGCCTCTGGAAGCTTGTTGTGTTCTTATCGCTCAAACAGGTCAGCTAACTGACCCTTGGAGTCACATCAGGGATCCTTGGTTCATGGCAAGCTGGTCCAGTCTTCCATCTTCAGACAGAAGAGCAATTATTTTTCTGAATCTTCCAGAGGTACTGATTAGAGGTTCTGAAGGTGCCACATTTATGCCTGTTGCCAGTATTTGTGTTGGGGAAAATCCATGGAATACTTCCAAACTAGTTCTGGTCATTTCTTCCTCTAAGTTCAGCTCCAAACTATGTAGGGGGACAAAGTCGGGTTCCATTGTGTGCTGCAGGCGGGGTCCTTTGGAGTGTATTCAGGGCAGGGTACCACTCCTCCACTGCCGTCCTGTCACAAAGACCCACTACCTATACACCCAGGGCCCTTTTCTTCCCTTGTCTGTAAGGTATACACGACACACCAGAGGAGAGCCATTAACAGTTTTGTGAACCTGGGCACTGGCAGAAAGGCACTTCGGGTTTAGGCAGGAAAATGGCAGCTTTTTAAAAGGGGCATTTTCAGAATAGTAACTTAGAATCCGACTTCACCATTAAAGTGACATTTAAATTATAGTTCCAATGAGTGGAACAAGCATGTATCTATCTGTTCCCAAACTGAAGTTATCACTTATTAAGTGAAATAAGGTAACACAGTGTTAGTCTATGGGAGAGATAACCTTGCTACAGTGAAAAACAACTTGGGGAGTTTTTCACTGTCAGGACATATAAACCTTAAACACACATGTCCTCCCTTTTCAATACCATGCACCCTGCCTAATAGCTTTTAGTATACTGTATATGACGGGAGCAGCCCTTATACCGATAGAACTTTGGCATTTAGTATATACTCAAAACAATGTATCACTGACTTAAAAGAACTTGCCATTTTAATTAACATCAATGTTCCGGTTTAGGTGGGACCTGGCCTGACAGTTTGAGCTGGGCTGTTCCAATGGGGAGCGGGGTCAATACTGGTTTGCATATAGCTGGATCCAAACTAGAATGGAATGGTGGGCAAAAAAATTATGGATTTAGGCCTAGATCTCTGTACTGGGGAGGAGTGTTTGACATTGTTCAGCATTTCGTCCATCATTTTTAGGTCGAGCCTAGCGACAGCGCACATTCATTTTATGGCTTTTTAGTCCCTCCCTGGTACTACCTTTACGCCAATTGTTACAGCCCATAAGGACTGGATCTTTTACTCGGCTCATTACATGGTATACTTTATGTAATAGGTGAGCACTGTTTTGTTCATTGATACTAATGGGGACAAAGGCAGCTGCTTTTTTTTTGTGTTTTTTTTTGTATTTGGGTACTAAGCGCGGCGCTTGCTTTAGGGACACCGCGCTCAGTTTACATTTTATTTTTCAAAGTTTTATGTTGAGCGCAGCGACCTCTTCAGGGACAACGCGCTGTTTCTTTTTTAAACTTTTACAATGCCAATAGGTTAAAAACTCGTAATTGCGAAACCTATTTTATTGTAAATGTTTGTTGACCTTTTTGCCACGTCAGGCGCCTTCCAGTGAGGTAGGTGGGCTGTGTGGCTGGCCGAGCGCCTGTTCTCTTCTTGTTTTCTCTTCCCTAGCGGGTGGGCGTGGATGATTTAGGACAGACACAGCAGTGGCAAGCAACGGGGTCGGAATGAATCAATACCTCCACTAAGTGGCGCTGTAACATAAATAATGTAGTATGCACCGCATAGGTAAGGAGTATATACTTTTGTGTTAACTGAAAATTGATAGCATCTTGCAAATATGGGGTGATGTGTATGAAACCTCGTGAAGCATTTGTTGTATCCACACCAACATGGCGCCATTTCTCAACCCCCGAGTATCTATATATATTTTTAAATCACACGAAGATGCGGCTAGTCGATAATGTTACACAGGTTGAAAGGGGTCTCATACATGACAGCAGTTTTACTTAGAAATTAATATATTTTATTTATTTCTATTAGTTTTCGTGTAGCGGTATTCAAACACTGGGGTGGCACACGGGATTCAACTGAGAACACACCATTTAAAGACAAGCATTTGCAATGCAATAGGTCTCACGTTTGCGAGAGTTTAAGCTATCCACATTGTAAATGACAATGTCTTTTATTTATGCGTTGGTTTTCAAAACAGATTTATAAAAAAGGGCATTGTCATTCGCAATGACAATAGCTTAAACTCTCGCAAATGCGAGACCTATTGCATTGCAAATGCTTGTTAGTTTTTGCTACTGGATGCAGTGGCATGCCTGCGACCAGTGGCAGGCCTGCGCCTTGTTGTACAAATTACTTTAGTGGGTGCCACAGTGAGTGCTGCAGGCCGACAAGCAGCATTTTAATTTAAAGGCCCAGGGTACATGTAGTATCAATTTACTAGGAACTTACAAGTAAATTAAATGTACCAATTCGGTGTAAGTCAATTTTACCATGTTTTCAAGGGAGAGCAGAAGCACTTCATCACTGATTAGCAAGAGTAAAGTGCAGAGTCCTGAAAGCCCAAAAAACTGGTTCAACATAGGAAGACACACATTTGGGTGAGACTACAGCAAGGGCCCGGTCCAACATACTGAATGGCCTAAGCCTAGTCATTTGCCTCAGTTAGGAATTTGGTACTCCGTCCATAGGACCATGTCTATGTACAGATTGTCCAATCTTCATTATATAGTGTAATGCTCTGTTCCATTCGTGAATCACTGTATCAATAAATGTTACAAATTGGTGGAGAGCCCAAAAACAGAACACCACTTTTAAATTCAAGAATAACTAATGTTTTTTCTTGAACATATCAATACAATATTAATTTAATTAGTTCTTCATTTTCGTTTTGCAAGTTTGTTTTCTTTACGTACGTGACATTAATTTATAACAGCCCTGAAGAAGTGGCAGTTCACGTTAAGCCGCAAAACACGTTTGCTATTCAACATCAAAGAAACCTATTATTGTACTTGATTTTAATGGAACGTGACTATTGAAATTCGAAATCGCTTGGCTGTACTCGTGCCGTGCTTGCGAAATCTCTAGTAAATAAAATAAAAAATCTTAAAAGGGGCTTACAGCCCTCCAATTACTTACTATTTGTTGGTTTACTTGACACTTATTTACTTGCTATGCATTAGTTATTGCGTGTGATTTTCTGCAGATTTCCTCACTCCCTTCATCTTAGCTTGTGTGGTTGTGTTTTTGTTGGAGCATGCACCAAGTACCTCTTCCTTTAGGAGCCTCCATCCGCTGCTTGTGTTGCTGGAGCTACATTTTTTTAGTCGAAGTAGGCACATTTTTCTACTGCATGTATTTTTGTAGCTGTGCTGCTTTTCCCCATCATTTTTTTTTTATGTGGACTTTTGTTGCAAGGATATATATGGTATAGAGATTCCGAATTTGAAAATGGCCAAGCATGTATTTCAGGTCTGTTGATTTCAAATGCAGTTTGTGCCACTTTTTTTGTGCTTGTGTTTATTTTTTAATTAACTGTTTAGTATCTCACAGCGCGTTAGTTTTACCCGTACGTTTTTTTCATTCTTAAAATGCAGTGCGTGTGACTATTGTGGCGCAAAGTTCCGGCTCAATAAATAGGAAAGTCCAAGTAATCAATAATTGCCATAACAAACATTTTTTACATTTTGGGTTGATTTTTACAATGGATCTATTCAAGTTAGAGTTTTAATTTAACGGTTAGAGAAACCGATTTAGGAAATTTGTTTGAGTCTCTGCATCGCCTTTACATTCCATGATTGCGTGCATCTTCCACTCCTTATCTGATTTCAAATACACTCTGTGCCAATATGTCTGTGCGTGTGTTTATTTTGTTATTAACTGTGTCTTGTCTCGTGGAGTTAGTTAATTTTACTAGCAGGCTTTTTCATTCTTAAAATGCAGAGCGTGTGACTGCATTGTGGGGCACAGTTCCGATTCAATGGGTACGAAACATGGAAGAATAAGTAATTGCTCTAGCAAATACGGAGTATATTTCATTTTAGGGTCAGTCGCACAATAGTTAAGCTCAATTATAACTTTTACTGATTAGCTTAATCACTTACATTCAGCTGTTGCGTTTGTTTACAGCATCTCAACCTCTTGGAGTGCTACAAAAAAACATTTTGTATATATTTTTCATATTTAATAGCATAAAGTGGGGTACGTTTGCATTCTCATTTCCAATGAACAAATGTGCTTTGAAGTGCACTCTGTCATAAAAGCTGCTATTTTCATAATAAATTAACATTTTCTGTGAAAGTGCTTTATTGTGTCATCTGGCTACATCAACTGCTCCTGCAATACTATTTATGTAAAAACAGTGGCCTTAATAACCAGCATTAGCCTATGTCCCAGATGCTGCGGAGAGGCTTTGTATACATGTGTTTATTAACTGTTGAAGCGCATTTTCCATTATGAAATACACTGGATGCAAATCCATTGTGGTGATTGCGTCACATGATTTCTGTTCTTTTGCTTATTAGTGCACTTTGTACTACTGTCTTTAAGCTTGTGTTTATTATTGAATTAACTGTCCATCATTTCACAGAGTTTATGTTTCTCCTGCACGTTTTGACATTCTTCAAATGCACTGCATGCTACTGCATTATGGCCCCTGTTGCCATTTTATGGATCCAAAAATCGAAGTAATTGACAACAACAATTGGTGTCATAGAAAAACATCATTTAACATTTTAGGATTATTCTTCCAATGGACCTGTTCAATTGTGAGCTTTATTTGTTTGTGTGTTAACTGTTACGTTTATTTATACTACCTCAATCTCCTGGAGTGCCACAAAAAAAGTATTTTTTATGCTTTTGGCAACTATGACATATCTCCCCTAAATAATAATTCTCCATGAGAACAGGGTGTGGCATTACAGACAGAGCTGATACATTTGCAACAAACCAGAGAACCACATTTGACACTGGGCGTCACCGTAGCAATGTATGATCTTCCGCAATTCGCAGTCTTCGAGCCCATTCAGTGTGGCAACTCCAACATTACAGCGCTTGATACCATCTCTTCTCACTAAAGAACCAGCCACCTTTAACACACTTTTAAGAAGAGACAGTGCTTGCTTTGTGCATTTGACGTTTTCTGTGTAAGCCGCATGTTTCAAGCTCAAACCATCTGTGCCATCTACTATCCTCGATTCGGTTGTTTTAAAAGCCTGCAGTTAGCCACAGGGTCTATTACTTTGAAGCATGCCTACAATGTGACTTTTACATTTAACGTATTTAATTGCCACTTTTCTTTCTCAACGCCAATATTATCCTATTAGGCGCGTATTACATGCCTTTTAAAACCAAGATTTACCCTAAAACATAGCAGTATTTGCCTTTTTCTTATTGCCATTATCCTATGCATCAGACGATGTGGCTGGAGTGTGTGTGTGTGTTTTATTAATTATTGAAGCGCATTTTCGATTATGATGAAGTACATTGCGTGGAAATGCATTGTGGTAATTGTATGCACATATGACTTTAGGTCTGTGGATTGTTAACGCTTTTTGTGCCATTGTTTTTGTGCATGTGTTTAATAATTTAATTAACTGTCCGTCTCCTCAGAGTTTATTTTTTCCTGCATGTTTTAACATCCTTTAAATGCACCGCATACGACTGCATTGTGGGGCCCTGTTCGATTTGTATGGATCCAAAAGTCTAATTAATCAATAATTACCGTAACAAACATTATTTTACATTGAAGGGCGTTTCTTACAATGGATCTATTTAATTGTGAGTTTGATTTGTCTGCGTTTTAACTTCTATTTAGCTGTTGCATTTATTTATACTACCTAACCTCCAGGAGTGCCACAAATAAAGTATTTTGTATTCCATTTGGCTACTGTAACATATTTCCCCAAAGCAATATGTATATCGTACTATTCTATGTGGTAAAGTAGGGTGAAATTGAGTTGAGGCCATAACCCATTAACAGTAAAATGTGAATTCAAAAGGTCAGCCACAATATTTTTCTAAATTAATATATGCAATTTAGTAGTCTGTGTAATAAATATACTTTTCTGTTTTTGGAGAAAAAGTACAAACGAGACAATCATTTATTGAGTCTTAAAACCGGACAATAATTTATTGAGTCCGATAATTTAATGCCCTCAATTATAAATGACTCTTCCACAGCACCTTCTCTGAGAACATCTTACAATGCTCTGCATCGATGCCCTAAAAAAGTCAACTGCTTCAATGGGGTTGCTCTTTCCAAGTAAGGAAATTACGGACCCATTTCTTGTGCAAACCTTACATCCTGCACAGCTAATAACACAATGTTCGAGGCATATGGGCTTCAGATCACTCACTAGTGCATAGATCGCCATCTGATGGTGGGCCCGGATGATTACACTTTGTTGTTGTCCTGGAAGAGTCTTTCTATGGTAGATGACTCCTCCTCTGGAGCATAGTGGGCATGGGCATCGACTCCATCTTCAGATTGTTTTTTTCCACCATCGGGCTCCGATGTGTATGTCTCTCTGGCTCGGTTTCGTTACCGATCTCTTTTTGACGCACATTCCCTGATCCCTACCATCGGTATTGTTTTCGATCGAGACTTCTTCTACACGTGTCTCGAACAACCTGCACTTTTCGATTCTGGTGCTCGTCGAGGGCCGTCGGGCCCAACTGCGCCATTGGGCTTTCGGCTCATGGAAAGAATGCCATTCAATAAGTGCCCTCGGTGTGGACACAAATTCCCCCACACTGATCTACATGATCTGTGCTTGTCCCCAGAGCACGAGAGCCGAGATTGCCAGGCCTGTGCTTCGTTCCGGTCCAAAAAGACAATAAGGGACCGCCGAGCTCGGAGAGTTATGGCACAATCATCTTCATCGGCACCAGACACCCTTGTGCAGTAGACTCCAGTCCAACCGGAGTCCGAAGAAGAGCAACAGCAGGAAGAAGTCATCATTTTCGAAGCAGAGGATTCAGCTTCCGGAGCCGACGAGCAGGCAGATGACTATCCCCTTCCAGCCGGTCAACCGGTCGTAAGTACAGACGACCCTCTTCCTACCCTAACACCTCGTGAGGCTTCAGTTCCACCTCCACCTTCGGGCCCAGGTGCACACCGATCACAAACTTCCGAGGCCCCGCCTTCGGGCCCGGCAATGAAGACTTCCAAAAAGCCTCCACGCGACTCGGGCTCGAGCCAGCCTTTAGTCAACCCCGATAAACTAAAGGTTCTCAAACCGAAAATGAAACCAATACAGATTTCGGCACCAAAGAAAACTTCGGTACCCAAAATTGTCGAACAAAAGTCCAGTCCGACACTGAAACAAGCTTCGTCACCTTAGGCAATCGAACCGAAGCCAAGTCCGGCGCCAAAACAAACTCCCGCACCTAAAACAGTCAAACCGAAGCCATGCTCGGCACCGAAGCCAGCTTCAACATCTAAGCACACTTTGGTACCTAAAACCGTTGACCCGAAACAAGCTTCGGAACCTACAACTCCGGATCCGAAAAAAATCTCCGATCCGAAGAAAAGATTCGAGCCAAAAAAAGCTTCTAACCACAAGTCTTCGGAACCCAAACCTCAATCCGCTCCTAAGACTGTACCGGACATCGGTAAACCAAGCAAACAGCTCAATTCCAAACAGGACAAATCGGCCCCAAAGAAGGATTCTTCCATAGAAGAGCTTTTCCGCCCAGACCCAAAACAAAAGACTCTTCATATCCATCCAAAGACTGGACATCTAATCACTGTACCTTATAAATGAAAACTGGAACCTCCTCCCACACCTTCAGTTCCACTCAAAAAAACATGCTCAAACTTCTCCCATAAGGGTACCTTCACCAGAACTGCCAGATCCTTATATTTCCCCCACACACTCGCCACTCAGCCCACATAACCCTGATGACGATATTTCTGAGGGAATAGAAGATGAGCAACCCTTAGAGGACCCAGACGATATTCCTGGCCTATCAGATGATCCTTGGGAAGACTACAATGCACCAGATGCCCCGGATCTACCCCAAGATGATGTATATTCTTCTAGGCCATCTCCTCCAGATGACACCATAGGGTTTACACAACTCATTCACAGAGCAGTAGCCTTTCATGGGGTCGATCTCCATACTGACCCAGTGGATGACGACTTCCTTATGGACACACTATTACCCTCTCATAAGACCACAACCATCTTACCAATGCTTAAAGGGGTTACAAAACACGCACTAGACGTATTCAAAGATCCCGTCAGAGCCAGCGTAATTAACCCCAGGTTGGAGAAAAAATACAAAGCTGCTCCATCTGACCCAGCGTATATCCAGAGCCATCTACCATTAGACTCTTTAGTGGTTTCCAACGCACGGAAAAGAGCAAATTCTCAAACAGGGGACGCTCCACCCCCTGATAAAGAATCCAAACTCTTAGATGCTTCAGGGAAACGCATGACATCTCAAGCAGCCAATGTCTGGAGAATTGCCAACACCCAAACTCTGTTTGCATGATACGATGGGGCTCATTATGATGAGCTTGAAACCCTTATACAACATCTACCAGACAAATACAAGACCAGGGCTACTGATATAATACAAGAAGGGAATGTTATTACTAATACTTCCATCCGTTGTGCTCTAGATGCTGCTGACACAGCCTCCAGAGCAATAAATACTGGCATACTTTTACGCAGGCATGCCTTGCTGCGTATTTCTGGTTTTAAACCAAAAGTACAAACAAGTATTCTCAGTCAACCCTTTGACCAACAGCGTCTGTTTGGCCCCTCAGTATGATTCCTCTCTTGAAAAAATGAAAAAGGACACTGACACCGCAAAATCCATGGGGGCTTTACAAAATCAAACTCCCAGGGCGTCCTTTCGTCGCTCCTCATATAGGGGTGCCTCAACAACTTTTCCTACCAACACTGCACCCTCTTCTTACAAAGCTCCCACCCAATCCTCGCCCAATAGAGGTTTTTACAGAGGAGGATATAGAAGCAACAATACTAAAGACAGAGGTAACAATTCCCGTGCTGCCTCCGCCCCCAAGCAGTGACTTCCCTCCCTTCCCCCCAGACCATTCCACTCCTGTCGGGGGAAGATTACAACAGTTCCTACCTATCTGGAACTCCATCACGACAGGTGGGTGAGACAAATAATTCACTCAGGTTATTGCCTGGAGCTCACTTCCACTCCTCCAACAATACCACCCAAACAGCGTCCCATGTCACAAGAGCATCTCACACTCCTAAAACAGGAGGTTGTTGCTCTACTACACAAACAATCAATAGAACCAGTTCCACTACACCAGCAAAACACAGGGGTTTACTTGCTGTATTTCCTTATTCCCAAAAAAGACAGCTCCCTCAGACCTATACTGGACCTCAGACCCCTGAACCTTTACATACATTCAGACCACTTCCATATGGTCACATTACAGCAGGTCCTTCCTCTGCTAAAAACAAGGCGACTTGCTTGCTACCCTAAATCTCAAGGGCGCCTACTTTCACATTCCCATTCACCAAGCTCACAGGAAGTACCTTCGGTTTGTGGTGGACGGTCAGCATTACCAATTCAAAGTTCTCCCCTTCAGGGTCACTACAGCACCCCGAGTCTTCACAAAATGTCTTGCGGTAGTAGCAGCACACGTGAGAAGGGAAAACATTTGTCTTCCTATATCTGGATGACTGGTTGATAAAAGCCAAGTCATACCAGCAATGCGTCCAGCACACACACAAGACCATTCACCTCTTACACAAACTCGTATTCACTATAAACAAAACAGTCGCACCTCCAACTATCCCGGTCTCAACAGTATCAGGTGCCACAATATACACCTCCAAAGGACTTGAATCCCCCAACCCAATGAGAATACAGGCCATGCAAGCTCTTATACAAAAATTTCAACTGTAACACTCACTAACAGCTCGAGCGTTCATGCAACTAATTGGAATGCTGGCTTCTTGCATTTTCGTAGTAGCGCACGCAAGACTCCAGTTGCGTCCCCTACAAGAGTGCTTAGCAAGCTAATGGAACCAGGCTCAAGGTCAACTAACAGATCTGGTGGTGGTCGATGGCCGGACACATCGCTCCCTGCTGTGGTGGAACACCAAAAACCTTTCCAAAGGACGGCCGTTCCTCGAGCCAGTTCCACAGATGGTGCTAACCACAGACGCATCCTTCATCGGCTGGGGAGCTCATCTGTCAGAGCACACAGTTCAAGGCAGGTGGACACCGCAATAAAAGCTACTCCACATAAACCATCTGGAGTTGCTAGCCATTTTTCTAGCACTAAAATCCTTTCAAAATTACCTATCAGGCAAGACAGTCTTAGTCCGCACAGACAATATGACAGCCATGTATTACATCCAAAAACAAGGAGGAACACACTCCTTACATCTCTCCCGCTGGCGCAGAGCATATGAAGGTGGGCCATTTCTCAAAAAATCTTTCTACTAGCAGAGCATCTACCAGGAGTTCAAAATCAGATTGCGGATCTGTTGAGTCGTCAGAGCCAACAGATTCACGAGTGGGAACTTCATCCACAAGTTCTTCAACCTTTCTTTCAAGTATGGGGACAGCCACAAATAGATCTGTTCGCCACACACCTAAACTCCAAATGCCCAAGCTTCGCCGCCAGGTATCCATAACCATTGTCCAAAGGCAATGTGATATGGATGAGTTGGTCAGGCAAATTTGCATACGCTTTTCCGCCTCTCCCACTCATTCCGTTAGTGGTGTGCAAGCTGCAGCAACACTCCCTCACACTAATCCTAATTGCACCAACATGGGCAAGGCAACCGTGGTACACAACACTACTGGAACTTTCAGTGATACCACATCAAAAACTGCAACTCTCACCACACCTGTTAACACGGAAGCATGGAGAGATCATGCAGCCGGACCCCATGCAGCTCAACCTAGCAATTTGGCTCCTGAGGTCTTAGAATTTGGATATCTCAACCTCCCACCTGATTGAATGAACGTTATTAAAGAAGCTAGACGTCCTACGCTACGCAGCTAAATGGAAAAGATTTGTTATATATTGCAACAATAACAACATCAACCCACTAGATGTTTCCATCCAGAACATCATATGCTACCTGCTGCATCTCCAAAAATGCACTTTAGCATACTCCTCAATCAGGTTACATCTTGCTGCCATAGCGGCCTCCCTCCAAAACAGACAGCATCTATCATTATTCAAAGTTCCTGCCATTAAAGCATTCATGGAAGGCCTTAAAAGAATAATTCCTCCCAGGGTACCACCCTCCCCTGTATGGAACCTCAACGTTGTTCTCACCAGGCTCATGGACCCTCCATTTGAGCCTTTGTACAAGTGTGAATTACAATTCCTTTCATGGAAAGTTGCCTTTCTAGTAGTTATTACATCACTCAGAAGGGTGAGTGAGATCCAGGCACTAACAATTCAAGAACCATTCTTGCAACTCCATCACAACAAGGTGGTTCGAAGGACAAATCCCAAATTCCTTCCAAAAGTCATTTCACCATTCCATCTCAATCAGTCTGAGTTGCCAGTATTCTTCTCCCAACCTCAAACAGTAGCTGAGAGAGCTCTCCATACGTTAGATGTTAAACGAGCTCTTCTCTATTATATTGATAAGACAAAGCCATTTCGTAAAACAAAACAGCTTTTTGTCTCCTTTTCTCCCCCGCACAAAGGTAACCCCATTTCAAAAACTGGGATTGCAAGGTGGATTGTTAAATGCATTCAAATTTGCTATCAATAAGCAAATTGCACTCTATCCATTCGCCCTAGGGCTCGTTCCACCCGTAAACTGGGGGCATCTATGGCATTTTTAGGGAACATTCCCTTAGATGATATCTGCAAAGCAGCTACATGGTCTCCACCACACACATTCACAAAGCACTACTGTGTAGATGTGCAAGCAAAACAACGAAGCTAGTGTGGGCCAGGCTGTACTCAAAACACAATTTCAAACCACTGCAACAGATACTGGTACTCACCACTAAGGGAGAGAACTGCTATGCAATCTATGCACAAGTGTGTAATCTGCAGCCCATATGCCTCGAACGTAAATGCTACTTTCCAGTATGCATCTGTTCTTGGCATGTAGGGCTGCAGAGTCGCACACGCCCACCCGCCTCCCCGACTACCTCTATCTGTTCCAGTAATATCTTAATTAGATACATTATTCATGGGCATCTCTTTCTGTTCTCACACAACTCCATCATTTCCCGTAATGGCGAAAACCAATCTGAAGATGGAGACGATGCCCATTCGCACTATGCTCCACAGGAGGAGTCATCTACCATACAAAGTCTCTTCCAGGACAACAACAAAGTGTAATCATCTGTGCCCACCACCAGATGGCGATCTATGCACTAGTGTGTGACTCTGCAGCCCTACATGCCAAGAACAGATGCATACTGGTAAGTAGCATTTTCCTTCTTACATCTATTACATATATTGCTATTGGCTTTTTCAATATTTCTAAAACATGTTGCACAGCAGTACAGCCTGCAGTGCAACATGGCTAGATATGTTCACCAGGTCATTAGATGTCATACAGGCGAAACATAATGGCGTTGCCAATGCTTTGTCTAGAGTTTTGTCAACTCAGTGGGTTGAGTCCAGCAGAGTCCATTAATTACCAAATCCCCTTGGTCTTCGTATTTGTTTTTGTGTTCCATTCGCCAAAAGCAAAATGAACTTGATGATCGAGCTAACACATGATATGTAATGCAATAGACTTAAAACTGTAACAAAGCAGTATTTGATTGTACCTATATTCCAAGTTATTTTTTTTATACTATCAGAAAAAAACGACAAAAAGATGGTTGGTGGGTGGAGTTGAGGCTGACGGTGGTGGTGTTGAAGAAGGCGACCCTGTCGGCAGTTCACAAGTCCATTATCTGAGTCAGCTGTGCGCTCTTCCATCTATCACCCCTCTGCCATGTAGCTCCGGGGCTGATGAACTCTTGGCATAAATCTCTTGTAACCATAAGCTCACACGTTTGATCCTCGCCGTGCTCATTCAACCTTTCATCCTCCATCTGAAGGTGCTTTCAGATGAAAACAGGTGTTACTTAAAGTCCTGCCAAATTACAGAAAGAGGAACTCCTTGTGGCATTGAATGTTAAATGTGTATTCATAAGTGTATTCAGTGGTCTGCTGTTTCAGAAGAAGGATGCCTCCTTGCAACAAGTTCGAAATACACACATGAACTGGCAAAGCTAATTGGTCTGGTCTTAACAAGCCTGTCATGTTTTATTTTTTGAATTCATTTTTTTCTTTCGCAAAGCAATGCAGTAAACATTAAAAGTGTAAATATGCCCCCATTTACAGGTGGTGTGCACATGTTTGGAAAACAAATAAGGAAACGTGATAAAGCAGAAAGGCACCTGTCAGCTCTGACACTAAAGTACATTTCTTTTGTGGGCGAATGGACCCCTGTGCAAGAACAAAATGCTCCTCTCTATGAAAGGAGCCCGTGGCCGAAGTGGCTGAACTAATCCCCTATGCTATAAACAACGAATGACTATTGAACAGACCATTGAAGATAGAGGGCTGACTGAAAGCCCCTCTCTCTGCACACACATTTGTAATGTAATTTTTATAATAAATATTTTGGAAAACATGAGTTAATATTTAGCTTAAACCCTCTTTAGGCCAGACCAAAAAACGCAGTTCAGAGCAAAGCAGCCAAACCCCTCGAACTCGTGCTGCCAGCAGAAAAATCATTTTCAGGAATCAATGCTTGTGTTCCTCTCTTAATTACATTTACTGACTGGCCGATTGTACTGTACATTGGATGCGTTCAAAGGGGCTGCTGCTTCTATTGAGTAATCGTTGCATTAATATCCCACCATCATCTGAAATTTGTATAGAAAGCTGTCGTAAAATAACGCTATTTGTGCACGGTCTGGGACTTAAAAAAGGGTGTTATCATGCTGAGTAATGCAACGTCCTGACTCACCAAGGAGCAGCAGAGATAGTTGGCTTTGTTTTTATTCCTGTCGCAAAGTAATTGCGAATAGTTTACCCTCGAGTACAAGTAACATACAGTAAATGCTGTTCTTTATTCGAAATGCAAATACCCATAGTGACCGAGATCATTTAAGACAGAAATATATGTGCTTGGTTAAAAAATGTTTTAACTCCGCCTCTAACTGTTGCTGCTTTTTCAGAAAAGGCCACTATACTTGGAAACAATGCAGATGACTCAGTATGTTTTACAAAAGATGCTTCCTTTACCAAGAAAGAAGATTGCTAGATCAATAAAACTGTTGCACAAGCCTTGTAGTAACGGTCATAGACACCCCCAGTTTCAAGTACTTTCATTAGTTTTCACTAAGCACACAGTAACAAGAGAGCAGGACCTCAAACACAACTATTAGCCTTGACTGGAGAAAAGGTAAATCTTTGCGTCCCTAGGACGTGTCCTGTACCCGGTGCAACCTGCCTTTGCTGGAAAAATCATAGAAAGTTAATATGTAATCAATCTGATTCTTATCCTAGAAGGCTCTTTGGCTCTTTTACCCACAGCAGTTGCGTTATGACCCTTCCCTTGACATAGACCTGCCAATGATGTTCATAGAAGGAGAATAAGTGTCTTATTGTTGGTGCAAATAATCTCTGACTTGCGGGCCAAATTTAGAAGATTCTCTGATCCATCACACAATGAATTGTTTTGCCAGGTTCTGATTTGCGAGTTGGAAATGAGGTACTTCTGTTATTTCAAGCCAACATCTTTTTGTCATGACTCATTTAATTGTAGACAATATTTTTGAGAAAATAATAATTTTTTTAAACATAGTTGTGAGAAATGGGGTCCAACCCATTTAATCCCCCTGAATTTTTGCTTTTTTGTGAACCCAGTTTTTAGGTCTCGCATAGGCAGCGCATGCTCGGTCTCGAAGAGACATGCTGTATCAAGGATAAGGACTTAGTAGTCCCTCCTTTTGGAATGTTGTATCCTCCCATCAGGACTGCCCCTGTTACCTGTATTCTTACTGTTCTGATTATTTATACTTTGAGAGAACCCTTTTTTTTTTGTTTTTTGTTAACCTGCCTCTCTGCTCATTAAGTGTCCTGTTTACTTATGCAATCTCACCCTTCCCACAACACTGCTTTCAGTCCCCACCACCCATCCAAGCCACGGCTCGTTTTGCTCGTTTTTTCATTTGGTTAATTTATGCATGATTTGCAGTGCCCACATTTAATCTCCTCCCTCCACTCTCCTCGCACAACACTGCTTGCCTGCCTCTACTTTTTGAAATCGTTGCATTGATTTCTTATCCTTATTTTAAATTAGTAGCGTTTATTTATCTATTGCAGCTATCCAGATGCTCAAGGGGGAAATTAAAGGATTAGCCCATAATCACAGGATGTTGAGCCGACTCCAGACTTGTACACTGATCCCCAGCTCCCCATTTGGTAGCTCTGGCTGCTGTGTCATATCCTTTCCTTATCCATGTTGCAGGGTGAGGTACCTTATGTGGGCAAAACACCTAGTGACAGCCTGTTGTCCTGCACCCACACAACACTGCTTGCCCGCCCCATCTGCAAGATCACTGCATTCATTTATTTAAAATTGGTTTTATACATTTCAGAACGTTATTTTTCTCCCCGAATCAAGTAAATTGCATAGTACAGATTTACCAGCTGGCTGTGCTCTGGGTACTGCTGATTGGGAGGGTGAGGTGAACATAAAATTCTGAAATTGCAGGTTTGCTATTGTTTCCCAATATTTAAATTGTCATAGGTGGTCCAGATTTCTCCAGTGGACAGCTGGCTCAGTTGATTGGCACTTGTTTATTCCCAAGTGGTTGGTACCTTGTAGAAGAGGTGTGACATCAATGGACCATTTATGTCTCAACCCACCTTGACATGGGAATGATCGTCATGGAGTGAAATTGTGGTGGGGCGGGGGGGGGAGGCTCGTCAGGCATGGCAGCTTATAGTCAGTTAGTACATTACAAAGCACTTTCTGCCCATGGTCCAGGGTCCCTGAAGGGACTGACAAGAGCAAAAAGAAAACAAACCTTGAAGAGGCGTGTTTACTTTCTTGATTCCACTCTAAGGACTTCCCGCAGTACCTCTGCAGCAAACAGACGATTGCAAGGCAGGGACAAGGGAAGCAATGGGTGTGTGACATCACTTCCGCTACCCTGCTATTTGGTGACCCGACCTACCAAGACAGGTCCCTCCTTCTCAGGGACATGTTAAACAGAGAATAATATAATCATAAGTAATGTGTACATTTGTTGGGCAGAACTAACCAATATCTATATATTTATAAACCTGATGATTATACACATTTATACAAAGGAAAACACATACCTAGTTACATATATATAATACAAATAACTTCTAATATACCATGGGATATGTTGTATATTTTTGTTTGAGTATGGTGGTTATATGGGGAAAAGCCACCTCTTGAGTAGTCTTCTGAAGATAAGATGGTTATCCGTGGATCTTATGTTTGGGGGTAAAGAGTTCCATAGTAATAATAATAAAATAATTTTATTAAGCACACAGCTACCCCCAACGGGGTGTCCCGGCGCTGTAGCAGACAGAGAAACGGAGCAGTGAAAGCACGATTAGTCGATTTGGCTAAATAGCCAGGTTTTACAAGATTTGCGGAACTCAAGATCTGACTGAATCCAGCGTAGGTGAAGAGGTAAATTATTCCAGCATTGAGTGGCGCCCACCTCAAAGGATTTGCCTCCCATTCTAACTTTTAAGAACCGAGGGGTGACAAGAAGGTGTTTGTTATTCGACCTTAAGAATCTGGCTTGATGATCAGGGCGGAGTCTCCTCCTGAAGTAGAGTGGCCCTTTGCCTTTACCTGCTCGGAAAGCTAAGGTCAAAGCCTTAAATTCTATTCGCTTATGTTGGAAAACGAGGCAGCATCTGTGATTTAATCTGTGATGCCTTTAGGGGCTGTAATTGCAATGCATTTAAATGATCAACCAAGGTGATGAGTAGTCATTCCAAAGTGTGCGTAAACATGGATTCTTGCTGCTGCGCTTAGGTGAAGACCCCAGACTGCTAGCCCTTAAGATATAGAGGTGCATACTTTATGGTCAGTAGGAGATGCTCAGTCAGGGTCATGTGTCACCAAGGCAGGTTTACCCCTTTTTAATGCTTGTTGAGGTAATCGGGTGGGTCGCCACTGGGATGGTGCCAGTGCGCAGGGCCCTCGCTCCAGGTTATGTTCAACTACCTGCATTGGGGGCAAGATGATGTGCATACATGGGAGTGGAGGTACTAGACCCCACCCCCCTGCGGGAGGGGTGGAGATGTTATTCAATGTCACAAAGTAATTCCAACAGCTTATGTATATTTGTAAATTGGTGCATAGTATTGAGTAGTGTGTGTGTTTAATAAATGTACTCTCACCTTTATAAAGCAAAGCACAGACCTGACAATCAATTATTGAGTGTTATTTTTGCACACCTGCAAATGGCGATTACTAGCCCACACCACCTCCCTTGAGTAAGCCTCATACTGCTCTGCAACGCTTCCCTCTGAGAGTCAGGCACTACAATTGGGTGTTTGGTTCCCAGTGAAGGACAAATGTAGTCATGTTATTTGTGCAGGCCTCACAGATGCTGCCTCGTTTCCAACAGCTTAGCAATGGGCAACCAGTGAAGTTGGCGTAAATATGGAGAAATGTAGTGACGAAGTGGGACCCCGCAAATCAGGCGTGCCGCAGCATTTTTGTACAGTCTGAAGTCTGCGGAGCAAGCCTAGCGAAAGACCCAGATATAATCCATTTGCATAATCCAGATGGGAGGTTATCACCCCATGGACCACGGTTTTACGGGTTGCATCGGGCAGATAATTAATGAATTTTCTGATGATTTTAATTTTGTCGAAGAAAGCAGCCAAAACCGTTTGGACCTGCGTAGACTGGGAAAAATGTTTGTCCCATCTAACACCTAGATTCTTAATCGAGTCCTTAGGTAGAGGTGCGGTGCCTAATTCATCATGCCACCACAGTTTCGAAGAAAGGGGAGACTGTTGGTTAAAAAATCAGATCTGTCTTATCCGCGTTGAGTTTTAAAAAGTTACAGTCCTTTCAGGCTTGAACATAGTAGCTTGAACAAAGGATGTGCCACCTATTGTTTTTTTCTTGTATGGTGGGATTTTGAGGCACGGGTCAGTCTAGAGTGGAGGTTCCTTTGTTGAATGTATTTGATGCAGCCGCGGTCCCTGCAGGTAAAAGCAGTGGGGCAGTGTAAGGGGGAATTCCGAGGGACGATGCAGAGGGGAAATTAAATAAATAATTTTCCCTCTGCATCGTCCCTTGGAATCTCCCCATACACGGCCCCACCACTTTTACCTGCACGGACTGCAGCTGATTTGATGATTTTATTCCTGACAAAGAGCAGGCCTGTTCCATGTATTGCTTTGTGGGTGATACAAAGCTGCTTTAATGTGGTTCTTCTGGCAATCAGTAACCAATGTAAGGCCTTCAAGGTTGTGGTTTTAGGATTTGGGGCTCGCTATGGGTGCCATCTTTTAGGAGTTTCATATTTGTAAATTATTATGGAGTTGTGTGTATGAAATTTTTGACTGAGGTCAGTTTACGGAAAACCTACAGTACCAGGGCAGCACTCTCTGCCCCCAGACGTAGAAGCCTGTATTGGCTCCTAGTGAAGCCAGACATTATGTAGAGCTTCAACTGCCAGCCTTCAATCAATTTATTTCAACTCATCAGAATATCTGAAGGATAAAATCCATGTATCCACTAGATAGTGAACTGTGATCTTGTGGGATTAACTACCTAATGTTGTTGAGGATAAAGAAAGTTCTTTATTCATTCAGTGGAACTCCGCTTCCTCAGTTCCACTTAAAGTGTCCATCTTTAGTTGTTGGTGCTCTACCCTCTCACATTTGTAACAGCTATATAAGTGGAGGGGATGCTGCAGACGTGCAGCGGTTAGTTCGATTTGCCTAAAAACTCTCGCTCTTAGATCAGCGCTTTTTATCATAAATTGGAATTTGGTTACTGTGTTTTTTAGAACTGTTTTAAAATTAAAGGAGGCTTCTTTTTACAAAATCATAAAAAACGGCGGGACTTGTCTGTTTCAAAAATCTGCTTTAATTTAAAGGGGGAATTTCTTGAAAAATCGGTAGAAAAGAGTACCTTGTTCACTGAACCTTGCACTTTATTCGTTCAGTGGAACTCTGCCTCCTGAGTACCACTTAGAGCGGCCATCTTTGGTTGTTGGCGCTGTGCGAACCCAATTTTAGCACAAACGTATCCTTGTCCACCCCTTCCCTGTCAGGAAATGTAACAGAGGATGTTATAGCGTTCAACAATTGGATTAATCAAGAAGTGAACATATCAGTAACAGCCATTTTTTCTAAGAAAAAACAGAGCTCATCCATCAGCTCCTTGGTATACTCAGGCCTTAGCAGAGCAGCACCTCCTATGTAAACAATCAGAAAGAAAGTGGCGTAAAGCATATAAGGTGGAAGATCTGCAACAGTTTAGAAATGCACTAAAATCGTATCATAGACCGATCAAGATGGCAGAAAATATATTTTTTCTACCCTAAATCAATTAAGCTCAATCCAACCATAAAGTTATTTTTAAAACGTCCAAAGCATTTTTACTTCCCAAAGATATGTCTAGAGATATCCCTCCTTCTCAAACACTATGTAATGAGATGGTCCTCATTTTTGTGCAAAAATTCTCTCCATCCAACAAAGTTTCAGCCCCATTCCACCATTTAGAGATAATCCAGAAGGGGGGCATAATTCTCCAACAGGTTCATTCCTTGCTGCCTCTTCTATTCTGGCTGTCATTGTGTGCTGTCACCTGCCCCCCTGTGTCCCTGCCGTGAGGCATCCCAAGGACACCGTCTGAGCAGCTCTTCTTCTACCTAGGTTACTCTTTTCTCTGGGTCCCCTTTTTGTGCTGCCTCCGCCTCACCCTAATCCACTGTTCTTACGGCTGCGACAAACGCGTTCTCATGGTGTGGGTGGGCGGGTACCAAGGCGATGAGACGAAGTTCGATTGTGGTAAAGGTCGGCCCCTGCCGCCATTTGACCCTCTTGGACGTCCCGCACTTCCTGTTATTGGGCAGTAAGTACTTTCAAAAGACACGCCCAATCATTTTGCATCTTTCTCACTGGCTTTCAGCCATTGCATTTCCGGTGGTCCCACGTCAGTTAGGGGTAGGCCAAGAAAGCTGTCTGCACCATGCAGACTTTCCCTCATGTTCTGCCGTAACAGCATGTTGTTTCCCAGCTTAAACCATTTCCCCATTATATACCTTGTTTCTTAGCCTTAACGCCACTCACCGGAAAGTTGCCCTTTTCCCATCCAGAACCTTGATTTACCCAGGGGAACAAAGAGACACATGGCCTCTTCAGGTCGGGATGCCGCGTCATCGCTCTCCTGCTGTGCCTGCGGCAATCTCCGCATGTGCTTTCTGCGATGTTAGTCAAGGCTCGGCCTGCTTGTGGGATTACCCTTCCCCTGGAGCCCTGCAGACTGCAGCAGACTACACGGTGACCGCAACACGTTCTTCTCTAGCCTTTCTCCAACATATGCGATCGCACCAACAGCCTCACCCATACAAAAGAGCCCTAGCAGGCCCTTTATGACCTAAGTGATTTTTTGGCGCTGGCTGAGTCGCTGCCCCTACGAGCATGCCAGCACACCATTCATCCCTTGCAGCTGCTCCTGCGAGATCAATGTACCCATGCTGCCAGCCCTCCCCTTCCTTCCCCGCTGCTGCTTCCAATGCCCAGTATGAACCTTCCTTGTGTTCCGCAGCGGACTCTGGGAGGAAGGGGCTGCAAACCTGCTACCTGCGTGATTGGGATTCCCGCAGCCCGTCCCCAACCCCGTGCTTATCTCCTCCATCCGATATCAACCACGGGCTCTGGGGCACCGCCCTGCGGTGCGGCACCAGCCCTCCTGGCCGATCCTTGCTAGGTAGCATCTCGGGGCATACTACCCTGCAATCTCGATGTGCCGTGCCCATCGTGACTGGTGTTGGCCCAGTGCTCCCCTGCCAGGCCTGCCCTCCTTGCCCCATCGCTGCTGCTGGCGTCTGGGCACTGCTGTTGGTCTGATTAGACATGTGCTCAGGTGAATCTCTGTCGCTTGCCTGTCACTTCGTCTATGGTTCTTGGGTAGGATGCAGAGTCTTACTCCGGTTCTCCACATGGTAATTCTGGTTGTAGGCATCGTCCTCCTGAATACACGTTGTTTCTTTTTAGGTCTTGCCTAGCGATACAGCGCCATGCGCTGCTCGCCTAAGCGAGATCTATTGTTGCCGACTTGCCGAGCGATGCGGGACAGGATAGGTGCACGCGCTCTTGAAGACATGAGCTGTGCACGCGTACTCCTCCGGCGTTATTACAACTCCTGCTGGCACCATACATGTGCACATCTCATGTCTGTGCGTGCCGCACTTACGTGAAAACATGTGGCCAGCATGTAATTAAACGCGTATGACGGCGCTACATTAACTTGCAGGAGAAAAACAAACTGACTTGCGGTTTTTTTCTCTAAAAGCTTTCATGTCAATTGCAAGCAAACATACCCCACCCTGCATGTTCTAGCTCGCTAGAAGCATTCCGTATAGCCGCTTTTAAAAACCCTGTCCTTATCTCATCCCACGCACGCTCCTGGTTGGGTCCTTACCTCAGTTGTTGCTCTGTTGGCAGCCGGCAGCACAAGAATCGCCACAGCCCACTCACAGCCGCCTCTCCCTCACCCTTGTCTATAGCTTTTTGGCATGGTGGTGCAGCAGTCATCCCCTGCCAAGTCCCAGTTTGTGGCTAGGCTTCTCAATCGCGTTGCATCACCATTACACAGCGCACCCGGACAGCCAATGTGCACGCTCACGGCGTGTCTTCTCTGGCCATCTCAGCGCACCCGGACAGGCAATGTGCGCATACAGCTTGTTTTTTTAATGTCAGTTCCCCCGGGGCACAAGCAGGCATCCACTTCTGTCTTTTTGTAGTGATCAACTGTCCTGACAGAAGTGGATGCCTGCTTGTGCCCCGGGGGAACTGCACACGCCAAATCCCGCTGCGTGTTCCGAGGTGTACCAGATTTCAGAGAAGCAGCAAGAACAGCTTCAGATGAAATTCCCTGTGTTTTGTGTAATTTATAGAGGCTGCCGTTGGGATCCACGCCCTTCAGGGTCTGGGTGGCGGAGGGTTGGGTGGGAACGAGGGAGCAGGCGGACAGCAGCTTGGAGTCAGCATCAAAGCAGGGCGCAGAGTTCATCTGTGGCAAGAAGTCTGGGCCTGAGGTTTTTGGCAGCCTTGCACCGCCATGTCTGTGCTCATGATGACATCACCCTGGCTTCCGGAGTCTCCATTCTCCGGGTCCAGGAAGTCCCAACTCGAGTAAGGGCGAGAGGTCAAGAGCCAGTGAAGGACTTCTGGAAAAGGAACTCAGCTAACGAGGGAGGGAGCGAGCCACCCGTCACCAGGGACAATGGCGTATATTCCAAGAGACTCGATAAGTGCTGTAGAATCTCAATTTTTGAAGCATAAAAATACCTTTATTTTGAAGTCTCCCCCCCCCCCCCCCCCCCCCCCCCTTAAATTGCCTCTACTTCAATATGTCAATAGGGATGTCCAATTGCTTGTTAAACAAGCATTTGCAATACAATAGGTCTCACTTTTACACAACTTTATGCTATTGACATTGTAAATGACAATGCCTTTTATTTCGTTTTATAAACATAAATATAAGGCATTGTCATTTACAATGCCAATAGCTCAAACTAGTGTAAATGCGAGACCTATTGCATTGCAAATGCTTGTTAGGTCTCGCTAGCGAATGCAGCGCATGCGCTGCTTCGCCTTGCGAGACTCTATTGTTGTTCTGTGCTGAAGGGAGACAGGAGATGGCACGCGCGGACAGGAGATATGCACGTGTACAGACAGGAGATGTGCACTCCGTACGCGTGCACATCTCCTGTCCCCGGAGGCTGGCAGTGTGCGCATCGCACGCTTTGTTTCCCTCCTCCCATCTGCTCCACGGAACCAGCTTGTTTAAGTATTACATTTACTTCCTGATGACAGAAACAGCGAAATTGTATTATTTTCCCCCTTCCCTGCCTTCTGCCACCTCCTGGGCACCCGCCTGGTCCGGCGTCATTGCCCACCATCTGACGCTGTCACACGCCTTGGTGCGCATGCAAAGGCTGTCTGGTGTACCCGACACTGCTTGTTTTTAAAGTTGTGCCAAGCTCAATATTGCAATTCTTTACAGGAAGTAGGACAGAAGGATTTGTGGTTGCTCTCCTATGAAGTGGGCTGGCGGTGCTCTCTCAGTTGTGCCCCTGCCTCTCGGATTGCCAAAAGGTTTGCGCTGCGTTTCTTCCGGCAAAGGAAAAGAACTGTGCGTGTGTGATGTGACTGTGCACTCGATGCTGTCCCATCAAACATGAACAGTTTTGCTCTTTGAACCACTGACTCATAGCGCTATGTTTGACGGGGGGAGGTGGGGCGGGGGACCAAATTGCCTCCTACGGGTCTCCAAATTGCCTCCTACGGGTCTCCAGCGGAATGCTATACATCAACTCTCTAGAACTAGTGGCATGTCCTAGGTCACACTGGCAATGTGATTGACAGACAAGGGCATGCAACAGAAGGATGTGGTGATCGGCTGTATTACAACAATCTCTCTGCATTCTATCACACTCCTTGTTAATATGTCTAACCAGTTGCTTAATTTGTGGCGTCCGCACAATTATTCGCCTTTCCATTTAGTGGTCTGGAGTGCGGATTTGCACGTATGTCGCAGCTCTTGCAGATTCCGAACAAACCACGGTTTTAAACCAGCATTGGTGTCTCTCTGACGGCCTCCAAGCTGGCTTGTGTTCTGCGCTTCTTTCCCACCAAAGCAGTGTCCAGTGCCTGTGCTCGCCTTTTAAGCCTCGTCGTGTCACTGAACCCCCGAGCGACTTATGTGAGCTCTTGTGGTGTTTATAGGCGCTTCTTGGTGCTACACAGAAAGACACAGAATGTCCCATATGTAAAACAACGGATAAACCATTTTCTTATCGCCAGATATATAGCATGAAGCCCACATGCCCAAATGCAAATTCTCTTTATGCTGGGAAGGTCACCTCTTCTGCAGCATCGTTTCCGTTTGTGTGTATGTATCTCTTTCCATCTCTGTTCTCTTTGTATATCTGAATCTCGATTTAGGACGCTTACTGTGTAGGTCTGTCACACATCTCTTTTTTTCTCTCCCTTCGTCCGTAACACCTTCTCCCTGTAGATCGATCCATCCAGCTACGATTAGCCCCCCCCTATCTTTAAATATGTGCCATTTCCTACACCTTCTCTGCTGCACTGTCTCACTTCACCGCTGTCTCCCTCTTTTCCTCTCTGCTCCCCTTGCTGCTCAATGGCTGCACATTTATTTTGCTATTGTAGAGCGGAGATGGAAACTGCAGCAAACATATCTCAGAGGTCTCACACTCCGCAAGAGTTCGCACACTATTCTCACACTGCACGCCGCACTCTATTTCAACATCTTTCTATGTTTTTTTAAAGCACCGCAGCATGGCGCTCCTAATCAGCAACAGGCGGACGCACCTTACGTTTTTTTTCTGGCCGGCTCGCTCAACTTCCTTCATTCCCTTTGCAAACAAAAAAACATAAATAAAAAACATTAGCATTTACAACGCCTATAGGTCTAACTTTCAGAAATGCAAGACCTATTGCATTTCAAATGCTTGTTTCCTGCGCGGTGTCTCGACGGCATCAGGGGTACAGCGATTTCCAAGGCGATGAGGCACGATCCAATTGCGGTAAAGGTCTGACCGTGCTGCCTTTCGACCCCCGCCCTTCTTCATGTTATTGAGCGGTTCGTACTTTCAAAAGAGACGTGCAATCATAACACATCTTTTTCACGGGCTTTCGCCCGGAGCACTTTCGGTGGTCCCGCCTCTGTTAGGGGTTCCACGCGGGCCCTTTTCTGGTCCGTCTTCGCTTTCCCTGGCCCACGTCACGTTTCCATTGTGCACAAAAGAACATGCATTCACATCCTCTTAAACAACAGTCCTTACCACCATTGCACATGAATGAAACCTGCTGTTAGGACAGATGCAGGGTTCCTAAAATCATTTCTGTTTTCACTCTTAAGTTAACTCCTAGACTTGGGTGCAGATTTAATATATTTTTGGTATTCAGAAACCTCCAGGAGTATTCCTTGAAAGGTGCAATGCTCTGTAGTACTCCTAGAAAACATTTGTGGGGGGGTTTTTGCACTCACGTGTGAAGGCAGGTGTGCATGTTTAGTTGTATATGGTGTTCAATTAAGTCCCCTACCCTCCCCCGTCAGCAACCGTCATTTTTGTTCTCATGGGGAAATCCCATCTACTTCTTATTTATTTTTTATTTTAAAAGTTTTATATAGCGCTAGCTTGACCCGTAGGTATCAGAGCGCTCTACATAAATACTGTAAAGAAAAACAGACGGAAATTGCATTACATAGTAGGCAGGTAGTAAGGAAGCAAAACCGGGGATAGAAAAAAATACAGCATGGTAGATAAGGTGGTTAACACAGTCCGGTCACCAACTATCCTTGAATGTCAAGCGAGAGGAGTAAACTCGAATATTGAAGTCTAGGTTAGTTGACGTTGGTCAGGAAAGTATTTGTTAAGGAGATGGATTTTCAGGTCCCTTTTTAAACAGGGGAAAGAGGGGTTGCATCTGAGGACTCTAGGGAGAGCGTTCCACATCCTGGAAGCGTTGCCAGAGAACGATCGGTATTGTGTTGTTTTCTTTTTCAGTTTCGGAGGAATAAGAAGGAGTGAGTTGGAGCTTCTCAGCGTTCTGGATTGACCTGCTCTTACCAGTTTGTTGTTCAGGTAGTTAGGGGCCGGAGAGTGAAGGGTTTTGTGTGTGATGCAGGCCAGTTTGCAAATACACCTCCCTTCCATGGGAAGCCAGTTGAGGGAGTTGAGCGCTGGAGTGATGTGATCAAATCTTTTTACTCCAGATACGAGTCTAGCGGCCATGTTCAACACTGCCCTTAGAGGGGCTAGGTGAGCTTTTGGAGTCCCTGTTAGGATGGCGTTCCCGTAGTCGATTTTAGATAGAACTAGGGATTGGACAACAGTCTTGAGGTCATCATGGGAAAGAAAAGGTTTCAATTTCTTGAGGTGTTTTAGAGAGAAAAGAGCACTTTTTGCAGAGTTTTGATGTGGGCCTCCAAAGATAAGTTCTTGTCAAGGGTGATGCCTAGAGACTTAACTGAGTCGGATAGGACGATGGGGCAGTTTAGGGCGACCAGATTCTTGAGCCACTCTTGGATTGGACGATGGTTGCTTTTTGGAGAGAATAGAATTAGTTCTGTTTTATCTGGGTTGAGCTTTAAGTGGTTAGCGTTGAACCAAGTTTGGATCTCGGTTAGAGTGGCATTGAGGTGTTGGATGTCGCTGGGAGACTTGATTTTGAAATAGATTTGGGTGTCATCAGCGTAAAGGTGGTAATTCACTCCAGCTTTTTCAAGATGATTGTGAGGGGCTCCAGGAAAAGATTGAAGAGGGCTGGGGAGAGGATCGAGCCTTGTGGGACCCCAAGTGTGACTTTTGTTGTCTTCGAGAGACAGGAGTTGATTTTAATTTGTTGCGAGCGGTGTTGCAGGAAGGAGGTGAACCATTTTAGTACTGTGCCATTGATGCCGGAGCGCTTCAACAAGGTCTCCAGAAGCGCTGGATGATTTACTGTGTCGAATGCCGCAGATAGGTCAATAAGGAGGAGTAGGCAGGCATCACCTTCATCTAAAGCCTTGTGAATATCGTCAGAGACGTTGAGCATAGCTGTTTCTGTGCTACAGCCTTTCCTGAATCCTGATTGAAAGGTGTCGAGGAGGTTGAACTCATCAATGTGTTTGTTGAGTTGGTGGAGAACGCATTTCTCCAATGTTTTTGCAAGAAATGGGAGGTTGGAGATAGGTCTGAGGTTGTTGAGATCATTTGGGTCGGCCCCTGTTTTTTTGAGAATGGGCGTGATTTGTCCAAGTTGAAGGGAGTCTGGGACACAGCCTGAGGTGAGAGAGGCGTTGATGATTTTTGTCCAGAAAGGGGAAATGGTGTGGTTAAGTTCTTTTATAAATGTGGATGGGATGGGGTCCATAGTGTGGGAGGAAGGTTTTAGGTTAGAAATTATACTGAAAACCTCATTTTCTGACATTAGCTCAAAGTCGGACGAAAGCACATTGTTTTTTAGCTGGAGGCAGACCTGATTGTCCTTGGTAAGAACTCTTTCTGAATGATCAGTGGTGGTTATAGTGGGGCGGCAGGTTAAGAGGGAAGGAGGGTTAGCGGTTTGGATGAAGGATTGATCAATTTTCGAGACTTTATTAGTGAAGAAGGTGGCAATTTCTTCACAACGCTTTGATTTCTTGAGAGGGAGTGCAGTTAGTTTGGCTTTTGACAATGTTGAAGAGTTCTCTCGGTCTGTTTTTCGCCAGATCTAGTTGCCTGCGAAAGAAAGACGCCTTTTCACTGAAAATGTGTTTTTTGTATGCTTGCCGAGCAGATTTAAGTTGTGCTAGGTGTACGGTCGAGGGGTTTAGTCTCCAAGACCTTTCCGTTTGTCTGAGTTGACGCCTTTCCTCATTCAGATCCACGTTAAACCAGGGTTTAGATTTTGTTCGCCTCAATTGTTTAAGTTTGAGAGGAGCTACTTGTTCTAGAACCTCTGTCATTTTTTAGTTAAAGTGTGTAGTGAGGTCATCGGCTGCCGATGATGAGGGTTGGAGTTGAAGATGGGCATGAATCCTGGATTCAAGTTCGGATAAAGGGATTGCTTTGATATTTCTGGTCCAGTGTTTGGGTTTGTCATCACGAATAGGTTGGTGGAAGACACGTGCATCAATCTTGAATAGAATGAGGTGGTGGTCGGAGCAGTCAATGGGAGAAATCGCTCTCAGAGGGACCAGATCATTGTTGGTAATGATCGCATCCAGTGTTGCACCTTTGATATGAGTTGGTTTATTGCAGAGTTGTTTGAGGTTATATATTTCAAGTAGGTTGGATAGGTTCTGGGCAGTGGAGTCATCTGGGTCGTTCCAGTGGATATTAAGGTCACCCAGGAACACGTCTTAAGTGTCTGTCATGGAGAACCGCGATATTAGGTCTGTTAGTTCTTCAGGGAAAAGGGTACGCTCTCCAGGAGGATGGTAGATGGTGTGGAATTTGATGGGTGAGGTGCCCTTGGCAGTGGGTTCGACACCCAGGTATTCAAACGATAGGTATTCTGCAGGTTTAAGTTTGGTAATCTGTATTCCTGCCTTGTAGATGATGTCTAGTCCTACCCCCGTTTTGATCGGTCTGTCTTGTCTTATGATGGTGTACCCTGGAGGGGTGAGAAAGTCAAGAATGGGGGTGGAGTGGACATTGAGCCAGGATTCAGTGAGGAAAGCGATGTCAATTTCTTCAGCGAGTAGAGCTTCAGCAATGTCTGTGGCGTCTTGTACTGCTGATCTGCAGTTGAGGAGCATACAAGAGAGCGGACGGGGAGCCTCGATGATGGTGGGAGTAAGGTGGATAGAGGAGTATTGAGCAGGAGGCCTAGGCGAGTGGACATTTTTATGGATTCTGTTAGTGCCGATAATAACAGGAATGGGGAAAGGGGTTGACTTCTGGCTCAAAGCGAGGTAAGAGTCGTTGATCTCATCAGGTTTAGGAATCGAAACGGGTTGGCGATCCCGGTTGGGTCGAAGTGCCTGACTCGCTGACAGACTGGAGGGACGAGGGGTGCACTGTGGGGCCAAGGGAGCGATATTGAGTGGGGTGGGAGGAAATCTACCCGGGGAGAGGGAGCACAGCGGCTTGGTCCTGTTGAGAAGATCTTGTTGTAAGTATAGGAAATCAGCAGCAAGGGAGTTAATTTTCAGCTCCATTCTGTTCAGTTGCTGTGCTATAGAGCTGAAAAAGTTTAAGGTTTTAGGCCTGGGCCGAGAATGACTTGGGTCATTGGAGGGAGAGTGAACAGGGGTCGGGGATTGGACGGAATCAGTGGGGTTAGGAGAGGGGAGAGGTTGGACGCAGGGAGCCGGATTAGTAACGCTCATTCAAGGAGTTCAAAGGAGGAGTAGAGGGTCTACTGTCCAAGTGAGGAGGGAGAGAAATTCTAGGTAAGAAGTCAGAGTTCCGGGGAATGTCAATGAGATTAGCGGTGGAGGCAGGTTGTGTATGTGGGTGTGTGAAGGCGGAGAGGGAGCGTGTAGTGATAATAGGGGGGGAACGAGTTTATAGGATTGGTGACTACGTTGGCCATGGGGATGTCACGGGGGTTGTCAGTGAGGTAATCGGTGGAGACCGGTTGTGTCTGTGGATGTGGGACATCGGAGGGAGAGTGAGCAGTGGTAGTAGGGGGGAGAGTGACCACTGGATTGGAGATGACGTTGGACATGGGGTAAGTAAGGTTCGGGGAAAAGGGTCTGTGTTGGAGGAAGAGGTAGTTTGTGAGGGAGGGTTCAGATTATCAGGGGTTGAGCGGAGAGTGCCTGTGGGGATTTCGGACGCAGGAGGGCAGAGGTTAGAGTCCGATCTGTCAAGATCTAGATTGGTCTTGTGGTGTTTGTTGATTGTGAGTTTGTTCTTTTTGGTGTGCTCACTAGATGTAATAGTTGTGGGTGTTTGGCGGCGGAGAGTAATGATAGGGGTAGTGTGATTATAGTGAGTGATGGTGGATGTCCATGAGTTGAAGAGAGGCTCTTCAGGGCAGGGAGATTGGATCAGTTCCACGTTATTCGTAAGGGTGATGGTGGGTTGGGGAGATATGGTTTGACGGCTCAGTTGAGTTAACAAGGAAAGAAGTGTGGGGAAGTGGCGGTCAAAAGTGGTGAGGTGCGAGTTGGTGGCCTGTATGAGAATGGTTCCAGTTCTGTAGATGGAGAAGGTGAGTTCCCCTTTGAAGGTCGGGGAGATGGTAGTGGAGATTTTTTCACCATAGGGAATGATTACTGACTTGGCGACTTGAAGGTGAAGAGAGAAGGTGGTTTTCCATTTAGCCGGGCGATTTGTATAGAAAATGAAGTTAGTTTTCGTGTTGCCGTTGGTTGCTGTGTGGTAGTTATCTACAAAGAGTGTTTCCGGGTGTTGTTTTAGAGTACTATGCTTGAAGTTCTTTTTTGCATTACTGGTCATTTTGTCTGGGTAGTTAATGGACCAGGAGTTGGGTCCGTAGCGCACAAGATTCGAGTTCCGGGTGGGTAAGGTGGGCGCTTGGTTGAGCGGTAGAAATTCCGAGATACAATCAGGACTCAGGCCGAAGAAGGAATGCCGAGGCACAGTCCGGAATAAAGCATAAGGCAGGGTGGTAGTTATCATACAATTATATGCAGTATATACACTAAACTTTAAAGTGCCATATTAACTGCAGTGTAAAACATTTATAGCAGTGTATCTCCTAAATCTCAAGAGGTCAGGGCCCCATCAACCATGTTTTTACAGTATCTGCTGTGCCTTCAGGGGGGTGAGGGTGCAGTGTAGGCCCCAGCCTCTCAAGCCAGGGCGAGAACCTCAAGCGAACTCCAGGTCCGCACCTGGACCAAGTCTCGTCGGGCACTCCAGCCAGCCAAGCCCTTACCCATCGGCATTGCCACCTGGGCCACACTCGAAAACAAAGGCCCAGCCTCGCCTTGAGCTGCAGTCCCCACCATCGATCCAGAGATGCGGCGAAAAACCAACGACCTGGCGGGGTACCTCTCCTGTCCCTTCTTGAAGCATCCCGGCCACTGGCAATGAGTCCTCATTCAGAATAGGTTCCCCAGCATGGGTCGAAGGTTCCCATATCGGCTCGGGGGTCTGATGTACGGGATGCGAGGCCAAACAAGGATTACAGCTCGCTTGAGCAATCCTCCGCCTCGGAGCTCCCTCCTGGAGCTCCTCACCGTCCGGTGGCAATGGTGGATGACATTTACTTTTCCGACCTCATAGCATTGCTTGCCTCAGGACTCCTGTCACTACCCCTAACCTTTGACACCGATAATTTAGAAACCTGGCCTCCACGCCAGCCCATCCTCGTCAGTGCTGGACGCTTCTTAGTAGGCCCTGTGGTTCTCAATCGCGTCCTCAAGCTGCAGAACCCCCCCCCAATGTGCAAAAATACTCTCCCAACAAAAGTCCCCACGGAGTGACTGGGTTCAGCTTTCATAACAAGTCCTCAGTAATTCCACAGGCAGGCACCTCCAGCAGTGGCACCGGAAACCGTCATCAGACTGTCCTCATTATTCCTGTTGGTTCGATAAACCCTTGGGGCAGCCCCCTATGTGGTAGTAGTGTTATTTTTTTAGCCATATCAGGGCCCCTCAAGTATACGTTATTGAAGGCTCACTGTGTGTCCGCTGGGGCAATACTCCGGTTTAAACAAGACCTGAAACCGGTATTCTGTTATTCCACATGGGCACCAGTAGGCGGTCAGCTCTCTTCCCCGGGTCCTCCACCTGACCTCGATCGGCGGCTCACCATTATGGCAACCCTCGCCGTGCCCGCTCCTTCCACAGCGCTCTATCCTGTTTGCTCCCTCTGAGCGCGTCTTTAATAAAGTTCCATCTAAATACTAGCGGGAGCAGTCGCTGAATACTCACTCCGGCCGCCGTTTTCCTTCTCGTCTGGGTCGCTGAGACACTGTACGCAGCCGCCAGGGCACAGCAGTTCAGCACCCAGTCCTCTGCTATAATGCAGACTCATTCCTCCGTGGCTTCAGACAGTCTCAGCCAACTCCGGAGTTCACTCAACCGGACCTCTCTGGGGGCAATATATGGCACTCCCCCTGTCGCCCCAGGCTTTCTGGGCCCTTCGGTGCGCAGATCGGCACAGGTCAACACTCGTGCTGAAATCCCCTCGGCGGGCGCCATCTTGGTGTCTCTGTGGCCTCACCGGGCTGTGCTGTAGCTCCACATAATCCGACCCTGCCACCCCAGATACTTTGAATATACAGGCCTGCAGGGGTGCGCGCTTGATGCACTGTATCTAGGCCCCAGAGCACCAGACCACGTGTGTTCCCCCCCCCCCCCCCCCCCCCGTGCAGCTGCTTCCATTTATAACAGGTGTTTTCCGAGTTCTCTCTCCTTGAGGGCCTGTATGAGCCCGGCTGTGCACTTCTCACTACCCATAGGGCGTTGCCAGGCATCTCCTCAGTTTGCCCCCTGTCACTTCACACTAACAGGGCTGCTGGTGCTCCGTCCGGCGCAGGAAGAGCTTCCCTGGAAGGGGGGGGGGGGGGTGGGGGGGGGAGGCTGCCTCAGATGGCTCGCTTCATCCCGCGAGGTGACATAGCGCTTCCCCGCGCTTGGCATCGAGGAGACCAGCTGAAGGCTTTGTACTCGGGCGCCTCTAAGAAGTGCCACGTTGGCAACGAAGCATCTCGTCGACACTTGGGCTTCCACTGCCCTGGATTGCACACTCGTTCTCCACAGCACCCAAGTGAATGTGCAGCCTGAATGGTTCTTACTGTGTCACGCAGCGGCTCTCGAGACGCCATGAATGCTTTAAACCTAAGATGAGTGGCCCCCTGCTCACAGCCGTGACCAGCGAGGCGTCGAGTCCCATCGCTGCTGTGATACAAGTCCCCAGGGGAGCTATAGTGACCGTGTGATCTCCCCATGCATTACGGTTGGTGCCATTGAAGCGACTCATCTGATTGGACGAGGAGAGCCCGTAGAGATGGATTGGCTCTGGCTCTTCGGTTGGCCTGTCCATAATCTCACCAACTGGACAATCGCTGTCAACGGATGAGTGTTTGAGTGTGATGTAGCGGTTTCTTACAAGCTGCCTAATTTTATGTGACCTTGAACAGATGCCATTGCCTGAAGCACTAAGACTTATAAAAAAAAAATCTGGCAGAAGGAGCTCTTACAGACAGGACTGATGGATCCTATGTTGCTGAACGGTATGCCCACAGGCTGCAGAAAGATCAACATTCAGCACAGATAAGAGTCTCAGTAGCTTAATTGTCGCAAAATGATGATAGAGCAGGACAGATGTCATTACACAAGACGTGTGTAAAATAAACCTGTCAAACGTTAACTTATTCGGGCATTGGTGCAAATGTGATGCGTGTATACTCATCGTTACATTGTTTATTAGCGTGCAGTGTGGCTACCTATGAGTAGTCCTGATTTTAATTTGCAAGTGACACTTACACTAACATTACTTTATACTTCAAAACAGGTGTTTGTTAAAAATAGGTATTTTACATGGAATATTTGCAGGTGGTAAGTACTTAAAAATGAATTCGTTCATACCCATCTAAAATGCAAATAAGAATGACAAAACCCTGGTATATGTGCAGCTGTAACTCCTAGTTGGTGAAAGCCGCCCGTCAAGAACCCTTCTCGCTTTTTCATTTCGGCGCCATCGCTTGTGTAAGAAATTTGCCATCAGCGAGATGCCTC
Source organism: Triturus cristatus (assembly GCF_964204655.1). Lineage (NCBI taxonomy): Eukaryota > Metazoa > Chordata > Amphibia > Caudata > Salamandridae > Triturus > Triturus cristatus. The sequence continues at coordinate 227,751,260 of NC_140581.1, forward strand.
TATTTCTTCTCATAGAGCCGCCATTCCACAAGGCACAAACCACGCTGCAACAGGCTTGAGGCGTGGACGCGCTCCTTTCAAAAATGTCTGTCTCCAGCTTTCGTAATCCAAGTGACCAAACGCCGTTAGGACTAGAGAGCATTTTTCAAACTTGAACACCACATCTTGTTGTCCGTTGACAGTTGCCACAAATCTATTCATAAGAATTGAGCACCAAGCCAAACAATATCCTTTGAGTCAGAAGGGCTGGACTTGACTCACCACGCTTCTTAAATAATAATACATTTATCAACATTTTAATTCCATTATCCATTTTTGAGCTTGACATTTCATCCTTTAGTGAAGCACACATAAACTTGCAAAGAGAATGTCCCATGAACTTCATGGATGAAAATATATGTTTAGAGAATTTTCTCATCCTTTTGCCATTCTTAGAGTAAAAAAGTAATTTTCTGGTTCTCGGCCTGTCGATATCAAGTCCGAGTTAGTCGATAATCTTTCGTTTTTCTCCAGCAGAGGGAACCTTCCGCCAGGTTGCGGTCCTGCAGTGTTACAGATGGAATAAGCGACCCGTCTCTTCTGTCCTTGGTAAGGTTAAATTCATTAATTAGACTCACTCTTTTATAAGTGTGTCGTCAAATTGGTTTGTTCACTTCTTTAAAATCCCATAGAGATGTCTAGGCACATAAAATAAGTAAATAGGGCTGAAGTAAGTTGTTTTTCTTAAGTACCATGAAGTATTCTGCTTGCATATGCGTTCAGCTTTCTTACCAAAGGTATTTACATTTCTAAGTCATCCAGTTTAAAGTTTGCACGAGGATACTATTCAAAAACATATATGGTGAACATATAACAGTTGTGGCATCTGCTGTATGTTGGCGTCATTTAGCTGTAACAAGCTTTCAGCAGCCTAGCTTTCGGAAGGGCGCCGGTTGTTTTTGGTTTTGACCCCATAATAAATATACTCTCCATTTGATAATTGAATCCAGGCATTCTGAGTTGAGTCTGGCAAGATCTGAGTTGGGTTTCACTTGGACTCATAAGCACCCCTAGCACAGGCACATATACATTTTAACCTATGAAGCACTGGCCTAGACAAGCCCCTCCTTCTCTTGAACGCACATCGTTCAACAGAACAAAATAAATGTTCTCCATTGTGAAGGATTTCATCTCATCAGCAGCCGCCTCCAACTAGACCACTTCCTCGCAGATCCTCTCTCAATTGTTCATCAACAAAATCACTGCAATTTACAGCAACCTAAACCTGCAATTGGACCCAACAGACCTAGTCAAATACCTCCCGATTTTATCCAGAGATCCAATGCTAACCGCATGGCCTGGCATCACCCCATAAAAAACGCTTCCACTCATGGGCCCCATTGGACCCCGGCCCCTAGCACTCCTACTCCAGAGGACTGCAGCATATCAGTGCCATAGTCACACCCATTCTTCTGAATGCCTCCAACACTTCCGTTACCTTCCTGGGTGCTTGAAAACACACAACTATCCTCCCATTACTGAAGAAACCCTCCAGAAACCCTTCAACGGTTGCCAACTACAGGCTGACCTCACTGCTTAGAAACTACCCACATTGCCACTACAGATGACATCTGCATGGCTCTGGACAGAGAGGACATGACACCTTTCATCCTCCTTGGACCTCTCAGCAGCGTTTGACACTGTCTCCCAACCTATCCTCATCCAATTACCACATAACACCAGAATCCAAGGGGGTGCACCCCAATGGATCTGCTTCTTTGTGACTAGAATGACCCAGTCAGTCATCCTGGCATTGTACACCTCGGATGCCCTTGACTTCATCTGTTGTTTCGCAAGGATCCTCCCTGAGCCCAACCTCCTTCAACGCATACACAATCCCTCTAATGAGCTCCATCTGCTCTCACAGCATCAGCGTCCTCTCCTACATTGACAACATGCAACTCATAAGAAAGAACCTTTATAGATAGAAAGATTTATGTATAAAGTTGTTAGTCCTGAGGAAGGTGCTCAATGTAAAGAAATCACCGAAACGCTGCGTCAACTCTACTGATAAGATTAAAAAATATTTTCATAATTGTACTGTTTTTCACATCTGCACTGATTTAATATTGCACTGATTTTGTTTTTAATATCCGCATTGACTATATTAAATATAGTATAGTTCTTTTAATTGTTTTATGAGAATGATTAGAGGTCAGTGACACTCAGATTGTAACCTATAATAGGAGGGATAGAAAGGCATTGACCTAAACACAAAGTGGCTTAGAGTGAATTTGTTTATCTTTTAATGAATTGTATTGTGATACCTTTCATATGTATGTAGTCCTTTGCTTACTTGGTTCTTACTAATTAGGACTATATTGTGGTGCCTTAACCTAATAGAGAGTTGGTTCCTGGAGAGTATTTTTCCTCCTTTGTGTAAGAAAACGATAGGGACATTATTTTTCTTAGTAGTATTACTCTTACCCTGTCCCTTTGCTCAGCAATAGGGTTACTCCCTCTTTGTTTGGAAGTTTGTGTACAGCTATCCCTAGATAATACAGATTAGCAGCTTGGCATCGAATGAGCAAGAAATGCACCCTCGGGCGCATTGGCAGTAAGAATTTTGCTTGTAATAATGCATATGAATCAGTTTGTCTGATGCTGATTTACCGTAATATGACTTTCAAATATTTTCATATACGTTTCAAATGTGCCACACAAGTGACAGTCGCAACAGAATTATTTTAGATCATGTTTTGCAGTTTAACATGGGAGAAAAAACATAGGTATTGCAGTTTCTAAATGTAAACATTCAACAGATTCAAAATATGTACTTAAGCACCATGTCCAAATGTACATTAACAAGTAGAGTATATTTCTTTATGTTCTGAATTAAATGTCAGAAAGATCATTTGCTCCTCTGATAGTAAGCTTTCTTTTACCTGTTTTAGAGGAGTTTAGATGTTATAATTCATTCAAATGTCTATTTAAATGCAATTAATTTACATGTCTAATTATACATGGGGTAAAGTAACTCTGTTGTGCAGTATAATGATATTGCAAGTCACAGAGGAGTACCGTGATCACATAGAGTAACCAGGCCGAAGGACACATCCCTTTAATATTGCCGTGAAACCTTGAGGAGACTTCTAATATTATCCATTTAACTATGACAGATGATATTTTATTCCTGATCATGTATGATCAAACCATGAGCCTTCCCACAAACTGCCTAAATATTTAGTTTCTTGCTCTGTGATATGGAAGAAATAGTATGTTTGCAGACATGAAGAATAAAAGTTGAATCACTAGTGCAAAATAAAAACATCAAAAAGCATTCAGTAATTTGTTGCTATCAGATATGAGAAACAGTTTAATTTCAGTCAGATTAAAAAATGCGGTAGTTCAACATGTGGAGAAAAAACCAGACCGATTCTATATTTCCTGTAATGATCTACAGCAACTAAAAACTAAACACACTGCTAAAAATATACCCTTTCTTCAGATCACTGTTCATTTTAGAGAAACCGATCATGAGATCGAAAAGTCAGTTTTTTTTACGCTGCAGCTGCAATTATATTATTTCTTTGCTGCCTTACTTAGCTAAATTATTAGAGTCTCATGTAGCCCAACACCTTTACTCCATTTTGGAGGAGTCAGGCTACCAGAACTCCAGGACGGTTTCCGTCCTGCGCATTCCACTGAGACAGTCATTCTCGCTAGTACAGACGAAAATTGGGAAGGAGGCAGACAATGGGTTCACCCAGGCATTGGTCCTGCTGGACCTTTCAGCAGCATTTGACATGGTTGATTATACTTTGTTGATCAACCGTGTCAGTATTGCCGGACAATGTGGCACCGCCCTTGAGTGGATGACCTCCTGTCTCAAAGATCGGATTCAGTCAGTTTCCCTTCCCCCATTTCACTCTGCCAAACTCCACTTGGACTGTGGTGTGCCTCAGGGATAGTCCTTGTCCCCCCACTTGTTTAACATCTACGTCCGTCCTTTGATACACTCTCTTCAGAAGTAAGATGAGAAAATATTTAATTACGCTTATAGCATGCAGCTATTTTTTGGGATCGACACTGTAGAGTCTAAGGTACTCTTTCAAAACACCATGCTTTATATTTGGGACTGGATGAGTTTCCATCAGTTAAAGTTAAACTCCGATAAAACTGAAGTGGTAGTAATGAAAAAAACCTCAATCCAATGGAACCCCTCCTTCTGGCCTTTAGAATCATGCTCTTCCCCCATGCCTAAGAGAGTAGTGAAAAGCCTTGGGATTCTTATTGATGAAGACTTATCTCTCAAACAATAGATTGGAGCTGTGTCATCCTCTTGCCATCTCCAACTTCGGAGAATAAGGAAAACCTGCAGATATTTGAAAGTGAAAGCATTTATTCAAATGATCATAGCCCTAGTGATCTCGCAGATTGACTATGCAAATGCCCTCAACCTCGTACTCCCTACTGGATTAATTCACAGGTTGCAATTAGTGCAAAATCTGGCGGCCCGGCTGGTCTTCTCCCAACTACGACATTGTCACACTAAGCCACTGATGGAAAAGCTCCACTGGCTCTCTGTGGCCCAGAGGACCATCTTTAAAACATCCTGTATGATTTTTAAGGCTTTTCATGGTAAAAGCCTCGGTTTTATATCGACCAGACTTCAGGGCCACATGCCCACTCAGCATTTGAGATGAGCTCTTCTTAATTTACTAACAGTGTCAAGAAGCAAAAGGCTACGAGGGGATCCTCTTACATGGAACACCCTCCCTGTGGATATTAGATCATAATCCATCTACAGGAAATTAAGGAGACTCCTAAAACGTGGTTGTTCTGACAATCCTATGCATGAATTGGTGATTGATGCTTCCCTATGCTACTAGCGCCAAGAGACCTATTGGAGAACGTGCACGCTACATGTGACCCATAACATACTCTTGTGACCTGTCTTTGACCTTTTCATACATTATGTCGTCACAACTCTGTCATTTCATGAATATCAATGAATAGAGACGTCACACCTCAACTCTGATAAGGAAATTAGAGACAGGCTTTCATAAAGATATTGCAGCCTCCTTCGTATTAGCTGCAGAAGTATACTTGACACATGTGATTTCACCTAAGAACATAGGCTCACCTATGATGCCCCTGCAGTACTATAGGTTGCTTTAAAAGGATGGGCTACAATTATGGGCCTTGGCTATGGTAAGCATAACACGATGTCATACGAAATTGAACAGAAAAACCTGAGAAGAAAGGTAAAAAAGTGCTTGATTATAGATGCGGGCTTGCTTGGGTAAAGAGAAACATATGAACAGAAAACATAAACTATTAGTCCACTAGCATTGTTTTAGTTGCACCTGTTTTATCAAGAAATTCATCATGCATACATGTTGTCTTAATAAATGTAATGTGGATCTTAGTTGCACATGCAGGAAACCACCATTAATCCACTAGTATTGTTTTTAGTTACGCATATTTTATCCCAAAACGTTGCAAACATACATTTGTTTTCCTCCATAAATTTTAATGTGGATATCATAGTTGCACCACATTTCTTGACTTTAGTCTTTATCCACTTGACTTCAAAACATTCTTTGGATTTTCTGGTTATGTTCCGGACTTGTCATTGCACTCCCAAACTTGTATTCTTACTTGTTTTTTTCTCTCACACTTGCTGTTCCCCAAGCTGTGTACCGTCATGATTTGTATTGGGTAGTGCCCAGTCACCAAAGTTACCAGGTGCACTGCTTGGTTATGAACTGTAACTCTCGTCTGTCTAACTTGGATCATCACGCGTACCTTACTGCTCTGATTATGAATTATGCCAGTGTTGCATGATCGTCTTCAGGAGAAGCATAATGTGATGATAAAGTTATGGTTAATATAGGTCTGTCTGTCTCCTAGGAGATTCTGAACAAGAGAAGCAGCTCTCAACTCCTTGGCCAGCAAACCTTGTCTGAGGTTGCTGTGACCATATATAGTCTGCTAGTGGTAGGAACATGTTTACACTGATTGGTGGTTGTATCTAATGTTTCTATTGGATTAGGGTTAGCGTCCTCATTGGTTGGGTATTCGAGGGTTCTGATTGGTTTCTGGGTCTGTGACTCAATCAATGTAGGGTTGTGACTAGAGCTAGGGTTAGGATTTCTATTAGAAGTAGGGACTAGGGCTTCCTGTGTTATTGGTTGTTGGGACTAAGACGGGACTAGGGCTAGGGTTAGGCCTTTAATTGGAAGTAGCAATTAGGGCTTCTGGTGTGATTGGTTGCTGGACTAGGTATGGTACTAAAAGTAGGGTTAGGCTTTCTATTGGAAGCAGGGACTAGTACCATTGGTTGCTTGGACTTGGGTTGGGACTACTGGTAGGACTAGGGCCTCTATTGCATGTAGAGAGCAGTTTTTTTTTAAAGTTATTGGGTGCTTGGACTAGGGTTGAGATTGGCTGTAAGGTCCTCGTCTCCTGTTGTTTCTAGATTTTATGGCTGGTGTTGTGATTGGATAGGGTTAGGGTTCCCATTGGCTGAAGGGGTCACCTGATAACTAGGGCTATAAAAAGGCTGAGGCTTAGGGCGTCTCAGCCTGGGCGTCGGGGCTAAGGGCAGAGAGGGCAAGGGCAATTACCTGTTTGAGCCTGTTCAAGACTGGTCAGGACTAGGGCCAAAAATGCTGCCCATGTTCCCCTTCAGTAATACTCACCCCACACCATCCACAAACATAGTAACACATTCACACCAAATGTACACCACACACAACCCTATGCACAGATCAATGTACCAGCATGCACTACAAACCCAACCAAACCACATCTATACACCCTTCTATCCCAACTACCACACATACCCACCATCACCTACAAACAGTACACAACTCTATCCTATTCCACTAACCAATCCACTCCTCACTAACACAACCCCTTTCGACACCATACATAACTTCATCCCATCCAAACACACACTCCCTGCTCTAATTACACCTAACAGACCACCTTTTATCACTAACAAACATATATTTATCCTTCCATCATTTGTCCAACAAACACCCTCCTCTCCCTTCTACCAAAATAACACTAACGTATAACACACACACTGCACACCACCACACTTTTTAACTCATGCAACAAACCAGTCTTAGACAAACTCTTCCCTTTACTTCATTTCCTCCTACACACAACATACACTACTCATTCCCTCCTACACACAACATACACTACTCATTAACACATCACCATTCCCTCTACCTTACAGCCTCCTCTCACAAACAATACTATACAAACAAATCCATTGTATGAAGCAAATACACCAGCACCCCTTTTCACTATTCCTCAAAAACAAAACATATCACACACACCAGCACAACAAGATCTTCAAAGCGCCACACGTCAAAATACATACCATCACAAAATACAAACATACACCCACCTTTCAAACCACACAAAGGAACAAACTCCAATGCCCAGCTTTCTCTCTTCCACCCCACCTAACACAGATACATCAACACAGCAACTCTCTTCTAACCGCCTCTCATCCATTGGACAATTTAGAACCTTACTACATGACCCACATGCTGCACCACCATCCCTGACTCATACACCTTCCACCATAAACACACGCAAACAACATAAGTGACGTGCCACACCTCACAGCTTTGCTTCGCCATGTCTACTGCACAACAATGTTACACCACGAAAACAACAGAGCACACCAACTCACTCTCAAACACCATCTCCACCACATACACACGCAGACCCATCAAAATACCTTCTTAGCATGCTGGATGAGGAACATGATACAGAACAGCTACACGATTGCTATCCTAATACAGCTAATGCCAGCAATTAAAAACACACCTGCTACAAACACACACAATACTGTTCACTCTACTACAAAACAAAGTCTCACTATCACCAAAGGCCATTCTCTAAACTGTCTACTAATAGTTAAACGGTTAAACAGTTGCCAGAAGATCCACGTTCAAGCTACTTTGTATCGCCCACCAAGAAATACATGGGATGGGACCGCTCTTCATCAGGAATAAAATCACCAAGCACATTCAACAAAGGAATCTTCGCTCTAAAGGGCCATCTCGCCTCAAAATCCCAAGATACAAGAAAAAAACCATGGGTGGCACACCCTTCTCTGTTCAAGCAGCCAAACTATGGAACTCTTTACCCCCCAACATCAGTTCCACCGACAACCACCTTATCTTCAGAAAACTACTCAAGAGTTGGCTCTTCCACACATAAGCACCATATGGAAACATAAATTTACAGCATATTCCTCTGTATATAAGCATTTATTTTTACTATAGATATGTACCTATCTTTGTGTATTGCTTTGTATAAACATGTAGAATAATTATGTTGTTGTAAATAAATAAATAAAAAATCATCTTTGGTCTACATGTACTTACTTCCATTGTGCATCTATGCACTTTCCATGTACTTGGATCTGTGTGTCTGTTAACTTTCTCCTGAAAAAGCATATCCAATGCACTACCCTATTTCTCATCCTGTACCTCTATCAATATCTTTAATCTATATATATTTACCTCCTTTATGCATCTAAATACTTTCAATGTACTTATGGATCTATATATTTATCACTTTCTTCTAATTTAGCATTTCAAATGCACTACCCTATTTCTAAGCCTATACTTCTCTCAATATATCCTCTGGCCCAACCTTCTGACCCATCTCAAACTTCTTTCTACTACTCTTTCCAGTGCACTACCCTTTCTCTCACCCTATACATCTATCAATATATCCTCTACATCCACTCTCTCATTTATCCCAAACCCCATACCACTAATATGATCCCAAAATAACCCTTTCTAGACTCTCTCCCACTCTACCCCTCCTTGCATCACCTGACACCTCTTTTTACTATACAGATCGCCCAAAACAAACCTTTATAAACTCTCCCCTCTGACTCTTCCCCTCAAAAACCTCTTTTACTCATCCAAAAGCCTCCTCCTACTGCTATGGCCTCAAAAAAACAAAACTCCAAAAATCTCACTCTTCTGTCACTCCACTATCCTTTTCAATGAAAATAACAGACTAACATGTTCACTTCTCAATTTCCATATTCGACTATACTAATTCACCACTAATCCTTTAATGGGTTCCAGAGTAGCATGCTACTCGCCAATGAAGCGTTTCAACACCCCATCAGGGTTACCAGCGCTATATAAATGCAAACCTTTTCCCCTTTTCTACCCCTCCCCAACCCTTCAAAATCCAAATAACTGACTAACATATCCACCACTCAAATTACTTTCATTTTTCGCCATACTAATTCAACAGTAATCCTTATGGGTTCCAGAGTAGCGTGCTACTCACCAATAAAGCGCTTCAAAACCCCATCAAGGGGTAGCAAGCGCTATATAAATACAAACCTCTTTCCCTCTTCTATCCCGCAACCTACCCTTCTCTATCCAAATAACTGAATAACATATCCACCACTCAAATTACTTAATACTTCACTATACTAATTTTCAACACTAATCCTTTTTGGGTTCCGGAGTAGTGTCCTACTCGCCAGAAAAGCGCTTCAACACCCATCAGGGGTAACAGGTGCTACATGAATGCAAACCTTTCTTCCCTTTCATCCCTCCGCTACCCTTCTCACTCCAAATAACTGACTAATGTCCACCACTCAAATTACCATACTAATTCAGCACTAATCCTTTATGGGTTTCCAGAGTAGCGTGCTTCAACACCCCATCAGGGGTAGCAAACCCTATATACATACAAACCTTTTTTTCCCTCTTCTATCCTTCCGAATCCAAATAACTGACTAACCTATCCACCACTTAAAATTTACTTGCATGTTTCACTATACTAATTCAACACTAATCCTCTATGGGGCCCGGAGTAGCGTGCTACTCTCTGAAAAAGCACTTTGACTCGTCGTCAGGGGTAGTAAGCGCTATATAAATGCAATTACAATACATGAACACAATAACCACTGAGATGTGCTTTTCGAAATCCATTTGTTCATGAGAACGAGCATTATAGTTTGGTTTCAAGCAGATTTCTTTGGATTCATATACATTCCAAGTAGCATGGATGCCTTGCTTCAGTAAGATTAGGTTGAAAATGGTTGATGAACAGGGCTTTCAGGATTACAGTCAGCTATATGTGAAGCAAATGTAACTACGGCGTGTTACAGAGGGGATAATCCTTCTAGATTGATTGCTGATTTAACTGGTATGATATTCAGGACACCGTTGACCTACCCCTCGTGGAATCTAGCATCATTTGTAATTCTGGTCAAAATTATTGAAGCTGAATTTAAAATACTGCATGTGGCAAAATCTTGAATGCTTAAAATCCTCAGTGGAATAATATGGATGCCAGTGATGAATATCAGAAGTCTGAATCCTGAATTTGTAGGGATATTGACCATCTCTTTTAACATTCAATATGCTAGATTCATGAGAGTTAGCCGTTACTTTTTTTCTAGGTGCTTGTTAAAGTTCTTGATCTGCGGTAAGAATCTCTTTTTCAAGTAAGCCCCCAGAGCTGGGCTCACACACCTGCTACAGAGTGGCTGGATACCCTCACGGGTGATTACTGAGCTATTAAAGGCTCCAATAACATAACATTGGTCATCTCTCTTTTGTGTAAGCATTTTCCATTGCATTAAAGAAATACATTTATTAAATATCATTCTTGCTGCTTCTTTCCATTGTACATCACTGCTAAATTCAGCTATGCTTCAGTGTTGCTCCAAACTGGTAACCTGTTCTCCATTTCGTATTTTCTGTGGTAAACAGTATCAGTGTTTGCTGTTTGTGAACCTTGCTTGAATTCTTTAGTTGGCATATAGGTGCTAAAGAGCCTAAATCATAATTTCACACAAAAAGATACATAGGCATAAAACAGACCGTATGTAAACAATCAATATATTGTCCACTTTTATATGTGGAAGTTCGTACTAAATAAATAAAATAAAAAGCATATTAGCCAGTTTCTTTCTTAAAGTCAGAGGATAGTGGGGGGAACTCTCTGAAGAGTAATACTCTTGGGCGCCCTGGAGATAGATCTAAGGGGTGTAAGCCCATTTATAAAAAATGTTTTTTGAGTAGTCTTAATTTAAGATGAGCAAAAATATTATCACAGAAACTCGAATTCACAGATCAGGATTGGTGGAACTTCATGCTGGAACTGACAATCTAGTGGTATGGTGGAATATTTTCATTTAAAACCGCAGGGTAAAGGGCAGAAATGTAGAGTTACTGGTTGATGAATCCTATAGGTGTAAATGGATATCCACATATTGATAGGCTCATGGGTGTTTATATTACGTTTGCACTACTTTCCCACCGTAGAAACATGTGTAAAATTTGCCCCTGTCACTGGAAGAAGTTAGCATGTTTCCATTGTGGGATTAGCAAGGGAATACAACCATATTTCACAGTGGTACAGTGGAAGATATTTTTCTAAGGGGGAAATATTTTCCCTTTGGAGTAAAAAAAAAAAAAAGAGATCTGGAAATGCTCATGTGATAATTTAATTAATTTATGGAAATTCTACCGCGATGGATTTTGCTTATTAGAGTACTGCAAACGACTGGCCCAAGTTTTCTGAGGTCCTCCATGGATTCTTTATGAATCCTAAATGCTTTTGGTATTTGCTGCAAACATAAGAGTAATCAAACATGATATACTTTGTGAATCTCCCCAAAATGTAATTTCCAAAAATGTCTAAAGTATTGTCTAGTGTCTGCTTATGTTGCCTCTGGGTATATCAACTCCTCTCTTTTCAAGGGTGCAAGGGAGAAGCGACCTAACTTCTAATGAATCCAGCTTTGTCTTAATTTGAATCAGTCCATTCATAAAAAGTTCACTCAGTATTAAGATTTATATTCTATTCTAAATAAAATGAGCAAAGATTGTATCTGAGTGGCCAGCTGGCCATTTTACTCTTTAATGTTCATCAACCCTATAGTTAAGTGCTTATCATTTATTTATCTTAATAGAAATGGATAACCTTGTGAGTTATTGATTAAGTGTTTTGTTTCTTCGCAGAAAGAATGGAGATATTCATGAGTATTCACATTTTGGTATCCAGGTTTTACTGTCAAATTTTAATAGCCTTTCCATTTCATAATCACAAACCTTATGCATATATTTATATAGTTTTGCCCAAGTCTTAAATTCAGTAAGCGTCTGTTAGAAATGGGGGTCTCTAGTTGGCAATGGTATACACCTTTGTCCAAATAGGGACCCTTGCTTCTAGTCAGGGAAAGAGGGATACACTTCTGAATAACCCCTGCTCACCCCCTTGGTAGCTTGGCACGAGTAGACAGGCTTATCTCAGAGGCAGTGTGTAAAGCACTTGTGAACACATACAGTAATACAGTAAAAACACTACAAATGCACACCACACCAGTTTAGAAAAGTAAGTAATCTTTACTAGACTTAACACAAGACCAAACGACAAAACTCCGCAATCCTGTAATAAAAATGACTTTCAATTGGCAGAAATTGCTTCGTTCAATGTAGATGGTAAATGCGACACTTTACACTCAAAGTACCTTGGATGTGTCATACAAAACAAACAAAAGGGTCGCTGGGAAGGTGATGCGTTGGTTCCTTGCTTCGGGGGAGGTGATGCTTCGGTTCCTTACTGCGGCGCAGGGGAGGTGATGCGTCGGTTCCTTACCAGAGAGGAGGTGATGCGTCGGTTTCTTACTGTGATCCGGTGCGATGCGACAAGATGGCGCCTCGATGCAATGCGACGATCCGGTGCGATGTGACAAAATGGCGTCTTTGATGCGTTGCGACAATGTGGATGCGATGCGTGCACGACCGACGGCCCTGTGGCGAAATCGATGATCTTTGGAGCCGGTACACGCCCTGCGACATGCTTCTCTGGTGAAAATGACAGCTGTTGCTGCATAAACATTGACTTGAAAAACCAAAAAATCTTATCTCGGTATTGAAATTTAACTCTAGCCTGTCTGGTGCAAATTCAAATTTGTAATCTGATTTGAAACTACATAGGGATATGGGTTACAGTGTGCCTAATTGAACTGCAGTGGTATAATTAGTTGCACATTCATTAAGCCACACTGATGAGAAGCTGTTCTAACCTAATTCATATTTCTGGATGGAAGATCCAGTTTCATCTCAGAGCAAAATTCATCTGTTGCCCAAACTTCAAAGGGATCACATGTACCAGTGGTTCTTAACCTTTTGACTTCTGAGTATTGTCTTCTGTGTACCCCCACAACAAATACACAAATTATTTGATTTGTTAAATTAATAAATACAAATGCTTTAAATAACATTTAATAGGAAGGTTGGAGTGTTTCTAAATTCAATTAAAGCCACTCTTTGTAAATAATATATTCTGTTTCATGCACTTGCACTGCTCTCACAAATCAATCTGAAGATATTATCTTGATTTTTAGCCTACAACTTCACATTCTTGCACATTTAAAAAAATGTTTAAAATGGTCAATTGTACATTTTGCTTCTTTATATACACTTTGTTAACTTGTTAATATTATTTAATTTTCTTAGTAGTCACAGACATCCTGAGGAGGCTCTGTGGACCCCTTGGCTAGGAACCACTAACAAATACTAGTGAAGAAAATGGCCAGGATTTGAAAATATGAGAAAGACTAGGCCTGATCACTCATTTATTCGAAGATCCAAAGTTATTGTTAGTTATCATTTCACAAAGGACTGTGGAAAAGAGCTGATATTGCTAGGCTTAAAAAGAACAATGAATGCCTTGAGATAAACGTTTGAGTGGGTTATGTCCGAAGGTAGGTGTAGGCTCCCCTTTTAGAAACAAATGCTTGATCCACAGTCACTTCAGAACCTGCTTCAGACCACAGAAGACACCATGCCTACTGCATGAGGACTTTCTGATACTTGCTTTCTTCACATTGGAAGAGTTTCCTAACTTCCTAGGCCTCGGAGTCTTTGAAAGTGTTACTTTTTCATACATCAGAACTGAAAACATCAATATCTCAATTGGAAGGTTTTTCAAAATTCAAACTGATGGAAGTGTTGAAAACTGTGGCCACTGAAATTACTTTGATTTACTGGAGCCAGTCGGTGGATTTAGTAGACATGTGCCAAGATTATCAGTGCAATATTAAAGGGTACTTAATTCTGTGTCCACCAGCTGAAGACCTGCAAACTCCACAATACTTTTAAGTGCTAATGTGAATCTTTCAAAGAACGCAGAAATGCTTTTTATACTCAGCCTCATACTCTAGTAGGTCATACTTAAGTTGTACTGCCTGGAGAATTTTTAACCAGATGTTCACACTTTACGGAGGGCACCTGTTAAAGGTATCCACAAATAGTGTCTCCTGGTTGATCCTGCTAAACCTCTTTTCTATCTATATTTGATTATAAGTACAGTTTTAATCTTACAGTAAGTGCTCAAAAGTCTTTCACAGTGGAATTTAGATACCAGCCAACTCTTTGAAGGTACCTTGAAAGAGCTTCACTCTTTTCCCATTTCTATTTGGCTTCAGTTTAAAATGTTTCTGTATATATTCCCAAAGTTATTTTACTTTTTCTCATAACATTCAGTTGTATTAGGCTGCAATATTTTCTGCTAAATGTTATAAAACTGTAATGTTGTTTGTATGTGCTGATCCACTAAAAACCTTACGCAATGCTGCTCTGACCTAGCTACCAAAGGTGAGCCAAGGGGTACCTACAGAATTGTGGCTACCTTTGTTGCTTAGACTGAGGTACATATTCCAACTCTAAAGTTTCTCGCACCCATGTGGTTTATTTTATATATAGTAGCCAAAGCATATTTTTTGGTTTTGTTTCCTGTAGCAGTCCCTATCAGAACACAGTACTGTATACCAAGCTTGATGTTCATTGGATTCCACTTAGGATGCTTATCATTATACGAATTATGTCATATTGTGACTTAAGATTTTCTGTTCTCTCATTTTATTCAAGCAGAGGGAACCTTCTTCTCGGCTACGGTCCTGCAGTGTAACTGATGGAGTTGGAGACCAATCTCATTTGGCTTTGGTAAGACCCTGCTGCCCTTTCTGTATGTCATGCTGTAAAGTACTGTATCCTGTATGTTCTTTGCAGCTTCCTTCCTGTGGAAATGGATTCATCATTTTTAAATGGCAACTTCTGCTTATCGCCTTAAACCTTACTTTTGTGTAGATTTTTCTGGCATGATATATGACAGGTCTACTTGGTGAAATCCCATTACCACGTCTGACAGCACAGTGTATAAAGGTTAATTCTGCAACAACTTTTAACACAAAATGTTCGTTTAATTGGTATTTCAATCAGTCAGTATTATGGTAAACTCCATCTTGTAGATATGATTATCCATAATTCGGGGCTTTCCAAACAAAATGAAAATGTGAAACTACTTAAGTTTAGTGTTTAAAACTGAATCCATTTCAACAGGAATAGGTCCAGTGGGCCTAGGTGGTGTTGGTTTGTATTAACAACAGGTGATTTGAGTCCTTTTTATGATCATAAAATCGAATGCTTCCTTTTGTTTTAAATTTGGGTGTCTGAAGAATCAGGTAACTCTTCGGTGCTTCGCTGAGTTATTAATACAGTGAAAGCCATTATTCTAAACCTCCAATTGAAAAAATATCAACTATCACGACACCTCCAAAAAAAGTATCCTTTTGTCATCATTTAGCTTTTTGTTTTGTCTCAATTGTTGGCGTTGAGATCTATAGATTTTAAAACAATGCTGTTACATCCTCTACCTACATCTCTTGCACGAAACATGGTCTACTTTCACCATCTGATTTAATGGTTTTCTTACTTATGTTCTATTTAGCTCCACTCTTATTGCCTAAGAAAAGATTTGTTCAATCTTGTTGTAGATTTAGTGACTTGGACAGCGAGCTGTACGGCCATTTCAATAAAAAATGAAGTATTTTCCACCCGAGTCTTCTAGCCACCTCTTACTGCGACGAAGTCTGAAAGTGACGCTCGTGTAGTTTGGAGCCGGCATAGTAACTTGACTCAGAAATCTAATACAAATATTTGTTGTCATCATGGAGTTCGTTCAAGCTTTAATGCATTTGGCGTAACTCTGACCCTTCTTAACGTATGTGGTCTAGGAGTTAAAAGAATGGATCTCAAAAGCCTTCATGGCTTCTAGTAGGAATAAAGATAGGACGTTCTCACAGAAAATTATCCATAGCATTCCAAAGATATAGTCAGTGCATTTTGCTGCCTTTGACACCATGTCTAATGGGATAGAATTTGATTTCGATGTCCAACTTGATTTTTATGGTCAGTTTGTAGTGCCCCGATAAAAGCATGATGTAGTTTGGTACCATTTCCAAAGGACAGGCTATTCCATCTGACCCGCCAAATGCTCTGCATGCATTACAAAGATTTTTGCCTCCTTGTTTCACAGGGGCAACAGGCTCCTGTTACATACTTTCCAGGATATGAATATCAAATCAAGTTTCTATACTCAGCTTTCCTTAGCATTAAGACCCACTCACTTGTTGGTACTGTCCCTCTTCCTTTCACTGCAATTTCCCTTCCCTATGATGCACAGGATGGTAGCCAGATCTTGTGCTTTGGGTTTCAGAATGGGGCACACAATTTTATAAAACTTTTAAGCAACACAACTCTGTTGTAATTATGGCATATTGAGTTCATATGCTGTAGACTGAAAAAGAATCGCCAGTATTTCTGGTCTTGAAAAAGATGACTTTGTTAGGCACACTTTATATTTTAAATGAGGCTTCCTCCTCTAGATTGCAGAATGTAGCAAAACACTGACAATCATTTTGCTAAATTGTAGGTATTTATATGCCTTATATTAATAAAATAGTAACATTTGTTAGGAGTAGGTTTTTAAAAAAGTGCAAACGTGGGTTTTGTTTTAGTTCACTTCTTTGTTAATATCCTTAAAGATTAGGAAGATATTGAAGAATTTGTTTTAAGATGTATTTTTTGTTGTTACTAAAAAGCATTTGATTTGAACAACTGGGCAGTGTGACAAAGGTCATTAACGATGACCAGGGTCAGAAGTTATATTCCCAGTTAGGTTAAAAAAAAAAGCAGATACATGGCTTCATATGACCTGGTGCAATGTAGTTAATGACAGTTGACTATGATGGAAATTAAAAGTTTAATTTATTTTTAAGGTTTAGTAGCTCTTTATTCTTTGGAGATGTCCACTTTAAAATGCTTTTGAAGAAGTCCAGTATTGTGCTTTTCTGGCTTTTTAAAGTAAGATACAATTAAGTGTGAAACATATAACATATATTTATTATATCTGTGGGTTCTGTTTAACTGCTTCTACATTATATATCTATTTATTTTAGACATGTCTATTTATGATTGTCAGAGATTTTATGTTAATGATACAAAGTTATTTCGTTTGATATACAGTCATCCTAACACAATTATTTACTAGGAATTTACCATTGTTAAAATACATTATTAAAAACTGCCTTTGAGTTTAGAGGATAATGAACATGCATGGATATATTGCCTTCATATAAACACTACATTTTGTTAGCGGTATTAGGGCAATCACTTCTTGCACAGGCCCCCTCAGGTGCATTTTTACAGTTCATTATGACATATATTTTTTAACAAACTCTTTATTTCTTGTTATGTCTAACCTTCATCAGGTTTCTATCTTTATTTTCGGCAGAACTTTGTATAATTCATCAAGTAGCCTTTCACCTAGCTTTTATTGGCTTAGTTGAATGTCTTGTCAGTAGTCTTGTTGCATAGATTTGTGGGACAGGTTTAAGTATTATCTGACTCGCTTCTTTATAGCACTCTTTTTGGAATACTCAAAGCACAACAGATCTCTTTAAGTACAATATTGTTTTCCAGGTCCCAGGACGTTTGTATATATTTGAACCGCTGTCCTTACTTACTCCGTTTGGTATTATTCTATGTACAGTCTCTCACTTCATTTAATTTGCTACATGAAATCGTTTGATATAGTGGTCAGTATTTCTAGTGCCCACATGGGCTTAATAACAGTTTAATATTTTACAGGTTATATTAGATGTGTAATAGATATTTGGGGTTCAGTAATTTGAAGTTCAGCTCATGGTGTGAGAAAGAACAACAACTTGGTTGTGAGCTGTAGCTGGTGTGTAGGCAGTTGAATGCCTGCACAGAGCATAACCTGTGTCTTATTCACAGTTTCTTCAGTACCTCTTTGTCATAACTCTTTTCAGCTCAGATTATCTCATAGCCACAGTAGGGCTTGAAATTTACATCTGAGGAGAATCTATGAAGTAGTAATCATCTCATGTTTTTTTATACCGATGTCTGGGAAAATCCTTTTAGAGAAAGAAGTCAAGGTTCATTCTCTACATGCCAGACTGTTGCTTGAAAATAATCTAGTCTATCATTTATTGGGGTATAACAGTCCCACGACCATGCAGCTGTTTGCATTTTTATATTTTGTATCTCTGTTGTTCTGGAGACCTCTTTAATTTCTGCTTAGCTTCATGACTAAATTCTCGACTGCTGACACCGATTGGAAAACATTTGAAAATGTTTGCCTTGATATGTAGACTACATTCTCTCTAAAAGCAAATTGGTTAATGCATGGGTTTTTTTTTTGTTTGTTTTTTGTTGGCCAAACTACTCTTTTGTGAGCTCACTGTTTCTGACGCCATTTGCTCCTAGAGGTGTGCGACATCACATTAAGTCTAAACTGTTTGTCTGCTCTTCATTCGTGGACATTTTATTCATATACATTTTCACTTTAGGTTTCACGGCAAATATTTAATACCAAGATGTCCTAAACACATTCTGAGGTTCTAAATTCCTCTGATGTAATACGTTTCTGCTTTCTGTATGTATTACATGGTTGAAATGTAACTCTTTGGTAGTTTGAAAAGGGTGAACTAAGTGTTTTTGCTTTACTTTCTCTCATGGTCCGCCATACCATAATGTTAGTTAGGTATTCTGTCTGCATGACACAGTGGGGCATTCACATTTATAAAGATTGTTGATTGATTGATTCTTTTGTCAGACCATGAGCTGAAGAACACCTCTGCCCCTCATCACTTCCCTTATCTAGTCCACCAGTATTTTGCAGATATCTTGTGTAGCAATTGCTCAACAATGCTTTAATTAACATAGTTTGTTAACATTGTATTATATGTGAAGGAACTAGCCTTTCTTGCAGTTTGACATGTCATTTCCTTTCCTTATCACATTTTGTGTAAAACAGGTGAAATGAAAAGTAATGTTTTACCAAGGTTTCTTTTTTGTTTTAGAACAAATGTGCAACAGGTTAAAACTCATTGTAGCAGAAAATCTTTTGACATTTTCTCTGAACACGAACCATCATTTTTAATGCCTCTTCGTAAACTAAAGATTCCCTTTATAAAAAGGGTTGGCCTTCCTTGTTATAAGGAATATACATTTATGACTTGAATTTTTTTCAGCAGATATTTAAATTAAGTTTGGGCAAAACTCCCAACGGGTCAGCATTGGAAAGCACACCACATAATATATACCTTTTTAACTTTTCTTATGCATGAAATATTTGAGATCCCCAATTTTGCAAATTGACTCTGACCTTTGCTAAATACACATTAAGAATTCAAAGGGAGTGCAATTTTATAAACCACACGGGACAACCCAGCTATTAATTTGCAAAGGAAATCTCTGTATTGGCAATCTTCAATAAAGTGTAAGAATCGAACACCAGACACAATTTCCTCAATGAGGAACTTTGGACTTATCTCACTCTAAGAAATTGTCTCAAGGAATAGGCAGTTGAAAAAGTTAATCTTGACACAACACGTAAAGTTCTTCGAGCAAGTGCTTTGGATTCAGGAAAAACTGTTAAAGGAACATAGCTCTAAAACATACAAAATTGTATTATTAAATGACTGTGAATTTCTTTCTGAAGAATAAATAATTGGGAGATTTAACTAGAGCCTAACATAACAGAAAAATATCGGTTCAGAGATCTCCAGAATGTATCCAGTACTAGTGCTAATGTACAGATGGTGCAATTAGAAGGCGAAAACATAACATACTGGATATTAAATAACAGGAAAGTCGTTTTTTATTAACATCTGCAAAATGCGACACTATATTCGCAGAACAGATATTTCATCCTTTTTGCAGCTGTAACATACAATAAGTGTCTTTTGATTTCTTGTCATTGGTGATGCAGATCAAACCGAGGAATTGAATTAAGTTTCTTTTGGTATGATGATAGATAAGAGTAATCATATTGCATTTTTCTTAATCGGATAGTTTGGTGACTTGAGTCATTTCTTTACTGTGCACACACACCTTCCCGTCGGAGCGCTACTCAGTCATTCCTCAGCACATCTTCATAAACTGTATTTGTCTTTTGAAGCGTGGAGTTTGTTATATAAACCTGGATGTAGTACATCTGGTAAATCCTTCTTTTCTTGGACATCTGACAACTGCCTTAATTTGTTCAGAAAAACTATACCAAGCTCCATTATATTCAGCCAATCACAGTCTTGATGAGTCATATGTAGACTCATCATTCTGTTGTCGCAAACTATTCGAGTTATTCATTTGGTGCAAATGAGATGGCCTGCTGAGTGATGAAATGCTTTTCAATACTATTGAGGCTTGATGTCCTGGCAGCAATATAGTTTGCAGAGAAAGTTAGCTACTAATCTCATTGCTTCTGCCATTTGATATGGTGTGATGAACTTCCATGCTGGAAGGAAATACACGCATTTTAAGTGGGTGTAAAAGTATAACAACGATTAGTTTTGTAAAGTGCAGTTTGATTTCTACCTTTCTCTTATTTTGATGCAACGCCTTTCTTTTCCTTGTACTGTTTGTTCAGAATGAAATTAATGGTGGTGGTGGTTCTGGATCTGATTACCGGAAGTCCAAAATCAAAAATGTTTTTTTAACTGCCATCAATGTGTAATTGTTACATTCATCTTCACTTAACAGCCAAGTACACCACCCGCTCAGCGAACACGTTCTTCAACTGTCACAGGTGGTGAAGGACCAACGGTAATCATTTTTTCCTGATGTCTCTGAAGATACGAGGTGGTATCTACTCACTATTTAAAGTGATTGTGCTATTTTCCTCCTGGATTGTTCTGTAAGGGTTCGATAGTTTATGGGCTCATTCATAAATTGTTCTTTGGCAAAAGTGGGAGTTGCAGTCATAGTGCAGTAAAAATGCAGTGTTACATCTTTGTCGTATTCTCAGTTACTAAAGATTTCAGAGAATAGCATTTTTTCTGTTTCAGAACACTCAATGCCATATTCTCCCTTCTTTTGGTTTGCCTAACAGGTCGTAAAAATTCCTAATTATCTTATGCCTCAAACTGACGTACTGGCCCCATACAGAATGAATGCTCATAATGTCTTCATCACAATTGGTTGAGCTCAAACTCGAACAGCATTGGCCAAATCACAGTACTTTATCATTCAGTCGATCCTCTCCCCCTGTATTAATATGACAGCTTCTGGTTTGTTCTAGTCAGCAATGCATATGCGGTTGAGCTTTTCAGTTGTGCTCCATTGCGGTCACACTTCAAAAATTATTATCCTTTTAGGGTTTCAGCCATCACATAAGCAATCTGACTCCAAGCACTGAGAGTGATCGTAGCCTTAAGGCCCTGGTGGTTCATAGCCAATATTCCCAGAAGCATCAATTTATAAAAGCCATAATCTATGCTTTATGCACATTCATCCTTCTTCTAAAAGACATATGGTCATGGTTATCTGGTCAAAAAACAACCTCTGCTTAGGTCTAGCTATTATGGGATTTGCATGATGACTGCTAGTTCCAACTTGTCAAACTTTTAACTGTGTGGCTCTTCTTGCATCTTTATATCTTTTTAACTCGTCTTTGTGAGATCTTCTAAATCTACTGACATACTCCTTTTTTGACCAAGCACATTTTTTTGTCCCCTTCTTGACCTTATTCAGCATATGTCACATTGTCTTTTAATGGACAATGTTAAAGAAATTCTTAATTTGTTATATATGTTTTATATATACATGTAATTCAAAGAGCATCTCCTTTTTGCTTTCTCACACACCATTACATTTATTATGTAAAGCTTAATGAAGAGAAATATATCTCCAGTTGAGTAGTTCTTATGACTTATGTGATGATATGCAAATCAATGGATAAGTATCTTCATTAACTTACTCGTTGGAAAGATTCATATCGTTATCTTGAGGCTAAAGAGGTATATGTATGTCAAAAATATATACCTGAATGTATGATGCAATATTTATCTGAAAGAGCACACTGAAAAAATAAATAATAATTTTATACTAAGTGTCTTTAATGATCATTGTTTAAAAGTAGTAAAAAGCAATCCTTTCATTAAACTCTACATACCTCACTGATAATACACCAGACATAAATATTGGGTTTCTCCAATGAAAGTGAGATTTTTATGCTCTCAGCCAAAGTGAGCAAGAGTAATTTTCAGACAGGTCAGACCCCTTACAATCATTTTCTTCTGTTTGCTTTCCCTTTTAAAATCTGGTGCACAATTGCTTAATTCTACTTTAATTTGACCTTAGTGAAACATATCTCTTATACTACTACTACTACTACTAACTCTCACAAAATCAGAACTTACCGGTGTTTTCTTCTACCGAGGCGGCTTCAACTGATCTCTCAAAACTTTAAAATCAAATAGCCTTTTTCCCCTATCACCTCATCTATGTTTTTATTTACATTAATATTCATTTGACAGCCGGGTACACCTCCAGCTAGGAGACCACGCTCTTCAACTGTGGCAGGTGGCGAAGAATCTATGGTAATGATCTTTTTCCTAAAACAGTAGTATGCGAACACAGACATTGAACATATTTGCAGAAGTCTTTGTATGTTTATTACAGGTTGTCAGGATGAGGTATATAGAGGTGTGCCTTTCTTCAAAGGGGGCCGTTGTCGAGCTTTATATTTCCATAATCATCAGTAATCTATGGCAGTAACCATTCTGGGAAATCTAAAACTATTAGTTTCTGAAAAAGATATTGAACTCTCGTGTCTTTTACTAAACGCATTTAGACCTCGCATCAGTGACCGGGTCCCTACAGCCTCTCTTTCTGTTGTACCTTACATCCATACACCTCGATTATCTTCATGTTTTTTCCCAGTGTTCCATATTCAAAAGAGGAAGGAAAGCCCTGGGTTAAATTAAGGTTTCCTAAAATTAACCTTTCACTCACTTATTTTCAGAACACCCAGTAGCACCGGGTTCTGTCTCCCATTCGCCCAATAATTAATGGCTGCAGAGACATGACCTTTCTGCCAAAAATGATCAAAGTAGCTATTGATAAGCTCTATTAAGATTTTTTTTAATTTTAATCACAAGATCAGTTTTTCAAAGTTGATTGATCACTTTATTTCATATTGGAAAGCATTCGTACAACAGAGACCAGTGCATCATTGTGGTCTTGGAGTTCTAGACATCTGAGAATGTGTAGAACAGTAATGGAAAACAACTAGAGAAACATTTTATGGTTTTTGCTTACTTTTTCTTAAAAGAAAAGGCAGTGCTCTACAATACAGCTTGTAGTAATCAGTGGCGTAGGTATAGGTAGAATTGTGGCATGATCATCCTAATTTGGAATACTGCTGACCCAGCGGCTTGTTTTCTCTAGTGTTAGTTGTGTTTTAGCAGTATGAATGAAGCAATCGTGTGTAAACAACCCAGGACTTCAATGCATTTCTAGTTATAAATTGTTCACAAACGAAAAGCCTTCGGGGGTGGTTCCAGTTCAGGACCAATGAAAATATACAATTTTTTGTTAAACTGTATTTTATTAATTTCAGTAAAATAAAGTAACATACCATGCAAGAGTGCAGTTTCAAACCTGTTATCCCATCAATTACATATTAAAGGCAGTGACAGACGTGATCTTTTTACATTCACCACGTGAGATAGCTTCAGGGTGGTACAAATAATGATCAATACAATTTATGGAGTGAACTCAATCAATCAATCAATCAAAGCATTTATATAGCGCACTACTCACCAAGAGGGTCTCAAGGCGCTGGGGGAGGGGGATCCGCTACTGCTCGAACAGCCAGGTCTTGAGTTGCTTCCTGAAGGCGAGGTGGTCCTGGGTCAGGCGGAGGTGGGTCGGGAGGGAGTTCCATGTCTTGGCGGCGAGGTAGGAGAAGGACCGTCCCCCTGTGGTGGCTCTTCGGATGCGGGGGACGGCGGCGAGGGCGTGGCCGGTCGATCGAAGCTGGCGTTTGGGAGCGTAGAAGTTGAGGCGGCTGTTGAGGTATCCTGGGCCTTGGTTGTGTAGGGCTTTGTGTGCGTGGGTGAGGAGTCGGAAGGTGATTCTCTTGTTGACCGGGAGCCAGTGCAGGTCTCTCAGGTGTCCGGAGATGTGGCTGCGACGGGGGATGTCCAGGATGAGTCGTGCTGAGGCGTTCTGGATTCGCTGGAGTCTCTTCTGGAGTTTGGCGGTGGTTCCGGTGTAGAGGGAGTTGCCGTAGTCCAGACGGCTGGTGACGAGGGCCTAGGTGACCGTCTTCCTGGTCTCGGTGGGGATCCACCGGAAGATCTTACGTAGCAAGCGCAGGATGTTGAAGCACGACGAGGAGACGGCGTTGACTTGTCTGGTCATGGAGAGGGAGGAGTCCAGGATGAAGCCCAGGTTGTGTGCGTGGTCTGTTGGTTTGGGTGCGCTGCCTAGGGCGGGGGGCCACCAGGAGTCGTCCCAGGCGGAGGGTGAGGATCCCAGGATGAGGACTTCCGTCTTGTCCGAGTTCAGTTTCAGGCGGCTGTTCTTCATCCATTCGGCTACCTCTTTAATCCCTTCGTGAAGGTTGGCTCTGGCGGTGGCGGGGTCATTGGTGAGGGAGAGAATCAGCTGGGTGTCGTCGGCGTAGGAGATGATGTTGAGGTTGTGCTGGCGTGCGATGTCTGCGAGGGGGCTCATGTAGACGTTGAAGAGGGTTGGACTGAGCGAGGAGACCTGAGGAACGCCGCAGATGACTTCGGTGGCTTCAGATCTGAACAGGGGGAGGCGGACTCTCTGTGTTCTTCCGGCAAGGAAGGAGATGATCCACTCCAGTGCCTTCTCCTGGATTCCGACGTTGCTGAGTCGCTGCACTAGTGTACGGTGGCAGACAGTGTCGAAGGCCGCGGAGAGGTGTAGGAGGATGAGGGCTGCTGTTTCTCCGTTGTCAAGCAGTGCTCGGATGTCATCGGTGGCTGCGATCAGGGCGGTCTCGGTGCTGTGGTTGGCCCGGAAGCCAGACTGCGAGAGGTCGAGGGAACCGTTCGTCTCGAGGAAGGCGGCCAGCTGCTTGTTGACGGTCTTCTCCATGACTTTTGCAGGAAACGGGAGCAGCGAGATGGGGCGGTAGTTCTTGAGGTCGGTGGGGTCGGCTGATGGCTTCTATAGTAGAGCGCTGAGTTCGGCGTGCTTCCAGCTCTCCGGGAAGGTAGCGGTGTCGAAGGAGGTGTTGATGATGTCCCGCAGGTGGGGTGCGATGACAGCGTCGGCCTTGTTGAAGACGTGGTGAGGGCAGGGGTCGGTAGGAGATCCGGAGTGGATGGAGTTCATCGTGCGGACGGTGTCTTCGGTGCTGATCGGGGTCCAGGCGCGGAGGGTGGTGGTGGGGGGCGGTGGTTCGGTCGTGGCGCGCGTCGGTTGAGTGCTGAAGCTGTTGTGTATGTCCGCGATCTTGTTGTGGAAGTAGGAGGCGAGGGAGTTGCAGAGGTCTTGCGAAGGGGTGATGTCGTTGTTTCCGGCGTTGGGGTTGGAGAGCTCTTTAATGATGTTGAAGAGTTCCTTGCTGTTGTGTGCGTTGTTGTCCAGTCGTTCCTTGAATGCGGTTTTCTTGGTGGCGTGGATGAGTTGGTGGTGTTTTCGGGTGGCGAGCTTGAGGGCGGTCATGTTGTCCGGTGTTGGGTCTCTGCGCCATGTCCTCTCGAGGGCTCGGCAGTTATTCTTGGAGCTCTTGAGTTCGTCGGTGAACCATGGGGCTTTCTTGCTACCGGGTCTGCTAGGCGGGGTCTTCAGAGGGGCGAGGTCGTCTGCGCAGTTGCTGATCCACTTCGCGAGGTTGGTGGCCGCCTGGCTTGGGTTCGTTGCGCTGGTGGGAGGGTTCATGCTCAGGGAGGTCGCGAGCTGGTCGGCTGTGATCTTGTTCCAGCTTCTGCGTGCAACCTGTTGCTGGTGGTGGTGGATCGTGGTCCTTCTGAAGCTGAAGTGGACGCAGCTGTGGTCCGTCCAGTGGAGTCCGGTGGCGTGGCTGAAGGCGATGTCCTTGCTGGATGAGAAGACGGGGTCGAGTGTGTGTCCGGCGTAGTGGGTGGGGGTGGTGACCAGCTGCTTGAGTCCCAGGTTTGCGAGGTTGTCCAGCAGGTTAGTGGTGTTGCGGTCGTTGTTGTTCTCCAGGTGGAAGTTGAGGTCCCCGAGGAGGATGTAGTCAGCGGAGAGGAGGGCGTGCGGGCTGATGAAGTCGGCGATGTCTTCGCTGAATTGTGTGCGTGGTCCCGGGGGTCTGTAGATGAGGGTGCCTCTGAGGGTGGTCTTGGGGTTGATGTGGACCTGGAAGTGCAGGTGCTCGGCGGGTGCGAGGGTGTCGTTGGTGTTGGTCGTGATGCGGATGGTGTTCCTGTGGATGATGGCGATGCCTCCTCCGGTCTGGTTGGTGCGGTCCCTTCGGATGATCTTGTAGCCATCTGGGATGGCGATGGCGATGTCGGGCGCTGAAGAGGCGTTCATCCAGGTTTCCGTGAGGAAGGCGACGTCTGGTGAGGTTGTGTCGAGCAGGTTCCAGAGCTCGATGGCGTGTCTGTGGACGGAGCGGGTGTTGAGCAGGATGCATTTCAGGTGGCTGCTGCTGTTGCTCGTCTTGGTTGGTGCTGGAGTAGTGCTGGTCCGGATGCAGGTGAACTTGCAGGCGTTGCAGCAGAAGGGTCCGTGGGTGCGTCTCGGGGTGGCTCAGTAGCATCCTGGGATTCGGCCGGCGTTGAGTGCGTTGAGGGTGGCGGCGTCGTACGTCCGGCGGGTGGGCTGGGGTCTGCGGGGGCCAGGGGTCCTGGCGCTGAGCGCAGGCCAGGCGCGGACGGGCTTACCTTTGGCGCACCTTCGGCGCTCAGTCGGCGCTCCCGCTGCGCGCGTCCGCTGCGCGGTCGCTCTGGGGGCGTCATAAGAAGGGGGACGAGAGGGCGGGTCAGCTGGGCGGCGGGAGCGGCTCGGCCAATGGGTCGGTGGTGGGTGGGGCCTGTGGCGAGCTGCGGCGGGAAACTGGCGAGCGGGCGGTTCTGCGGCAAGGCTGGTAGGCAGGAGCAGGAGGCGGCAGGAGGAGCAAGGGGGTGACCCGGCCTGGTGAGAGGCGCAGCGGTCACTCTTAGACAACAAGCTGAAATTCTTATAAGGAGTACAATAATTTCACACTCGGTCATCAGGAAAATATCAAGAGTAGCATCCTTCTATAGAATCAGCCCTCTGCATTAGTGCTGTCATCAGGGCCAGAGTCACCGTCATCCTGTAGTTTTTAAAGCAGTTAGGCCCATAACAATACCTAGTCAGCCGCCCTGTTTTCATTGATTGACATTCTCATATAGTGGTCCCTCAACCAGTTATCCAGCAATGGAACTCAAGTGCCCAACCACCCAATGGCCACAAGACATTTCGCCAAGAGGAGGGCCAGCTGAACTGGTTTGTAGGGGATTTTCAGTCCCTTTGGTCTAACCACAATGCCCAGTAAGCAAGCCAGTGGCATTAGAGAAATCGATATCCCAGTGACTTCCTCGTTGAGTGCAAAACATGTCCCCAATAATCCTGGACCATTGCACATTCCCAGGCCAAATGTAAAAAATGGTCACCTTCCCTCCCCACACAACATGCACACTTAGGTCCTCTAGGGGGATCCGGTATGTACAATTTATACATTCGTACGGTGCAGAAAGTGAGGTAGTTTGAATCTGTACCTACTGTACACTGGTGCACCAGGGCTGTTGCACTTGCCCAAATCCGCATCTGAATTAGACATTTTCAAATCTGTTTCCCAGGCCCCATGCGCTGCGAATTGTTGGTGCAGCATGTTTCACCTGAGGGTCTTTTAAAAGAGGGTAGTGGCATTCATCTCCCCCATCCAGTCAGGCCATCTAGCACCACAGAGGGCCGCGACGCAGCAGGGAAATCTACCCCAAGCCCCCTCGCGACGCTCTCCAGCTTAGCAGAAGTGGGCCGGTTCGATCCCAAAAGAATCCTTAGCGTCCTCAAAAGTAATGAAGGTTTCTAGGGGTATATATCACCCGTCACCTGACACCCTCCCGCTCTCCATTGTTCCATTGACCTATCTGCGTCTGTTTCTAAAGGGAGCAAGACCCCATAACCGGTGCTCCCTGCTAAAGGGGGCTCTACAGAGAACCCTCTGGACCACCTTTTCCCAGATTTTCGCTGTGTTTTTGATTACATACGGGACTGAGTGTTACGACCTGCACTCGCACATAAGTAACTGTGGCAAAGCGTCTGAAATAAATAATGTTTAATTGTTGCAATAAAGAGTGAAGAGGCCGCCGGATACACACCCCTCTGCCAGCCATTTGTCCCTCATCGCATCTACCCCAGATGTTCTTCTATGAAAATGTAATCTGAAAGAAACACGTTAGTGTTAGATTCCTTACCTTAGAATATCCCCAGGAGCCAGACTGGATCCGGAAAGTTTTTGCTAGCAGTACCTCTACGCGTCAGTAGGTGGCGTTGTGCGGCTCCGTGTCCGTCGCTGGCGTCCTATGCGCCGAGATGACGTCACGGAGACTACTTTGGCGCCACCCATGCGCGCCAAAGTCAGTTCTTTCTTTCTCCGCGCCAGTAATCGCAGATCCGGTTAAAGCACGTACCTTAGTCAATTTTTGACTATCTTTTTTGAGACTTTTTGTCTCCTGTAAGCTTGAGTCTACTCTGGTGCACGTAGGGATGCCTGGTTTTAAGTCTTGTGGGGCCTGCTGTTGCAATATGTCAGTGGCGGACCCCCACGACGTCTGTCTCTACTGCCTGGAGAGCAACCACGACTCCCAGTCCTGTATGGACTGTTGAGGGAGCGGCACCGGAAGCTGTTTGAGGTTTGGCACTCGTAACTGCGCCATTCACGGTCCAGGGGCCGCTCCAGAGAACGCTTTCGGGGCCACCATCATCGCTCCTAGGGCCCCAAGTCTTCACCCTCGGATTCGGGTAAGAAACGACACAAAAAGAAGTCGAAGAAGTGTGGTCGCTCGCCGACGTTCCCCGTCGGTCCCCAGATGCAGACGAGGGGGACAGGGGTTCTGCCCCTGCGGCTCCTTCGGAGCCCAGGAGTCTCGCGGCCTACCCACCTTACCCGGGTCCGTCGGTGACTCCCGCACAGGTACAAGAATTTCGTGCTACCATGGACCGCCTGTTTAGGCCTCGGCCTCCTGCCGGCGCGCTCTTGGGACCCGCGGTCCCGTGTCAGGATCCTGTCGGCGCCGCCGGCGGCTCCGGCCCCGGCACCGCAGGATCCTGCGCCGCTGGCTCCGGCGCCACAAGGTCCCACTCCTCCGCCTACCATGGATGAGTGCGCTTCTTACACGGTGGTGCTCTGTGGGGCAGCTGAGGTCCTCAATCTTGATCTCCCTACGGTGGCCCTAAAAACTAATCTCCTCACTGAAGTGCTCCAGATGGCGTCCACTTCGTCGGAGCTCCTGCTGCCCTTTAACGACGCCCTCAGTAATGTCTTACTGGGCAGTTGGTCGCGTCCAGACACAGGGGCACCTCTGGATAAGAACGTCACCCGGCGTCATCGCCCGACGCCGGGGGACCCTGCGTTTCTTACCACTCATCCTACGCCCGAGAGCCTGGTCATCCAAGCTTCGACGTCCCAGAGTGCCTTTCCCACAGCTCCGCTGGATAAGGACTCTAAGAAGCTGGAGCACTTCGGCAAGCGGTTGTTCTCTTAGGCCAGCTTAGGGTGCGGTCGGTGAACACTGCCTGCCTCTTGGGCCGCTATTCCCACGCGGTGTGGGATACAGTTGCGTGTTGCCTCAGTGTCCTGAAGAGACCCAAACTGTGCTATCCCAAGCTGTTGCCAAGGGTAAAGATGCAGCTAAGTAGCCATTCTGTGTGGTTTGGACACCGCGGACTCACTAGGTAGAGCAATTGCTACGACTGTGGCGCTTCGTCGCCACGCCTGGTTGAGATCTACCGGGTTCTCACCAGATGTCCAAAGCTCACTCGTGGACATGCCCTTGGATGGCACTCGCCTGTTTAGCGATAAAGCTGACACTGCGCTGGAGCGTTTTAAGGACTCGAGGGCTACGGCCAAGTCCTTAGGTCTTTCCACGAAAATCCCAGCCACTCCTGGTTTTCGTTCCTTTCGTGGCCACGTAAGGGGCGCCCAGGCACGTTCCTTCAGCAAGCCTGTGCAGACCCAGCCTCAGCTCGGACGCGCTTTTTGCAGGGGCGGGTCTAGGAATCAGCGTGGGGGTTAATCCACCTCCGCCCCCGCTGCTTCTAACTCCAAACCTTCCTAATCTGAACTTTGGGGGGCACCCCTCGCCAGTGGGTGGCAGGAACCGCTATCACCTCCCCCACTGGCACGCTATCACATCGAACAAGTGGGAGTTGCAGATCATCCGCAAGGGTTACTCCCTTCCCTTTCAGTCCACCCCTCCAGCCATGCCACCTCAGTACCACCGCATGTCGGGGGAACACTTGACACTTCTCCAGCAGGAAGTCACGGCCCTCTTGGCCAAGGGGGCCATCGAGTGCGTTCCTGGGCCGGAAGTAGGGAGTGGTTGTTATTCCCACTACTTTCTGGTCCCCAAGAAGGAGAAAGCGGGTCTGCGTCCCATCTTGGACCTCCGAAACGCTAACCGCTTCCTCCGGAAAGAGAAGTTCAAGATGTTGACTTTGGCTCAGGTCTTGTCTGCTCTCGATCCAGGGGACTGAATGGTAGCGTTGGACTTGCAGGACGTCTTTTTTCATATTCCCATCCTTCAGGCCCATCGGCGTTACCTGCGGTTCATGGTAGGCCACGAGCACTTTAAGTTTACCATGCTCCCCTTTGGCCTTACCAGCGCCCCTCGGGTGTTCACGAAAGTGATGGCGGTGGTCGCAGCTCATCTGCGCAGATCGGGGGTTTCAGTCTTCCCCTATCTAGACGACTGGTTGTTGAAGGTGTGCTTGCCCCAAACGGTCGTCTCTCACCTCCAGACTACGGCCAACCTCCTGCATTTGCTGGGGTTTTCCATCAATGTGCCGAAGTCGCACCTGAGTCCCTCTCAGAGCTCCAATTCATCGGAGCGGTTCTGGATTTGGCGCAGTTTCGGTCTATCTTCCCGAACAGCGGATCCGGGATATTCAGGCTATGATTCTGATCTTTCAGCCTCTGTCCCGGGTTTCAGTCTGGATGACCCTCCGACTCCTGGGCCTGATGGCCTCCTGTATCCTGCTAGTGCAACATGCCAGATGGCAAATGCGGGCTCTGCAGTGAGACCTGAAGTTTCAGTGGACACAGCATCAGGGCAACCTGTCCGATCACTTCCAGATCTCGAAGGGCACTGCACGTCACTTTCAGTGGTGGCTCACTAATCGCGATTGGGTCAATGGCAGATCCCTCTCCCTTCCCCAACCGGAGCTCACAGTGGTGACGGATGCGTCCCTCCTGGGATGGGGTGGCTACATGGGAGAGGCAGAGATCAGGGGCCTCTGGTCTCCGGCGGAATCCCGGCTCCATATCAACCTTCTGGAGCTGCGGGCTGTCTGACTTGCTCTGAAAGCCTTCCTTCCCTCTGTCCGGGGACAGGTAGTGCAGGTATTCACAGACAACACCACCGCCATGTGGTATTGCAACAAAAAGGGCGGGGTGGAGTCGTGGACCCTATGTCAGGAGGCTCTGCGCCTCTGGACATGGCTGGAACATCGGGGCATGTCTCTGGTGGTTCAACACCTGGCCGGTTCCCTGAACGCCAGAGCGAATGAACTCAGCCGCAGATACATGTTGGATCACGAATGGCTTCTGACCTCGGACGTGGTGCAAGGTCTCTTTCTGCAGTGAGGAGAGCCTTTGTTAGATCTATTCGCCACCGAAGAGAACGTGCAATGTCATCAATTCTGCGTGTTGGAATTTCCAAGGCGGCACTCGCTCGGAGACGCTTTTCGTTGCGAGTGGAGTTGCGGTCTGTTGTACGCCTTTCCGCCTATACCACTTCTGCCCAGAGTGCTGAAGAAGATCAGACGCGACCGGGCCCAATTCATTCTTGTGTCTCCGGTTTGGGCAAGAAGAGTATGGTATCCCGAGCTATTCAGTCTGGCGATCTGTCCTCCGATCCGACTGCCTCTTCGGGAGGATCTTCTGTCGCAGCAGCAGGGGACGGTCCTTCACCCGAACCTGTCCAGCCTCCACCTCCATGCGTGGAGATTGAGCGGCGACAGTTGACAGCTTTTGACCTTCCTGCCGAAGTCTGTGATGTTATTTTGGCAGCCAGGCGTCCCTCCACTAAAACGGTATACGTCTGCAGGTGGCATAAATTTGTGGCATGGTGCACAGCGAAGGCTGTGGATCCCCTTTCTGCCCCTCTTTCAGAAGTTCTTCTGTTCCTCCTTTCTCTGGCCCGGCAGGGCTCTGCTCTGGGCACTATCAAAGGCTATCTCTCAGCCATTTCCGCCTTTTTAAGGCTTCCAGATCAGCCTTCTCTTTTCAAGTCACCTGTTGATAGTGTTTTCTTGAAAGGCATTACACACACGTTCCCTCCAGTCCCCTTTATAATGCCTCAGTGGTACTTGAATCTTGTGTTGACTTATTTGATGTGCGCTCCCTTTGAGCCGCTTCACAACTGCCCCTTATGTCTTCTCACCTTAAAGACTGCTTTCCTGGTTGCTATCACCTCTGCCAGACGAGTGAGTGAGCTCCAGGCTCTTTCTTCTAAACCTCCTTTCCTTTCTGTTCATCCGGACAAGGTGGTGTTAAGGACCCGTCCTTCTTTTCTGCTCAAGGTTGTCACGCCCTTCCACATCGGGCAGACCATCACTTTGCCCACTTTCTTTCCGCCTCTGCATCCTTCGAAAGAGGAAGTGAGGCTCCACCGTCTGGACCCAAAACGTGCGCTCTCGTTCTATCTGAAGCGCAAACAACAGTTCCGAGTGGATGATCAGCTCTTTGTTGGCTACGTGGGTGCCAAGAAAGGTCGGGCTGTGCATAAACTAACCATCTCTCGGTGGGTCGTTCTGTGCATTAAAGCCTGTTACTCCTTGGCTAAAAAGGAGCCTCCTGTGGGGCTGAGTACCCATTCTACTCGGGCGATGGCAGCCTCTTCCGCCGTGGGACGGGGAATCCCTTTACAGGATATCTGTCAGGCAGCTACATGGTCCTCGCTGCATACCTTTACCAAGCATTATTGCCTTGACAGCCAAGTCCGGAGAGACAGCTTCTTTGGCCGTTCTGTTCTCCGGGATTTTCTGGTGTTATCTTAGTTCGCAGACCCACCACCGGGGTTGGGATTGCTGGGGTATCTATTCTAGGGTAAGGAATCAAACACTGTTTCTTTCAGATGAACAAGTTACTTACCTTCGGTAACGATATATCTGTAAGAAACATTAGTGTTAGATTCCTTACCGCCCCACCCATCCTCCCCGTTCTACGAACTGATTTCTAGGGTGAAGGATACCCCTTTTAGGGCCATAGTTTTAGGCACCAGTGTCTTGCATGGCTCTGCATACCTGGCGCGGAAAGTCGTGTACAGAACTGACGTCGGCGCGCATGTGTGGCGCTTAAGTATTCTCCGTGACGTCATCTCAGCGCATACAAAGCCAGTGGCGGACGCGGAGCCGCACGACGCCACCTACTGACGCTCAGAGGTACTGCTAGCGAAAACTTTCCGGATCCAGTCTGACGCCTGGGGATTTTCTAAGGTAAGGAATCTAACACTAACTAATGTTTCTTACAGATATATCGTTAGCGAAGGTAAGTAACTTGTTCTTTAAGTACTACCGGTAATTATATTTTTGTTACAACAGTTTCTGCAGAAAGATGGTAGATTAATCTTCGTGGTGAAGGACATTAAATATTCATAATTTTATAGATTGATTCCTGTTGACTATCGTTTTGGGATTTATTTAGTGGGGTGCTGCATAAGAAATGAGAATTGCTGTTGTGACACCGTATTTGTTGTGGTACGTTTTCACTAATGTTATGGGATTATATAGACTACTTTGGAGAACGTAAATATTTTAAATTCTGCCTTTAATTGCTCCCGTTGGCCTAACATTTACATTGATGAATCTGGTACTCCGGCCTGCCACTCAGTGTTCAAACTAGGGCTAGGCTGAAAGATAATTTGTTGTTCTCATTGCCTAGCCTCACACACATACCATCATTGTGCTGCCATTAGAACAGGTATATTTGTATTACTGAAATCATCATGTAGGTTTGAATGTGTCTGATACGTAAACCTTAGTAGCTTCGAACTGCATTACCCTTGTACTGTTATCTCCGATCTCCCTTCTTCCACACTTTTAGGAATTGCTTGCCTAAAGGTGATCTTTCTCAGCTAAGGGTTCCAATTTTGAATGGGAGCTAGGGCCCATATTTCCCGACATGCTCTGTATAGAAAGACCGAAGCCACCCAGTTAAAGAACCATAAACTCGAGAATTTTTTTAATTTGTGTAATAATTCTTTAATAAATCATATTTCCAGCTGTTTTATTTTGAACTACGCACAAGATTTTTGCCAACTAAAGCTGCCCTTCATCTTGTGAAATCCTGTTTATTCTTGGTGGTGTCCTCTGTCCTCCCTTTACTACAGACAGCTTTTTCGGGTATTTTTAATTAATTACTACAGTATCGGTGAAGAAGGAAAGCATGACTTTCATTTAAAAGTGGCGCAGTCCAACAACGCCGTTATCCATTCCACCTAAAGAAAGCAATCTGGAGAAGCCAAACCTCACCTCAGGCCAGTCAGACACAAAGGAGTGGAGAAGTACACTCGAGAGAGAGTTATGTCTGCGGGGACACTATATAAACAGCCTTGCCTGGTCATTCCACAGGAAGACGTGGGGCAGGCCAGCAGTGATCTGAATTGCCCTTTGCTTCTTTCTTTTGGACGAACAGGGCCTGGATATAGAATGGACATATCTGAAGAGAACAATTGATAAAGAATACTGAGATATACTTGAAATCTGCATGTACAGAACATGAAGTAATGTTTCTGTAAAATGGAATCAAGTACTAAAGACTCATAGTATCTAAATGGAGAGAGTAGTGGCAGGCCACAGTAAAACAATAAGTGTTAAAGGCTAGTCCAACAAAAATTGTTGTAATATTGTCAGAGCCTAAAATATGTGGTATGCAACTTCTGGAAAGTGTGCGTTTTTGTCCCAGATGAGTTTATTCCTGTTTTGTTTGTACTTATAATTTCCAGCAATCACCTGAGGTCATGGCGCTAGGACATTCACCAGACTTTAAACAATAAAGGGAAAAAAAGCTGAAGTTTTCAGTGGCCTGCAGCCACAGTGGAGCGCTTGCCTCAGGTCCACCCAAGAGCACTCTATGAACCTCAGTGTGGGCTTTGAAAAATTCATATTGTGGTTGGTGGTGCCCCAGAAGGGCATGGGTGCTAGCAGTAGATTTTTGGGGGGACTGCCAGGAGTGCGGAAGATTCCTTTGAAAGCCCCTCAGCATTCTGGAAGCTTTCCAGCAAATTTGTAGGAAGATGTGAAAAAAAAGACTCTTTCTATTAAACTAGTGAAAGGATTATTCATGTATAATTTGTAGAGGGCTCATGACTGCAACAAGACAGGAATCCTGTGAAAGCCTCAGTCTAAAACATATATCCCTTCCCGAAAAGATAATTGAACTCGCGCCTTCAAACACAAACAGTCCCTTCCCAGCATGTTGACTTTTTAAGACACTGGTGAGTAGACCATCCATTTTCAGGATATTTAAGAAGAAAGTTAGCACCTTAAAGTATAAGTGGGTGTGAAAAATTGCAAGTTGACAAAGGAAAAATAATTGGTAAAAAATTGTTCGTCACTTCGTCTTAAAAAAAGTTTCTGTGCATCTATTATTTGTCAAGAAGATGATATATTCTACTGAACCACTGTAACTCTGCATCCATACTATTTTTATGATTACTGCAGTCACGGCCTGATTGAATGTAATAAATAGGATGCACTGTAAGTATCTTAAATAGCATTGTAAATTGTAATACAGGGATCCATTGTGATTCGTGTATCATTTTGTGTAGATGTTTTCTTTAACAAACAATTTAACTGATTATTGTATATTTGTAATATATCTTTTATAATAAATGTGCATTTTGTTTTTTAAATTAGGACATTGTTGTGTAATATTGAAAGATTGCTGTTGTAATTTTACTGGAAGTTGAAACTAAACACTTTTTAAGCCATCGTACATTAGGGATTTATCATTTATGATTTTAGGAGTACAAGTTGGTAAAAATGGTTAGTTACATAACAATAAGAGAACAAATGAGTGGCACATTTCCAACACTGTTCCAATTATTAAGGAGGTATTCTATTGATAGTGTTGGGCTTCTGGCAGTATGTCTGTTTAACTACCATAAGAATTACTAATGGTACTAAGAGCTCTACCTTTGTTGGCAAGATGGAACAGAGCGAATGCGTCGATGGTTTTATAAAGAACAATGTCCTATCAGCTCTGTTCACGGTGAAGGTGCACTTACTAGACTTGAAAGATCGAAACTCCACTTTCCATGTTGTTGTTGGTGTATTTTCTTAGTGCCTCGACCTTCCTCCTTAGACTCCCTGTAGGTGTAGTTCCTTGTTTTGGTCAGTAATTTATTCCATCCCTCTTATGTACATCATCTGAGAAATGCAAAATTTCTACCAGCGATTGTTGCTATCCGGGTTTCAAGAGCTATAAATTTAGGAGAAAACTAAACGTTCAGATGTGACAAGACACTAATATATAGTTATTATTTTTTTATTGTTTTCACTTGACGCCGGGACAGTGTCTAGATGTGCAGGGGCCTGTTCTCTGTTTTGCATTTCTAGAGAAGAGAACACTTATTAATTCATGAAAATAACATTGCATAGTCCTTCTCTGCTTCTTAAACCACGTCCTCTCTCTTTATGAATTTCATAATATTTCCGAAGTGTGCACATTATATATATTCCTATTCTATGATCCCAAAGAAAAACGTATAACTGAAGTTGGTAGGCTTAAGAACCCCATGTGGTATTGTGGTTGCAAAGAGTTTTTTGCTTGATAGATTTTCTTTTTCTGCCTACGTGTTTAAGGATTACCATTTTATATTGTCACCGAGATAGTATTTGTGCTACAATCAGAGTTGCTTAAGTAAGAAGTCTAATATTTTAGCAAGCATGATATTTGACTTTGATACCCTTGAGAGCCTGTTTAATTGTCTTAGAGTTGGCAAATATTTGTTAATTTGAATTACCCAAGCTCTGCTTCATGCTCCTTACATATCTTGTGTAGTGACAGACATCTGTGTAATGTGGTACTCTGTTCTTGGTGTAAAGGGTTTGGATCTTTGGAAGGAAGTAGTCCTGTGTGTCCACCTCCACCACCCATATTCTTCTCTTTCAAGCTTCTTGTGACTGCATGCATAATCACTGTTATCCACTCTGGTGCCTCATGTAGCCTGGTCTTTACAAAAAAAAGAAATATCTAGTGAGTGAATACATTGCTAATGCATTTGCCTTCGTCATGGCCACTGTCCCGCAGCTCCCAGGTGCCCCCCTATCTCCCAAGGATGATTGCTGGCTGCATCTATGATTCAAGACATCAGTTGAAGCTATGTAATGGATGATGAATCAATACTGGCAATCAGCGCTGCTCACTAAGAAGAAAGAAGTTTCTGTTTACTCTATTGGTTATTACAAACATTCCCATGTCTTTCTTTTTTTAAGAAAATAATACTATCTGAAATGTTGCATACTGAGATTATTGTTGTGTGTCTTTGCTATCTCAGAATAATTGCTAGTAGGAATCCCCAAATGTTGACAATGATTTCTTGCATAAACAGCCATCAGTGGCCTATGTGCACACCACACCGGGCTTACCATCAGGCTGGGAGGAGAGGAAAGATGCTAAGGGACGTACTTATTATGTCAATCATAACAATCGAACGACAACATGGACGCGACCTATTATGCAGGTACAGTATGCAGATAACTGTCCAGCCTAAACATGGTCCTCTTGGTTTACAATGTCAAAATTAGCAATAGGTATTTATTGCATAGCGTTTTAGCACATTCTTGATCACAGATCTTTTTTTTTTAAGCTACTTTCAAGTAGCTCATGATTTGTAATGGGAAAGTAGTTTAGACCACATAGAAAACTGAAAAGGTTTCGAAAGTCCAAACGTTGCTTGGGTTTGAACATGATTGAAATTAGCATTCAGTTGCAATTCCTGAATTTAGAACTACTACTCGGTGTACAAAGGTTAAGAAAACAGATAGATACCCATGCCTGGTCAAGTATTTTCCACCAAGAACTCCCATGGCAATGCCTCTTGAGGGAAAAAAAG
This sequence comes from Triturus cristatus, assembly GCF_964204655.1. Lineage (NCBI taxonomy): Eukaryota > Metazoa > Chordata > Amphibia > Caudata > Salamandridae > Triturus > Triturus cristatus. The sequence continues at coordinate 227,789,724 of NC_140581.1, forward strand.
CATCACCTCGGTCTCCTCATTACCACCAGTCTGTATCTTGTTGAAGCAAATTACATAAAGGCCTACAAGACATTACTTTTTTGTTTTCTTTTTGGCCAAGCTCTCTGTAAAATATCTGAATTTATTTTTAAATGTGAGGCAAGTTACTTGCATTCAAAATGTGGCATACTTTGTTTTATACATGCTGATAATTTTTTATGTCAGCACAGGCTAGAAAGATGATAGGACACTAAAAGCTTAGTGAGTCCTGCCCGACTGCCATTATTTGTTGCTTATTTTTGGGTTGTTTGCTTCTCTGGTTACCCTTGCTGGATATTTATTCCTTAACAGTAGGAGAAAAAAGGCATTCAAGCCAGATGAAGTAACAACTTGATTATGGAAGCATTGCGGCGCTAGATTCCAAAAGATACCAATTGACCCATTTGAAATAGGTGATTATTAGAGTATTTAATCAACTATTTTAGATTAACAATCTTTCCTCTAATATTAACATATGAAATTAATCTATATTGTCTACTAATATGATGATGATCTGCTTGAAACCCAGATGAAATAGTAGAGTTAAGTTTGTCTGTATTGCGCAGTGTTGTGGAGCATGCTTTGTCTGTTCTGCCTCCAAGGACAGAGTTCAAGGCCCCTCTGGTCCTAAACCTGTTTTCATGTAATCCAGGCAAAAACTATTACTTGGTAACTTTTTTGGCACCCCCAGAGAAATAAGGCTAGAGTTGTGTGGAGTTGGGTCTTTCTTTAATGTCTGGCTTATTTCTACTTCAGAATAAAGCTAACCTTTCTTTCTGGCTGTAGCACAGAAGTGGCTGATGCTTGTTATGAAATGTTACCTATTGCACGCCAATGTCAGTCACATGGACTCCAACTTGAACAATTGTGATAGTACTGGTTATGTTTATGCATTTGAACTGCCTAATGCATTACTCCCGTACAGCTACCAGGAGGAGTTTTTGTTTACAATGCGTGTGTGGGAGTACACCTTCCTGTATACTCTCGTGTTTCCCCAGCAGTAAGGCATTTGTCTGTGGCAGGGAATACCCAAATTTTGGCAGGTATTTATGCCTTTCAGGCTACCTTTAAATAACAAGTCAACAGCTTGGCTATGATCGAGTCCTCCAGTGGATTCTTTGAGGCTTTTAGGGTTTAGAGAATCCAGTTAATTGTGTGTATTCATTGCAAGTTGTAGCAGCACTACAAGCTTTCTCTTCAAAGATGGTGTAGCAGCCTCATCATGTATGTGGTTGCCTACTGTTGATATGAGCAGATAGTTGTGCTTGAAGTGCATGAAGCTGTTCTTGCGACATGTAACTTTCTTTAAAGCTCTCCTAGAAGAATAAGATGTACATATATATTAAAGAGAGGTAGGCATTTTATGGGCTGTTTGAGCACTATTGGAGCCTTAAATTCTGCTACAGCCTCACCTTTTTTTTCCTGACCTGCGGACTCTGAAAAGGGTGCTAGAGTATCCATAGGCCCTGGTTCTCTAATGCCAGAGGCTCACCATGCCTACTGATAGGCCTGACTGAATGGTCCACGGGAGATGTGCCTCTTGTCTGAGATTGACTGTGTGATATTGACTCTATCTTCCCTTTGAATATACTGAATCTTTTATACCTAGAGCTTATGTAGTGCTAAATTAATTGAATGCAGAAAACGGGTTACCTGTTGTCCTGTGACAGTTGTTGGTGGTTGCCCTGTGTGTTGCCCTTTCTGCCTTGCAGGTTATTCATTTTCATAGTGATCAAACATTTGTATTTTGGCACAGAATTGCCATTGCTCATAAATTGGATTTACCGATAGTCTTTCATCAGCCTGAATGTCATTATTCTACCTTATGGGTTCTGAACTTTGTGGCGGTCACCTGAACCATTTTAACCTATTGAAATAGTGCACCCAGAAACCATTATTTGTAAAGGAAAAGCAAAGGACTGCAAACATGTGTCCTGCCAACATACTATGATCTGGCTTTGAGCTAGCAATCCCAATGTACTCATTAGTCTCTCAAATTAAATAATGGAGAGAATTATTTCAGATGACCTTCAGCGTCTGCTTCCTGAGGATGGCAGAATTCTTTGAATCATTACTTACAGGCAATTCCAATATATTGCAGAGTCTGGAAAACATGGCAGGAGTGAGTCGGGGAGTGTGATGATTGCACTCTTGAAAATCTATACATTTTTACCTTTCCATAGTTTGTCCCTCAATATTTTGTCCATAATATTTGTCTCATGATAATCTAGACTCGATAATCAGAAACCCTTCGACTTTGATTATACTGATGATACTGAGTTTTTGGACATCATCATTTGCATGTTAATCAGTGGTTTTTGTCTTGGTCGAGGAAGAAGTACATTGCTCAATCAAATCATGAAACCTCAACTTAGCCTTGCTATCTTAGCTTAAGGAGAATAATATCCTGTAAATATTGACTATGATTCTCGTGCTCCCCATGATGTTTTGTCCATAAAAACCTTCATATGTAGGTGGGGCAATTTCCGAGGGACTCTACGAATAACCGTTGGTTGTCTCATGAGCCGACTGTCATCTCAAGCACAGTCCCATCTGTGCATTGACCATGTACTTATGCATTTTCTGTAAGGCTAAGTACTGATCAGGATGAACTGCAGCTATCGGGAGCAAACAGAAAAATGACCACTCTCCACCTTCTATCACAAGCAGAATACATTAACTGCACAATATTCTGGCTTGTAAAAATGTATAGATCATTTATTTAGTCAGGTGAGGTGGAAAGCGCAGCAGGAGGTAAAGAATACCTGCATAAGACTCCTGCCAGAACTTGAGTTGTTAAACCCTAAACCACTTCCTAACCAGAGAAACTGAAAATGTTCATTCACTCATTGCAGCATCAGGAGATGCATCCAGTGAGAGACACCGTTGTTAGGGAAGTTGCTAATGATACTTTATACCTTATTTCAGTTCGTTTTGTTCAGGTAATGGTGAACCAGTGTTTATGCAGCAGACATACCACCATATTTGTGGTATTGAATTTGTATTTTTCAGGCTGATTCCGTCGTCTCAGTAGTGAAACATCCTTGATTAGGCCTAGACTAGGACTAGAATTGGTGAGTCCTTCCTTCTAACATATAATCATCTGTCTGGAGAGCTATAACCTGTCAGGGGTTTGGCGCTGCAATTGTGTGGCAGTTGCAGCTAGAGAGTTATCATTCGCCTTAAACTTGTCCAGAAGACATTTGTATTACGGCAAAAATGACTTTCTCTAATTTCTTCTGAATATGGCAGTAGGACCCGTTGTACATAAGTAAAAGTTAAAAGGCTGGAGTCTACGGAAATGTATGACTGTTTTGGCACGGCTTCTGAATTCACTTTGGACTATTGTTAAGTCATACATAGATCTGTTGTCTTATCAGTATCCAAACCTTAATGTTCATGCTTAGTAAGTGCCCTTGGTGGCAGGACATGGTAGTGTTCTAAACTTTTATTTTTTCAAGATATTCCTTCAAGGAATAGGCTGATGATCAAAATTTAAAAGTTACATTTTGTAAATGCTAAATAATCCATGCACCTTCACAGACTAATAACTTGGTCATTTTCTAACAGTTCAGTTCCGTGTATTACCTGATATTGAATAGTCTTATTTTGATTTTTTTTTTTAACCAAGTCACAAATAGTCTTCTGGGGAATGTTAGAATCTCAATATACACATGCTAAGCTTACATTTGTCTCCCATTAGCCCATTGAGACACATTTTTGATTGTCATTGATGGTCATTTCCCAGTTCAAACATTTCTTCGCTTGTCAAAGAATTCCTTAAGACATTTACTTACATTAGCAGATAGACCAGTTAGTCTAACATCTTGAGATTTCACAAACACTACTGTAGTATACCCCTTTGCCTAAGCTCATCTCTTTATTCCTTTTTTCTTTAATAACGAAGCTTGTGCTAAGCACCCTTGTACACCTCAACATATTTGTAGGGGTTTTTAATGAAAATTAAAGAATAAAGACTTAAACATGGTAAGGCACGTGTGCATTTGTTTTCTTACCCTTTGTACAAAGAGTTCAACAGCTATAAAAAATCATGGGCATAATGTTTATTGGTATGTATATATTTTGTTTATAGAAAGCATTGGGAAATATACTGTAGGTCTACGTTTTTTTTCTGTTTAGGGAGGCATAGACTTGATAAACTTAGGCACCATCTAACATGTGGGATAATTCTAGGGCAGCCTGACTTTCAGTTTCCTTTGTTAAAATTAGGTAGTTATTTGACCGTAATTAGACTTTTGTATATGTATGTAAGGCTGCACAAATATTTCTAACTTATGTTTGCCTCCATACTAGCATGCCGAAGATGGTGCAGCTGGGTCAACGTCAAACAGTAACAATCATCTAAGCGAGCCTCAGATAAGGCGACCGCGTAGTCTCAGTTCACCAACAGTAACCTTATCCGCTCCACTAGAGGTGAGAGTCTGTCTCATCTAATACTGATCTCTTCTGCGGCACTACATCTTCTCATTGTTCTATCACCATCTAACTTCCATTGGTATCTCAGACTTGGCTGCTGCTCTTTCTTCTCATCTGATCGTCTCCTCTTGTCTTACAGTGGCTTTCTTTCTTCAGATTCTCTGCATGCTCGTGGCTTCCACTTTTACAGGCATCTCCGCTAGTGTCTCCTCAGTTCATTTTTTGTTTCCATGCTGAATTCAACATTCTTCTTTCACTGTCCTGCCATGCAAGAGTGAGACGCTTCCAACCGGAAGACCATAAATCACAAAGTGTGGGTTTTCTTGTGATAATGTACTAGTATATATACACTATACCTTGCACCCTGGGGTTAATGGATCTGTTGGAGGAAAGGAGTATGTTTTTGATACACATCCAAGTGTCTTCTGTTTTGAAATATATTGTGTGAAATATCTAGTATCTAGAACAAATGACAAAGCCGACCCTTGTGTTGTACAGAGGTACCATATTCTTCCCTCTAATGCTGTATCTTTAAAACAATATGATTTATTAACGGAAATGCTTGAGACATTTACCGTCGACTATTTTCTGTCACAAACATTGGTGCCATTATACGTGCTATAAGTTGCCTTTAACTTTTCCAATAAGCTTCTGTTTGACAATGAGTTTGATAAATTCGCTTTTTAAACAACAATGAAATGTCTCCGAGCTAGAAATTGAAAACTTAATGTTTTTGTCAACTCATGGGTTCCTGCGGAAAAGCACATGGCATTTGAGACTACTGAAACATTCTTCTGTCGAAGTACGAGAACCTGTTAAGTCAGAGTTTTCATTCGGTCTGAACACCAGAGATTTAAACAAGTAGAAATGTATTTTTCGAGTAGCGGTTTCTGGAGTAGTTTGTGACAGTTCAAAATAAAAATATTAACAGTGTTTAAAATTGTCTCTAAAATTAGTGTCACTGGAAAATTACGGGTACTTCTAGTTTGGAATCTTCTTGTGAGTATTGAATGATAATGGTGAGGTACGTCTGTGAAAAACCCATTTAGTATGGCTACTGGTATACTGCTGGCCCCGTGCAGTGAACAGCTCAGTGAGGTTTTTATAGTTATATGATATCACTTGGTCCCTTAGTGGTTTGATTGGGAGATGTTTGTGTCTGGGGTTCTGTGTTTTCCTGCAGTGTCATCCATGGCGTTATCTGTGAATAGACCCTGCCTGTTCTAATAAGGGTAATGGGTGCTGGATGTTGGGTTTTCTCTGCATTTGTGGCTTAGTTTGCCTAGGTTCTCACTCTGACCTCAGATTGCTGGTGTAGCCAAGTCAGCACTTGTGCTGCCCTAGTACCGTTTCAGAAGTTAGAGGTTGGATAATTGTTTTTTTAATTTTGCAGATCGAGATTTGTAGATTTCTTAACTTCTAGGTGTTGAGTGGTGCGAGTTCCTGTTTCAGCAGTTACAGTGCAGTACATTTCAGAACTTCTACAGCAGGAAGTTATTTACACCGGGAAGTAGAACCCCTCTTGTTCATACTTTCCCTACAGGTACCATTTGGAACTGTAGTTATGCACGTATGTGGCTATTCATGGTAAACGTTGGTTTATTTCCAGTATCTTCTGTAGCAGTGATATTCATTTTCTCTCACGGATCGGCAAGTTTCTGGAACAGTATCTTCCCTGCACTCTTAACAGGGTAAAATGTAATTTATGGGGGGTTGCAAAAAAGGATTGGCTATGGTCGTCTTCCAATGTCCTACAGGTTTGTAGATGTTCTGCTGTGATGAGTACTGAACAGTACTTCAAATGTCTATGGAAGTCCTGCTGTCATAACATGAAATAAAATATTCCACACAAGAAGGCGTGACAAGCAACCAATGATTCCTGCACCAAATGGACAGTGACAAAACTGGCCCTGCTTCAGGAATGCCTCTTTTTTCATTAAAGAGCATTCACAGCTTCACTCACTATTTAGTGATAACCGAAAATGTCCTTCTATTTTAAAAAGATATTTAATAAATGCAAAGAAAGAGCACTCAGCTATTCTGTAGGACTAGCGGTTGACTTTACTTGCAGGAATGGCCTGTTCTTGGAGAACACACACCGTCGTGTAGTTCCTATAAAAAAAATATATAGGATCTGCGCGTTTAGACAACATACACTGTAGGATTGGTGTCAGACTGATTCTAGACTACAAGCATCGGAAAGCCATGCAGGTCATAAAAAGTGTATTTGTTTTGGAGTTCCAATTTGAGTTTGTTTAAAAAAGGCCGAAGTGTTCCCAGCACACGATGAGCCAAATGTTTGTGTTTTGGTTTGTAGACGCAACATTGCTGTTGCCTGCCTTCGCAGACGATAACCTTGGTAACACCTCGCAGATCATGTCAATTGAGCACAGATGATCTTCCGTGCTGCCTGCTGCCGAAGCTGGGGCAGCCTGTGCGCCATCCAAGGCCTGGATGTCAGTGGAGGAACTGGTATCCATTCCAACAGGAGCAGAGACTTCCTGTGGAGGCCCTAAAAACGCCACCATCAACATAGGAATACTCTGGGGACACTGCAGAACATGGGCCATTATCGGGTTCAGTAAAGCATCAACGTCCGGTTGGGCACCTGATGGAAGTGTCAGACAGAGATCCAACACGCATTCTTCTCCGCAGAAGAGGCATCGGAGAACAGGTAGGATGCAGTCCATCCAGACTGGTTTAAATGACAGGAACCAGGAGGCGCTTACTTCCCGTGAGCGAGGTGTGCCCAGATGTTGTACCATGCAATCACGGTATTTACGCTCCAGGATCACTGTTTCCATCTCCTTGGTGACTGGGATGTCCATTGCTTAGCAGAAAAATAACAATGAGGATACCTGCTATTACAAACAGGATCAGCAGAAGTATAACTCCGAGGATCGTCTGAAAGGTGCTTAACAGTCACAAACCTATGGTCTTAAATAGATGGACTGTACCTGTCGTATCAGACCTGTTAAAGATACGATTTACCATTTCTGTGAAATGGAAGGAGCAGTTCGTACTTATGAGTGCCTGTATCTCAGCCGAGGACCTTGCGATCTGGAGATCAAAAGTCTCCCGGATGGAGGTTAAGGGAACTGCTTTCTGTTGAAGCATGGCTTGCCTTCTGCTCAGAGTATCAAACCGTATAAAGGAAACCTTCAATGAAGGCCATAGCGGCGCCTCCCTGACTGTGAGTTGGTAGAAACAATAGTTGCATACATCAAGTAAACCTGGAAGTCAACGATGATGAGATTTGCGATGCCCGAAAGTATCCCACAACAACCTTGATCATTCAGCATCAGGTAACTCCCATTTGAAAGTAGCCTGAATACTGGAGTAGTCGCAGCTGCTGGGGTACCCCTCAAGTGACAGGATAGCTTTGCAACTGAACCATTGCAGCATAATATCCTCGCATGTGAGAGATCCACTTAAAGCGTTCATGCAGTTTGTACCGCTTAGAAACACTTCTAGATCCCCACTCCTGCACCGAAATCTGTACAGTAATTCCCAAGATTCCTTGATGAATTCCCTACACATTTTTTCATATCTGCCTGCCTGTTGTTGTTCAAGGCAGTGCTGAAACTGGAAAGTCGTGACCGGTAATGTTATATGGCCATGGATCAACCACTCTGTGGACGGAGATTCTGCCACAGTAAAAGGTAATCTGTCCAATTTTTCAATACGCAGCATTGTATATTTTGCTCCTCTCTGTGCCATTGTCATCTGTTTTTCCATTAGATTGTATGCAGAAAACAGTGACGTACTGTTTATAAAACACCAAGGCACATAACCTGTGTGCAATGAGTCAAGCGTCCAGCTCAATAACAATATAGAACGCAATTGTGATTGCCCGTGCTATAGTATGGACACATCTTGTTCTAGTACTTCAATAGCAGAAGATACAATGTTGCCCAGTGAATAAATCTATTTTCAACTACGGCTAACGTCTTTTCTAAATTGATCCTATCTATTTCTCGTAGTCTCTCCACCTCTTCTTGTTAGGAGATTTTCCAAATAGATAGCATAATAGAAACGTTTTTGACGTGTCTTTCTGGGATCTAATAAAAAATCCCATAGGTCCACATCCTCTGTAAGTAAGGATAAGTGTTGTTTCACCTGTGGTAGAGTTGAGGTCTTTAGCCAATGGAGGCATACCTTTTCAACACTGTGTGATGTCACCACCCCTGGATGCTCTCTTTGTACATAGCATGGGTTTGAACTGTAGATACTGAACCCTTTGGTTGTACTCGGGAATCTTTCCTGACATCTATTAGTGTCTGTGGGCCAAACCAACCATCCTTTCCAATTGGGGTCTGATGTATTGTAAAACGGCATCTAATGTTGCCCCTTTCAATGATGTTAAATTACCCTCGGCCTGTGCTGGTGTTGGAATCTGAGGTGTGTTCAAATCCTTGTTCTTGGCTATTCCAAGGCAGGTAGTCTGTTGCACATTATCATTCAGAAATGACATCTGCTGGGGAATGAAGCATGCTCTAAATAGCGCTCTATTCCCTGTACTTGACAGTCTCTAAAGCCCCAGGCTGATTTTAAGACAGTTGGGTAATAAAGGTAATAAAGGAAGCAGAGTAAATCTGTTTAGTGTTAGCATATTTTTCTGTGCGGATGTCGGTGCAACCTTTATCGTAATATGGGGTCGAGTCTGAATCGGTAAACCGCGGAAAAATATGCACATTTTTTAACTGCTTTTCGGTGGTGTACGGCAATGTTCTCATTGGTGTGTTGTGAAAACATTCCTAGGGGTACTGGATTTGTGTAGAAAATGATGACCATAATGTTGATAACAATACATTGTGTTAAAGTTTGATGTGTCTTCTAACATTTCATTGCTAGAAAATGCGGCAGATTTTTCTAAATCAGACAACATATTTTTTAGAGTTTCAAAATCCCAATCATCGGAAAATGTACTGGAGGTAATGATATCATTTAAGGAAATTTTAAACAAATATGGTATTTTTAAAAGTTCGGTCAGACCAAATATATCAAAATCAACTTTGTCCCATACTATACCATCAGGTATAGGAACTGTTGTGATGTTCACTGATGACAAGTCTCTTTGTTCACGATGTGATGAAACATGAGGTTTCAGGATCAAGTTCACTTTTGATGCTACAGAGCTTTGGCGAAGGTAAGTTCCATTAATAAGTAAGCAAAAGACAGTTACTATGCCTATCCAGAAAAGAAAGAAAATTATCCCGGTAATTATCCAAAGTTATAGCCAAGGTGACACCTGGAAAGGCTTTTAAAGAAAAATAAAGAAGTCTTTGATTTGTTGTTGACGTGATATTGGGGCTGGCGTTGTTTCAGGTTCACTCAGGTCCAAGGAAAAGGTATCGAAGGCGATGAAATAGCCAGATGCTATTCGGTCTATTTTAGGTAGTCCCGCAGGGTGTTGAACTTGTAGATGGCTCATGTTGAGGCATTTTTATGTAGATATCAGTGTTAGGTCAAATTGAAATTGATCTTTCATTTTCATTTTGTATTACTTGTCCAAGGGGAACGAGTTCCATGGCATTGTTGCATAGTCCTATAAGGAGTCTTTTCAAAAGTGACGAGCCTTTCGGTCTGAACTTCCTGTATAGTAGCGCGAGGAGGGCGTCGGCTACTCAGGAGCCCACTAAGCCTACTATTCAGTATCGGACAAATAGTGTTGTTTGATCAGATCAATGGAGACAAATCTCTTCTCCTTTTTTCCGGCAAGCGGCGGCAAAAGTACAGTTCTTGTTCCTTCAACGGACAGGACTGGTACAGGCTTTCTGTATGATAGCCCAATTTCTTTCTTGTCCACTATCTTTTCTCTGACCAGCTCCCCAATTTTAGGAATCTAGACAGGTCTTGCCGTGACTGACTTGACTTCCCCAGTGGCGGTCTGCTTTACCTGTACATTGCTCTTTAGTGCCCTGGATTCATTCAGATCCTGTGAAACAGCCAAACGTTTATTAATGACAAAAGGTTTTCCATCCGCCACTGTGCCTTCACAATCGATCAGGTATCCACATTCTCATCCCAAATAGGACCTCATAAGGAGTGACACCCCCTAGAGAACTTCTTGGCATATTGTTGAGGGCCCGCTGTACCCCATATGAGTGACTGACCCAACTACCACCTGAACCTAATACTCTAGCAGTTAAAGATGGATTTAAGTCCCCGTTATCCCTCTCCACAACCGAATTTCCCTCTGGATGGTACGGAGAGGAGTACTGCAATGCTACACCCAAAGCTCTCCTGGCTTCCTTGTAAGCCTGAGAGCTAAACACGGGGCCATGGTCAGAATGTGATGTGCCAATTGGGTATATCCCTATAAAGACTTGCAAATCTTTGCTAACAGTTCGAGGGTTAGCCGAGCGCTGAGGCCGTACCCATTGGATTTTCTAGCATGAATCCACTGCAACCATGATATATTTGTAAGCCCCATCAGATTGTAATGGGCTGCAGTGGTCCAAATAGAGACAATCATGTGGTCTGTCTGATTTTAGCTATGGTGTCTGTGCTGGACATGTTATGGTGGAGCCCTTCATCTGTTGACAGATGTCGCACTTCAAGACATAGCCCTTGGTCTGCTTTGGCAACCCTGGCCACCAATAGCTTTGTTTCAGTAAAGAACCGGTCGCTCTAACTCCTGCTTGTGCAGACCCCAAACCCTTGTGTGCAGCTAATATTAAGCCTAATCTGCAATCCATGTTTGGTATTACCCTATCCCCCACTCCGGGAATCTGAGCAAATGGAATGTTATTTGCATCTAACTTGTAGGAATACTTGAGTGGAAATTTTTTCGGTACAGCCGAATTATTGCATGTAGCAATGACCGCAACCATAATGTCTCCGTCTATTCTTGTCTTTGAACGAGTGATTGGAGCTACGGAAGCCGTACGTACAGCCCCTTTCGCGGCTTCATCAACCAATGAATTCCCTTCAACGTGAACGCCATCACGTTGATGACTCAGTGTATCACGTGAGCTCCAGTGGTTCATTTTTCAAATCGGCTACCTGTTCCCATAGCATTTTGTGCTTATTTGTGCAACCTTTTGAGTCCTTAAACCCATTCTGACCCCAGTAGTGTATATATTCATTGTATGACTCTACACAGTAAAAAGAATCGCACATAATTAGTGTAGGGAATTCTCGATCCGTATTTATCAGTGCCAGTAGTAGAGGTTTTAATTCTGCCAGCTGAGCCGTGCAGTTTCCCAGAGACTGTGTTTCTTACAGTTTGGCTGGAACTTTCCGTCCTGCATACGACCTTTTACAATCGAACATGCAGCGCAGTATTGCTGTTTACTTCCAGTGGCCGGCTGAGCAAATCCGTCAGTGTAAATAATATATTCATACTGATCTGGAGGCATTATTTCATTCGGGAGAGGATATTCTTGTTCACATTGCAGAAATGCTTGTGTTTTTACATTTGGGTCGTATCTGTATTCTACATCTGATGCAGTGAGAGAATTAGCGCATTGTATCGATCTCAGATGTTAGGCTTTAGTATTTGGAACACTTGCCTTTGTAGCAGCCTCGAAGGCCGGTGCTGGAGTCACGACAATTATTTGCTTCCCCTGAGCAGTGCTCTTTCTCTCACAATAGCAGTCTGTACGTCTGTCAGAATGTTTTCTGTAGATGCAAAACACATCTTAACGTTTGTATAGAAGTGTGATTTGTATGCCATTGGTACTGTTTCACCTTCATTGTATGTTAGGTAGGTGTACCCAGATTGACCCACCACCATACGGATCACTAGATTGTGAACATGTACACGTGTCTGTAAGTGTTTTGAAACGATCATGTCAGCTTGTAGGGAACGAAGGGTGTCCGTGTGTCCCTGTGTCCATTGCCTAACTGAAAAATCAGGTCTTATGAAGTCGTAGAAAGGTTTAACCCTTTCTGCGTAATCCAAAATGTATGTTCTACCAAAGTTCAGGAATCTCAGTATGGATTGTACATTTTTCAGTGATTTTGGAGGCTGAAGCAGCGCACACTTTTCTAAAAAGTTAGCTGCCAAGCTTTTAACTTCCCTTGAAAGCTCATATCCCCAAAATAGGACATTGAGGTGGGCTATTTTTGAAGTAGAATTTGTAGCCCTCGGAGGCGTATCCCAAAATTATGGTACTCACCCTGCTCAAGTGTTCCTCCAGGTCATTATCCGTCAGATAAATATCATCTTCATAGGACAATGCCTCTTCATCCAGATTCTGAAGTAACTCAGTTACTCTAGCTGAGAACAACCCCGGGTTGTTCTTGTACTCCTGGGGGAGTCAACAAATTCGACGCTGGGACCCCAGTGCTGAGAATGGTGTCAAATATCTGCTTTCAGGCGCTATATTTTGGCAGAAGAATCCATTTGAGATATCTAGTGTTGTTTTGTATTTTTTCCGCACAATGTTGTTCATCAATGCGGCACTGTGTGCGTTTTGTACTGCAAATGTTTTTGTACACGAGTTTAGATGTCTATAATCTAAAACTAGACGATATGAGTGGTCAGGTTTCATTACGAGAAATAAAGAATTATTCTTTGAAGAGGTGCACGTTTCAATCACCCCTTGGTATTCAAGTTGATCTAAGATCTCCCTGACCTGTTTTGTAGCTTCTTGCTTAATTGGATACTGCCTCTATGGAGCCGGAGTAGATTTTAATGGTATCATGTGGTGAGTTGAATCCCCATCCCACCCAACATGTTGCGATATAATGCAGGAGCAAGGGCCAGCGCTCACTACTGCACATATGTGTTTTAAGTATTGGGAAATGAGGTCAGAAAGGGCCAGCATAATTATGGTTTCTCCCTTTGGGCAATCCATAACAATAGTAGGCGGCCAATCTCTTTCATCTAAAAGAATGTCATAGCCAAAAGTCATGTTCTCCCAAAAGAGACCTTTAATTTTTCTGGGCTTGTCTCCCTCCATTTGGAATGTTTTCGGGACTATTGCTCTACCCTCACCCCCAACTGTCTTGGCCTAATTCTGCATGAGCAGTTACAATTATTTTAGGTAGTTCCTGCTGTAGAGGCGTGAACTCCCTTAGAATTTGGATTGCCACCGATGCTGCCTCCCCTTTAATATTTGCTAATATTATAGCTGATACCTGGGCAAAATTACCTAGTAACTTCATCCCTAAGTTAATAGCAGGTTCTGCTCCATACTCGTTATGGATTTGTCTTAATACATCTGGTTTTACTGCTAATGACGGCATACCATGAGTTCTGGTATATATGGCAGCAATAACTGTACTCCAAGAGGTACAATCCTCTATCTGGGGTGTTATACCCATGGGCAAGCAAATTATTAACATTCAATGTTTTTCATGTGGGCTGGTGTTTGGAAATACTGCCTGTAGGTGTGTTATTTTTTGAGCCATCCAGAATGGCATTTGTTCACGTTTAGTGGGCATTTTACCCACGTGTAATGTTTGTGGTGTAATTTTAGTTGTTGATGTTTGAATCTGACCTGTTGGTGTAGCCGTTGCTGGCTGAACTATGAGTGTTCTCATCAAGAACTGTCACGTTTCTGTAAAGTTTTATTAATTCTTTATGAAGTGTAAGTAAGTCTCCAGCTGGAATCATTTCTATGTCAGGATGTGGTGTATAGGCCGCTAGTACTGGCCATGTTGCTCCGTCTCTTCCGAGCAGACCGAGTCTTACTCTTTTTCTTGTATGGGGTAGAGCCCCTCTAAACCAGTATAAATGCTCCTGGTAAGTGAGCGAAACTTCAGTGTCCTCATAAGGACAATATTCGTTCGGTTTGTCATCTTCTGTGTAGTAATGAAATGTCTTTGTTAGTGCATTTGCCTGTGGGAATGTAACCCATGAATAGACTATCTCTGTTCTAAATGATTTGTGTGCCTTCATCACAAAGGTTACTGGCCAGCCCCAGTTGTTAAACCATATGAAGCTAGTTTCAGGGTGATGGCATTTCTAACATTTTCTGTAATTTGTATTGCATCTGCATCTACTTCTTCGGCTGAGAGATTTAGCTCATGTACAAATGTATCCGCTTGCTCAGTCATTGTTTAAGTAAGAAGAGTTTTCCAAGGGTATCAAGATAAGGTGTTATGCACAAATAGGAACAATGTGTCCTTTAAGCTTGATTAACCAACAGCCAATAAATAGGAATTTTGCCTACTCAGCTGCGGCGGATGTTTGAACCCTCCCACACCAGACGTCGCTGGGGAAATGTGAGTAGAGGTCTCTGAGAATAGCACAACGAACTACTCAGATTTGAATGTTAAATAAGTACCCCACCCACGTTGGGGGTCATGTCGTGTAGTTCTTATAAAACCTATATGGGATCTGCGCATTTAGACAACATACACTGTAGAATTGGTGTCAGACTGATTCTAGACACCCCCACCAGGTATGTTGGCCAATGTACCAGCTAGCTCACAGCGCCACTAGAATCTCCTCTTACCAGGGAGAGAATAGTTCTTGGTAACTATCGAACATGACAGCCCTGATCCCTGGAAACAGTGTTCTAATTTTCGCTCAGTCACTCATGCGCACTTAGTCTAGGAGAGATACACAGAATAAACGGTATGGAAGTTTTTCAATAAGCGTTATTCTAGTGTAAAATGGGTGTGCTGAAACAACTATTAGAGAGTAACAGATATAAATGATCAGCTGCACTAGGAAAGTAAATGGATGGTAGATTTCTACTATTTTGCTATAACCATGAATACAGGCAAGTATATAAAATACATGACAATAAAATGCGTACTCCTACGATGCTACCCTAACTAGGCGTTAAGCCAAGAATCCCTCTAGGATAAAGTCAACCCCATTACCTGAAGTGAGAGACTGAGGGACCCCGTCTTAGTCTCGAGTTGGACACCCTGCAAGGGATGTTAGACCACTGCGAGCTGGAGTATCTGCATGCAAGAACCTCCCCGTCTCGTGTCAGTGTGTGTCGGCAGGGAAATCCTGATCTCCTTTGTTTGTCTCATCAAGATGTGATGTTCATATACCCAAAGGTCTCCCCGGAGTTCTACCTTGCTGTGCCACTTGTCAGATTTGGGATGACGTCAGGAATGAACTTTATACATAGTTATTATACAGGAGATGGTAGTCCTGCTGAGTTTCCAAGTACCCTCATGGATAATGTATGAGGCTTTTAACAAGGAAAATCCAGCGTTCTGTGTAGAGTGTCGTATTTAGGTAAAAGGTCAGTCCCCAAGAAGTGTTGTGTGTGTAATGTAGGGGAGAGTATAGGTGAAAGGTTACAATGTTACCCAAGACTATATTGGGGTACCTATATGGAATATAATAGTGATACCATAGTCGGGCAGTACACAGATCAATCACAAAGGAGTAAGAAAGTACAGCTTATTTGCTATCTGCTAATTTAATTCTCTAAAGCACAACATTTGACTGCACCATATTTGCATTCGAGGCCTGGCACAATGGTGCACACAAAGCTGGTTCTCCACATAGTTCAGGATCACTTTTTGTCTGCAAATGTAATATATACCTTGTCCAGCAGTGACGAAAGTACGTACCTTGGAGGACTAACTGTAACTGAGTCTGGCATGGAGACCTAGTGATGAATGGCATCCATTTCATTTTGTTAAAACAACCAGACTGTATCTGCCACCTACTGCAAGTGAGCTCATAACACAAAAGCACAATGCCACCAACTCCCAACAGGGGACCCTCAGCTCCATCTTGGATACCCCTGCGATTTGGAGATTAAAGGACTTGCTCAGACAACCTAGCCCCAGTAGAGAAAATCTAGAGCGCTTAGCGATGCATATGCAGAAAACAAATGTGCAGGGCAATGTCACTAAGTAAACAAGCATTTGCAATGCAATAGGTCTCGCATTTGTTAAAGTTAGAACTGTTGGCGTTGAAAATGTTTTTTTCTTGTTTTATTTGCAGTGGAGTATTTACATATGCATAGCTTTATTGCCATTGGTATAAAATAGTGAAAGTAAAAGCATTGTAATTGTTAACGCCAACAGCTCTAACTTATCCCCGACGGCCGCCACCTCCGTCCTTGCCCGCTCTTGCCCATCTTTCTTGTGTCGGGGCTCAGACATCACGTCTGGAGCCCGGTGTCTGTCGCAGCGCACCTGGAGCGGCATGCAGACTTGGCAGGAGTGGCGGCGGCAGCGCTGGTGGGTGAGAGGCCTAGATGTGCATTGAAGGAGCCTGCCCAGTAAATGCGGTGACCTTCATAGATGCGGATGTCTGAACAGCATACAGGGTATTCCCACTGCCTTTCTGTGGCGGCCTCGAGTATTCCCACCACATCTGCTCTTGCTGGGAAGCGAAACAGCTCAGCCGATGCACCTCCGTCCACACACGTACAGCTTGAATCCTGCTCTTCAGCCCCATCTGCAGGGGCCCCTCGCCCTATGAGTAGCTGTGCCAGGCTAACCCGAAGAATTCAGTGCATGGCCCCACTTAAACACCTATGATTGCGTCTCTAACCTGCTTTAGATCAAATCCCTGTCTCCAATAAATGAACACGGGGTCACGGTCGTTCTGACGTCACACATTTTTACAATTACAGTACCCGGCTTATGAATTGGAAATATGGGAACCGTAGAGTAACTGGGAGCCCTGTAAAGCAGTGTGCAATTAACTTGCACTTTTTCAGCTGCCCAGATGGGAAGTTCACTGGCGCCACTGATATTTGACGTGAAAAGGTCTGATGACATCCCTAAGGGCCAGGTTTAAGGAGAGTCTTGTACATTTCAAATACCACAAATGTATCTGTGGTAACTTGTGAATGTTCCTAAGTCGAACATGGCCACTGCACCTTTGCAGAGAGCCCACCTGATAAGAAAGACATCTCCTGTCATTGGTCATTTCTGTAATAAGCAACTGGCAGGCCTGCTGTAGAAGTATCATGTCTTACCTTCGCACTGGTAGCTCGCCAGCCCCCAGATGAAGTCCGTGCAGTGGTGACAGAATGTCGGCTTGGTCAGGGTCACTTTCTTGAAGCTGTGTCCTGGGCAGATAAGCACCTGTTGCTGGTGTTTGGCCACCGGCGAGGAGGAGATGGTGGCCTGTGGAGGGTGAGGCGGGGTTGCCGGTAGCTGTTGCTGGGTACGATTTTTGCTTCTCCCAAGCTTTGGGCTTGTCGCTGGGCTGCGGTGACCCAGGTTGCCAAATCGGGACCGAGCTCCGTCTGCCATGTCCTCATCCGCAAGCCCAGGGGTGCAAACTTATATCAGGTACAAATTCCTCTGAGAAGAAGCGAATCTGGGTCTCCAATAAATGAGCAGTGAGAAAGAGGCGGTGTTGCTAGGAGATACAGAGACCAGGCTTGGCTCTACAGGCGGGGCATGAGTCCTCCGAGAGCAGCCATCAGATAGTTTGAGGAAGCCCACCCCTGGAGCACCGGCGATCCCTCAGCCTCAGGAGAGGCAATAGGTGCCTGCAGGCTCCCCGGGGAATGCCAGGCGCATTGCTTGCTGCCTCACCCTGGAGGGTAGGCGCTCTGGCAGGTGATCATTTCCTTGCAAGATGTAGAAGAGGTTTCAAATGACTTTCACTTCCTTTCAAGTGTTGGATACAAACATCCTATTAAACAAGCACTGGCAAAGAAAATAGCTCTAGTGTTGCCTTTTGGCTTTTGTCAGGGTCTTTGTAACACTTTTTTAGGTCTTGTTTATATTGAGGAAGTGGCCTCGCCAGTAAAAAAGAAAAAAAAAAGACAGCCTAAAATCAACAAGAAGCACACAAGAGGTCAGCGGTTCTTTCATTTAGTTGCTTCCCTGTGAAATGGATCTAAAAAAACACAATCCCACGAGTGGTGCGCGCGCACCACAGCGAGACATGTGGTTTCAATTATCGCTCCCGTGTCTGAGCACGATAATTGAAACCACATGATGGCCGGTGTGCGTAATAGACACCAATAGGCCGTGGGCGGAGCAATGCGTGCAGTCTTTCATAAAGAGACGCACGCAAAGGCCAATAGCGTGCCCCAAAAGGAAAAGCACACGCTTGTGCGTGTGCGATTCATAGCTCAGTTTCTGAAACCCCCTACAAAATGTCTTGTGCTGCGCGAGCAGTGTTGCGCAATGCAACGCTAGGCGCGAGACCTAAAACCACTGAGCTGCGACTCGCCTTACTTATGTTGTGTGTTAACTCTTGCCATCCTGACAGGGAAAAGAGGCAGAAGCTGGCAGCACCGGTTACTATGAGTGAGTTGCCTGCAAGTTCACCAAGTTGTGAGGAATCAGGTGCTCATATGCACCCACTGAAATGCGGGGATAGCTTTGGCTTATACAGGCTCATGAAATGTCTGCATTTCTAGATGGGGCAAACCAGCCCACTAGGCAGTGACCCAGTGTTAACTATATTCATAGAAAACTGATTTCAGCAAGGGAACATCTGCTTGACCTGAGCAACAATGTAACCACAATTAAAGCACATTTTTATTTATACTTGTATATATTTATTTATATGTACAAACTTAGTATTTAAAAAAAAAAAAAACTACAAACAGTAAACACAGCTAAAAAGGCAAGTCCATCTACAGATTTAACATGGCTAACTCAGGCGCATTGCATACCTGCAGGTGGGCGTGTGACATAAATCATAAGGGCTAAAGTAGCAAGAACGTAGGTCCCTTTGTTTCGGGTGGGTAAAAAAATTGTGGCAACTAGATATTTTATCAGTTAAAAAAGTTAAAGAAGGTCAAATCTAGTTTGCGTTAAGGACCCAAGTCTTCCTTTAACAAACTGCAGGTGGGTTAAAGCATTCCAAATACAAGAACAGACAAGTAGATGGTTGCAAGCAAAAAATAGTCTTTTTGTAAAAATACACCACAGCACTGGAAGATATTTTAACGACTGGTTACTCTCCCTTTTCATGGTGTGGTGGCTTAGGACCCGGAGGGTACAGCACATCCTTTGCAAACAGCCTCCAGACTGATAAGTCCAAGTCCTCCACAATCCTTTAATTTTGCCTAGTCCCTATTTTATGGCCCACTTCAGCCATCACGCCTTTGTGCCACATTTTAGCCAATTCTTTAACTTTGGTGGTTCCAACTGTAACCATTTCATTGCAGTGCACTGCAGTCACCAGCCAGGACTGATTTGTTGTCCTTTTAATTTGTTTTGTTCTTGGTAGTAATTGGGATATGGACTGAAGGGTTCACTTTGGGAAATTAGCTGAGCTGCAACCCTGCTGGATATTTAAACGTATCCACTAAAGCTTTTCAGGACACTCCATCCTTAGGGCAGGCCCTCCAGAAATAAGAGTGTTCAGTGTCTCTGTACCGAGGACATTCATCACTTTCACCATGGTAAGTCTTATGCAGGACAGTAGGAATCACGCGTGTGGGGTAGTACGTTAAATTATGTCAGTTCTTTCATATTTATTAACACAGATTATTTCCATGTCTGCACCAGATCCTGGATCTCTGTTGTAAGAGAAAGTAGCTCGTTATTATTAATATTATTAGCGTTATTAGTATTATTATCTTTAATATTAGTGGTAATAACAATAGCTTTATACTGGTCCCTTCCCGCTCTTCTGATTTAATAACGAATAAGCAGCCAGATGAATTTTAGCTTTAATTCCGTTCCACAAAGAAAAAGAAAAGAAACGGAAGAACATTAGCTTATAGGAGGTATCTTTTCTGCAAATAATGAAACCCTGTAGTTCCTTATTACGGGTGCCAACAAAGGCTTTTTCCATCCCATAATATAGTACAGAGACTGTTAAAGCTCATTTCTTTTTCTTGCTCTGAACAAACAGCATCTTTCATTACTGAGCAAGGATTTGTGTTAGTTAGAGAAATGGCTACTGAGCTATTTTGGAAGAAAAGCTGTATATGTTAGGTCGTTTGTCCTCGCTGTCAAGTAATATGCCTGTTCTTATTGTAAGTTTCCCATCCTGTGTCAGTAAGAGATCTCAGAAATATCTTAATACTTTATTCCAGATGTGCCTAGCAGAGAATCACTCTCCTGAAGAGTGATGTCTCCAAATGTTTAGGACACGTTGTACCACGAAGGAATGTGCCTGAAGGGTTTCTTGGAAATGGCAAGGAAACCGGCATTGCAAAATTGTGGTTGCTAATAGGTGGTACGTCCTTCTTCAGATTTCTCATTTTATAATTATTCTTCAAATGGCTCCCCACCAACAGCTTTCCATCGCTGCTTGGTGCTGCAATGCGACTTTAATCACTGCTTTGTCAGCCCAGGCTGTAATGACCTCAGACTATATATGTCGAAGTCTAATGCAAGGGCGTCCACTTCTGTTTCTCTATGCCTTACCAATCCAAGTTCTGAGCAATTCTTTAGAATCTAGTGCTGAACGTCCTCCGCGAATTTGACAGCTACTAGGTAAATTATTACCTCCTTAAGTCTCTGGTTTAAACCATGTTGAGAAAGTCGTAAGAATATGTCCTTATTGGATCCACATGACATTTGCATGTCATGTCTATAATTTCACCATGAACCCTCAGCCTGCGTTTGTCCATGCACCCAAAGAATATCAGGGTGAGGAAGGCAAAGTTAGTTTTGGCAATAGTTGAAATCTGAGTTTCCAGCTCCAGCTGCCAACTCTTCCCATGCCAAGTTCTTTGACCGGCCTTGCTGGGTATCTTGAGGACAGCCTTGCATCCCTCTTGGCCAAGCTCCATGGGTGTACCTGATCCAGGAGGTTTGGAGAGTCTGGTGGGTGAGACCCAAGCTTCTCCTCACTCCACACATCCTCTGGCTTCTACATTGTTGCTGGTTCTGTGAAAGCCCTTGCCTCACATGGTAATTTGCCTTCAGGGCCAGTGAAAATGGGGATCTTAGTTCAGAAAGTCAGAGGTCGTTATACAAGTGGTAAGAGAAAGAGTTTGCGTCTCTAAGTAACTTTTTTGTCGGCATACCCAATACCGTATGGAAAGATTCTCTTTTACCTGAGGGTATGAGGAGAGAGACACTCTGGACCACCTCTTGGGGGAGCAAGGAGCAGAAGATCAACATTTAGTAGAGCCAACCTAATTCGTCAGACGTTGCATCAAGATTCGTGTTTTTTTGTTGTTCATTTGATGAACTTTAAGGCTGAAGGTAAATTGACATCCTACTCAGATTTGGTGTCCAGAGATATCCTGCTAATGTGTAAAAATGGGACATTCAAAGATCATGCTTATTGTTAGTTTGAAATATTTGACATTGAAGTATGGTGTCGAATGACTGTATGATATTGAAGGATCATGTGTCATTGAAAGACCCTTTATTAAATTTGATTGTGATGTCAAAGTAGATTACGATGGAAGTTTATTGTGGAAGGAACCAATTAACCATAATAAAATGTGATTTCTGAGGCAGAGAAGTCACTGAAATGGTTAGAAATTATTTTGGCATCAAAAAAGGTTTCTACCCTGAAAAAGGTTGAATGGTCTTGGATTGTCCTCTGTACATTCAGTTTAGGGAACGATAATTGAAAGTGACACTGCAGATGGAATCTCCATTGGGGAGGCAACCATTTTAGATTTGGAATCAGGGAAGAACATTGGTAAGACTCTTGCATATACGTAGCAAAAAGAAGAGGTAAGACAGACAATATATTTTATGACCAGCATCCTCAAGGATGGTTTGTCTCTCTGTAAGTCGAATACTTCAAACCACAAGAATGAAACCTGTGGCCATACGTCTTCCCTTTTTCATACAGAATGCTCTCCATGTTCTCATGCTTCAGCACTCAAAGGCCTATCCCTTATCGATGTCTACATTACCTTAAACAGTTTTCTGAACATGGCAGTCTCAAAGCTGGGTGTACCAGTTTAATTCGCTCTGCATCTAGCTTTACCTAGCCTGACGATTTATTTGAAACTAAGCCTGCTCACGCTGATATTGGAAATGTGAGTAGTTACATCCAATCTTATTATTTCTATCTGATGACTCAAAATAAAATGCAAGCATTCCAAAAAGGATCCGCCATTTATAAAATCTGAACTGACACCAGAGATACTATGATGGTCTCACATGTATGGGGAAGGTATCTATTCACCTCTGCGGTGTCCTCTACTGCTTCAATCAAACTCTCTGCGCATCCAAGTAAGTTTGGTAGAATGATCTGTCATTCACCTGCCACATCCATGGAGAGATAGGAAAGATCTTTTTGGGGGAGGTCATAAAGAAATGTTCAGCGGATCGTGGCCAATGAGAGACGGCAAGTATTTAACCAAATAGTGAGTGCATATTTGGCAATGTCCGATCTAGATGAAACCTTGTTTTGTCATGGACAGTCCATCTGCTGACCGTTATGGTGGCAGCTCTAGCTTGCTGAGGCTGTGCAAACTAAAATATTGAAAGACTCCTTTTTGATGGAAAAACTTTATTGAAACCCAAAGCAAATCATAATCATTTTATGTAGTCATATAGTTAAAAGCTTCCTTTCATTTTCGCAGAGAGATTTGTTGTGTTTTTTTTTTTTTAGATGATTTGGTAAAGTAAACCAGAAGAATTCTGTGGACTCTGAACGTTTTCATGCATGTACGTCCACCCTGCATCCCCACCATTTATGGTGAGGATTCCACTCGGAGCTCTCTTCCGGAGTGTCATCCTTCTGTACTTGTCTGTGTACTTGGCCTTGTTCGCTCCTTTTTCGAATGGTTCTCACCAGGGTGATTGCCAAAATGAGATGCCCGTTTTTATTAGTTGCTTCTTATCATCCAACTTCTAGTTTTCGAAGCTCAGTTTTTCAGGCAAAAATACTCTACCCGCCCTGAGATCTGCGTGAGGTCCATTGATACTCGTGTTCCCACGCCCATCTTCCATGGAGTTTGGAGTGTTCCCTATGGCCATGTGGGTATCTCTGTTGTTCAACAGACTTTAGAGATGCTTTGCCTGTCATTTTACAATAGCTGTTCAGGAAATATACTGCTTCTAGATGCTGTTTTTCTTTCTTAACGTTTATACGCTAGGAGTTTTGGATGAAAAGATTGTTAAAGTTTCAATGCAATAGAAAATGTATAATTGTGGCAAGATTTTATGGCATACATGTACTTACCGCAAATCTTAATTTGCATAAAAAGATAATGACTTCAAATGCAATTGTCTGGGAGCACTAATGTCTATTGCGTTATAGTTTTATGATCATGTTCAACTATATATTATTTTGAAAACTGGTTTAGTTAACTATCGTAAATCTCCAGAACGTGTATTGTCCACACGGTATTGCACTTTCACGACTGACATCTTTAAGAAACGGCCAAAGACTAGAGCATCACATTTCGTATACTCAAGAAAAATGGCACCTGATGAGTGGCATGAATGTGTGTCTGACTGAATCTCGTTCTTGGTTGTGTTTTAGCTTTTCGCTTGTTAAAGAGACACTAACACCCCATTAGACAAGTGAAGGTGCTGGTTTTTGGTGCACTGCTGCAAAATCACAGCTGTAAACGTCGTTCAGTTAATTATCTGATCCGTCAGAATAACTACTACTGGAGAGAGAGCTCCAGGCCTTGTGTCGTGTATTCTCAAATGTTGTTCTTGGGGTTTTTTTTTTTTTTTTAATCATTTGGTGCACATCGGTCACCATCAGAATTTATGAGCACTAAACACACTTTTTGAAAATATGGATAGAATGACATACATTTATGTTGATCCCTCTCCATCCTCGTACACCTCTCCCATCGCCAATGCCTCAGACATCCAGGAGAAGGAATAATCTAATTGCAGCTCCAAGACAATTTACAAAAGGTCTAACAACTGACGATTAAAACAGTAGAAAAACACCTTCATGCTCCAAACAATGTATGCAGATAATCTAGAAAAGAGAATGAAAGTGCATGAGGTAAAGTGGAACAGTCGTTTTAGAATGAAACATCACATCAACTTGAATTCTGCTGTATAAAAATGTGCAAGTTCAAAACGTCGCAGCTGTGCCCTCTTCCCTGTGCTGCCTGGAAAGCCTGATCCTCTTATAGGTCCTCACGGGTGCAGGGCCCCAGGTAGGACCTGAATACTTTCCTTGACTTGGAGAAACAAACCACTCATCTTTTTCTCTGATTAGAAGACAGCACGCAAAAGCATTTCTGAGAGGCACTCCTCCGTTAATTCTAGAACCGCTGTGTGGATTCAATCCTTGCCATGGTTTCTTTCCTAATATATTTCTTCGTGAGCAGATTTCAGATATTCCTTTTCTGTAGAAGAGTGCTGCTGCAGACTATTATAAAAAAAAAAAAGGTATGATGGGGTTTTACAGAGAAGCATTCTAGGATGTTTCTGTAGCTCTTCTGTGCTGCAAATTAAGCCACCTCAAGCCGTGTTTAAGCTAGTTTGAGGAACATTGTGCGTGTACCTTAGTCCACTTTGTTTCGAACTATGATATTACTTTCCGATGGAAAAGAATGCATGCCATACCAAAACAAACCATACTGTGGTAGCAGATACATCTCAGCATACATTGTGTATTCACTGGGAGAACCACTGGCATGAAATGGTACTGTAATCCGTTATGTTAATGGTGGTATTTGCTTGATTGATACTATCTTTATTATTTTAGGGTGCAAAAGACTTCCCAGCACGCAGAACTCTCAATGATACCTCATCCAACCCACAGACCCCACAGCCATCGCCTTATAATTCCCCAAAGCCACAACACAAAGTTTCCCAGAGCTTCTTACCACCTGGATGGGAGATGCGGATAGCTCCAAACAATAGGCCGTTCTTCATCGATCATAATACGAAGACCACAACATGGGTGAGTTGGTTGCGAAAATACTTTTTGAGTCAATATTTAATGTGTTTGTCTGTTGATTATGAATTAGGTTTACCCATTTTGATTTTATGTTTGGTTTTGTGTTATTTGCTTTTGCGCACACAGTGAGTAAATCCTATATTTTAGGTGATCAGAATTTTAGTTTGTAGTAGTATCAATTGAAATCTTAATTTGAACTTATTTCACACGTTGATAAGGCTTTTGAATAACTTTAGGATGTAAAAATGAAGCTATTTACTATCTTAGTGGTGTGGCTGTCATGTTTTAAAGCACTCCAGAATTAGCAATTTAGTAATTTTGAGGGCAAGATGATGATTTGATGTATCCTAGACTTTCCCAGGGCAAAGAAGCTGGGATTGAAACCCTGGTCTATGAAACCTGCAGATGGAGTTTTTGCCAATTTACGCCGTAGACCTCGTGGTTCAACTAGCTATCACCAGGAATTGCCAGGAAACTAAATATGACTTTTGTTCAAATGTTTTATGGATTTTCAGGAAAAGAATACTATAAGCAAGACTTCTTAGGTTGAATAGAAGTGGGTTTCATACGAGCCAGTTACAGAGATTGAATTCTTCTAATGTACAGTATGTACCTTGAAAAGGCCATTTTCACAGAGAATAGTTGAATGTGTGGCTTCCGCCATCTTCAGTGTATGCAGCTATTCATACTACAAGATGATTCACTTTTACCTGATAAATGAATAGCAACTTTGGTCTGATGCATCAGATATTCAAAGCAGAAGATGTAATATAAAAAGCACATCCCCGATAAGTGTCCTAGGCTTATTCTCAATATGTGGGAATGGCCATAATCCATGAGAAGTGGAGGCTTGAGTGGCTCATTATGCTTCTCCCCCAACAATGGGGAATAATGGAAATGCATGTATGATTTATACTAGTCACTTTTTTTCTCACTTGGATGCATTTTAGAAATGGATGTTTAACCAGAGCTAGGGCACGAGGTGTTGTATCCATGGAGAGGGATAATATGCCATTAAGCAGGGCTTTTAAGTAGGACCCAGTTGTCTCATTGTAATACAAAATGATTAAAACATATAATCTTGGAGGCAGCAAGTTTTGATTTCTTAGTTATGTAGACTGTAATATGATCACATGGAATTTGTCCTTGCGCTGTTTTTAGGTCTCGGCTAGATAGGACATGCGCTGTCTCAATGAGACGTGTTGTGTTCATCTGTGGACTTATTTGCCACCCATCTCCAACCATTGGTAAACATTAGTGTCACTCTAATTTTCTTTGATGCCATTCATCATGGCATGCGGACGTCATGCCCTCTTCTTGTGTTTCGCCCTTCTATAGCTCATGGACCCAGTACATGTCTCCTTGCACTACTCCTGGTTTACAGAGCTATTTTTACTCATTGTTTCCACAGGAGTACTTGTGTTTTCAGGCCATCTCCCTAGTATGCATACACACATACCACTAAAATGCATGCGCGTGTAAATAACAAGTGTATTCCTTAAAAAGATATTGAAACACGAACAGCGCTTGTTTTTTAGGTCTCGCTGGCGAGATTTAATATATTTAAGTATTTCCTGTAAAGGGCTTTAAGCCCCGCCCCTCTTTACCATTGGCTGGCGTCACCGTTCATGCTAAACGGTGGGCAGCTATTGGAAAAGAGCTGGTAGTGACGTTTTGTTTGGCTTTTTGAGCCGGCCCATTTGGACGGTCTCGTCTGACTTCCGTGCGTCGTGAAAGCTTTATTATCTTTATGGGGCCATGTGTTTCAAACACATGGCGCCATAAAGACAAGAAAGCTTTCACAATGGACGAAAGTGAAAGCGGACCGTGCTTGTTTTTTTTGGGGGGGGGAGGTAATATGAGGGGTAGATGAAACGGATTGGCCTTTTTGCTAATAAAAACCCGTGGGTTCCTACTTCACAGTGATAACTCGCAGGAGGGCGGGTTAGTTGGAATGGGGGGCGGAGGGGTGAGAGGGGTGTCTTGTGGTACCAGCCTGTAGAAGATAGATGACAAAGCTGCCTGCACGCGCTAGTGTGGACATCCTCGGGCTCGAAGTGGGAAAGAGTGGGAGGATGGTTGTATGTAGGGAAACCCTGTGAGGGGGAGATGGAAGTGTCCAAAGGCTTCTGGCGATAAACAACAGTGGGAAGGGGCAGTGGTATATTGTTGGGATGGCATGCAGGAAGCAGCGGTATGTTGAGGTATTTTTGGAAGGAAGATCCTGTTGAGGGTGGATTACGGGGCGATGATTTTTGTGGAAACATTCTGAAAATGTCATGGATGAAGGCGAAGATTTCTTTTTTAGGACGTAGTTTTCCAGGAGGGAGCGACGAGGGGTAGAGAGGGCTTTGGCTGGAAACGGCCTGCAGTAGGTGGAGATGGAAGAAATTATTTTTTGTGGTAAAATGTACACCACAATGGAACAAGCTTCAGCTTTTTAGAGTCAAAAAACGCAATGAAGCTGTCATTGTGCGCCTCTGTTGATATTCCGTTACTGGGGGAATATTTCAGATTCTCGGAGTCGTGCGCGACGGGCTGGTCCAAGCTCAGCGCCTCGCAGCCCGGCTGGATTTCGTAAACAATGCGCTCACTTCACCTCAGACTCCATCCGGCAGCAGGGTGGAGGGGCTGTGAGTCAAAAGCCACCTTGTCTCCGCTACCCCATGCGGGGCAGCGGCAAAGGCCACTGGCCGCGGTCCGCCCTGCGCGGTGGAGGACTGCACGGACAAGTCCGCGTTTCCTGTCAGAGCAAAGACAGAGGGGCCTAGGGCTGGCCTGCGCCTCTGACGTGCGATGGACTTCGCCCTGGCTCGTGACAAGCGCGTAGAGGAGGATGTCACTGTGCCACTAGGCCAGTCGGTCTGTTGGTCCTCTCCGGCCCACCTCTCCTCCTATCCCTTCAGTAGGTTAAGATGGAATGGACCATTGGCACCATCCTGGGGTCATGTTACGTCACACGAAGGAGAGAAGCCCGGGCCTGAGGCCTTTCTGCAGAAGCTTAAGGAACTGTAGTGTCCTGCTGGACACGTCATGGCAGCCCCCTCCCTGGGGGCAGTCGTAATACCCACCCAAACCCATCCGACACACAGGGGGTTACCAGTCAGGCGACTCTGCTATTAAAAGGGCCGAGCGCACGCGTTCGAGGCCAGTTATGCACCCATTACACTAGTGTGCGTGTCGTCGTAGCACGTGGGCTTAGGGCCCGGGACACCACAGGAACCAGCTCAGCTTTCACCAACAAAGGCCATCACCTGGAGCATGAAGGGGACATGAGTCCCTGCTGTAAACACCGGAAGGGCCCACCATCCCTCACTTTCACTCGCATCTGCCAACACACAGAGGAGAGAAGCCCCTTCTGTAACAAGCATTTGCAATGCAACAGGTCTCGCATTTACGGGAGTTTAAGCTATTGGCATTGTAAATTACACCTTTTATTTAGGTTTCAAAAACGAAAACATAAATAAAAGGCATTGTCATTTACAATGCCAATAGCTTAAACTCGCGTAAATACGAGACCTATTGCATTGCAAATGCTTGTTGTACAATCCGATGGTATTGGAGCTCTTGCTGCATCGTCCGTCTTGCCACAGCACGAACTGTGCTTTAAAGCATGGCTCAAAGTCACTGAAAAAAGTGCTATGATGCCGGCAGCGCAGGCCAACTCAAACCCCTTTTTTGTGTTAGGAGGGGCAGGACAATAAACTCAACACCGGGACGAAGAGACTCTGCGACGGCTCAACATCCTGTGATTCTTGGCTTTCAGTAACTTTCAGCCATGCTAAACTACCGATGTGTGGCTAGAAATCATGGCTAAAGGACATTCACATTGACAAAGGCCAATAGTTGGGGTATTCCCGAGACCTGTTGGCTTTGCCAGTACTTGCTAGTACAGGTGGTAATGTAAGAGCAAGTTTGCTCAAATAACTATTTATGGGGTCACATTTATTTCAGTTATATAGAACTTTACTTATTGCAGGACAGTCAGAAAATATGGTTGTTGCGGCATAGTGTCTTTGACATAAAACCTAAAAACACTTGAAATCCAACAGTTAAGTTACCAATGCAGCTCTAACACCCTGTCCCTCCGTGAGATATTAAAGGACCACAACATATATACATGAGAGATTCGGCTAATTGAGTCAGACATTATGTGAATGGGTAATAGAGCTATTGTTAGGTTATTAGTTTAATTACTGTTCATTAAATATATCTTGGCACACCTACCTACACATTACTTGACACAAACTGTATATCACTAAAGTACAATTGTTCATATTGCCTATACACAGCACTGTGTAATTAAATTTTTTTATCATTTTGCAATAAACCATAGACATCAGGCCTCAATGACCCTGAAGGAACAAAAACATACAGAGTTGAGGGTTGATAGTCTCTAATTCAAAGGCAGAACCAAAAGTATGTCCACATGGGAAACTGAGCTGAGGAAGCTCTTTTCCACCAATTGTGATTCTGTACAGTTCTGTGGGCCTGAGTCGAGGTGCGCGGTATGGCCATACATATCATTCTGAAATCCCAGGGAGGAGTGATGGGGGCGCTTTAGGCAAGAAGGGGTAGAAGGCCCGTCAGACTATGAGACAAACAGAGCTGTACATATGTAGTGAGCCCTTCAAACTATCAATTATGAAGCATTGACTCAAAAGTATCTGCTGTCCATAGCCCACTAGGCTAGGTAAGCACAGACATTACCGAAGAGCCATTCCTTTTTGCCGATCTCTTTACAAATGTGTACAAAAACAATATTCCCATGTGTTTTAACAGAAGTACCTGGGGTCTGGAGCCTCCATCAGTCCACCCCACCTGTCCGACTGTATTATTTTTACCGGGCTAGGTCGCTAGTCATTCATATCCAAAGAAGGTAATGACATCCAATGGTTAGCTGAGAGAGAGCAACCTGCAGGGGACGACATAGGTCCAGCGGTCATGAGGCAAGAGGGGTAAGTGGAAATGACATTGAGCGTATAGCTCTCTGTCACTGTCTTTGGACCTTGTCTAGGGCGTGGACAGTGGGGTATGAGAAGGTGGTGTGTGGTCCCTAGTCAAGGGGGTAGAAGGGAAGAATTATTCCATCTGATCTCACTCAGACACCTGTCAGGCAGGCACCCCAAACCCTCTCATAAGTCTCTGATTGATCTACAAGCTTATACGTACACCTTTCATCAAGGGCCACTTTAGGAAGTTCTACAGTCCATTCTGTCTCTATATAGTACATGTGGGTTATCGCCTGTGACAGACCATGCCAGGCGTTTGACTGCAGCATTTGGACCTGGAGATGAACACTAGCCCCACAACCTTGCCAAGACCACACCTGTCTGAAAACCAGAGACCTAGTGGAATACAGGAAATTGTAGCTTGTTTGTATACCACCACTTTTTTCTTTTTACCAAGAATGCCCTGCAAACCTCAAACTGTGGCTACCTTCACCTTGCAAGTTTATGTACGCTCTGCAAACCACTGGCAGTTGTGGCCATTGTCCACGGTCCTGCCATCATACATTCATACACTTCCACCATTAAAAACAGAATACCTCTTTGAGTCTGTATATCTTATGGGACAGAATTGACCCAAACCTACTGTGACCATTTTATTTGGGGGAAGTTTAGACAATTACTTCCACCCTCCCCTGGGGAATTGGAAAGGATGAGCATCATCATAGAGTGAAATAATTATGCTTTTTCATGGGGGTCGGTGTGTACAATACACTGTCCTTTGGCCTGAGTAGGCTTTCCCTACTCCCGGGACCTGCCTCCCCAAATTCCACCCTTTGGTGGGATGTTGCTTTGGTTGTTAGTCTCTGTGATGGTGGAGGCTGCCCTCTGTGGGTGGCAGGAGTGCTAGCCCTATTTGATGTTCTCCAGTTCTAGTGGGCTTTGCTGCCCCTGGGAGCTGTTTTGGGAGAGTAATCCCCTAATTGTCCATGCAGCGGTAGCAAACGTTTTGTAGTATTTGTAGCTTTGAGGAAGTCAACCCCAATATCATGTGGGGCCTGCCTCATTTTAAGTCATTGATAGATAGTGAAATTATTCCTGGAATTGCGTTTCCCCCATGATCCCCAAGGAGAAATCCGTTCACTAGAGACAATGTTTAAAAATGTAGAGTCTCCCTATTTTTCCAACTCTGTTTTTTCTCAACTAGAGGCCCTGGGATAGCCGATGTCCAGGTAACAAAGTGAGGATTCCTGCATCGGCCGCAAGCATGAGTGTTTTCACATTCACCAGTGGTATTTTCCAATTGGTGATATTAGTACGCCCTTGGTTTGCTGACATCACCAATAAGCTGCTGTTGATTGTGTAGGTGGTAATGGATGTGATCCAGTATCACAATGGGTAAGGAGACGCAGT
Source organism: Triturus cristatus (assembly GCF_964204655.1). Taxonomy (NCBI): domain Eukaryota; kingdom Metazoa; phylum Chordata; class Amphibia; order Caudata; family Salamandridae; genus Triturus; species Triturus cristatus. Next base: position 227,821,194 of record NC_140581.1, read on the forward strand.
GGGGAATGCCCTGGTACGAGCACCAAAGGTTTAACTGCTCCCTCCCACCCCCCACCTCATTGTCTCATGCGAAGATCATGCACTTTACACTACATCGGTAGAGCAGACGGTGGACCCCCTCACATTTTTAGCACTAGAGGGGTGAATGGCTGCCAATAAAATTGATTCACTGAAAATTCCTACATTAGGGGATGTTAACGGCAAAATACAAATAATTAACCACAATTTAATGCAATGTGGTCTGCCTTGTTGGAGATATTCCAGACACACACTTGTTCCTTTCTACTTTAAAATTGCCTCTTGAGAAGTTTATATAATTTAAAATAAATAATCTCATCTTCCGATGTCACATTTGACGTGCATTGGGCATTGTAACTGTAAGGGCATGCTGTGCAATCCGGAGCAGGTTATACTGTGCCTTCCCTCTTCTATCATGCCTTTCTAGGAGAAGTCACTTGAACAAATGCTATGCAGTGGTAGATTGCACAATGGAGAAGTGCATGGATGTGTGTAAAAATATGAATGCATACGTCATAGCTTCTCAGCGCATTTTAGAGAAATAACTTTACAGAGAGGCTTTATGTTTAAAGACTATTCCAAAACAGGTTCTTCTATGTTTTGTTCATATGGTATATTCCAAAGAAGATTTTTTGGTTGAAGACATTTCCACTGAAAAATTTAATAGTTTTTTCTTACCGATTTCCTTGTCTTATTTACTTTTTTGTTTATTTTTTCTTAGACATACTATAAAACCTGAACCTTCACGTAACCACATGCCTTACACTATCGTTTGATTCTAACCCAATCCCTACCTGTGAATTAACACTTACATCCATACGTCGTAAAGTACATTTCATCGTACCTAGTACATTGCTACCTAGTAGCCGGGATGGAGGAGAAACATGCACATGCTCTACTGCCATCCAAACAAGACACCTAGTGGTCCTAAGTTCTCTGGTCTGGTTAAAGCTCACCCCCTCCACGACCCCACCCAAACACTAAAATACATAAGATGATTCTTGCAGGATACACTGGTAAAACTCCAGGTATGTCAAAATGTTTTCTTATTTGTTTAGGCGTTTAACATTGGTTTGACTTGGAGCATAGAAGCAGCAAAGCCCTTTACAGAGCGCAGTTGTGTTTATTGTTGCAGTAGTATCTTCATTGTGCTCTGCAGGACATAGAACAGTGTTGAGTGTGAGGTCTGGTTGAGATTGGATTACAGAATCGAAGATGTTTGAAAATCAGATACATATATATATATAATACATACGTTCATAGTCAAACAAAAGACATTCACTTTATAGGCTCCCCTATTTCTTTGGTCATGTGTTGATAGTAATACTGGTGCTGGGATTAAAAATCTGGGTCTCAAGTGTCCAAAGTCAACACTTTACACACTAGACAGTGCGTTGACCCCTGTTGTTGATTGACCTATCATTCACCATGGGTTGATTGCGTATTAAAGTCAAAAATACACAAGATAAACTGTTAAAATAAGTGTGTCCTCTATTTGTATAGAAGATGTAACAATAGCTATTCCTGGCATTCGAGTGGGCAATAATGAGCAGTGGTTTGTGCCACAATCCCTAAATTTTAAAGACAAACAACCTTCAGCCAGGTAGCCCTAATCAGATCATGCCTAAACCAGAGCCAGACATAAATCATGTGCATCCCATATGAAAACACACAACAGTTGGCAGGCCATCGCCTTACCTCAACAAGCCATCGTTCACCTTTCCATGCAGGTCCAGACCTGTATTATACACCTCCGAGACCTTTGCAGTGCCTTTCATAAATGAATTGCAATCCCCTTTCCACCTTGCTTCCAATCCTTTAAATTTTCCATTTTAGTAAAGGATGGCATTTCCGGGCTAGAGAACACAGGAAACTTGACAAGGGGCAAGCAATGTTGTTATAAAGGAGAACTTACCCGGTTTGCCGGACCACATGAAAGCATGAACTTGGAAGAGGCTTTCTTTCAGTCGTATCATCGCTGTTAGTGTTCTTGTCTTATTTTATATTTGTTTCTTATTCAACCCTATTTGTATTTTTGAGTTAGTATTGCAAAGTTTCAGGCTCAGAGCATTGGACTTTGGCACTATAACTGATACAAGAACCAATAAGGGTCTATAGCGTGTCGAAGGAGCGGTGTATGAACAATGTCCTGCACGTTTTACACATCTTATTTTCACTTTCTATAAACTGCATTGCCAGCATATGACGAGAAAGAGAGGACTCTTACCGAAATCTTAAGGAGGGCAAACTGGAATTTTTAGGCAACAATAGCTCCAAAGGTCCACTATTGTAAGTAAAGGATCCTGCTGTGCCCTAGAAAGTCCCTTGGAGAAGGGAAAAGGTCAGTGTAGGAAACAATGAAGGTTGCACATTTCAAGGATTCTTTGAAGGTTTTCCCAATCTTCCAGAAGTAGATTAGTCAAAATTCGATCTGCAAGTTCCCAGTTATAGTTGGCTTCCCGCAAATGTGCTTTTAGATATAGTGCCAAATTGAAGTTGCTCACTCATATTCTTCCAGGCAGACAATAGCTCTTTTTGTAAGGACCTTGTGCATTTTCCGATCTCAGGAGGGATGTTCCCAAGATTCAAGAGCCTTCAGTGGCAGGACTTTTACCCTATTTAGCTTTTAACATTAGCAGGAGGCTGGGCCCTACGTTCCTAAAGCATAATGCTCACATACAGAAGTTTACGACAGCATGTGACAACTCTTCCTAGGACTCTGGCTGTCCAGCAGGAATTCTTCAGTGAATCATATTGGGTAATGTTTTCTTCTCTTTTAACCTCCTTCTAGCCAGCCAGATGCTCTTCTTGCAGTGGGGCGTAGCAGTGTGTTTTGTTCGTGGAGGAACAGATCTTAAAAACCAAAAACTGCATGAACAAAAAATCCATAAATGTTGACACCCACCTTGGATGGAGAAGGATTACAGTCACTACATCTAAGAAAGACTATATGAGATCAACTCACAGATCTGTCAGACAACATAGATGGAACATACACTCCGTAGACCTGTTTCAGAGACTGTGTACTTTAAGTTTCAGAAGGTTTTTACTGTCTCGTAGAAGAGATAATACAGAGCGCAATGTGTCCTATGTTACCAGGTGTAGTTCATAACATCTAGATTTATTGTAATCTGGGAAATGTGGTTCTACATTTATAATGAGAAAATCAGAGCTAGAAGTGCAGGAATCTGAGGATAAACCCAGGACTAGATGAGCTTTATTATGCGCTTCTGTAGGTAAAGCTGATGGAAGAATGCATATACATCTATGATGGAAAAAAAATTCTATTCTCTAGGTATCGAACCAAAATGAAAGCAGTCAAGGCCAATTTATTGAGACTTTGATGTTGCTGTTATAATTGTGCAACACTAGTATTAGAACTATAAGTCAAACATGCAACAAAATCTGCTTTTTATTAAGTAACTGCTCTCCTTCTCACACCCCATGCTAGGATGAAGTCTTTAAGGAGACTGGATAGCCTGGGTTTTTCCTGAGAGTTTCTGCTGACCCTATTTTAACTGCTGTGCTGCTTGATTTTTCCTTTTTTTTTTTACCCCAGAGTTTTATAAAGCGCGAACTTGACCCGAATCGGGTATCACACCACTTTACACAGCACCAGTTGCATTACATGAGGACACATTTATTTTTGTTAGGCACGGGGAGATTAAGTGATTTGCTCAGAACCACAGGATGTTCAGCGTCATTGCAGAGACTCAAACCCAGTTCCCCAGATTCGAGGTCAACCGCCCTAGCCGTTAGGTCAGGGACTCAGCAGCAGTTAATTTGTACATTGCTTGATAAAGCAGGAGGGTCGGGGGAAATGTGAGCATGCACAACAATTAAACTAATATCCACATTATCCCGACTCTTACTGTTAAAAGGAGACCGAGAAATTGCGAAATTCGCCGAAATATGGAAAATTTGAGACCGCTGATCCAGAGTAAAGCAGGCAGACACTGGTGAAGAGGTCCCCGTTAATCCTCTCCTGAACGCAAGCTTGTTGCCATGAACGCTATCCCATAGTTTCATGCACCCAAAATCTGAAATGGCAGGCCCCAGTCTCTGCTGTTCGGATCCCTTGCTTCCCAGCTCCACACCACCCACCCCCTCCTACAGTTCTGCCCATTGGCCTAAAAAGAAAACCACTGCACTGTGCATATACCCGGCCACGGCCTCCTGCTGAGCATGGCCTCGCTGGTTCTGCTTGCCTGGGACTCTTCTATGAAACGAAATCCACCCCAGTGAGCTCACTCACCGGGTCCTGCCCTCCTGCAGACCATGGATCCACTAGCTGTGTTGGTCTGGGCCCTTCTCTGAAAAGAAATCCACCCCATAGAGCATTTACGTGGTCCAAGCTTCCTGCAGAGCCGGTCTCTGCTGGCCTGGGCACCTTATCTGAAAGCTGAGCACATACCTGGCCCAGGTCTCCTGCAGAGCCTGGCTCTGCAAACCTGGGATCTTCTTAGAAAATGAATCCATCCCTTTGAGTGTATAGCTTGCCCCAGCCTCCTGTAGAGTCTGGCTCTGCAAACCTGGGATCTTCTTTGAAAAGAAATCCACCCCAATGAGCACATGATGGTCCTTGCCCCCTGCAGAGTCTGGCTCCAGTGTGTCTGCTGGCCTGGGCCCTTCTCTGACACGGAAATGTGGTAGCACAGCCTGTTAAAACACATATGTCTCGCTTGATAGCCCCAGTCCTATCTCGGAGGTGGGGCTGGGCAACTGGAGTGTATTGAACAAGTGAAGTGTATATCACACTTGAAAGATTTCCATACTGAAGTACTTCACATCCACAAACGGCTGTCTCTCCCAGGCCGCTGCACAGAGCAGGCCTAGCTACAGTGAACAGCTTGGAAAGGCGTTTTGCTTTTTCCATGTGTGCTGCACATTGAACATTTACCAGGGCTGCTTTGAGTTTCCAGTTAGGCCCTGGCAGGAGGAGGAGCCTCGTACTGCGAAATAAAACCAACCATTTAAATGTTAGCCACAGAGATGCAGCACCAACCTTCCCATTAACATTTTTAGTTTTTTGCTAATTCTTTCAATAAAAAATACTAAGGGGGATATTTACAAAAAAAGTGGTGGAGCATGTTAGCCTCCTTGGCTTAACAACACGCTCCGCCACTTCAGAAACGCAGGGCTGCAACATATTTACAAGAATATGGTGCAGCCCTACATTTCTCCCTGTGCTGGTGCTACACTTACCAGTGTAGCACCAACGCAAGCACCCTTGCACCACAGTGCAAGGGTGTCTGCTTGCAGGGGAAGATTGTATATGTACAGGAAGGTCCCCCTTCCTGCACATAAACAATCTTGAAATGCTGCTTTGTCACTTCTATGTGTGCTGCTTAATGCAGCACACATGGAAATCACAAAATGCCATTTAAAAAAAAAAAAAAAAGATTGTTTATGTGGAGGAAGGGTCACCTTCCTGAACATAAGCAATCCAAGGCGTCTTGCTTTTTCCAGGTGTGGTGCGCTAGGCAGCACACCTGGAAAAAACAAAAACGAAGAGAAATAAAGCATTTCTCCTCGTTTCGCCAAGTTAAGACCTGGTTTTCCCTAGTCTTAATTTTGGCGCTGCCTCTTATTTATGCTACCCTTGTAAATAGGGGTCAGCATCAAAATCAATGGGTTTTGCGATGGAACGCTCACCGAAAAACCCACTACCCACCCCTTTCACGCTAAGCATTGCACGAAAGGGGGCCTTTTTTACAAAGCAGGGTTAAGCCATGTTAAGTGGCTTACCGCTGCCTTGTAAATAAGGCGAAGCCCCTATCGACCCACAAACGTCGCAAAAAGTGAGGTTTCCATGGTGATAAGGGCTTGTAAATATGCCCCTAAAATCCTTAGTGATTCAAGTATTTTGTATTGTGTGCACACGTGTTTATTTTTTTCGAATTACTGTTTTAACGTTTGAAATTTAAATCATACAAATTGCTTGGGGGTCCCCGGCTTTCAGTGGTGACTCAATGGGGGTCCTCAGGAGTCAAAAGTTTGGGAACCACTGGCGTGGAGTATTCAATCTGTGTTTGGACTGTTTACACCCTATCAGCCTGATAATCCACTGCTCTGCTGTCTGGACACCGCCGAAACTAGAGGGGGTAGTTATGGTAGAACTTAAACAGTATGCAAAATCTGGCCTCCCTTCTTTTCGTTTTCGTCCACATAATTGTGTTGTTTACAGTCCAATGGGCCCGCTTTCGGCGAATGTGCCAGTGCTAATGTCTATAGCTCCCGCCGCTTGTTCTAAAATGCCCCTCAGTTGTCATTCGTTTGTATAGCGCACAGTCTGCCTTTAGTTTGGCATCTCAGCGCTATTATTGACCCTGTAACAAGAATTGGATTCTCTACAGAACCTGTTTAACCTTTATATTCAGCCGTCTCACAGGCAACTTGGTTTTTGTTTTAGTTAGCTGTGCAGTTTTTTTTATTATTAATCCTCGCCCCTTCACCGATCAAAGGCTTGTCTTGGAAAAGACACTCTACATTATTAATTTACTGCAGTGACAGCGCCTTAAGGCTAATTAGGCAGCGGTAATTATGCCAGCTTTAGATCCGCTTGGTGTTAGGTTGCACATCTGGACAAACACTTACCATCTCGCGCTGTTTTTTGTTTCTTCATCTACAGCGGAGACTCATTCTTGTCTGCAGTTATTCAGAAACGCATACTAAATTGGCATTGACGCTTGGTAATTGTACAATTATTTTCCAGCTCCCACAATGAAGTGGAAAACCTAGGACCTAAAGAGTTAATGTGTAAGCATGTCTGGCTTCCAGGCTGGAGCCAGCGGGACCTGCCAGGGAGAGCTATGATGGTGGTAACCCGAGGCTGCCCAGTAAGACCATCGCATGCCTTCCCTGATGTTTCCTGTAGTGTGCCGAGGATGCCAGCTGGACCGGAGTTTAAATAGCACACGTCTTGTTTATAGAAGTGTGTTGTGATAATGATAGGTCCACGTGTGCTCGAACTCCTGGCCTAGCCCACCACCAGGTCGGCTTCATCCGTGAATACGTAGTGTCCACAACCCCTCGCATTTTTTATTTCTTTGGTATCAGCCACTTGGGGCAGTTTCCGCCACTAAGCTGCCTCATTTTGTCCTAAATGAGTGCTCTTTGTAGCCATTTCTTCCTGCAAGTGTGTGCAAAAACCAATATCATGATATTTGCACTAACTAATATGTTATATGCACCAGACCTGTATGTATCTGCTTCATATTACCTACTTGTAGATTTAATGTATCCTGCTCAGGTGACGGAGTCCTGGCTTCAACTCCTGGGGCACCTGCACTTCTCTCATTTCTTCCCTCCTCACTCTCTCCGCCTCTCGGCACCCTGTAGAGTAGGAGTGACTGGTGCAGGTCCCAGAGGGCCGAATCCATGCCAGATTTTCAGTACATCCTCTAACTATGCAAACGAGTTACATTTGGATTTGTTGTAATGAAAGCATGGATAACCTGAGCATCTGGCACAGATCTGGCCCTCCTGGAACTACATCTGGGATACCTGATATGTAGGATTGGAACTTGTTTCTCTTCTCAAATTTCATTGCATACGTATTTGACTTGTGGTGCGGAGTACCTAGTTGGAAAGGTAATACTCAGTCTTGTGGTCACGCGGCACAATGTCCCTGTTTATGGACCTTTACCTGCTGCTTGCTCTGTGCAAGCGCTAGCTTAACCTTTCCTCCTTTGCTGACTCAAGTGCTTGCTAGTCAGAGGCATCATTATCTAGGAGACTGCACTCTTCGTTCTGCACTCCGCATGCAATGAATATGAAAGAAGTACCATGACAAGTACAAAGGTATGAAAAACTGGGTTAGTGTAGCAGAACCCTGTTTTTTTTGTAGTCCGTCAGTGTTTTAGGGGTGTCTCCCTGTGTTGTACGGATGTGAATTGGTGGAACTCATAGGCAGTTTCTACAGTACAACTTAATGTACATGCTTTGTCTGCTCCTCTAAGGTCGTTGCCACAGGTGCAAGAGTCTAAAATGATTCCACACCACACTGAGGATGAAAGGTGTTCAGCTATATCCTTCAAGAATGTTGATCCAGCCATGCCATATGTGCTATACACAAAATTATATAAGCATGCTTTCTTTATGCTGCTTTAACAGTATGTTGATATACAATATGTTGATATACACCCCACTCCATTCCTGGTGAAGACCAGTTGGTGTATTTATCAGGAGTTTTGTATTGCATCATCTTTGTCATTTAACAGCAGATTCACACTACTTGTGGTCTTTGATGTTTATTATGGATGCTGAGGAAAGAGGTGCTGCTGCTTCTTCTAGGGATGTTGGTGAAAGACCAATTAAATATTCAAGCCCTCAGATCTTTTAAACGCTGTGGGGTCTGAAGTTGTTCCAGAGTGCTTTGGTGGGCATGAATTTCATGAGGTTCAATTTGGATTGAGAGAGCAGGCTTGCATTTCAGGACCTTGTATCAAGTATAAGGCCATCCTTTCGATGTATTTTAGGCACATATTCCAATTCACGTTGAGGTCTATGCACAGCACCTTCATTTTGATTCTTTGACCCACTGGGAGTCAGATTGCCTCCAGTGTGCCCGCTTTTGTGGCTGTCAGCCGTTCGTGACAGATTATCATGAATCTAGCACAGAGCCCAGGTAGATACGTTTCTCTACCACCAGTAGCATTAACCGCAAAGCTTCTGATATTTTCCAGTGTAATTAATTGCCCGTCTTACCAGTTATCCTGTAGTTCTGTGTCTTTAGGTATGATCTAAATATGGCCTTTTTCTTGTGCTTTCACTCTTGCCATATCCAGCTCCTCTTGGTGGGCATGAGCAAGCCATCTCTCGACCAGATTCAGGTAATACCATAGTCAATTTATCCTTTTGTGGTGAATCTTTTTTTATTTTAATCAGGCAGCAGCTCACATGCTATGTTTATTAAGACCTTTCTCATTAGACAGGCATTGTAGGAAATCAATTGCCAAAATGAATGGTTGGGGACTTAGAATTGGTGAGGCTTGAGACTTTTGTAAGTTCTTTAGCCGAGTACTCTCAAGATTCCCTTCAGAATATTCCATGGGGGCAGACCAGAAACCTCATTGACTTCTCATTGATGCCAAATAACATGTATGTAATCAACAATATATACATAGAGATCTCCTAGTACTCAGCATCAAAGTGATGAAGAAAATAATTCAACACTTTGGTGCAACTAATAAAATGTTTTTATCCAATGGTAAAAAAAAGACATAAACAGAAATAAGGTGTTGCACAAATTCCAACATCCATGATAATAATGACTCAGAATTTTCCCATCAAGTCCACAGATAGGGCCAAAAGTACTGTTGGTTCACTCTTGCAAGAGGATAGTTTGACCAAGACTGGCTTTTGTCAACACACAAATAGTTTTGTAATCAACAAAATCAAAGTGGTTTCATACTAGTAGATATTGGACAGACATCGATGTTTTGGTCTCTTGTATAATTAATATGCCAGACAATCTTCAGGACAATGCTTAGAAACAAAATATCCTTAGATTTCAGAATTTTTTGTCATCTGTCTTTGAAACATGCAGAAATATGCACATAGCAATTACAATTGGATTTATTTTGAGTTTGAGCTCACCACAATCCTTGTTATTGCAGCATGAAAATTAGCAATTTCAATTTTAAGAGGGTTTTGATCAATTAGAACACATAACGCGGTCCTGTGGCTCTGTTCCCGTGTACTGATATCAAATCTCGTTGATGCACCAGTACAGATCACCAAATCTCCCAAGTGTTTCTGCACACCTTTTAGTAGTTTTAGCCTAGCTAAAGACTTCCCTGTGAGGCTGATGCTGTTTGATGCATGACTATTTAAACTGGAAATCCTGTTACCAGAACTTTAGTTTCAAACCAAAATGTTTAAAAAGAAATGCATTAACTAATTACTCCATATAATGGAAGAAGCTAAAATAGCCGGCCATTTTTACATAGTCAGTGGGGTCAGTCGTTGTAGTAGAAAGTCAGCATAGCCATATTTTTATCCATGGAAAACTGCATTTCAGAAAAGGTGAGACTGGGGTAAATGGGCAAGCCTTACTGAATGTTTATTAGACCAACCTAGGTATCAGGTACGGCTACTGGTAAAAAATTCTTGAAAATTCAACATTTTCTTGCGCCTTTTATCAGGCGAGCAGGAGCTTGTTTAAACAAGCATTGGCATAGCCAATAGGTCTCGCTTTTGGGACCTTATTAGTGTTTAGCCATGCAACAGTTGCATAACTAAATACTTATAAGGTCCCAAAAGCGAGACCTATTGGCTATGCCAATGCTTGTTTCTGTTTATTATTGCTCTGTAGTAATGGCGGCGCACGGGTGCCACCATTACTACATAGAAGTAATAAACAGGGGAAAAAAAACCTTTCAGTGATGGCATTGTGCTTTCCCTTATGGGAATGTGCATCACATCAAACTGAAGTGGAATTGAGTTTATTTATTTTACTTTTAGCGCAACACTGCGTCATGACAATAAAACTATGCAATATCAGCACACCAGAGAAAATTGCAGTTACCTTAAATTTCCCAATACTGTCGAACGTTTTTCACCACATCATGGAGCCTTACAAAAATTTGACCAGAGTGATAGAATGTGTTCTTCCATCCCTGCAGTAAAAGTTTGCCTACATTATGGAGAAGTATAGAACATTACATCCTGATTTACCGAGGGACCACAACTTATCTAGTGCTAACTAAGTAATAGCTAGAAGGCTAGAGAAATGTAATCGGCCAGGGAAGTTCGAGATTGGGGATGGTGGTCAAAATATACAAGTAGGAAAAGGGAACTCTTAAGTCAGGAGGAGCCCGAAGGGATTTCTAAATGCAGCGACTTTCATTCCAGACCTGCTGGACATCAATCAATCATGTGTTTGTTAAGCGCGACTACTCACCCGTAAGGGTCTCAAGGCACGGGGGTGGGGAGACGCAAGGTCCTGTTTCTTAAGGAGGAGGTCTATCGAAGCGCCATGTTTTGAGGTCCCTTGTGAAGTTGGGGAGTGATGTCTGTCTGAGGTGGAGTGGGAGGGAGTTCCAGGCTCTGGCCGCGAGGAAGGAGAAGGAGCGGCCTCCCGATCTGGACTTCCTGGTGCGAGGGACCACGGCGTAGGAGAGCTGGGCTGATCGTAGGGTTCTTTGGGGTGCGTGGAATGTGAGTCGGCTATTCAGGTATGCTGGTCCGGTGTTGTGGAGGGCTTTGTGTGCGTGGGTGAGAATCTTGAAGGTGGTCATGCCTCGATGGGATTGTCCGGCCTGTTGCTTACCTAAGGGCCATAATTTAATCTAGGACCATCATGACAGGTGTCACAGAGTGCACAGCAGACTAAGAGAAAGTGCATCTTTTCCTTATAGCAGAAGGTCCAGCAGGGAGGAAATCCACATGGATAACTTTAGTCCGTATAGTCCAGTACCAAGCATTAAGTGTCACTAAGCACACCAGTCTCTTTTGTGTCCTCCAGGTCTTAAGTGGGGAACTGCCATTTCTTGACGCTCCACCGTCTAAGAGGCTCAGATAGTTCTTAACAGACTTGACTTGATAAAAAATACATCAAGCCCTCTTTCACTCTTTAAAGCCGGGCAAGATGCAGATTCAACACCTGGGTCCCCTTTCTCAGTGCTTGCTTCTGTGAAGGCTGCATCTTCTACCATCTAGCCGCAGTCATAAGAGCCAAGTCTGAGAACAAACAGGATACACTGACCCTTGTAATTAATCATCTTTTTCAAGGCAGCTTCTTTAAAGATGTCTTGTAGTGCTCATAGATTTGATTCATTGTCCTCAGGAAGGGTTCCAGGACGCACATCAATCCAGGTCCTTCAGTTTTTGATGCAGTCCATTTGCTCTTCAAAGCAAGTACTGGTTTTAAATGCACAAGGCTGAAATTTATTGCATATTTTAGCTTTCACTTTTAAAGTGTGAATAGTAAGGTCCAATGTCCAGTCACCCCCCCCCCTGCAATATTAGATTTCTCTGGAAATCCTCAAATTTGATCTCCTCCAAATGTTCTCAATTTTGTTTTTATTTCCTCATAGTCCATCATTCCTCTGTCTGCGGCTTATTTTGAACCTTGCTGCTCTGTACAGGCCTGAGCAGTGGTTACCTGGTCTGCCCTGGTCTTCTCAGGAGGCTACTCCACTGTGATGAGGCCAAGGCTTTGAGAAAATTGTTCAGCTGTGGGTGTCCTATGCACCAAGCATAAGCCCACTCCTGGAGGTGCCACCTGCCTCTGTGAGAAAACTCCATGGTAATCAGGGGTCAAGGTATTCAGTCCACAACAGGAAGTGGTGGTGTTGAGGGGGAGGATAGGGAGTACCTTGTGCGTGCTTTACTCCATGCATAGACTTGGTTGGGCAGTCCAAGCCTTAATATAGTAGACAGTGTGTGGGGAGAGGTTAGGTAAAGTACAACACTTTAACCACAATGCGATATCGGAGTCCAGCCAAGGTTGTCTTTACCAAATGTTTTATAAACTCTCATATACATTCAATATATTTCTAGATTACACAGTCGTGCTTCTGGATAGCACCAAACACTCTGCTCCAATGGAAGACAAAAATGGTACGATGAAGTAGTAATTTCATCAGGCAAATGATAATCTTTTGCAAAAACTGGGCTGCAGTTGAAGCAGATATTTTAGGCAGTATATGTATTGAAATTATCATAAGGCTGTAAACACACTCAACACAGAAAGGACAGAGGGCCAGTGCAGTACAGTTCTACAAACAACTAGGTTTGGAAGAGGCTGCCGTTGGCAAAGTCTGAAATGACTCCTGCAGTTAATCTACAAGATTACAATCTACCCGCTAAAATGCGTTACCTTTTATGTCACCTATGAGTGGTAAGATTCATGACCCAATAGATATACAAACATTTAAACGAACCCCAGTGGCAACTACATGGCTTGTATTAACTGCAAGCGGATGGGACAGCTTTTCAGAGTTGTGTGTGTTGCGTTTAGCATCATAATCTTAGTTCTTTGATCGCGTGGCATTTTGGAACCAAAGGACAATAGCTCAGGCGCACAGAGCTATGAATTGACCACGAAAGTAACTGTATCCTGCTAATTGCCCGCCAGCCAGTGCTAGACTGCTGTACTTGGTAAGGTGAAAGGATCAATAAAATGTTGTAAAATTAGAAAAGTTGGCACAGAGTGGGTGCTTATCTGGTTGATTTGCACTGTCTTACCTGCACTTGCAACAGTCGATTTCCTCTGCAGCCTGTTTCTGTCACCGTTGCAGGGCTGAAGGCGCCCGGTGTTGAATTTTCAGCAGCCTGTCGCCATCTCCTCAGGGTGAGGGTAAACCAGATACAGTATCTCTTGAGCAAAGCAGCACTCCTTGAGCTACCTAAGAGGTACTTCAGGTGGCAGGAATTTCAGGAGGGCGACATATATAGTCCTTACCAGTAAGAATTGTGCAGCACTCTGGAAGGCACCTTCAACAATGAAGTCCACACATGTCTTTAGTCTAAATAATGTTCCATGAGCTGCTGGGCAGCTTCAGCATACATGTCTAAAGTTGAACAGTTTTGCAAGTAGATGGCTTTTTCCAACTACAGACCAGTGCATCCTTACGATGTTAAAGCTTAATTTATTAAGGCTGGGCAAAGTTGTCATTACTCAGGGGGTTGTCTGACATAGCAGGAGCCTTTGCCTACATGCAGTGACTTTGATGTATCTGCCTATCAAAAGTTAAGGGCCATTGTTATTTTTTCCCCACTACTCCTTTTTTAGGTCTCGCCTGACCCAGCGCATGCGCTGGTCTGGCGAGACTTTTTGTGAGGGCTCAAAAAATGCTACCATGGCCAGCCTAGAGCTACAGTGCAGGCGCACGCTTAGGAGCAGAGGCTGGCAAACCTCGTCATGCTCATTATGCGCCCGCGATCACTTTCACTTTCGCCCGCGATCACTTTCGCGGCACCCCATTGATGTTCTCGTTCAAAGAACATGTTGTTGTTAATGCTTTGCTGTGCCCGTTTGACTTACAATGTGCTTTCTCTTTCCACAAACTCGATGATTGTGTTCCTGTATTTTGAGATGCATTTAGTATTACTGTTTTGTGACTTAAAGAACATTAAGGAAATGTTACTGTGAAACTGGACAACGTTCACAGTGTTTATTTCTGATCTCAGCAGCTGCTTCATGTCCGTTGCACCATTCAGGGAGTCCTTTCGTTGGCGCTTTCATGAGGACATGATGAGGAAGCAGGAAGCTTTTGGCACATTCTCTTTAAAAGCACAGCATGTTGGCGACTGGTTAATCGATTAGACCTATGTAGCGCTTTAGATCTCAAAGCGCTTTAGATCTCAAAGCGCTATGGTGGGTGCAGCAGTTACAACTCATGAAATATGGGGTGCAACTCACAAGGAGGGGCAGGTTTGAGTGCACATTGGCTGCAATCGAACTCTTAAGATGGGCTGGGTATCCATTATCAGCACTCAGTCTTCGCTAAGTGATCTTGTTTGTTTTGTTGTTGTGTTAATGCTTTGCTGCGCCCGTTTGACTTACAACGTGCTTTCTCTTTCCACAAACTCTGTTTGTGTTCCTTTATTTTGAGATGCTTTTAGTATTACTGTCACACCCACAACCACACACACAATCACACAGCCACACCCAACCACGCACAACACCACACACGCACAACCACACACAACACCACACACAACACCACACACAACCACACGCACAGCCACACGCACAGCCACACGCACAGCCACACGCACAGCCACACACACAACCACACCAACCACACACACACAACCACACCCAACCACACACACCCAACCACACACACACAACCACACCCACACACACCCAACCACACACACAACCACACAAACAACCACACACGACCACACACACACACACAACCCCACACAACCACACACAACCTCACACACAACCACGCACACACAACCACAACCACACACACACACAACCACATGCACACACAACCACACCCGCACCCACACACAGCCACACACACAGCCACACACACAGCCACACACACAGCCACACACACCCAACCGCATACACCCAACCGCACACGCACAACCGCACACACACAAACACACACACAACACCACACACACAAGCACACACAAGCACACACAAGCACACACACAAGCACACACCCAACCGCACACCCCCAACCGCACACCCCCAACCGCCCTACCAACTGCATACACACGACCGCACACACAACCGCACACACACACAACCACACACACACAACCACACACACACAACCACACAACCACACCCCCACACACAACCACACCCCCACACACAACCACACCCCCACACACAACCACACCCCCACACACAACCAACCACACACACAACCAACCACACACACAACCAACCACACACACAACCAACCACACACACAACCAACCACACACACAACCACACACACAACCAACCACACAACCACTCACACAACCACTCACACAACCACTCACACAACCACTCACACAACCACTCACACAACCACTCACAACACAACCACACACAACACAACCACACACAACACAACCACACACAACACAACCACACACAACACAACCACACACAACACAACCACACACAACACAACCACACACAACACAACCACACACAACACAACCACACACAACACAACCACACACCACACAACCACACACCACACAACCACACACCACACAACCACACACCACACACACACACACCACACACACACCACCACACACACACACACCACACACACACCACCACACAGAACCACACAGAACCACACCAAGCATTGGCATAGCCAATAGGTCTCGCCTTTGGAACCTTATAAGTGTTTAGCCACGCAACAGTTGATGTGGTTGCACCAAGAATATTGTGCTGCATAACTAAATACTTAGAAGGTCCCAACAGCTAGACCTATTGGCTATGCCAATGCTTGTTTGAATCGCCACCAGTTATTGTTGTGAAACATCTTTTTAAAAAAAAAAATGTTTCGGCAAATAACACATATAATGCAGAGCTCTGTCACCCAGATACTTCTGCAGCATCAACAATCGGCATTATGATTTTGACTATTTTCATGTGCATATAGGAAAAAAGAAGAGCAATACAAATGAAAATATTAACAACATAACAACCCCCCCCCTTCCCCCCCCCGAATCGCACGTTGTGAAACATCTTTACCTGACATTTGACTCCTAAATACCTAAACATCCACGTTTCTCTCAATTTATTTCAGCAGTTGAAACACCAATGACTATTGAACCTTAAAGGTCCATTTAGACTAGAACATGACCCGGGACATCATCTAGTAGAGAGCTTTTAGCCACTCTGTCGTCCAGAGTCGCCAGATGACCTCTGCAGGTTGGGTCCAGAAAGCCCTTGTGCTGATGGACTCTTGGCTGAATCCTGTTTTACATGCTGGCACGAGGACAATGAGCAAGTAGCCCTCTACAAGGTGGTACTTAAGGGGTGATAGGGCACTGAATCCAGCGTGATCTGGGTTATTCTACCTCTTCTCTCAGCTTTGCATTTAGGGGCTTTAGATTTAGTTTTCTTTGAATGTAGAATTGGAAGAAATCACCTCAACTCTCCTAGGTGGTCTCGAAACAAGTTATCTTGATTTTTCTGAGAATACTTCAAATACAAATGTATCTCCTCTACAGAAGAGAGAACATTCTTCATTCCTTTTTAATTGTTGAACTGCATGTAATATTTGCAACGCTTGAATGTGTTCAGACCCGTGTGGAAGAATCTGCAGGATCTCAGTACAAAGGCTATTGTATTGTCGGGCCTTAGAATGAGTATGGACGCCTCCCTTGCCCTGTCAGTATTTGTATTTGTTATTTTTTTTTTAAAGTGTGCCAATTGTTAATACAGGAACATTTTCTAGAAGTTGCGGCTTACAAGAACATGCAAGGTCATAATATTTCTTTTTAACAATGTGTATTCCCTTCAGTGCTTTATAGAGGGTCCCCATGTCTGCTTGTGTGTATTCCAATGTCCGTGCCTGTATTTATATGTTGCACACCAAGCTGTGGTGCATCACAGATTTGCACATTGGTGAATGTTAGGTGGTGCAATCCATGAGACTACATAATACCTTGCATTATATGCTCTTTTACCTTCCATAATTATTTTACACATAATTACAATTCAAGGAATGGGGAGATTAGGTGCCGGATTTACAGTTGGGCAATAATCAACATTAGTTCAGTTTCTGGTGGAAATCTTAAATGCAGAAGAGTTCACAGGAGACTTCATCACATGCTTAGTATGGTGAAACACCTTCCCTCAGTAGGTTCTCCTATTCACCACTGGATTTACATTTGCGAAAACATACCTACGTAAATTGTACCCAAGCACATTTTCAAAAGTGAACATCAAGAACCGACCAGGCGCTAGAGTGTTTGTGCAGTTTCAGGTCATCAGAGTATATACACATCCATGCCTTCTCGGTCTTTGCAGTTCGTAAATTAACACCCTTGACTCTTCATCTCAGTCTGATGGGCACCTTCCACATTTCAGCTCTCTGGCAGTATATTAGCCGGCCTTTCTGCCTAGTACTTGCCGGCCTTTCTGCCTAGTCCACTTTCACTATGACAATAGTACAGACGATAGCTCACAGTACAGATTTGCAAAAAAACACTTTTAGGGTGCCTGTCTGCCTATTTTATTCCACTTATTTCCAAGGGCAAAAGTAAATGTCTTTCCATGTCCATGGTCTTCACCATGGATCCACTTGGATTATTCTTCTGCACTTCCCCTTGCACCTTATTCATCATATTTTGCCCCACCTGACTCCTCTGTCTTTCTCTCTACTTCTATACTTCCTCACTTCTTTGTCCCTTTCTGTCTAACATCAAAACCCCCTCCCCCCACCGAGCTGTGCGACCAACTCATGGGCCCTCCCACTGTTCCTTCTTTCCCATCAATTATGTACACCAAGAACTTTTTGTGGTGTTGGAACGGCTGCAGTTTATTTGCATCATGAGTTGGTTCACACTTATCATGATGGCATTGGTCATCAACATGCTCATTTCTGGCTTTTCTTAAACTACAGCATAAAGCATTTTCATAACAGATACAGTGTACATCCTATAATTTATTGCATATTAATAACCATAATGTGCCTAATCCTGCCATGCATCGTCATTCTAGCCATGATGTCTTTTCAAGGTTGTCATAAATCACCCTCCAACTGTCGTGACAGCTCTACTTCCGTCACTTACTTGGTACTGCAGGTTGCGGCTTGGAGGCTTCAATTTGCTATTCAGTGTCCAGCATTCGTGGCCCCATGGCCATGCCTGGGCTGCAAGTGCAGTGTCCGTTCAGCGCTGACCATTTCTTTCCCTTTTGTCTGCCCTCAAGTATCCCTGCGGTAAGGCAGCGCAAGGACCTTCTCCAGGCAATTATCTCAAGAATCCCAGCCATAAGGCATCCCAAGGACCTTGTTCGGGCAATTGCCCTTTTACGTGCTTATGTGAAGGTATTTCTTGTTAAACCTCGTGACTCCCCGCCACACTGGAGGTGGTTTAAGGACCACCGACGGCTCCCCCCACGACCAGTAGAACCAGCTGCCCAAGCGTCCATACCACGTTCAGGAGGGGTGCGTCGCTCATTCCACTATGAACATTGTCATCTGTGTACTCTTCGATAGACCACCTGAGGCGCAGTCACATAACTCTTGGTGGGGGTGAGGGGGGCTTTTTTACTTTGTGGTGCACCCAGGGAGCCCGCTGCCGATTGGCCGCTTCACCAAGCTTACCAATTGGCGCCCTGTGTTTTTCCAAGCTTAGCTCATGAATCTCAGGGGGCTCCTCCATGCCCTTTTAACCTGGTGGTGCACCCTGGGACCCCTACCAACTTACCAGTTTTCTATGAGCAAGTAGGGGATTCCACCGACCATGTTCCCCATGTACCTTTTTCCACTAACTGCCCTGCTGTCAGTAATATCAAGCAATGTTGTAATATCCTGTATCATTGAAACAGGAACCGAGAGGCCAAATGAATTCCCCTGACCAGAGCACTCCACTCTAATAAAGTTAAAGCATGTGAATTGCAACTATCACATGAATTAACGTGGCTCCTTAGAAAATCCCGAACTGGCCTCTAATCCCCAGTGTGCACTCTGTCTATTGGAAAGGTGCACTCGTATAATCATTAAGAATGGCCAATAAGTTGTCACGGGTAGTTCGGTGAACCCTGTGGCTAAGTGAAACCATTTCTTCGCAATAGGAACATGAATAATTAATCAGTTCACACAGGTGCGGTTGCACAGGAGGCCTACTGTACTACTATGCGATTCTGCCCCTCTGCTATTTTGCACACATGAAAAGCTCTGCCCGAGCAGTAAGCGTATAACTATAAGCTGTGATCACCGAAAAAGCCATGCAGCCCTATGGCTTCTCCTACCTGCTTAACTATCCCCAGATTAAACCAGTGAATTTCCTGTCTAGCACATGTGCAGGGATGTAAACTACATAACCCACCTATCAATTAATAATGCCAGGTTCCAACATCACGTAATGCAACTGGAGTGTTTGCTGACAGTTGTGGTATATTACAATGTTTGCTCCCAGTAGCAGTAAGCTGTGGGATTCGAACCTGCAAATGCTAACTACTGACTTGACTATTAATCCCAGCCCCAGGTGGGCTGCTGATATGTGATGTTCTTCGCTGATTTCACAGGCAGCGTAGCTTCACAATTGTTTCACTCTAAATAAGTTAATTTGACTGCCTTCCCCTTTTTAGGTCTCGCCTGACTCAGTGCAGGCGCTGGTCTGGCGAGACTTTTTGAGAGGGCTCCAAAAAGTGCTACCAGGCCAGCCTAGAGCTACACTGCATGTGCGCGGGCGCGCGTGCCGCGCTTTTCCGCGATTACTTTCACGGACGCTTTGATGTTTGATCGCGATCACTTTCGTGGCCCCACGGCCGCTTGGCATAGCCAATAGGTCTTGCTTTTGGGACCTTATAAGTATTTAGTTATGCAATTGTTGCATGGCTAAACACTTATAAGATCCCAAAGGCGAGACCTGTTGGCTATGCCAATGCTTGTTGATAGTGGCGATAGGCAGTGCAAGCTGGGGTGGCCTCCGAAAGAGGACCTTGGCACTTCTTGCTTCATACCAGTGTAGGGGTCAGTACTTTACACTACACGCCAGCCTTGCACCGATAGAATCAATCCTCTGTGTTTTAACAGTGTGTAGTCAATGTTACACAAGACAGACAACTGCAAGGTGTAGTGGTCACAAGCCTTCCATACTAATAGGCGGTATAGTTTTGAATGCTTGCTCTGGAGAAGCACTAACTCAGGGTTTAGTTCTCTTTATCATAAGAACTGATTTCAACTCCAATTAACCTTTTTTGCAGCATTCGGATAACAAAGGACTGGGGAAATCGTAATGCTCTAACCTATACCTTATAGTTGCATGCAGGTCTCTGCTATCAGGTAATAGCTTACTGTTCTTTTTTTAAAAATAAGTTTTTATTAACAACAAAATATGCAGCATTACATTGGTCATGACACATGTATAGCACCAAGAAAAAACAACTGGTTATAGGGTCTCAGGGAATTTTAAAGACCTGCGCAGACAAATCCCCATATCACTTGAACTAACACAACAAGTAGAGTCTACGGGTCTAAATTAATCTATCAAAAGAAAAGAAGCGACACAACAGCACGTTCAAACATGAAAAAGTCCTCATAAAGAGGGCCAAGTCCCATCACCCACCGAGGTGGCATGCTTCATCATCTGGGACCTCCCATAACCACACCTGGTGTAGTTATAGAGCTACAACTCCTTAGATTACTATAACAAGGAGGAGCTCAGGGATGTTTTGATTCCTATGGTTGGGAGGATAAATTATCTCAAGATGAGAAAGACTGCCATAAGTGTGGTGAGTCTAGATGCAGTGTGTGAAATAGGGAAATGATTTAAAATTGATTGGCATTGGAAAATTATTTTATTCTGTACCAATGGCATCAAGCTAAAAACAGCAGAAATCGTGAGGGGAACGCGTCCACAAACGTTATAGGGACACGCCCTCGTGGGTCAACATGTTTCAGCCAACCTGTGTCTACCAAATGACAGTGGCTTTCGTCAGGACCATAAGGTAACACTACTGCAAAAATGTGAATGAGTGATAAGTGAGACAAAAGGGAACAATACAACCTACCAAAGTACCTACTTATCTGTAGATATGTGGCACCGTAGGGATGTAACTTAATCACCTAAAAACAAAACAGAATTATGATACAAAAAAATGAATGAAATGTGCTGAACGTGTCTACTACGTTTTTTTGACATAGTACAAATGTGTCATACCTAAACATTTGTCATGCGTGCAGACTGCATTATCTTCTTACCCGCAATAAGTCGGGGATGCAACCTACACTCCTGGTTACAACTCAGGGCGTGAGGCAACGCTCTAGAAGACAAAAAAAGGGGGAAGAACTAACTAATGCCATAAACAGAAGATGGTTTATTCATCTGTTTAAGCAAAAAGCTGTGTGACTATAAACCCAATATCCAAACAGAGGTGTGTTGACTAACTCCAAGATGGAAAATAACATGCTACCATTCCACTGGAAAACGAATATAGGGATATACAGATTGACCAGTACCGTATGTGAGCATGTCAATCTCATAAATGTCAATGAAGTCACAGAAACCAAGCGATCACCAAAGCACGCTTATTAATTAAGCCAACAATGACTCAAAGCCAATTCTCTAGCATAGGATTCGGTAAAAAGACCATTTGGTTGTGTATTGATATACAGAGAGCAGGCTTACCTGTCCGTCGTTACCCCGGACCGTCTTCCTGGTTGTACCGAGTTGTAACCGGAACAGCGTAAGCCCGCCCCTCTTAAAGATTGACTGTGCAACGCAACGGACATTGGACCAATCATCACGCGATAGCGCGATGACACAACCCGAGTGTCAAAAAAGCGTCTGAAATGCAAGGGATGATGGGGAGTGTGGTCCTAGCGATCAAGTACCAAGCGCTTGATCGGAGTTACGTATTTGCTTGTGCAAAAATGTATCCTGCAAATAAAGTCTTGATCTAATGTGCCCCTGTTGTGTATAACAACAATCTAATGACAGATCGTATGTCAAAACAAAACAAGTCAAGTTAAGTGATGTTTTAAAACAAGACATTACCGGGATTAGGATGTGTGTATGCGTTCGAAATGGACGCGTCTTGGAGTAAAGAAATTTGGTAACGAGCCGATCCCTCTAACGAGCCACTTAGTTAGTCAAAGAGCAGAGGGATTTAATCGCGCTCTGATAGACTGCCATACCAGTGGACTACACGCACATCCTCCTATGTACGTCTTGAAGGGAATTGTTGTAGCGGACACGTCTCACTAAGGATATCCAGGTAAATCTCAGGCTACCATGGAGAAGTGGAGTGTTAGACAAGCTGTGGAGATGTTGTATGCTTGGACTTTTTGACGCATTGAAAAAATGCCCCAGAAATCCCTTCCTCGATTAAACTGGAAAGAGATTACCAATTGATGCATGGGGGGGCTTTGTGTTGATTCCAGTAATGCAATACGCTAGAGCGGGGGACAGGACAAAAGCCATGAGGCAAAAAGATGAACCCCCTTCGTCAACTGGAAAGGCAAAGACCCAGCAATATCACAACGAAGTCCAAGGAATTGACTCGTTGAGCCCTATTGTATCGCTTTTGAGTTTAAAAACCCAGCGTTGTTCCTTTCTGAACAGAAAAGTGGAAATGTCGGTTACATGGGGCGGGATAAAAGGTTGTTCTAAGATCGTCCACTTGATATCATCAGGTCTATGTTTGAATTCTACAAAGTGTCTAGTCATGCGGGTAGCCTGTCTTTGACATCTGATGGTACTTTTGTGTTCCATTATCCTAAGTTTGACCTTTCTAGTGGTCATACCCACGTATCTCAAGTCACAGGGGCAAGTGATCAGATAGATTACCCTCTCACTATTGCAGTTAGTATGTTTAATCTGCCTCCAGGGTTTGTTTGTCCCAATGTCCACTTAAGTAGTATGTCGAGTGTTTGTACATACTACACAGTTACCACATGCATGATGCCCTTGAACAGGTGGCAGATTCCACAAGGTGTTAGTCTTCGAGACAGCTGTAGTTTTTGGGTGCATGTGTACCAATGTGTCTCGCAGATTAGCACTTCTCTTAAACGAAAATAAAGGAGGACTAAGGTGTACCTGTCCCACATTTAAAATACGCCAGTTTTTTCGTATTATTTTCTGTAGTTGGTTAGAGTGAGTGCTAAACGTCTGGACACAGGTCAGTCTGTCCAACGGAACCTTGAGTACAGGCGGTTCTAGTAGGGCTTCCCGGTTATTATTGCTAGCCCGCTTGTATGATTGTCTAATCAATTTCGAGGGGTACTGCCTAGCCTTCAAATTCCGGGAGAGAACGTCAGCATGCTCTTTGAACTTATCTGTACTGGAGCAGTTGCGTCTCAGTCGGAGAAATTGCCCAAATGGTAGACCTGATCTGAGTGACTTAGGATGGAAACTATCGTATGACAGAAGGGAATTTCTTGCCATAGGTTTAGTGTACAGCTCACTCCCTAGTCCGTTGGCAGTGGGGAAGATGAGAAGGTCCAGAAATGGCAAGCTCAGCTTGCTCGCTTCCATGGTGAAATTGAGGAAGACATTCTGATCATTGAGCCAAAGGTGAAAGGTCTCTAGAGTTGCATAGTCACCTCGCCATATGACGAAAACATCGTCAATATAACGTTTCCATATGACTATGTAGTCACGGAAGGGATTATCGGTGCACAAGACACATTGTTGTTCGAACAGGTGCACATACAGATTGGCCAGGCTGGGGGCAAAAACGCTGCCCATAGATGTACCTGATGTTTGTAGATAATACTGGTTTTCAAACTGAAAATTTTTTTCAGTCATGGCCAGCCTGGCACACTCCATGATGAATCCCACTGGCGAGCCCAACCCGATACTGTTGGCTTCTAGGAGCCCTCTGATGGCTTCGAGGGTCTCTGTCTGAGGGATGCAAGTGTATAGAGATTCTACGTCAAAACTGACGAGGAAATCCGTATTTGTATTATAGTCCAGACCTGGGAGCAGTACCGACCAACACGGGGGATCCGTTCACTCTCCAGTGCGAGCTAGCCAAGTTTTTTTCGAAAAATCAGACTGCACTTTTTCTTTCAAGACAAGAGTCATGAGGACACCACACTGGAAGATGGTGTGACTGACAGTGGTCTTAGGAATAAATCCACATTTAATCCACCTGCACACTCTCTGCCTCCTCATGTTCTCGCTTTCGAGACAGCCGTTACCAAAGAAACCTCTGCACTGATGACTAAACCAACTCGTCAGTATCACAATTTACCTAACCTAGAGAAGCAGGCCCTGACCTCTCTCTCCAGAAACCCTACGATCATCATTAAGCCCGCCGACAAGGGTGGGGCGATTGTGATTCTTGATGCCCTAGACTATAAGACAGAGTGTTTAAGACAACTCGGTGATGAGAGATTTTACAAAATCCTTGAGCTAGATCCTACATCCCGCATTAAAAAAGAAATTTCAGCACGAGAAGCAGAATTTTTGGTGACGGAACATCCGGTCACCCATTACTTCTACGTTCTGCCCAAAATACATAAGGCACAACGTCCTCCCCCGGTAGACCTATCATCTCTGGGTTGGGCTCGTTATTGGAACCCCTCTCCACATTCGTTGATGTATTTCTCAGGCCCTTGGTCAAAACCATGCCAACATACCTGCAGGACACTAAAGAGGTCTTACAACTGCTCCCAGGTCTGGACTATAATACAAATACGGATTTCCTCGTCAGTTTTGACGTAGAATCTCTATACACTTGCATCCCTCAGACAGAGACCCTCGAAGCCATCAGAGGGCTCCTAGAAGCCAACAGTATCGGGTTGAGCTCGCCATTGGGATTCATCATGGAGTGTGCCAGGCTGGCTATGACTGAAATTTTTTTTCAGTTTGAAAACCAGTATTATCTACAAACATCAGGTACATCTATGGGCAGCGTTTTTGCCCCCAGCCTGGCCAATCTGTATGTGCACCTGTTCGAACAACAATGTGTCTTGTGCACCGATAACCCCTTCCGTGACTACATAGTCATATGGAAACGTTATATTGACGATGTTTTCGTCATATGGCGAGGTGACTATGCAATTCTAGAGACCTTTCACCTTTGGCTCAATGATCAGAATGTCTTTCTCAATTTCACCATGGAAGCGAGCAAGCTGAGCTTGCCATTTCTGGACCTTCTCATCTTCCCCACTGCCAACGGACTAGGGAGTGAGCTGTACACTAAACCTATGGCAAGAAATTCCCTTCTGTTATACGATAGTTTCCATCCTAAGTCACTCAGATCAGGTCTACCATTTGGGCAATTTCTCCGACTGAGACGCAACTGCTCCAGTACAGATAAGTTCAAAGAGCATGCTGACGTTCTCTCCCGGAATTTGAAGGCTAGGCAGTACCCCTCGAAATTGATTAGACAATCATACAAGCGGGCTAGCAATAATAACCGGGAAGCCCTACTAGAACCGCCTGTACTCAAGGTTCCGTTGGACAGACTGACCTGTGTCCAGACGTTTAGCACTCACTCTAACCAACTACAGAAAATAATACGAAAAAACTGGCGTATTTTAAATGTGGGACAGGTACACCTTAGTCCTCCTTTATTTTCGTTTAAGAGAAGTGCTAATCTGCGAGACACATTGGTACACATGCGCCCAAAAACTACAGCTGTCTCTAAGACTAACACCTTGTGGAATCTGCCACCTGTTCAAGGGCATCATGCATGTGGTAACTGTGTAGTATGTACAAACACTCGACATACTACTTAAGTGGACATTGGGACAAACAAACCCTGGAGGCAGATTAAACATACTAACTGCAATAGTGAGAGGGTAATCTATCTGATCACTTGCCCCTGTGACTTGAGATACGTGGGTATGACCACTAGAAAGGTCAAACTTAGGATAATGGAACACAAAAGTACCATCAGATGTCAAAGACAGGCTACCCGCATGACTAGACACTTTGTAGAATTCAAACATAGACCTGATGATATCAAGTGGACGATCTTAGAACAACCTTTTATCCCGCCCCATGTAACCGACATTTCCACTTTTCTGTTCAGAAAGGAACAACGCTGGGTTTTTAAACTCAAAAGCGATACAATAGGGCTCAACGAGTCAATTCCTTGGACTTCGTTGTGATATTGCTGGGTCTTTGCCTTTCCAGTTGACGAAGGGGGTTCATCTTTTTGCCTCATGGCTTTTGTCCTGTCCCCCGCTCTAGCGTATTGCATTACTGGAATCAACACAAAGCCCCCCCATGCATCAATTGGTAATCTCTTTCCAGTTTAATCGAGGAAGGGATTTCTGGGGCATTTTTTCAATGCGTCAAAAAGTCCAAGCATACAACATCTCCACAGCTTGTCTAACACTCCAATTCTCCATGGTAGCCTGAGATTTACCTGGATATCCTTAGTGAGACGTGTCCGCTACAACAATTCCCTTCAAGACGTACATAGGAGGATGTGCGTGTAGTCCACTGGTATGGCAGTCTATCAGAGCGCGATTAAATCCCTCTGCTCTTTGACTAACTAAGTGGCTCGTTATAGGGATCGGCTCGTTACCAAATTTCTTTACTCCAAGACGCGTCCATTTCGAATGCATACACACATCCTAATCCCGGTAATGTCTTGTTTTAAAACATCACTTAACTTGACTTGTTTTGTTTTGACATACGATCTGTCATTAGATTGTTGTTATACACAACAGGGGCACATTAGATCAAGACTTTATTTGCAGGATACATTTTTGCACAAGCAAATACGTAACTCCGATCAAGCGCTTGGTACTTGATCGCTAGGACCACACTCCCCATCATCCCTTGCATTTCAGACGCTTTTTTGACACTCGGGTTGTGTCATCGCGCTATCGCGTGATGATTGGTCCAATGTCCGTTGCGTTGCACAGTCAATCTTTAAGAGGGGCGGGCTTACGCTGTTCCGGTTACAACTCGGTACAACCAGGAAGACGGTCCGGGGTAACGACGGACAGGTAAGCCTGCTCTCTGTATATCAATACACAACCAAATGGTCTTTTTACCGAATCCTATGCTAGAGAATTGGCTTTGAGTCATTGTTGGCTTAATTAATAAGCGTGCTTTGGCGATCGCTTGGTTTCTGTGACTTCATTGACATTTATGAGATTGACATGCTCACATACGGTCCTGGTCAATCTGTATATCCCTATATTCGTTTTCCAGTGGAATGTTAGCATGTTATTTTCCATCTTGGAGTTAGTCAACACACCTCTGTTTGTATATTGGTTTTATAGTCACATAGCTTTTTGCTTAAACAGATGAATAAACCATCTTCTGTTTTTTATGGCATTAGTTAGTTCTTCCCCCTTTTTTTGTCTTCTAGAGCGTTGCCTCACGCCCTGAGTTGTAACCAGGAGTGTAGGTTGCATCCCCGACTTATTGCGGGTAAGAAGATAATGCAGTCTGAACGCATGACAAATGTTTATGTATGACACATTTGTACTATGTCAAAAAAACGTAGTAGACACGTTCAGCACATTTCATTCATTTTTTTGTATCATAATTCTGTTTTGTTTTTAGGTGATTAAGTTACATCCCTACGGTGCCACATATCTACAGATAAGTAGGTACTTTGGTAGGTTGTATTGTTCCCTTTTGTCTCACTTATCACTCATTCACATTTTTGCAGTAGTGTTACCTTATGGTCCTGACGAAAGCCACTGTCATTTGGTAGACACAGGTTGGCTGAAACATGTTGACCCACGAGGGCGTGTCCCTATAACGTTTGTGGACGCGTTCCCCTCACGATTTCTGCTGTTTTTAGCTTGATGCCATTGGATACAGAATAAAATAATTTTCCAATGCCAATCAATTTTAAATCATTTCCCTATTTCACACACTGCATCTAGACTCACCACACTTATGGCAGTCTTTCTCATCTTGAGATAATTTATCCTCCCAACCATAGGAATCAAAACATCCCTGAGCTCCTCCTTGTTATAGTAATCTAAGGAGTTGTAGCTCTATAACTACACCAGGTGTGGTTATGGGAGGTCCCAGATGATGAAGCATGCCACCTCGGTGGGTGATGGGACTTGGCCCTCTTTATGAGGACTTTTTCATGATTGAACGTGCTGTTGTGTTGCTTCTTTTCTTTTGATAGATTAATTTAGACCCGTAGACTCTACTTGTTGTGTTAGTTCACATGTATAGCACCGACATAGACGGAATACAGGTTGGGTATATGAGACAGTGAGCACCGCATTAATGACAGCCAGGTCAACGGCACCCCCAATCACGGCACATTATGGAGGTGTTTTTCGACCCCGGTAAGGTAAAATGGAACCCCCCCACCCATCATCTTGGCTAGGTTGCTCCAGGCGCTCAGGATGATTCCCCAACTCCCAAGCTGTCTAGTATGGCCTGTCTTTCTCGTCGGAGTTCTATTGTGGGAGAAATGCAGATGTCCCCCTGATATTTATTCCAGCATCCCCATTTGTGATCCCACTTTGGTGGGCAGCCTCAACCCTTATAGACTGTTTTCTCCGCCACCATCGAGAAATCCATATCTTTGGCCCATGCGCGCAGCGGTGGAACAGCGGCCACACCCCACCTCTGAGCAATGTTCCTTTTAGCTGTGACCCAGCCCAACGCTGCCCACTCCTGCTCCGTTTGGGTGAGGTCGGTATCATCCCACATATTGAGCAGGCATAGCTGAGGGGAGGGGGTAATCGCCTTACCAATGGCTCGCGCCATCTGCCGCGTGACCTCCACCCAATATTGGTATACTGGGGGGCAGGCCCACAATATATGTATAAATGTGCCAACTTGATGACAGTTCCGCAGGCAGTATTCATCAGGACGCCTTCATATTTTGCTTAGCAAAGGTGCATCGAAGTAAACCCGGTGCAGCACTTTGAGTTGCACCAGCCGGAGTCGCATTGGTATCGCCACCTCCCGAGGGGAGGCCAACGCATCTTTCCAGTCTTCGTCAGATAGGTCACCTACATCTGATTCCCATTGGGCCCGAATGTTCTGCATTGAGTCAGTGCGATTGTTAATTAACTTTTTGTACGTTAAGGAGATAGCCCTGCGGTCCATTGGATCCAGCAGCAGTCTGTCCTCCAAAGGCAAGTAATTCGGAAGGGAGGAATCCGCAGGCAAGGCGCGGTCGATAGCATGGCTGATTTGTAGATAGCGAAAGTGCTCCGAGGGAGCCAGCTGGTACTTGAGTTGCAGCTCTGCGAATGTTGCCAATTTACCCTTACCCCAGACGTCCCCCACCTTGGGGATGCCAATAAGATCCCACTTATCGAATCCTGCGCAGGTACTCAGCCGGCCCAGACAGTCAGGATCCCAGAGCGGGGTGGCCTTCGTCAGCCGTCCGCACCACCCCATGCGCCTCTGGAGCTTATGCCAGACCTCGACCGATCTGGCCGTCAGGCCAGTCAGGCCAAGATTCTTCGGGTTGGAGTATAACGCCCGGTTGTACCCTCCCTTCCCCATGAGCCAACGGTCCATTCGAAAGCTGGGTTCATCATATGACCCGAACACCCACTGGTTAATCGCAGTCAATTGCGTCGCTTGATAATAAAGGCGTAGATCCGGCAATCCAATCCCGCCGTCATACCAGCCCATTGTCAATTTTTTCATCGCGATACGCGGTGTACCAGCCTCCCACAACAGCCCACGCAATGCCACATCGATCTTTAGGAAATAGGACTCGGGGATCGGTATGGATGTGTTTTGAAGGGCATAGAGGAAACGGGGAAGAGCTAGCATTTTGAAAAGGGCCGCCCTTCTCAGGAGGATAAGGGGCAGTGTTTTCCAGTGAATCACATCAGATTTGAGCCGCCGCAATAGGCCCCCCAAATTACGCTCGTGGAATAGTGCGGAATCCATTGTTATGAAAATGCCCAGATATTGAAAACCCTGTCGTGCTACCGGTATATTATATCCCCTAGGGCTAATCGGCGGGTCACCCCAGAGGGGATACATCTGGGATTTGGACCAGTTGAACTGGTACCCAGAGTGGGCCCCAAATATGTGAAAAATGTGTAGCGCTCGACGAATCGAGCGTGCAGGGGAGGCCAGGTACAACAGAATATCGTCCGCATATAAAGATATGCGATCTTCATGATCTTCTGTCCATTTAAGCCCCCTGTTTTCGGGGTCACTCCGGATCCAGACCGCGAGCGGCTCCAGCGCCAAGGCGAAGAGGAGCGGCGACAGGGGGCAGCCCTGCCGCATGACCCTTCCGAGGGAAAAGGATGACGAACGGTGGTTGTTGACCGAGACATGGGCCGTGGGCAAGGTATACAATAATCGAATCCACCCTATCAGCCGGGGACCCAACCCGATACGGACCAGGACAGCGAAGAGGTAATCCCACGCCACTGTATCAAACGCCATCCTCGTATCGAGTGCAAGTAACAACACCTCCTCTCGGAGTGTTTCCGCCCGCCCCAGGACCCCATGAACTCGACATGAACTCGACGCAGATTACGCGCGGTATTGCGGCCAGGCATAAAACCGGACTGATCCGGGTGGATCAGGGCCGCTAGATATGGAAGTAAACGGTTGGCCAGCAGCTTAGCCAGGATTTTGGCCTCAACGGCGATCAAGGAGATGGGTCTGTACGATGCGCACTCATCTGCTGGCTTGCCAGGCTTGCGTATCACCACTATTGTGGCCTCAAGGATCTCGGCAGGGAGAGCGCCCGTCTCCTAGCACTCCTTATACAGGTTGAGCAGGTGGGGCGTCAGCGTTTGAGTCATAGATTTCACTATGATCACTATGATACCGTTGGGCCCCATGGCTTTTCCGGAGCGGGTATCCCGGATAGCCGTCTGAATTTCATCCGGCGAGATGTCCGCCTCTAGGGACTCTCGATCTTGCTGGGAGAGACATCTCATGTCTATGGTGGCCAGGAGGGCCGCCGCCCAACCTGCCTGCGAATCTTGTGGTGGGGTATATATTTGTTCATAGTATTTTGCAAATAGCTCTGCAATGCTTTGAGGGTCGGTGATCAGTTCACCCTTCGGTCCTTTGACCGCACCCACCCAGCGCGCTGCCAACTCTTTACGCTCTAGCGAGGCCAGTAGTTTACCAGTGCGTTCCCCCAGCTCATAAATTCTGTGTCTGGTGGCAAGAGATCGTCGACTGGCCTCTTCACCGAGCAGTTGTTTATAGTCCTGCCTCTTAACATCAAGCAACTGTTGGGTCTCGGGGGCTGGGTTGCTTGAGGTCTCTAGCTCGAGCTGTAGTATCCCGGTCTCCAGCTCGAGCTGTAGTATCCCGGTCTCCAGCTCACTGACCC
Source organism: Triturus cristatus (assembly GCF_964204655.1). Lineage (NCBI taxonomy): Eukaryota > Metazoa > Chordata > Amphibia > Caudata > Salamandridae > Triturus > Triturus cristatus. The sequence goes on from NC_140581.1 coordinate 227,852,596, forward strand.
GTCTCCTACGTTCATTTTTGTGTCCCACCATCAGGGACAAAGCTCGTCCCTTGATGACTACCCCGTACGCGCCCCACATCGTTACCGCCGACTCCACCGATCCCACATTCTCCTCAAAGTAATAATCCGTGTCCCGGCGCAAGGAATCTCTGATATGCGGTATTTTCAGCAGCCACGGCTGGATCCGGATGGGGCCAGGCTGCCGCCCCATGCTCACTCCAAAGGAAGATAGTACCGGGGAGTGATCAGAAATCCCCCTCGCCAAGCTGGAGGAACCAGTGAAGTGTTGGATATACTGCGCTTGAGTAAACAGATAGTCAAGTCGAGAGTGACTGCCGTGCACTCCAGATTGGAAAGTGTAAAGCGTGTCTCTGGGGTGTAACCACCTCCAGATGTCTACCAGGCCGAAGGCGTCCGCAAAGTTACTCAGTTGCGAGCCCCGTGGGTCACCCTTCCGCGGCGGAGAGCGGTCCACCGCCTCGTCCATCGTCAGAATAAAGTCGCCTCCCATCACCACCACCCCCTCCGGAAGAGTAGTCAGGATTGTCCCCACGTCCGCTAGGGTCTAGCGCTGGAGGCCGGACGGCGCATAAACTGAGATCAGGTGGACGGCCCTCCCCTCCCAACTACCAGAGCAAACCACATATCTACCTTGAGGCTCAGTGTGAATAGCTTACTGTTCTAACTCCGCTTTTAATCTATAACTGCAAGTAACCCTCGTATCTTCTTGACAAAGTAGTAGCCCACTGCAATACACTTTTTGATCTGCCTGGCAACTCAGGTTTTTGGGCAGGTGTATTAACCTTCTGTAGTGCTCCTTGATTTGTCCAAAACTGTCACTTGCTGTTGGAGTTCCGGGACCCAACAACTGCTAAGATTGCTTGCTAAAAATTGCAGAGTCCGCAATGTTTAAGGTTCTAAAGAACCACAACAAGAAGCATGCTGTGGCTGCGGTATTATCCTCGTGAGGCCTGCATTCCTTACTGTGCTCAGGCTAACTTCATTTTTCAATTCACTTGCTATTGGAGAAATCCTGGGCCCCAACAACTGCCTGGATCGCTTGCTAAGCCATATCTGCTATGATTATCACCTGTCGAATCATCTCTCTTGATGCTGGCAGGTTAACGCATGGCCATCCCACAGAGCTTCCTCCCCCAACCTCACTTATTTGATGTTAACCTAAGGATGGCCGAGCACTTGCTCATTCGGCGGGCGCCTGTGAGGCGAGACCTGGAAAAACCTACCATTTCACATACATTTAACTGGGCACCGACCCATTACAAAGCCAGAAATTGAATCCTAATCTTCAGAATAAGAGTCCCAGACCTTCACCACTAAGCCAGAGCGACTCGCAAGTCTCTCACAGCCAGTATTTCCTGATTTATGCTGTTACCTCGAGCCAACGGTTCGCCGACTTTCATCATTTATTGAGGCTGTGAGGCCCCTGGGACCGCAACAATGCATCCCCTGTGCGTGCCCGAGGTCCAGAGCAGCACAGTGGCACCTTCCAATGCCCACTCGCAATTCCCCACTACTGCGAGAATATATTATTCTTTACCAAAATTCATACCAACCTCACCCAAACGGGAATACTCGTTAGTGAAATGGTCCGTGAACCCTCCTTCCCTACACTTGGAGGAGGTCAGAGCATGTCGTATCCTCTGGCGCAGTGGCTATTTTAACCCGACCCAGAGGAATTAGATTGCTTTGCAGAAGCAAAAGAAGCGTACTATCTATGGATTCACAGACCCAAAATGAGCAACCAATTACTAGCACCATGTCAAGCAGCAACAGAACATAATGCTGTTTCCCTCAAGGAACAGGAGCTAGACTCTGTGTGCGCCCGTCTGGTCTAGCCCCTCCCTTTGGAGCAAACCCTCTCTCGCAATGACCTCGCCAGTAAGAGGCACTACAGGGCACGGGACGGTCCCCAAAACGCCAGCATCCACCATTGCAGACAACAACCACCTTTGCAGCAGTACTAGCCCGCGCTGTTCCATTGTTAAGTTCAAGGAGACCCAGATCCCACATGGAGCGCTGGACTCAAAGGTGCTGTATTTCTGATGGGGTGTGGGAAGGAAAACTTCATGTACCAGAATGCTACAGGGAACTAGAGGCTACACCCTGGCATGAGAAAACTTGGTTTGTATTCTTTTTGCACTATTTATAATGTCACCACCTCAGTTGAATATAGGCGATCTTTGTGTTTACGGACAGAATCAGAGCTGAGCTGGCACGTGACGAGCAAATTGGATGAGAGAGACAGACAATTGGATCCGAAGGGAAGACCAATGTCCTCTTCTCTGTACTCCTTTAGAACACTGGCTCTTGAATCAATTTGAGTCGATGCGTGAGGAGCTCATTCTCAGCAGTGGTGGCTGGTGACATTTGAAAGTGGTGAGGCGTAAACTTTCTGTCGTAGTGCACCGTGGCAAGTGCACGCAGCGCCTGAGCCTGAACATCTTAAGGAGGTTTCGGGGTGATTCTCCCCCCGAAGAAATTGTGAAAAAAGAGTGGGTAAATGGTGCATTTTCAAGCAAATTTGAGGAGCAAGACGAGCGCAGCGGGAGCGCCGTTTGCGCGCCAAAGGCGCGCCTAAGGCAAGCCCGTCTGCGCCCGTCCGCGACCAGACGCGGCCCAGGGCCCGTCCCCCTGGCCATACCACCTCAGACCGGTGTGGGATGGCAGCCTATACGAGGCAGGCGTTACTACATCTGCGCAAGGTGCTGCCGTCGGAATGCGCACATACGCTGCACGTGGAGCAATGGCCTCTGAAGTGTGAAGGTTGCGGCTATACTATCTTCAGAGACCAAGAGATGAGTAAGGAAGGTAACAAACATTCTGCCTTTCTTCTGAACTGTCGATCATTGAAACGTCATAGCTTGAACATTTATGACATGCTGATAGATGACAACCCTGACTTGGTCTTCTTGACAGAAACATGGTTGGATGAGCAATCCCTCCCTGATGTTATAGAGGCCCTTCCCTCCGGCTATAACAGTCTCCAAATTAATAGAGGGAGTCAGAGGGGGGGGAGGGGGGGGGATAGCTATTGTCCATAAAATTGAGCTTCCATGTTCTCTCGAACCGACTGCCATTAACAACTGTGAAACTGGACTATTTTCCATCTCGGTTGGCCCTAATTGCACCATTAAGGGCTACCTTATCTATCGCCCTCCTGGTGTGGCGACCGCGTTCATTGAGAGCCTCCTGGAGGCTCTAACGCAATCTGCTCTATGCCATAATAAGTTCATGATTGTAGGAGACCTCAACGTGCATTTGGATGATGTCAACTGCAGGGAGGCTGTATCCCTGATTAATTCGCTGAGAGCTCTAATGTTTGTGTTGGCCGATAACAGAGCCACCCACCAAGCAGGGCATTTGCTGGATCCAATCTTTGTAAATTGGGAAGATATAAGCGTATCTGCCCCGATTAAGATCCTGTGGTCAGATCATTATTTGATCCCTTTTATACTTAGAAGATTGCCCAACAGGGGGCGTATACAGAAACCCCCCACTATTAGGCGCAGGGACTGGAGGAAATTCAGTCACGATGTCTTCAGTCAAGCCCTAGGACAGGAACCCCCAAAGCTCAGCGACAACTTGGTTGAGGCGTGCAGGATGTATGATGAATGGGTTGAGAGTGCACTGAATAAAGTTGCCCCCTGGACTCAGAAAGCCATGGCTCGGAGCACGAAATCCGCTCCGTGGTTTACCGCTGAGCTGCGAGCCGCCAAAACCAAATGTAAGACTCTGGAGCGTAGATGGAGAGTGGAATACGCCCCCCCACTACGTGAAGTCTACAAGAGTGAATTAAAGTCTTATGATAGACAGATTAGGAAATCTAAAAGAGACTACTATAATAAGAGGATTGACTGCTCAGAGAACACATCTAAAGAGCTATTTATGATTTTGAAGGAACTCTCCGCCCCGCTAGCAAGTTCAGGGGAAGTCCCCCCCTCGACAGAGTCATGCAATGAGATTGCAGACTTCTTTACAGGGAAGATAGAAAAGATCTATGCATCTTTTCAGATTAACACAGAACCCACATATTCGCCTAACCCTCACTGTGAAAAACAGGTTATGAACAAACTTGGGAAGTTTGTGGTCCCCCAAACAGAGGAGCTAATTAACATCTTATCGGACATTCACTCTGGCTCTCCCTTAGATGCGGTCCCAGCGAGGATTCTTCGCAGTCATCTTCCCCAGGTAGCGGAGCACATAGGTAACATGGCCTCTCTTTCCTTCCATGAATGTTTAGTTCCGGACGTCTGGAAATTGGCCCAAGTTGTCCCGATAAAAAAGAAAGCCCATATTAGCATAACACAACTAGACAACCTGAGACCAATCTCTCTCCTCCCCTACTGTGCGAAGGTAGTAGAGAAATTGGTCAACCGACAGCTGGTGAGGTTTGTGGAGGAAAATAAGCTCCTCCACTCGTCTCAGTCGGGATTCAGAGCCAAATATTCGACGGAGACCGCCCTCCTCCTTTCTACGGAACTGTTGCGGTGTCAGGCAGATGAGGGTCACACGGCCGCACTGGTCCTATTGGACTTAAGTGCGGCGTTTGACACCGTATCACACTCCGTATTACTGGACCGTCTGAGTGAGAAGGGAATAACCGGGCCTGCCCATGAGTGGTTGGTTTCCTTCCTTAAAAACAGGAGATTTCAAGTGCATTGTCCACCATGCAAATCCAGTATAAGGTGTCTTAGACAAGGGGTTCCACAGGGCTCGATTTTGAGCCCCACGTTATTCAAACTGTATATGGAACCCCTTGCCAAACTGATGGAGTCATATGGTGTTGCCATAGTCTCTTATGCAGACGATACACAACTGGTGATCAACTTGTCCCGTGATCCAGTTGTGGATGCTGAGAAATTCTCGGCCTGTTTGGTGGCACTTGATGGGTGGATGAAGCAGAACTATCTCCGCCTCAATGGTAATAAGACGGAAGTTCTTATTGTTGGTCCCTGTCCTTCCATCTGGACATCTGCCTGGTGGCCCATAGAACTGGGCTCTGTCCCTGTCCCGGTGGACACAGTCAAAAACCTCGGCATACTTCTTGATTCTAATCTAGCCTACACTAATCATGTGGGTAATGTTGTCGGTAAATGCTATGGCATTTTGAAGGTCCTGAGGAAAATCCTGGATCTACTGCCTCCTAGCACCAGAAAAACAATGGTACATGCCTTGGTCACCTCCCATTTAGATTATGGGAATTCCCTCCTATGTGGACTCAGTAAAAAAGGTCTAATGCAGTTGCAACGCGTCCAGAATGCAGCTGCCAGGCTTGTCCTGAACCTCCCTAGGAGGGCCTCTGGGAAACATGCATTGCGTTCCCTGCATTGGCTTCCAATAAAGGAACGAATTAAATTCAAAACGATGTGCATTACCCACCGCATAGCTCATATAAAAGCACCTTCATATCTCCAGGATTTGCTTCCTATCTATCGTCCTTCACGCCCTCTTAGGTCGATGGGCAGCATGCTATTAGTAGTTCCACGGTTTCACAGAGCAAGGATGGGAGGACGGTCCTTTAGACACCTTGCCACTAAAGGCTGGAATGACCTACCCATCGAATTGAGGATGGAACCGTCTGAAACTAGGTTCAGACAAAGGTTGAAAACCCATCTTTTCCCCAAGACATAATTCAGTATAGTTTCCCCTGGCCCTAGTGCTCCCCCTCCGTGAGCTAAGCTGAAGAGATGTTTAGTGGGATTGTCAGCGCGGGGACGCACTGTTCCTTGTGCAACCATGCGCTTAACAAATGCCATTAATAATAATAAGAAGAAGGTTAATGGAGCAATTGTGACCCTTCTCCGGTCGGAAGTCCTGACTCCTTTCTCCGGTTCAGTAATCTCCTCATACCCCCCACCCATGCCCCTCCCCTCCCTCCCGACCCAACACACCTGTGTTGGGATCTTACTCCCACCCACCCCGTAGTAAGCAAACATTTGCCAGTTTACAGTTACTACCTGCGAGATACACACCTCCTGTAAAACAGTTCCGGTAAATCCCCTCCGAATTCAGAGCCTGCTGTTTGAGCACTTAAGTCACAGGGCACATATATCAAGGAGCACATTCAACTTTCAAACATTATTTGGCTCAATCTGGCATGCAGCACTCTCTCAAAAATCTTTTGACAGTGAGTTAGAGGGAAAGTGTGCACGGGAAGGGTTATGATTAAGAGTGGGACGATGGGGAGAGAGTGGTCACCCTGCTGCAGAAACCCGGCCTGTTGCATTCTTCTCTTCAATGTGCTTTGATATGTACACAACACACAAAGAAATGATGTCTAGTACGTCTTTAAAAAAATCACAAACTTGATTGCAATAAGGCAGCAAACACACTTCATAGCCGAAGCCCAGGAAAACACTCTTAACTGCACTTGCTTCCACGAGCTCTGTGTATTTACACAGTTTGAGGCCGTTTGGGGACAAGTTACAGCTACCATTTTGTGATTAAGAATGGCGCCTTTGTTCGTGTTGGAAAAGCTAAGAAAGAAAATGTTATGTTCGAGGCATATGAGCTGCAAATTACACAATTTTGCATAGATCGCCATCTGGTGTTGGGCCCGGATGTTTGCAGTCTGTTTTTCCTCTTTGAAAGCCTTTGGAAGTCACGAGGTCGGTGACTCCTCCCTTGGTTCATATTGCACATGGGCTTCGGCTCCATAATCACCTTCTTCTTCGACGCACCTTCGATTCCAGTCATCGGCGGCGGCCTTCGGGCCTATCCAGGCTTCGGTCCCGGCTGATGGAAAGAACTCCATTCAAGAAGTGCCCTCCATGTGGGTCCAAATTCCCCCACACCGATCTTCATAAGGTGTGCAACCTCTGCCTCTCCCCTGAACACGAGGCTCGAGACTGTCCCGCCTGCAAGTCTTTTAGATCCAAAAAGACTATTCGAGACCGACGGGCCAGACGGAAAATGGCGCACTCCTCGACTTCCGTTCCAGTCGACATCTTCGGGGACGACGCCGAAGCTCCGGGACACCAGCACACCGAAGAGGACCTCGTCAGTGCTTCCGAAGCCGACGACTCGGATGTGGAGGACATCACCCCGGCGCAGAGGGTCGTGTGTAAAATACCCCCTCCCACACCCGCGCCGACACCCAAAAAGGCTTCGGTCACGCCTTCGGGCCTAGGCAAGACCAAAGACACTGCTTCGAACACCCCACCTTCGGGCCTGGTGACGAAGCCAAGTAAGCCTTCCGGCAGCTCGGGCTCGAGCCAGCCTGCCAGCGGTGCCGAAAAACACCCTTCGGCACCAAAGAAAAGATCGGCCTCTACCTCGACACCGAGCTCCACACCAAAGCCCTTGGTGTCGAAACCCAGCCTCTCGGTGCCGACCAAACACCATAAGGCCCTCGGCACCGACACGCCCAAGCCTGTCTAGGCACCGAACAAAAAATCGGAGGTTCCCAAAAAGCACGGCACAGATAAGCCTAAGAAGCCGTCGGCCCCGAAAACGTCGGCGCCGACCGAACAACCAGTGTCGCAAGAACTTTTTACACCGGATCCTTTGCAAAAGACACTTACCAAGGATCCAAAAACTGGACATTTGGCACTGTCTTCTAAAAAGAGACACTTGGACAAACCAGCTCCACCTCCACCTCCAAAGAGGAAGGACTGTGCTACCTCCCCTTTCAGAGTGCCTTCCCCACCTCCTCCACCTCCTCCACCCTCTCCACCTCCACCTCCACCCCTTCCACCTTCTCCACCCCTGCCTCATCGCTCTCCGACCCCGTCTCCGGACCATGATGATCAGGGGGACCCATACTACGACCCAGCAGATGTGCCACAAGACCCCACCCCTACAGGATCCCCAGACCCCTGGGATGATTATAATAATCCAGACATTCCAGATGTCCCACAAGATGACCTATATCCATCCAGGTCATCGCCACCAGAAGACTCACTAGGTTTTCACCACCTACTTCAGGGCGGCACATTATCACGGGGTAGAGCTACACACTGACCCAGTAGAGGAGGATTTCCTCCTAGATACCTTTGATACAGCACATAGGTCTACTGCTATACTACCTATGCTCAAAGGGGTAATGAAACATGCGCCAGAGGTTTTTAAAGACCCAGTCAGGGCTAGGGTCCTAAACCCACGCATAGAAAAAAAGTATAAAGCTGCCCACACAGATCCTGCCTACATAAAAGGGCCAGCGCCACTGGATTCCCTAGTGGTATCCACCGCAAGAAAAAGATCAAATTCCCAGGCGTCAGGCGAAGCACCACCACCTGACAAGGAATCAAAGCTCCTGGACGCATCAGGAAAACGCACTGCGTCACAGGCAGCTAATATATGGCGTATCGCCAACACTCAAGCGCTATTGGCCAGATACGACAGAGCGCACTATGATGAACTAGAAACCATCATGCACCATCTCCCAGAGAAATATAAAAAAAAGGGCCAATTAATTAATCCAAGAGGGTAACTAATACCTCTATACGCTGTGCCTTAGACGCAGCAGACACCGCTTCCAGGGCCATTAACACCAGTGTCCTACTCCGTCGACGCGCTTGGCTGAGAGTGTCAGGCTTTAAACCCGAGGTACAAGCCTCCATATTAAACCATCCGTTCGATCATGAACATTTATTCGGTCCAAAGATAGATGAGGCCCTCGAGAAGATGAAAAAAGATACAGATATGGTGAAATCTATGGGAGCCCTACAGTCACACCCTCCTAGACGCTCCTTTCGCCGCTCTGCCTTTCGGGGAACGGGCAGAGGCTACTCCTCAGATACCGCGTCCACGTCCTACAAATCCCCTCCTCAGTCCACCTTCACAAAAGGTTATCAAAGAGGCGGCTATAGAGGAAATAACAATAAAGGCGGAGGCAAAACAAATACCGCCCGCTCTGCCACACCGCCTACCCAATGACTTTCCACTGCTCCCCCTAGACCATCCCACTCCAGTCGGGGGCAGACTACAAAATTTCCTTCACGTCTGGGAGTCCATCACATCAGACAAGTGGGTGACCCAAATTATTCGTTCAGGGTACTGCCTGGAACTCCCATCTACGCCCCGAACATTCCACCCAGGCAACGCCCAATGTCACAAGAACATTCCACGTTACTAAAACAGGAGGTGATCTCCCTCCTACAAAAACACGCAATAGAACAGGTCCCCCACGATCAGCAAAATGTAGGGGTCTACTCCCTATATTTTCTGATACCAAAAAGAGACGAGACTCTACGACCTATCTTAGATCTCCGGCCTCTAAACACATACATACATTCGGACCATTTTCACATGGTAACACTTCAGCAGGTACTTCCGCTCCTCTCCCAGAACGACTTGCTCACCACACTGGACTTTAAAGACGCGTACTTTCACATTCCGGTACATCATGCCCACAGAAAGTACCTCAGATTCGTAGTGGACGGGCAACACTACCAGTTCAAAGTGCTCCCATTCGGGGTCACAACAGCACCACAAATATTTACCAAGTGCCTAGCGGTAGTGGCGGCACACCTCAGAAGACAGCACATTCACGTCTTCCCGTATCTGGACGACTGGCTGATAAAAGCCACGTCCTACAACCAATGTGTACACCACACCGCCACTACAATCCAACTACTTCACCAACTAGGCTTCACGGTAAACCACCAAAAGTCCCAACTAACACCATCCCACATAAAGCAATACCTCGGTGCCACCATAGACACCTCAAAAGCCATTGCCTACCCCAATCCGGCAATGATCGCAAGCATTCAGGCTTTGCGTCAAAAATTCATACTTCAAGACTCACTCCCAGCAAGAGTGTTTATGCAACTAATAGGGATGATGGCCTCTTGCATTTTTATCATGCCTCATGCAAGACTCCAGATGCGTCCACTCCAAGAGTACTTAGCGCGCCAATGGAACCAGGCCCAGGGGCAACTGACAGATCTGGTTTTGGTAGACGGTCGCACCCATCGCTCTCTGCAGTGGTGGAACACCACAAATCTTTCCAGAGGTCGACCGTTCCTGGACCCGGTTCCACAAATAATCCTGACAACAGACGCATCGCTCTCCGGCTGGGGAGCTCATCTGTTACATCTCACAGTGCAAGGCACATGGACGCCGCAACAAAAGTTACTCCACATCAATCATCTGGAGTTACTGGCAATCTTTCTAGCCCTAAAATCCTTTCACACACAGATTTTAGGCAAGGCAGGCCTTATCCGCACAGACAACATGACCGCCATGTACTACATCCAAAAACAAGGCGGCACACACACTCCACAGCTCTCTCAACTAGCACAGAGCATATGGAGATGGGCAATTCCACACAAAATCTTTCTCCTAGCCTAGCATGTCCCAGGAGTCCAGAACACCATGGCAGATCTGCTCAGCAGACAAACGCAGCAGATCCACGATGGGGAACTTCACCCGCAGGTTCTTCACCCATTCTTTCAGATGTGGGGACATCCACAGATAGACCTATTCGCCACCCACGAAAACAAAAAATGCCCAAGCTTCGCCGCCAGATACCCACACCCATTGTCCAAAGGCAATGCGATATGGATGAACTGGTCAGGCAAATTTGCATACGCCTTTCCACCTCTCCCACTAATTCCATTAGTGGTGCGAAAGCTACAACAGCACTCCCTCACACTCATTCTAGTAGCTCCAACATGGGCCAGACAACCATGGTACACCACGCTGCTGGAACTCTCAGTAGTGCCTCACCAAAAATGACACCTCTCACCATGCCTCCTAACCCAGAACCATGGAGAGATCAGACACCCGGACCCAGCTCAGCTCAACCTTGCGATCTGGCTCCTGAAATCCTAGAATTCGGATACCTTAACCTTCCCCCGACTGTATGAATGTTATCAGAGAAGCTAGACGTCCTACCACTAGAGCCTGCTACGCTGCCAAGTGGAAAAGATTTGTTGTTTATTGCCATAACAACACAATCAACCCTCTAGACGCATCCATACAGCACATCATATGCTACTTACTACACCTACAAAGATGTAACCTAGCATATACATCCATTCGGCTACACCTCGCAGCAATTGCTGCTTACTTACAAAACAGACAGCACCTATCACTTTTCAGAGTGCCTGCCATTAAAGCCTTCATGGAAGGCCTAAAACAAATAATTCCCCCCAGAGTGCCACCCTCACCTGTGTGGAACTTAAATATAGTGCTCACAAGGCTAATGGGACCGCCTTTTGAACCCTTGCACAAATGCAAACTGCAATTCCTCACATGGAAAACAGCTTTCCTTGTAGCCATCACCTCCCTTAGAAGGGTCAGTGAAATACAAGCACTTACTATACAAGAACCTTTTCTCCAAATGCACCCGAACAAGGTTCTCCTACGTACCAACCCAAAATTCCTACCCATAGTCATCTCACCCTTTTATCTAAACCAATCGGTAGAATTACCGTTTTTTTTCTCGCAACCTCAAACTGTTGCAGAAAGGGCTCCACACACACTGGATGTTAAAAGGGCCTTGCTTTACTATATCCAGAGAACACAACCTTTCAGAAAGCCAAAGCAACTGTTTATCTCTTTCTCTCCACCTCATAAAGGCAACCCCATCTCTAAATCAGGGGTAGCTAGGTGGATTGTAAAATGCATACAGATTTGCTACCACAAAGCAAAACGCACGCTATCTGTTCCCCCTAAAGCCCACTCTACAAGAAAGATAGGGGCTTCTATGGCTTTTCTAGGGAACATCCTATTAGATAATATCTGCAAGGCAGCTACAGGGTCAACACCGCACACTTTCACTCAACATTACTGTGTAGATGTGCAAACCAAGCAACAAGCTAGTGTGGGCCAGGCTGTACTGAAAACACTATTTCAAACCACTGCAACAGATACCGGTGGTCGCCGCTAAGGTTGGTAACTGCTATATAGTCTATGCAAAAGTGTGTAATCTGCAGCTCATATGCCTCGAACGTAATATGCTACTTACCAGTATGCATCTGTTCTTGGCATGTAGAGCTGCAGATCTACACACGCCCACCCGCCTCCCCAGCTACCTGTATCTGTTCCAGTCTATCTTATTTAGATACAACACACATGGGTTTCTTCACTATTATTGCTACGCTCCATCTTTCCCTGTTGGCGAACAACAATATGAGGATGGAGCAGAAGCCCATGCGCAATACGAACCAAGGGAGGAGTCACCGACCTCGTGACTTCCAAAGGCTTTCCAAGAGGAAAAACAAACTGCAAACATCCGGGCCCAACACCAGATGGCGATCTATGCATAAGTGTGTAGATATGCAGCTCTACATGCCAAGAACAGATGCATACTGGTAAGTAGCATATTCCTTTCAGAGACTAACAACTGATTTGCCTCACAAACCAAGAATGTCCACAAATCAAGATCTACTTTCAAATTTATCCAGCATCATTCATTTCTGATCCATGTTGCAGGACGTGTTTAGCTTCGACAGAAGCATGGCCTCCATTTTAACAAAGGTAGTTGAGGAATTTTTATTACAGGCATAAATCTAGATTGTATCTTTCTCAGTCACCTCCTGAATTAAAGCTGTGAGTTATTTTTTGTTTGTTGGCTGGTAAGTGTGACACTCGTACATTTCACAATATTACAGAGTTATGTTCCATCATTTATCTGTGCTTTATCTAGCGTTTTAGAAACTGCAGTGGTAAAGGCAAATGCCTTTTATCTCATAAATGCGCCGCGGTCAGTATAAATCAGCTGTAATTGTGTGCAAAGCTGCACATTTTATTTTTCCACTAATTGGGAAGAAGACACCGTAAGCGAGCTATTTGAAGCTTCCTCCGTGCCATTATTCCTGCCTTTCGAGGCACATATGATCCTATTTCTGATGATTGCGGTGCCAATGTTGGTCTATGTCTTTAGGGTGATCCCATGGAGCGCAGTGCATGATGGGCAAGGATCATGCTGTGAAATGTTTTGGGCATTGCTACATCGCATACTAAAGTTTTACAACAAAAAGATGCACCTTGGCGTACTAATGTATCCGACCACATTTCATTCCGAAGCAGTCTTTGCTTAAAACGTTCAAAGCTGACTTTGTAAGTATGTGAGACTGTCGAAAATACATACATGTGAGTGTGTATATATGTACATATACAGTTATATTTCATCCGGTTAAGTAAATGTGTGTGTATATCCATCCTTTGCAGGTGGTCCCTCCAGTTTTATCTGGAGCCCAATATGTGCGCCCCGCCTTAAAATTCCATTCCAGCGACGCCGCTGTTGCAGCAGAGATCAGAATTTCTTGGAGGTACAGAGTGCGTTACCCGTGCACAGTGGTCACGCTGCCTACTTTTATCATCTCGCCATTTCATGAAGACACGCAGCCCACACTGTAATTACTTCCAAGGAGTAGGCATTTTCTGAAAGCAGAACTTTCATAGTCATGTGTTGTCTTTTGGTGCAGGCGGTTAGGCCACTTGTATATACTAGGGCATCTTCCTTGGGTGGGGAGTGGGCTCCGTGCGGACTAGCATGCAAAGGTGCCATTCAGAGAGAGTGAAGTGCAAATGAGGCCGTCACTGGCCAATAAGGCCCTCTCGAGCCATTCTCTCTTGCACTTCAGATAATGGCGCCGCCAACTTCCTGAGCCCCTGTGGGCTTTTCAAATTGCAAACCAATATTGCAGCTCCCCACAAGCACCTTGCAAAGGAGAGCGGCGGACACCGACCAGTCATGGGTACCCGGGACCACCTGTTGTTGGGGTGATCTACGTCATGCTGGTCTTGAAAGGAGCGTTTAACAGACTCCGCATATCCAAGCCCAAGCGATTTACTACGCACACTTATCATTTCTGTGACTAAAGTACAGAGAAAAGAAAACGTTTTACACGTTTTAAAAGTGATTTCTAAAAAAACAACGTATTTCTAGTTCCATTTGTGTCGACCAAATTTTCCTAGCCCAGAGCGTAACTCCTTTGTTTACTACTTGTAGAAGTAATACAATTGTCGGAGGAACACTTTTCAAACTTCTGCACACGTGTATGCGGTGTAGTGTTTTTTTATTTCATGTTTTCGTGTGCTTTGGAGTAACGCCTGAGTCCGTTGTTGAAAAAGCATGCATGGTTTGTGCTGTTAAGTTATAGCCGTCATGTTTCCTTTATCTTTGCTCAGTCCTGGATCGCAATACGCGGGGGGAGGGGAGTTTAAAATTAAACGTACCTGTTCGTGTCGCCTCTGCTCCTGGGCCGGGGTTCCGCGTTCTGAACAGAAAGTTCAGGAACAGGCATGCTGCAGCTCCCTCCCCTCCTGGAAGCCAATCACAATGCTGCAATAGCAGCTTTGTGATTGGCACGGAGTCCTGGACGGCGCCCAGCCGGGCACCAGTAGGGACACCATTTTCTCTATGTAGGCTGCATGCAGCCTACATAGAGAAAATGTAGAGTGTGCATGACTGCTTTGGTCGGCCCCAGGGCCGACCAAGCAGTCAGGGCACACAGAACGGTGGAAGCCACTCCTCCTCCACTTGCCCACCCGCCTGCCCTCAATCAGGCATAGGCTCCCTCCCGCCTCCAACCAGGCATACCTCTGTCATCTGCTTTCTCACAGCGCGAGAAGCAGAAAATAAAATGGTATTTTAAATACCATTTTATTTTCTGCTTCTTGTGCTGCGAGAAAGCAGTGGGGCGGCGCTCCAACGCCCGAATGGAGTGGCTGCCTCTGAATTTTCTCAGTCGTGTCTATGTGCACGCTGATACCTTTGGAGCATGAGTCCTTTACACAAGGTACATGTGGTTCTTGAATGAGCCATAACTGTTTCAGTATTCTAGCTTCCTAGGCTGGCTTTCATTACTATGTGCTATGCAGCCTAGACCGTCCTTCCCCAAAAAGGGGGTATGGCAGTAAAGGGGGGGGGGGGGGCAGAGGACAGGCGGCCAGAGCTCAGCTGCTACCGGCCTCATTGAGAAGTAGGTAATTGCCGTGCTAAATTAAACTTCTAGCACTTAAGACTCCATACCCCAAGGCCCACTTCGTGCTGGGAACAAGGCAGGCTCCCTACCGATCCAGCGCACTGCCCGAACCTCTTCCACTGAATTTCCTGAGCGCTTCGCGGACTACATTGTGAAGCTTCCCACACCTGCTTATACCGGGCATGTCGGTAGTTGGGGAGAGGGTTCCAGGAAAGCTAACCTAATTCCATCCCACAAAATACACCAATAAAAGACACACAGACCTTCAACCTGCACTTTTGGGAAGAAAATATTACATCATGTGTAATAACGCATATAGTTATATGCAAGTGTGGACTGATCATGTTTGTGTCAAACAGGCATGCCCCTCATTCTAATGTAACAAAATGAGTGGATCCCTAATGGTGTGGTATGAGTATCATGAATGTCTGTATTGCAGTTATTTTCTTTATAGACTTCTTCCAAGGTCAACACTTGTGGCTCTAACGTTTAAATCGTGTCCCGGACGTAAGGGATTAACAGCGTTCTGGACTTAATAGCTACATAGACACAATCGTCTTTTTGCTGGGTTTGGGAGTTGGAGAACACCTCCTTGATAGCCACAAATCCCTAAATTAAGTGAGCCCTGACCAGTACTAGTTCTCTACGGATTTTCAAGTACAGGTACCCTTCCAGTTTCTGTGCCACTACACGGTGCCCCTACAAATGTACATTACGTTTTTAGAGGCAGAGGGTAGTTGCAGATTCTTTGTAATGTTATGTACAGTTTGTTTAAAAGAGATAGGATCTGTTGGAAATTGGGTTACTGCTTGAGGGTGAGTGAAACCCTACTCAAGCAGCAACCACCACAGTCTCTGTCAGCGCAAAACACAAGCAAAGCCCCAAATTAACCTGTGCTTAACCTTCTGGTAGCTTGGCTCAAACATAGGCTTAACTTAGAGGAAATGTATAAAGTATTTATGCAGCACTTCAAATAGTAATTAAGTGAACCCACAAGAAAACCCAATACTAATGTTGAAACTTAGAGCAAAATCTAACAAATTATATGAGACTAAAATGACAAAAATCAAATGAATAGAACCAGCGATACACAATTTTAAAGATTTAAGTGAAAATAGCGCCTAAAAGCACAAAGCTCCAAGTGTGGGTATCTGGTCATGCCGGACTGGGACAAAGTCAAGTTCAAACTGACTGCAAAGGAGCATGGATCAGATACAGGGGCAAAGTTTAGACGCAATGAATAAAAGTACTTTAAATCCTGGTTTGTGGAGTGTTGCGAGATCCCACGTTGAGGATGCGTCATGCAGAGGTGATGTCAGGGATGTTGTGGGACTGTGATGCAGAGTCCTGCATCATAGTCGAGGATTTCGTCAACTAGGGGCTTGCAATGTAAAATCCAGCATCAAAGATGTGTTGCGCACCGGCTGTTCCAAGGAAGCTGCAGGGCTGAGATGCAGAGTCCTGGGCCGTCGAGGATGCTATTGGCGAAAGGCTTGCTATGAGAAGGTCTGTATCGGGGATGCTCCGCACAGCAGCTGAGCTTCGAGGAGATGCATCTCATTGAGTCAGTTCTGCCCACAGGGCCATAGTTCGACTGGCAGAGCACATTCAGACCCTTTGAGTCACTCTGCTGGTTCTGGGTTCAAGATG
This sequence comes from Triturus cristatus, assembly GCF_964204655.1. NCBI lineage: Eukaryota > Metazoa > Chordata > Amphibia > Caudata > Salamandridae > Triturus > Triturus cristatus. Next base: position 227,869,146 of record NC_140581.1, read on the forward strand.
CAGGTCCAGTCCTTTCACTAAGGCAGCAGTGCAACAGAATAGCCGTCCTTTTTGCAGAGCAGCACAACTCTTCTGAATCTTGCACAGGTCCAGAGGTGTACTGAAGAGTTGGATTGGAAGGTTCATCATTTTTAACCTGATCCCCACTTTGAAGTAGGAGAAGGTTCTGGAGCTTTCCACCCGTAGAGGGGTTTGGAATTTCCTGCCTCCCTGCCTTGGCCTCAGCTTATCTGGGGTCATAATAGACTAGTGAGTGTGCTCAGGCAGGGTCTTTGTGACGTTCAAGTGTGGTAGGTGACAGTTCCTCACCCTTATCAAGTCCCATTCTGCCAGCACCTATGCTCCTTTGTCTCGCTGTCTGGGAGCAATACACGAAGATCATCTGTGTGCTGCAACTAGTCATGTGACTCAGGCTACAGGCAGTAGACACCATATGGTTGGGACTAGAAAATGACAACTTTCCAAAAGTGGGATTTTCAGAATTGTTACTTAATCTGAACTTTACCATTAAAGATGACTTTAAATTAGAATTATTTAGACACCAAGCTCGATCGTCCCACCTGCTCCCAATTGAAATTTATCACTAATTAAATGCAGTAAGGTAACCCAATGTTATCCTAAGAGTGAGGTAGGCCTTGTAGTAGTGAGAAACAAATGTAAGTTTTTCACTACAGGGGCATGTAAAAGTTAAAAGTACATGTTCAACTTTTGAAAAACACTGCATCCTGCCCTTTAGGCTGGTTAGGACCTACCCTCGGGGCGACTTGTGTATTTAAATGGAAGGTTTAGGTTTGGCAATAGACTTGTTTTGAAAGGTCAAAATAGTTTAAAGATGCACACACAAGCTGCAATAGCAGGCTGTGACTTGTTTTTTAGGGCTACTCAAGTAGGTTGCAAAATCAGTGCTGCAGTCACACTAGTACCATTTAATTTACAGGCCTTTGGTACATGTAGTTCCACGTTACTGGGGTTTTAAAAAATAAATGAAATCAGATAATTGGCTGTAAGCCCATTTTTACTATGTGTAAAGGAGAGAGCTTGTGCACTTTAGCACTGGTTACCAGTGATAAAGTGTACAAAATCCTAAGGGCAACAAAAACAAAATCTGCAAAATTTGAGAAGTTTGGGGGGAAGCCCAACCTAAGGCTGGCAGGTTTAACAAAATTAATAGAAAGGAAGCCAGCATTTTGATTGGCAAAGCAAAGACATTTTGAGAAAACATGTGGAATGAGAGAGCATCAAGAGCAGTCTTGTTGTAATGTTCTATTAGAAGCCAGGTGCTCTTACATCGGAGCAGTGAATCTCTGAGTCCTGAAGCCCATACTTTATCTGTCGGTGTTCCGCTGCCCTCCTTGGATTTATAGAGACTTGAGGGAGCTGGGGGGTTGCAGGTGATCTACCTCGCCAACTGCCATCTCCCCAGTCGCATCAGGTCTCTGCTTGCCACTGTAGACCGGGAATTGGAGGACACACTGATGAGCGGCTCTCATAGAGCAGCTGTCAGTTAGGTGTAACTCTCCACTCTGTGTGAGAGCAGAAAGCAAGCCTTCAGGTTCGTAGGTGACCAAATACGCAGTGTGGTGTGTGGAGGTGGTAGGACAGCAGATATTTGGTTTTGTGTGAGGGTGATGGAGTGGTGGGCGATGTTGAGGGCAGTGAGGATGGGTTGCAAGCCACTAAGTAATTTTTTTTATATTTGGGTGATGAATGGGAGCAGTACAGAGGGTGGATTCAGAACACAAGTTTCTGTTCTTTATTATTTGGGTAGTGAAGGGAAGAGATGCCAATGTTTGTGTGAGTGACCGGTCTATAAGTATAATTTTTATTATAGTTATATCATGGAATGGTATGGCTGGGGATGGTGAAACCATTCTGTGCATGGCTCCCGCATGACATTTCTACACTTGAGCTGCTATTCTGAGCAGGGAAAGAGTTTGTGTTGAGGCGCCTATAACCTAAAATTATACTTTGTAATTGTGCATAAAATGTATATTTTTTGCCATTGGGTCTGACTGACAAATTTAGGACTCACTTTCGTTGTCGGTTTGATGTTTTTAAAAAAACCCTTGGTAAAAAATATCTATTTCTGTTGGTTCGGTTTACCAGCCTAGAATTCTAGCTTAAAATTTTCTAAGATTTTTCATGTATTTCTCGTTTTTTCTTCTAATACAAATCAGGTGCATTCATTGAAACATGTTTTCTTCCAAATGAGTGTAGTTGTCAGATTTTGATGGATTTTTCACCTACCCCTGATTCGTTGACAATGCTAATCTAGCTCATTGCCTCTTGTATTGATCAAACTTGCCATATACTTGCCAAAGGAACACCATCTCTTTAAAAATATTTGTTTATTCCAAACTGTTAATGACGCTCTTTGTGGCTTGAGGACAGTACCCTGAAGCTAGATGTGTCTGTCTCCCCTCTTTTCGAGGTGGTGTTTGCAAACAATGCCTTGAAACTGAAGGAGTGACGGGATGAGTAGATACAGCGCATCATCCTATATGGGAATCACAGTTATATGCTGTGCAATCTTTTCTACTTTTCTTCAGTGTATCAGTTTTCCAGTCAGGATAAGCAGAGCAGTTTAGTTTGTATAATAAGCAAATGGCAAGGCACTCATCCTGCACACAGGTGATGGGTCCTTCCTCCTCATACTGTGGTTCAGCAGAGTACGATTGAATGTGGTAGTATCTTCAATTGGAACTAAGGTTTGTGGTCAAGCGATGTCTGGTTGCTGCACCTCTGTCTGTCGAGTAACTTCTCTGGACTCCACATTGGAACTGCTGGACAGCATGTTGCATGCCCTCACTCTGGAGAGACTAGAATGGCAGTCTAATTCCATCATTTTGGGCCTTACCTAGAGACAGGCTTAGCTGTTTCGCCAGGCTCATGCAATCAAGAAATGCACACCTACAAGATAGAGACATATTTTTCAGTTAGTCTGTTCAGCTGCCATTCATCTTTTGTTCAGCCCACTTCAGTCATTGGTCTCTTGCACTGTGAGCAATGGCATTTTTTCTGATCATGTGTGCACCAAAAAAGAAGGGCAATTCAGAGTGCCAATTTTTTACTTTGTCCTTTTTTTTCCTGTTTTTTGCCCTTCCTTTTTTACATTTTAAGTTATTCTTGGTTGTTTAATCTGGTATATAATAGTAATGCTTTCTGAATATTTCAAAGTTCAGAATTACACCAGCAACAAAAATTCAAGTTATTCAAGCTGTCGTACGCATCTCATTGATGAGAGCCTGTGCACCTTTGCAGAGATATCACCATATAAATTACATGATTGCCTTATTTGTATGAGGCAGAACAATTCATGTGGTTATTTAATGGCATCTTCTATTCATCTGATGACTCTGGTGACACTGATGTAGTTGCCGTGGTGGCTGATGACTCAGTGGTCTCATATCTGTCATATAACATAACATCAAAGATGTCCAGTCTCCTCTAAGCAGATGTCCTGGTGCTAATAAGTTGCAACCTAGTTGGTCTGCAGCGCCTTCTTGACACCACCCATGCCTATTCGATAGGAAATGGCTTAAAAATCAACTTCAATAAAACAAAAGCAATGTCTGTGAACAGCACGATAAGAAAGATATCGAGCTGGTGCATTGCCTCTTAATGCCTTGTGTCTGAATATAAATACTTAGGAATTATTGATAAAAAGGGATCATTCAAACTGCAGAATGATGGCCTGAGGAGAAAGGGCATCGTCCTAACCTTGGCATTATTAATCTAAAGAGGAAAGTGGCAGGCCCTAATAACTCCATTGCTTCAAGTAATTCAAGCAACATTGATCTCTACAATAGCTTACAGTAGTGAGCCGCTAAGTGGAAGGGACGCAAGATTACTGGATGGGATTGTGTCTAGGGCTCATAGAATGATCTTTGGCCTCCCCAAATACACCTCTCCATCTCAAATAAGGCTGGAGTTTGGGCTTCAGAAACAATCCCTCGCCAGCAGAGGTGCGTATATTAACTGTTGGCACAAACTTAAGAACGCCAAACCAAACTTATTAAATTTGCAATTATGGCTGGAACTGACAACCAGAAGCAGTTACCCCGCCCAGGCCTACCTCAACAAATCCATAATGCAACTTGGTCTACAAGATCTCTGGGCAACATCTGCAACCCACACCAGCTTCAAAAAGGTGGTAAATAAATCCATCAAACTCGTCTCGCTGACCCAGGACAAGGCAGCAGTGGTGGGCAGAACCCATGGTTGTCTTGTGCCAAAACTATGACATAGCCTCACCCCAACCATACTTTCATACAGGATATTCTAACTTTCTAAAAGAAAAATTCCTGAGATAGTGACTTGGCATCCTACCATCACTCTTACACCTACTTCCATGTAAACGCATGTCGGCCGCAACCGACTAACGGCTATGTGTAAAGGGGAAAGAAGACCTGTTGCACTCGGTATGCATGTGTGAGGAATTATTGGGAGAGATAAAAATTTTATGCCCACTTTTCAACCAAAGAGAAATTAGATCATGCAGACAGGCGGTACTTGAACTACTGTTTCAGGAGATTTCTCATCCAGGTCGAAAAGAAACGGGAACCAATGGCAGTGATGCAAGAGGACAAGGAACAAATGGCTGCATGCTTGTACATATAATACTTGAAACAGGGAACAACTTGCTTGCTTGGAACTTGCTCAACAACTAATTATACAGCACAAAAGCCACCTTAAGTATCAAGTCACTTCCTTGATCCACTCTTCTTTTAATCTATCTTCTTTTAATCTGAAAAATCTATTGCTCTGCCTATAGGTATTTTTAACCCTTTTTGTAATGACAGTGTCGCTTAATGTGTGCTTGGGGCACTTTACTGTGGACCTGTCACTACTATGTACATATGAATCCTTTATTACTCTATTGGTAGTGATACTCCTAACTTTTATCCTTTGTACTTCATTCTGTGGAACCATTTTACATGTCTGTGTAACATTGCGGTTTAATTGATGCAGAGGTTTTAATTAACCATGCAAATTAATAAATAAACGTCTTCCAATCCAAAAACAACTTCTTCCAATGGTCTCCTATCTAAGGGCATCTCTCAGATTGTGTAAATACATGGCAGAAAGCTTTAGAAAGTGAAGGTTTGCCTCTTCCAGATGGACAGATTTGTCCTATTAACAGAGGAACTCCAGAACAGTTAGTGAGCACATCTGGAAGCACTGAATGTCAGTGGACCATAAGGGTGGGAGGGCTCCAGATAAATCATTGGGGATTGTGTCATCAGGCATGCAGTGGAACCTTTCCTTCCCTGTGTGCAGCGCAGACATGGTGGCATAATGTGAACAAATGCATAAGTGCGAGCTCTTTGGAATTATGCAGGGAAACCATGATGCTAGGTATTGTGCCAATCGTGATACATCTATGTTCAAGCTTCTCAGTTGGGAGGGGGGAGTGCAGTGTCACGTCAGACACTCGTCCTGATGCAGACTTCTGGATGCTGTTGTGATCTTAGAGATGTGTGGATTTCCACAAGTGTATCTATTTTCAGCTCATCTGAACACAGGCTGCTGTTTTGCTAACAGCTGCTTCCTTGGAAGGATACTCTGGGAGTTGCAGTGTTGGACCTCTGGACTTACCAACTGGTATTTGCCTTCCACCTGTTTAGTTGTTTAGCTGATATTACAACAGTTTCAGCAGCGGTCAAACACTGATTTGCTTAGCTTTTGATTCTCCTGTAATGATTTCTTATTCGGATCTTTCATTTCTCAGTACAGGAATAAGTCTGAAATGGCACATTTAGGTACTTCAGGACTAAGGTTTATTCAACGTGGCTTTTTCAGAATACATATTTTTTGGGTGGTATGACCAGATATTTCTGGATCTCCTGGATTTCTCATTACACTTACTTGGCAAAGAATGTTTGCAACGAGGGTTGCTTGAGGGCTCTTTATTTTCTCAAGGAGATCCGATGATCCTTTTTAGGTCGAGCCTAGCGCAGCACGCATGCGCTGCTCTGTGAGGCTTCTTGTATCTACTATGTGTTGGGTCTGACTCCTCCCACGCATTAGATTGGCTTTTGCGAGTGTCTTTTTAGAATCAAAGCCTGCAAATGGCTAAAGGTGGGTGCATGTCCCACCTCTTCTGAAAGGTTCACTCCCACTGCGTTTTACCGCGGCTGCTCGCAGGGCTCCGTGTGCCCGCCCCCACCATTCCTCTTTGTGTCCCTGTGCCAATTAAAATAAAAAAATACTTTGTTTTGTTTGTTAATTTTAATTCAACTTATCAGTAAGTATTACAATACATTATTTTTTTCATAGCCGTGCTTTCTTAAAATGAGTGCACGGTTTGAAGAGGGTGACTAAGCTCCCATTGCCCTCGCTTGCCCCGGTCCGTGTTTTGGCGGAGAGGGGCGGGTTCCTCATTGTTCATAAAACTGTGCTAGGCGGTGCTATCCCGGGGCTGCATGCAAATTTGAAAGCTGATTTCTTGTTTATCTTGCCGCCTGCAATGGGACATCTGGTGTGTGAAGCCAGGGTAAAGAAGCCTGCCTGTAGGGCCTCTAAAGTACCCAGGTGGGCTGGTGACTCTCGCCTGCTGTCTGCCCTACGTCTGGAGGAATGGCACTGTATGCAAACCGTGCACACATGAACAGAACTGCTTCTAGGCGCTGCGGTAGATCTGTATGTCAATTTTAATATCATCAAGGATATTGTATCTAGTTCCCTGAATGCCAAACTCCTGAAACGCGGGCTGTACTTTTTCCAAAGAATGTTTTAGTATATAAGGAAGTGTCAGCAATTTCCGTCGGGCAGCTTCCCTTGGCTTCCAGCCATCCTCGTGGGATATAGTTTTGATTGCTGGCCTCAGAATTTCAGAGTTAAGCTCTGTGTTTTTTAAAAACTATTTATTGTCTAGCACGCCTCTGTTTTACTATATAGAGCAAATGGGGCCCCTGGTTTGTATACTTCACTACCTGCTGGGAGAAGGGGCAGCGTAGTTCAAATAGAACGGGGAAGAGGTGTAAGAATGACAGAGGTGTGTGGGGTTTGATTATTATGTATGTATATATCAACAGTGCTCTCTATCAGGCCTTCCCACGTGCACCATCACAGATCTCGTATCCCGCTACTGCAGGCCTTCTTTCTTGCCATACTTTATGAATTAAGGTTTAATGTGATGCACTAAACACTTATGCAGTCCCAAAAGCAAGACCTATTGGCTATGCCAATGCTTGTTGAGATTCCAGCAGTCCTCTGAGCCATAGCACAGCACGGTGAAACTGTCTCTATGGGTTTTGAATTATGGTAAGAGTTATGAGAAATTTGTCTGCTGTACTTTTGCTGCAGGACAAATTGGCTCCCAGGGTTTGTGGTATTAGCCTGAGGCAAGTTACCACTCTGTTATGGTATTTCGTTAATAGGTGCACCTGCTTTCAGCACATTTTCTCTTTCTGACCTCTTTTCCTTATGTAAATTTAGTGTGGTATTACCGTGCACAATGTGCATTTGGGAAAGCTTTTGAGTGCGTGCTGTTAGCTCATATCTTGTAATACTGGGATTAGGACCTGGCTTGTGCTAGATGTTGGTGGCATTTTAACACAACTCCTAATCAGGGCCTAAAAGTACAGTGATTCAAAGGCAGGGAAATATTAGAATTCTTACTCGTATTTGCCATTTTATTTCTAGGAAATCTGCGTAGAGTGATTATAATTAATGATCACAAATGTCAAAGTCCACCGTATGCGTGTTGTGTGTGTGTCTGAATGTTTCTATTACTTGTAGCATTAGCATGGAATTGTAAGGTTTGTTTTGCTTTTAGAAGCCTTAAACTATTGCAACTCATTGATTGAATTATGTTACAGGAGGATCCAAGATTGAAGTTTCCAGTGCACTTAAGAACAAAAGCTCCACTAAACCCCAATGATTTGGGTCCGCTTCCGGTAAGAAGAAACACGGTATTTGTAGCCTACTGCATGTATAATGTTATTTACCTGTGCTATTAGTATGGACTAAAGCTAAAGTTCATGGGGCAAGATGTACCACCATTTTTAGTGGTCGCAAACCGAAAATCGAGCCACTTGCAACTGATAAAAAGGGTTGTAGTATGTACAAACCCTATTTTGCGAGTTTACCGACTCGCAAAATAGTGTTTGCAAATCACTATTAGGAAGGGGTGTACCAATGGTGTCCCTTCCTAATTGCGAGTCACACTGGTATGTACGATTGTTTTGTGACTGCAAATGCTGTTGCAAAACAATCACATTCAACACATACTTCAAGTAGGTGGTAAACCGATCGCAAACTGAAAGGGGTTCTCAGGGTACCCCTTAACCCTTTGTGAACGTATGCAAAAATATTTTTTAAGAGCAGGCAGTGGTACCACGGACCACTGCATGCCCTTAAAAAATGAAAAGAAAAATTATCATTTTTTTTCCTTTCAAATGCATCCTGTTTTCCTTTAAGAAAAACGTGCTGCATTAAACAAAAAAAAAAAGGTTGCTCTATTTAAAAAGCAAACACAGACATGGTGGTCTGCCCCTAACAGGCCACCATCCCTGTGTTCTTGCCCATTCCCAATAGGTCGCACATTGCAACCTGCCCCATGAATATTGATGAGGCAGGTAATGTGCGACCCCATTGGCAATCGCTACATTTGTCTAAGACACATTAGTACATTCAGTTTTGCAAGTCGCAAATTGCATGTTGCAAAAAAATGCAATTTGCGACACGCAAAATGGAATGGTCGTACATCTGGCCCCAAGTGACTCCTGTGCCTGAGAAATCTTCCGTTCAAAAACATCTAAAGTTGTCTATTGGGCCATTTTCTAAATGTTTTTCGAAGTATCCCTCACCAAAATATATAAATGTGTCTTGGCCAGTAATGAGTTTACTCATAAGAAGAAATATTGAGTGATTTTCTTGTCTGGTGAGAGTGAGGAATATCTTAGATCTCCATAATATAATTATTGAGGGTTTTTTCTTTATTCTTAGAACAGTTGGATGTTTTTTTTATTTTTTATTCGACCATCTTCAGACCTTTAGAATGATGTATTTTAGGTTACTTTTTATGAAGTGCAAGTAGTTGTTTGAACCTCTCAACTCAAATGAAACTGCAATTCCCTTGTTCGTTTAATAGAAAGCTGTCCTTTAAATCACCACAATTTCAGTTTTCTGCTCGTTCTTGTCGGCCTGCCACAATGTAAGCAAACATTGCTTTGCATATCTGATAGACTACTAGCCGCAGATTCCTTAACGTAGAATTATCCCCAGGCGTGAGACTGGACCCGGAAAACTTTCGTGCCCAGCATCTCTGTGCGCCGGGGGCGGCAACTCGCGACTCCGCCCCGATTTCCTCCGCGGGCGTGACGTCAGCGAGGTCACATAAGCCTCACCCCGGCGCGCTGTCGTCAGTTTTCTTCTTTTCCGCGTGCAACGCGGACCCGGATCGTGTTCCTGGCCTGTTTTCAGGCCTTATTTTTACGCTTTAGCGTTTTTCTTGGGAACAGTGTGCGAATGTCTTTGGGCTTCAAGACGTGCTCGTCTTGCACGCGCCAGATGTCGGCGACTGACCCTCACCCCATCTGTATGTGGTGTTTGGTGGAGCACCACGGACTGCGAGGCTTGTCAGCAGATGAAGCCGAAGTCCCGGCGGGAGCGCCGGATGAAACTCCTCTCGGCCCGCATGTCCAGGTCGGCGGCGCCGCCGCGTCCGTCCGCCGTGGAAGCCTTCAAGAACCGCTGCTTCCGTCTTCGACATCGTCACTCTCCAAGACTGCAAGGACGTCGCTTTCCTGTTGGTAAGTGTCACAGTTTGTCCCCGAGGCCCGATCCCCAGCCTGTTGGGGGCGTGGGTTCTCCGTGGGTTGTGCGGTCCCACGCGTCACCACCCTACCCGCCTTTCCCCGGCGCGGAGGCGACCAGAGCACAGATGGAGGCCTATGCCGTGGCCTTGCAGGCCTCCTTGGCTCCTCCTTCTTCTCCTCTTCCTGGGACGTCTGCGGATCCCTTGCCATGTGCGGTGTCTTCTGCGGCGGCTCTGGCGCCGACGGGTTCGGCTCCAGGTTCTGGAGGTTCCCTCCTTCGAACCACGGCCCCTCTGCCTTCCCCGCAAACCCCCGCGGGGGTCCCTGTAGTGTCGCAGGAGGTTGCTGGGGCTCGAGGCTTGTCCTCGAGTCCCCCTCGGTCCTCTGGGCAGGCGGCAGCCTTGTCCGAGGCCGAGCTGACCCCGCTTAGGCGCCAGCAGCTGCTGGCCCTGGCGGCGCCGCAGGGGCCGGCTAGGGGCCGGGGCGTGTCCCCAGGCCCTCTCGTCCCTCCACGCTAGTGGCTGCCTCGTCTGAGGTCGAGTCGACGCCTTTTCGGCGCCGTTCCTTGGCCGCCCCGGCTCTGCCCCGTTCTCCCGTGGCGCGCGTCGTGGCAGAGGTCGTTTCGGCGTCCCCTCCGGCGCCGGTCGACATTGACCTGACGCAGGACGCCCCCTCTTCTCCAAAGGTTCGGCAACTGTTTGTTTCATCTTCTCCGGAGACTAAACACCGTGTCGTGGCTTTTTCTCCGGTGTCTTCCAAGGACGGCTCTTCGCCGTCCCCGCAGTCTTCCCCGGAGGCGCCTCAGGTTCCCCACTCATCGGTCAACCCTCCCCTATTCCGAGCTTGGCCTTTCCTTACTCCGGTTGGGCTGGGAGACGGCCGCCTTAGCTTACAGCCGTCGCCCACGGAGGAATTGCTTTCACCACCGCGTGGCCCTACGGAGGCGAGTGCTGCCTTCGCCCTGCCTGTCTCCACGGCTGCAGGAATCTTGCACATGGGCGATCCGGCTGCCCATTTCCCCACGGATCATTTGCTGGAGATTCTCCATCAGGGCTCTGGTGGACAGGAGCTGCTTCTTCCCTTCGAGGCTTCGCTCCATAATTCTCTCTTGGGGGCCTGGGGGCGTCCTGCCACGGGCGACCCGGTGCCCCAGCCACTTCTGCACCGCCACCGTCCTGCTTCTCATGATCCTGTCTCTTTCCTTACACCCTTCTACCAGGGGCCCTCTTTTGCAGACCGCCTTTCCCTCCTTGCCATCGGTGTTGTCTCCCCCGTCACGGGAGGCCCGGTGGTTGGATTCCTGGGGGCGCAACGTCTTCGACTCCTCCAGTGCTGCTTTGTGGGCGCTTAAAGCGCTTTGTGTATTGGCCAGAGCCACGTCTTGCTTTTGGGATTTGGCAGAGTCCCTTCTGTCTTCTGCTTCTCAGGAGGGTGCCTGCGTTGATCTGCGGCACCATGTGTTGGATGACCGGGAGCTGGCGGCG